>NW_026555321.1:11255000-12548750 GCF_021234165.1 Pteronotus mesoamericanus
CACTTGTTTTATTACCTTTTTACTGTCTTTTTCTTTTTCCTCTTTTTTCCCTTTTACAGTAGGTCTCAGAGAAGCCTCGATGCACATCCTAACGCTCATTAGGCAGGAGAGGAATAACGTTGAGCCGCGTGTGGATTCTCTGTGGGGCTCGGGATATTTGTATGTGGTATAAACTATAGGGAGCCAAATAAAAACCCTCCAAGTCTGAACATCATGCAAATATGACAATATTTTACTTTTAGAGTAAAAATGCTGGAATTCAAATAACCTTTTCTTCATCATGAAGAATTTTTAAAATATTTAATTGTTTATTAAATTATACATGCTTATGGGAAAGTTCACAGATTCTAAGTGTACAGCTGAATGAGCTTTGACCACTTGCGTGACCACCATTAAGATTAAGAAATAGAACACGACCAACAAATAAAAGCCCTCCTTGCAGTCATATTACTTCCATACTTCCAGGGAAACTACTCCCCTACCTTCTAACACTGTAGATGAGTTTGCATATGTGTTAGTTACACACTGGAATCAAACAGGATGTTCTGCCAAAAAAGTGAATATCACCCATGTTGTTTTTTGTGGTTGTACTTTTTTCATTCTCACTGATATACACTATTGCATTATGATTGATATATTCTAATTTATTTATCCAATCTAATACTGACAGGCTTGTGGGTATTTTCTAATTTTGAGCGATTAGGAATAGTACTGCATGAACTTTTTATACATGTGTCTTGGTGAACACATGCCAGTGTTTTTTATTAGGTTTCTATCTAGGCATAGAGTCAGTAGGTCACAGGATATGGGCACATTCAGGCTTAGCTGATAATAACAGCTTTCCAAAGTGGTGGTACTGTTTTTTACTCCCACCAGCAATATATGGAAGTTCTGGTGGCTCCATATCATCCCTGTTACTTGGTATTATCTGTGTTTTTCATTTTAGCCTCTCAGGTATGTGGTATAATTACAGTATGATTTTAATTTGAATTCCCCTGCTGAATAATGATGTTAAACAGACTACGACTTTTTGATAGACATCATCTGGCACAAATAACACCCCTATTTTATTACAAAATCATAAGCATGTAATTCTCTAACATAACAATATCATACTCAAGCACCCCTTATGGCATTTTAGGTGAAATGTTTGAATCAAAATTATAAATTATTACACCTCTCTTATTACCCTACCAACCATGCTCAAGCAGGCATTACTTCTGCCAGACCCTATATTTTCAAGTAAACATGCACTTTACAGAATCATGAGACAGTAAAGAATCTCCAAAATGACACACTCCATGGGTAGTAAGTATATGGAACATTAGTCCCCATGAAACCCCTGCATCATGCCTGCCTATCCCTTTGGAATATGCAGTTAATTGATCACTGGACCTGGATCTGATTCCTTCCCAATACAGTTTATTACATAGTCATTTCCAAGAAAACACAATAAACTTGAAAGAGAAATCTCACTGACCAGATGAAGTTTATCAAAAGTAGAAAGGTAGGAAAAGTGGAAAAGGTGAGACTGTCTTGAGTTTAAATTTTGGATTTGCCATTCACCGTGCCAGAAAAGAAGATCCTAGCTTATCGCCTCAGCTTTATTAAGAGCACGTGACTTGCTTTATGGTAGCAATGCTCAAATTCATTGAGCTGAGTGACACTGACAAGTTATTTCATCTCTAGGAAGAGTTATTGTGAGGATTAACTTTAAAAGTGTATTGTTTTTAGTTCTATCCTCTTTCCCCTTGCTCAAGGACAGCTTTCTTTCTCCTGATGACAAATCTTTCATGATTTCTGTGAATCTATATGTTCCTCAATTAATATGCTTCTTAAAGGCCTACTGAAGATGGCAGGAGTGTAGGCAAGGACTATGAGTCATCCAGAGAATAAGGTCTTTTGCAATCTTTGTCTAAAGCAAGACACTTGCTTCTGAGTTGTTTAGGTCAACATCTCTAAGCACAAAAAAAGGAGGCGGGAGGACTCAGTGATGGAGTTACAAGAAGGAGCAGGTGATTTTCCCTGACACTGACAAGGTGCACATCCCTTTTGACATTCTGTGACGTACTCATGGGCTCATCCTCTCCCTAGCAGATCTCTTCAAAGTCTTTCATGACCAACAACAAGTCTAACCATTGTCTAATGGTAGAAAAGTGCTCCTGCCCAGAGAAAACTGCGAAGACAAGGGGAAACAATCAGATTGTCTCAGCAACTCTTCTCAGCAACCGTTGCATGGTTCCAGCGCCCTCACAGGCAGGTGGAGGATTCTGCCCCTGTGCCGTCTCTTCATCCTAGAGGGACTCCCTTCCTTTACTCGAGCTCGTGGTATCTGAACTGAAATTCTGATGCAAGTCCTTTTACACGTGGTCACAATACCATCGTGGCAATTCTGAAACTCAAATAACTCTGAATCCCCAAATTTCTTTTTCATTAGTCATTTAGAGGCAAGACCTCATCTGATCCAAACTTATTTCATGGCAAAAACCTTTCCTGAACTGATGTGAGAATCTTTATCATCACTTGGCCCACTTTGCAGGGACATCTATACAATTTGCTAAAGTATCGGTGCGCATGCTCACGGAGAACCGGCCCAGACTGGGTTGGGTACTAAGTCATGGCATCCACTTTGTATCATCTTTCAAAATCTGTAAAATTTTAAATTTTGAAATAGTTGTGGCCCCAAGATTGTTGAATAAAGGAATGCAGACCTGTACCAGGCTTGTAACAGACCTTGCTCTCAAACTTTATGTCTGGTGTTTACCTTTTAATCTGAATTATTTTAAAGGAATGCAAATCAAAATAAAGAAACACAGGCTTTCATGAAATAGAGCAGCCAAAATATAAAAATTTGAAAGTACCCAGGGTGGAAGAGGATATGTGGAAACAGGGACCACCATACACTACTGATGGGAATATATATTGGGGCAAACTTTTTGAGAGGCTTCTTCTTTTCTTTTTTTTTTTTTTGAGAATTTAAAGTCATATGTACTTTGACCCAGCAATCCCTCTGCTAAGTACATTGTGGAAAGAGTCAAAAGAGTATGCCAAAGCTATTCATATTAAATATAATAAAAAATATAAAAATTAAAGTTTATCAATATAAGTCTGGCTAAATAAATTTTGGTATAACTACACAGAATAATGAAGTCTAAAAAAAATGGAAATGAACTGGATTCTTATGTAATAATATGGAAAGGTCTCCAAGATAAATAGCTAAGTAAAACAAGCAATTGCAGAATGATATATATAATATATAAAACACATGCTGAAAAATGGTACAACTAAAATAAATAATTTGCTAAATGATAGGGAAATATTTTGCATATATTGTAAAGCATCTTATAATTGGTGACTAATGATTAATGTCAAACTGCTGAATTTTTTGAATCTGAACTATAAATTTAGATACAATTTCTCCTAACTCTTCTCACAAACTTTCCAATGGTATCCGGCCTTGCATAAATAGTTTCCGCCCTGTCCTCATACAAGTTCTCAGTTTAAACAATTATGGCATTAATACCTCCTGCACCCCAGTATGCTGGAGTCTTAATTCTTTCACAAACAACTGTCAAAGAAGTAAAAATACTAACCCAAGCATCTAGTGAATAAAGTCCAGTGGGGAATACTTGGAAACTGTAACAAAAACCAGCCACATTGAATGAACATGCAACAAAGGGCATTAGGGAAACTGGCTGATACATTGATTTACTTAAAATTAGAATTTTGAAAAAAATAATTATAGTCGCAGGGAAATGATGCCAATTAAGTAGCCCAGTAATGGGAAGGAGGCAGGGGAGTGGTCACTTTGCCATCCATAACCCAGGCCTTTACTTCCCAGGTGATAAACCTTTTTTTTTTTTTTTTTGCTGTAAACATGGAACTATTTGGAAGATGTAGATTTCAACCGCATTGAGAGTTTCAGGAGAAAATAAAAGGTGCCGGTTAAGAAGACATCACCATTAACTTCAAAGCACAGGAAGGAAGGACCATAAATGACTCAAGTCAAGTCAGATGACAGTACTAATGCTTTTATATTTTTCTCCAGGGGTTGATTTCTTCCTTTTCCCTTTTTTAATTTCTTTCTCTTTTTGATGGTGCAGTACTCTGGCCACCCCCAGAAAGATTCCAAAATCCTCCCTCAGTGTTTTATCCCTGCCGTTGGCAACCTACACTATCAGGAAATCCATCTTTAATACAAATCTGAATGCCTTGTACTGTCATTTGGGTTTAAATATATTTCCCCTGAGCTCTGGCCTCAGTAAAAATAGCAGACAGCTGGTCACCATGTTCCACACCGTAAACATGTTGGGAGGAAGTATGGCCAAGGGGGTTGGCTTGACTCATAATTACTTGGAAAGCTTGTTAAAACACAGATTTCTGGACTCCACCCCCAGAGTTCCTGATATGTAGGTCTGGTGCAGAATCCAAAAAAGTTGCATTTCTAATAAGTTCCCCCAGGTACTGCTGCTGGTCAAGAGACCGCACTGTAAGAACCTCAGCTCTCAACCAATCCCAAACCTGCCATCTCAAAAGCTCTGACAGTGGTTCCCAAACTCTGCTGCCTCTCAGAACCACCTGGAGAGCTTTGGAAATTCCAATGCACTTTATACCAAGTAAATCAGAATATCTATGCAAGCATCCACATTTTTTTCAACTCAGTACATTTCAAAGATCTTCAGTTTATTGAAATATATAGTGGGCTTTGGGAAGCACTGGACCTTGGGAATGAAGCCTAGAGATGAAGGGAAAGAGCATTAGGCTAGAGGCCAGAAGACGGGAGAAGAACAGCTGTTGTTAACTGTGACCTTGGGACAATCATTTTATATCCCCAGCATCTCTTTTCTCATCCATCAAACAAGACAACTATCCCTTTACTTTCGTCACAAGAATCAATAGCAAGAAGAGTATATAAAACAAGTATAATGGTTTTGAAAGTTAGGAGGCAGTCTAGAGATATAGCACATGCCTAGGGAAGCAGTGTTGCCAAGAGTAAGATGCAAAGCTTTTGACATCAGAAGACCTGGTGCAGTGCCCTGACGCTGACCAGCTCTCTGACCTGAGCAGGTGAATTTAACTGGCCCTGAATTGCAGTTTCCTCCATTGTAGAAAGAGAACGGTCTTGTCTTCCATATGAAGTTCCTTCCAGAATTTTTATATTTGCCTAAGACATCATGGGTGCTCAAGAAGTGACTGTTATGGCATATTTGATGGGTGTGTACACTACATGTGTACACTACACATGTCATCATTCCTTCATATGCCCTTGGGAAATACGTCAGAGTTCAGTGAAATTAACAGTGGAAAGGCTGGACAAGAGCATCAAATAGACCTCCCCTAAGTAGACAATAGGCAACTGTGGGGACTGAAGATTTAACTTTGTTTAACTCAATGGCTGGGTCTTAAGGGAGCAGAGTCCTTAGAATTGCATTTAGAATGGCAGAGTTCCATCATCCTCGCCTCCTGTGCCTGGACAACACCCATTTACAAGCTGCTTTGCTCCTTGGACACTGTATGTATATACTGGTGGGTTAGTCTGACCTCCAGGGTACCTTCAGATTTTGTATCTGATATTTTGTTTTGTGTTTTCTCCTGGACTAGCCAGTAAACTCCTTGAATTACATGAGGTTTTCTTAGTTCACCCATGGGCTGACAATTCTGGGCACTTGACAGTCATCAGTTTCTCATCTCATTTTTTTTTACAATGCCCTTTTAATTTACCCTTCGCACAGCTTCCATAATAATTTTTCAAAAATCCAAATATCATCTTTCTGCATAAAAGTCGTCCATGATTTCACATGGAGCATAGGGTCCACTTTAACTTCCTTAGAGCAGTTTATAAGGTTCCTTTTGCTCTGGCTCCTGCTGACCTCCCTAAGCTTGGCAGAAGGCAAGACATGACGTTGGTGTCACCTAGGTTTGGGCTTGAAATCCAGCCCAACCTCTGACAAACTACCAAAGAATTCTAATCTCACTGAACCTCAGTTTATTTTTCTGCAAAATGGGGAAAAATACTACCTCCTTTTAGGTTTGTTGACTTAAAATGAATAAATATGAAATAACTGGCATGCATAAACACACACACACACATATATGTATATACTATATTTTATGATTGTCTCATACTTTCAGCCCCTGGCCCAGGAATTGCAGGATCCCTCAAACCCTCTTCACTACCATTGTGCCTCTTTACCTTCAAACAGGCACTTGCCTATCTCATCAGCTTGGAACCCTCTCACCCTTTAAGACCCAGATGGGCAAAGTCCTCATTTCTCTGATGGCTCCTGGATCCACACATGCAAAGCTGCTTCCTCCCTTTGGTGCCACTGCCATCTTGGAACAGAGCTTTTTCTGCCACACTGCAATGCAAAATGGTTTATATGGCTGCCTCTCACACCAGCTAGAAGGTACCATAAAGATCGGACACCATCCCATAATCATTTAGAGTAGCATGTGACTCGCATGCAATAGGTGATCAATGGTAGCTAAACGTCTCCCTCCTCAGTTTGTCCTGTTACTTGTACAAGTTCACATGCAACCTTAGAGGCCATAAGTTCACAAAGGGTGTCCTACGCTCTTGCTACCCATAGACCAGGGGCACTGATATCACTTGGGTACTTTTTGGGACTGAAGAACATCAGTCCCCTCCCCAGACTTCCTGTACCAGAATCCGCACTTTAACAAGACCCCCAAGCAATACGTATGCACTTTAGAGTTTGAGAGAAGCTGTCTTAAACCTCTCCGTATACACATCGGAGGCACAGAGTAGGCATTTGATTAATCAATGAGAGTATGAATGGTTCACTACGCCTTAGCAAGAAAAAGGAAGGTTCTCTAAAGATATTGCAACTCCAGCCCAATGCTGGTCACAGGAAGAGTCCTATATTTTAGTCTATATGACACTGTGGTGGTGATGCACAATTTCCATGCTCTCAGGAGGTCCTGAAAGATATCACTCCTTCCTTTCACTGATAAAATTAAAGTAAAAACAAAACAAAAATCCACTCCAGTCCAGATAATTTCATAAAAAGAGAAAAATCAGAGCTTTCGGCAGTGCTAAATCATAGAACTAAAACTGAAACAAGTAAAACTTAATCTTCCAGTGGAGAAGGTAGAAAAAAAATCACATAGAATAACATGTTCACTCTGAGCAAGGGGATTCTAATTTACCACCTGTTTATAGCAAGGGATGACCGTGACACGAGACTAATCCAGAGTCAATACAATTGTGAGCCACATGCGCTCTGACGACGGAATGCCATTTAATTGAATATGGCAGTTGGAATATTGTAATTTAAAATCCTTTTACTCCCACATCTGCGATGCTATCAAGACTGTTGTGTAGTTGTTCTGAGCTGTAGGTGCAGCCCTCTCTTCCTACCTCCTACAGTAACATTAGAAACTGAATAAGGGCACAAGGGAAAATGACCTTCACTTCAAACACCCTCCCTCAACACCCTAGGTTCAGGTGACATTGTTGTTTGGGAATCCATTTGGTGGAAAAATGTCCCCATAACCAGTAGCAATTATATAGCTGACAACATACTTCTCAGAGACACATTTCATGACAAATAAGGTATTCATAAAACTTCTGCACAATTGTAAAGGTTGTTTTACATTCTCTTCTGGAAATAAAAGAGTAAGCATGTAATTTGAGCCAAGATTACAAATTCGAGGGAACAGCCCACATTTGGTGGTGGTATGGGCATGGGGCTGGAGGTGACAGAGACTGAATCGCTTCTCACACACCGGGAAAAGTGGTCTTAGAAATGACAGTAAATGGAAAAGTGAGAGACATTTCTACTTCCATTTTCTCTAAATTCTGGAGGAATGCCCCTGCCTACAAATTAGCAGAATAGAGACACTTCATTCAGGAACAGCTTTTTTTTTCTTTTTTTTTTTAAGATCTCAGGCAAACGAAGAGTCCTAAATGAAAGTAAGAGAAAAAAGGCATTCAGAGTATTTGCTTTGCCATCTTGCTCTAAAAAGAGCTCAAACATTACAATCGTTTACAACCTTTTTGGTTGGATACTTTTTTCCTTCACTTAACAGATGGGATGAAGATTTTGTGAACTTTTCTAAGCAACCAACAGGACCGCCTTCTTTCTCCTAAGTGCCTCGTCAGCAGATTCCTGGAGCCTGGTTGTAAAAGCACTTGTTTCCACTTTTCCCCAATCTCGAAAAGATGCCTCTTAAGCTATAGTGAGGCAGAGCATAGCCATTCAATTATTCAAATACTAGAAGTCTATAAAAGAACATTGCGCTGCAATTGGTTTCTTAATTTGAGTGAAACAGCATGCCCAAACACATCCCCAGATCCTGAAAATAAATCTCCACACATCTTCTGACTCAACCACATTGCAGGATGCATTTTTATCAATTTTGAGATAACTTGCAGGATATTCAGACCACAACAATATGATCGCAGCATCACAGAGGGAAAAATAAAGCCCAAATTAAACCTGTTTACATGGCTATTGATAGCAGCAACAACGGATTTTATTGTTTGCCTTTTTTTATACAGATGTTCAGATTTCAATTTCCAGAATGGTTTTAAATGTATCCAACTGTTTTAATGTGACAAATGCCCACTCCACAAATATTCCAGTCATTCTTAGCTGCGTGCATTTATCTCTACAACCACTCAGAGAATAAGCGAGAAAAAGCCTAACTAAACTAAAGGATAATTGTGAAGTCTATAAAATTTGCATCTAGCCCATGTGAAACAGATGGTGGATTTTTTCGAAGGCATAAAGCAGTGAACTGTCCAGTTTAAGATTTGGTCTGGAAGTAGCTGCGTCCTAGGAAAGAAAGGCAAGTCTCAGGGTGTGTGCGCTTTTCCTTTGCGCCAAGGACTCACCTGTGCTTAGAAAGAGGGCAGTAGCTTGAGAATTCATTGTCCTAAAGAAATCACAAAATCCCCGGGACAGGCTGAGTTCAGCTTCCAACCTTTGCTGTCAGGAGACAGTGCACCCTCAGACCTCAGAAAGCAGTCCGGATAGCACAGTGCACACATTCAAGTCTCCAAACATCTTACAAAAAAATACCTTTCACTCACTTGTGCAGATCTCTTTATTGCAGTTGACATGGGCTTGCCCAGGGGACCGACTTGTTGTTCCGTAAAGATCCTTAAATAGGCACTACTGATGAAACATTTAATCCAAGCCTCGGGATCAAATGGCTGCTACCGCCAGGGACAGTGATAGAAAAATCTATTCCCCAATTAAATAATTGCATGCAAAGCTAGTACGGTTCATTATGTCATTTAACCTATTTCAGCTTTTCTGGAACACAGCCAATAGGCTTCATATTTTATTTTAATAATATGTATGTAGTGCTTTGGAGATCATGGATTATTTTAAACATTTCTTGAAGGAAACCATCTCTTTCCCCCACATGAAAAATGGAATGTGGGCTTGAACAAGAGATGCTTGTTATGATACACCATACGGCAATTATTCATTTCACTACATATTGGCTGTTTCTGACATTTTTCTCTGCTTACGATTAAAATGTTCAACTTTATTTTGGGGGGAGGGTATTTTTGTCTCCTCTGTACCATGAGTATTTTATTTTTGCCTAATCTGAATGGCTTATACAGGAAGTGAAAGGAGATTTATTGACTCTATATTGAAGGGCTATATCCCAAAAGTCCAATAAAAAAATCTTGTCCCCAAAGGAAAATCATCCACATTTATATGACAACATCAGACAATAGGAAGGTGGTTCAATGGAAAACATCCTGAATGATATTCTTTTCTGAAGCTTTCACTTTTTTAGAGCACAGGGGATTGTGAATAAAGTGAGATTTTTTTTTAATTTTAAGAGAGAGAATTTATACACTGAACATAAGTATTGAAATAGTTCTTAAGATTAGAACTTTTGTGCAAAACAAGGTAAATATTGGCTTTGAAATGCAAAGATGTTAGAACAGAATAAATATCAGAAGGTCAGAGAGGCTTAAAAATATCCTGCACATATTAGAATCTTTCTTCCACTCCTATTTTTCCCAAGAAAGAGCTAAAAACCACTAAAGTGCAGGCTTCTCATCTTTATAAGGTTTATTTTGAAAGAAATTCTGGTGACATGCAAAGGTGTCAAGTTCTTTCTGATGAAAAGTTAGATCTCATCCTTTTCAAGGAAATGGATTTTTAATTCTTCAAAGTTGGTCCACGTCTGTGTTATTTTGTGCTTTCATTTAGATTAACTATAGATTGTAATTACTGCTTTCTGTCATTTGGTTAATGAATATTTTTCTGATAAGTCACATCAGTAGACTTGCATTGAAGGTACATCCCACATTAGGTCAGTGCTAAGGGATTGTTCTCTAAGGTCCATTGATTCTTTGTCATTAAGTGGGTACTCTGAGTGTTAATGTACCAACATCTGGGAACTGTTGTTCTCCTAATTTCAAAAGATTCTGATTTAACAAGGAACACAATCTATGAAAAGTCCTCTTTCCATTTTGACTTGAGTATCATTTATTCATACAGGAACTATTTATCATAAGTTCAAACTCCTTTAAAGAGGAGGAAATAAATTGAAAATGTTCTTGGCTTCTGTTCCAAGGAGAGGCTTGCTATTGCTGAATCTCACTGAGATAAAACAATGCAAACTAAAACAAATAACTTTAAATAATGCCTACATCAATATGTGAATTTAAAAAAAATGAACAACAGCATGCTTGCCTCAGACCACTTTGAGTGCCACTTCAATGGTGAGAGCTGTTTACTTAGCAAATAGAGTTAACTGATATTAAGCAGTATTTCAACATAGCTCTTGTCATAATTTGAGATATTTTTGTGGGATATGATCCAATCCCCATCAGTGCTTACAACTCCCTTTGATTTTCTTTGTTACTTCCTTTATTTATCTCTGCTGCATCAGCATTCTCAATCACTAAAATACTTTGTATAAATAAACCACCCCAAATCTCCTCTATTCAGTGATGTATTACTCTAATTTGGCATTATAATTCATTTGCAAATATATATATATATATATTTAATGTTTTTCTAAGAAGACCATTGAAGTATCATGAAATATCTTTAGCTGGCAGGGTAGTTTTAATGAAGGAAATGCAAAATAAACCAAAAATAAATTATAAAGTCTGATATCTTCACACATGAATATTAAAGAAAAAATAATTGGCTCACTCTATTCTTTCCAACCCTTGAGAAGAATCTCTAATTACTTTCAGAATCTTAGTGTCAATGTTTGTATCCTAAAGAAATGTGCAATTGAGAGAATTTCACTGACCCTTTTGGAACGAGCAACACCTACTTGGGGCAGGCTGAGGAGAGAACATGGCCCCAAATTCAGCAAATACTGGAATGGCAGGTACCACAAGCTACACTGTAATGAAGCTGCCAAAAAAATTTTTTTTTTTGCATTTTTTTTCTTTTTTCATTATTAGGAAAAAATATGTGCTACTTAAAAAGAGCTTTCAGCTGCTTCCCAGTCAAGGACTGATCAACCTGTCAGGGACTCTGGAGCAGCTTTTCAACATCAATAATTTGAAGTACTAATGTCAAATTTTGCTTCTGGAGTAGCATGTATATCTGGTTCATGAAATAGCTCAGCTCTTTTTATTTTCTTTTTACTAAACACAGCTTTGTTTTTTTCTTAAAAAATAAACGCCTCACAATGAATACATTACCTTTAACATCTATTCTTTTGATAAGCCATCGTGAGGTGGTCTGACTTTTGTTTTCTTTACGTTCACAAACACACTCCTCACCATGATTAATGGCCTCCCATTGGGTATATGGAAAATTTCCCAGCCCGGTTCCCTTGAGAATGCTCCACTACATGGATTTCTAGGCAAAGCTAGATTAAAAGAGGAGGAGCATGAGCTATAGTCCCCCTACCCCACAGCCATCAATTATATACAGTTATAAATCAAAGTTTTCAGCTGAAACAAAGGCCAGTGTGGCAAGCAAACAAGGGCGTTCACGGCAAATTGTTTTGAAGCCGAATAAAACTCTTGACAGAAAACAATGGAGTCGGCAAAGTCACTGTCAATATCACTCTAAAGTTGAGCTGATTTATGAAGAATTAGACATGGTGTATCAAGTCACTGGAGGATTGATTGAGAAACCAGCCAAGAGAAATGTGAATAACCTAATATAAGCCAAATGAAGCTCTTCCTAGATCACCAAAAGTTTAGCCAAATAAAGTTTTTATCCATATGAATTTGACCTCTTGCTTTAAATCCCTACTGTGAAATCTCTATCAAACATACACTCTCTCTCCCTCTTTACTTATATTTGGTTCCTTTGCTAGCAAAATTGCAACCTTCCTGTGAACCATGGTTTCAGGCTCATACCTTCTTTTTTATTTTGATCTTACACTTTGGAGAATTTAATTTCACTTGTTTCAGATACTGTTTACATGCCCCACATAAAAATCTACTTTAAAAGGAGAAACAGAAAAATATTGACTTTTGTGAAAATAAGTAGAAATACCATCAGGAAGAAAAACAAGTACAAAAGGCATGAAATTAAATAAATAATGCTATAGTTTTCTAGTTTGTTTGTTTTTTTAAATCCTGAAGATCCAACATTTGCCAAGAGCTTTCTCTTTTAAAACCAAAAGTTTCTCACACCTTTAAAACATGTATGCACTTAAGTGAGAGAATAAAAAATAATTCTCATAACAATCACCATTACTATTAACTCTTTTATTGAGGATTTTATGTGTATTATTTATTTATCTATCAGAAAAAAATCTATGAAGTTTTTACTATTATCCTCTCCATTTTATGGTGAAAGAATGTGATGCAGAGAGGCCAACTTCCCTCCAGTTGCACAGTTAAGAAGTTACACAAGCAAGACATGGTGGATCCTGGCTTTGAAACAGGAAGTGTGATTTCTTGAGTGCATGATCTTAACCACTAGAACTAAACTCACATTTGGGATAAAAATTTTTAAAAACACTCCTTAAGTCACTCAAAAATGATTCAAAGTCTTCACAGTTTAAACACTTTTCCTGAGATAAGATATCCATACTTGCCTCACTCATGTTCATAACTTCGCAAGAATGAAATCAAATGATAGGTCTTAAGAATATGGAAGAGAAATCTTTTGAGATATATAGAACATATGTAGTTATCTTGCCCATTATTGCTTCACTTGTCTTAATAACAAAACTGCTCTTTCATGTGGATAGCCCATTCCATGTTCTTCTGGTAAGAACTGAGGAAGTGGAGGGCATGTGATTCAGGCCTAATTATATTTCATCACTCACATAGCCAAAGTGAAATATGCGTGGATGAGATATGGGCCACTTCTGAGTCCAGGCCAATAAGAGCTGAGTGATGCTCTATTCTTTTTCTTTTTTTAAAATCATTTTTATTGTATTTTTTTCATTACCATTTAGTCCCCTTACTCTCCTGCCCCTCCCCCATAATCACCACACTATGTTCCATGTCCGTGAGTCTTTTTTCTTTTTTGCTCAATCCCTCCATCGCCTACCCTTCCCCCTGGTTTGCTGTCCTGCTATCTATGAGTCTGTCTCAACTTTGCCTGTTAGTTCATTAGATTCCACATGTGAGTGAAATCATATGGTATTTGTCTTTCTCCACCTAGCTTATTTCACTTAGCATCATGTTCTCTAGGTCAATTCATACTGTAGCAAAGGGTAAAACTTTTTTTTTCTTTATGGCCAAGTAGTATTCCACTGTGTAAATGTTCCATAATTGTTTTATTGACTCATCAAATGATGGGCACTTGGGCTGCTTCCATATCTTGGTGACTGTAAATAGTGCTGCAATGAACATAGGTATGCTTATGTTCTTTCAAATTAGTGTTTTGGGTTCTTTCAGATGTAGTCCCAGAATTGGAATCACTGAGTCCAAGGGAAGATCCATTTTAAATTTTTTGAGGTATCTCCATACTGCCTTCCATAGCAGCTGCACCAGTCTGTGTTCCCAGCAACTGTGCAAAAATGGTTCCTGTCTCTCCACATCCTTGCCAGCACTTGTTTGTTGATTTATTGATGATGACCATTCTGACAGGTCATCTCATTGTGGTTTTAATTTGCATTTCTCTGATGATTAGTGATGTTGAGCATCTTTTCATATGTCTATTGGCCATCTGTGTATCCTCTTTGGAGAAGTGTCTATTCAAGTACTTTGCCCATTTTTTAATTAGGTTGTTTGTTTTTTTGGTGTTGAGTTTTGTAAGTTCTTTATAAGTTTTGGATATTAGTCCCTTATCAGATGTATTGGCATTCCATGGGTTGTCTTTTTATTTTGTTGTATTCCTTTGCTGTGCAAAACCTTCTTAGTTTGATATAGTCCCATTTGTTTATTTTTTCTTTTGTTTTTCTTGCCTGAGGAGTGATAATCTGATAAAATATTGCTACGAGCTATGTCTGAGATTTTGCTGCCTATGTTTTCTTCTATGATTTTTATGGCTTTGGGGTCTAACATTTAAGTCTTTAATCTACTTTGAATTTATTCTTGTGTGTAGTGTAAGAAGGTGATCTAGTTTCATTTTTCTGCATGTATCAGTCCATTTTTTCCAACACCATTTATTGAATACACAATCTTTAGCCCATCATATATTCTTATAGCCTCTGTCAAATATTAATTGACTATAAAGTTGTGGGTTCTTTTCTCTTTTACAAAGAGACCTGGGTGGGTCAACCTATATTGACCATGCTGATTTATCAAGGGTATAGGTTATGGATAAGCTACCAGATGGAAGGAGCCTAAGTCCCTGAAATATAAAATGGAGGAGAACTTCCTCTAACCTAAATATCCACGGTG
The DNA here is from genome assembly GCF_021234165.1 of Pteronotus mesoamericanus. Classification (NCBI taxonomy): domain Eukaryota; kingdom Metazoa; phylum Chordata; class Mammalia; order Chiroptera; family Mormoopidae; genus Pteronotus; species Pteronotus mesoamericanus. The sequence continues at coordinate 11,269,774 of NW_026555321.1, forward strand.
AGTTGTTGTATAAATAAGAAATAAACTTCTATCAGGTTTAAGCTTTATATAGTTTGGTCTATTTGTTACAGCTCTTTAGCCTACCCTGATTAATGCAATAACAAATGCAAATAAATTTGAGCTATAGTTTAAGTTTAGATGATTTCATTAGTCAGAATGAAGATCATGAAACTGAATTTGGGACAATGTGACTAATTGTGGAGGGGCTGGGTCAGGAACAAGTTAAGATGTAAAAAAGATAATGAAACCAAGAATTTTTAATTTTATCTTTTGAGAGAAAGTAGGCCCTAATCAAGACTAAGAAATTAAAAATTTTAAATGGGAAGTGTTTGTCTTTAGTTTTGTGCTCTGGAAATAAGAAAATAAATAAAATCAGTAATGGTGTAAAAAACGCTTTGTGGGGGCCAGATAAGAGGCTAGCACAAGGAAAACAGGAAAGAAGAGAAGAAGAGAAATGTGAGAGTTGTTAAAAAGAATAAAACCAATAATCCTACCAAACATAGTTCTTATCAAAATCTAGAAAGTCCTTCACAAATCATTTGCTCAAATTTTTCCCATCAAGGGCATGATGGATAAAAATAGATCCATTATTAAATAAGAAGAAAACCTGAAAACAAGTTAAACTGAGAATGATTACCTCATGGTTTTTAATAAGATGACTTATCATTCTGGTTTTTGTTTTTTTTGGCTTCTGCCACATTTCTTAAAGAAATTCTGCTTATTTCTGTACTTCAAATAGATGACACTGTTGCTTGCTGAAGAATAAATTCCAATTGATACAGTAATCCAGTGTTTTTGAACTTCAGGTAGCACAGCTATAGTCATTGCCTCTTGGTATTCTGCTTTTGACATGATGTTGCTTTATGCTGTCTTCAAAATAAGGGAATCTAATAAATTGTAGGTTCACCTGAAAGGGCTGCAAACTCTGCCTTATAATTTTATAATGAAAGGACAGTACACAATTATTTCTTATTTGTCATACCTCTTACATAAAAAATACATTGTAGCAGTCAGTGAAATGGCAGCAAAAATGCTGAAATTTAGGAAATTAAATTGATTCATGGTGGCAAATAAAAGCTGGCAAATGTTCTTTTAAAGAATACTCAAAATAAATTGACTTCGATATCCAAAAAGTTTGGACTAAAGTAAATATACATATTAAAAATAGAAACAAAATCTAAAGAATTAGAAACAAATGTTTAAAACCCTATCAGATGGAATGTAAAGGGGAAAAATATAAGAGAAATATAATTAAAGTCAGAGAAATAATAGAAAGTATGTGGCCTTTCATTTTCTGATGAATCCTAAAAGAACAACTTATACATCCCACTTTAAATGTATTTCATAAGCTCCAACAATTTTCTAGTCATAAAAATCTGAGAATAGTTTGTTTTATACAGAAAGATTAATTATTTAATCATTAGCCAAATGCTATTTTTATTCAAAGGGTAAAACTCATCAAGGTCCAGCATAGAATACTTATTGGCAGTGGGAAGATAAATGACAATTTCAAAGTGCTTTAAAACTTTTCAATTTTGTTCAAAGTGGATAGACTTTGTTGAGTATCAAGATCATCCAGGTGAAACTTTACGAAGATCATGCCTTAGAAGAATGTCAACTCTAGCCTATAATATGAGCTACTTTAGATTTGTCCCAACAAGGGCCTAAAACCAAACTGAAACTCCAGCTACTGAATAGTCTACTAGAATACACCCCAGGCATCTTTAAAGGATGATAATGTAAACCAGACTCCCAATGATAGAACATTCACGATGTCTAGCATACATTCAATAATTAATAGACAATAAAAGAAACAAGGAAATAACCATGAGAAAATGAAACAAAATGTAGAAATACAGACATGACAAAGATGTTAGAATTAGCAAATAAGGATTAAAAAGTTATTATAAAGAATTTCAATAATTTAAATAAAACAGAGGCATAATGAGGTAATAAGTGGCAAATCCCAACAGACAAATGCAATTATAAAAGAACCAAATGGAAATTCCATAACTGAAAAACAGTCTTTGAAAGGAAAAGCTCATTGTATGAGATCAATAGCAAATTAAAAATTGCAAAAGAAAAAAAAAACAGTGAATGTCAAGAAAGAGAAATAGAAAATGTCTAAAAGTAAAGCATAGAGAAGATTAAAAGAGAAAAATAAATAGAGCCTTGGCAATCAATGGGACAACATAAAAAGGTTTATCAGGCATGTAACTAAAGTCTCCAAAGAGAGAAGAGATAGATCGGGGAAGTAAAAATATATTAAAACAAAATGGTTGATAATATTCTATACTATTATTCCAAAATACTTTTGAATGATCAAGACTCCAGGAGCTAAATAAATAAAACAAAGGATAATTACAAGGAAAGCCAAACCTTAAGCACATCATATTAAATGCTGAAAACAAAAGATACAGAGGGAAAAAAAACTGCCACAGGGGAAAAAGATATATCACATACAGAGGAACAATGATGCGAACAACAGCTCTCTATCAGAAATAATGCAAGCCAGAAGGCAATGTTTGCAAAGAGTTGCAAACATCTTTAAAGTACTGAAATTAAACAAACAAAAAAAACCCCCTAGTTTACAACCTGAATTCTATATCCAACAAAAATATTCTTTAACAAAGGTGATAGAAAGACATCTTCAGATTAACAAAAGTTTCAAGACTTGGCACCTGGGGATGTACATTATAATAAATGTCACAAAGAAATTTCTCAGCTGACTATCCATTCCCCAGGGTCCAGTGCAGAGAAAGCAGACAAAAATGCCCATCTCTCAGTCTTCCCATGAAAGAGGTATGTCTGCTGATTTTGAAAGCTGCTGCCTGAGGGTCGAACTTCCAATCAGCTTGCATCTAGGTGCTTATTGAGATTCTCCCCTTAAGGACACTGACAAGTCTCAGCACACCCTCAAATACTGGGAGCCACTAAGAACAAAGAAGACTGCTTGGACAATCACAAAGATTTGAGAGATAACTAAGAGTTAGAGAAGTGTTGAGCTATAACTTTTATCTCCTACATGACTGGGCTGTTTTATCTATTGTGTGAAAACCAACACAGAAAACCAATGAAAATGAAGAAACAGAGGAATCTGTTCCAAACAAAAGAACAAGATAATACCTCAGAAAAAGACTTCAGTTAAAAATGGAGATAAGTGACTTATCTTATAATGGAGATAAAGAGTTGAAAATAACAGTCACAAAGATATTCATCAAGGTCAAGAGAACAATGCCTGAACAAAGTGAGAATTTCAACAAAGAGGTAGAAAATATAAGAAAGTACCAAACAGAAATCACAGAGCTTAACAATATAATAACTGTACTGAAATATTCAATGGAGGGGTCAACAACTAACTAGATGAAGCAAAAGAATGAATCAGCCAACTTGAAGAGCTGGAGAAAGAGAAGCAAAAAAAAAAAAAAAAAAAAAAGAAGAAGAAGAAGAAAAAGAAAAAAGAAGAAAAGAAAAAGAGCAGAGATAGCTTAAGAGACTTATGAGACAACATCAAGAAAACTTATATTCATATTATAGGGGGTCACAGGGAAGAAAGAAAGAGAAAGGGCAGAAAACTCATATGAAGACATATGGATGGAAACTCCCCTAACCTGGGAAAGGAAACAGACATCCAGATCCAGGAAGCCCAGAAACCCATACCAACACACAGTATAATTGTGGTAAGTTAAAAAATAAGCTGAGAATCTTAAACACAGCAAAAAAAAAAACAACAACAACAACAACAAAAAACCTTGTTATTTAAAAGGGAACCCCAATAAGACTAAGATTCTTTTTTAGCAGGAACTGTGCAGACCAGAAAGAAGTGACACCATACACTCAAAATGGTGGAAGAAAAAAAAATCCTGCCAAAAAAAGACTACTGAACTCAACAAAGTTGTTTTTCAGGATTGAAGAAGAGATAAAGATATTTTTAAATAAGAAAGAGCTGAAGAAATTCAGCACAACTAGACCACTTTTACAAAAAATTCTAAAGGAACTTCTTTAAACTGAAACAAATGTTAAACTTCTTTAATCAGAAATGAAAGAGGAGATGTTATAATATGAAAACATATGAAAGTACAAATCTCATTGGTAAACATATAAATATTTGGCTGAATTCAGAATAATTTATGTTTTAATGGTGGGCTAATCACTTATAAATCTAATATGAAGTTTAAAGACAAGGGTACTAAAAATAAGTACAATAATTTTGTAGTAGATAAACAAGATAAAAGATAAATTGTGACATTAAAAACATGAAAGATGGGTAGACACAGTAAAAATGCAGGGCTTTAGAATGTGTTTGAACTTAAGTTGCTATCAGCTTAAAACAGATATATATCTGTTTATATATATAAATATATATAAAATATTCATTATATATATATAAAATTCATTATATATATATAATGACATGTAAGCCTCATGGTAACCACAAAGAAAACCCCTATAGTAGATACACAAAAGATAAAGGAATTTAAGCATGTCATTTAAAAAAGCCGTCAAGTTACAAAGAGAGCAAGAGAAGGAGAAAGAAACAAAGGAATTATAAAACAGACACCCCCTCCAGAAAAATTCCAATTAATAAAATGGAAGTAACTCCATACCTATTAAGGACTACATGTAAATGGACTAAATTCTCCAAAAGACAGAGTGGCTGAATGGACAAAAATCAAGACCTAACAATATACTGTTTATAGGAAATTCACTTCAGCTTTAAGAACATACAGAGACTGAAAATGAAGAGATGGAAAAAGATATTTCATGTAAATGGAAAGAAAAAGAAAGCTGAAGTAGCTAGACTTATATTAGACAAAAGGTATTTTAAGAAAAGACTGTTATATGAAACAAAGAAGGTCATTATTTATAATTATAAAGGGGTCAATCCAACAGAAGATATAACATTTGTGAATATTTATGCACTCAGTTTAGGACCACCTAAATATGTAAAGCAAACATTAACAGATCTAAAAGGTGAAATAGATAGCCATACAATAATAGTAGGGAACTTCAGTACCCCACTTTCAACGATCATTCAGACAGAAAATCAATAATGGAACATTGGACTTAAATGACATGTTAGTTCAGATGAACTTAACAGACATTTACAGCACATTTTATCTAAAAGCTGCAGAATATACCTTCTCCTCCGGCACACATAGAATACTCTCAAGAATAGATTATATGTTAGGCAACAAGACAAGTCTTAATAAAATCAAGGAGATTGAATCAGCTTTTCTGACCACAATGGTATGAAACTAGAAATCAATTATAAGAAGTAAACTGGAAAAACCACAAATATGTGTAGATTAAATGACATGCTACTGAACAATCAATGGGGTCAAAAAGAAATCAAAAGAAAAATAGAAAAACTGTATTGAGACAAATAAAAATGAAAATACGAAAACTTATGGGACCCAGCAAAGCAGTTTTAACAGGAAAGTTCACATCAGTAAATGCCCCACATTAAGAAAAGAAAAAAAGTTAGTACAAAAAAGGAAATTAGAAATATCAGCTGTAAATAAATGAAGTAGAGACTAACATGACAATAGAAAAGATTAATAAGACTAAGAGCTGGTTTATTGAAAAGATAGAATAGACACACATTTAGATAGACTCATCAAGAAAAAAGAGAGAGGACTCAAATTAATAAAACCATAAATGAAAGAGGAAATGTTATAACTGATAACTTCAGAAATATAAAAGTTGTGAGATTTCTAGGGAAAATCATATGTCAACAAATTGGACAAACTAGAAGAAACACTTATGTAAATACCTACAACCATACAACTTACCAACACTTAATTATAAGGAAACAGAAATCTGAATAGACCAATTACTGGTAAGAAGATTGACTCAGTAATGAAAAATTTCTCAACGAAGGATATAATAGGTTATTTCACTGAGGAATTCTCCCAAATATTTAAAAAAGAATTAACACCAATCATTCTCAAACTCCTGCAAAAAAAAAAAGAAAAGAAAAAAAGAAAAGAAAAAGGAAATGTCTCTAAACTCTTAAGGCCAGCTTTACAATGACACATTCATCAGGCAAAAATGTCAAAAAAAAATATATATGTAAGCTAATATCCCTGCTGAACATAGATGTAGAAATCCTCAAAAAAATTATTAGCAAACTAAATGCAACAATACATTAAAAAGATAACACCATGATCAAGTGGGATTTACTCCAAGGATGCAAGGATGGTTCAATATACACAAATCAGTCAATGTGATATACAGCATTAACAATATTAAAGATAAAATTACACAATAATTTCAATAGATTCAGGGAAATCATTTGACAAAATATAATATCTATTTATGATTTTTAAAAAACTCTCAACAAAGTGGGTTTAGAAGGAATGTACCTCAACATGATAAAAGCCATATATGTCAAGCCTACTGCTAACATCATCCTGAACAGAGAAAACCTGAAACCTTCTTGTCTAAGATAAGGAACAATGGAAGGATGCCCACTCTCAACACTTTCATTCAACAGAATACTAGACATCTTAGCCAGAGCACCTAGACAAGAAATTAAATAAATACAAAGCATCTAAATTGGAAAGGGAGAAGTAAAACTGTGTATATTTGCAGATGATACATATAGAAAGCTCTAAAGAGTACAAAAAAAACTTAGAATAAACAAGTTCAATGAAGTGTCAGGATACATATCAACATACAAAAATCAGTGGCATTTCTAGACACTAATAAACTATTAAAAAGAGAAATTTAAAAACTATGCCATTTACAATTGTATTGAAAAGAATAAAATATTTAGGAATAAGTTTTCCCTAGGGGGTAAAAGACTTGTACACTTGAAACTATAGGATATTAATGAAAGAAACTGAAGAAGACACAAATAACTGGAAAATACTCCATGATCATGGATTAGAAAAATTAACATTGTTAATGTGTCCATACTTGCCACCCTAAGCAGTCTGTCTCCATCAAAATGCTATCTCCATCAAAATTCCAATGCCATGTTTCACGTAAAATAAAACAAACAATTCTAAAGATTTATATAGAATCACAAAGACCCTAGAGAGCTAAAGCAATCTCGAGAAAGAAGAGCAAAGCTGAAGACAACACATTTTCTGATTTTAGACTATATTACAAAGCTAGAGTAATTAAAACAGTATAGTATTGACATAAAAAAAGACACATACATGAGTAGAACAGAATAGAGAGTTCACAAAATAAACCCACTTACATATGGTCATACTATGAAATATGCCTTAACAGTAAAAAAGAACAAAATACTGGAACACACACCACCAGGGATAAACTATAAGGTAGATACACAGTGCTAGATTCATTTATATAAAATTTTAAAATGGACAAATTTAACCCATGACCATAGAAATGAGAACAGTGGTTGCCTTGGAATGGGTAGGAAACAAGATTTACCAAATTGAGAGAACTTTCTGGAAGGATAAAAACATATGTTGATAGGAATATTGTTTGTGTGCATGTATGAGCATGCATGGCTCAAAACTCATTGAATTCTATGTGTAAGATCTGTGTACTTTACCAGGTGTACATTGCACTATGATTAATGGAAGTATAAAGAATGTTGTTTCAACACACATGGTCTATAAGAAATAATTTAACAAAACAGAAAAAAGCATTCCATTTGAGAAGCATATTCATTATCAATATTTCCTTTGAGCACATAGGGAAGAACAGTATAATTCTTAGGCCTAAGGTAGAATTGGCTCTTTGTAGATGACACACAGTTAACGACCAGCGGAAATTGTTCTTTTTCCGCATAAGGATCTTAAAGACTGGCAAAAGCAAAGAAGAGGTTTGGTGCCCTTGGTTACCATGACATCTACCTATAGCTGCCCTCATACAAGATTTGTTTAGGAAATCCCACCCTCAGAACCTCTGCCTCATGAGAAGCACTGTCGTTCATAAGTTAACTCTGTTTCTCAAGGAGATCAGAGAATCTCTTGTTCTTTCACATGCTAACTGGTTTGATTTGAATAAAAACTTCAGTGGCTTAGTAGGTTTTTGGAACACTTTGTTTAATTAAAAAACAACCTTAAAAGATTTACTTTATTGCAAGCCTTTCCCAAAAACTTTAATATGCAAATGTTCAGGGTGAATGGGAATATACTAAGAAAACTTTTCAAACCTATTTGAGCATAGAGTCATTTATTCACTAAAAATCTCAGCAATGAGTTGTTTCATGGAAAACACGCTGGGGGCATTTTAAGACAGAGTAAAGCGTGGTGTGCACTTGAGACCTCAGGGGAAAAAAAGTACATGTGGGCAAATTCAGGTCAGAAAAAGACACAGAACTCTAGTAATTGGCATTATGCATATAAGGCATATGCAACACTCCCAAATTTAAAAAGTTAACTGCTGCTGTAGATACTACTGAGTGTTCGATTTATGGGCTTGTTAATTTAACTGACGGCTTAAATCTTTAAGTAGAGTATGAATTTATTCTGATTAAGTTTGTTGAGAATACAAAGCAGTAAACTATATCTGAATTAATTTTTAAAAATTGATGATCTGATACTGACAGTGCGTTTTCCAGCACACTCTTTCAGATGTCTAAGGGCACAATCAGATAAAACCTTGCTGGTCTACAAACCAAAGTAAGAGAGGTAATTTACCCATTTGTTCCCTACTCATGGTCATCAGTCAGTGGATAGATCTGGAATTGTTATTTTGCATGCCAGCTCTTCTATAGGAAGCTCCCAAGTTCATACTTTCTCTCCTGCCAAGTAATTCAAAACAGTGTGTTGCTATAATACTATATCGGATGATTCTGCAACAAATGTCATAGTGATTTGATTGTCTAGTTGTTATTGAGGTCAATTCTCTCCCTAAATGCTCTGCACCCTTTATTCCCATCCTCTATACAGAGGGTTCTTAGCAATTAGCAGAGTTCCAGTAAAATATTCCCCCTCCCTATAATGCAGTAATGGTCAAGAGAAATTGGGGCAAACATTTTTCCCATCTGCTTTAATAAGTGCACATCCAAGGAGGTACAAGCAGGGTAGATGTGCAGGCTTGCCCCAGGCTCGGCATCCATCTTTCTGCTGCTTTCCCACTTCCAGACTGACAGCTAAATTACTGCACAGAAAAGGTTTCTGTGGGCTGTAACCATAATGCTGCCACTGAAACTAGTTTGTTGGCTACAGAATAAACGGAGATTGAAGGACAATTTTCATTAACAGAGAAAGATGGGGTGTAGGAGAGGAGAGCTGGATCTTCATGGGAAAACAAGCTTAGCCAACTGTAGGACAAAACACGAGGCAACACACTCTAATTGAGTCGTAATTTGCTTGTTGAGTGGCAGGCACTTGCTGAATCCTTGGAAACACCCCTACATCTGCATCTTAGACAATGTGATACTTTTTTTTGTGCCTGGTGGTTAAAAACAGTGGAGGTTTTTTACCTATAAATGGAACTGAAATTAGAGCAATAAAGAGAGGGAGTCAACAGTGTTTCAAAACAGAGTGGACATATTATCTTCAGGAAAATGAGCCTTGTTTGCTGAAGCATTATCAGACCACAGGAATGAAACTAAGATTGAGGAATGGGGGGAAAATCAAACCCGTATTTAGGAAACTGGTTGGGAAATGTGTATGAGCCACTGTACTCCATGTATGATATGAGTTGGGATTCTGGACTCAATGATTCTGCAGCATGAATTAGGCAGAGGAAAGACATGTTAAAAAAACATCTAGGCTATAAGAGTCAGGCTGGTGATCATCTTATTTCCCTTGGTGTCTACTCCTTCTCCAACTGTCAGTAGTACAGTAGACAAGATGGGCCCTTAATATACACTTACTGAATAAATTATTAAATTATTTTTTTAAATAAAGGAGAAAGTAGTTACAACCATAAGAAAATTATAGATATGACTGGTGGGCTTCCGAGGGTGAAGGATTTTGGTTGGAAGGGTCAAAGATGACTTTATTATAGAGATATGGCATGTGATTTGAGCTTTAATATTGATAAATATGTGGAGTTTCCGAATGGCCCTGAGGAAGGGCAAAGAACAGTATGACAGGGAGGTGAAGAATTCCTAGGAATTAACCAGAAATAGCAGTGGTATTCTTAATTGTCAGTAGCAATTGTCCAGGCTAAAATGAACACACTCCTATCATTCTGATTTTCAGTACCTGATGAGGAAGAAAATGCTGCTTGTAATTATGTATAAAAATACAAGTCATGTCAGGTCTTATTATGACTTGGTAAATGGTTGTGGATCAAGCTGTTCTTTTTCAAAATGTCAGAAAAACACTCATGAAAAGAAAACACCATTCTTTTTTTGTTAGCAGTTTTCCATTCTGATTAATTATGAACTGAAAACATTTAAATTTGATCCCTGGCTTTAGGTTAGAACTGATATTAGCTAAACCAATAATTTAATTCCAGACTTGATTCAGGACCTGACATATTGCCTGGCAAAGAGTGGGTGTGTGCAAAATATTTGTTGAATGAACATCAGAAGTCAAGATTTTGTCAGGTACTGAGGAATAGATAATTGTATAGAATAGTTTTCCCTTGTAATATCTTATCTCACTATCAGTTTAAAACTTGAAAATCCAAATGCTCCACGAATGATAAGAAAGTCTAACTCATGAGGTAACTAATGAAAAAAAATCACAATTGTTTTCCACTCCTACTTCATACACTGAAATCCTGGTTTCTAACTTGTCAAGGTCACTTACAGGCATTATTTTAGCTAGGCTACTTGCTTGTTTTCAATATCTACTGTTCCCATTGGATTTTCACTTACAGGAATTACACTCACATTATTTACTGCAAAGTGAATTACTATGTGCCCTTCCAAAGGGCTTTGATGAAATATTCACAGAAAAGGGGTCAGAGGAGTTTGGAAAATGCTACGTACCCTGAGCTTTCTCTTGGAAGTCCACTTTGTAAGTAACGCACCTAAGGTTCTGTTAAGCCCTGCAGTAAAGAAACCAAATTACCTTCGTTTCACCCAGTGTTTTTTTTCAACTGTGATGACCATGGGATCTATTTCACATAGCCTTCTTTCAGAACATGCATTCTCAGGTGGATCCTTGGAACAACATCCAAAGATAAAGATTAAAAAACTGATACAGTGAATGATATTTTAAACTTGAGTGATCACACACCCTGAAAGAGGGGGAAAAATGTCAGCCCATTCTGGCAACAGTGGGTCCCCCATTCTCTTTTATCATCTGTCCTGCTGCCCCTTTATAATGTGTGTACTTTCTGTGCTTCATCATAGAGCTCTGGGGTTCCCTTTCTAGTACTCCCAGATTACTTCTGATCTGTCCCATCATTTGCCTGGTTCCTATAGACATGTGACTTTGGAATTCTGATCCAGAAGCCTCTTAATTATCTAGTTGTTTCTACCACTATTTTAGGAGAAAGGAATGGCAGAATTCAAAAGGCAGGAAAATGGTCATTTATAGTAGTCCTTCTTATCCTTGGGGAATATATCCCAAGACCTCCAGTAGATGCCCAAAACCGAGGATAGTGCTGAACCTTACATATACTATGTTTTTTTTTCCAATATGTACATACTTATGATAAAATTTAATTTCTATATTAGGCACAGTAAGAGATTAGGCACAATAACTGATAATAAAAGAGAACAATTATAAAAATATACTGTAATGGAAGTTATGTGAATGTACTTTCTCTCTCAAAATATATTATTGCACAGCACTCGCCCTTCTTGCGATGATGTGAGATGATACAATGCCTATGTGATTTGATGAAGTGAGGTGCGTGACATAGGCATTGTGACCCAGCATTAGGCTACTGTTGGCCTTCTGATGATAAGACAAAAGGAGGATCAAAACTGGCATGGATTTCTTTTTCCTTCTTCACAATTTCATGGATGGAAGATTTGGTCTTACCAGAGATCTTAACAACCTCAGAAAATGATTTTTCTCTCCTTATTAAGTTGAAAAGTTTTACCTTTTCACTTAAAGGAAACCCTTTATGGCTTCTTGGCATATCTGAATTGGCAGCAACGCTATTCTAGTGGTTTGGGGCCACTGTTAAGTAAAACAAGAACATAAGCACTGTGATACTGTGACAGTTGATCTGATAACGAAGATGGCTTCTAAATGACTAGCCAGGGTTGTGTACACAGCATGAATATTCTGGACAGAGGGATGACTCATATATCAGCTAGAATGGGGTAAAACAATGTGAGATTTCATCATGCTACTCAAAATGGTGCACAGTTTAAAACTTATGAATTGTTCAATTATGGAATTTTCCATCTAATATTTTTAGACTGCAGTTGACTGTAAACTATGGCAAGCAAAATCATGGATAAGGGAGGACTGCTATGTAAGGTGAAACTCCTTGTTAAGGCAACTAACTGAATGGGAGAAGGTATTTCAAACAGCTCTGTCAAGGGGTTAATCTCCAAAATATGTAAAGAACTCATACAGCTCAACACCGAACAAACAATCCAATTAAAAAATGGGCAGAGAACCTGAAAGACACTCTTCCCAAGAAAACATACAGATGGCCAACAGATACATGAAAATATTCTCAAGTTTACTAGCTATTAGGGAAGTGCAAATCAAATGTACAATGAGATACCATGTCATACCTATTAGAATGACTATTACATACAAGACAAGTTAAACAAGAGTTGGAGGGGCTGTGGAGAAAAAGAAACCCTCATTCACTGCTGGTGGGAATGTAAACTGGTACAGCCACTATGGAAAACAGTCTAGCCACTGACCAACCAAACACTCTCCTGGGTATGTACCCAAAAAAGTTGAAAACATTTATTCTTAAAAATATATACACCCCTATGTTCATTACAGCATTATTTATTATGGTGGCCAAGACATGGAAATAACCGAAGTGTCCTTTGATAATTAGATGAAGAAGATACGGAACATTCTAAATATACAATGGAATACTACGCAGCCATAAGGAAAGACAAAATACTGCCATTTGTGACAACATGGATGAATCTTGAGAATATCATGCTAAATGGAATAAGTCAAATAGAAAAATTAAGACCATATAATTTCATTCATATATGGGATATAAAATGAAAGCAACAAGTGAACAAGATAAAAACTCCTAGACACAGACAACAGTATGGTGCTTACCAGAGGGAAGGGAGGCGGAGGCAGTAAAGGGTGAAGAGGATCAAATATATGGTGACAGAAAAATATTTGATTTTGGGTGGTGGGCACAATACAATATACAGATAATATATCAGAGAACTGTATAATTGAAACTTATATAATCTTATTAACCAGTGTCACCCCAATAAATTTAATTAAAAAAAGAAAAAAGATAAACTGCCTTTTTAGCTACTATAAGTAATTTCTGTACCTGATGAACTTCCAAAAAAGAAAAAAAAGGTGCCTATACCAGCATGTTGGCCACCAAATGATATTTGACCACTTCTCTGCATTTGCAAATCCATAATCCTCTGAAAATAACACAGGAAGCTTGGGATGTTATAAAACATCATAACTATGAAGTGGTTCAAGTCAGCTTCGCAGAAATGGATCCTTACTTGATTTTGTAAAAAGATTTTATTTATTTATTTTTAGAGAGAAGGGAAGGGAGGGAGAAAGAGAGGGAGAGAACCATTGAAATTTGCGAGATACACTGATCAGTTGCCTCGCACACTCCCCCAACTGGGGACCTGGCACCCAACCCAGGAATGTGCCCCGACTGGGAATGGAACGGCGATCTTTGGGTTTGCAGGCCGGCACTCAGTCCACTGAGCCACACCAGGCAGGACTGGATCCTTACTTCTGAATGAGATCATCCTTTATTTCATATTTCAGATTTTTTTTAGGCTCACACTCCAATGACAGGCTGTTCTGCCGGTCTATGGGGCTCCAGAGTGAACTCTCTTGTTCACCAACAAATAGCACTTGGTCTGTCCTCACAGCACACAATCTTCATAAGGAAGCTCTTGGCTCTCCAGAATGGGTCTTTATTTCCCCTTTTTCAAAAATATCATGCTTATTCTTCTGAGGTGATGTGCTAAACTGGCCAGTTGTATGATTAAAAATGCCTTCATTACTAAAACTAACTTTTTTTCCTAGATGTTATAATTAAACTTATTTCAGCTTGCAAACTTTTGAGGGAACAGGGGCACAGGGGAAGATCAGAAAACCACAAGGGGCATTTGGCATGTAACCATCACATTGCCTTTTACCAGGAAAGGTCAACACGGAAACAAGCATTCTTCCAGAGGAGAGCATCTAGAGGGCAAAGGTGACAGAGAGACAGCTTGTCCTATCTGTGCTTCACATGTGTCCTCCAAATAGTGTATGTCGTGCATAGCATGATTTGTCTTGAAAATAGCAGATTCCAAGAGCATTTGAGACATCATGTTGATGGCACCTAAGCACCTCTGGGAAAATTTTTTAAAATTTTTTTCTTAACCAAAATGTCCCACCATGTACCTTATTCCTCATCGCTTTAGGCTAAAACGTGAATTTGAGCAATGCCTCTCCTTATACTGTAATATCAGAGTTCCTCCTCTAAATACTTTCTAATTTGAAAATTTTACCTTTTTAAATCATGTCAGGTACTAGCACTTCATAATTCATTGTTATTATTCCTCTAAGTCAACTGGTTATACTGCCACCAAAAAGGATGCAAACTTACGGTCTGAAAGGAAAGTGAAATAACTAAAGTTGCAAAGCAGCAGCTTCCTGTTTGTTTTCCTCCTTTGGCATGAAGGACTTTAAAGCTGACATGTTGCACAGGAACCTGTCACTTAGGCCAGACAAGGCATTTGGGTTACTAAGTGTTGATTTGGGTGTAGAGGGAAAGGCATATTGCCTGACTTTCTCGTGTAGGTTTGCTTCAGCAAAGTCTTAAATCAGGATATCCAAAGTAACATGATATATATTTTACATATTACAGCCCAACTAAAGTGCTTGCAACTACCACAAGCCAGTAAGACCCTCTGTTCTCCCTGGTATGATTCACGCTTTGGGATGGTTAATTGCTCTCTTCCATTCATGCTACAAATATTTATCCTCTCCTAATGGGCCAGCTACTCTTCTGGGTGCTACCGACATAGCAGGGAACAGATAAAAATCCTAGTTGGCATGGACTTCCTTTTGAATGGTCACAATCCTTATATTTTAGTGACTTGGTTTTGTGCTCATTTTTGTCAGTTGCACTCAAAATTTTGAATAAGCATGGTGGACTCTGTCTGGTAAATGTCAACTTAGCAGCCCAGGGCAAAGCAAGACCTCAAGGGAAAGCCATTCTGGCTATATTTTAAATGCTAAAGCTCTCCAGTGCCTGCCTCTTCCCAAAACCACAGCAACAGGGCAATGGAAACAACAATTCTAGTCCAGTGGACATGGTAGAGTAGAAACCACCATGAAGTTCATTTTATCTTGCTCTACAGATGTACTGACTCAGGCCCTTGGGGACTTAACAACAAACCTCGAGGATGTAAGTCCTACAAGAAAAGGACTTTGTCTGCCTTGTATTTACCACAGAGAATTGTTGTGAGGGTTAAATAAATGTACAGCACATAGAGTTGTGCTTACAAATATTTTTGTGCTATATAAATATTAGCAGTAATTATTATTAATCACTACTGTATCCTCTGTCCTTTATATTATATAAATTAAAATATTTATATAATCATATCTTTATCTGAAAGATCTTTAATAACAGGATACTGCTGTATTCAGGTACATGCAGGTGCCTGAAAGTTTGGTGGGGAGGGGGGCCTTATTTTGATCATTTCACATAACTCAGACAGCATCTAGCACAGTCTTTGATACCAATGATTTCCATTTAAGTGTGTATTGTATTGACTTGGAAGTGTTTCTTTAAGACTATTCAATTAAGACTTTAGACAAACATTACTTGCAGTCATTGTTACGAGTTTGTTTCCTCCCCAACTTCAAAAAAAAAAAAAAAGTATCTCAAATTCCTAATCCCCAAATGTGACCTTATTTGAAACTAAGTTTATTTCAGATCATAAATCAAGTTGAGATCACAGTGGAGTAGGGTGGGTCACTAATCTGATACGTCTGGTGTTTTATAAGAAGACATCCATGTGAAAACAGAGAGACACAACAACACCATGTAATGGTCCAGACAGAGATTGGAGTTACGTAGCTGCAAGCCAAGGATTGCCAGCAAACTATCAGAAACTAGGAAGAGTACAAGGAAGGGTTTGCCTCTGCAAGTCTCAGCATGGCCCTACTGACACCTTGATTTTAGACTTATAGACTCCAGAACTGTGAAATGGTAAATTTCTCTTTTTTTAAGCCACCTACTTTGTAATACTATGTTCCAGCAGTCCTAAGAAACTGGGGTCACAGCTCTGCCTTACTGAGTCATTATCAGTAGTTGGGTGACACAGGCACCCTAAATGGAGGCCACATTGCAAAATGTTCTATTTATTTTGTGATTCACCATTTATGTTTGAAATATTTGCCCCTAAAGGGTTAAAAGGGACTGAGTTGTCCCAGCAAAATGATGTCTCATCATTCATCTAACTTCCCCTTCTTCCACCTTTTTCCAAATATTTCAGATGTTCTTGAAACCTGGCAGATAAAATATTATAACAGTGTATACATAGGGAGCCTCAGGGGACAGATCCAGGGTGTCACAGAAAAATCCCACTAGATTTAAAATGTCCTCACCATTTTATATCCAGGCAGGGAGGCAGTGAGCCACGAGGGGATTTGAGGCAGACAGGCAGACTTCAGACGCAAGATCACTCTGGGAAGTTCCCAGAGTCCTCTTGGTGCCCTAAGAACTCTATTCAATATAAAATCATTCCTTGCTTGGATGGAAAGATGCCGCAGATAAATTTGGTACAATATATGCCAGTTAATTCAACAAAATGTCAAACTGTCTGAGAAAGCCCTTAGAAAAGGTTTACTTTCTGTGTCACCAGGGAACTGAGTGATAGGAAGGAAAGCTCATGAAAATGAGATTTTCTCTAACTTCTGTCTACAGTGAATAAATCAATGGGATTTTTCAAGACCCCTCAATATCAATGAGTTTATCTCATAAGCAGGCAAGTATTTACAGACTCCAAAAAAAAAACTCTCTCCAGTCTTCTTTCTTTTCCCCTCCCTATTCCAGCCCAAGTGCTTTTTTCTTTTCTTGTTCTATTATTTTTTCCTTCTTCATTGGCCTTGTTATTATTCTTTTCTTTGCATAGCTAGAGGAGGAAAGATTTGTCTGACAACTGTCATCTTCTACCTCTTAGCTTCTGAAAGCCACGATGAGTATGGAAGACTTCACTTTTTTTTTTTTTTTTTAAAGAAGATTTAGTCTCCCTGCCCTGAACTGAGTTTAGGGTAATTGTGTATCTGCTTGAGGGCTGAATGCAATCTCTGGCCTTTTTCATAAAGTTTATGGCCCTGGTGCCCCTTTAAAAGTCTCATGTGGCTGATGGATAGGCTCATTTCTGATACTAACCATAAAGAATTGGCCATCCTGAAGATAAGCCGCTCCTCCCCTGAGCATTATGGGAGGTAAAGGCACACCACCATTATGGATGAGGCCTTCATTATAGATGGCGTTTCTGGCCTCAATCAGATTCATCCCTCAGCAGCCCAGGCGGTGCTCTGTGCTGAGGGACCGCACCACAGGACAGATGAACTCCATCGAGTGCTTTTAGTTAATGGGTATCTAAGGATTAAAACATTATCATGGGCAAAACAAAGAAAACAACAGCTAATTCCCCATTTCCCAACTTCTATTAATTTACTCTTGATGTCATTAACCAAAAGAGAAGTTGGCAGACTCAGAATTATCATTGTTCAGGAATCTGAGCCTTTGTGTTCCGTCCTCAGTATTTCTTACATTTTACCTCTCTAATCTTGGTTCTTAGTTTTCATGTCAATCAATTTTTTTTTCCTCCTCAAGATACCTTGCAAATAACTCCTCATCAGACAAATGTGGTGATCAGTGATTTTTTTCCTACTTCTCCAACTTGTATGTTCTGGTTTAAAATGGTGCTTGAATTCTTAAAAAAAGGCAGAGATGGGAGAGAGATGGAGAGGGAGGAAGTGCAGTTAAGACAGAAGGGTGGGAGGAAGTGGAAGGTAGGGGACACACACTCACACAGAGGGCGAGGGGAGAGGAGGAATTTTACATAGGTTAGATGTTAATTTTTAACTAAAGTTTCAATTTCCTGGAGAAAGGAGGGTTAATTTGTCCCTAGCCAAAACTGTAATAGAGAGATGTTGCAGAAGAACTGATATCACCAGACAGCTTACCAAATGCAAGGAAGTCAGGAGAAGGAAGGAATTAAAGACCAGAAGGAAAAGGCAGAGAAAGGACAGGGGAAGTAGGTTTATGACAGAAGATTTATTCATCATTCAAATATTTATTGAACACTTTTTATAGAATAGGTATTGTACTATGACTAAGGTTATCAGAATTAAGGCATAATCAATGCACACGAGAAACCTGTATTTTAAATAATGGAAACATCAGAGCTGTATATCAAATAATTACATTAAATGTCAAAATGCGATACAAGGCACTTAGAGACATTGCCAATACTTCTGCATTCACTTCTGTTTGGCTTTCTGACCTACATCACATCCTAAAACAGCTCTTATCAGTGCCATCAATAACATTGATGGTGCTAAACCTATTGAATATCTTTTAGACTTTATTACTAACACAAATAGCATTTGACCCAGTGGACAACTTCTAACTGAAACGTTCTCTTCTTGTGCTTACTACATACTACATGCTCTAGTTTTCCAATGACTTCTCTGTTTCTTTTCAATCTCTTCTGCAAGCTCATCTCCTCTTGATAATAATTAAATAATGTGATTTTTCCCAAGATTCTGTCCTGTGCTTACTTCCCTTCTCCATATTCTCTTAGGCAATGTCATTCAACCTCTGGCTTCAACTACCTATAATAAACTAAGAACATTTAATTTTTTTTCTAGGCAGCCTTCTTCCTGTACAACCCATGCGAAATGCCTTCCTCTCTCAGATACCCATTCATGGTTAACCACACTGTGCTGGGGCATTTACTCAATGAGGACGTGTCTGTCTATACCTGCCTATCAGGACTTGTACATTGCTCAGCTACATGTCTTCAGGGTTTAACATGGTGACTGGCATGTGGTAGGGGTTCACCTTTGCTCAGCTGTTGACTAGATTTGGGGCAGAACTTGTGGGGAGGGTGGGCAGCATCACTCCACATATGGGGGTGCTGGTCACTCTGCCTGGCATGGTGAATACATGACACATGACTGAACAGGGCAGCCTAGACAGTTAATTAATAGAACTACTTTTCAGATGTTAATCTCTTAATTTTGAAAAGTTTAAATAAGATGGCAGAAAAGTGTATATGGGGTTTAACAAAGATCATTTTAATTTTTTTTCTCATTTTCTATACTATCAGAATTTTCTACATTGTATATATACTACTTTTATAACTGGGGATTTTAAACAATTAAATTTTTTTGGAGGTCTGCTTTATATATTGATAGGGAAAGACAGAGAAAAGTGTGTATATGCACCCATGTGCATACACATGCAGAGTCAGGGTGGTAACATAAAAAAGAGGAATGGAAACTCCTAACAGGAATTTTAGGAGTTGGGATTCTAGGAGTTAGAATACACTTTTCTTCAATAAATAGGACTGCTCAAATTGCTTTTGTTTCTAAGTGACTTTTAAAGAAGAATAGAGCAAAGAAAAGTATTTATTCTAATGGCCTGTCTCTCCTGATTTTTAAGAATGAGCAAAGAAAAGTATTTGGAGATAATAAATATGATAGTAACATATGCTCTTCTGAATTGTAACTCAGACTATAATCTTTACTGATGAGTGCTAGACACTGACATCCTAGTCAACCAATTCAAACCATTAAAATAAACAACCCCTTATGAAAATGAAAACTGAATATTACATTGGAGAAATCAAGAGCATGTTTTACCAAAGGCAATTTGTCACTCTATTATCTGACAGCCTTGGAAAACAACAGGGAAATTACATCTCTCACATTAAAATGAAAAGGCAGCAGCTTGTTTAGACACCACAGTGATATGGAAACCATGGGTCATTCAGAAAAAACCCTGCTTATTCTATATGCAGGCACTGACTGATTTCTCATCCTTTGTATTTTGCTGGGGAAAGGGGGAAGAGCATATTTCTACACTAGTTATGGATCACAGAGGGAAGCAGTACCAAAATCTTTCTTTGTTGGTAAAAGAGGGTGATTCTGCAGAGCAATCTCAAAGGCCAAAGTGTTAGAATCATGAGATGTGCCTTGTAACCACGAGTTCCTCCTCCTCCAGGGTCAGAGCCAATGGCCACCAATGCCTTCCATCCATGAGGTAGCCCACTGACATTGTTCTCCATATGTTTGGCTGGGTTATGTAAAGCGTCCACATGCTAGATTTTCAGATATGCTACCAAATATAATCTATGTATTTTGATAAGTACACATTTATTTAAGGAACTTTTGGTCTCTGCCCACTGTGAGAAGAAAAGCAGCCATGAATCCTGGTCAAGCTCATGTCTATATCTTGGCCCTGGTTGTTACATGATCATGAGTACAGCAATACAAAACTTCACTAGAATATGTGGCATAGCTAGGGAAATACTTCTTTGATGCTTGAGTCAGTAAAACACTATCAAAAATATTTATAGCTACTGTTGCTTGTGTGCTTCAGAGATTCACTTATTTTATTACATTAGTTTAACATCATTCTTTGGGTATAAAAATTTATTCAGATTTCTTTTTAAATGGACTGTCTAGAGGAAAAGCATGATTATTAAGCTGATAACTAGTTCTTAACGCCAATATTTCAGAGTTAAAATTTCATTGAAGCACTTTTTGATGTAGAAATAAATTATATGTAGACCAGGTGAATCTCAGGTTCTTTGCAAGGGGTTTTAATAAGTAAAATAATGAAAGAGACTTCACAGTAATGCAGGCATAAACTCCAGAAACTGGAAAAAGAAAAAAGAAGTTCTACAGTAGTATTTAAAATCAAGTGTACCTAACCGATTTATGCTTTCCTATATTTGCCAACTAAATGAACCTCATTGATCATGACATTTGACCAGTACCCTTGTAGTTATCAGCCTCAGTAAGTACAGTATTTCATTTCTGAGGCCAGGGAAGGCTGACCCACATGAAAGGGGTCTGGAGTTCAATTTGTGGACCTGGAAGTGTGGTAGGTTAGGGACATGCTAAGCTCTGCCACTTTCTTGCTATGTGGCCTCAGAACGTCAGTGTTCTAAACTATAATTTGGAAAAACGCTTCCTTCTAGTGCAAGAAATAATAATATATAATGGTGTTAGTTTTTCTCTCTGTGCCTTACATTAATTTAAGAATAGCCGATGGAGAGCAGGATGACAGCTCTTGGGGGTCGGGGTAATTGTCGGGGGAGGGGTTGAACAAAAAGGAGAAAGGACTCATGGACCTGGACAACAGTCTGGTGATTGCTGCGGGGAGGAGAGTATAAGGAAATTAAATGTTAATGGAAAAAAACACAATAAAGATTAACAAAAAGAATAGCACTGGGCAGAGCTGCCTCTTTTATGGATGCTATTCCCCACTCCCTCCCCCACCCTTGGAATAATTAGCTGCAGGAGCCATAAACATCCCTTGGTGACATTATAAGGATGTTGCAGTGAGCACTAAGCAGAAGAACCCCATCCCCTTTTTTGATAACTTACAAATATATACATATAAGAAAAAAAACTAAAAATAATGCCGTTTTCCATTGCTGATGTCATGGACATTGGCAAGGATATTGAAGCTGTACATCAAAAAGATATCTTGGAAATAAGTCAGCATAAGAATAAAATAGAGCTCTTAAGCTCTCATGAAATTGAGAGATCTCTTTTGTATCTAAGTATATATTTATGAGAATATTTCAACAGAAATAGAGAAAAAATGAAAATCCATTGCCATTATATTACTATTTTGTTGAAATGGCAATCTTATAATGCAATCTAAAATTCCAGCTCTCATATCCTAAAGTGGGTGCCTGCTTGCTTTAATCTTGGTTATCACTACATCTCTAAAGCTATCATTGAAATTAGCTTTGGCATTTTACAAAAAGGCAAGATCCTTCTACCCTTCCCCCTCTTCCTTTTCATATTTCCATCTCTCTACTCTCTGTCTGCCCCTGACAATGAAAGTTCAAGAACACCCAAATGCAACCAGAAATGAGGAGATTGTAATTTAGCATTTGGCGATCACAGTCAATATAATTGAGTCTTGCTAAATCACAGAGGAATTGCTCATTCTGGCTCAGCTGACCCACACCACACATCCTGCGATGACTTCTTTGTGATGTGAGGTAAAAAGAGTTAACAGTGCTTCTCTTAGCTTGAAGTAGAGCCTGAAAATGTGACTCTGCAAGGCCCCAACCTTCCACAGTCTACATCACCTCATTTGCCAAACAAATGTCTTGAACCAAATGGTCTTCAGATCGCTGTAGTGCCAAGATTTTATGACTGCTATGGTCTTTAACTTGTTCTTTAAAATTCAGCATGAATTTTGCCTAACAAGGCAAACAACTTTCATTCTTATTTTTATTTGGCTTAGCATGTTTTTTTGGTGTATTTTACTTGAATAAATGTCTTTACGATGGACAAGTTATAATGCTCTAAAAGTGACAAATTAGCTTCACTTAGTTTGAATAAATAACAAATTATAAATATAAAAAGGATGAAAACAAAACAATGTACTTAGAGGGGGTGGCCTAAGGATGGCCCTCAGTTTTGGGGACTGGTCTCTTATTGAAAAAAATAAAAAAGCAAGCTATACCAAATGGAAAGCCATCAAGCAACCTCTCTTATCAAGAGAATCCAAAGTTTTGGAGGAGAATTGAAAGTGGAATAAAATAATTCCCTCACTATAGGATTTAATGTGAGTTAAATCATCACCAGTACAACCACTGGTGTAGATCCCATTTGCCGGGAAAACTTGTCTAACCATGGAAAGGGTGTATTACATTTTCAGACCAATAATCTTGATTGCTCCCTATCCCTCAGAAGCCATCTCAGAAAGTATCCTAATCACACAGCTCTTGTCTTGTTATCTAAAAAGCCAAAGGAAAGTTCCATGGATTTTGTGAGTTGCATGTCCTAAGTCTCCTCACTTCTAGTGTTGCAAGTGTGTATTTTTAAGAAGCTTTATTGAGACATAATTCGTATACAATAAAGTTCACCTATTTAAAGTGTGCAATTCAATGGCTGTAGTATATTCACAGAGATGTGCAACCACCAACATGACCTAATTTTAGAACGTTTTTATCTCCCAGGAAGAAATCCCATACCCATTTGCAGTAACTCCTTATCTTACCCTTCCCAGCTCCAGCCCTAGGCAACCAATAATCTACCTTCTATTTCTGTATTTACATATCATAAACATTTTATGTAAATGGAATAATGTGTTCTTTGGGACTGGCTACTTACATTTAAATAATGTTTTCAAGGTTTAGCCAGGTTATAATATGCATCAGTATGTCATTTCTTTTTACTATGGTAATATTTCATTATAAGGATATACCACATTTTATTTATACATTCATCAGTTGGTGAAAATCTGCATTGTTTCCATACTTAGGATATTATGAATAATGCTGCTATGTATATGTGCATACAAATTCTGTGCAGATATCTACTTTCATTTTGGGGGGTATATATCTAGGAGTGGAATTTCTTGAAGATATGCATTTTTAATGAACACCTCACTTCCAAGTTGTGTATCAAAACATAATTTTGCAGTCCAGTAGCACAAGAAAAAAATAGACCCTGTGCCTACTATTTTTACTCTCCTGCTTTCACTTTTCTGTTATCTTGCATGTCAGTATGCTAATTACATATCTCAAAATGAAATGAAAAAGTTAAAAGCACCTATAACCAGAACACATTAAACATGATAGAGGACAAAAATAGATAATCTACCCACTCCTCAAATTCCAAACCCAGAGACAAGTAGTTTTTAAAACTGTAGTGTTATTTTTAACAACAAGATTTAACATCTTTTATTTGTTTTCTGTTAGAAACAAAGCACAATGAATATCTTAAACACTTATTTTATGAACTTGAATAATTTCATAGAATATTTTCTGAGAAATTCAGCAGTTGGGACATACAATGCCTACGATTAGAATTTAATAGATATCGCCGATTTCACTCCAGGAAAAATTATTTCACTTCACATCCCCACCCGTCATGAGAGTGTGGATGTCCCCATGGCCTCACCGTTGCTCAAGGTTATTGATTCTGAAACTATAAAATACACTTTTACATGCATTTAAGTAGTAGTACACTTGAATAATTTTTAAATTTTATTTATTGGTCTTTGATATTTCTTTTAAGAATACCCAGTTCATATCATTTGTCTATTTCTACAATAAATTATTTATATTATTCTTATGGATGCATCTCCATGTATATGGTCTATATTTGATGACAAAAGTGCTTTAACTTTGTCTTTGGCCATAAAAACATTTTACATTTTTATGTTGTCTTCTTTTCTTTACAACTTTTTGACTATACCATTATTTTCCTATTAAGTTGAAATGTCACTTTTATCCTATATTAAATCTCTGTATTTAGATTTCTTTGTAGACCCTATTCTGTTCCACGGATCTCTTTATTCCCAAACCAGTGCGAAAATGTTTTAATTACTTAAGCTTTATTAAAATATGCACTGCTCTATCAGATTGGACAGGTTTTTCATTTTCAAATAATGTCACAACTACATTTACATATTGGGTTAGCCAAAAAGTCTGTTTAGTTTTTTTCTGTAAAGTAAAAAACATGTTTTTCATTTTCACCATTTTCATCATGACTTTATTGATTTGGATATTTTGACTATATTGGCTATCTCCTGCTATTGGCTTCTAGTGGGCAGAGGCCAAAGGTACTGCTAAACATCTTCTAGTGCATAAGACAGCCCCACAAAAAAAGAATTATTTGGCCAAAATATCAATAGTACCGAGAAACTGCAAACCACTTTTGAAGTGTTCAATCAGTCGCAGCACCTTCTCCATACACTGCAGAAATCTT
Organism: Pteronotus mesoamericanus; assembly: GCF_021234165.1. Classification (NCBI taxonomy): domain Eukaryota; kingdom Metazoa; phylum Chordata; class Mammalia; order Chiroptera; family Mormoopidae; genus Pteronotus; species Pteronotus mesoamericanus. The sequence goes on from NW_026555321.1 coordinate 11,294,793, forward strand.
TTCTCTTTTTGTTTCAATTGTGTTTTTACCTGTCTTGAAATAATGAAGCATAGTATGCCAAAAATGTTGCATATTTTCTTCCATCTTCAATATTTAAATGACTGCACACAAACTCACCAATTTTGATAATTTTTTAAAAAATGCTCACTGATATGACAGCTGCTCACAATACAATCTTACAAAATTGTTTCAAATGAATTTAAAGACAACTAATCACCACTATAGCCATTGTACAGGAAAAACTAAATGAACTATTTGGCTAACCCAATACTTACTACAAATGAACAAAAGAGCTTAACTCAACTTTTTCTCTAAATTCTATGCCATAATTTAGTATAAAATGCTTTGATTTCTGGAATATAAAACTAAACAAATCAATATATTGTTATTATTGACAAAATATTGACAAATCAATATATTATTAAACTATAATAATAAATTAATGAAATTATTTCAATTTACATTCAAATTTGGATGAAAAGCTAGATCCCATAGCTAAGAAAAAGCAGAAACAGCAAAACAAAACAGAAGGAAAGTCATGTCCAAATCTCAAAATATTTAACTGAATGTATAACTACACCAAGTAGAAGAAAATAAAGTTATCAAGTCATTTAAAAGTACATTAAATTACAAAGGAATTGAAGAAAGCAATAAAGTTATTCGGAACTACTAAAGGAATTCTGTTTTAAAATAACCAATTGAACTTCTCCAATAGGTTCACTTGAAGATTAAATTATGATTATAATATGAGAAATTTATAGTTAAGATGCATTACATTAATTCCTTATTTTTTCCTACTATGCTTTAATAAGTATTTTTCCTATTCTTCATACATTCTTATCTTCTCAATAAAAAATATAATGAATAACGGAGGAAATGATGGGTAAATGAAATTTTATTTTCACTATAATTAGATTTCCCATCTCACAAAATCTCCCATCTTCTTAAATCACGATGAATTAAACTATAGTGTTCCTTTTATTGCAGAAGTTCCATGCCAAGCATGTTAGTCTTTCCTGAGGAAATCTCAGGACCATTTTGGTATAGTCATGACTACCCAGTTTCTGCAAACAGTAAGAGAACATGACTTTTAATGGGATCTACATGATTTAATTCTTCATTTTGTTGAGATAACAAGAGATTTGGTCAATTTTTCCTTACTCAGGTGCTTCATCTACTCAAGCACAAAAATTCTGCACTTGTCCCCACAGCTGGTTATGCAAACTCAAACCCAGCTCTTTTCTATCTATACCCAGGATATTCATTACATTTATTGTTCCAATTTGTTCATTTCTTCTCTCTTTACTCACCAGATGTGGGTCCTTGGGCAAACCCCTTCATCTCTGCAGTACTCTATTTTACCTGCAAAGTGAGGAGCTTGGTTAGACGACATTTCAAGTTCCTTTTAATGCTAACATTCTGTCACTGTATATAATGTAGGCACTCAATTATCTGAGTATTAGTTAATTTTGGTAACTATCAGTAATGAGGAAATATGTTTGCAGGGGGACCTACAATTTAAATTTTTCCACTTACTGCTTCTATGGGAATGCAGTCGTCATAGACGACCCGCTTTTCTCATTGGTTCACTATACTCTCTTTCAAGAGGATAATCACAGGAAACCACCATGGTTCCATAATTCAATCTAAAAGAAATTGCTCACTAGAAACTACAGCAAACTGATTCTTGGGGACAAAGATTTTCTTCCCTGATTTCAAGTTTGTTTGTCTTCTCTAAACAGTACTCATTTGGTTTCCATTCTATTCTTTGTGTTCTCATTTGTACCTTGTTGACTTGCTTTTGTAAAGAGCATCACCTTCCATTTTTCTTCAGAATGCTCATAGCCTAGAACTTCCCAGTTCCTTTAAATTTAATTTTGTTTCTAGTTTATTTTAAAAGCGATATAACAAATCTTAAAACATTATTAAATATATATTTAAATTTCACATACAATAAAAACTGTAGAATACTTTTTGTATTCATTTTATGACTGCTGAAACGACAAAAGGTAAAAATCAGAAGTACCTAGCAAAAGTGACACTGGGCGGGGGCATGTTTCCAGCTAGTGAAAGTGCACATCCGTATGGATTTCTTAAGGGATGGTAACTCTGTATTCAAACCTCAGGAATCAAACCAAGTAATTCCACCTTTAGGAGTGTTCTCTGAGGAAATAATTAAAAGTGGGAAAAAGGCTAGGCATCCCACTATTTATCAAAGTGAAAAACTGGAAATAACTGAAACGTACACAAATAGTTGCTTAGTTAAGATGCAACAATGTAATTACATGCAGCCATTAAAATTATAATGTAAAACAATAAGAAATGTCATGGGAAAATGTTCATTCTAAAAAGTAGAAAAAGCCTGTATAATAATGTGTAGAGTAAGACTCTATTTCTTGTAAAAATGCATATGTATAAATATGTACACATATGGCAGAAAGTGGGGGATACTTGCCAAAATGTTAATACAGGTTCCCCTTGGGGAAAAAAATTATAGGTAAATCTTTTGGTAATTTTCAAGTTTTCTGCATTGTCACATATTATATTACTATAAGAATTATTTAGGAGCAGTTTATATAATAGACTAGAAAATATATATAACTATATATATATATATAACTATAACTATATATATATATAGTTATAGTTATATATATATATATATAATAGTTATAGTTATATATATAACTATAAATTATAGTTATAACAATAACTTAAATGTCTAGATTATGCCTACCCACACGATCAGACCTTTATGGCATCAATCATTTCTATGATTCAGTAAGTACATAATTTTAAATAAATCTGAGTAAGTAATTGCACAATCACTAATTTTTATTTGTATTGAAGAAAATTAAACAGGAATAATGAGTAACAAAGAAAATAAGAATAAGACCATTTATCCCTTCACACCCCTTGCATTCTCTGTTTTTGGACACTAGGTCTTTAATTCAATTGTAATAATTGTATTCATTAACTTTTTATTTAGTTTAGATTTGTTCACCCACTCAACTACAAACTCCATGAGGGCAAGAGTTTTATTTTTTTGCTTCATTTAGCATAGATCACATTAAATCGTTTAATGAAGTAGATAAAAGAAAAACTTAAGTTTTAGAACATCTTAAACTCAGAAGTCATTAGATCATTCATTCTCTTCCTGTAACCTATAATGACCCAAGGCTGGCAAAATATTCCCTGAACCTAATAGCTTGGAGTATATACGCTCCAACCAACACAAAAACAAAGGGTCCTATGTCAACATCCAGTACACTTATGAAAAACAAGACAACCTACGTTGATTATTTAGGCAATGTTAATCCTCTTTACCTGCATTGCCCATTGTTTAATTTTATGCCTTTAAAAGATTACCTCTGATGAATCACCCATAATCAAAATTTTGAACTCCAAATGTAATTAACCAAATAGCACCCCAGTGTCATTTAGGTGAATGTTAATGGGCAGGAAGTTCATGCTGTAAAGACATTTTTTACAATGTGAGCAAAGTGGAAGTGCATAATTAAACATGGGTTTGGATGGCGTCAAAGAGGAATAGTTTAATTCAGGAAAAAAAAATATATAAAATGCTAATTGTTCAGAACTCTATCTTTGTATTACCTATAAAGACAGGTTTCCAAAGCAAATTAATAGTGTAAGAAACACATTTTTAAAACAACTCTTTATAAATCATTCTTATCTAAGCATTCAATTTCTCTAAGAGCCCTTCTAAAAGGACTTTAATGGTCAAGCTCCATAGTAAATATATTGCCCATAGTAAAATACTGTTCATAGTAAAAATATTCTATTTCTTTTAAAATAATTGATAGTTTAGCTTTCTCCATCATTTGGACTACTCTTCTTCCAGTGAGTCTGAATGAACAGAAGGTCATCATCTTAAAATATAAAAGCAAGTGTAAATATAATTCCAAGGTCAAGATACTGAAACAAAAGAAGTCCTTCTAATTTTTCCTTTGAAGCTGCTCTCATCCCATAAGACCTAAGAATGAGTAAGCCTTTCCTATGCCAAGTCTTCAAAGCAAAAAGTAAAGTGGAAAGTTACTCAATTATCTGGCCAATTCAGTCAGTGAGTCAAGCCAACCTAGATTAATTGAAGTTTATTTTAGTACCTATTTTTGGTTATGATTTTTCTGAGATTAAGTACTTAAAACTCAGTATCTAGTTAAGCATTTTTGTTTTAAATTTTAAGAGGAGACAAAACTAGGATAACAAAACCCAACTCCCATTCTTAATATAATTTGAAAGATTATGGAGAGAACCATAAGTTCCTCAGCAATGGAACATCTCAAGTAATAATCAGTACACAAGATCGTTTATTGCAAACGATTCCTAAAATGTCTGTTCCCTACTGGTTTATGACTGCCAACAGGTCATGGTTCGCATGTTGAATGCAAAAAACCCTCCCCCCAAAAAAACCCCCAAAAAACAAACATGGAAGTTTCCGGCAGAGATATTTATAATGCTTAAATGTAGCAGTGGGACCATTAAGACTCAACCCAAAGGTTAGAAGCTAAGATTTCAATGATCTGCCTGATCATTGATGGTGAATCACTGTGGAAACCTCAAAGATGTCCTGGTATATGGGACCAATATAGAGAACCACTATGAAATGCAACTTTGTGAAGATCTAACAATGAAGGCTCATGGTATGGTTTACTTCAGGGCTTATGAATTAGTGCTACATCCAATCACTGTACAGGGGCTTTAGTGGGATATTGGTCATTAAAGAGATTTTTTTTCCCTAATGATATTGAGGAGAGGCAGTGTTTTATTTCATATTTAAAGATGAACAACACTATATTTTGTTGAATAGTTAAAAGAATTCTTTTCTCTCAAAATGCTGAAGGCAAAACTCTCAGCCAAAATAAAAGTTTAATTTACCTTCCCTGAGATACATACAAGTATTAAATCAACAAGGGTTGGCTATATACTGAAGATTTCATTACAATGGAACCTGCTGTTTTTCTGAGACAGAGTCCCAACTTTTAAATAGATGGCAAGAATTTAGTAGGTTCAACATTCTTCTCCCTTTCTATATGTTGGAAAGTTTTCAATCAATGTCCACACCATATTTATGTACATACAAAGGTCATTTATTTTAGACATTCAATGTTGCAAACTGGTAGGCTATAGGTCAAATTGTGCACTCAAATACATTTTTGAGCCAGTACTCTAAGACTGAATTTCAGTGCTTTCAGATGGATAAATGTCTTTGGTTCTTCAGAGGCTCCCTTTCTCCCTGATGCCTTATGTCCAGCTACGTGGGAGCTTTCTCACAGTGATGTTATCTACCGTGCCTCTCTTGGTTTGTTTTCCTAACTTGTAGAGTGCCTAGCATGTGTCAGCCTTCTGCCACCAGCCTGTTCCCAGCAGGGAATTGATCTCTTGGCCCCTTTGAAACCACTCCCTGCACGTCAAGCCCTGAATTGATAAGACTGCCTAGAACTGTGCATGTTTCCCTGGGGAATGATAGTGAATTCCTTACTGTCACCATGGACTGGTAAGAGAAAACTCTCTTGCCACATTTAATGATAATCACAGAATATTTGACATGGCTGGTGTGGCAGATGCGACCAGGGCACTGCCTACACTCCCTCAGATCCCCTTTCCATCTTCCCACACAATTCAGCTCCCCAGGGGTTTTCACTCCCAATAGCTAAACTTGTGATCCTTAGTGGGTGAACGATCAGGTGTCATAGGTGTAAGCACACCAGTGTCTTTGCCCCTGATTGAAATGACTGTGGGGAATGTTCTGTGCTAATTCCAGAATTCCCTGGCATGAGAGGATCTAGGTTACTTTCCAAAGGACTATTCTTAATACTGTCTCCTTTTCTCTCCAGTCTTACCCTCCCAACTCTTCCTAATTACGTTCTCCTAATCCTCATCATAATCTCATTTCCCGAAGTGGGAAGAAGTATCATGGGTGACCAACTCTTCTACAGACATTGTAGTGTTTCCATAAAACAAAGTGACTCAAATTGGGACTTGTGTGAATTACAATATATGGACATCTCTGTACATATACTGTACTTTTGACTTTTAAGGGCCCTCAGTATATAAATCAGTTATACAAGGATGCTTGAGGTTAAGACTAAACTTTCAGGGATCACTTCTATAGTTCATCACAAGGATGCCTGAGGTTGACAACAGAATTCATCAAATGTATGCAGGGTGCATGACAAACAGATACTCCATGACAAAGTCAATTTTTTAATAAAAATGTAGAAGTTCCTGTTGCTATCAATGAACTATGGAACACATCACAGTTTCAGCTTTTTACAAAAATTTTATCAAATGAAACAATTAATTTACAAACTGAAATCCCAAACCCCAACATGGTTGTGAATTTTAAATTTCAAATTGTATTTCTGAAACTTTGATTTTTTAATTTGTTACTCTTGAGAATCCCCTTCTGCAAAAGCAGAATGAATAAATGCTAATGATGTAGAGGGCCCCGGTTCAGAGACTGGTGTTACAATTTTCTAATACATGAAGTATTTAAAGACTGATGAGACAGTACATTATATGTGCATGGTAATTTAGTTCAGAAGTTCACAATTATTTTATTTTCAATATTAATTGCTTTTGTCTCTCAATAAATGACTCTGTAGGAAGTGGAATTCAATTTCATTCATTTTCAATAATCGAGATTGCTTTGAACTAGCTCAATAACTCTCAGCTCCTCTTGGCCTTAGATGTATTGCTGGTGGTAGCACATAAATAATCTCAGTTTTCTTTTCAGATTCCTAAGCAGACCTGGCCTTTGGCAAAATGGCTAAGCAGACACAGTTTGCTCTCCAGTTCCCAGCCCTTTTGCCTTTGAGCATCCACAGTTGTCCTGCTTCTCAGGTTTCTTATGCTAATATCACCACTACTCTCTTCTCACATAAGGGGCAAGTGATCGGACAAAGTTATTCACACACCTGAGATTTCTAGCCTCCTTGCCTTTGCTTATCCTCTGCCCTTTGCCTGAAGCAGCTGCCTGCCTACATAACCAATTACACCAAGAAACGAGCTTGGGGTTCATGTCAAAGACCACCATCTCTACAGAGCTGCTGCAGGTACAAGAGCACATGGCTTCCCCCTTTGTATCTTTCCCAAGTGCCTTCATTTCTTTATGCTGATTTAGATAAAGTATTCACGTGCCTTTCTCCCCTAACAGACAATCAGTTTTTCAAGATTACAAATGACAAGCCATTCATTCGTATGTTTCATGTAGTGCTTAGCTGTGTCCTTTGTCAAAAAAAGTCTGCATGAATAAATAAACCAATGGATGAATCAATGGATGAGCATTAGGGTCAAGAGAGGCTTCTCTATGTTTTAGTCAGATGAAACTACTTCAGTTCCTCCAACACAAGTTTCACCAACTCACCTCAGCCTGCGTCTGTTTAGAGATTCCATCCCTGATCAGATGCTAATACTGTGTTCAAGGGGGCTCCCGCCCTGCCCCCAGTAGACTGAGAACTCCTCAGTGACAATGACAATGATGTGTGCCAGGCCCAGAGCAGGAGCTGGAGTCATTTCTGGGGAGAAAACACGGCCATGGCACTCTGCGATTTCATCAGTTTTCTCTCCCAAAGTTTATATTTCAAAAGATGATTACAACAAAACAAATAAACAAGAAAAATATAACCAGCAACACTGAAAGAAAAAACAAACCGATAGTCATAAGAGGGAAGGAGAGAGGGGAGTAATGGGGAAAAGGAGGGGAAAGGTCAAATGAAGGAACATGTTATAAAGGACCCCTGGACAAAGCCAAAGTGGGGAAGGACTGAGGGTGGGAGCTGGGGGTGGGTGGGGCAGGGGAAAGTGGTGGCGGGAAAATGGAGATAAATGTTGAACAATAAAAAAAACCACACACAAAAGATGATTACAGACAGGGTGCTTCACGGACTGCTGTGTTAAGAGACCACATTGTAAGATCAGTGAGGGAGAGAGATAGTAGCCTTACCCACAAACTCTAACCTTGCTCCAGGGTCCAACTTGATTTAGGGACTCTACAGAAGCTTCGAAAGTTTTTGCCTAACATCCAAAAGCAAAGTGATTTCCAAACTCACCTATCAGCACTCCATCAACATTTATAGAACACATGGGCTGTATTTATTGGCACTGGATTTATTTTTATCTGTTTGCAAGTCATGTTCAAGACTGTCGTAAGCGTTTTCCTACATAGATTGCAGACTCCTAGAGGAAAGGACATCTGACTTTTCTGACGCTGGCTCCCAGCTGGAATGGCAGCAAAATGCTCTGCATCTGGATTTTAGGGACTCATGCCAAGGATTCAACTCAATTCGGAAGCATTTACTGTGGAACTGCTGAGCAAAGAAAGCTGTGTTTGGATTAGGAACAAGGTAAATATAAATAAAGCCCCATCCTTACCCCCAGAAAGCTTGCAATCTTGTAGAGGGAAAGACAGATAAGTAACAACATTTGAAATAAGGGGAGTTGTAACAGTTGTTCTTAGGAACTAGATGATTGATGTGATAATGTAAAAGGGTTGCGATAAATTTCATAATTTATTATATATTCAAAGAGTTGGGAAGAGTTTTGATAGGTGTCTGGTCTCTCTTCTCATAACCAATGGAATGTTCAGGAACCAGACCCAAAAGTGTGTTATCTGACCTGATCCTTTTGTTCTTAATTGTGTGTGTGTGGGGTGGGGGCGGGGGGGATGTCTGTATTTACCTAATAAGCTCATCACCATCATCCCCTGTCACCATCCGCACTCCCATGTGGCCCAGGGGTGTTGCTGTTTACTAAATTATACATGCCTTCATTTGATTAAAAACTATATCGATTTTCAGCCTACTTCAGTTCTTTTTGCCTTTTGTTATTAGAGATACTTCCCAATTTTAATGACTTTTGATGTTCTGCTCTGAACCCACAGTCTAATCAAGTAGGACTGCCCCAAACTCTAAACAGTAAACAAACTAATAGAAGCTGAGTGCAGACAGCCTAGGGGGAGGGCAATCTCGTTGCTTCTGCCTAGTCTACTCCTAGCTTTTTTCTTGTTATGCCCAAGAAGCAACTGATTTCTACTTCTTCCTACAGGAGAGCATGAAATTACCTTTGGTATAAGGAAAAAAAACTTTAGGATGAAGTTATAACTGTTACTCTGAAGTCACCTTCATTATTTTTCCTGAAGGAACTTCCTGCTAACCTTCAGGAAATGCTTGGAATTATAATTTAACCAACTTCTCTCTATTATTGCATGGCTGTCCATCTAAAAGAGTTCAGATATTTCCTAGCATATTTTAGATCTGCAAAGCTCATCTGCAGTGTTGCCATAAAACAGGGAGGAACAACCAGTTAAATCTGAATTCAAGATAAATTACAAGTACCTGGGTATCAGTATGTCTCAACTATTGCATAGGATATTCTTATACTACAAAAGTATTTATCTGAAATTCAAATTTACCTTGGTGTGTTATTTGCTAAATTTGGCAACTGTACTTCTTTGTATCTCAAAGTTGAGCTTCCCTGAGCCTATAACAGAATTTGGGAAGCAGTTTTATGTGATGATCAAGGGTGGAGGTCCTGGAATCATGCATAAAATAGTTTACTTCCTGTTTTTTTCCATAGTGTGATAATAAATAGGTTTTCTTACAATCATTCGCTCTTCAGGATATAAGGTACAAATTCACTTCCTCTGCCTACTTTGTTCAGTGTGGCCAGATAGCTTTGGCCAGTGAAATGGGTATGAACGCCCCCTCCCACTTCCACCCGTAATGATCATGGGGGCATGTACTAGGGTGGAGCCTCCATTCATTCGGACCCTGAGTATCGACTATAAGCAGGATGTGTTATAAAGGGCAGATAGCATGAATGAAAAATACATTCTGGGGGACTAAATTAGTGAAATTTATAGAATAACTCAACTTTTGTGAGAAAGGATACTGAATTTCAAATCACAAGACCTACAATTAAATCTGAACTTTCTACTTACTCACTTTGTGATGTCTGGCAAAGAGCTCCACAGATCCAAGCATCATTTAAAAAAAAATAATATTGATGATTCTCTGTCAACCTAAGATTCAATTTAGTGAGCATTTACTGCCACATTTGATAATTCTGCGAGGAATACAAAAATAAGATGGTATATCACATCACCAATGACAAAAGCAAAACAAAAACACCCAAGAGCCATAACACCTCTTTTGGACTTACCACATGCCAGGTGCAGTTCTAAGCACTTTACAAATATTAACTCATCTAATTCTTACAACGACCCTTTGGGATAGGTGCTGTTACTATCCTCATTTTATCCATGAAGAGATAGGCACAAGGATAGGCAAAGGAGAGAGGCACAAGGAGATAGGCACAAGGTAACTGGCTTACCTCAGTTAATTAATAGTCTCCATTATAAAGGTTTGGTAATGTTGTCAGAGATACTAAGAGGGATAGGCGATGTTGAAATAAGGAGAATTAGCCAGAATGTAAATCAACCTGTCACTTTTTTTGTTGATATAGTTTTAATCTGGGGGTGAGGTGGGGCCAAGTTGAGTTAAACATGGGCTTACTGATTTACTGATGCTCCTTATTTTCATTGCAGGCCCTCTCTTTTCTAACCCTGATGGTTCTTCTTAAATTAAATCCACATTTCCAATATTCTCTTGGATATTTTCCTAGGGTTTGATAACTCAGATTTATTATGTCCACAAACAACTCATTTCCTCTCTTAGTCTCTGCTTCTAATAACTGCTCCATTTCTGTGAATGGAACCATTACTAATGTAGTTATCCAAATTTGAAGTATTGACCTTTGAGTCCTCCTGCTCCTCCTTCCAACTGTTCTAGAATGTGTATGTGTTTTGAAAGTTTTTCAATTACAGTGAACATACAATATTATATTAGTTCCAGGTGTTCAACATAGTGATTAGACACTCGTATAACTTAATGAAGTGATCACTCTGATAAATCTCATACCCATCTGACACCATACATAATTATTATAATGCTATTGACAATATTCCTTCCCTATGCTGTACTTTACATCCTTGTACTGTTTTTTTAAACTGGCAGTTGGTAGAGTGTGTTTTTCTTTCTCCTTCCTCACATTGCCTAATCTTCCCACACCCACTGTTAATAAGCTGCTTTACATTTTCCTTCCTGTTATTTCTAACCCTTCTCTCACAGTGTCCCACCTCTCACCCTACCGCCATTATCATCCTGTTCTAGATAGATTTTACCTATAGCTGCCTAATTTTTCTTCCCAAAGGGTAGCTCTACCCTAGTGTCCTACTCCAAAGATTTACAAGTTGATTTTCTGCAAATACCTTTATCCTCCTCTCCTGCTTCTTGTATTGCTTTGCACTTAAGATTCAAAGAGGCTGAACTCTACTTTGGTTCTTAGGCATGAAGCATCTTTAGGAAGTTCTTTGAAAGTACTTGCAAGCTTCCTTTTTTCTCTCCTTCTAACCCTCAGGCCAAGACCTGTCTTTTTACGGCAAACGCTCCTTCTCTCCTACGTTTACAAATAGAATGTTCTCCATGACAATTAAACCTTTCTGTTCCTCCTCCATACATGAACTTTATCTGTGTTACTCACTATCTCTGACAAGCAGTTTAAACTCTGCTCCATCTCAACACCTGCTTTTCCTCTGAGATGATGAAATATTTCACTTAAAATTCTACTGCTTCCTTTTTTGTGGCCCCATATACAAAACCCTACTCTACTTTTGTTAAACGTGGCATATCAAAGATACACATTTATCTCTATCTTCTCTCCAAAAGCATAAATCCACAAGGTTAAAGAGAATGGGAGAGGAGACAACAGCAGATGATGGATGTCAACAAAATTTTAGTAGCTGGAAAGCATATGGAAATTTTAGGAGACCAGAGAGAACTAAAACATTGAACTGTGAATTGTGTCAAAGAGAAGTGGATGGTCAAAAAGAATAAAGCCAAATTATATGACAAAAGGAAATGTAATCCTAGTATATGGCATATTCAATTATAAGTAACAGTTGTACAATCATATGTGTAATATTTAATATTAAGATAAAATTGTGATTTAACTCTATTGGAAAATGGGGGTTGGGAATTGAGCAAATGAATACAATATAAGAGAGTTAAATCCTTGTCTTCTATCATTGGATGAGAGTAAATGATTTCTACAATTGAACAATTTAAAACTATATGAATAAATAAATTAGAAATATTAGAATAGAATGAGAAAACTGCTGAAATGTTGAAAATGATTGCCACAAGGGAGCATGGAATTGCTGTGTTTTGTTTGAAGTTCTGTAGAACTTCATTTCTCGGACTGAATATATGTGAAACTTTTCCTCTAAAATAAAACCACTTTACTCAAGTGTGACAGAACATAACTTTAGTATTTCTGAAATCATGAGCCTTTTGAGAAGTAAAAAATTATTTTAAAAGTACTTTGTATGGGGGTCTCATCTTCAGGATTGAACCTTGTATAAAATATTGCTCATTTAATATGACGTTAGTTGTGAAGGTCATGAGATATGCCTTGTATGTTCAAAGAAGGCTAAACCTATGGCAGTGAACATGCCACCTGCTACACCCCTATTCATAGCCACAGTCTGGAATGGGGATGGGGGAGCGGAGAGATGTCTAGGCTTGATGCTTCCAGTCATGCCAACACACCATCTAAGTGTGGCTGCATGAAACTCTGAGTCTAGAAACTTTCCATGTTTGTTTGGCACATGCTTTCCCATTTCTCTGAAATGCCCTTCCTCACTTGCCTAGAAAACTCTTACTCAGTCTTTAAAATCTGGAGTAAATTCTCCATTTTCTATGAAGCTTTCCCTCCCCGAATAGTAAATAATGTCCTCTTCTTATGTGCCTGATTATAGCACTCATGATACTACTCACAACCAGTTAAGATCTTGGAGAGAGGGAGCTATATCTTACTCATTTTCTATTAAGAGTCAAAAATATTGACCAAATGAATAAGTAGATTCAAGCTATTTGGCAGCTCCTATCAAATACCTGAAATGCTCATTAATTTCACAGGAAATTATTCATAGGCCACCATCAGCTTGTATCTAAAAGTCTGACCTATGGGAAGATGCTGAGCTAAAATATACTTCAATTCTTAACACTTCATAAGAGGCATGCTACACAGACAAATACATCAGTGGAGCTAAGTGTTCACAGTATTTACTTTTGCCTTTATGAATCTCTCAGCCTGTCCCAGACAAACTCCCAACTTTTTCAGGGCAAACATCTCGATTGGAAAAAAAAGGATCAGAGTGGTAGAAATTAACAAGGACAAACTGCCAGTCCAGATGTCCATATTCCACCTAATTCGATGCTGGAATTCTCGAAACTCTACATCAATATTTCATGGACCTTTGTAAGCTCTGAGCAAAATCACACAAATGCTAGAGTTTGTGGCAGAAGAAGACACATTTATCTAGAATTGGCAGAGGAACATGTTTCTTGATGAGCCTTTGCTTGCTCTTCCAAACCTATTCCCTTTCTCCCAGTTTCTGGGACCTCAGTTCTTCTACAGGCATCCCCAAGGAATCCTGCTGCTCATTTGGAACTATTTCAACCTAGCTTCAGCCACAAGACTTCCCCAAATCACATGAAAACTATGCCTCGTTATATTTCTATACTAGAGACCATTATCAATATATCTAAGCTAAGGAGAGAAGAAATGACCTTAATTTCTTTCTCTGAAGATGTATCTTTTTCATCCCCTGAAACTTAAAAAAAACATGGCTGGATGAAACACAACTATCAGAAGAGTAAAAAAAAAATCTGAGAGTAAGTGTCTTTGGCTAGTTAATCTGCCAGTTTTCTGCCACCACAAAGATTAATCAACACATGCAGAATGTCTCAGAAATGTAGACACAATTATAAACATTTTTAAACAACTTGAATGACTATGCATAAGCAAAACTTGTACAATGAAATAAGCCCTTTGACAGCATAACAATACATTTCTGTAAAATATCAACATTCTGTTTTTTCTGACGTGTTAACCTTGGAAAGTTGAATGCATTTGAGTAGGATATTACGTACATATTGGGTGAGGGCAGGTGGAGCTCCTTAGTACAAATATTCCCTAAGGTATAGCTATTCAGATCAACAATGTAGGAAATTCCAACTGATCATTTAAATGGCCCAAATCACCAAGTTAACCATTTTTCAATACTGTGTTTTTCATTGTGTAGACAATATTTATACTGAGCTAAGAGATGAAATGGATAATGATCCTGCTAATATATAAAAACAGAGCTACATAATGCAGTCCAGAAATGCTGGTAGGTATCACGGTGCAGTGGAAAGAGCAGGTGTTGAAACCCCAAGGACGTGGTTTCAAATCTTTTGAACCTCTCAGTTTACTTATCTGCAGAACCACTATACACAACACAATAAGAATCACTATATGAAGCTATTGGAAAAGAGCCCCTAGCACAGGCTTAATAGTGGTGATTGCTCCAAAATACACACAGCTCTTCATCCTATTTTACCAATGTACACATAGTCTCAAGTTACTATGGAACATCATGTTCCTTAATGTTTGCTACAGCATCTTACATATGTATGGAGACTGGGTGAATCTTTTAACAGCTCCTTTTTCTTCTTTCACCAGGTTCTTTTATATAAACATTTTTTTAAATAACGCCCCCACCCCCAGCCTTTCCTTTATGGATTGCACCCCCGACCTAATTACATAAGTACCTGATGGGCTGGAACACTTCCAAAAGGGCCTCTTAGGAAAAACAATCTGAAGGGTTTTCTTCCCCTTCTTTTGTAATTACATAATTACTCAGCTGACTAATATGAGTCACCATGTGCCATTCTAATCTCCCAGGCACAAAATAGTTTTATTATTTTCCTTGGAACTACCTAATTACCCAATGGATAGCAATAACTCCCGGGCTCTTTTCAGTAAGTAATCGGTAGAGCTCAAGGCTGAAATTCTTCCAGATTTCTTTGAAAAGAGAGGAGGACTTAGAATAATGTTATCTTTCACTGCATGGGACGCTGGAGTTCTTGGTGCCATGGGTGGTACAAGGATGCACCATGAATAAATTTGGGAAAAAATTGTATGACTCTGGGCATGAGATAAGTTAATGAGGCTTATTCTCCCTGCTGGGTCTTAAGACATAAGTGTTCTTGAGGCAGAACAGCAGTGGCTGAGTGCACATCTCATCTGTTAAAAACAATTAGCAAGCATTCCCTATATATGTGTTCTCCAAGTTCTCCCTTATCCCGATAGAAATTATATGCATCTGCTATGGTTGACCAATATATTAACTATTAGCAATACATATTCTATTTCAACAGAATCTAAATCCTAATAGAAATTATAATATTTTTCCATATCCCAGTGGAAGCCTAGTGTACTCTCTTTTGGACAATGTTGCTTTCCAGAATACCAAAGTCTCCAATATGTTCTAAAATTGTTCTATGATTAATCTGTAGTTGCTCAGTGTCTATTATGTTAGGGAATATATTAGGACACTGCCTATTTTGAGTCTTTTGTTTCTTTTTTAAAGGGATGTGCAAGAAAATCAGACAAGCCTGTGAACATTTGAGGCTATCCTAGGATATTTTCTAGGGGATGTTCAGAAACCAGTAGACACAACGGTCTTCTCTCCATGCCTTTCCAGACTTTCTTCTTCCTCTAACTTCCCATCCAGCCCAAGAATGGTAGTTTTATGAAAGTCTCTTTCTGGCCTGGAGTCCAAAGGGTTGGGCAGACTACATGATTTACAAAGCCAAAATGTTGGCCTATACCCTGGGTGTGATGGATTTCTAATAAAAAGAAATGCATATTTAGTTAGCCAAGCTATTGAACAGCTAGGTCTAATTGATGTTATATTTGATCAAGTCATTTTCTGATGTATAATAAAATACTAAGTCACATTCATAAATTCAACTGTTTTTAGAACTGTCCTCTATAGTTCATATTTATTAAAATATTTTTAGAATAAGGCTACATTTAATTTTGTGTTAGAACTAATAAAAATATTGAACCTAAAGAATTTCTAAAACTTTACTAGGGCAGCTGAACCTAGTAACACGCTTGTAATTTACTGAAGTAATTATTTATTCAAGTCCATGGGAATAAATTTTATATTCCATAGAATCACAGCTCACATTTTTAAAAGTTTTCATAGGTGTTATAAAAATTAATCTGAAAAACTGTTCAGTCAAGTCTGATTCTTCTGGAACATAAACCAAATCATACATTGTAGTAGATGTAGCAAGACTGAAGTCGTTTTGACAGTTGGACACAAACAGAGGCCCCCAAAGATGAACACACAGAAATAGTACACTACCCAGGAGGGAGGCAGCTCTGGCTTCGAATGTCTGGAAGAGAGCCAACAGGCTGTCCATGAACTTAAACCTCTCAGATACTAACAGTTACTTCACTTTCTCTCTTGGAAGGGCCTTCTAATCAACATCTTCCTGCTCCTTCTTAGACCCCAATCTTTCCCAGCTCTGTTAATTATGGGAGAGAAGAAAAACAGAGGAAGTCCAGGAAGCTTACTGACATATCTATAACTGTACAGCACATCACTCTCTCTTCTGACCGTAGAAGTCTAAGACTTTTTTCTCCATCCAATAGTTGAGTAAGTTGCTTTTGCAGGGAGGCACTCTACCTGGGTTTACCTCAACTTTCATAACAGTGATTTCAGGGAAACAAACCTGCCATCTTTGTTCTTCTTAGACCTCTTGGTAGCACCAAACTATACTTTCAAGATTTTTGAACATGTCTTTCAGAAGTCATTGGTGATAGTCCATTTCTCCCAATAGAAAAAAAAACATACCCAGAGAATTCTGATTATCAGGTTGATGGCAACCCTTCAAGCTATAAACTGTCAGATGCAAAAAGGGAATTCATGGAGAATAATGGAGGTGAGCGAGAGAGAGAGGACTGCTCTCTGGGTAATTCTGGGGCAGCCTTAGAGAGCTGGCAGAAGAAGGCTTGCTCCAGACTCCATTGCGACTAGAAAGAAGTTTTATATAGTTGTAAAATATTTCAGTAACATTAAAAATACACTTATTTTATTATTCATTCATTTTGCAAAAAGCTGGTTACCTACTATTTTCCAGACAGTCTTGACAGGGAATCAGAGAGACACAATTTATTCACTTCCCAGTGCATTTCAGGTATAAGCCAGGCATGTGCTGACCACACATCATGGGCCCAAGCACATGGAACCTTAATGGACTGATTCTAGGTTCTGATTACTATAGTAGGGCCTCAGAAGGGAGAACTTGGGGATTATTTGGAACCTTAGAATCTATAAAAATAATCTTTTTTCTCCATTACCCTAAAATACGTTAATAAAGGGTCTCTCTGGGTTTGGTGGAAACCTGAGCAATGAGGGTGTAACAGTGGGAAGATGCAGGTGTGGTTTCTGGTGGACCCTTAGACAAGTTGACACAAGCCCAGTTTCTCATGTTTTTCCCAATTAGGGGAGAAGATACTAACATGAGAATCACACAAACATCTAAAATTGCGACTGTCATTTGTCCTTGGTATATCTTTCCCCTCAGCTTTATTAAAGTGTGACTGACAAAAAAATGCATATATTTAGATTATATAATGTGATTTTTTAAAAGTGCATAAACTGATAATTTTATATATATATATATACACACACACATTAAGAAAGGATTGCCACAATTAAATTATTCCATTACTTCACATAGTTACCGTTATTTTTGTTTTTTTTTTAATGGTGAGAACATTTAAGGTCTACTTTCTTAGCAAACCCCATGTTATATAATAGAGTATTATTAACTATAGTCACCATGCTATACATTAGGTCTCCAGACCTTGCTCCTTAGGAAATGTTTGGACCCTTTGACAAGTATCTTTCCATTGCCCTGACCCCTAGGCCCTGGCAACCACGTTGTACCCTCCGGCTCCATGAGTTTGACTTTTTTAGGTTTTACATATAAGTGAGATCATATCTGCCATTAGCCTGTAAAGGTGAGGTAGGGTGGGGCTGTGAGGCATTAAACAGAAGAATTTGGGTCAAAGAAAAGGGAAGAGCCTATTAAGAATTGACTGAAAGGGTTTTGTTGTTTAAAATTCTTCCCTGAACCCGTTTACCTTCTGTTGATTCATTTTCATTTACTTTAGAGGATTTCATTGGACTGAAATTCTAATAAAAATAAAGAAAAGGGAGAGCCCCTGAGGCCTGCAGAGCGTCAGCTCCCCAGACAGGACGGCTCACGCTCCAGCTCCTGACACAGGCGCATGGTTTCTATTAAAACCATTGAGAAGCACTTCTGAACGGCATCCACCCCAAGTTTCCTCAGTGAGCCACAAAATAAAGTGCTATTCATTCTCACCAATATTCATGAAATGATTGCCTTTTATTAATATGTCTAACCTCTTCCCATGGCTGTGAGGTTTCCTATACTTTCTGCCCCACAGGCAAACCCCTTTGCATCTTTGGGAGCATGCTGAGCGGTCGGTCATAAAAACATTCAAGGCTGCCTTCAGTTATAAAGCTATTCAGATAGAAACCATCTTGAGATAATTATAATTTGTCTTTTCTGTTTGTTTGTTTGTTTTAAGGAAAAGTTTGTAACACCTACTTTTCCTTCCCTCTCCCTGAACTCCATGGTAGGAATAAGCTTTCTTTCTGGAGAAAGCCATTCTTTGGAATCTATTAATACATCATTCTAAATTTTCTTCCTTCCGCCCTTCCTCCCTTCTTCTCTCCCTTCTTCCATCCCTCTCTTTATTTCTGATTCACTTCCAAGTCCTGTTGAAAGCATTTTTTAAAAATGTTATTAAAAAATGCATTACCTTTTACATCTACTGTGACCATTCTCAGGTTACAAGCCTCTGAAGTGTACTTGGGCTGTTGCCGGGCGTATTTATTACCATTAATAAATGAGTTGCTGGTGTAAGAATGCAAATTTTATGTGGCCCATGTATAAATGAGCCTGTTAAGAATGACCAGATACACATTTTATGTGACTGCTAAATAACTGTGTCATACAACTACAGCTCGTGAATTCAACATTAAAGAAAGAAATGTATTCGAGTAATGTTAGCATGAGTATTTGTCAAAACATGGTTTTGGTGAGCTAAGGCCATAAAAAAAGGACAAAAGAAAATGATCAGGCTATAGGAAGAAAAATGTGGAAGCTTACCACCAGAACCTCTTACCCCGGTGGCTTCTGATTGGCCACTCCCTACCATCACGTTGTTATATTATGAAGGCACAACCAAGTCATAAAACTGCTCTTGTGTTTTCAACATTTTCATCTGTGAAGACAGGTATTGGATGATGGACACCAGAAGCTCTTGCTATATAAGCACCACAACATCAGAATTAAGCAAAAAGTTTCAGGTCATGGGGGCATGGTAATGAAAAAGATAGATATGATCTCGGAGCTTGCAGGTTAGCTGGGCATGGCCATTTATCAAGTAATCATATAGTGGATATATTGTTATAATTGCTTTAAGTATTAGTTGGTGTCTGTCAAGTGACACAAACCAGAATTCTTCAGTGACACTTCCATATAAAGATGTCTCATCAAATCAGAAGTCTGGATGTTAATTTGGTGTCATTTCTTTAGGCTGAGTATGAGGTGCCATCTTCAAGTAATAAGGAGGGGCTCAGAGCGACTGGCTATGGGGAGAGTCAGAGCAGACACTGAAGCATTCTGCAAAGCAGAGGACTATGAAGCTTGGTCTTGGTCTGAACACTGCTTCACTACTTAATAAACATTCCCAATACCTTCACTAAATATCATCGTATCATCTCTTTTTAATTAGTAGATCTATTGTTAAACCTGTAGGGCTGGAAGGGTTTCTTTTGGCCATACAATGCTTAAAAAACATTATAAATCACTGCCAAAACTTGAAAACCAAATTTTATACAACCAGCTACATATCCAAGCTTTTTTAAAAGGGAAGGTCTGGCAATATTCTCATATTAGCATCTATCAGCAGGTACAAAGTGGCATTCAGTTTCCCTTTAAAATGGGGTGTGCCATCCACTTTACCACAGTCTCTTCCACTCCTCATGATATTGCACCTTGGGGATGGGCGAGGTCGACTTCATTCACTGACTTTATATGCCCTGCCTTTGGAGGTGGCCACTTTGTAAATGTCAACTTTCATTGCATCATAAATTGACAGTTAAGTTTTTCAGTATTTTGTCTTCCTCTGCTCTGTGGATGTTCTATTATTATCTCTACTTTCCTGATCACCTTTATTCATTAATCATGCATTAATGCTGGGGTTCCATCTCCACTATTAACTACTTACAGATTTATTTATTCCATAAACACCTATTATTTCATACTAATTCAAGGTTGGGGTGGGCAAATAGATGAACAGAGCACAATGTCTGTCCTCAAGAACTCCATAATCTAAAAGAGAAATCTAAAGGTGAGGAGAGTGGCAAGAAGTTAGAAAATTCTTAGCTGGAGAGTCATGTGTCAGACCCTAACTTCTGATCTGCATTTTGTAGAAGGAAAAGGGTGAGACCTTTTATTTTGTCATGTTCTCCCTCTTAACAGTGTTTTCTCTCCCCCCATCCTTTAAGTATATGAGGCAAGTTATTTGGGCTAGGGGGCAAAGAGGAGAATATATATTTGAGATCCAAATCCACACGCTTTGCTCTGCAAACTTTCCAAATGCAAGCTGTTAATGACAATGTCAAATGATTTACATATTTAAATGCTAAATGACAAGCTTCAAAAAAAATTGAGGAGAAAATATATTGGCAGAAAAATTAATTCAGCATGGAATGTTAGAGTTGGAAGAGACACTTGATATTTTACAGGTAGGGAATTTAGAACGAGGTAAGTGACATTTCTCAGGCCTTGGAGGCATTAGTAATAGAACTCAATCTCAGATTTAAGCATCTCTGGATTTTTTTTTTGTTTTTCTTTTTAAGCACCAAATAACAGTACAGATCCTCTGATAATTCCACTACACCACACCACACCATCATTTTTAACTTCTAATGGGCAAGCAAAATTCATAGTAAATTTTAATTATTTAAAAAATTCAACACACATTTATTGTTTCTTCTCTATGCCAAGCACTGTTCTGGGTGCTGGTGATACAGCAAGAACTAAATAGTTAAGCATCCCTGTTCTATAAGAGCTCACATTCCAACAACAAACTGTCTTTGAACCCAACCCAGGCTTCCAGGATATTAGAGAAAGGTGAGACCCACAACTCATTTACCTCCTGGGACTATTGTAACTATCTTGTGAGACAATGGCGAGGAAAAAATTCTTTGCAACGTCAAAGTGTTCTGCAAACTTCTGTTTCACATTCTAACATGCTGGCCAATCAAGATGTAGAGGTATTGATACGTGGAACAGACTGACGGCTGTAAGAGAGGAACAGGGAAGAGGGGGATGGATGAAAGAAGGTGAAGGGATTAGCCAAAGAACATACATGTATAACCCATGGACACAGCCAATGGTGTGGTGATGGCCAGAGCAAAGGAAGAGCTTGGGTTGGGGAGAAGAGGGCAAAATGAGGGAAAATGGGGACATCTGCAATACTGTCAACAATAAAAACAAAGAAAAAAAAGGAACCTTAGTAATGAATTCCATCTTCCTATGAACCACAAAATATTTCCATTGGCTTCACCTTACCCCAACTTGATGCAAGTCTGTTGAAAGAACGGTGCCTCTGCTGATTATATTTTAAAAAGGCCAAGCAGAGACCTGAATATCATGTCTCAATTCCAGCACCACAGAAATATCCAAGCTGAATAATTTGCTCCCCAAAGAGCTCCACTTTTTTCCATTTCATTTTGCCTCTGTTGACAGCATTTTTTTCACTGCTTCCACAAGACTTCAGACCAGAAAATAAAAATGAACATGCAACCCATATTACCATAAATACCCCTGGCTTGGCCTTTAGGGTTTACCCTCAGGACATCAGGAGAATGTCATCATTAAGTTGACTTTCTCCAGTTAACATCTATTTCTCTGTTATGAGCCAAGTAAAACCCTCTGGTGAGCAATTGTGTCTCCACTTTCTATTCCAACCTACAAGGCTCTTTTGTGTTCCATCCAGCTAAAAATGATGTATAATTAACTCACCCAGCGGCCACATCTAACTTTCTGCAAAAAAGTTTGCAATTATTCTCCACTTTCCCTGCATTTCTCCAAAGACATCCCTACGTCCATATTTGACACTTCTTCAGACCGGGGAGCTTCTAACAGAGACAAGACTCATGGTGCCAAAATATCTACAGCACCCAAAATTCTACCTGTAAATTAACCATAATGAAAGAAGCAAAGAAAACAGCTTCCTATTCATGAGGTCCCAGCTTTTACCCCCAATGATTTCTGTGGTTTCCATAACTTTCAGTAATTTGTAAAACAATGGTAACAATAGTTTCCAGTGTGTGTTTAGTGATTTGGTGTCCATGTCCCCACAGAATGTGAACCCAGAGATTGTATTTGCCTCCTTACTTCTGTGACCCCATTCCCTGAAATAATTTTTGCCCCATTAGAGGTGTTTAATTAGTATTTGTTGAGTTACAACAATTAATACATGAGAAAAAGCATCATTTGAACTATAAACTCTCTTTGGGTTTATACAGAATTTCTTTTTTTCATCAACAAAATAGAAAAGGCTTTATTGATCTGCCCCACCACTGTCTTATTAAATTCATAGCCCATTTTCCACTGAGGTTTGGTCTCAACTCCAACCATTTCCTGCTACGACAACAGGACTCAACATTCTTCATTTCTTTCTTCTCCCCTGTCTCACCCTTCTTTGTCTCATATCAAATACATAGTGCATGAAAGATGATATGTGAGCACATTAGCACAGCTCTATTTTGATGTATTTTCGTCAAGCCTGTACAGACAAGTGGAAAGACAATTAAACAGAAGCTGAGAAAATACTGCCAGAAATTATGTCAACAAATAACTTCAGAGTTTACCTTCCTATTAGTTCTAAACCTTTTAAGCAAAGTAGCTCCTCTTTTGTCTATAGGTCAAAGCCTGAACCTGAATTAGGGTGGAAAAAGGCAAAGCAAATCCCTAATAGAACATTTTTTTCATCCCATGGTCTCGGAGATTAGATTTCATTCTATTTTTACTTAAAACAACAAAGGTTTATGCCTCCTTGTCTTTCCAAATCATACCCAGAGGTGGGCAATAAGGCTCCAGTTGGTAGTTAATAAATCTCCAGTAATGTATCGATCACTCCTCATGCTTTTTTCTATTGTTCTTAAAACATAAGAACTGTCTCATTATGTTAAGAAAAAAAGGACAAGTTTCCACACTTAAATGCCAACCAAGGAAAGAAATCCCTGGGAAGCTAATAATGAAACAAAGGTGGTTTTCTTCAGCAGAACTGTGTGCGCTAAATTGCACTTTTATGTGATTTTTAGGGCAATTTGCCACTTTCTTGGCACCACTTCATCACTTTCCTTCAGCAACAAAAAGAAAAAGAAGGGCCACAATGACCTACATGTTGTCACTCTAACAATGTGTGGGGGTCAGGCTCTCCGAGCCTATGAGACTGATTTAATAATGGATACTTCATTTTCTTACCTAAGTTAGGGAAACTTTGGGGCATCTTCTCATTTCCCCCAAGGATATTACTGCTCTTCCCAGTCTTTCTATCAGAAATTTTTTTTTTTATCTTTAAATGTTGGGAACAGCAGTGTTTCCATTGCATTTGTTATATATTATGACATAGCTATACACAACTTGACCTCTGGGGGTAGGGGGTTATCAACTCATAGAATATCTATCAAATTCCCTCATCAAAAAATGGAGAAACTAAGTCCCAGAGCAGTCATGTGACTTGCCTCACCTATGCAGATAATTGGTGCTAAAGGATTAAGTGGAATTAAGGTCGATTATACTTTAAGGCAGGGAGAACAGTTAATAGCTGAGTGAAATTGAAGAGGTTTATAACCAATTGGAGTTTCTTTTTTCCCTTGCCTAAATGCTGGGTTCCTTCTCCCCATCGTTTGGGATATGAAAGTAGAAACTACCTCCTTGTCCAGAATGCTGTTTTTTCTCTCTCTCTTGACTTATTCTCCCAGTTAAGTGCTACCCTTTCTATCTTGGGTCAAATTCTACATCTTCTCAAGCAGACTTCCTGGTCTTCCAACAAAGTTGGCTCCACGGGCACTCAGGATACCCTGTGATTCTCCACTGCAGTTTAATCACAAACATAATGAAACCATGTGTGGGGGCGGTTACTATGAAATGTCTTTCTGCTTCACTGGAGTAGAGGTCCCCAACCCTTGGGCTATGGACCAGCACTGGTCCATGGCCTGTTAGGAAATGGACTGCATAGCAGGAGGCTAGTGGCGGACAAGAGAGCAAAGCTTCATCTGTATTTACAGCCACTCCCCACTGCTCACATTATGGCCTGTGTTCTGCCTCCTGTCAGATCAGTGTCTGCATTAGATTGTCATAGGAGCACCAACCCTACTGTGAACTGCACATGCAAGGAATCTATGTTGCATGCACCTTATGAGAATCTAATGCCCGATGAACTGACATGGAGCCGAGGCAGTGATGCTAGCACTGGGGAGCAGCTGCAAATACAGATTACCATTAGCAGAGAGGTTTGACTGCACAGAGACCATAGTAAATTAATTGCTTGCAGACTCATATGAAAACCCTACCAGTGAGCGGCAAGTGAAAATTAAGCTGCATCTGGTGGCAGGGTATAAATCCATCCCCCATCCTCTGTCTGTGGAAAAACTGTTTTCCATGAAACTGGTCCCTGGTGCCAAAAAGGTTAGGGACTGCTGCACCAGACTATAAGCTCCATGAAGACAGAAAGTCCATCTTCATCTCTGCTCATCCTCAAGTGTTCTCTCTTGCTCTTAGCTCGTAGTAGGTGCTTCATAAGTACTTGCTAAGTGAACACCACAGTATGCACATATTCAATAAATAAAAGTCAGTGCTCATGTTTCTTCCCAGGCTTTCTGTTTGTTGAGTCAAGTGACACATCCTTAGCTCTTTCGACCTATCCTAGGTCAATTTGCTCGTCTCTTTAAAAATGACTTAATTCATAGTTTCTGTGTAGTGATAGCAGCTTCTTGGTATCTGATGTTTTTTCTCGCGTTTCAGTGTGAACAAAACAATTGAGGAAAAGTCACTCCTGTGTTTAGCTCTTTTGGCAAAACAAACCTCCCTCCTCCCTGCTCCCCCCACCCTGCATTTGCCCTGAATTTGACTTCACCACAGTCTACATTAAGAACAGCAGCTAAACCTTCTTTGAAACTTTATTCACCATGGCCAACAGGAAAAAAAAAAAGAGCTGGTGAAATTCCTTGAAAATGCGCTTTAATCTAGCTGGAATGCCATAAATTGCTTCCAGATGTGCACGATACAAAAGTCAATCAAAGCTATTTATACTGACACTCTACAGTCCAAACAATCTGAAGCCAAATGCCATGTCTCCGCTTCAACGAAGCTATAAATGTCAGTTTTGTTGAATTTGGAGAGGTGTCGAAGAGTTCATGCAAGTTTGAGTTCTTGACTCTTTTAGAGCCGGCAGTAATTCTGAGAGGGGGAAATAAAACCATGACACACACAGAATTTTGTAAATCCCCATTTTCACGGAGAATACCTGACACCTAGCATATACGACCTTGTAAGCACCACAAGTTTGAAGACAATACACAGTTTTATAAGACAGAAGAATGCAGCTCTTGAACAAAACGCCAAAGAAACCCAAAGAATCTGGCCAGACCCCCTGAACACAAACAAGCACACTTGGGAATCCATTGGCTGTGTGACTTGTTGCAAAGGCTTTTTGACATCCTAGCAATTCCATGCTCTCCAAAGCAGCCTTCCACACAAAGACAGTTCATCCTGTTGGCAACACACTGAGGCACTGATGTGAGCACGGAGCCTGAGGTCCAGGAGGCTGGCTGGCATGTTTTGACACTTAGAGACATTTGCTGTGTCTCTGCACTGAAATGTAATCTCCAGATTTGTGTTTCTACCATATTCAGCATTGCATTCCCAGTGCCTAAAACACAGTAGGCCCCTAATAAATAACATTGAAGGTGCATATTTGAAGGAAAAGCTGACCTATGGGTCTAGTTATTTCTTTCCGGGGATATAGGTGAATTCGGCATAGAAACTGCAGATATGCACACAGTAAAATGGAGACAGCTTGTGCTTTGGGGCTATAGACACGTGCTTCAAGTTCTACCTTGTGGCCTGGTGAGTGGTGTGACTGGGGACATGTTTCATAATGTTTCTGAACCTCAGTTACCTCTATAGTCCAGGGAACTAATAATGTCTCATGCAATGATGCTGCTCTTGTCTCATAGTAGCCTTCGGTGTTCATTCCTTTCTTTTTGCCCCTGCGGCTGGCATGTTAAGTGTTTGAAAAACAAAAGGAGCCAGGAACAACTTAAATTTGGAACCAGAAATAATAAAGAATTTAAAAGTAAACACTAGTCAATTTTCATCCACAGACTGGTGTAGCACTTGGGTTGAACTCTATGAATTTTCCAATATTTGCAAACAGCAATTTCATAGAATCACATGAAGGGCCATGTTACAACATCCACGGTCCCCCGTGGCAGTTCACCATTCGGTTACTGAATGTATAACCGCCCTTGGTTGTTGCAGTCACCGAAGCTCACAGGCTCTGCGTGTAGACCTGTGGTTCACAAACTACAGCCTATAGGCCAAATCCAGCCACTGCCTGCTTAAATAAAATTGTATTGGAACATAGTCACACCCATTCCCTGAGGTATTCTCTGTGGCTACTTACACTTTACAAGGGCAGAGCTGAATTGCTGCCACAGAAACTGTTGGGCCACCAAAGCAGAAATTAAATTATTAACTATTTGGTCCTTTAGAGAAAAACTCTGCTGACTGTTTGTGAACCCTAGGCTCTTGAATTAGATTCTATTTTTCTGTACCAACCACAGTCTGAGTCATTGCCTTTGATTTAACACAGGGGAGGTCTTTAACTCCCTTAATCTGTTTTTTTATCCACAAGATGGAAATAATAGCTACCTTTGTAAGGCTGAGAGAATTAGATAAAAAAAAAAATTAGGTGTTAAAGCACTTAACATAGAGCCTTGCACAAGGTAAAGGTTAAATAAATTGCAGCAGCATTATTGCTATCAACTATCAATATTTCTTTACTTATAAGACATATTATGTCACATGTGGAATGATAAATGGCAAAGGCCATGCAGCCTGCGTGCCAAGCCAACAATTTAAAGTGGTGGGGGCCATAACAATCAGGAGGGTACTTGGTCTAAAGGGGCAGGTGCCACCGAGCTCCAGCCACAGCTGTCACCTGGGAATACCAGACCAGTGCTTCCAGGTCCTCCGGATTTCCCAGAGACATGCAGTGCTCGGATACTTATGCAAAATCATCCATTTTTAAATGCTGGTAACTGATAAAAAATGTTTAAAATTACTCTAGGAGTCAAAATCAATACCTGTAGTCTCATTCTTATGTTTATTATTGATGTTTTCCTATGCAAAAGAAAGTGGGGAAGGAGGAAGGGGGAAGGACTTTTTGCACTTGGTATGGAAGATGGAGATATTGGTGTTGACCTGCGATACCTTTGTTCAGACCTTAAAAAATCTATTTGGTGAAGATTTTCCCCTTGCACATCTATTTTTGTGATATTGAAGAAAAACTTGTATCCATCTTCCTCTGCCTGGAGAAACGACTCTCCACACACGTTTTTATTCATCCACACCCATTCAAGAATTTATTTTACACTTACTTTATGAAAGACACTGCATTTTTAAGCTATGGTGCAGAACACCCTTCAAACCATGGTACTCCATGCCTACGAAACCTGCACTATATCCAAGCCATCCGCCCTTGGGCCCCCTGGTGAGCAAGGGAGGAGAGTCTCAAATACAACCTCAACGCAACACAAGTTCTGCTAAGGGTGACTGCATCCCACAGCCTCAGCATCACTCAAAAATTGTAAGAATCAGTAATGTAGGTACATAGATTTAGCAACATTTAAATTGTCTACTCTTCACTTACTCATGAGATGAAGTCTAGGAGAGACCTCTATGTACTTTTGTTGAACATGAGTTTCTCAGCAATGAGATAGAAGGCTCAAGCAAACAAATTCATATTGTGGATTATGTATTGAGCCAACTTGGCTAAGCTGAAATTTGTTCCCCAGACCCTCCTTCTCTGTATGGGTTCCAATTATAGTTGGTCAAAAACAATTTGACTGAGATCTGGAAGGCAGAAACGAAGCAGCGGCCATTACTTCATGAAGTCCTTGTGTTTGGATGTGGTTCTGGCTTGACTTTACTCTCCTCAATGTCCAGCTTTTCTCCTTGACTACTGACCTGGCTGTCCAACAATGTCCTCAGGCTCCTCATTGACACTTGGCAGTGGCTCCGCAAGTAGGTAGCTGCATAAACACAGTTTCCCTTAGTCCTCCAACTCACTTTTCTTTGCAGTTCTGTTTTTGGGGACTGGAGATGCTTATATCTTGGATGTACTGGTTGATATATTCTCTGAGTCATCATCTCTCCCTTTTAGACTTTTACTTCCCAGCTCTTCCCACAACTAAGATCTAATTCCTGTGATGAATCTCTTATCTGGGGAGTCACTGTGGGCACTGCTCTCCTGACTGAACCCTTTTACAGCAGCAAGAGATTGCTGCTTTGTCTCCACCACACTGCCTGTGAGTTTCTGGGGCGCCAGGACTCCTTTGTGCCTTCGTAAGGCCCCGGGGTCTTGGAATGGTATTTGCTCAATAAATATTAACTGAATAAAAGAAATACAATAATATGATCTGTACCATTAGATCATCTCTTTATTTTAAAAACAGAAACCAAACTTTATTCGTAGCAAAAACCTAGAAGAATACCTGGCAACCCTAAGACATTTACTAATTACTTAAGTAAAGGAGTTGAAGGATTGACTTAAGGTGAGGTGTGATACGTGACTTTTCAATTCAGCTTTAACAGGTTTCTTTGAGTATCTGGTTGCAAAATACTGTTTTCATGGCACAAGGTAACGAATTCTATGCTTGATAGTTGAGTTGGGGTTTTTTTGTATGATTGTAAACAATGTGACCTCAACATAACCTTGCACTTTGATTGCAATGAAATTTTGTGAGATCTGTAGGATAAACCCTCAGAAGTTGAATTGTTAGAAAAAAGGGTGAGTTCATTTTTAATTCATGTACCTGGTATCCCCTCACCCCCTCCGCCCCCCTGAAATACCCACTATCTATGTTCTACCAACCACTATTTCCACCAGCATTGTATAAACGGCCATTTCCCACACCCCCTGACCTATGCAATAGATATTCAAATTTTTCTACCTCTGCTGATCTGATAGGGGAATACTGGCATATCAATATTATTTAAAGTGAACATTGCTTTGGAATACTCAATAGTGCCTGAAGTTCTCACCTCTGCTTCACTTCAGATCCACATAATCAATCAATAAACCAATCTCATCCTAGGATGGGCTTAACTTTATAAACCAACAAGGGATACTTAGCATTTATGTAGCACTTCAACTAATGACTGGAACTGGCTCTGTGGGGGAAAAAAAAAAAAGTATTGCTGCTAATGCTCATAGCCCATTGGGACATTAGCTTTTACTGTCTTTGTTTTACCAGTTCTTGTATTAGGTGAGTGGAAGGTGTGGAAAGGAAGGCTCCATTATGCAGACTGTGGGTAATTAAGATAAATAAGACAGCTCACTGATTGCGGGTACATCTTTTACAATGCAATCACAATGGTGGCTATCGTTTCTAACATTAGCTAGTGTTAGTAACAGAGAAAAACAATGAGCAAGTTTGTGAATTATGGCCCCATTAATAGTTTTTGGGAAAAAGAAAATAATTTTAGTTCAATGGACACTCTGCCTTGATTATCGAGTTACTGGGTGGGTATGGATGTTTAGGAGGGAAAAGTCCTTCCAATGGCTTTAATCAGGACAAAAATCTCCAAGGAATAATAAATTATTAACTATAACAATACAATGTTTAGAAAAGTCAAATTTATTAATTTTCTTACTTTAGTTTTCCTGATGTGGATTCTATTCAAGCCAGCCTTAGGTTTCTCTGTTTATTTTTAGTTGTTTAGCATTGACATTAATCCCCAGAAACTGGAATAAAAGCTTGGAAAAAGCATATAAAGGCAAGGAACTATTTACTACAAATGTCCTTTTTAGTTTATTTCATATGGTGGTAAGACAAAAAAGGTTGGTATCTTCAGGTATGACTAATGAAAACAAGAATGTGCGGGGACTATTCCTTCTGAGTCACTACCACAAGTGCCTGCTACACAGGGAATGTTCTTTAGGTCAGAGAAAGCAGGTCAACAGAGCAGGGGAACACTAAGGAACCTATTTAGTCTCTACTTCGCTCTCTGCACCATAGTGTCTTTGCCCTACCTTGCCATCCTCCTCCCCAAATTCCCTACTCCAGATATCAGCAAAATGTCTCTGTTCTCAAGGTGGCTGGCGGAGGGGGAAGGATATAACACATCCTTCCATTAAAAGAACCAGCTCTCTTTGGGAATTTGCAGCAAAAGCTAACAGAGTAGGATGAGGACAATAAAACTTGCTCAGGGCATGCCTCCTGTGTCTCTGTTTCCCATGTGCCTCTGTTTCTTAAGAGTTTCATAGCATGAGAACTGACCTGTGCATGTTAAGTAGCATTGTGCTAGTTCAGTAGTTCTCAATGCAGATGGTGGGGATGGGGAGGACTTGGGGTAGGGAGGTGAAAAGAAAAGAAATTCTGGCCTCCTAAGGGACATGTGGCAATGTCTGGACACATTTTGGTTGTCCCAACTTAGTGAGAGAGGGTGTTACTGGAACCTGGTGAGTAAAGGTGAGGATTATAGGAAGCAGGCAGACACGTTTAGTGAATGGAAGAGAGTTCCAGAACATGACAAGTAAATATCAGCTCTTCAGCATGGGCTGACAGTCTTTACAGCTTTTCCAGAAAGCTGCAGAATGTCTTTGAAGTTATGTGACAAAGCACATTGTTCCCTTAGGTACCCCTACTGCAATAAAGCAGAACTTTCCTAGGGCCCAATTTATTTATTTTGATAGTTGCAAGGAGGGAAAATAAGGTAATATAATACAAATGATAAACTTTCACTAAATTAAACCTCAAGAGTGTTTTTCTCACTCAAAACTTTGTTAAACATCTTTGACATTATTTTGATTAAAAGCTCATAGAAATCAAGTTTTTAACCAAAACCAAACCTGTGGAAGAATACAGAATTAAATATGTTGAATACTCCTTCTTTGATTATAATTTTCGAAATCACACCCCCAACCTAGCTACGTGGTAATAGAAAAAAGGCAAAAGAAATTACTCTAGGGTGATAAATTTTAAAAATTATACAAAGTAATCTTCAGCTAGCAATGCTGGCTGTAATGTATGTTGGGGCAGAATACAAAACTCACGTTGAACAATGCAGTATTTTTCCTCTCCCCAATCTTTCTCAATCTCACACAGGCTTGAACAGAAGACAATAATTATTTTCCAGTCATATAATAATAGAAAAGGTATTGACCAGCAATACAATCTACTTGATCACCCTGTAGGACTCCATTCTTAGCACTGCAAGCTCAATTTGATGGCATGAGATATCTGTCTCTCACAGGAATACAGGGCTTTCCTACAACACTACAATTGAAGGATGTGATTTGTCTTGCCTGACACCATATTCTGCAAGTCCTCAAATTCAGCAACCCTGCCTCATACATCATCAAGCAAATCTTTTCACTTTGGTATGTTTTCTTGGACCTCGTGTTCTACGGCAGCTAAATGCAACTAAAGGATTTCTGCCTTCTCCTGTGCCCCATGTTAATTTCCTCTTCCCATTTGGATGAAATAGTAGCATGACCCTTATTGCACATTCCTCAGATGAAAAGCAGCACCGCTGTGCCACATGTGACTTATTCACTGGTTTATGGACCCCAGTCTCTCAAAGGATTATCTTTAATACGCAAGGTCTCCTGGAGTGCTAAGTGGTGCTTCAGGGTGTCGGGGAAGTGGTTGAGAAATGGGTCAGAATCACATGGAGAAAAGAAAACTCCCCACTGGCCACACATTTTAAAAAGCTAAGAAGGCTCATCAGTGAAGACCAAGGAAAAGGCTCCCACGGGCCATTTATCCATAAATGGAACTTGGAAATACTTTCCACTTGGAATTTATTCCCAGGTCACTAGTTTTGAAGCTGTTATGCAAATCAGAGTTGGGCCAAACTTAAGACCAATTCATTGAATTTATTTCTTATCCTGGGAGTTTTACTTCTTTATGTGTTTGTTTACTTATTTGCTAGGGGCTTCTGCTTTCTGAGAAAAGGAAATATATCAGTCATGTGACTCCTCGGTTCTCAACACTGACCTTACAGTTTTATGAGAATCAGAAGGGTACTGGCGGAGAGAAGTCCTGGGCACCAGAAGCGCTGCGCTTTAGATACAGCTTTCAGACTGTGAGTGGGTCTTCCCCAGGATACTTCCCTGTTCTTTAAAACGCCCTCTTTATGAATAGAGAACCTACCAGTGTCCCAAACAGCTTCATCTGATTAAAAAAGGCCCTAAAGTTAAAGTTAGACTCTCTTCATGGCAGTTAGGATTTTGCAAGGAGACCTGTCTGAGAATGCACCCTTCTGTGCTTTGCTTTGGAGAATGAGAAGTAATCCTGATCCTGGGGCAGTGGCACGAATGTGACTGGCCTCTTCTCTCCCGGTGACAGAGTGGGCCAGAGCTGGAAGAGAAAAGCAGTAAGGACAGGGATGGGGGGGTGGTCAGGAAGAGGTGGCACAGCCAAACCTTTTTCTCTCATGCAAATGACTAGGCTTCCTCTCTCCCAACTATCCTTTATCCTAATATATGAGAGGTGACCCTCCGAAAAACCGGAGTTATCTTCTGGAGGGCAGGCCCCTTGTAGGACAGGCTTCCTCCTACAAGGTGAGTGTTCTAGGAACCCAGCTGCATCAGTGTACCAGCTGGCATGAGAATCTGTGTTTGGCGTCAGTGAATTTTTTTTTTTTTGAAGACTCTTTTAACGTGTCTGCCCATTTCATGACGGGTGATTTATGAGCGCACCTGCCCACACTGTGCTGAGTGTTCAGCAGTTTCTGACCAAAAATGGCATGACTCCCCATGCCCCACCCTCCCTATTCACCCGCCCTTCCCCTGAGCAACTTTTTTTGTTACAAAATTCCTCGAAGGGAAACAGTGTGCTGATGTGGAAGAGGTGAAACAAAAAAATGGCAGAAGCACTAAAAGGCATCAAAATCAATGAGTTCAGAAACTGTTCTGAGCAGTGGAAAAACACCTTGACAGGCATATTGCATCGAAGGGAGAGTACTTTGAAGGTGACTGAAGTTTAAATATGTAAGAAAAAATACACTCTTTTTTACAAATACATTCTCGTTTTTGACTCCACCTTGTACTTGAATGCACAGAATCATTCTTTCTCACTGTTCCCTCTTCCCTTCTCAATCTACTTTTTCTCCAAAACTGATGTATTTTTGCCAGGCTAATATTTTCCCTTTCCCAATCCCAGTGGGGCTATCCATGTCCATTATTTTACATTATACTTAGGCCATAACTCACTCTTGCTGAACCCCACAACCTCCCAAAGTTTTAATGAACTGGGACAAAGTGACGTCCCAGAATTTGTGGCATTCCTAGCATGTCCCCAAGTGATGCTGAGGCTGCTAGTATAGGAACCTCACTTTAAGAACCGCTGGCCTAGGGGAAGGGGGAGGGGAATAATGGTAGAAAGTAGGGGAAGGGACTAGTCAAAAATACATGAATGACCCATGGGCATGGACGAAGGTGTGGGGGACTGTGGAAGCAGACTGTAGGCTGGCAGAGGATGGCAAAGGGGAAAAATTGGGCCAACTATAATAAAATAACGGTAAAAAAGAACCACTAGCCTAAAAAGATGAAAAATGCAATGAACAAATGAGAGAAAGCTTGACTCCCTGCAGCTTTCCATGGAGCAGTCTATCAATTAGCCTGCACCAGAGTTACTCTAAGGGCTTACTAAAACACAAATGCTACCCAAGGACTCCCTTTTCTCCACATCCTTGCTGACACTTGTTTGTTGATTTATTGATGATAGTCAGTCTCACAGGTGTGAGGTGATATCTCACTGTGGTTTTAATTTGCATTTCTCTCGTGATTAGTGATGTTGAGCATTTTTTCCTATGTCTATTGGCCATCTGCTTGTCTTCTTTGGAGAAATGTCTATTTCATGTTCTTTGACCATTTCTTAATCAGATTGTTTGGGTTTCTGTTGTTATTGTTGTTGGGTGGTACATTTGTACAAGGGAATACTACTCAGCCATGAAAAAGAAGGAAATCTTATGTTTTGTGACATCATGGATGGACCTGGAGAGCAGTGTGCTACATGAAATAAGCCAGTCAAAGAAGGACAAATATCATATGATTTCACTTATATGTGGGACCTAATGAATAAAATAAGATAACAAATAATATAGAAACAGACTCATAGATACAGAGAACATACCAATAGCTGCCAGAGGGGAACAGGTTTGGGGGTGGGTGAAAAAGGTGAAAGGATTAAGCCTAAAACAAAAACATAAACAAAAATGCTAGGCTCCATTCTCAGAGGCTCTCCCTTCTCAGGTCTGAGGGACCGCTTGGTAATTTACACTGCTAACAAGTTGCCAGATCATACTGATGAGGCTGGATGAGGGAACACATTTTGAAAAGCACCAGGGTTAGGATCAAGTCACAAAACAATGTATGTGGGGTGATCAACATATTGTAAACTGATTATTTTCATCTCTAGCAACATGTAGTTATGTACAAAATAGTATAGAAATGGTTATCAAGGCATATTTTCAGAAGAATAAAAAATCCATCTGCTAATGAAGACCTTTTTCTTTTCCCCCGAGAAGGTCTCAAGTACACGAAACCCTCATTTTTCTCTTAAAAACAACATTTTCAAGAGTACAGCATGAAGCTCCCTGCTGCGATTTGTAGTCAAAACATAGAGCATACGCTTGGGCGTAACTACTGAACTACAAGGAGAATTCCTCTGGGTTTGCCTGCATTTCTGATATAGTTCACCCACCTACCTGTTCTTCTACGCCAGATGCATACGTAAGTGGGTTACTTGTCATTGTTTCCTAGGCTCATGAGGAAAAAACAACTAAGTGTTTTCAAAAAGAATTATCTTTTGATAAAAATATTGCACACTACTAGAGATAATAGACTTGTGTTTTTCTTTCTTTCCTTTGAATGTATCTTCTCAGGTGCCTGTAAAATATGTAAGGAACAGGCACACACCTGACCTTTAGATTGCTTCTGAAAACTAGCTTAGAGAGATAGAAATGAAAAGGGCTTGATAATCACATAGTAAGTGATGGTGTCCCCAAATTGTAGAGCCAAGAGGCCCTGATAAATCATACGGAAGTGGGGGGCATTTTAGAGAGTGGGAAACAGAGGCTCAGAGAGGCTGGTCTTGCCCAAATCATCCAGCTTGTTGGGTAAGACCAGGGCAGGAATTCAGGTCACTTGACCCCAGGGCTCACTCTTCCCATCATGCTCTACGAATTCACGTCCCCATCTAAAGCTAGCTCTCCCTGCCAAACTCCATTTCTGGTCTCATTCATTCATTTTGAATTCTTCCTATTGATTTTTGGCCATATCTTGTCTGCCTACGTATCCATAGATTCTCTCTTGATAATTTCATAGGAAACTGTCCTATTTTTCCATTCCTAATGACAGAATTCTGTTTATATGACTCAGTGGTGCGCTGCAGCTGGTTTGTACTGGCTCTTGAACACCCATTGTTAAATTTTGAGGAATTTTGCTAGCTGATGGTTACACCAACACAGCCATTAGTAAAAATTAAACTATATCAACTTCTAAGAACAAATAATATTAATAACAAAGATTAAAAAAAGGCCGAAAATCTCATCTCCTCCTAAATCCTTTACTACATTTTACTTCCTTCTGAGCTCTTGAGGTTATTTTTGTCTAGTGAATGGGGATGGTGTAGCTTCTGTGAAGCAGTGTGCTACTGCACACATCGTCCCAAGTCTGTGTTCAGTGATGTCATGCCAGTAATCTGAAGTCAGCCACAGTGGGAGTACTTACACCACAGAAACTGGCAAATGCTACCTATAAAGATTTTTCCCACAAGAGAGCTGTTTGTTTACCAGCACACTACTTGTTTTGGGCTGAACTGTGCTCTGCCCCTCACTCTCCAAATTCACGTGTCGAAGCTCTCATTCCAAGTACCTCTGAGTGTGACTATATTTTGAGATAGAATCTTTACATAAGTAATTAAGGTAAAAAGTCATGTTGGTGGGCTTTAATGCAATCTGACTGATGCCTTGATAAGAGGAGGAAATTTGCACACATGAAAGGACCGTAGGGGTTCACAAACACAGAAAAAAGGACCACGTGAGGACACAGCGCAAAGGCAGCCATCAGCAAGCTACGGAGAGAGGCCTCAAAAGAAACCAAACTTCCCAACACCTTCATCTTGGACTCGCAGACTCCAAAATTGAGAGATAATAAGTTTCTTCTGCTTAAGTCACTCGCTCTATAGTGCTTTGTTGTATGGAAGCCTTAGCAAACTAACCTACTATTATGTGAGGTCTGTCCAGAAGCTATCCAGCCATGCAATGTGAAAAACAGAGATATTTATCTAAGCAGATTCGAGATACAAGAAACATTGTACGTGGGACAGTGATGCCTCAGTGCCCTTCAGTTTAAGCAGGTTGGGGCCTTACACAGTTCTCCCAGTCACCACCAGCTGTCCTGTTGTATATTTTGTTGAATCTCTTGATGTTCTAAAACTTCTTTCCTTTCAGTGGTGATTTTAGTTTTGGGAAAAGCCAGAAGTCTCAGGGCACCAGATCTGGGCTAGAAGCAGAGTTGAGTCACCTGCGTGATTTGATGTTTTGACAAAAAACTGCACAAGATATGATGCATGAACAGGCGTGTCATGATGAAGCTGTGAGTCACCAGTTGCCCATAGCTGCGGCCTTCTGAGTTATCCAATAGTTTCCCTGGAGGAACGTACAAGTTTAACACAAAACGTCATGCAGATTCATTGCTCTACTCACTCAATCATTTTGAATGTGATAGCCACACAGTGCACATGCTCACTCAATAGCATGTACTACCCCACTGACTAGTACCGTGAAGCCGTCATTGTTCTGCATATATGTTCCAGTCCACTCTCCTTGGCTGCCAGGTTACACTGGTGTCATCCAGACTGTTCTCCTTATATTAACAATGGCCGGGCTTTTTATACACATATCTTGTATTTGGGCCTGATCACACATAGGTCCTAACTTGAAATCCTAAACTTCTGTTTACAACTCCCTTTCTCCATATCTCACAACTTCATGCTAAAGTGCAGGTATCTAAGAAGGTCCAAAGCTTTAAACAAATTTATCAGAGAAGGTTACACACAAAGAAGTTATAACTCACTTTATACTCACTCTATTCTTCTATTTCTCTTACTTGCATATCATTTCTTGAAAGCACAGATTATCATTCTCAGCATTTGGAATTGTCAACTATTAGGTTGAATCATAAGAAATTGCTGACATCTGACTCCTTTTTTTTGCTGTAAAAAATGACAATATCTTCTGGTCCAACTTAATAGAATTTGCCTATGTAGTTTGCATCCTCTAGATTTTTTATTCTTAAAATGGCTTTAGCAAACTGAAGATTGCGGATGAGGGTCACATGAGTCACAAATACGGTTTGTTCCACAACATGTGTATTTGCAATTTTCATTAGCCCCCAACATTTAAAAATTGAGTAAGTGCCCTAAGGACTTTGCGATTCTTGGTTTCCTTGACACATGGAAGATTAGGCGGTGCTGTGCTCATGTCCCTCTTGGCAGCTCATCCTTCAAAATGGGGCACCCTCTCCAGATTGTCCCTGTCCCTTATGCAGGTCATGTTGCTCATTTGTAATTTCTGCCTGGCCTTAGGCACATCTGTGTTGGTTATTCTGAAACGTATAGTTCGTCCTTTAACTTTCTACTGCCTTGTCTGTCTCACATCTCATCAATCAGTCAGATATATACAAAATTAGATAATGAATCACCCAGGGTCAAGAGTACAAGCCTAGAAAGGTAGGTTATCAAGGTTAACAACCCTATAGGGTTAAGTTCAACATGATATAAAAATTTGCAGACAAGTTACAAGGAGAAAGGCTCTGAGACCCAAACTCAACTGGCCTCAGTAATGAAATCATTTGCTCGTAACTCCCATGTGCATTTGCTATCATCTGAATACAATTAAATGACACTTAAAGTTCATCTTGGAAGTGCTATGTAGATAAAAATGTCATAATTACTGTATTTCAGAAGGGCAACATCAAAGGAAGAATATCAAGTTTTGACTCATATGACTGCTTGGAACTTTTATTGGCAGATATAGTTTTCTCTAACCATTTTTTTAAATTTTAGGATTTCATTTAATTTCTTATCTTGCTTCAGCTGAAATCACTGTCTAATGGCTTTCTACCCTGTTAGGTTATTTCTTCTAATATTTAGGGAATATTTTAGGTTGTTTTATCAATGAGAAACTTCTCTTAGGCTCCTTTTCTTATCTGCAAAGAAGATAAATAGAAATTGATCTCAAAGACACAATTTGTTGCTTAATTAACATTTATGACACTCTCTATAATTACTCTAAAATGTTATTACCTTTTATCATATCAGCTTATATGGATTGAAAAGTACAACACAGTGTATTTCCATAGTCTCAAAGTTAGGACAACACACACTCAAATATTTCCAAAGTATCTTCTGATAGTTTATTGACTAACAGTCAACAAAAGATATCAGCCAAATCATTGCATTTTGGGTGTATCCACTAACCACACAATCATTTCAGAAACTAAAGAGATCTCTGTCTTGTTTTTTGGGGGGGGGGGGCGCTAGAAAAAAAATCCACAAAAATCTTATTTTTTCTGCCTTTTTTAATCATCTTAATTTTCTAGTTTGAGAGTAAGGAATGAGGCTGTTATGGAGGGCTCACTGGAGAGCATGTTATCATGGCTGATTAATAATAGAAGGGTCAGACGCTAGAGCTCGGTAGCCCTTAAGGATTACCTCAGGCCAGTACCTTTATTTCAAGGCATAGAAACCAAGGTCTGGAGAGAGGCAATAACTGTTCAACAACATGGAATTAATGGAAAACTTCATAATAACACACACACACACATATACATGTATCTACACAGAGTCACACTCACAGATATCCTCTACCCCCCAAATATCCATGTCTAGAGAGATTTTTGAATGTTACTTTTTAATTTACTCTAAATTAATTTCTCAAGATCATTACATTGACATGTTAATGGTTGTTTAAACAGCTATTCCAATCTACTGAGGTTTCACTAGGTAAGCTCACGTAAAGTACTTCCACCTTACCCTTTCATTTTTGCGTTGTAAATAAACATCAATGCACCACATTTATGTATCTCATATACCCATGACGAATCACAGAGACAAAAATTCATCTCAGTCCTTAATAATAGTGACTCCAAGTTTACAGACTCAGGCTCTAGTTTTGATTGGTCAACAAGAAGGATACACTCCCTTTGTCACAAATCCATGTCACCTGCATTTCCTTTATGGTGGTGCCAACCTCGGCTGCATCAGTATGTCCTGTGAGTGCTCATAAACACATGCTGAGCTCTTAGTCTCATCACTTAATAAGAAGGCAAAGCCAGCTTTCATCTCAACTTGCATAAATGAAGAAATGACAGCAGAGTCCATCATTTCAACAATTAATCAATCTTTTCTTCAAGGGCTTGGAAATTATGTAATAGGTTTCTTGGTTAACCAGACCAATGCTAAGACTGTGGCCAGACTTCTCACATTACTGTAAGGTAAAATTAGCCCCTCTCCCCTCAATTTTGAGGATAGGTTCATATTCCGAAAGGTCCTCAGGTTGTGGTGACATCAAGCTCTAAAATCAGGCCTCCTGTGGACTTCGAGGCCCACGTAAGCTGTGCAGCCACAGAAAAACACCTTTTTATTCAAGACCTGGAATCTGTCCTTCTGGGATACTATAGTAGCTGCCTCTCCAGATCCATCACCCTCCTTTTCCATCCACCTTCCCCTCTAATTTGTAGTTCTTGAAGCAGCTAGAATAACCAGAGCAAATCTGATGGACTGTCTCCTCTGCCAGCAGGGGTGTCTGAACTGTGGCCCATGGGCTACATGCAGCCTAGGATGGCCATGAATGCAGCCCAACACAAAATCATAAATTTACTTAAAAACTTTTTTTTTTTTTTGCTCATCAGCTTTCATTAGTGTTTCTGTACTTAATATGTGTCTGAAGACAACTCTTCTTCTTCTTCTAGCATGGCCCAGAGATGCCAAGTGACTGCACATCCCTGGTTAGAGCCTTAGGATGATTTTTTGTTGCCCCAAGTAAAAAGATGAACCACCGTGGTTCTGGTCTATCAGGCTGCTAGCATAACCTCCACCTTCATCTCATCTGACTGCCCGCTCCTCCTGCTCCAGCCACACCTGCTCCCTTCACCAGCTCTCCCTCACCATGCTGCCTCCTGCCATCAGGTATCTGCACAGTGCCACTGTTCCCTTCCCATGGCATGCTTTATTCCCCTCCTCTCCCAGCTAACTATAGCTTGCCATTTCAAGCATCACCTTAATCTTCCATTATTTAGAGGAGCCTTTCCTGCCCTCCCTCTTTGGAAATGCAATCCAAACTACAATGTGATACCACTAGAAAATGGTTAAAATTAAGAATACCAAAGGCTAGGAAGAATGTGGAAGAACTGAACCTCTTGTACATTGCTATTAGAAAATGCAAATGGAAACCACTTTGGCAAACCACTTTGGCAATATCTACTAGTCACAAATATATAGACCCCTTGATCCAGCAATTCCATTCTTGTCAATTCCATCTAGTCACCAAAATATTTGCTTATTTTCACTAAAAACCATGGACTAGAATGTTCATAGGAGCACTATTTATAATCAAGAAAAATGAGAAACTACTCCCTTTGCTCATTTATACCCGAAGGGATACTTTGAGGTATACACATAGAATGGAATACTATACCACTTATACACAATGATATAGATGAATCTCATAAAGGTAATGTTGAGAAAAAAAGTTGGTACAAAAAGTACAAGCAATGTGATTTTTTTAATATATAAAGTTCAGAAATAGAAGGAATATGCCATGGCCTTAGAAGGCAGTATATTGGTCAGTATTGGGGTGTGTGGTGACAGAGTGAGGCTTCTGAGATGCTTGTCATGTTCTGTGTATTTATGAAAATCCATCAAGCTGGACATCTATGATTTGCTTACTGTTCTATGCATATACTATACTGGGATAAATTTTTTAAAAAACTTTATTTAGGTTCTGGAGATAACAAAACACTTATTCTTTGTAGGGCCTAGTTCTTGGATTTTCATCTTGATTTGTGTCATTGCTTGATCAATGCTCTATTGCCCTGCAGAGCCGTCCAACCTTTTGGTGTCTCTGGGCCACATTGGAAGGAGAGTTGTCTTGGGTGACACATTAAATACACAAACACTAATGAAAACTGATGAGCAAATAAGAGGTTTTAAGTAAATTTATGACTTTGTATTGGGCTGCATCCGTAGCCATCCTAGGCTGCATGCGACCCATGGGCCGCGGGTTGGACACGCCTGCTTCAGAAACTTGACTGAAGCTCCACAATGTCAGGAATCTCAGCTTTTAATAATCATTGCTCTCCAGCACCTAACTTGTTATTTACCAAATATTTGATAGATTAAAAAAGAATAAATGCAGGAATGCACATTTTCACATTCAGGGATAATTCTCTGGTTATTTGGGTATGCAACCCAGGTTCGTTAATCCAAAGTGTGAAACAGGAGCTGAAGACCTGCATCCCAGAACTCATTCTATAAGAGCAGCACATATTTGGCTGAGGGAAGGAGTGGCTTGTGTGCCTCTGGATGACCATTGTTTTTCTGTACTGCACTCAGTACAGTATTTGGAACATTACAGGTCCTCAATTTGTTTTGCTTCTTTCTGCTGAATGAGTGGAAGACTGAATGCAATTAAGTTGGATTCAGTGTCTTTCCAGTTTACAATACCTTCACATGAGCAAAAACACCAAGACAAACAATCCAGGTTATTTCTCTCATCTTGGCTGAGAGAAATATAGGCCTAAGTATATATGCCCATTCCCAAAGTCTTAAGACCACAGCGCTGCCAGACTCTACTTCCCCTGCTCATCACCTACTGGGCTCAGATCCCATTAGCATCTGGTTGTACTGGTGAGTTTACAGCTTGTATATTAGGTTCATAACTTATGAGGAGACACCTTAGGGCACTTTTGGTCTAGTTGAAAGAATAGGTAATAAACTATGTCTTCCAAATGACAAGACTTTAAATTAGTTAATCTACTTGGCCAGTCAGGCAACACTAGGAAAAATTTCTAGACTGTTTGGAACATAGAATCATGTAGGAATTAAATGATTAAATATAACTTTAGGATATTTCTTACTTCAGGATGTAAAATTCTATTACACTAGTAATATACTACTTTCAGCAATAATACTCCTCACCATTTCAAACAATATTATTGAAACTCCAAAGGCATTTTTAAATGTCTCCACCATCAAAAGAACCATAATTTCCTCATCTAAGAATTCCCAGAGTCATTTTATTTCCATTTGAAATCTGATTTTTTGAGTCCATGTAAAACAATGCTACTGGAAAACTTAAGTCAAGCCTTAAGCACTCATTTGTAAAACCTTAGGATTCATTACTTATTTATCCATCCCATAAGTGTTTGTGATCACAAAACAGGCACTTGCTCTGTTGCTTTTGAAAGTGATCTTCAAAGGCCTTTCAGCCA
The DNA here is from genome assembly GCF_021234165.1 of Pteronotus mesoamericanus. Classification (NCBI taxonomy): domain Eukaryota; kingdom Metazoa; phylum Chordata; class Mammalia; order Chiroptera; family Mormoopidae; genus Pteronotus; species Pteronotus mesoamericanus. The sequence goes on from NW_026555321.1 coordinate 11,337,621, forward strand.
GTGAAATCTAAAACCATGTTAAATTTGTCTTTTTTGAAAGAGGGATTCTTTTCACATGGCCCCTACAGGTATTCAAAACCAGCATTAATGGAGGATGTATTAGGCTAATCTGTTTCCTCCAAACAGGATTCTTGGATGTTCAATATAAAGTGACTCTGAAACCATCCTACTCATGAGGTGCTTTATAAAGATTTTGTATCAATCTGTATCTTTTATTTTGAGGACTTATTTTTGGATAAAACCCCCTTTGTATTGAGTCATCTATAAAAGGCCACATACTCAGTGGAGGTTGGAAGAAGTCACCATGGTACAGGTAAGTAAAAATGTGATCCATTCCCCAGGGCGCTGAGCAGGAGAGTTGGGTGAAGAGATGGGTGGGTAGCTTCTCTCGGGGCAGCTTCCTCAGTCTACAGTGACCTGGATTCTCTTAAATGTCCAAGTCCTAACTTTGAGTTCTGCTCTGCTACCTATTAAGCAAGGTTCGCCATGGAAGATTTTAGAGCCAACTAAGGGTCAAACCATTCAGCATGGGTCAGCCTGAGGTGGTAACACTGCTTCCAAAATCCATCCTTCTCCTAGAGTGCCTTGCTGGGTATCTTCCTAAGGAACAAGGGAATAATCAAGTTGTGCCTTGGTCTCCTCCACCCTCCCCCTGCAGCAAAAGGGAATGGAAATGAATGCCCCACCTGGCTGTCTTTTGACCTAGTTACAAGGTTTGGTTATTGTCTGTGCTTCCCTCTCAGAGGCACAGATAAAAAGCCTTGATATTCACATTCACCATATATTATATATTAATGCAAATTAAGCTTTCTAAACCTCAAGCTACAAAGAATTATTTTTAGAAGGTTAAAAACTTATGAAGAGAAAGAAAGAGAATCTTGCATTACTGGCACCCTCGTATATACAAAACAGATTTCCTGTGCCAATCCTCACCCAGCCCCATCCACAATCTCATGGCTCATTTCCTTCTGTGCTCTCCTTCCTATACTATATTATACTCTGTTTTCTTTTTTTTCCTTGGGCTTCTCTAACAATCATGCTAGCTTTTTTACCTTATTTTTATTTCTTGAGTTTCTATTTCACTCAAGTATAGTTCTAAATTTGATTCAACATTTTTAGGGCATTTTCAAAAATAACAATCATTCAACAATACTAGGCATAAAATTCTCTCTGCCCAGTACAGCTCAGTGGCTGCTACAGTGAAATGTTCAAATGAGGTATGACACAGGAACTCCATGGCTCTATTGAAAAGGTGATTTCCCATGAGTCCTCTCTCAGCTGAAGCCATTTAGCTTGAAAGCTAGCTCAGTTCTGCAAGTTCTGTTTTTCCTTCTATTCTTGGTTTACACAGGCTGTACTTTTATGCTAATCATAAATGGGAACATGTTTAATTTGAAGTCTTTAGCTTTGTTAAATGGGTGTGTAGCATCAACTCTTGAGCTAGGATGGTAAAGGGGGAGAAATGACTAGATGACTGAAATGAGTTTTAAAATATGTGCTCCCAGTGCTAGTGCTGGTAAACGTCTCCTATAACATCAATTACAGAGAACACTTGCTATTTTAGGACCATTTAATTGTAATAGAACTCAAGAGATAAAAGGAATTGTTGAGTTTTACATATTAGCAAACTTCAGCCTGGGCAGGATAGGTGCTTACTACCCAAGGTGGCTGGGTCACAGACTTAAAGCCTAACTTTTCAGATTTTCTGACTTCACATACAATGGCTCTTCTAACTACATGAAACAGCATCACCTTAACTTTTAACTGAATGTGACTTGCTCATATGTCCTCAGTTTCAAGCTACAGGAGCCAATATCTTTTAACAATTGTCTATTATTAGTGACAGCCTTCAAAGAGAAGAACAGTTCTAATAAAGGAGATATCCTTCAATTATTAAGACTTTGAGGCATACTGTCAAGATACTAAAATTCTTGACAATTTTCTAAAATAATCTTTCTAAACTGACTTATTTTTCTTCCGATCCTCTGCCATACTTGATTCCAGCCTACTAAAACCAGTTCAACAACTGGAGTTCCAGTTATTGAGAGGCCAGATTGAGAAGAATCATTTTAACTTATTTTTTTATAACAATGCACTTACCTACCTATGATGGCCTACAGTTGCAGAAAATATGATTTGACTGTATTTGTTATGCTCTGTGCTCAATATGTTTGTTCTACTGCAACCATCTGTGCTTGTTGTAATTATGCCATCCATCCAGTTAAACATTGAAAAACAGGCCTTCTAAAACTTCAAATCTACCTACGTATGAAGGGTTGAAATGATGCTTTGTGATCTTTCATTTAAAAGGGAAGTGATTGGATCTGAATCAGAGGCACTAAGTTTAGTAGTACTTATTAAAAGTACCTTTTATCTACCTTAAAAGATAAAGAATTATAGTTGACACCATATTAACAGGCTGTCTTCTTGTTTCTATCTTATCTCCTGTCATACAGATATTCATCTTTAAACGCAAAGGTATTTGATCAATCAAATAGCTGAAGTCAAGATAGTTATTAGGTGCACTCTTTTCTTAGAACATTATAGGAAAAATGCTCCTGATAAGCCAATGCTCTAGGGAAACTGTGAACTTCAGTCTCCTTTTAAATTTTATGTTTGAAATAATGTTGATGGTAGATTCATCAAAATGGCAGATTTTTCCCCTTACTTTCCCCCCCCTTTTTTTACATGATGAATTACTTAAACTTTGGGAAGACATAACCTAGGTTATATGGAATCTATGTGGAAACAAAGACTTTTTATTAGTAGCCAGAAGAGAAAGTAGTTATAATTGAGTTTAACTGTCATGTTAGAGATTTGGAAGCACAGGCCCAGAAATGGAGTTAAAAACAAAACCAGTTAACTGGTAAATGATGGGACTAGCATCCAAACATAGATGTGACAAATTATATATCCCAATGATGGCAACAGCAATCTCCCCTATCCCATCAGCTCTTCTATAATGGGACCCTACCACTCCGCAACAAGACTTGGAGGCTACTAACTTTCTTCTTCTTAAATCTTGGCTGGCTTTAGTGCCTCACTTGTAACCAATAAAATGCAATGAAAATGATGCTATGTGGCTTCTAAGGCTAGGTCAGAGAATCCTTGCAACTTCCACCCTGGTCTTGTGAAAAGGATGCTCTTTTTCAGAACCCAGAGATATTAGGGTATCTAATTAGGTGATGTAAATAAAATGTTAGTGACTGGTTATCCATTGTTAATATTTATGACTCATAAGTGCCATCAAGAAGATTAGGGGTGGAATAGGATCATTTTAACAGAGGTAATTTAGGTTACAGACAATGGCAAAAAGGAGGGATGAATGGAGAAACAGAGTGGAAAGAAGAAATAGGAGGAAGAAGAGGGATGGGAGAGAAGAGAGAGGAAGAGGGAAGGGAAGAGAAAGGGAAGAGGGAGTGGAGGGAAGAAGGAGGAGGAAGAAAAGATTGGGGCACAAGAATTTATATCGATCAGATTTAAGGATAACTAAACTAGGTACCAGTCAAGAGAAAGTAGAGATAATAACTTTCAGAAGAAATTTGCTGTGACAATTGATTTCAAAGTGAGAAGAAACCATAACCCAATTTTGACAAAAAATAAAAATCACAGAGTATGGCACTAGTCCACCTTTAACCAAAGTGTTCTGATGAGATGAAAATGACCCCTAATTTTTATTATCTTGGATAACATTCACCTTTATTCTAACCTTTCCAATTGTTTAGATAGCCTGTGAAATTTCCCATCTCTCAGGATGATGTAGGAGCAGCAGAAAGACTTCTCTATATCCAAGAACAGCCCAGAAGTAGCAGAAAGCAATCAAATCTTGAAGAGACTTCAGAACAGGGTAGCAAACTGATTTAGTACTGACCAACATAGACCAATGGCTGAGGTCCACATGGAATTATGGACATCGCAAAGGATACAAGACTTGGCATATGATGTTGGAACCCTATCCTTGATTCTTGGGCACTATGTCCCTGAGGCTTGGCATATTCTGACAAACAGAATTACTATATTGATCATGATTAAATTTCTGTTATCCTAGTGGAATGAGCCAGGAGGCAGCTGTCACAACAGAAATTAAATAAAACTCCCCCAAATAAAGTTATATCTATGGCACACCTAAGTCTGTGGTCAGATGATTGTGGAGCCCAGCCTTGTAGGAAAAATAATGATTATTATTGATGTTCTAATTACAGAATGTTTCATGGCATATATTGAAAAACACAGGCGTGGTATCCATGGCTGTTCCAAACCTATAGTTCTCAACCTGAGATGATTCCCCTCTCCTACCTTGTTCCAGCAGAAATTGGTCAAAGCCCAACGACATTATTGGCTGTCATAACTGGGGGAGGAGGATACTACCAGCATCAAATAGGTAGAACATCAGAGATGCTACTAAACCCCCTAAAATACACAGGGAAGCCTTCCACAACAAAGAATCATCTAGTCTAAAATGTCAATGCCACTGAGGTTGACAAACACTGTTCTAACAACTAGTGCCCCATAATAGCTTTCCGTGGACATGAGTTAATGTAAGAGATGTACATGGACAAACAAAAGTGTCTTAATCCCAGATTCCTGCTTCATTGCTTCCATATTCAAAATGGTAAATACAGTGTGCCCTATATATTAACAAATAATACTAGCACTTCCAAAAAATTATTAAAAACCACAGGTAGGTGACTCCTGTCTCACCTAGACTTCATTTGCCCTTGCTTAGTTCTAATCTCTTCCACTATTCATTCAACCAACAAATAGCAGGCACCTATTTTTCTACCAAAGATCTGAAAATTTTATGGGGAGATCATTGAAGAAATTAATATGTTCTGAGTTTTCATAGACTCTTTCTCTATAAATAGATTTAAAGAAAAATCTGGAAGAATAATCCTTTGGGGTCACTTGAACTGTGGTGGGAGGAGTCAACATGGAATGGCTAGATTTCCTTATGGGAATCAAAACACCTTGAGCTGGTCAAAATTTATAATATATATGCTCTGCTATATGTGCTCACTCTATGTGCTGGTCCACTGACTTCTTGAAATGCCTTGCAGTTTATATTCATGCATGTTTAGTCTAAAAACACTAAATCTATTTAATCTATGATGAGGAAGAGAAAATATCGCCCACTTCTTGGAATAACTAACAGCATGTAGGGGGATAAATGGCTTTTAGCAGTTTTAGACTGCAGCAAGAGGCAGGCTGTGGGAACCTGGCTCATTTAGTTCGCAATGTTTAAACACTACAGTAGATGAACTCTTTATATCAGTTTGAAATTATCAACACATCCTATTAAAGATGTTCCCCATTATGCTTGGTTCAAGAAAAAAAATCTCTTACACATAAATGAGGGAGGGTCTCAACCAGCCCTTCCACTCTTAAGATGCAAGATTCAGTTTATTTCACAGTTGTTTTAACAAGTTGTAAAGATAATATGCTCTCCCCATGGAGGATTCCATTTCTGGAAAATACAAAGTATTTCTCACACCTCTCTGAGAAACACATTGTATTGATAAGAAATTTAGAATGAGGAAAAAAAAAAGAATCATAAATTCTTCATATTTAAGAGATTCCAACCTGTAAGCATCTTTCATTCCCTCCTATGCTTTTTGATTTAATGTAAGTTACAATGGTCAGTATTAATGAGTATTTTTGAACTGAAGTCACATCATCATAGCTTTTTAAAATTTTGCTGCACATTTTTTACTTTTTAGCTTGCTATGTATAGGAAGCCATTTGTTCATGTTCACAGTCTCAAAATTGGATTTTTCAAGACAGCAGAACACAAAATGTGGAAAGGTCCTGATTATAAGCATTTCCAATTTGTATATAAACAAGGCTCTTTCCCTGAATGTGGCACACTCAGAGAAAAATGCAAAAAAAAAAAAAAAAAAAAAAAGAAAGAAAAAAAAAGAAAAAAAAGGCAGTCTTATCCTTTAGAAACTCCATAAAAACAAATGAAACAGTAATATAGACAAAGTTAGGAAAATATAACCCAAACAGTAGGGAGGTGATGGTTATGTCTGAATAGTTATTCTTATGATAAATCTAACTTAAAAAATAAAACAAATCTAATAATACCCAATTTTACTCAAAATAAATTAAAGACTTGTATGTAAAATCTGAAACCATAAAATTCCTAGCAGAGAGCATATGGGGTAAGCTCCTTGTTATCAGCTTTGGCATGATTTTATTGGCCCTGACTCGAAAAGCCTTTTTTTTTGGTAACAAAACAAAAATGTCAGACTCTCTAAAACTAAAAAGCATCTACATAGCAAAGAAAATCATCAAGAAAGTGAAGAGGTGACCTACTTAATAGAAGAAAATATTCACAAATTATGTATCTGATAAGGTGTTAATATCCAAAATATATAAAGAACTCACACAACTCAATAGCAAGAAAAACCAATCCTAATTTTTAAAATGGCATAGGGCATAAACAGGCATCTTTCCAAAGATGACATACAGAGAGATGACCATCAGGCATATAAAAAGATGGTCAACATCACTAATTATCAGAGAAACGCAAATCATAACCACAATGAGATATTATCTCACACCCATTAGAATGGCTATTATTAAAAGACAATAACAAGTGTTGGTGAGGATGTAGACAAAAGGAAACCCTTGTACACTGATAGTGAGAATGTATTTTGGTGCAGTCACTATGTAAAACAGTATGGATATTCCTCAAAAACTTAAAAATAGAACTACCATATGATCCAGCAATTCCATTCCTGGGTATTGGGTTGGCCAAAAAGACCATTTAGTTTCTTCTGTAAAATAAGAAATTTTTCAGCTTCATCAGTAACTTTCTTGATTTGGATATTTTGAGTATGGTGGCTCTCTCCCATTATTGGCTTCTAGTGGGCAGAGGCCAGGGCTGCTGCTAAACATCTTCCAATGCATAAGACAGTTCCACAGCAAAGAATTATTTGGCCAAAATGTCAATAGTACCAAGAAACTTCTCTAACCACTTTTGACACATTCAGTCAGTCACAGTACCTTTTCCATATACCACACAAATATTTTTTTGCATTTCAGTTTTCACCTATCTTAAAATAATAAAGCATAATACACTGAAATTATTTCAGTGTATTTTCTTCCATCTTTAATATTAAAATTGCTGCACAAAATTTCACCAATTTTGATAAGCTTTATTAAAACACACACTGATGTGACAGCTGTCAAAATACAAGCTAACAAAATTGTTTCAAATGAAGTAAAAGACAACTAAGAACTACTAGAGCCATCATATGGGGAAAAAATGAAATGAACTTTGTGGCCATCGCAATGTTTATTCAAAATAAACAAGAACACTGACTTGAAAATATATATGCAACCCCATGTTCATTGCAGAATTATTTATACTATAACCATGATATGGAAACTGTTGGGAAATACCCAGTCTGGTTTCAGGAACTGTAACCCTGCCAACAGGCGAGAGGGCCCAAAGACTGGAAATAATCAAGGAGGCCTTGGGAAAACAGGCCACTGAGGAGACAAAACCTGTTCCTGTGGCAGGGGCACAGACCCTGCCTCCCTCACATCACCCTGCTTGGCCCTGTGATGGTCAGTGATCCATGATGGGTAAGTTTTCTCCTGAGGAGAAACAACCTGAGACAGACATCGGCTGGTATGGGCAGCAAACAAGGACTTGGGGGGACCCGGAGAAAGAGAAAAAAGGCCACGCCCTTCAACTCAGCTTGAACAAGGCCAGAGTCCTCATTCTATCTGAAAGAAGTCTCCTTATCTTTTGGTGGCTCTGCCCGGCCCACCTGGCTCAGGCTTGAAACAATATTAAAGGCAGATACAGCCCTAAACTGGATCTGGTGGTTCCTGGGGACAATCAGGCCTAGAAGTAAGTTCCCCTAAGCATACTTTGTTCTTCTCTCAGAAGCAATAACTGGCTCATACTGGGAAAGAGATTTACATTATTCATTGACCCTGACCTGAGGCAGATCTCTTGTGTTCTTCTAATTGTTATCTATGATCTCTATTTGTTTTCTGTAAACATAGCCTTTTGACATTGCTTGATGAGCTTTGTTTTGTACCCCTGTGCAAATGGTTCTCAATAAAAGCCTTTGGACATGGGAGTCTGGGGCCTTTTCCACTAGAGGGAAGAGCCATGTCCCCTCTCCCGGCAAATAGAGAAGTGTTTGCGATGACTCGTGTTTATTCCCCCCATCTGTGACAACCCCAGAACGGGCTCTGCAGGATTCAGAGCCCTGCTCCCTTCTCAGCTGGCTCCGGACAGTAACCCTCAGATCCAGGAGTGCCCGCACCCCGTGCTCCCCACAACGTGTCACCCCCTGTGACAGGAAACAACTTAAGTGCCCATCTATGAATCAATGGATGAAAAATGGTGTATCTATATACAATGGAATATTACTCAGCTATTAAAAAGAACCAAATATTTCCATTTACAACAACATGGAATGGACCATGAGGGTATTAAGCTAAGCGAAATAAATTAGAGAAAGACAAATAACATATGCTTTCATTTACATATAGAATAAAAACAAAAGCAGAAAAATCAAACCAAAACAAACCATCAAAAAAAGTCAAACTCATAGACACAGAGAAAAGACTGGTGGCTGTGCTAGAAGGCAGAAAGGTAGAGAGTGAGATAAACAAGTGAGGGGAGTCTAAAGGTAAAAAATTCCAGCTATAAAATAAATAAGTCATGTGTACACTTGAAACTAATAAAATATTGTACACCAAATGCAATTGAAAAATAAAACATTATTTAAAAAAAAAAGTCATGAGGATATTACAAACCACATGGTGACTATAGGCAATAATACTGTACTGCATATTTAAAATTCTCTGAAAGAATAAACCTTAAATATTACTCATCACAAGAAAAAAAATACAGCTATGTATGGTGAGGATGGTAACTGGACTTATTGTGGTGACCATTTCCTAGTGTGTACAAATAGCAAATCATGTAATACACCTGAAACTAATAATTTTGTATGTTAATTATACCTCAATAAACAAAGAAAAATAAGACTATTCCAGCCCTCTATTACTGGATAACAAACTATCCCCCAACTTAGTGATTTATAATAGTAACTATTTTATTGCTGCCAAATCTGTGGGACAGAAATTTGGGCAGAACTCAGTGGAGCTGGATCATTTCCACTCTGTGTGGCATTGGCTGGACTTACTCATTTAGTTGCACCTTGGCATCTGGGCTCAACTAGAAAGTTGAAAATAGACAGTTTGCATAGCTGGGGCCTGAATGCCAGCTGTCAGCTGGGGAAACTAAGTTCTCTTCTGTGAGACCATTCCATTCATTCACATCCTCTCATTTTCTAGGTCCTCTCCCTCTAGGCGGCCTCTATTTCAACATGGATAGCCTTCATTTGCTTACATGGAGGTTAAAGAGAGAAGAAGAATGAAAGAAGGATCTTCTAAGACCCTTGATACATGGGACCAGAACTGGCATAGCATAACTGTGGCACATTCTACTGGTCAAACAAGTAAAAAGACCAGCCCTGTCTTTAAGAGTGGGAAAGTAGACTCCATCTCTTGATAGAAAAAGAGACAAGGTTATATTGCAAAAGGGGATGTGGAATCAGAGGCCTTTTGTGGGGGGAAAATATGCCATATAAAGACCTAAGCTATACAACAATCAGGAAAAAAGTGTTCTGTTTCTGCTTTAGGTGACAGGGGGATAAAATATAAGTCTACAATTGCTGGATGCCATCTTGTCACATGAGTAGAGAACCTACCTGACAATGGAGTCACCCCAGGGCTGAGATAGCAACAAAGTTTGACAGATGTCTGACAATATTATTTGAGTACCTGAATATAACTGCTCCTGAATCTACTGCTCTTCTACACTGTTCAGTGTTTTCAGTCAAAACATCTCCTTTTATGTATAAGCTAATTTTCGTGGTGTTCTTATTGTCTATAATGGAACAATCCTGAATGACACAGATAGGCTCTGTCAGCAGAGATGGAACTAGTTCAGTTACTCCCCTTACTTGAATCTTGAAGTCCTGGGTGAGAGAAAGTTGTCTGACAGCATTTGGCCTTTCTTTTCTCCAGCCCTTACTTCTCCATGTGCCCCATTCAGCAAGGCTGCCATTAGGCTGTTGGTTGCTTTATGCTTGATTATCCCAGCCAGGGACTGGATGAGCATTTGTTTACAAAGAATGGTTGACTCTGGTATTGTTAATGAGATGAGGGCATATTGTCATTAGGAGCCCAAATTAGAGATCAAAGCCCATGAAGAAGAACCAATCATGAAGGTCTTCAGGGCAGGGAAATGATAAAAACAGAAAAAATTAATCACGACATCAGAAGACGAGACGGTCAGGAATAATGAGAAAAATAGAAGATCGTAGGACAACGGTTCAGCATGAATTCAGTGAAACCAAAAGCAGTTTCTGGAGACCAACATGATAAGAGCACACATGGCCTAGGCATGTGCCAAGCAGTTTAAAGAAAACACATAGAATCAAAGGCATCCTTTATGTGGGTTATTTCAGGAAGACCAAAATGATTCCAAGGTTGATCAAGGATCTGAGGTAGTTCTGAGGTTCTTAAGCAAAATTAAACTCTGGTCTTCATGTCAAAGTTTTTCTTAAACTCTGACCGGACTCCAGATCTAATGTGACCACTGGTCATTTCCTCAAGGCAATACTGTTTGCAGCATGCTGCCTAAGACTATGTGAATTCCTGTGGACTAGGACTTGAGCAGAACTCAGCAGGTCTACAGTGGTAAAATGGTCTATGCTAGAGGAAAGAGTTTGCTGAGACCCTTACTCATCCATCTCTCCTTCCTTCATAAATAGCAATTATTTTATGTGTCTGGTCAATCATCTCTCAATCTGAGGTAGACAAGAAGGAGATTCTTAAATAAATAATACCAACTATTATGGTTATTTATGAATCCTAACTATACCAGAAACTGTACTAGATACCTTACAATCAATCTCTTATTTGATCTATGGAATCAACCTAATCATTATTCTCATTTTTCAGGTGTACTCATCATATTGTTTATGTTCAATAAAGCCTAAAATAATCAAATTATTCCATTTTATGACCACAGACTTTGTACATTATATTTGTGTAGATTACTTTTTCCCTAGAAACAAGATAAAGTGTCTCATTTTTCCTTCTACCTAAAGAGAAAGAACTCTAAATCACTTCAAACAACATTTAGAAGCTCACTCATTAGAAAGTCAAAATATGCCAACCTGGAGAAGCAATGATACAGGGCATTTTCCTTTTCAGGCCTTTTATGTGTAAAAAGACAGTTAAAATTGAAATCAGTATATCATTCAAGTAATGTGTACATGTGAGCAGCTAACAGTCCTGGGCAAGAGAAGCCCTCCATTACAAGGCATTTCTGAACCAGTCTAATTACCTGAATTCATGTGGAGCTTGTTAAAAATACTCATTCTGTTGCCCTGCTCAAGACCCTCTGAATCAAAACATCTGGGTGTGGGACCAAGTAAGCGTTTTAAACACTTCCCAGGTGATTCAGCTTGTCAAATTTGTGAACCACTTTCTTATCAATTAGAAACAAACTGCTTTAAAAATCAAAGTGGAATTCCTACATTTAGATAATATTTTAGAATGTTTATATTAGCTTGGAATATTAAACATATGTATCAAGATACTTCTGAAGTACCTTCAATTTCCTGTTCAGAGTTTAGCTCCACCGACTTAATCCAGAAACACGGAGCTATGCAGACATTCTGTCCAAGATGGAAACTAACCGAAGCTTAATTATTTTCCCCACTGACATTATATTTGTATGCCGTGTTGGAACTGTTTGTTACTGTTTCTCAGTGTGGGATTTCCAGTTCAACTTGGGTGACATCAGTCTTCCCTGACTTATTAGTCTTGTAGCCTCCTGTGTTTTTAAATTGGAATGAATGACCTTCTCTCTAGGTATTGGATCAAGAATCAATGCTCTGACCAGCTCCATACCTTACTGATTATTTTCATGACTTGAATTCCTACTGTGGCTTATATTTTGCCTTAGATAGACTGGAATCTTAGGTATGAGGCCGATCTTCTGTATAGAATAAAGTCTAGCAAGGACATACTTCGCTTTCTTTGACATTGTTTTCAGGCTTGAAGCACTAACTTCTAGAATAGGTGCAAGAAGAGAGCTTGCTGAGTAAGTGCATGAATGGATGGATGGAAGAATAACCTGGATCTTAATGCTAACTGGATTTTCATTGAGCTGCTAACATTTCATTGGTCAATCTAAGATCAAGTAAAGAAAACTGTGCACTTGACCTCTTCGAGCCTCAGATTCCTTACCTACAAAGTGGAGAAACATGTAGAAACAAAAGGTATTTCCTAAGGTCCTTTCTAGTCTAATATTTATAAAATGCAGGTAAAATTAGAAGGAGAAATTCAACATTTGGCTTTACTCTTAAAAATGTTTTCAAATCATATTAATAAAAATAAATGTCAATGGTTTATATACACAGCTCACTCCCTCACCTTCTTCAGATTTTGTTCAAATGTTACCTCCTCAGTGAGATCTTCTCTGACTATTCCCTTTGAAAGTGCAGCCTCTCTTCAACTTTCCCCTCACCATCTTTTTTCCCCCATAATATTATCATCATCTGATACTACAAAATGTACCTGTTTATACTGCTTATTGCTTATATCTCTCCACTAGAATCTAAGTTCTATGAAGGCAGGGGTTTATGTGCAGTTTATTTACTTCAATATTCCTTACACCTAGCCAGATACATTATAAATATTAAATAGATAATTGTTGAATGAGGAAATCAATGAAAAGTAATGGAATAGACATGGATTAAACATGATCCAATTCAGGAGACATGAACAGAGTTACATTTTAAGCAGGTATGATGCATGTTGCGCATTGGGGAGGATGTGAAAAGGATACAAAGCCTTGCTCTTGATGCTCACACATTGTGAAAAAGAGAGAGACATACAGTTAGAAAGACAGATATGGTTAGAAAGACATTAATACAAGGCAGAATTGCATATCTATCAAGCATTGCCACAGACAGCATTTTGCAAGAGTTTAAATGTCCTACTTTGTGGCCCACAGGCCACATGCAGCACAACACAAAATTGTAAATTTACTTAAAACATTATGAGATTTCCTTGTGATTACTGTTGCAATGTATTTAATGTGTGGCCCAAGACACCTCCTCTTCTTCCAGTGTGGCCCAGAGACACCAAAAGGTTGGACACCCTGGAAAAGGAGTGATTTAGTTCTGATCAGAGAAGGACTGGGAAAGGCTCATGATGGGTGTCACAGGAGTAGGTCCTAGAAGAATCATCACTGGGCAAATTACAAAACCTCCCTGAGCATCATTTTACTCCCCTAGAAACACAGAACATGATGAACTTCCCTCACAGAGGTACCCTGAGGGTTAAATAAAAACGCCCACCTCAGTGCAAGCAGAGGGAAGATTCTCCAATGTTAGTCAAACCTGAATCCCTACAATAATTCGTTGCTCCTAAAACGAAGGTGTCAAACATCGTGGTGGACACAGATTTTAAAACAGTGGAAATATTATGTTCTATAATTAAAAGCCTGTATTCAGAGCAAAAGAGCATATTCTCTGACATACACCTCAGGTTCATTGTGTATTATAATTATGCAAACTGTTTTTTTTTTTTTAATCTTGTGCATGCACAGCTATAAAATTGACTGTCATGGCAATGCTTTCAAATCTGATTTAATTAACTTAAAAAATTCTTATTGTGTTAGTTTAAACAAAGCAGAGAAAGGAATGTCTCAGTTCAGTGGGGGCAGGCATGGAGTCACTGTAGGGGAGTCTGTTATTCAAGATATGGAGCCTGATGGAGTAAGGAAGTAAAATTTATCAGATGTGATCCTTAACATTTTCTTTATGCCTCTGTCCTTTGGCCCTCAGTGTGGGAACCCTATCTTAAAGAGAAAGAGAAGGGGTAAGTAACCCTATGAAAATCTTTACCTGAATTAAGGTTATAAAAAACAATCTGCCAAAGGGTCATGACCCAGCACTTTGGACTGGCAGAAGGTAAGAGGGGCTACTAGAATCAGACAGCCTGGCTTTTATAAAATAAGAAACAGCTTTGACGTCAGTGCTGTCCCTGAACTGAACTGCCTCAAGGTTCACATTGGGTTCAGTTAAATTATCCCTTCCTTCCTGCTGGTCTCCCTTCCACGGCTTCCCCTACCCCTGACACCGCACTCATTTCACTCTGACCTTTACCAGACAGAACAAGGCAAACGAGCATACTCCCCATCCCCCTTCTAAGCCTCTGGAACTAGGCTTATCCCAACTCATAATCCCAGAAAACAGCAAGAGGGACCTGGTGAAGAAAGGTCAGCTGTGGTAGGGCTGGGACAGGGAGCCCTTGGAGACTCAAGCTCTGTAATGCCTAACCCTTCCAGGGTGTTCAGCAGTGAACCCACAGAAAGCATGCAGAGGGACTTCCCCGCTGCTGATCAAGAGACTCCTATTCCTAAGGGTCCGATCTGAAACTAGAGATTTTAAAATAATTCTCTGAAGTTAGATACAATTGCTTACTAGAGCCACATTATTTTTAATTTTTTATGCTGATAACTATTACCCATTATTTGTCAGGATGATTGTAGGGTATGAGAAGAGAGACTTAAGGTCATGATTATTTTAAGTGGGAATGTGGATATGGTACAATGTTGGAGTATTTTCACTGTGAAAAAATTATAATTATTTTAAAAGAGAAAACTGCTCCATTAACTCAGTCACAATATTATGGACCCAAGGAGGTAAGTATCTTCTGTCAGTTTTTCTATCCCTCACCCACACACCAGTGGTTTTCTTCTCTTAAAGTTATAAAAGTTTAGAGATATCATTTGGTAGTTAGCCAACTATATCTGGAGGCAATTTTCCCAAGGACATCAGATTGTGGCAAAGCCTACATCTGGTTTCCTGATCCCTATTATCAGGAACTTCTTAACAGGTCCCGTTGTTATTTGGGGCAAGTAGATTTCATTTTACGCATATTGTCTTTAACTCTGAAGGAAATTGAAGATTATTAGAAATGCCAGATCTTGAAAAAACCAATGAAGAGGATACTATTTTCTACACTTAGGATTTAACATTGTCTTTTCCTAGTCAAAGTTCCATATAATGAAAACCTAGAACTGACAAATAAGAATCGAAAAGCATAAAAAGGAAGAAGGGCACTATTCACATAACTAAACTGTTTACCGTTGGCTACGTTACATTGGTAGTAGCTGTATCAAATGCTTAGAGGGTCAGGCTGGTAATCAAAGTATTAGTCAGACAGGGTTAAAGAGATTTAAAAAAGGTTGGCTTCTAGAGATGGTGCACTTACAACAAACCAAACTTTTTGCATCTTCAAAAGCTGGATAAAATTGTGATGATGATGTTCATCGTCATCATTCTGTTCCAAGACATCAGAGAAGCACCAAGGCAGCCAGGACTTGAGGGACTAAGAAGGCATCCCACTGAGGCAAGCCCACTATTCTTCATCTTGTTTCCACTCAAGGCATGCTAAGACTTAAACAGTGCCCCTGAAGGGCCGAAAAGATGAGAAGGCAGAGACAGAGCCTGAGGAGAGCTGTCAGCATCCTCACAAGATCAAACCAAAGTTCAGAGCTGCTAAGACAGCTCAGACTTTAGAGACTGAGCTCCGGAAGCAAGGAGGCAAAATGAACCGATGGTGATGCAAGCAGAGTAGAGGGAGGGGATCTGTAGGTAGAGGAATGGGTATTGTCAGAGGACACAAGGTGGGCTTCTATGCAAAAGGAACAAAATGGCTAAGGTGTGTGTGGGCCAACCTAAAGCAAGTTCACACTTCTTAAAAAACTCTGTAGAGTTCAAATAAAAACATTTTTATGAGCCATGTTTCAGCCTGCAACTTCAGCAAGGAGAGGTATTTGTGTATAACTTACTATGGTATGAGCTACAAGTATAAATTTCTATGTATGAGGTGTCAAGACTCAACTAAATTGAGAATATAGAACGTTCTATATGCCTAAAGCTGTGTGAAGGCCTTACACATATTTTCTTATTTTAACAAATTAATGAAAACCTGGTGAGTTACGCATAGAATGCTCAGCATGGTCTAATGACCCATGTTCTATAATGTGCCCAAAGTAACACCTGGGTGTTTGGCAAGGCATGGACTCAAACTATGATCACCTGAACCCAAGTCCAGACCACTCTCTACCACACAGACGCAACAGAGATTACACAGCATCACACAGCTTAGCATGTTAGAACCAGAAACAAAGATCAAGCATTTTGGGGCCCTAAACCAAAAAGAAAATGTGACTTCTGAGAATCACATTTTTGTGCAGTTGAGGCTTACTAAACCAGCACTCACTGAAACTTTTTAAAGTTTCTTTTTCTTTTCTCCTCCTATTTATGTTTTCTACCATATGCCTGAACTGCTTTCATAAAAATACCACTGAGGTTTTGGTAATGAGCATTGAGTCCCACATTTAGAAGAGCATCCTTTATTCATTACTTACCCCTCAGTGGCTTCCACTGTTTTGGGTAAGTTCAAAGGGCAAATGCTGCAATTTCCTTTGCCTTCCTATTTGGAGTCATCAGGAGATTCAGGTCCCATGCCCTTTTACTATTGCTAGTTTCTTAAACATCATTGCATTTACAGTATATCTGTTGAGCTTGGCAGATGTTAAAAGTTAGAAGTATAAATCAAATTCTGGGTTTGAAAGTCACAGAGTTACTTTTAGGATTCCTTGCCATATTCATACTCATTCTTATTCAGAAGACATGAAAAATAAGAGTACACAAACACTATGGGTGATGACTAGATATCACAGTGGAGGGCATCAAATCCCTGACCTTCTCCTTCCATGTAAGGAGTTCTAGTACATAAAAACACTGGCATTGTTGGAAAAAAGCTCTCACTATTTAGTGAATTTACAAATCAAATAAGTGCTTCAAACAGCAAAACAGAACTCCAAGGCTTAATGCCTGCCCCTGGAGTAAGGATGGTCTCAACGAGAGGAGCACAGAGAGGAATAAAAATTCATGTTCAAAACCTATCACTTTTTTTACCTCATTGTCTGAGATTAATATATTGGGTTGGCCAAAAAGTCCATTTAGTTATTCCCATAAGATAAAAGACACGTTTTTCATTTTCACCAATGACTTTATTGATTGGGATGTTTTGAGTATGTTGGCTATCTCCTGCTATTGGCTTCCAGTGGGTAGAGGCCAGGGCTTCTGCTAAATATCTTCCAGTGCATAAGACAGCCCCACACCACAGAATTATTTGGCCAAAATGTCAATGGTACCAAAAACTGCATGAACCACTTTTGACACATTCAATCAGTTACAACATGTTCTCATACACTACCCAAGTCTTTTTTTGTGTTTCAGTAGCGTTTTTACCTTTCTTGAATTAAGCACAATATGACAAAAATGTTGCATATTATCATCCTTCTTCAATATTAAAATGACTGCAAAAAAATTCGCCAATTCTGATTAAGTTTTTTAATGCACACCAATATGACAGCTGTCACAATACACTACAACAAAATGGTTTTGAATGAAGTTAAAGACAACTAAGCACTCTAGAGCCATTGTATGGAAGAAACCAAACAAACTTTTTGGTCAACCCAATATAAGGTCTTTTGAACAAACTTTCATTAAGCCAGAAGTAATGAAGCCTTTTTTATGATTTTTTTATTTCAGTCTCATAATTTTTAAAAAGACTTTTTGAGTTGTTTTGGATTCACAGAAAAATTGAGAGAAACGGAAGAGCGACTTCCCATATACCTTCTGCCCCTAGGCTTGCACAGCCATTCCCATTTTGAGCACTCCCCATCCAAGTGGTACATGAGTTACAACTGATAAACCAACCCTGAGCCATCATAATCACTCAAATTCTACAGTTCACCTTAGGGTTCACTCTCAGTGTTGTGCATTCTATGCATTTGGATAAGTATATAATTACATGTACTCATCATTATAATAGCATATTGAGTAGTTTCACTGCACTGAAAATCCTCGGTGCTCCTTCTTTTCGCCCTTGCCCCACTCCCACCACCCAGCAACCACTGATATTTTTACTGTCTCTATAGTTATGCCTTTTTCAGAAATAACATAGTTTGGATGTACATAGCACTTACAGGTTGGCTTCTTTGCAGTATGCATTTAAGGTTTCTTCCTGTCTTATCATGCTTGATCGCTCACATTTTAAAGTGCTGAATAATATTCCATTGTCTGAAAGTGCCACAATTTATTGACCCATTCACCTTCTGAAAGACATTTTAGTTGTCTCCAAGTTTTGGCAATTATGAATAAAGCTGCTATAAACATAAATATGCAGGTTTCTGAATGGACCTAAGGTTTCTACTCCTTTGGGTAGATAACAAGGAGTATGATTGCTGGATCATGGGGTAAGTATATACTTAGTTTTATAAAAAATGGCCAAACTCTTTTAAGGTGGCTGTACCATTTTTGCATTCCCACTGGCAATGACTGAGAGTTCCTGTTGCTCCACATTCTTGCCCCGATCTGGCCGTTCTGTGTAGTGGTTTCTCACTATGGTCTTTATTGGCATTTCCTGATGGCATAAAATGTACAGCATTCTTTCATATGCTTACTTGCCACTGTATATATCTTCTTTGGTAAGGTGCCTGCTAAAATCTTTAGCCCTTTTTTTTAATTGAGTTGTTTATCCTCTTACTGTTGAACTTTAAGTGTTCTTTGTATATTTTGAATACCAGTTCTTTATCAGACATGAATTTTGCAAATATTTTCTCCCAGGCTGATGCTTGTTTTCTCAGTCTCTTGACATTGCCTTTCACAGAGCAGACATTCTTAATTTTAATGAAATCCAGGTGAATAGACTAAATTACATTCACCAGTTAAAAAACAAAAACAAAGAATATTTTTAAAGCTAGGGGTAATTTGACTTTCAAAAATCAGACTTGCAGGTCAAGGGAGTACTGAAGATTTTCATGGGGGAAAAAATCCTGAAACCAGATAAAAGAAACCACAAAAAAAGAGCATTTCTTTCTTTAGAATAAGAGAAATGAACCAAAATAGCATCAGTCCATAACTAATTGAGGGCACAGAAGTATCTGGATAGTGCCCATGGTATTATTGCACCTGCTCTTTCTCCCCTCCCCACCCCCCGAAATACTTGTATTACGTTGTATTGAGATTAGATGGGGCCAGTCTAAAATTTACACTTTCGAAATAAGTAAAGCACCAGTACCTTAAATTTTTGAAACTACCAGAATCCCTAAATCATTGCACCCATGTGAAAGTAGAAATTTTGTAGTTGACATCTGTTGTTTTGACTTCTCAGCATCCTGTCTCTCTTCTGGAAATATAACACCTTTTTTTTTCCCCCTTGTGTAAATTGTCTGTCTGTCATTCCAGTGTTTGAAGTCTGATCTCCGTTGCCACTGAACTGGTTGTGTGACCCCTTTCCCCTAGTTACAGATCTCAGGAGTGAGTTCAAGATTCAAGCAGAGCTAGTCAAAATATTTTCTTGGATTAATGTGGCTGTTGGGGGAAAAAATAGGTTTGATTCCCTGTGTCTCCCCCTCCATTTTCCTTGCATCAAAGGCTACAAAGAACAATGCAGTGTACAGATGATGTTTTGTTGAGTTGTACACTTAAAACCTGTATGATTTTGTGCATCAATGTCATCTCAATAAATTCAGTTAGAAAAAGAAGTAATTCTGGAACTACATAGTGGTGCCTTTGCTACATGTGGAGAGAATGTTCCTGAAACTAAAATTTACATGAGAGGTAAGAGATGGAGTAAGAGAGAGGCATACTGCAATGAGTAAAGTCCAATCTATCTCTCAGAAGAATTAACTCCAGAAGCTAAAAGAGTCCTCGGTGCTTAAGCAAATATAAACTGAATACAACCAGAAGTGCTCTGGGTATTAGCATCCTCATTTTGCCATTTTCTTGTTGGTGTTTAGTTTGAGCTCTACAGCCCAAGAAACATCCATGTTTCTTATTTCCCTGTCTGTGTCTGACAATTTGATGTCATGAACTATTGACTTTAAGCAGACAGGTACAGAAGTACCCATACGCAGGCGTTGATTCCTTAACAGGATCTGCCTCATAGCCCAATGTCCATTGGACACAGGCTATAAGCAATGAGAAGTCGCCTTCACTGTTGTCGCATAGGTCACGTGAGGCACTCTCCCCAAATTGGCAGGTACACTAGCAGAATCTAATGCCTCATGGGAATAAATAAACCACTATTATGCAAATGTATAAGACAGAAAAGGCTTTCAGAGACATTTATGCGTGTGACATGAGGTAACTTTTTATAACATGGCTGACAATACACTACAGGTTACCCAATAATGCAAGACAACATCTCCAATTTTACATCATGGGATGAACATTCAGCAAATCCATACAAATTTATCTCTCTCACATATTATATAATTCTGAATAGTAATAGAGTCTGTTTATTTATCAACAGAAAAGGAAGACCTAAAGGAGCTGGAGGCCATGCAGAAAAGCGCATCATACACTTGAATGCAACTGGCAAAGATTCCACTTTTCTTGGGGTAGTTAGAGCTCTGGTGTTATGAACAAGGCATTTAATCTCTTTAAATCCAAGTTTTCTCACTTGCAGGATAAGAATAGTATTTCACAAGTGACCTCTACAATATAATAAAATTGGATACGTGCAAGTTCCTAGCAGGATACTCAGCACGTAGTAGGTGTATATAAATATTACTTTTCAAGAAAATGGCATTTCAAGTGTTTAGAAATATCATGGCAATATCTGAAAAAAATTGGATTTTTTGAAAGAGTATTAGAACTTTAAACAGGTTTAAGCAGACTCATGTAAACTAGTTGAGCTTCTCAGAAGTATAAATAAAATCCCCTAGAAGACAGAACTAAAGAAGAAATCTAGAGCTAGAGTGGTCCTCTTCAGAAACATAAGCGCAATGAAACAGATATAATTCCTTCAGATAAAAGGCAAGGTAGAGACAGACAGACATGTGGTCTAAGGCCCCTTAAAGCCCAGGTCCTCCCATGGCTCTCCAGGACACAAAAAGAAATACTGTGAAAACTACACTTTAACTTTGGAATTTATATTTTAAATTTTTATTTTAGGATTTTAATTATTTATTTTTAAAAAGGGGGAAAGGAGGAAGAGAGGGAGAGAAATATCAGTGTATGGTTGCCTCTCACATGCTCCCTACTGGGGACCTGGCCCTCAACTCAGGCATGTGCCCTGACTGGGAATCAAACCAGCAACCCTCTGGCTCTCAGGCTGGTGCACAATCCACTGAGCCACACCAGCCAGGGCTTAAAATTCTTTTTTATTGTTGTTCAGTTACAGTTGTCCCCATTTCCCCACCATTGCTCTCCCCTGACCCATTCAAGCCCCGCTCCTAAAGAAAACTTCATTTTTAAATGCAACAAGGGAAAGTTACTTTTAGTCAGGGGTCTCAGTGGTAGCAAATGAAAAAATCTCCTGTGAAACATATAAATGCCATAATTGTGCCACATGCACATGGGGCTTACACTTAGTGGCATAAAATCCTCTGTTAACAAAATGGATTTAAGAACTTTTTTATAAGTCAAATTCCTAGGGTCCCAGAGTGCACAGGGCAACAAAGAAAAAACAAAACTCACAAATCAAAAGGAGATGAGTCCCTGTGAGAGAAAGTTGATGGAGAGCAATCTGAGAGAGAATTAGTACCCACTGAGTTAAAGTCATCCATGAGCATCTGTAAGTACTATACGTTGATGATTCCTGAAAGGCTAAACATGAAGATTGAAAAAATTCCCAAAGAACAAGTTAACTTGTTAACCAGTGTCACCCCTGCATTCAATAAAAAGGAAAAAAGAAGGAGAAAAAATATGCCAGTTTGAAAAGAAAGTAAAACCTCTAGGATTAAAAAAGCACATGAAAACCAAAAGAATGTTTAGGTAATTACACGAATGTTGGACAAAATATACTGTGAAGTTAAAAATATAAATGATAAAAAACCCTACTACATAATGATAAAATGAACAATTCTCTGATAAGATAAAATAACTTAAGACTTGTTCACATTTTATTAACATAACATGAGAATAGGAGAATTCTAATAATCCAGTTAAAAAGTAAGATGTAGAAGGGTAAAGTCAAGGAACATGTATAAAGGAACATGGCCAAGGACAATGAGGGAAGGACTGAGTGTGGGAGGTGGGGGGGTGGGTAGGACAGGGGGTAGTAATGGGGGGGGGGATGGAGACAACTGTAATTGAACAACAATGAAAAAATTTAAAAATGTAAGATGGAATGCATACATGTGGAATACCATTCAATACTTAGAAAATCTACATTTCATATGAGTACATAGAATGTTCTAAAAATTCATGCTGAATTGGCTGCAAAGTAAGTTCCCATAAATACTCATATATCAAGATTATATACTCTAATAAATTTATCAGTCATTTCAATTAAATTAGAAGTACAATGTCACCTATAATAAATAACAAAAGAGAATGAAAAATATCCTCATGTTGAACCATCTTAAGATGCAGTTAAATTTTATAAACCAAACAATGCATCATACTAGAAATTTCATGTGAGTGAGAATGAAAATACTACAGGTAATAATTCACAGGCTATTCTGAGGCAAATTTACAGCTTTAAATGTATGTAATAGAAATAGAAATAAGAAACACTAACAAGTCAATAAGATTGTTTTTTCAACTCAGAAATTTAGGGGGAAAATGCTCCAATAAACTCAAAGTAAATAAAAAGGAAATAAAATAAATGAAAATAAACAAAATAGAAAGAATCAACAAACAAATTAGAGAGTGAGCAAGAGAGCTATCTGGGGGATATATTCACATTCAAGAAGACCCCACCCTCATGGCTTATAAAGGCCTCGTTCATCTGCTAATGCAATCACATTGGGGGTTAGGGTTTTCACACACGAATTCGGGGAGAATACAAACACTTAGTTTATAACAATGTGTCTGTCAATTTAGAAACTCAAGAAAATTTCCAAGTAGACTACTAGAAAAAAGATAATTCAGCAAGGCTGCTGGTTACAGACAATTATTGTCCTATACTGTAGAAACTGCCAATTAGAAAAAAAAATGTTTTAAATAAACTTATTTACAATAGCAATATGAGCCACGAAGTATTTAGCAATCATTCTAGCAAAAATGCCCAAGACCTTTATAAAGCAAACTATAAAACATTGAAGCATCAAAATAAAACAAATAAATGGAAAGGTATACCATGTTACTGAAGAATACTGATGAAAGGATTCATCTGTATGAATGTTTAAAGATGTGCATTTATCTTAAATTAGTCTAAAATTCAATGCTGTTCCAAACCAAAATCTTTTCAGAGATTTCTTGGGTGCCTGCCAAATTAATTGAAATTCATAGAGAAAAGTCTCAATAAGTAGTAAGAAAACTTTGAAGATGTGTAATAATGAGGTCTGACTAGACTGAACAAAGAGCAAGATGTAATATCAGAGCAATAGTAATTAAGATGGTGTGGTACTGATACAAAGCTAGACAAATAGATGAAGTGGAACTGAATACGGAAGGTAGAGAAGACACATGCATGCATTTAAACTTGGCTTATAAGAGAAATGTAAAACAATAGCAAATCAGATCCCTTTCTGACATTAAGAATTCCAGATGGATTAAAAAATATAAAAACAAAAATTTATAATTTTAGGTGTATAAGTAAACTTAGGGTGTTGGATTAAGATTTTAAAAACTAAGATTAAAAATTCAAGTATTCAATTATAGTATAGTGGAAAACATGACAATAAGTGACATAAAATTAAAAATCAATATGTGGGCTGGATGGCTATATCTGCTTTGCATGTAATTCATAAAGAATTAGTATTCAACACAACAAAAATAACTAATGCCTATATAGAAAAAGAGCAATATATATGAATAAGTAATTCAAAAGTGGGGCAATCTGCATGGTTAGTAAATACATGAAGTGATGTTCAACCTTACTAATAGTCAGAAAAATATGTATTAAACATCAAGGAGAGATTATATGTTAAACCCATCAGCATATAAACACTAAAATATCTTGCAATAGCAACAGTTGAGGATGTAGAAAAGTGGGGACTCTAACACAGCCCTGGTAGGAGTAAATGGGTACTACAATGCCAAAAAGAAGCTTAATCGAGTAGTGGAGTGCTTCCCCACGACACAGCAATTCCTGCTTCCAACCATTTACCTGAGAATTATTCCAGAACACGGAGCTAGTTAGCTGGCACACCTAAATACTACGGTCACCATTTTTATGGCCAGCACCCACTCCTGTTGTTCAGCTGTACAGGTTTATAAATAGTTTGATTATCACTTCAGTAACGTGTGCCCAAGAGATAAGTACAAGAAAGTGCACTGCAATATTATATCAAAATAAGGGAACAATATAAATGACCATTGGTAGGAGAATGGGAAAACTGTGGTACAGTCTTGAAATAGATCTCTATTGTATAGCAGGTAAACTATGAATTAAATCATCATCTATTAATAAGTTGATATTATTAAATATAAAATTCCAAATTTTTAAAAATAAAATTATAAAATAAAACTATAAAGTAATAATATTAAGGCACAATGTCCAAAGAGAAGAACCCAAACTACATAACATTTAAGGAAAGAAGCATATGTTATGAAAGTACAAACACAGGAACACATGTGCTAAAATAATACTCTCCCACTTCAGGGTTGATGACGTCCCCAAAGGCAGGGGTGTCCCACCTTTTGGCGTCTCTGGGCCACACTGGAAGAAGAAAAGTTGTCTTGGGCCACACATTAAATACATTGCAACACGTAATCACAAAAAAAATCTCATCTCAGTATTTTAAGTAAATTTACGATTTTGTATTGGGCCGCATTCATTGCCATCCTGGAACGCATATGGCCCGCGGGTGGCGGGTTGGACACCCCTGCCACAGAGCAAAGAAATAGGATTGGACAAATCTTCAACTACACATGGAGTTATTAGTTTTAGTGTTTTTAATTAAAGTTTATTAAATCTGATATATGGGAGCAAGATGTTAAATTTCTTGTTTTTTTCATGTATTTGAAACATTTTATAATTTACAAAACATGGTATGCCTGAATTTTCTACCTCAATTGGAAGAGAGAGGTCCATTTCAGGATCTCTGTGTTCACAGCTAGTCACACTCCTTTGCTCATAGAATGGCTTTGACTTTAAATTCAATCACCCCGTATAGTAAACAAGTA
Source organism: Pteronotus mesoamericanus (assembly GCF_021234165.1). Taxonomy (NCBI): domain Eukaryota; kingdom Metazoa; phylum Chordata; class Mammalia; order Chiroptera; family Mormoopidae; genus Pteronotus; species Pteronotus mesoamericanus. Next base: position 11,362,841 of record NW_026555321.1, read on the forward strand.
GAATTGCATTAATCATGATGTTAAAACAGCAACATGCAGATGATACATGGTAACCATGGAGGATACCAAGACACGAATAATCCAGAGAAGAGCATCCTATTTAAAATACCTTAGTTAAGGATTTCATATGCAACCACTACGTCTAGTATACCAACCAAGTTCATTCCAAAGCTAATTTCTCAAGTTCTCTAATATTTACTAAAAAAAATGGAGCAAACGTTCTTAAAATTAGTGTTAAAGGGAGACAGGTCAAGGGCTCTTTTTGTTATATTTTGCTTCGGTTTTGTGCCTATGTGTTATGAATGTGTGTGCATTGGGGTGCACGTATGTGTGTGTGTGTGTGTGTGTGTGTGTGTGTGTGTGTGTGAGAGAGATATCTGTGCATGTGAGAGCCAGGAGAGCACAGATAGGGGGCCTTGAGTCAGCCGTGCGGCCAAAACTCAAATTTATTTCCTTATTTTCAACTTCCCCATTTAAAAATATGTGGAGTTGAATTTGGAAGTTCTTTTCCATTTTCCATCAGGATTTACACCTAAATAATCTCTACATATATTTTTCTCTCAAAACCTGGCCTTTCGCTGTGCAGTACATTCCCTCAGGAGGGATCTGTCTCTTGCCTTAAAAAATGGAATATATTTCTTATGTCGCCCCAAGGCAAGTTAATAGCCTAACAGTTTCGCATCAGAGGAAGCCTCTCCTCCTTCCTCTCACCCCCTTGCAGTGTGTATTTAAGATAAAGATTCCACCTGCCCCCCTGGGGTCGTCATTTTTCACATGGCATCATTTTTCCTCCTGAAGGCCTTCTTTGCTGGTCTCCTTTTCACAGCCACCAAAGGACTTTCCGGTGAGACCTCCATCCCGCTGACCCTTCTGTGTGCTTTAGTTGGTATGAGACTTTACCTTGAAATGTTTCCAGAAAAGAATGGCGGAGGGGGACCAATGGAACAGATGATGATTCCGAGGTACAGGTTGGGGCACGACAGAAATAGCAGATTGCTAAAGGTTTCTTTTCCTCAGCACAGCGATTTTCAACCGGTGTGCCGCAAGAATTTTTAAAACATGCAATACCTACTTAGTCAGGGGCACTGACCTTTTTTCCCTTAGGTCATCAAATTAAAAAATAACAACAGCCAACACAACAATAGCTATCTGGTGTGAATGAATCAACATTTTACCTATTTTTGTCAGCTCGGCAAAATATGTATTTTTTGGCGTGCCGCAGAATTTCCGTAATTAGTTGACGTGTGCTATGTGATGGAAAAGGCTGGAAAGCACTGCCTGAGTAAATTCTTCTGCATTCCGTGCTGCGAATACATAGTTCCACTCCCCGCTCACTGATAGAGTCAAGCAACTTCCTGAAGGCTAAGAACAGTGACAGTACTGAAAGCTGGGCTGTTAAAACAGAATTGTCTGGGGAGAGCGGCATCGTGTTTTCAACCCTGTATTTTTCTACATGAGTATCAGATTTATGAAAATGGAAGGATGTCCAAAGTTGAATGCTGTGAATGTTCTTAGCCACGCGGTTTTGATCGACTCCTTTTGGGTCCTTCCGCCGAGCTGAAGCGCGGAGGCCCGCGAGGGGTGCCACCGTTGAGCTTTGCTTCCCCACTGTCCGCCGCAGGGCAGGAGTTCACCGCACAGCCATCAGGAGCTGACTGGGCCGCGCTGCCCTGTGAATCACCAGGCTGATTTCCAGAGAAGTTACAGTACTGCTTAGCTTCTCCGAAATAACATCTGTTATTTGAACCATAAAACACACATGCTGCAATCTCCCAGAAATTAACTACAAATTGTTTTTATTCTCTTGTTTAATGATCTTTATGAATCAATTAGAACAAAAAATAGCATTATGCAAGCAGAATCCAGAGAAGACAAATTAAATTTCAGCAACACAACATTAACTACTATTAATATTTCTTTAACTAAAACCACAAAACCCATTTGGACATTAATCCCAAAGTGATCAACAGCCAAAACTAATTTTGGAAAAGTACAACTCTGGCAAGAATTAACTGCACAATGGGGGTTATTTTTATAATTCTAAAATAATTTTCATATTCTGGATCTTGGATCTTAATCTGCATGATAAAGGTTTTCTCTTGAAGGAAGTAGAAGAGATAGGAATCGGGCCTGTGGTTGGTAATAGTGAATGACTGATCACAGACGCACACAATATATTTAGCATTTTTACCACACTGGAAATATTTATTAGAATTCAACATGTTCTGTATAATTTTAAAGTTCTGTCTTGTTTACCTCTCTGTTTTCAGGCTCAACACAGGGCAGGAACACACAGACATTCAATAAATATTTCCTGAGTCAATGAACAATACCGCATAGTGTTCATAATCAAACAATTTATAGTTTAGCACTCAAAGCCAGCTTGTCACCACTCTAGGTGATCTTACCCATGGTTCTTAGAATTATATTCAAATATCCCAAGGCGGGGGAGAAAACTGTGCTCATATTTAATCCCATAAATATTTTATGGTATATTTAATACGGACACAGATGAGTGCGAAGTCTCTGTTCTTCGTTGACCATTTTTCTCTTCGCAGCCTGCCCTGTCCTTCCTGCGTGTGTGACTGCGGCGGCAGCGGGACGCTGCCTGCCACGCATGGAGGCTCCTGGCTGCCAGTGTGGCGGCCGGCGCCGGCTTCGGCGCTGTGACATATCTATTTAATTAACACAGCTGTTGTAGCTACTGTGTGAAGTACAAAAAAAGTGGAACTGCTCTGGAACAGGCATGGCTCGTAAAACGGAAAAAAATGAACAAAATTTCTGGAAACAAAAGACCCACATCTCCCCCTTTTCCAGCAGCCAAACATTAATTCTTTACCTTTTGCTAATTTAGAGATGCAACACCGTAGAGCACTTGACATACACTTTTTGAATCATGGTCCTTGTTTATATTTTTCCTTGTAAGGAAAACTTGTCAGGTAAAATTGCTTTGTGTAAAATTACCCATTAACTGAGAGATTGCACCAACGGTCTTTCTGTTGTTTGTTTGCTTACCCCCTTCAGGTTTAGCAGAGAAGTCACATGAACTGTCTTCTTATTTTAACCCAAATATAATATTGTTTAGTTGGGAAATATCCTCATCAAAAGATAACCACAAGCAAAATGTCATGGCAGTGATGCAAACAACGCAAGTCCAGTTGTTGTTTTTAAGGTTTTGAGATGTTCATATGCAATCTAAATGCCCCATTAAATTTCATGGTGAGGAAGGGAACTTCTTATGATCTATTCCAACATATGATGTGCAGTTGGAATATAAACAAGTAAAAGACTATGAATTGAAAAGCATATTAACTGATACTATTTTGAAAAGGACGCTTACTATTTCCACACTGGTGGTATTGGTGATTAACAGGATGTGACCGTTTATGATATGATGGAGAAGAAGGAAGCAGTATTTATTTAAGGAATTTGGAGAATCAATGAATGAGATGATCCTTTTGAACTCTGTAAGTCAAACCCCCACGTCACAGGTAGGAAACCTGAGTTTCAGAAGGGAGAAGGGACTTGTTCAGGAATACTCAGAGGTTAGCAGCAGAGTTCAAATCAGGAGCAGGTCATAGGCTATTGCTTTCTGAATTTACATTTTATTGAGCTAAAGATGTTATGTGAAAACATGCCCCTTCCCACACATATTTTTTCTTTCTCCTATCCTCTCCTTCTAATAATCTCAGAATCTCACCAGTATGTACTAAATAAGTCTAAGTGAAATGAATAAGGGAACAAATGAGTAAATGATCACTGACATGTTTCTATAGCTTATATACTAATTGTTTTATGCTTTGCTTCCATGTTGTTATTACTTTATATGTACAAATATCTCCACCTGTTCTTTGCTATTTAGGTTACTTTTACACTGCAGTGAACACCTTCATTTGTATGGTTTATTTCTTCCCTTTTGCTCGACTTAGCTTAAATTTTCAGAAAGAATTACCAAATCGATAGTAATGCACATTGTAATGACTTTGGATTATATAGCCAAATTGCTTTCCCAAATGATTTTATTAATCTATAATGATACTAAGAGAGTAATGGCATAACGGCTCCATCATAGCCTAAAGTGGAATTAGTGAGAATCATGAAAAATGAAAACTAAATAGAAATTAATAGGAAATAGCATATGCTTTTTATTTGGTTTATTTTATTGCATTGACTGCTTTACATGCCTTTTTTGTAATTGTACTTACGCTGTTGTGACTATTTCATGTTCTGTAGTGTCTTATTTTAAGACTTAGCTGAAGACTTCCCCTTTCCCCATATTTTATAAGCTAATCACTTTCTTCCACATAGTATGATTTAGCCATGGCTGAGGTCATGGAGGAGGTAGGAACGAACAAAAGTTCCCCCTTTTGTAACATTTATAAAATATCCTGAAATGTAATTCATGGAAAATACAACCCATCTATAAACATGGTTTAAAAAAAATCAATAGTCACTAACAATAGCATAAAAGATAAACAAAAATAAATGATAATGATGCAATACATATTTTTGTACAGAAGTGCTCAGGTGCAATTCCAGTAGAAGACAATAACGAGGGTGGCAGATGTGTACACCTATGTATAGTATCATCAGGGATGCGACAACTACAAATGCTGGCTAGCACTTTTGTGTTTTACTCTCAGCTGAAATACTGGGAGTGGCATTGATAATGACGTGTGCAAATTTACAAACAAAAGAGAGTGAGACCCTATTTGCATTTATTTGGTTGTTACACTCTTGGAACATTCAATGTATGTATTTAATATATAAGTATGTTGATGTGTAAGAAGGAATTATAATGTAGGCTCAGATCATTTTAAATAGGCTTCCTGTCTATACCAACCTCTCAAAGGACACTTGAAGGTCATGCACACACAGGATATATAGGTTGCTGGATGGGAGTCTAATGCTTTGAAGGATGTTCCTCAGATGTCCATAGAGCACTCCAGTCATGACAGTATTCCAACCACAAAACACCCAACACCTACCTAAAATCCCCCTGGGGATAATGTAACTATTATTAAGAACCTCTGACAGAGGAAAAGTTAGAGCTGGCCAACAAGAACAACTCTAGGGAATCAAGGCAAGAGTATAAGACGGAGGAGGTTCGAACATTTGTACTCTGACATCTCTTACATTCTTTTTTTTTCCCAGAGGAGAAACTATTACATCAATAGAAAAAGCCAAGGATGGAGAGAACCGGCAGACCCAGGACTCTGAAAGAGATGGCCTCCCAGACCACCCCATCCCAGTCCCACCTGGAGCGTGACTGCCCCAGAGCCAGCTGAGGAGCTCAGGGTGTGCAGGCAGAAGGAGGCTCCGAGTTTAGCTTTCCTAAACCAGCCCTTCTGTGGTTTGGAAAGGAGCCTGAAACTTTTACACACCCTGAGAAGGGAGGTAGAAATTAGCCAAGATTCGGGATAAGGATCAGGCTGGAAGGAGTGACAATAAGGAGGACAAAGTGGCCCTGTGCAGAGAGCTGCAAGGTGGCCTGCATGGGTCAGAGTCACAGCTGATCTTGGGAGGTTGTAGAGCCAGGGAAAGCAGAGGCAGAGTCCAGTCAGCACAAAGAGCATCTGGACCCTGGCCATGCTGAGGGAGAGCCCAGGCCACCAGTCCGCCAGCTGCAGGTATCACGTGAGCACACATGCCAGCGGGGCACGAGGTGACTAGGAAGACAGGAGACACTGCTGCAGCAGAGGTCTGCCAGGACCCATAGAACCGCCAAGAGTCCCTACCTCTCCCCACTGTCCAAAAGTCGCCCAACTACTACTGATCCACCTAAGAGAATTTAGGAGCAAAAGACAAACATACAAGACCCAGTATTTTTCCCTAAAGAAGCTCGGTTTAAGTTACTCCCTCACCTCAAAACCCCTCAAAACTTTAAATTATTGCATTGGTTGCACACAAAATTGCTGGATAGAATCAAATTATTTAAATTTTTCTTTTTACCCATCTTATAGGGCAGGGTGGGATGGGGTGGGGACATAAGATCAAATGACAGAAAAATTAAACACACATTCTCTTGGCACATCTCAGTGCAGCATGAGCAAATTTCCATTTCATTAAATCAGCTCATTAGAATTTAATTCAATAATAATTCATTAGAATGTAAGCTACATGAAGTCAGGGATTGTACCTGATTTCTTCTCTGTTGCATCCCCAATGCCAAGAACAGTGCCTGGCATGTAGTAGGTACTGAAATGACTTTTCTGGAATAAATAGTAATTATAATAATAATACTAATAATTACAATACAACAACGATCATTAACTGAGAAACTAACATTAAATGTGCGGAATTGGCATTATCAACCCATGTTACCTCTCACTACAAAAGCCAAGGTTTAACTTTAATAACTCAATGGGCATTCATCAGATGTTAACCCCAAATCCTTATGCTATTCTCTATGACTGAAGTACAAATGCACCCTTGATTCATTTTATGTAAATTCAATTGATTAATTAAAATTTAGTAGAATTGAAAAGTCATTCCCTTAGTCTCACAAACCACATGTTAAGTGACCATTCAATAGCCTTATGTGACTTATGTCTCCCCTGTTGTGTAGTTTAGCCCTGGAAGCTAAACAAACATTATAGAACATTTCCATCATTGCAAGAAATTCTGTTAGTGCAGAGTAGAGTGCAAACACAGCTTTTAGCTATCTCTAAAGCCTCTCCAAAGCTTTCTTCCTCTTCAACATATTGATGGTTGAGAGAGAGTGCTCCTTTTAGTGGAGCAGTGGCTGAGAAAAAGCTTTACTCTACATTTGCTGATACCCATTTGCAATCTCTTATGTATTTCCATATTAAGACTGAGGGATCTCATACATTTGTTTATGAGTATATTGATTAACTTGCCTCTATCAGGAGCCTAATGACTCCATACACAGCCTTACTGGAAGGGAACCCCATTATTTTACAGGGATGATAGAAGTGATGATGGGTAAAATAAGGAGAGTCCCTTCCTCACCCCTTCAGAGGCCTGCGCTGAGTCAGGAGAGGTCACCCCATTGTATATTGTGATGGCCGTAAAGCTTGAGAAGTGAAAGCCAGGGAATGAAATAGCTACTGTGCTAAATTCTTACTCTCCATGTGGGCTTCGTTTCAAAGGCCGATCTTCTAAATTCGTATTCATTCATGATATTGAAAATATTTCAATGCTTGACATGCAATCGCCTAATTTTTTGATCTTCTGGATAGAGAAGGCTTATAGGGTAAAATAACATGTCTTGTACACCAAGTAGCCAAATCATACCAATGCCAATTTATTTTTTTACATTCATTAAAAGTAAGAATAATATCCTTACTTCTCCATATGTTAAAGCCACTGCTCTGATCTGATGTTCACCTTCTTCATCAATACTTCCTTAGATAGATGTGTACTACCTATCTTAGTAAGAGTGCTTTCTAGAACAGAACTTTATTTTTACTTACATTTTGGCACTTAAAGAATAGGCTCTAATTATCTAGAAATATCAGTTACAAGAAATATTCTACAATATTAGATGCATAAGAAATTACTAGAATTGGTATATTTCTGTTTTAAAACACTGATGTTGTTCTAAATCTATTATTAGAGTTATAAATGTGGTTTAAACACTAAGGATGATTATCATTCAAAATATAATTTATGTCCAAGATTTGGCTCCGTGCATTAATTTTCAAATAATGACAAGCTGAAGTCCAAATAGTAAGCCAAGGGAAAAAAAATAGTTAAAGATTAAATAACTAACTCCTAACTTCAGATTCCTCATCTACTGGATAAGAATAGTAATTGTATCTTCCTCAGGAATTTGTTGTGAAAAATAAATGATCTAATGGATGAGGACAATTGGCCTGGTAGCCAGCACATCATCAGCCTTCAGTAGATGTCAGCAGTCATGTCGTTTATTGATCTACTCTGTGAGGTTCTGAGTATTATTTCCATTTTTTAAATGATATCCAGGTCTCCTACACAGCATACTACCAGGTAAAAGAGGATAGCAGAGCGTTTGCACAATGATACCAGTAGCACCCTGGTGAGACCTGGTGAGCAACAGAGTGTCCAGCTCTGAGCTGAATCACAGTACTGACGGTCACATTACAGCTGTGGAACAGAAACAGCAGTAGGCAGGGAAATGCACTTGGCATCAGAGGTGTGGGTTCAAGCCCCAGGTTAGACTGATGAGTTTCATGAAATCAGGCAAATTGCTCAGATGCTCTGAGCCTCAGTTTCCTCATGTATCAATTAGTTTAATGAATGCTTAGCTCATCGGAATTTTAAGAAGATCCAATCAGAATCCTCAGGAGAGTAACCAACAGTTGGTTGTCAAGACAATTCTCATACATGTCTGTAAGCAGGATATTCGGTGGAAAGTTATTCAGTTGATTTTAAAGTCACAAAGTTCCTGAGAAGTCTTCCTATTTGGACTTGGAAATAGAGTAGGTGAAATGGCAGTCTTGACTGAACAATCTGAAATACAAGTTTATGCACCAGAATTGCTCCAGGACAAAAGGAAAATGCATGTAGCGTTACACACAGTGCTCTCTTTTTCCCTCTCAAAGGACTATCTTGGAAGTCTTCTTTACTTTGAGCACTGAAGTGATATGACTTCTTATAGGTGTTATATGCTGGCAAAGACATTGTACAAGTGTGTGTTTAAATGACTTAACTACAATTTATTTTAAGCAAAAACTATGTTGGTCTAACAGTTTTTTTAAAAATTTAAATACATAGGGCTATGAAATTCAGTTAAATACGCTGTGATCAATACTCATCTCCAAATGCAAAAAAAAAAAAGCACTAAATATGACCTCCCAAAATGGAATGATCATAGAGAAAACTGAATCATCTTCATTTTGGTTATTTTGAATGTTTATGAAGGACACCACACTGAGAAAGAAAGCAGAAATATTGGTGCTAGTTTTAGTTTTTATCACCAAAAACAATTATACCTATAGTTAAAAATATCTTAGAAAATAGATTCTCTTTTCTTTCTGTTGATTGCTTAAAAGATTTAGCATTCCTTCTAAATCAAGGGTGGGTTAACCATGGCCACAGGTCAAATCTGGTTCACTGTTGTTTTGATAAAGTTTTATTGGAACATAGCTACACCCATTTACCCATTGTTTGTGGCTGCTTTTGCTACAGAAGCAGATTTGCAACAGAGACCTGATAGCCTACAAAATCTAGAATATTTACTATCTGGCTCTTTGCAAAAAAAAGTATGCTGATTCCTGTTGTGGGTAATAGTTTTATTTTTTCCTTTTAAGTGAGGTCATGGTGTATAATGTCCTGTCCAATAAAAGATTTACTGAAAGCTTTGAACATTGTGTAGCAGACAGAGCTCTTCAGCTACATACAAGGTTTGGCTGGGAAGGAAATGCATAGCTCAGACTATATTTAACAATGAAACTGTAATGCTCTAAATGGACACGCCATTCTCTGAGGAAACATCTTCTCCACATCTCCTATTATCCAAAGCTCTGAAGCAGAACTTCGTGCCTCATCACAGTCATTGGGAATTACGCAGAGGGCTTAGAGAGGAAACAGTAATTGAAATTCAACCCACTTTCTCTCTCTCTCTTCTTAAAACAAAATTAGTTGGAAATTTGATGTATTGAGACAGACATAATGAGTATCTATGCTCTGGTATGGTGAAATGAAATGGCACGTAAATAAATGAGAGCCAGGGAAAACTTACGCACAATTATGCCAAGATTGAGTCTCGTGTCTGAAAGACAGGCATGTTATAGAAAGACAATGGCTGATCTAAATAGATAGATTTGTGGCTTTTGCATGATCAAAATCTCACTTCTTGGAAAGATGCTATAACTGACATTATTACTACAATTTAACAATAGTAACAACAGCAGAACCAGGCGTCATTGCTGTTCCATATTGCCCCTCACACACAACATTAGAGAGTGCTTACTATGTGTGGGATGCTATGTTAAGCTTTTAATTTAGTCTTCATAACAGCTCTGTGGGGAAGGCACTTGCATGGTATTCTTTTTACAGGTGAGGAAATTGAGAATGAGGAGCAAATAAACATGCATAAAAATGTTATGGATCTTTTCATATTCATATAATATTTATATATGTAGATTTATACAACTTCAAAAGACTTATTTATACTTTATTGTAAATTATTCAGGATGGATGTTGTATCAGAATTACAAATAGGTTTTTTTCCTTCCTGTGTCTAAACAGGTAATTGATTACAGAAAGTCTTATTTTTTAAAAAAGAAAAAGCAGCTCTGATCAGTGTGGCTCAGTTGGTTGGAGTGTCATCCCATGCACCCAAAGGTGGCAGGCTCGGTTCCCCGTCAGGGAGCCCAGCTGATGCTTCTTTCTCAATCGATATTTCCCTCTCTCTCTTGCTCTCCCTCCCTTTCCTCTTTCTAAAAAAACAATGAATAAAAAAAAAGATGTCCAAATATATTTAAAATTACCCAGACACTTATTTAGCACATATAAGGTAATTCACATGCAATAAAAGTGAACTGACTTGAATCTGCATCATCAGTGTAATGGCCTCTCATTTGTTCCTGCCTCCCTGTATCTGTGTCATCAGAGAATCCACTTCCACTCTGACTCCGGGCTTAGCCATGTGACTAGTTTAGGCCAACGTTTCAATAGCAATTGTGAGGCAGAACCTAAAATGGACTTGCCCTGTCTTGCTGCATGTGAACAAACCCAGGCTAGCCTGCGGGAGAATGAAAGATACGTAACTTAGCCAACTACCAACCAATCAGAAGATATATGAGCAAGGCCTAGGGGAAGAGCCAGCTCCCAGTTGACCTGTCAGTGTACCATAGATCCAGGAGGCAGCCCAGCTAAAATTAACCAAACCTAACCTAACCCAGAAGAACTGTGCAGCAGAATCAGGAGCTAAATAAATGGTTGTTATTTTAAGCCATTAAGTTCTAAGGTAGTTTATTACATGGCAAAGTTAACAGATTCTCTAGCCCCAAAAGGAAAGGATGTTATTTTTGTCATGGGAAACATGGGAAATATAGTCTTAGCAAAAGAACGAAAATCTTTTACCCAGTCATAGAAACACTGCTTCAGGGGAACCTTTTTAAACTGATTTATGTGGTAGGTATATAAAGACAACTAGTCAAATTGGACAATGTGGCAGATGGTATTGGATTTATGCATATTTATGGAGCACATGTTTAATTGCCTATTTTGCTGTCCATCTTACGCCCCTTGAATAGATGGTTATTTATAATAATTGTGATACTTAAACTGGCTGGCACTCTAAACACGGCCTTTTCCTTTGGATACACTAGGAAAAAAAACCCAACCAACCAACCAAACAAACAAACAAAAAAGCCACTGAATCTCCAAAGGGCTATTATAATTGTTTTACAGTTTCATTAGAAAACATCCTGTCTGTTATGCTCACTTCCGGAGGAAGCTCTAATGATAATAGCGTTTGTTGCTACTGCTTAATCCCCCCTCAGGGTGTCTGCCTTTTACAGTTACAATTACAATTGGAAAGTCGTTCAACCACATGTTCACATCAATTTACCCATTAATTTATTTGACCTGTTAATCCATTAGTTATTCTCTTGGTAATCCATTAAACTGCTTAAAATAATATTTGCAGTCTCTAGTGTAGGATGCCTTAGGGTCAAAGATGACGAATCCAAATTATTAATGATGAAGCTATTTTATTCATTTTGGAAACTTTGATAGTGCTATAAAGCAAACTGAATGCCTTCTTAATTACATGACTGCAGAGGAGCTCATAAAGGCCAGTGATAGGGTAATAACTCATTCCTAGGCTCTACTAACATTCAACCATTTTATTCTGTATCCAGGAAAATATGCTGAAAGACACATATATGTTGGAGAAACTGGCGCTATCAGAGATAAAGTGGGAAGAGATTGGATTCTGTCCTGACAAGATGACCATGTGAAATCAGTCAAATTTACAAAGTTACAAATTTACAAAATTAACTCCTTACAAATTAAAGAAATCAAATGCTATTCTAACAACTTGCTAAGGGCAACACAGAAGTTTGAGCAAACCTAGGAAGTACTGACAGGTGATCTGGATTCTACTTCAAGGTCATGAACCCAAACCACACAGGAATGAGAGGAGTCCTTGAAGAGATTGAATCTGGCCAAGGGAGAGAAAAGCAAATGGGAATGGTGGCAACTGTGATCAACCAGAGACTTTGTGCCCTGTCAAAGGTGACAGCCACCATGTAGCTCTGGCCATTGCTATGGATGATCACAAGCCAGCTGCCAGATATCCTGATTTTTCAAGATAAGATGGAAATCTATAACTGTATGTGAAATCACTTACTTCTGAAGTATGTGCAGCTCTACTGAAAAAAAAAAATCTACACAAAGCAAAGGAATCACATCAATGGATTTACTTTTGAATCTAGACAGCTGGTTTGTGAATTTCATGATAGAAAGCATCCTGGGATGAGCCAATTATGGGGGAATGAAAATGTATAGTGAATTCAGGGAATAGTGTAGGTCCACATAGTTGGATGGTGGAGGGTGTTATTAATTAATGTATGTAATGATCATCTGAACTACATTAAGGTTATCTAAGAAATATTTTAAGCATTTATAATAAAAAAGGTAATAGCCGAGTCTGAATTTTGTTTTTGTTGTCCTTTAATGTAAGTTAGCCATTACTTTAGCCACGCCTGGTCTGTTGAACATCTGTCCAATATCTTCACTGCTCTGCTTCTTGTTAGTGACTTCAGAGAGACGAGAGACGAGTGTAAACCAAGGTCAGACACAGATAATGCTAAAGTGACCCTTGACATTCCTGTACTTAATCAGACCAAGAAGTGTGCTAAGAAAAACACACACTGAGGTGTGGAAACCATAAAATATCACTAAGGAAATGAGAGAGCGAGTTGGTTAGAAATGCAAGCCACCTGCTGAAATTGCACAAGCGATAGAGACAAATACAAATAGAAATCCCCAAGTCTTAAAACCAAAACTCACCTGCCTCTTTCATTTTCTAAAACTGTTTCTCGTAAGCGATTAGGTACTTCTCTCCTCAACTCCCCACCTCAGTCATCTCCTATCTTTCTCCTGGCTGACTTAACATAGTCCGACTGTCTCTCTCTCTCTCCTTCTCACTTTCCCAAAATTCAGTCAGAGATATGTGCCCACATTCTGCTGTGGAATGCCTCTGCAATTAAGTATCAAAAACGCCAAAGGTCAGTGCCAAAGAAAAATATTTTAATGACAATCTAAAATAACAAAGAAAGGTATCGCTTCCGCTGTATTTTTAACCTTTCTGAATGAGTTTCCCAACTCATCTACTGCAATGAAGCTAACCAGGCCTAAGTGTCTTCTGATATTAAGCTGCATATTTATTCAAATATAAAACAGACATGCACAAAGAAGGCAATACTAATACCACATTACTTTACTTCAGTGCTCTGCAACTACAAATTCTTTCACAATTCTCTCTCTTAATCTTCACAATAGATTAGAAGGTGGTATTATTTGGGAAGGGGAAATGAGGAAGCTGGGACTCAGCTATGGGAACAACTCCAATAAAAGTGACAGGACCAGATAACTGTCAGGGGAATGGAAGGATTTATTGAAGATTTACTATAAAGCAGGCACCTTTCTAAGCATTTTACATGTATTATTTCAACTAATCCCTACAACCCAATTAGGCAGGTACTGAATTTCACAATATTTCACATGTGACAAAACTGAGGTACAGAGAAGGAAAGGAACTAGATCAAAGTCATTCAGTGACCTTTGAGACGACGCTGAAATTCAAATTAACCAATGGGCCCAGGGCCCATGCTCTTCATGACTGAAAAATATACCTCTCCATTAACAAAACCTCTGGTTTTCTGATTCCAAATGTACTGGTTTTAAAATTCTGCTCCACATGTTCCACTCTTAAATCTGAAAGACAAAGTTGGCTACTTTTCCATAAAGAGAGGATATGTCATTAGCCTTCCCCAAATGACTCCAAAAAAAGTATTTCTGGATTCAAATATTTTGATTTTTTTTAAGCCTTTGGCATGACCATTCTACTCCAGGATTTGGCATTTCTGGATTTATTTTTATACTCTCCTGGGCACTCAAAAGATACAAACAAAGCACCTGACAAAAATACTTTCAATACAAAGAAAAGTGGAAAAAATGAGAACGCATATGTTGATGTCATGAGATCCTAAATCTTAACGGAGATGAGTAAGGTTACGAGTGGCTGAGAACCAACGTAAAACATAAAGACAACTCATTGTGTAAGACATAGTTTCTGTAAATCCAGAATTTAGTTTCAGTTCTGTCCTTAGAATCAAAGTAATTCACCTTCATATTATTTTTAGTTGTCAATATTTCCTATCGCTAGGAACAGCTCATAAGTGAGACCAATGTGAATGAGCACCCGCCTTTGTGACCATAACTAAGGAACTTGCACAAAGTACCTGCTATTAGAGACGTGCCTTAAAGGAGAACACCAAGGGAGGGCATTATCTTAAGAGGACTTCAATGGCAGGGTACAGGATGCCTGGTGGAGAGAAGACTGCTGGGATGCCCCTCCTCACCTCTCTGCATTTGCACTGAAGAATTCGTCAGACTGGCTCATGGTCACTTCCAACTCCACCAGCTTGTGGGCACCAACTAACAGGAAGGGCATCTGTGAACATGAACATACTCGCACTCCATCTGAATTTACTCCCTTTACATGTTCAGAATAATTGTGCTCCAGCCCTTAACAATCGTTAGTGTGTTTTCAGAATCTGAAGTTTTCTGAATGTTATAAATGATTAAATATAAATTGGGAAGCAGAAAGCTGTGGTCTGATAAAAGTTCTCTTTGGCAGTCAGGTACCGAAAGGAAGATTAAAGAACAGTTGTCAGAGGCAATTACTAACAGTATCCCAAAGCTAATGCTTCATGTGATGTGTGCAAAAAAAGGAAAAAGAGCTATTTCTCTTGATGAGGATTATCAATGAACAGATTCTCTTGACTCTGTTTGATTTATAAATGCCTATAAAATATCAGCCTCTCTAGGCATGTCCTTTATCTAATCAAATAAGCAAAAAAAAAATTCCTACAGTGCTAACCTTACCTTTTACAAAGGAAGCCCGACTGTACTCACAATATATGCGAAACAATTCAATGTATTGTCATTTAGTAAAAACTTAACTTTAAAGGACTGGTGACAGAAACAGGAGAAAAAAACAGATAAAAAAGAAAAACAATGTTAAAATATTAAGAAATTTTCGCAGTCCCTTTTGTTCTGTTCAGGCATCATTTGTCAGGTGTGGAAGCCCTCTGCTGGTCACGATTGTATAAAAGGTGATTCACTAGAATTCTGGAAAAGACTTTTTAAAGACAAAGTAGAGTTTTGGGGTTTTTGTTTTTGTTTTTGTTTTGTTTGTTTTTTATTTTTGCTCCAAAATTGCAGTTAGACTTGTCCTTGAAAATTTTTTTTAAAGATTAAGTACTGATTGAACTTAAATAAGTTGTTTTCTGAAGAGAAAAGAGTCATTTATTCTAGTTTCCTAATTTTGTTAGACATTTTCTGCCGGGGACACTTCTATGACTGAAAGCACAAACCATGCATGGGACGCTGGTGGAGGCCCTCTGCCCATGCTGACGATTCCTCTCCTCTTCCTGCTTAGGGGGTGGCTCTTGTCAGCGTGACTGGTGAGCTTTTGCCTAGGCCATGAATTCTCCAAGGCCGCTACGTTTTTCAGGATTTGGAGGGTTTAGTTCTAAAAGTTATTCTGCTTCCTGAATTTGGTTCATTAAGCAAATAATAGTCATAATGTAATGGAAAATAATCTCATTCTCAGAGGAGGCTAAAGTAAGGCCAATGCAAGCGCAAGAAGGCAAACTAGATCAAGAAGCCATGAGCGTGACAACAAGGAGGGGAAGCCATTAGGCGCTAATGCTTCAGATGCAGCACAGCTGAATAAGGACAAAAATAGATGCGTTACCAGTGGCTTGCCCCCTGTTGAGAGCCTCTTTAATCAATTCACTGGCATTTATATAAACATATTCCTTTGTCCTTGATGTTGCAAAGGAACTTGCCTAGAGCTTACCCCATTTCAAACAGCCAAGGGGCCAAGGAGAGATCTACCATCCTGTGCAACAAGACAGCTTCCCTTTGTTTAAAACAATGGAGACAACATGAACAACAAATTTTGTAGTTATCTGGAAGAGCTGTTCATAGGGTGTTAAAAATGCATGTTTCACTAGTAGCCACAAATCACTTATGTAGGAAAAAAAATGAATAAATTGTTAAGATTTTAAAGCAGTATAGCCAGACTAAAGGGATTAAATTATAATTGGGTGACCTCTGCAAGTTACTTAACCTTTCAGTGTATCAGTTCTTCATCTATAAATGGGAATGATAATAGATTTGACTTCATAGAGTAGCTATAATATTTAATGAGGTAACACATATAAAGAGCTTAGAAGAGTGCCTGACCCAGAGTAGTAATCATTTAGCGTACCACCTTGTCTCCAGGCACTATTTGGCAATGTTTAGAGACATTTTCTGACTGTTGTGGCATCTAGCGGGTAGAGGCCAGGAATGTTGCTAAATATCCTTAAAATATACAGGATATTCCCCAACAATAGATAATATTTTGCTCAAATTGCCGACAGTGGCAAAGTTAGGAAACCCTGATATAAGGATATGCTTTAAAAGACACTCTAAACAGTACAGAATCTGTTACAAGTCTCCCGATCTCCCTCTTAACACACACTTTTGGAAACCGAATTGCTTTGCTTTTGTAGTCATTAAGTACATAGCATTCTCAAGCCTAGGTAATGCAACCCAATGTAGTCAGATGCTTTGCTGGTGGCCAAATGGCCTCTTGCAGTCCCAGTTTCCTGACTCTCCAAGTCATCCCCTATTTTGAGTTGGTCCTTCATTTCCAACACCCTCAGATGCCCTGATCATCACCTTGCTCTGCGCTCCTTCTCACAGTGTGGTAAGCTTCATTCAATTCATCTCTCCAAATGACCTGTAGAGTCTCAGATGATTCGTCCCACAGAAATCATGAGTTATTACCTTTATTAGTAGCAGACTGCTTGATCTAGAATAATTAATTCCACTTTTACAAACTCTCTCAGATATAGCAAATGGCCAATTGTAATGTGATTTATCAATTTCATCATCAGTTAATACCCACAAGCTGAGTGATGAAGCCATTAGTCTGTTAAGATTTCAATGAGAATGTGAATATGTTATTTCCAGTTATTCATTACACAATATTTGTTTCTGGTCTGGGGAAAAAAAAGGGAAAATTAGCTCTTTTGTATAACTACCCTAGCAGGGTGCCTTGCACTGTAGATGCTCAATAAATATTTATTTATTGAACAGCAGACCCTAGGTTCCTATTTATCATTAATATTTACAATAGCAAAGTAGCTTACACAGATAGTGCTTTGCGGGTTTCAAAATGCTTTTTCATTTCTCCTCTCATTTAATAGTTTTAACAGGACAGATTGCATTAACTGAATTTGACGAATAAGGAAACAGACCTAAGTTAAACCCCCTTATCCCCCTCCCTCCAGGCCCCACTGCTTGTCGCTGTCAAGATTCCCTAATCTGCTCTTTCCCATCTTACATTGTCCCCAATTCCACCACACATATTTTATGTTTCTGGCAAGAGATACTGTGCTTATAATCACATATTTTATTCCAAGTTTTATTTAAAAAGAGGAAGAGAGGGTCAGATTAATAAGAATTTTACACTATTAACCCCCAAATATGTAGAAATGAGGAGTGTTATATGACACTCCTAAATAGGAAAAAATCCAAAGACCTAATTCTTAACCAGAAATTGCAATTTTCTATTTTTTTATACAATCTGTGTTTGTAGCTACTTTGTCATAAGTTAGATTATTTCATCCACAGCATTTTATTTTGGGTTTGTTTTAATCAGGAGCAATAGGTTGCATATTCAAATGGAGCATACCCGAAAGGCTGCCATAATTTCCCATTTCCCATATCATCTCCTGCCAACACCCTGTCTACCCCGTCTGACTTGCTCTGCCCCGGAGCCCAAGCATGCATATAAAAACATGTGGGTTCACAGGCACACACGCCTACAAATTGACAGGATGCCTGATCAATTGAAAAGAAAGAATGGAACTCACCAGAGACTGGGAGAAAACCTTTTCGGTGAGAAATTTTCTTTTGGGTGGAGTGGGAGTAAAACTGTTTTGCCTAGAAACACATTTCAACGTTTATAAAAGCCATTGTGATTGCACATGAGATGCGCCTAAAAGATTTTAAACGCAATCTTCTAATATTCAAAGATCCATACACTAAAACTCTGATTTAAGTAATAGGTGAGTTTGCCCCCTAAAAATAGGAGGTTATAATGCCATTATAACTATCAGGAAGTATTCAGGTTTAGAAGCACCTGAAAGAAAAACAGTAGGTGATAAATTAAAGAAAATGATTTCCACATGTTCAGCACCATCTTTTTACTTGTTGTGATTTACTGATCATTCAGTGTTTGCACCTTTTTTTTTTTTTTTTGAGGATTAGCCACTATCTTGGGGTCTGTAGTTAGACTGGGACCCAAATCCCTAAATCTAATTGTCAAGTGCCAGGTCCCGAAGGTATCTCCTAACTTCTCTGAGTACCATTTTTTTTCAACTGTAACATTAAAGATAATAAAGCTCATTATCTTTATTGATGGTGGTGGGAGTGAAGTAAAAGGAATATATGAGTACATAAAGGGCTTGGAACATAGTAGATGCATTCTCCTCTCTGCCTCATTCCCATTGTTTCTTCCTCCCAACCTCCCCCTTTTTAATGAGAATAAATAAAAGAACTCACTTTTTCAAATTATTCTCTAGTTTTCTTATTCTTTAATTCTAACTACCTTTTGGAATTAAAATACTCCTAGAAAAATCTTAAGTTCAAATCCCAATGCAAACCCAAGAAAGTGACTGTATGGTCATTCATGACCAAAACATTCATGGCCAAAAGCCTTTATCCCTCTAGACATCAAGAAACATCTTACTAACAAATCTCAATTTTATGAACTCCGGGAGTCTATAAATTCTCTTAAATTAACACATGCTTGGCATCTTTGCTGGTCAGAGCAGCAGTCCCAG
Source organism: Pteronotus mesoamericanus (assembly GCF_021234165.1). Taxonomy (NCBI): domain Eukaryota; kingdom Metazoa; phylum Chordata; class Mammalia; order Chiroptera; family Mormoopidae; genus Pteronotus; species Pteronotus mesoamericanus. The sequence goes on from NW_026555321.1 coordinate 11,381,926, forward strand.
TAATGTGTGCCCTCCACAGTGTAATACAACTGGTCCTGCCTGTGCTCATTCTAGAAGAAACCACAGAGAAACTGCCAACCCATGGAAAAAAAAAAAAAAAAAAAAAAAAAAAAGGAAAACCAGAGAGAGCAGTGCACATTTCTAAAAATCAGGGTGTGAGAGAATTTTAATGGCTCTTTGTTTTCTGTTTAATTAAATTGCCTTTACGGTCGCTTTGGCAGACGTCTAGGAACCAAATGACTAATTAAGAACAGAAAGAGCAGTTTTCTCTTTGCCTTTATTAGAGGGCATATAAGGAGAATGAGTTTTGAGTAAACTATTAATTCTTAAATTGACTGAGTGCTTCCTGATGGCCGTGGAAGCATTCTGCGCCCTCACATTCTGTGCTGTTTTCAACACGGCCAACACCTCACACCCCTCACTGTGAACACTAGAGTTTAGGAATTTAACTATCTAAAGCTGTCGCGTTTAGGGCTCCTTGAGTCTGGTGGCTGATGTCCTGAAGCTGACTTGTCCTGGCTCATGACAGCTGAATGTTACGTTTTCAGGGACTTTAGCCGGCAGGTTGTTAATATTAAACATGGGCACCAATAAAAATTATGTAAAGCTATAATCAAATTATATTAACACAAAAGTGATAGTTTTCAAAACTCATTTGCTACTCTTTTTGTTACATTGCACTATTGTCTTGGGTTTATTTACATCTATTTTATTTTTATAGTGTGAACGTATATGATGGAATAAGCGCTTCTGTGATTATGCTGGAGGCATAAATCCTTTTTGCCCACTTACCCACTCTTTTCTAAAGGTATCTACTCTGCTCACATCGTGGGTTGCATAGACAACCACACTTCGTCTATCTTTGACTGGACCCTCCCACAGACAGCTGACTGGGCCTCAGATGGGCACCTGACCCATGAACAGCCAATCCACTCCCTGAGTCATACTAATGACAGGGCATGAGAGATTCCCAGAGCTGCATTGGGTCCAGAACTGTCGTCTTTTTCCCTGAGCCTGCAATGCACAGTGGCTCTTATTTGGGGACCCTGTCTCCCCCCACATCCCTACATGTACTCCTATGTTTAAATGTTCTTTATCTGAGATACTTTGAGTATCTTTCCTTTTTATACAACCAGATACAAATGGAAGCATTGACTACAAAAATTTTGGCAGGAAAACAGATCAAGCAAAGTCGCCCAGACAGTACTTTTTAAAATTATCTATTAAATTCTAGAATGAACCAACTAGGGGCTGCTTTTGATAGATTATTCTGCCTGCAGGGCACAGAAGAAAAAAATAACTTTCATCCACAGCTCTGAGAACTCCAAGCACTTAATTAACCTCATCAGAAAATAATTTTATCTCATGTTTCATTTGACTAAGGGATTTGTATTGTTTTATAATTAAAAGTCAAATTTCTCTGTCAATCAGGAGCTAAGAGCATTACATATAACATTCTTATTCCCTTATAAGCTAAACTGATAACACTTTCTGGACATGTACTAAGAGCCAAATCCTGTACTAGACACTGTGAATATAGATGAGTAGATAATTCTGCCTCATATTTTCCTTCTGATTGGAGATAAAGACATGTATAGAGACCACAATATTTCTTAAACAATTCGAATGTCTTGACAGCTACATGAAGGCATAGAGGGGCAAGCAATCTGGCAGGGAAGCGACATGGGCTGGGGTACATCAGAGAAACAGGTCATAAAGGAGGTGATGTTTAAGCTAAGTCTTGGACAAAGAAGAGTTGTTGGCCTGGGAATGAAGGGCATGCCTAGCTATGGAAAATGTCATGGGATGACAGGGGAAATAGCTTGGAGTGAGTGGAGTAGGTATGTGTGAGAGTGGGGAACTCTAGGGAAGCAGATAGGAGTCAGATCATGAAGAGCTTTCTCTGACATTCACAAGGATCTAAAATTTATCTTGGTGTGTGAAAGGGAAACAATGAAGGCTTTGTGTGAGATCATTCTTATGCTGGTGGTACAGACAAACATTGGTACAGGAGTTTCCCTATTATTGCGAGCAGGTAAGAGACCATTGGATCCAGACTAAGTCATAGGAAATAGGAATTATGAAGACAACACAGATGAGGTATTTGGAAGACATAATAGGCAGTATATGGTGTCATTTTAGATATACAAGGAAGAAGAGAAGAATAAGTTTAATGCAATTTCCACATGTCTGTCTTTGATGAGTCAAAGATGGTTCTTTTTTCTGAGAAATGGAATGTATTAATGGTTTCAGCAAGTATTTACTGCTAGGTGCCTGTTTAGCTTAGCTGTTTCAGCCATATTCAGTTTATTTTTCTAAAAGAGTGGCTATTAGGCTAATGAATCATATATGGAAAAATGTTGATTATTAATAATGTTTCTGGTAAAAATAGTTGGTCTCAAAAATAGAGTTGAGGTTGAATATTTAAATTGTCTTTGGAGATCCACACATAGTTATGCATGTTTTAACTCATTCACACCAAAGGTTTATGTTAATTTCATTTTGTTCATGCAATGAATAAGTGAGTTGGGCTAACTCAAAAAAAAAAAATCAAGAAAAATTGATGTATAAATTGCTACACAAAAAAAATGGTGACTAGAGCTAACACACAAAAACTCTTACAAGGATTTAAACTCAGCGACTCTGTGAGAAGAATGTGGCTTAGTTTACAGCTAGAATACTAGAGCTATGGTCTTAAATTTATGTATATAAAATGAGGCCAAAATAAATAAAGTGTCTGGGAAGTTCTATCAATTAGTAAACAACTTTGTCTGAAACCTCTAAATAATCAAGCTAAGAGGTTAGCTCTAAGTCCCATAATATCTGCATAACAATTTTGTTTTCCCAAATTTTATAAGTAATCATAGCTTTACTCAGAACCAGTCTTTTTCTTCCTCATCCTCCCCCCCACCCTTTCTTCTTCTTTTTCATAATTCTGGTTGTGTACACAGGACCTTTTTCCTTGCCATTTGGTCACTGTCCCAATAGAATGCTGAAGCAAACTGGGAGAACATTTAGTGAGTTCTCTCCAACGCCACAGACGGACAACTCTGATGGGCTATTTTCAGCCAAATGTTCCAATTAGCCTCCTCAATGATATAAAATAATGATTTTTGTTAAAACTTGAAAGAGGTCTGATTTTAGACTTCTTAAGGAAGAAGAAATAATATTTTTCTTTGGGTCCCCAGGGTCCTTAGTCCCTTTCTGAGAACAGCAAGCCAACACTCTTTAAGCTGCTGCAATCTGTTTAGAAAATAACTTGGCCTTCAGTGTTGGGTTCTGCAGTGTTCTGTCCAGATCCCACTTCAGAAGGGAAGCACTCAATATCCTGCTGCCTGCAATGTTGGCTGCTGTCCTTTCTGGCAATTTCTCTCAGCAGAAGAAAGACACCTTGTTCAATGTCAGCCATCATCTAAGGGTGGATTGATGTGGAGTACAAGGATTTGGCCCCTTTGCCTCAATTCTGGATCATTGCAAAGGACCATGCCAGCTCCATAACTCATCAAGGGATTTGCTGAGAAACTTATGAGCTGTTGTAACTGTATTGAATTTCTCCTTCTACCTCATCCAGTTTTCCTCCTTCTCTCACAGGTATAGATCCCAAGGGAACTTTCCAATAACCTCCTGTGTGCCAATATCCAGCTGACAGTCTGTTGTTTCCTGGGGAAGCTGACTACATCCACTTCTTAAACCTTTATATTGCCTATGACAATGATCAGTCACTACAATGTTAAGAAAACCAATATATAAGTCTTTATCAGAATTGAGACCAAGTTACAGACAATTCCATGCATGTGGCATCCATTAATCATTTTTGACAAATAGCACCCTGTCTTTATGCTACCTTCCTTGGGTATAGCTGCAGGCCACCAATGTTTGCTGGGATTACAAAGACAGAAAGCAAACAGCTTGGGATCAGGTTTCAGATCCTGGTTTCAGAGCTAGGTAGAATTAGTTTGTCCTTTGATAACCTTCAAGATGTTGAAAACCAGCCTCAGCACCAACAGACCATTAAGACATGTTAACTATTTTTCACATGAGTCTGGTTAAAAAGAAAGTTGTTCACAAATCCAGAACTACAGTTACTATTAGTTGAGTGCCTTCTACATTTAAATCCTTTAAATTTTTCTCATTTGATCTTGGCAACTTACAGTGAAAACATTGTTATCTGCATTTAGCAAATGATAAAATTGAGACACAGAGATTTTTCTGTTATCTTCATTGTCTCCCCTCTTCTCTCGTCTTTGGAATAAACATGAATGCCTCTCTTAAAAATATTTCCTTTCTCTACTTTCCCTGACTTAGAGAAGGTCCCCAAAATTCCACTATATTATCAGTAATGGTTCCCTCTATTCTCTCACATGCCTCTCTTTCTGTAAGGCAGTGCACTAAAAAGTCACTTTGTCACATGTCAGAATCCCCAGGTTTTAGATTCTTGAAATTAGTTATAAAACTTTAAGCGAATAATACCCCAATTTTTCATTATCTGTAATTGAAGGAGTTGGGTTTGTTCTATGTTTTTCTAAAGCTTCCCCCAGGAGCACACCTGGACTTCTGATTTCTTCCTGATTGCTCCTAACATAGTTCAGGACTCAGCTATTTAATGGCCCATAAAATGGGGTCTGCTTTTTCAGGCTGTCAGAGGTTACACTGCAGAGAAAATAATATGACTGAGCTCACATTCTTACCTATTTATTCTACAAAGTCCTTTCCAGTATTCGGACCAGTGGGCACCTGACAAATTTTAAGATAGCTTTGCAAGATCCTATACCTCACTATCATTTCATAAACTGCACAGCTCTCTGCTGAAATTGCCCATTGTCATTTTAAGAACCAAGTGAACTCATAATGTGTTAGAACATCTGGAATTAGAAAAATACAGAGAGGTGCCCACAAAAAGAGCAATGTCAAAGGGAGTAAGGCGGGAAAGTCAGGGGAATACAGAGATGGGAAGAAAAGTGTGTGGAAGGAACCAGAAAATAAAGATAAGGAAAGAGAAAGAAACAAATAAGTTAAAAGTAAGGAGCTAGAAAAAGGGAAAAAACTTATCTGAGTATAAAAAAAAAAAAGGACAAAGTAAGAACAAATGAAGCCCTTATTTACTGTAAAATAAAGAAACCTTAGTGGTCAGCTGTCTACCCTCTTGCCCCCGAGCACAAGTAGTACATTCAACCCTCTGAAGCAAGTTACTCTCCTAGACAAGAAGTCAAGAAGGAATTGAATGGGCGTAACACTTCATAAATGTGATAATAAGAAAAAAGCTTTGGAAGAGTAGGGGAATGCATATAGAGTGGGAGTAAAGCAAAGAGAGTTCTATTTTTGATTTTGACAGAAGAATTGTTTTGGAAAAAAAAAATCTGTAATTTCCTAGGCACAAAGGCCTCTTCTGACACATGAAATCATTTATCTACTATCTATTCAGTGCCTATCTATCATCTAGCTATCTATCATCCAGTTATCTCTATGGCAACAATCCCATTGCATGTAGGTGTTTTGACACTCCAGAACCAAGCTTCCAGTTCATGGGATCTGTCACCTGAGGTGAACACAATGCAAAGAAAGTGTTCGTGAGTCCTTTCTTAAGTGCACTGGTGTTTCAGAGGTGGTGTTCCCAGAAGACTGCGTGGCTTAGCAGTGTTAAATGAGGCTCTGGCCTTTTAAAACAATTTTAACCAAGATGCTTCAATTTATTTCAGAAAATAAATCAGGTATAGACTGCTGTTTCAGGTTTTTGCTTCCTAATTTTCTCTTTTTTTTTCCTTCTCATCTACTTTTGAATATGCATTTCTTTCCCCCACTGTGCCTGCTGGCAAACTTCCAAGGATTTTTATCAAATGTTCTAGGGAGTGAATTACTCATTTTAGATTATTTAAATGAAAGAGATGCATAATACCACCTCACATTCAAATTTCATGAAACCTTGCCCATGAACTCTTATCTTCATGCATCTACATGCCCCCAAACCCCAGCTAACTGTATTAGCCTCTCCCTGGAAGGGGCTATAACTAAATGGAGTTCATTTGACAATAAGTAATCAAAAAGCTTCTCCCCCACATCACAATGAGTAGTTTCAATGGGATCTACTATGTATCCTTTCATAATTAATGTGCATTGTGAGCTATGTTATATCCCTAAATGACACAGCTTCTGATGCAAAAACAAACAAAAAAATACTTTTAGTGTGGGGCTTTGTTACCTTTTAACATAATTCAGTGAGTAGCATAAACACTTTGGAGAAATTGAGGACTGAGTTTAATGTCTTTGTAATGAATCCATCAGGGTAGGGTGGGCAAGAGGGGAAGAGGTAATAATGGGAAAAAGAACTGCTTCAAAAAGCAGGTACACAGAGCAGTCTTCAGTAGCAATTAATTGGTTTAATGAATGTTTATCCAGCACCTCCTGGACCAGGCACTGTGCTAGAGGCCGGGAGGCTGGGCTGGGCCAAGCCCTTATCGTCTTGCCTTTACGGGACTTGGAGAGAAGGCTGTTTGGACTTAACAAAGGGTGAAGTGGTGGTTAGCACTGAGTCCTGGTAGAGAATAGACTCTATTTAAGAAAAGGAAAACCTAGAAAAGAATTCTAGGGAGGACCAAAGACAAGCGTTAAAAATCTCAAGAAATGTGTGCACCTTTGATTTTGTAAACTTGGGGGAGAACTTCTTCTGTTGATATATAATAGAAATATTATTTACAGAACATTTCCTTAATTGTTGTTTAAATTTAAATGACTGAGAGAAGCAGATATTATTTTTTCAAAAGGAAAGGTATGGACAAGGCTGAATTAATTGTTTCTGTCTGGCTAAACAGTAAAATATTTCGATAACCACCCCTAAATACAGAGTTAATCGCAATGCATTGCATACAGCCAAAGTGTATTAGGTTTTCTATTTCCAAATTTGCAGAAATTATGCATTCCTCACAAGAAAGCAAAGAAAGCAAATATGAATCAAATCCCTCTTTACTTTACCTGTAATTTTAATTGATAAATTGTTTATCTTGAATATACGGATAAACGTGCAAAAGAGGACTGAACACCCTAAGGAGTGGCCTCTCTCCTCCTACACCTTTTACTTCTTTTGGAGGGGGGGTTGTTGTTACCGGTTTTCTGCCAGCTGGATGATAGACAAGTCTTTGGTCTGGATAAAGTCAGTTGTTTCAGAGCAAGTGCGCCAAAGATGGGCACCACAGCGCCACAAAAGGTGCCTAGTAGAGGACTGTAAGAAACCATTGACCCATTCCCCACAGGGCCCAAAATGCCATCACTGGGAACACTAATCTCACAAAACTTCCGCAATCATTTTACTTCACTCATTTAATTTTCACCAGACCCAGATCACAACATTCTTTTCCCTGAGGTGTTCAATGAGTCCTAAACCTTGGACACAAGATTTTGTCTCAGCCCTTTACCCTTTTTTGCTTTGCATACCCTGACCCCAGCTCTGTCCCCCAGGGCGCTAACTGTTTCGCCTCTGGATGGGCTGAGTGTTCTGCCTGGATCCTCCTCCCTGCTGCCCCTTCTAGGGGTTTGGCCTACACCATGAACTTGAACCTGGGCAATGACACAGTAGGAGACAGGAACGACCACCCCTGAGTGATGAGAGTGAGCAGCTAACCCCTGCCTTGGACAAGATTCCCTCCACGCTTTCCACATTGTTCCTTTAACTGTCTTAATGCTGTCACGGCATCTGTTACCTTAGAAGTCACTGAAAACATGGTGCTTGCAAAGCACTTCCTCCAGGGGGAGCAACTCCCACATACCTCTACTAGCTGCGCTCTACTGTTTACCCATGTGTCCTTCCGGTGTCTGACTCCTCCCTTCCGCCACCAGGTGTGTCCCTCCTACGCACATGCACAGCATCTCAAACGCTCAGTGCACTGCATTGACGTGGTTGGAACCCTCCAGCAGAGGGTAGTTTTCAAATGGGTTCACAAAAGAATCATCTAGAAGGCTTGTTAAAACAGATTCTTGGGCCCTATCCCCATCATTTGATTCAGTATGGGGACGGGGGTAGGGGTCCAGACCATTTGCATTTCTGACAAGTTTCCAGGTGATGCCCATGCTGCCAGTCCTGGGATACACTTGGAAACCACTGTTCTACACTGTGCTTTCTTTGTGCTAATTGTCTATGGTCTGCTCAAGTTCTTGTTTATGCAATGTAAACCCTTCGCTTTTGCCTAATCCCCTTTTTTTAATTTGGGTGTTTTTTTTTTTCATTTTTTCTGCTTTTTCCTCTGCTGCCTATGCCGTAGTCTTCCAGTTGCCCTGCTGGGCTTTGTTTAGCTCTGCTCATAGCAAACAGGACAACAATGATTCCCATCTCTGGCTCCATTCTGTTCACCTCTCAAATATCAGATGGAGCTGCACACTCTGCCAGGCAAACTAATCTGTGATATTTCAAGTGCATTTCATGGACCAGAATAAACTAGCATATTTGAGCAAAGCTGTGTTCTGGATATATTAAAGTGTAAAAACTGGCATGAAAATCAGGTCTCATGTAAACAGGAGATTATTATTACTTAGAATCTTATAATGTGCCCATCATATGGATCTCTAGGGCATTTGCAAACACATTTTTACATAATTATGTGAAGAACATGTATTTTATATGAGATGGTGAAATTAAATACAAAATAGGGCATTTTGAAATGGCTGTAATGTTTTAAATGAAGAAATGAAACTGTTTCGAGACATATGTAGGAGAGGAAATTTATAGACAGCAGTTTTTAAGAGGCTCTATTAATTCCAAAGAAAACACAGGATGAAAATGAAATACCCAAAGAATAAAATAAGAGGTCTCCCATAAAAATCAGTCTATGTGATTCAAATTGTTAGGCTTGCCTTCTAACAATGCGAATTTTACAACGTGATGCTCACCCACATTAGCATCTCAATGGCACAATATTTTTGTTACACACTGTTGCAGTTGCTGCCATCTGCCCCTTCCCACGTCCCTCTGATCTTGAGAGTGTTCCAAAGGTAAGAAAATATGGCCGGCTGGTGAATCTTGAATCAGTTTCCCACACCTGTGCCAACCTAGGCTCGGATTTTCTACTCCGTGGCTGGATATTGGAGGAAAAATTAAAAGAACAAATCAAGTGTATCCTGTGCCCATTTAGAAAACATCCAATTTAAAAACTAGTTTTGAAACTGAAGAGGACTTTGATTCTATCTCAGGGACTCTAGTATCATGTCCTGCACAGAGGGAAATCCCAAGAATGCTTATTATAATAAAAGGTTGAAATAAATTTTAGATCAAACCAAAGATTCAAGAAGTATATATTCTCATCTCGAAATTCAACAGTGATTTTGATTTTAATATGTAATGTTACATGTCTTCATAGAGAGCAAAAATATGTGAAATTTTACAAATTTTAAATCGCCATAATATTAGTTATTTTGACAATCTGCCTTTCCTCCAATTTAACCCCCAATTTTACCATTCATCTTTTTTCCACTGAGGTGAATTGGGGTTCGACCTATTTACACAATCTTCTCTGGAGGAGAAGGAGAATTATATTTTTACATACCCTAGGGGAGGTATTTGGAGTGACCACATCAGCTGTGACCAGAGAAAGTGTGTCTTCTGTGACACTTCTTTCTTCACCGGCACCATCTGTAACATAGCTTTGGGAGAATCATGGTTGTTCCCAATCAGTGACCTAACCATCTGCCATCTGAGGTCACCAGCAGGGAATAGCTTCACTCCCCTTCCAGAGAGTGAGGTGTTCTGTTGCTTTGACATTGGAAAACTATGGTTCTAAGAGAAAAGGATGTGCAGTGAGGTTTCCTAAGCTGGTAGGCAGCTGATGAAGTGGGTTAAGAGGTAACCAGGGGTAGGGAGGCCCCAATCTGAGTCTACCTCTTAACCTTGCTCTACAAAAATGCTGTTTTCGCATCAGGAACAGATAGGAGAGGTAAGTACAGGAGTTATGTGGATGAGACACTAAGTAACACCGAATCACAGCATGAGAGTATTTTTTTCCTTTTAAAGGTTCTTTCAGCCTTAGAAAAGCAAAGAGAAAAAAAAAAAAGCCCTAGAGGTTTCCCAGTCTAAAATAAAGGTACTAAGTGGAAAGCATGGGCATATATAAACATCCTTTCTGCTTGTATTCATTCATACCCTGCCTGATTGAGTTTCTGTATCCTGCAAATGAAGAAAGCAATGCCACCCAGCTGGAAAAGGGGGAGGTAGGATTTGAACCCAGAATTTTGGTCATATCCTCATCCCCTCTGCCTGTATTTTCCATCACTGTGGGTAGAGGAATCTTTTTTTTTTTTTTTTTTACCACTGGTGCTACTCCAATGGGCACATTGAGACTAAGTTTCATTGGATGCTAGTGCTTCCTCCTCAGCCAGCTGGCCAGAGAGAGGTGCCTGGAGTCCTGATCTGAAAGAGGCACATGGGTTTTATTTAGATTATGGTAAAGTGGTCATTGGGTACTTGTCATTGTAGAGGGGGGCAAAGAGTAGCGCAAAGGAGCCTTACGTGTATTACTTATATAGCCACTTTTTGAAAAAATAACATGTAACCTTATTGCTTTGCTAAGGACAACGATTTACTAGCATAGTGAAACTAACTCTGCTACTCTAACCCTACTAGAGTAGATAGAGAATCTTTGCCACAAGCCGCTGTCACTCAAGGTTATCTGTATATGTGAGTCTTCCTAGCTGCTATAAAAATATCATAAATAAAGATGTACATGTTCCCGTGTATTAGAGGAGATAGCGACTTATAGCCTGAGGCTCCCATTAGCCCTGCTTCATGATTTCCACACGTTATATTTCTCAAAATGAAGTAACACTCTTCCTCAATCATAAAATGTCCGAGATTCCATCGGGTGAATTATCCTTCTACTATCCCAATAAACTCACAGTTAGTTTTTCTACAAAATGTGCATCTGTATCCCAAATTAGCACCATGGAATGGGTAAATAGAAAAATGATATCGTCTTAGGGAAGAAGTTTTATAGGCTCATATATGACTTTTCCCAGTACATTAATATTTTTAGTCAATAATAGCAGTTGAACATAAGACATTCTAGTACAGAAAGATGTGGAAGAATGTACTATACACAGTTCACTTGTGTTCCTCCTCTTCTTGGCTCGATTTGGCCACATGCCTTGTCTCAGAAAAACTAATCATATGGTTCTCTCCATCTAATCTGAGCTCAATAACTTGGCAACCACCAAGTCACTTTCACTTTTTTAAAGGTAAATTTCTCTCTCTATATATCTGGCACTTCTTTATGAGGAATTAAGCATTTTTTTTCCTATGGCACCAGTCATTTTTAATTAGGTTTATTCATACTGAGAGTACAAAGCTGCATCTATTGAGTGGTCTATCCTAACACTATTTTCCCATGAGACTTGCCATTAATAATGTGTCATTTTTCAGAACTCCAGGTTTTCCCAAGATTGCATACATTGTGTTATAGCAAAAACATCTGTGTCAGAGTTAGCTTGGTAACCTTATTTGCACAACATTCTGCAAAGAAAGCACAGTACTCTTCACTATATGCTGACTGTTCCCAACCACCCCCCTCCCTTACTTTCTAAAAGCAATAGATTTGGTTATGTAATTATAACAGAGAACTGGCTGAGTTTTAGTAAAAATAACATTCAACTCTGGAAAAATATTGTCCACTAACTACGCAACTTCTTGAATTACAACTATGCTTAAGTAATATATTACGGGGTGTTTTTTAGGATGGCTTGAGGCCTTAGAGTCTGTGAATTCCAAAGAGAACAGTGGCAGATAAACTTCCAAGGATAAATTAGTGTCCTTTTGAAAGCAGAATATTAACTACGGTGAACTGGTCTCATTGCTCACTATCCCTTAGCCCCATGGATGCCTCACTGACTTCAGAGAGAAGTAATGCTGCAGGGAATTGCACAAGGTGTCAAGGAGAACAAGAAATACGTCTTTGTTCAAGTTTCTGGTCTGGTGGCTGGAGGCCAGCACACAAAGATATTGCAATGACCCAGTACACGAAGGGAGTTCCCTTTGAATTCTTGGCAAAGGAGGGTCACTTAGAGTAAGATTCTGGAAATATACTGGTTCAAAGAAGCCATCTTTCTTAGGAACAATAGGAATTGAGTAAACAGGACACCTAGAGAAAGAACCATATGGGACAGGAAAGATGCTTCGTGAATTGTTGCTTGTATCAAGACATAAAATAGCTGGGCCCCAGGAAATGTGAGTCAACCATTCCCCTCAAACTTCCACTGCACCACTTGTGTTTCACAGATATTATCAGGGGTGCACATGTGCATGTGTACACACACCTGTTAGCCTGATCTAGTTTCAGTTCAGTCCCTGGGTAACATGTGATGCCCAAAGGCTGACATACTCAGTCTTACCTCAATGAGTATACGATCCCTTTGAAAGGAAAAAAAGGAAAATAGAAAATTATGGCTCCCTCCCCATTCTTGAAAGATTCAGTGTAGTACATAAATATGCACAAACATGAAATGGTTAGCTCCTTATGTCTGAAGTGCTCTACAGCCATAAAACCAAAAGAAGAAAGGAAAGCCAAACACCAAAGATTACAAAAGAAATGAAATTAATCACATGTCTTCAACATAATAGATAATATGAGATTAGTGAAACCGTGTTGCCGTTCACCATGTGAATGTGGCCTAACTGGAATAGCCCAATTCCTATGGTGTTGTCACAACACTTGCTTTGTGCTCTGTGGAAGTGAAGTTTTACCACTTCAGTCCTCTATTTAAGCCATTCCAAAACCCTTAATGTTGCTGAAACTTCATTGGCACAAACACATTATTATCACTGTATTTAGTCTGCCTCTATTCCTCTATGAATAATGGTCTGCAGTTAAACTAATACTAACTAGTTGGCACTAATGCCATAGTAAACGCCATCATAAGATAATCATCCAAATGATCAAAAATACTCTCAGACCCATTTCACTTGGATTACAAATTGAAAAAAAAAAATACAGAACAACTCACCCAAAGAAACCCATCAACCCTCAAGAATATACCCAAAGATCCAAATTTGAGGGCAATTAACTTAGTATAGAGCATCTAAAAGACAGAATCCATACCCTACAAGACTGAGCAACAAAGTTAGACATTCCTAAGTTCAAATTCCATCTCTGTCCCTTTTATTGTGTGATCTGAGGCAAGCCTTTTAATGTCCCATAGCCTCAGTTTCCATATTTGCAAAATGACAAAGCACAGCACCCATCTAGGACCACATGGGTATGGAGTAAATGAAACAATGATAGTCAAATATTTGAAACATAGTAAGTCCTCAATAATTACCAGCTATTTCTATGATTTCAGCAATGTTCATTCAGTAAACATTTGTTCTGTGTCTAGCACTGACCTTTGTGCTGGGGACTCAGAAAGAAAAGGCAGAGTTTACTCCCTCCAGGGGATTAGCACAAGGAAAACACATGAGAAGACTGGATGGGGGATATATGTGCTGCGCTAGAGGCGATGCTCAAAATGTGCTTACTGATCAGGGACTGGGTACAAATCAGTTGGTTTTCCCCCCCACTTTTAAACAATAATGCAATCCAATCTGAAAAAGTCTCTGAGTGAGGGAAACAAGGATGGGCTCTGTTTACAATGGGCTCTGAAAAAGGCAACCATTGACACGCCCAAGACTTCATCATGCCCAGGGAAAGAGAGCAATCTGGGGCTCTGTCTTGACAAAATATAAGGACCAAAAGCCTCCCTGATGATGTCAGTTAATGTACATACCATGGCTCTGTCTTCCTTAATTGATAGGTACATAGAGAAACTGTTAGATAGTCACAGTATTGTTATTCTCTTATGTTTTGAACCAGAACCATTTTTCTTTTCTCTGCTCCTTTGCATTTTGAAAATGAAAATTCAAGAATGTTTGATAACAAAATATTCTTCTAAAAGTCTTCCACCTTGATGCCAAGATGACCACGCCAACTGACCCCAATGGATGTTAAGTTTCCAAACTCACAGCCAGACTGCAGATTTTGATCTTTGATATTCTGTCATTCCACTCTGCTTATTCAGAAAATGGATCCATCTGTAGGTGCAAAATGCAATTTTCAGGAAAATGGCACCTTAAAATATTCTGACACAATGTTCTATCAGCAGTCCTTATAGTTAGAAAAATAAAGACAATGAAGAGCTATGCAGACCTGTTAACATCTGCTCAAAACCTGCACCCTCATTTCCTTGCCTCTGCTCGCACTAACTCAGGCTAGAATTCATTTAGATAATTCCTTAAGCTCCGAATGCTTAGCATGTCACATTTCCACCAAGTCTCATTTATATAATTAGTGCTAACATATGGCCCACAATCAACACTGGAGATTTGGAATCATTTTTAGCATGCCGTTAGACCTAAAGGGGTATGGATTCAATATGGAGGGAAGAGAATTAGGCATGCAAATTCCATTTGCGATAACAAGAGCATAGCAATGGAAATTTACCCCCAAAAGGTTTGGCTGCTAATCACATAGCAAGCAGAAAGAATTACATTCTTAATAACCTTCACCAAGTGCAATAAAAGGGAATAGAAGTTTGTTTTATGTGAGGCTTTTGGTTACTATTTCTCCCGGTAAACTCAGAAGTATTTTATAAACTGATGCCAACCACTAAGATTACCCCAACAGAATTCTCCCTTGCATGGTCTGATTTAGGTATCAAGCCCAGAAATCCTCTTGGCATCATTCACTAAATTCAGAGTCAACACTGTAGACTCTGTAGAGTCCACAGTGACCGCTCTTTGCCTGGCTTGCATTAGATACTTTCTAACTCATCTTTTATTGAATCCTCTTTCCATATGTTTTTTGGCTTTTCCCAAAGGCCAAAGGTTGGTAGCCCAAATCTAAGCCTTGTTTCCTTAAACTTTTTTAATTAAAAAACTTTTATATAGATGAAGGATACAAGAAATAAAAATGGTAATCGATAAAGCCAAGTTCCAGGGATTTCACAAATCAAAAACCGAATGCATAGGTTAATGGAGAAAGAAATCTCCTAAACCAACACAGCTCACTTTTTCTCACTATTCAATACCACTAATGCTCTTAGTAAGTACACATTAAGTACTGTTACCATGTGCCAGGCAATGTATTGCAGATTTAACAAATATAATTGGACTTGATCTTTACAAAACTTCTAATGTTGAGATTATCTTGATTTCGCAATGAATAAACTGAGGTCCTGCAGTCTGACTAAGACCCCTCAGATATTAAAGAGAGAGAACTTCAAAGTCCATGTTTTAATTGCTATGCTCTTCTGCTCCCAAGTTCTTAATTCTTCCTATGGGCATCTTTGACTTCTCCATCTTTCAGCCCCCTTGGTTAATTCACCATCAAGTCTTGTGGGCTGTTAACACCAAAATTACTCAAATCTGTCTGTTCTACCTGAGGTAGCACATTAGATTAGGGTCTATCTCAAATAGGAGTTAGAAAAAAATAAATCCTAAGGGCCATTTTAAATTTAAGGTTTGGTGCATCTATAATTATTGCTTTCCAGATGTACGTTCTCAGTCCCAACAATTCTAAACATAGCTCCAGAAAAAAAAATATATTTACTTATCTATCTATCTATCTATCTATCTATCTATTTATTTATTTAAATCCTCACCTGAGGACATGTTTATTGATTTTAGAGAGAGGGTAAAGAGGGGAGAGAGAAATACAGAGAAAGAGAGAGAAGAACATCGACATGGGAGAGAAACATTGACATGAACGAGAAACACTGGTCAGCTGCCTTCAGTATGCACCCCAACCAGGGATCAAACACGCAACCTGGGTATGTGACCAACTGGGGTCAAACCCTCATCCTTTTGGCTTATGAGACAATGCTCCAATCAACTGAGCCACCGGGCTAAGGAAGTTTGTTTCATTTCTATTACTCAGCACTCAGTGCAGGCATGGAACTTAGGAGGTGTTAAAGGAGATGAAATGTCTAGATGAACCAGGAATTGTGGAACCTGAGTACAATCTCAATCTCTCTTTCTTTTTTTACACCACAAAATGGCGGTGAGAGCTTAAACAGATCACGTAACTTTTCTGAACTTAAATTAAAATATCTGTAAAAATAGGAGCTCTGACCAAAAAACAACCTAAGGAAATTTCCGTACCAGTATGGCCAAATCATTCCTGTGGTATAGAACATTTACCTGCTCTGTGGGAAGAAAAAAAATGAAATCCTTCAGCTTGGGTTCCTGGTTAGTCACATTTTTCTCTCATGGAGAAGTTTGATGAGACAGTAAGAGAACTGCAAATCTAAAACTTGAAATTACCCTAGGCTTTGGGCTTCCCAACCGTGTGAACTGAACAAGCCACTTTATGTAAATATTAATCTCCTTAGCCTTAAAAGAAGAAATTGGAATCTGGATTTAGAATTCTCAAATGCTGGCCCAGGAATGAAGAGTCCCACAGTTAACAGGAAAATGAAGCAAATCTAAGGACAATATGGTAAATTTCATAAAGCTATTTTTATTCACTTATCCTATGATTCTTTCCTACTTTTGCATTACAATATTTTTTCTTTTAAGAAAGAATGATTTTTTTTAAATAGCCTTTGATGGAGGAAAAAAATTGCCAGTCCAAAGTTAGTCCAATATCTCCACGGATGCTCAGGAAAATTCCACATCCTCTAGTAATCAATTACTTTAGTTTTCTGTTTCTGATGATGTTTGCCACTCACCCTCTATTCTTCACCTATGCCTGTTCTCTCATTGTAGTCTCCATTAATACAGAGTGGAACCCCCTTTAGCTCATTCCCATTCTAAAGTACTGGCAATAACTTCTTTTTCTACAAGCTATTGTAATAATTATGGAAGGGGAGCTTCCATTACAGGATAAGATTATAAACAACTTAAACTTTAATACTGCCTGGATTTGCTCCTAAAAGTACCTTGGGCAACTCCATCTTGGATAATTCTTCACTGATCTTCTCTCCCTGGGTCCCAATCCTCATTTTCTCCCTAAATTTCTATACAGTATTTCTTACAATAGAGCATACTGGATGAGGACACAATACTAGAAGAAGATACCAGTCACTGACTTACTCAAGTTGACTGCATCAGTAAGGAACAGAATCAGACCCAAAATTCAGAGCCTGGTAACTCCAGAGTCCGTGCTTTCTCCACATCCCATCGCTATCTCTTGGCCAAATAAAATCCTATGGCCCATACCTTCCTCCCAGCAGGCAGTAAGTTAGAGTGGCTGGTTATGCTGACAGTATGCATGGACAGGAACTCAGCTTGGTCCAGATGAAGAAGATGGCTCTGTGAAATATTGCCACAGAGATACAAGAGGAGGGAAAAACATAGTGAAGGAATTAGGTAGAGAGGAAATCTAAGTGGTTGCCTAACCAGGTAGTTCACTTGAATAATTATTTTGAAAACTAAAATGGTACGAAGCCCTTCCTATCCCCTTATCCTACAGTAACATGTGAGAGGAAATGGAATTTATTTATATCTTTAAGCAGAAGACATAGCTCCTCCTTTCCCAGGTTGAATCTCCTTCTCCACACTGTCAACATCACAGGCCTACATCTTCGTCCTGAGATTTCTTTGAGCCAGTGAAGAAATCCCCACTCAACAAGCTGCTCCCATTATTTCCATGGTTGAATAGAAAGGACTATTTGCTATGAAATTGTCAAATAAAACTCCTTTTGTAGTATGAAAAGATGAAATGATGCACCACACCTTTGATTGCAGACACAGACAACCGCAACCATTGAAAGGAGACATGTAGAGATTACCGCCAACAATGACATTTCTTTTCTACTGAAATCAACAGTGCACACTTTCAGAGCTCACTTTCACACTATACAGCCATACCTAAGGCTCTTCACATACAAAGTTAAAGTGTATTTACATGAGCGAGACTTCTTTTGATGAGGATAACACAACTTCTTTAAAATGAGTGAATTTGCTTATAAGAAAAAAGCATGGCACAGGCTATCATTTGTGTGTATAGACTGTGTTATACAAATTATTCCTTCGTGTGTATGGACATGTGTCAGGAGCATACTCAAAACACACTTACTTGTTCATGTATGGTTACATAAAGGCATTTTTGCATAGTATGTGTTGTAATGTGCTAAAAAATTCACTTCCAGTATTAAATAAATGGGAACTCAGAGGAATTAACTCTTCTAATTTTGCAAAGAACAGATTCATCAACTGTGATGGTTTTCACAGAGGAATTTAAATTTTACAAATCATTATCAGAATAGTTAATCTGATACTGAAAAGTGCTGTATATGTGCTTGAAAAAGTAAAACAATAGTGTTGATCAAAATTTTAATCTGATGAAACTCTTTTTGTTTTAAATACCTAGGAAGAATTTGCCTTTTCCCTGACCCAATTAATTATTTGCTGTTGCAAAAGGAGAGCCGGGGCATGCCTACAATGAAACAATCACTTTTTGAAGTGATATCCTTAAGTTCTACGAAAAGATGAATCTTACATTCTTTTATAGACAATAGTCAAGAAAGATTCGTTTTTACTTCTCATGACAGCTTCAGCAGAGCAGACTAGCACTGAAGACTTATCCAGGCTCCTCACAGATATTTAACCCAGGCATGGCCTTTTCCTTTGGAATTTTGGCAAAGTACACCCTACACACTCCACAGCATTTAATTAACTGGAGAGCATTCTCAAGTACACTTAATTATAGGTCAGTATTCTGACTATATAAATCATAGAAAAGGAAAGGAAATGACACAAAAGCCCTAGACTAATATAATTTATAGCTATCTGAACTAACACAGGGGAAAAAAATGGTACTGTGCTATAATTAAAGATTAGGTTAGTGCCAAAAATCATAATTTTCTGCCTGGCTTTAAAAGCAAATGTCATGTTAATGACAGTTAACTTTTGATTATGCAGGGATGATTATATATAGTTTGTGGATTATCTGTGCCCTCATTTTCTTTCCTTCTTCCTTGTGTTGCTTTATTGCTAATTAATCCCTCTATCAGAAGTCTGATTAGGGAAAGGAAGAGAAGTAGAAAATCAAATTAGTCATTTGGGCTGATTGTTGGAGGCCTTGGTTAATACTCTTGGGTAAGCTGGTGTGAAAAATGCCATTCTAGGTTTTAATCCTCTATATGACTCTTGCCTTTTTAACTAAGATTATCTGAAGTTGGGTATCCTGAGACTATATAAAATTATGTTACAGATTTTAGTTTTGGGATCTTTTTATTGCATGACCTGAGCTCCCTACACCTAAAATTCAGAAAACTTCTTTACTCAATGTGTTAATTTGTAAAACAAATAGAATCTCAGGAAAAATTCTGTACCCCAATCACCAGCACACACCTCAAAATTCTGGTGCTATCTGGGAACATTTGCACCTATACCATATAACTAATTTAGAGGACTGTCTCTAAAATATAATTTTGAGACCACAGAGGATATTTTTTAAGGTACATTTTGGCTCATCAGCGACCTATTATTTCCAAACAGTTAAGCTGCAAAAGACATTCAGGTTCCTTCAAATTAATTTTCCAATTTATATATTCTCCTAAAACACTATGAAACAAAATTCAGCTACTCCGTGCCAATTCATTGGTGGTGAAATCAAGGAAGGATTAAAAAATGAGTAAAAGCAATGAACAATCAGACAGAGCTCTCTTCCAAAAGGCCTGCAATAAAAATATGCCAGCAGACTGCCATGTTGTTGCAGTGCAGTTATGATTATGCCATATTAGAGTAATCATGTAAGAAAGTAAAAACAAACAATCCAATTTTTGAATCTAAACAAGATTTCCTCATCCTGCCAGGCCTGCTTGCAAACACTCACCAATTTGCCATCATAAGTCATCTTACCCTAACATATGGCAGCATCTTCTATGTCCTGAGGATTGTAAAAATCAGCATAAACCTAATTTTCAAATATTTGCCTACAAAATTAGGGGTGTGAATGTTTCAGAACATTAACAGATTTTTAAAAATTAATTTCACATCTGTGAAATTAGGACAGACTACAATACAATTATTATTTTAAAAATTATTTTAAAACAACAACAACAACAACAGCACTGGTTAGCATGGCTCAGTGGATTGAGTGCCGATCTGTGAACAGAAAGTTCTCCGGTTCAATTCCCAGTCAGGGCACATGCCTGGGTTGCAGGCTAGGTTCTCAGCTTGGGGCATGTGAGAGGCAACCTATCAGTGTTTCTCTCGTACATCGATGTTTCTCTCCCTCTCTTTTTCCCTCTCTTTCCCTCTCTCTATAATTAAATAGAATCTTGGGCAGTGGGGGGGAAGCCTGAGAGAGAGTACGTAACAGTTTGAATAGAGTGGGTTACCAGGCTTTTATATTTTTCCATGGCTTTTAAAAAAAAATTTAAAGATTTTATTTCTTTATTTCTAGAGAGAAGGGAAGGAAGGAAGAAAGAGAGGAAGAGAAACATCAATCAGATGTCCCCTACATGCCCCCAGCCAGGGACCAAAACTCAACATAGGCATGTGCCTGGACCAGAAATCGAATTATCAAACTGGACACCCTTTGGTCTACAGGATGACTCCCAACCCACTGAGTCACACTAGTCAGGGCTGCCTCTTTTTTTTTTTTTTTTTTTTAAGGTATGACTATTCTTGTTTGTTGGCTTTAGAGGTTGTATACCTATTGCTCACCAGAGAGAAAAGGAATTAAGCTCTATTTTCTTTTTTTTTTCTTTTTTATCTATTGGAGCTCAGTGGAATGTATGCATAGAGACTGACATAATGCCTTTGTTCTATACCTAAATGTAACAAAGCAATTTGACTTCTGTTTAAAACCTGCAACAGAGTATGAAAGTGCCTTATGGATTAAATTAGCCAGCTACAGCCCATTACTCAGCTTTATGAAGAAAATGACAAAACATTAATAAACAGCTGCCTTTCAAAACTACCCACCTCTGGAAAACATAAGCTAATGCAATCATAGTCCAAAAGGAATGTAAACCAATATTATAATACCACATGATATGGTTCGTTAAACACTTCAAGTCTTTAGGGTGCTTTTCGAAATTGCAAAATATTTCTGTCATCTCCCCACTGTAATTTGGTACTCCAAAATACCATTAACTTTTAAATGTACCAGTTTGCTTTTTGCTGCTTGATAAATCTTATTCGTCATTCATAGGCTCTAAATTCATTTATGTTTTATGATAGCTCACTCAAAAACTTTTTCTAGTGCTGCAAATTCGTCAATAAAAAATTTTGAAATAAAATGGTATTTGGTCCTAATAATATAGAAATACAACCAAGCATTATCTTCTTTGACATTAAAATTGATATATTTATGACAGGAAAAATTATATTTTGATCATGAAAGCAACCAGAACACTTACTGAAACTAAGTATAGCTGCAGCAGAAGAGGTGTGAAATTATTAGTTTCATGCATTAGACTACAAAAGGACAGAAGTTTCTATCAACAGAGACTTTGGGCTTATTCATATACAATTTATAGACCAAGACCAAATCCAACTTAATAAAAATAAGAACTTCATAGTGTATGGTATGATCCTCTAGCAGATGTGCAAGTAAGACAAAGGCAATTTAAAACTTCAAAGTCATCTAAACAATACACTAAAAAGAGCTACTCTTACCAGAAAGATCTGCCAGATTATCTCTGGGTTACATTAGTTCAGACTGAGAGATGCGTTAACTTCACCCCTACGCCAGAATGGTAGGCAAGCAGTTATGAGACTAACAAGCATGAAGGCATGGCATTTGATTTTTCACTCCAGAGAGAGCCACCATGGAATGGCTTTGCTTTCTCCTTCCTCTGGCCAGCTAGGACCCAGCACACAGCTGAACTTCACAAGTCACGATGAACACAAAAACTCAGACAAGACCTTTTGGCAAAATAACAATTGAAATCGCTCCATTATTTATCATTATGCTCTTCAAAGGGAACTTCATTGAGAAGCTGAGAAGTCTGGTTAACAAAGCAAAACAAAAACGTTCTCCAAAGATTCCATGGATACTAAGAAAAGTTCCTATTCTCTTATTAGAATGTATGCACTTTATTACTTTATTGGAAAACACAAAGTTATACAAATGTACATATTTTTACATGTACTTGAGTGGATAATGTCAATATATTTTGTTCCTTAGTGTTCATCTTGATACCTTCTTACTACACTGCATCTTATCACCTACTACAACAGAAAGTAAAGGGACTGTGGTAAAAGTGATCATAAAAACCTATTTATTTATATTGTTTTATTTCTTACATTAATTGTTTTCAAATCGTTAAAGTGGCCATTTTATAAAGGAGAAGGTTTCTGGCCTTCCAGCACACTTGCTTCCTTGAGTGTCCTAGTCGGTTTTGCTACTGACCTGCTCCGCTGAGGCTGCCTGTGCCCTGCCAGTCCCAGCTCACACTAACCATCAGCCCACACTGCCTCTCCTGGCTGGAAGTGGTCCTGCTTTAGGCAGGTAAAACCTTGCTCAGTGTCAAGGCCGTGAAAGGCAAAAGTCACTACAGAGCCTAACAAAACCACCAAGTTTGAAAACTTGGTTTTATTTGAACTGGCTTCTTGAGAAATTATTTATAGTGTTCAAAAATTACATTTAGGAAAATTTTTTAAAATAGACTTAGAAAAATAATGTGAAAGGTGTAAAATATTCTTTCCTACTAGATTCATGTTTTAAACATTATTTTCATGAAGATTTGTAAAGAAATTTTATATTGAAATGCTATTGTTAATATTGTTGTCTTTTTCCTCAAACCAAAAGTCAACAATCTTCTTTTAAAGACTGAAAAGAAAAGATGCAGAGAATTATATGAAAGAAATGTTTTACAGTGCTTTTATATTTTAGCATTGCTTTTCTTTTTTTAAATAGATTCATATAGGAAAATAAACTTGAATTCAATTATGCAACTCCCTTCTTCCTAGGAAATTAGCACCTTCATGAACTCCATCAGTCACTGGTAATTTTCTTAACCAAAGTACCAATTAATTATAATTTAATTCTACTGGATGTTTGTTGCTTAATTAATAAATACTATTTTTCTAGCCACAGAGCAAAACTTCTATTAACAAAATCTCTGAATAACTTGAATACAAATACTATTTTCCTCATTTTTTATTGTTAAAAATAAATTATATAAATCTGAGAAAGTTAGCCCAGGATAAATATATAGAAGACCTTGGAGTCAGTAACAAATTACAACAGAAATATTCCATATATTCATATATCTGTGCATATATAAAAATGTATGCATATGTATGTACTTAGAATACATTAAAATATACATTTAACGAATGCTGCAGAGTTAATATTGAATACAAATTTAGCATCCATTAAAGTGATAAAAGATAATGTACGTATCAGCAACTTTAGTGATTCTAACAGGCACTGCACAAATGAGAGCTATGGCACCTCTCAGTGCCCGGTCTTTCTATGCCCCTCATCCTGGTGCTGGAGCTTTAAAAGGGGGAGAGAGGCCCAGCCCAATTTTAGAATTAAGACTTTGAGACACTTCTGAGAGTTTACTGCCTTCCTTCCTTATTTCTCTTTATGTCCATCAAGGAAGTGACTTCAGTCATCCTGGGTTGAAGGCCCATTGCTTCTTTCACATCAGGGAAATGGTACTTGGACTAGGTGACATGATCAATTTTTTTTTCTTTTAAGCAGTCTTCAACATTTAGGGATTTGTTTACTGTGGAAATCAAAGATATCCAAAGGCACAGTTTGGTATTCAGTTGGGAGCACCTCAATTGTTCTACGAAATAAAGTTTTGTGGAAAGAGATATAAGTTTAGAAACATACATCGACAGACTGACGGCATGGGCAATACTCTGCAAATAACTGAGAGAAAGACAGAGCCAGACTGGACACTGTCTGGCCTTGTGATAGTAGGTAAGGGACAAGCTTATCCTATGAAACCTCACTGAGACCCTCCTATTTACCAGCAGGGTTGGCCTGCACTGTTGTGCCAGTCCGCACGGCCCAAGTCCAGGAGGCACCATTCATGTCACAGGCTATGGGAATGTTATAGATAGGTGCATGTCAAGGTGTGTGGGAAGGTACCGGCAATGACAGGTGTGAAGTCTACAGAAGCTGTTCAGTGCACCTTTTTGGGTGTGTACCCATCATTCTCTTTGTACCAGACACAATGTTAGACTCTGGATCATATTTACAAATTAGACAACTCCCTGCAAACTTCATAGAACGGGGGGCATGTAATCTGGTCGTGATTGTTCTGCAGAACGAGGCTTGGGAAAAAGGAAGTCAAGATAATTGAGGTATAAGATCAAACAGCCTAATCAAGTCTATTGGGATATTTTATGATTCTTTTGCTCAAGCTACAGGGTAACAGTAGAGAAATAAGGTGGAAAATAAACAAGGTCAAATTAAGAAAATCTTAAGTGACATGCCAAGAAGTATAAGTTTATGTGGTTGGAATATGGGGGAATATTCTGGCAGGAGAGAGAAATAATTGGGTATATTCTTAAAAATATATGAGTGGAGAAGGAAAGCATTAATCATATGAATCAGTGGCTCTCCCCATATTATTTTTAGTCCATTGAAGCACAGACAAGTAGTTTCCAGCATGGACAGCGAAGCCAGACTGCCTGGGTTTGAATCCCAGTTCCATCACTTATGAGTTGTGTGATCTTGAGCAACTTAAATTTTCTGGTATTTAAGCTTTCTTACCTTTATGGGGAGGCATATCTCCCAGTGTTTCTATAAGGATTAAATAGTTAATATCTGAAAAGTGTCTGGCACATAGTAGGTACTATGTAAGTGTGTGGTAGATAAACAAGAATTAACTGAACTCCTATAATGTAACAAACATTATCAATGTAAGAAAGAATAAAGGAACCACTGCGCTGACAGATTTTACATCAAAGCAACATTCAGGGGCCTACTGAATGGCTTTTGGTTTTGTTTAATGATTATGAATTAAACTACTTTGGTTTGGGGAATCTTGCTGAGAATTTTTAGACTGTAAGTACAACCATATTTTTCAATTCCAGCAGGGCATACAGATACAAAGTTAATGGAGGTAAAGCTTCCACCTCTAGATGCATCCCACCTCTTACACATTTCCTTTTCATTCAGAACGATAAAAGGGTAGGACCCCCTAGCACATGGCTCTCCAAGGAGACTTCTCTGCACTCCACCTAAATTCAGACAGCTGTTGTGTTATAATTTTACTTTATACTTCCTCTTGTCATTAACCCTATTTTAATAAACCTGTTTCTGGTTTCAGTGTGTTAGAATGTTCTTTGATATTATGACCTATAAAAAAAGAAAAAATCCTCATCATTGTTATTTACCATCCAAATTAAAGTATTCTATATCAAGATGGATTCCAGAATGCTGTCAATAGCTCTTCCTAAAAGTATCTAGAATTTAACTGTTTGAGTTATCATATTGTGTTCCAAATTATTATTGACAAAAAGAACTGAAAGACTTAAGAACAGCATACTATACTAGAATGAGCTATACATTGTTTTCATAATTAAGAAGCATTCTTCATAGTTACATCTTCACAATTACCATTTTTCATACTTAATTAAGAAACTATCTCTTAAGAAATCAGTCTAAAGAAGCGGTATTGGCACATGTAGCAGCACTGCCCACGTATGATAGGTGGGCCCTATTGACAACATAGGTATTGGTATCACATAAAGTGTGGAAGTTCAGTTTCCTCTAGGAGTGCTAAGAACCAGATCTTAGAAATGACATAAAAAGGAGAGAAAGAGAGTTTAGCTGTTAGGTATGACCAATAAGTTACTATGTTGTTGTTGTTGTTGTTGTTGTTGTTTTAACCCTAGGTTTTCAGAATCTATCATGGTGTTTATAATTATGGAAGGAGATTAAAGAATTACTTGCTTAACGAATGAATGATGACCAGCATCTTGTTGGCTTTTCTGCCTAAAGTCCTATATTGCAACAGCAGAATAAAACTGCTCTTCCATGCTTTTTCATAAGTGTTAGTTCCAAACCATCATATTATAAACTACAACTCACGACATTTTCCCCCCTAAAATGCATTTTTATTGAAGATCATCAGTCACGTTTCTGCTTACTCTCAGAGCATGGTGAAATCTTCCTATAATTTATCCATAAGAATAGCTTATATAATGTGCAAACGCAGAAATTTCACTATGCACTCTAACTTCCAAATCATTTATTAAAACATTAAGTAAAGCTAGTACCCGGGTTCATCTCCTAGAGGGTCCCATTAGTAACCTGTTGTCCTCACTCCATTTTCCTTTGAAATACTTGAAAATACCTTATATTTATACTAGGGTTCATTAATTAAATCTTATTTTCAAACGATATTAAAAATTTGGCAAGATAGAAGTTGAAAAATATTTACAAGGCTTTCACATCATCTCATTCAAAAGCCCTTTTTCTAAACAAAATAAGCAGTTCAATGTATACATTTAAAGACCAGGAGAAAACATGATCAGTGTATGAATTGTGATCACTTCTGAGTGGTAAGACTATTTTTGCTGTTTCCAGATTTGTTTATCTGAGTACATAGCTGATTTCTAAAACCAACCCAATTTCTAGGAATGACTAATACAAAATAATCATGGTTTATCACATTATTTAGAATTACTGCATGTGGTCTACAAAACAGAGATAATCTCTAAAGAAGAAAAATGGTTCCTATAATTGGAGGAAATCTGAATGAGAACTTGGGGGCTGAGGACATGAATTAACCACAGGTATCAATTGGTAGAGGGACAGGTAGACCTTACTTGGCTTTCTAAAAGACCCTGAAAAGCATCAACAGATAGTGACATAACTCTTTTTGCTGAGAAAGAATCTTAGCTCTGAAAAACCAGAGCCACAAGAATTTTCATAGATCAAGTTTAAATTAAAAATGGTTAAGACTATAGAGAAAAAAGGAAACAACCATTTAATTAAAAGAAAAATTCTCTAAAACTGAAAAAAAAGATTAATTAAAAAAATTTCAAGACTTAAGAACTATCTGTAGGCCTCAGGCCTTTTTCTCTTTATATTTAATGGTGTATTGAAAGTTAAGGTATAGTTACTGAGCAGATGGGTTCAGTTATGGATTGTATTTCTGGTATGTAATAAATGGATCATACTTTTGGTACAAAAAGCATTTGATCTTTCAATTCCTGTCCACTAACACCAGGGATAATGTAAGGAGTAAATTAATCCCTTCATTTGTGGTGTGGTAAATGCAATGGGAATATTGACAACTGACAAGGATTCTTCCTTATCCATTGACTTCCAATAGCACAGAGCGACTTGAACTTCAAAGTTCTACCGTGAGGTGAGTTTTGTTTTTACTAATTGTTTTTCTCTTGTCAATAAAGATGAACTTTGACTTAACATGCTCTGTTCAAAAACATTTATAACCCCCTGGGTCTCTACTTTTCCTATTTGACCCAACAATAACACAACATTTTTGTACAAAGTTGGGGAAGACCTGGTTTGGGAATACACCTACATTACAGAAAACAAAATGACCCTTTAGAGGTGTTCGTCACCTCTGCTGCAGAGCACAGTACATTTTATCTTATTCTCTGAAGGCTGGCATTAGTGTGTAGTAAAAACATGCAAAATTTCTGGCACCTACTCATATCAACTAATTTGAATGTATACCAAAATCAACCTAATATACTTTTAAGAAATAAACTTTTACAAGATCAGAATGCTAAGGAGAAAAAAGGTGATTGCTGAGTCCATATCACTATACACAGATCAATCTCGGGTAACATTATTTCTTACTTTGTGTTCAGGAAGGAAATGGAATTAGGTAACAGATATTTTCAAAGCTACAGATTCCTTTGCATGCTTCTGGCTATGCATCTTCAGCTCTTATCAGAACTACTGCAGACACTCAAGTATTTAAGACCAAATGAATCAGCAGATGTTACATAGAGCCTTTACATCCCTAACAGCACACAAAGGTCATGGTCATTGTATCCCATGGCCTTGTAGAAGCCAAGTGAGCTGCAAGATTGCTTCATATAAAAACAGATCTACTATACACATTTTTAAAAATTATTATTTAGGGTCAATGGAGTATATACAGGGTGGGGCAAAAGTAGGTTTACAGTTGTGAGTTCACAAAACACAGAGTTTATTCTTGTATTATTTATTAACTACTGTATTATTTCCCATATGAACAACTATAAATCTACTTTTGTCTCACCTTGTACTTAACCAGGGCCTCAGCTGAGGAACTAAGAACAAGTGATTCATATATAAATAAATTTAATGATAATCAAGCTGCTACGTGGAAAAGTACAGGTTTAGATTTTTTCTGTAGAGAGCCAAGAGTCTAATAAAATATCATAGTTATTAAATGAAGTATTTGATTTGGTATTATAAGAACAAAATGACTCTGCCAGAAAAGTGTAATTTGAGGATGAAGGTAGAGTAACAACATTACTGGATCAATCTACCCTGTTACGGTAGTAATAAAAACACAACTGGAGTCCATTCATCTCATCTTTAAGAGTCTTGTGTGTACTCTGTATGTTAACGAACTCAACCTCCAATGGCTCTTGTTTAGAAGTTCAGCTGAATTATGGCAAGGAAACATTAAGACTGGCCTTTTCATTTAATTTCTTAAGCCAAACATTTGGTTTGAGAATAGGGTAGTGATGGGAGTATCATATTAAGCCTCATTTGGGTAATTTATTCTGATCTAAAGATACAACTATTTGAACAGTATAATTTGTTCTTAGAGCAGCCTAGAAAAAGCACCCAGGGGCTTTGACTTTGAAGAGCATGCTATATATTTACTACGTTTGCCTTGTTGTCTCATCCATCCTGATAGATTTAAAACTGAACTCCTCATTCTTACCACAAAAATAGCTCTTAATCGTCCTCTCTTTCCTTGGCAACACCATATTCTCAATCAGACTCAAACACTTTGAAGCTATCACCATTAACTCATCCTTCCTGTTGAACAGCTGAATCATAAGTCACCAAGTTCCGGTGACTTGCTCACATTTCCAGTGATATTTTAGCACCATCCACAAGTAATTGCTCCATTTCTCAATTCAGATGTATTTGTGGGTCAGTATTATCTCTCTAGTTAAACAGGTATTTGAAGGCAAGAACTTTGTCATTTGTATTCAAAGCACCACAGAATATAGCAAGTCATAGAGAATCAATTAGTTGCTGTGAAATAATGGTTTGATTTCCACCCCTTAACGTAAACTGTACTCCAAAAGTGGTCTTCAGTTTCATGTGCTCTTCACTGTAATCTGCCTGATTGTTACTATTATCCTTCTCTCCACCTAATTTCTAATAAACTAATGTCTCCTGCTTTTTCCTCATGCTCTTCATTCAAAGACTCAACATTACAGAGATCCCACAGTACATGAAGATGTCAAGATACATCTCTTTATTGATAACCTGCTACATTCCCAAAAGCATGGAGGGCCCTTTCAAATCTATATACCATCATGAAATTTCTTTTAAAAGGAGCTATCTAAAACAAATATGGCAATACAGTAACAATATATCACTCTTTATTGGTAAATGGAATCTGTCGTGTTTTCTGTATTCAGTAAATGTTTGAGTGCTTTGGGTACGCCAGATAGAGTGTAATGTTATAGGGTTATAGTTTTTGTTTCACTAACTAATACATACCAGAGGGCTGGGGAAAGAAAGGTGAGCATAACAGGATTAGGCCTTTCTTACTATGGACACATCTGTGCCAAGAGGATATTAGGTCAAGGGAACAGGAGACAATGGTAGTGTTCAGTCCAGGAACTGGTGACAAGGGGTTGCATTGTCTGTACATAATGTGAATAATTTTTTAAAATACTAAAATAAAATCTGTCTGCATTTTACAATCTCTGTGCCTCAGCAAGTTTGAACAATTTCAGGGATAAAATACTCCTTGATACTGGGGCCAGATGCTGCCACTGTGCCCTCTCCTCAGTACTTCATTCGTCTGTGCAAGCCAATGTCATGACTTTTTTAAGGTTCAAAAAGCCGTATCTGAGTTGCAGAAATCAAAGAGGAATGTTCACCATCATCAGCATTTTGCATGTGCCAGAGGCTGTCCTAAGTAGTCTACTAATTCTTTTACTTTTCATCTACTTCCTACAAGGTAAGGATGTTATTCTGCAAGAAGTTAAGACACTGGCCTAAATTGGACCCAAATGCTAGAGTTAGGCTGTGAACCCAGTCCCTGTAAATCATACCCTACAAAGCACAATGCTCTGTTCCTCCAAAAATACAGAATAGAGACTAAAACACTGATATATCCAAATGCAATAGTACATTATCCTTGACAACACATAGTCATTACATGGCTTTATATACGGACTTAAAAAAATATATTCAGAGCTTTGCTATCCAGTGTGGTAGGAACCAGTCACATGTATCTCAAATTAAAAATTAATCTGACTTCAAAATTCACTTCCTAAGTCATGCTAGCCACATTTCTAATGTTCAGTAGCCACATATGGCCAGTGGCTGCTGTATTGAACAGTGCAGATATAGAACATTTCCATTATCACAGAAAGTTATATTACACTCCTGAAATCTAAGGCTTCTTCAACCACGGTTTCTCAGTTGAATGCAGAGAATCATGTAGATAACTATTTTAACAATTTTCCCAAAGATAGTGCCTGATGACTACTATCCTAGATGCAAAGGGTGTTTTAGGACACTGGGGCTTACTTCTCTCGTACCTGAGAAGGGCTAAGTCTACACTCCTACGGAAATCAAACACTTAAGACCAGAAGGCCATGGTTACTGGAGTATGGGCAGGTGGAATACAGACCTGGCTGAGTCACCAGGCTGTGCACTTGAACAAGCCATGCAACCTCAGTGGGACTCATTTTTTTTTTTTTTTTTGTAAAATGTGCGATTTGACCTGTGAATTTTTAAGACTTTATTCTGTTGAAAATTTTTAAAATCTTCAACCGCAGACACTACCCACTCCACTCCAAGTTGACTGTTAGTACTTTTAAGAAAGATTAAACACTCACTGCCATCTAGGAACAGGAATTTTTAGGTATTCTCTCACCCTCTGCCAGTCTTTAAGCTTCATAAGCTAAAAGACCTATGAAATTCTAGGTCTTTTTAGTCCCATATTGTTTTCTGAAGCCATCCCTATAATTCCACATAATTTGGCTATCTTCAGAATTAAATAGTTCCTTAAGCCAATTATTATGTCTTACCCTAAGCAAAGGACCTCTAAAGTTTGTGCTCAGTCTACTAGGGTTTAATCTTGATACCTTTGCCCAATAGTTCAAAAAGCAAATTGTTAAGAGCTGAGACTTTGCCTCTACATTGCTGCAGATTCAAAATAGAAAAAAAAAAAAAAGAAGAAAGAAAGAAGGAATGCCTATATAAGGTTTTAAAGTAACGATTCTATAATTATTGGTAGATCTCAATGGATTTAGTATATCACTAATTATACTGCATTACTGTCAAATGAATTCTTTTAGTATGATTAGTGTTATTATGCCAAATCCCAAATTAATTCACAATGAGTATCTTAAAGTCTCAGCGATGCTTTAAAAGGAGGGAAAAAAGGTGACAAATTAAGCTGGGCCATTATAGTGAAATAGGGAGAGGTTTGCTATCTTAGCACTTCAAATATATTGCTAGAATTAACCTATACATTTATGAAGCACCCTTCCGATCTCAGTTCAGTTTTGCAGTAGATTTCCCATCTGGGAAAATAATGTGCTAAGTGAATAGCTCAAATACCCAGTCTCTTGACCTTTTACCCTTGTCTGAACATTTCTATTGTTTGTGTGTCTTTTGTTGTAACCTGCCACAAGTCATCATTTTGGATGTTGGCAGGATATAAATAAAAAATCCAAGAACAAAGAAAAATATAGTCTCCGTTGGTTACATTTTTTACTTCTAATTACTCCATTATTTCTCTGATATATTTATTCTCCTCAAGTTGTCCCAGGATTTCATTATCCCTGGGCATGTTGACCATGGAGACCCTAGAAGTTTATACCCTGAGACACCCCCGTCGCCCCCCCTTTCAGTAGAAGATTCTCAGCGGAGCTGGAAGCAGCCAGCTGTAGCAATAAGTAGTTAATCTTTTCATTTTGAATGCAAGGCTCTGTATTTCAGACCCAAGTGTGACCCACTTTCTGTACATTTTTTCTTTGTATATACATGAGGCAGCCTCTTGCAGTAGATTTAGAGGTAGACTCCCTATTTATATACCTGGGCTCTCTCACATTATTTGTGACTGAACAAAATATTTAACTTGTAAAAACTTGGTTTTCTCATCCGTGAAGTGGGGATAGTGAATACCTCCTATAAACACCGACAGCATAGGCTGGATGCAAGGACTGAATGATGTAATAATGCTGACGCAGTACCTGGAAAAGTATAAGTGATCAATATAAGTTAGCTTTCCTTATAATCTGTTCTCTGCAGAGAAAGGATACAATTAACAGAAAAAACAAGTGTCTCCAACATCATCAATGCCATCTCCCCTAATACAGAGACCCATGTGCCAGGCATTGTGCTAAGCACTTAGCAAACTGTTTCATTGAACCACATGCATCTTCATTTCACAGGCTTACAGATACAGCAATGGCAGAACCAGGACTTGGACCAAGGTTGTTGAACTCTAGAGCCTATGTTCTTACTATATAACACAGAAGTTCTTTTATACAACACTTTTCTGTAACAAAGAAGGCAGTGGGATTCTCATTTTACATGAGGAAATGGCACTTTAGCAAAATTAAGTTGACTTAGGATCATAGCTTGCAGAACTAGAGATTCAAGTGCAACTCCCGAACCCAGGAATACATACCGCAGGACAGGACTGTCTGCTGAGATCTAAGAGGAAAGAGGTGATGCTGGGCGGGGAGCAGAAGGCTGTGTTGAATTTGAAATCTCCAAGCCAGCCAATGCATGAATCAATGCCAGAATCAGGGCATTTGAAATGTATCATTTCTTAGAATTGTACCATCTAAGAATTGCTGCATTGGGTCACTAATAGCAGAGTTATACTACACAAATTAATCCTGTTCCTGCTATATTTTCTTCTTGGTCTAGGCTCAGAAATATTTCCATAAGTCAACAGCATCAGGAAAAGGCAGTTAGTTAATGTGAAACCCAAACTTTTAACAGCCCACTCCTAAATTTAAAAAAAGGAAATCCATGGTAGTGTGTCTTAGCTCAGCTTAGTAGAACATGAGGATAAACTGGGAGATGGCAGTTGGCACCGCCGAAGACAAGATAACTGGTATAGCTCTCTGGGGAGGAATGATAGCATCGGTACTCGACTATGTGGGAGGGAAGGGAAGAGGTGATTAGGGGCTCCAGGGGTTTGAAAGATAGAGGTGTAGGGACCTCTTCATTGATTGCCAGGGTAAGGAAGAGAGGAACAAAGGATGAGCTAAAGGGCTTGGTAGGAAACTCATTGGTAAACACAGGCACAAGGTGAGCTAGACCAGAGGTGGCTGTGTTGATGTGAGGTCATAGGAATGCTTCATTTTCACCCATCCAAAGACAATGGGTGCTCCAGAGTCTGGTGCAGGGCTGAATTCACGTGAAGTTGAAAGAAAATAGAGAAGGGTGGTCCAGGGTTCCGGTAACTCCTGGCTTCAGAGAGTAGAGGGATGCAGAGAAGTTTATGACTGGGAAAGTCAGCATTATTTTTCGTTAGCATTAGAGTAAAAAATATGTAACAGAGTGACAGATATACAACACGATATGTGAATGGAATGAAATAATGAATATAATGTAGAAGTCACAAACAGCCTCATTGAGCTAGAGTGGCTTTGGCTATGCTGAAAGAATTGCTGGGAATATTCAGTGTTTAAATATTGAGAAATTCTCTTCCAGCATTTACTAATTAGGAGACTTTATATAGAAATTTGGATTTACCATTTCTTTTTAAAAATAGAGCAATCTGGCCACCAGGCCACACCTAACAGCACTTAGCCAGAGCAGAGTAGTAACTGCTCCCTGGGGAACAGGCAGGTGGCACCTTGACCTGTTTCCACCTGGGTTTTGTAGGCCTCTGACCTAAACGCATGGCTGTAATAGTGGGAATGGGAGGCCACAGGAGGAGCAGCAATGCTAGAGAAGGCTTAAGAGAACTAGTAATTTGGAGTGAAAGGGACTTTGATTTGCCCCTCTAACCCTTTCACCTAAGCAGGACTGACTGTCTCAATCTGCTTCTTGGGGACGTTCTGTAACTGCAGCACCCAGTTACACCACATTTGCCAGAGGTGAGTGAGACTAATGGTGACTGATAAGAGCTGAGCTGCAAGTGAAAGTCATGTCCCTGGAGGAGTTTGTGACCCACGGAGCCAAGCAGCCAAGCACAGAATGGAAATGGGCTGTGGCATAACCGGATGTAGAACTCAACACAATGGTTTGGACGGAAACAGAATTGGAAGTTGGGTAAGGAGAGTTCCCGTCCCGACTATTAGCAACTGCCTCTGGTGTTGTGACCTTGCCCAAGGTTGTCCCACCCCCTCCTTAGTTCTTCATCTGAAAAATGAGGAAATTGAAATATATTAATTGATAAGGTCATGGACACTAACAGCTGAAGCTGAAATGTTTGAGACCTGGAAAGTCAGTGGTGACAATGGGTATGAGAAAGATTACCAATTTTGATACAATATTTACATGTGCTGATTCCATGTTTTCCAATTTTAAATCTGTGATTATCCTTCTTGAGCTGGTTGTAAGTCTATTGTGGTATTATATATTCACAAATTAATGGGATTAATACTATTTCTTTTGGATATTAACCTTAATTTGGGGTGTGAATGGACTGTTTAAGGACTTCAGCATATTCTGTATTTGTATGTAAATGGCCCTGCTAATTGCCAAATTAAAAGAAGTCCCAGCAGGACCTCTACATGAAAACACTTGGTTAACAGCTAGTTCACATTGTTAGTGTTCTTGAAGAGTAATAAAATTGCTTTTTATTTTCAAATAATCTTAAATTCAGTCTCTTCAGTTTGTATGATTGGCATTCTCCCAATTTCTGCGAAGAGAAATTTAACTCTTACCCTCTCAGCAGACCCACCCACCCCCAGCAAAGCTTAATACTGTTATTTTTCTCAGCTGAGAACTCTCTCTTGATTGATGTCAACCAAAAATTACATTACAAAAGATAAACATATGAGTGTCTAACAAAGTCATCACGAAATGAGCCTGTTAAAACCCCAAGCATTTTACTTTGTAGAGGAAGACCTAAGATCCTCATTTAGCTATTTTGGACGTTTATACACAGTTGTATGGAGGCTGATCACAGACTTAAGCAGCGCCA
This sequence comes from Pteronotus mesoamericanus, assembly GCF_021234165.1. Classification (NCBI taxonomy): domain Eukaryota; kingdom Metazoa; phylum Chordata; class Mammalia; order Chiroptera; family Mormoopidae; genus Pteronotus; species Pteronotus mesoamericanus. The sequence goes on from NW_026555321.1 coordinate 11,417,137, forward strand.
CAGGATGCTGCAAATGAGGAGGAATTGGAAGCTGCTGGAGAGAGCGCTAAAAAGTCTGAGGAAAAGATATTAAAGGCACCATGGCCAAGAGGGACGTAGGATAACATTAGAAGATAACAAACTAGAAAAGTATACCATCTCAGGCTCTTTCAGGAAGGTCTACAAAACCCAAAACCAAATCTTGGAGGCAAATACATTTATCTGAGATTAAGATTTTTTGAGCCAAGAAGAAACAGTGAATTTATGGCCAATTCCCCTCAATCATCATTATGATAGTAGTAAGAGTTGACATTTATTAAGCTATCAATGTGCTAAACGCTGTGCTAAAGTACTGTGTATCCAATTTAATTTTTGTAGCATTAATATGAGGTAGACACTATTGTTATTTCTATTTCATAGAGGAGTAATGTAAATCATAAAGGGCTTATCTTATAGAATTCACACAGGAAGGATGAAGAAAATCATACAGAGATTCCATTCTCATAGCCACAGAACAGTACTATCAAAGCATTTAGAGAGACTCCAGTAAGTTCTACCAGTCTTTAAGTTTCATATGCTATTGTTAACAGCTTACTCATCAGTTCTGAGTGTACAATTCAGTGATTTTTAGTGACTTTACACAAGTGTACAACCATAGCCACAATTCAACTTGAGGACATTTTCATCATTCCCAAAAGACTCCTCTTGGTTATTTTCAGCCAGTCTCTGTTTCTTCCTGGGCAGCCACTTACCTATTTTCTGTCTTTATAGATTTGTCTTTTCTAGATATTTCACATAAATGATAACTTACAATATGATATCTTTGGGTGTCTGGTCTCCTGTAATGAGAAAATGTTTTTGAGGCTCAACAAGGTCATAGCATGTATTAGTTTATTCCTTTTCATTGGTGAATCATATTCACATTTGTTTAGCCTTTCACCTTTTGGTTTCCAGTTTTTGCTCTTGTTAATAATGCTACTCAGAGCATTCCCATTCAAAGTCCCTAGATGGGCCTATGGTTTCATTTCTCTTGCATAACATCCCATGTATAGATTGGCTGCACTGCATGGTCAATTTAAATTTAGCCTTTTGGAAAAAGGCCAAATTTTTCCAAAGTAGCTGCAACGTTTAACATTCCCACCAGCAGTGTGTGAGGGTTCCAGATTGTCCACATCCTCATCAATACTTGCTTTGGCTTTTTGATTGTAACAATTCTAGTGGGTATGAAGTAGATTTTGGTTTTCCCTAAAGATGAATGACATTGAACATCATTTTGTAGGCTTTTCCAGCAAGGAGACTATTCAAATCCTTTGCTCATATAAAATTAGGTTGTCTCATTATTGAGTTGCTAGGTAATATTTTCTTCTAATCTGTTGTCTTCACTTTCTTAATTTTTTTGAAGCATAAATGTTTTAAATATTCTTGAATTTATTAATTCAACAATTAATCAATTTAAGAGCCTTTCTTTCTGTGAATACTTTTGGTGTCATCTTTAAACTTCTGGCTAACCCAAGGTCATTAAATTTTACCTTTCCACAAGTTTTATAGTGTTAGTTCTCATATTTAGGGTTGTGATCCATTTTGAATTAATTTTTGTGTATGGTATGGGATGAGAGTCTAAAGAAATTTGTTTACAATAATGTATCAGAGTTTACAAGTAACTTCATTTTCCTCTTCTCATAAGACTTTATGTAGTTTTTCAAAATACAGAAAAGCTGGTAAAATGTGCAGTGCACATCTATAAATCTATCACGGAGGTTTTATAATTGTTAAAAGTTGATGCATTCACTTTATCACATACTTATCCACATACACTACCATCTATTAGTTCATCTTACTTTTTGATGCATTTCAAAGTAAATTTAAATGTATCTTGGTAGAGTTCAAAATGGTTTTCAATTCTATTTTATTTTTAAGGTAAAATTTACATACAGTGAAATGCATAAATTTTAGCTACACATTTGAAAAATTCACATACTCTTTGTCACTTTTTGAAAAATTCCCGTACTGCTTTAGCTCAAATTCTATCAAGATATAAAAGATTTACCAGTCCCAAATTTTCCTCATGACCTTTTCCAGCCAATTCCCAACTCTACCACCCATTGTTCTGATTTTTTTTTAACCAAATTAATTCTGCCTCTTCTTTAACTTCATACAAATGGAATTATATAGTATGTGCTCTTGGTATGCACTCTTGTGTAATACGTCTTTCACTCCAAATATTACTGATATTTATGCATGCTGCTGCTGCCAAACAGTATTTCATTGTATGGAGTGTACTTTGTCCATGCGTTCGCCTGTTGATAGGCATGAGGGGCTGTTTCTCATTTTGGAGTAGTAAAAATCCCCTGCTATCTGCCTTCTTGTGAAGTTTTTTTGGACAGTAAACAGGAATGAAACTGGTGGGTCATAAAATAGATGTGTATTTAATTTTATGAGAAAGTGCAAGACATTTTCCCTCAGTCGTTGTACCATTTTACACCCCCATCAGCAACACAGGAAATTTCCAGCTGTTTAACATCACCTCCAGCATGCTTTCTGGGAAACACCCCTCTCCTGGAGTGTATATTACTTACATCAGACATCATGGATGTCACAGAAGGGAAAATAATTATTCTACAATGTGTCTAGAGGGAAGGGGTAATTTAACAGATCTGAGCATCCATTTTACAAACAGGAGACCAGGACCTTCTCCTTGGGTGTCCTAAGGGACACTAAGATTCAACACAAGCAGCCCTGGAAGAAAACATTACTGATGAAAAGACCCAAGATTAGATCCATCCTACTCTCCCATTGCCATTCTCTGGGGCCTTGGAGACATAGGGGTAGAAGAGGAATAAGGTTGATGGTCCTTATGAATTTTTCCAGCTTTCCATTTTCTCTTTTCTGCACCCATGACTGGAGTGGAAGTAAAAGCTATCTACCCTCCAAATCATAAAGAGGGTTCTCCTGTTCACTGTGTCTACTGTTTTCTGCGAAACTTTTTTCTTTAGCTCAGACATAAAAACAGGTATCTCTGTGTTCTCATTGCACAGAAGTAAACTGATATTGACAGGCTGGATATCTATTAATTCTCCACGTTCACTAAAATCAACAAACCTCCTTAAAGCTTCTGAACGCTTTCTGTTTCTGAAACGCTGTAACCCTGCTCCAGCCTCGCCCACGCCCCCTTCTCCTTCTCCGAGCCTGCTTCGGTTTGGCTTCTCGCTTGAGGTGCTAGGGCTTCCCTTGCCAGCTTCGCAATCAACACTTCATTTCTTGGCTTCAGAAAACCCATTCCTTTTATTGGATGATATCTCTACAAATTGATCATTCAGTTAATGCTTTTCCTCCTCACCTGCATTGATACAGACTAGGTCAACTGATTACATTTCCACAGAAATACTGTTTGGTGAGCTTGCCATGGTTGAGGAAGTCATCTTATCTCACATGTCAGTTAGAGCAGATCCAAAGTCACATTTCACACAGACAATGCTGTATGGCAAGTACATACATAACACCTGAAAACGTTTTTCCTCTTCCGAGAGGCTTAAGAAGCTCCTTCAGGAAACGAAATTTGGACATTGATTCTCCAGCCTGAAATGGCTCCAATGGATCAGGCGTGATTTCCCGGCAACTTAGGAGTGGTGTCCTTTAGTCTAGAGCTGCCCTGCCCTTTGTGACAGCTGACAGGTAGTCAGAGATAGTCATTGACTATCGAGCAGTGGGAACGCGGCTCCTCAGAACTGAGGTGTGTTGTAGAGGTAAAATGCACACTACATTTTAAAGACAGCACCAAAAAAGGTAAAATGCACCAGTAATTTTTTTGAACACTGATTGTACAAATATTTTTGGATATATTAAGTTAATTAAAATTTTTTAAATAAAAAAAACAGTGTATTTACTCTTCTCAATGGTACTTTTAGAAAATTTAGAATCATATATTTGACTTCTATCACATTGCTGTTGGGTAGTATGGGTCTAGAGCATTTTAAAGGGGTCTTTCTTTCAAAATGGTTTGTCCTTGTTTATTTCACCTTTAGCATCTCTTATCCAAAAACAACAGAATAAGTGCTTCAGAAATCCCTCATATGGAAAGGTTTTTTTTCTGGTACCAGTAAGTGCAGTTTTATATGGCCACTTCTATCTTTCAAACAAGCTTTTTAAAGGCAAGTAACATGGTAGCTAGGTCTTCCACACAAAGCCAAAGTATTAGATCTATTTTAATAAACAAGACAACAACAAATTTAGTATCATAGAAACTGATGGCAGTAAAGTATATTTAACATGCATGTAGTTAGGACAGGCTAGTAGTATTTCTGTTAGTGCTGAGATTACTACATCATTCTGGCCAATTATATTTTAAGTATAACTGGCATAAGATGCTCTATGTACCAAATCCAGAAAGTTTACTTGCTTCTTCCAATGAACAGGCTGAGGCTCATCTGGGAAGGCATGATATCAGTCCAGCCATGCCTCCAATAATTCAGTAGCATCATCTCCCACCTTTAAAAGCTTTGAAGCTTCAGTGAGTGGCAATATTCCAGTAATCCAAGACCCTGCTCCTCACTGAGATACCACAGGAAGGCTCTGGCAAATATTACTGGTCAAGACACCTGAGCCTGAATGGGTCCTTCCTTTGCCACTAAGGTATGCTAGATCATTTAAGAAATCTGTGCCTCAGATCCATTAGCTATAATATGTACAAGCATACAGAGGGTGGAATGATATAGAATTTGGGATGATGGTATCGCGGATCCCTTCTTTTTATACATTGTGTAATGACTGTTATGAACCACACGATTACATGTGTAGTTGGCATTGTCTTGAGCAGGTCCTTCTATCCTCCTGTGGCTGTAGCTACCATCACATCTGGTTGACTTGTGAGTATTTCCCATTGCAAAAAACAATGCATAGACAATCCAGCATTACAAAGAGCTTCACAAAGCTGACTTCATTTCCACAACAAATTATTATATTTCTAAGACACAGTGCATAACCCCAGAATGTTAGTGGGTAGTGCTGGAGTACTGTTTTAGACTAGACATCCATTATTCTCTTATGTTGCTTCTAGGCTTACCTATAAATTTGTAATTATTGAACCAGTTGTTAAGATTAACCCTGATACTTTCTCCAAAAAAGTTAAAAATATGACAACATAAGGACCAGTGTTCATGACAGGCTTGTTCTTACGTTGATTGTTCAACAGGCTCAGATTATGCATCATTTTACTTTAAAATACTATTTTATTTTGACAAAATAAATTCCTGACATACTGGTCTCCACTAACTGTGATAGAATCAAATATGAAGCCACTTTCTGTAAATAATAGTTTTAATATAGTACTTCATTTAGTTTCAACCTTGCTGTTCTAGAAAGAACTGCATAAATTCTTACCCAAAGAATTTTTTTCTCTCTGCCCTTGAGTTAAGAGGCATGTGTTCACTGCATTTCTGGATTCACTACTCTATATGATCTCTGACTAAAAAAATAAAGAAGACATCCCTTCACACATTTGCTGTTCCTCTACAGAGTTACCTGTCCATCGAAGTAAATACCAGTGGGAAAACTGTCTGTTAAGCAAAGAATAACCACATTATGTGTCTGTTGTCATTACAGATATTCATGGATCAACTTTTCTTAAAAGATGCCACGCCTGAATGAAATAATTTTCTTGATTATTCTCCAATCTCTTACTGGAGTTGAGAGATCAGTGGCTTCTTCTATTTAAGTACTTCCAGTGATAGAGTTCCTTGCCCTGTGCCCTGGGTCTATTTTCATCCATTTTCATAATTATTAAAAGAGTCTCTGTTAATATAGGAAGGCTGAACTATGCCTTCCTATAACTGTTTCCATCCTCCCCACAGGGCCACCCATAGTAAGACCAATTCGTCTTATCCTTGACAGATACAATATGTAAAGACACTAAATACTACCTACTACTCATTGAGAGTTTACTGTGTATTGGGAATCGTATTAAATGTTGTGTGTGTGATTTACTCTTTATAACAATACAAAGAAATAAATGCATTAATCTTTCTTTTATAGAAGATCAAATGGAGGTGTGGAGAGGTTTCCTACCTCACCCAAGACACTAGATAATATATGGAAGAAGTGGCCTTTGCACTCTCGGTGTCAGTGCCAGCACTTGCCTCCAGATGCTATGACAGAGCCACGTCTCCTTTCCACCTCACCTCCCTTCATCCATTAGGATATTTAAGCACAGTATGCAGCATGAAAAAGGCTCTCAAATAATGTTTGATGAATATGCACATGAGTAAATGTTCCTCAAAATGCTTCTGAGGTACTACATTCATGCTTTTCAGCTTTCTGGAATGTCATATTTTATGCCTAGAGATTTCAATTTCTTTAAGGCCACCACATGCTCTGTATCCACCAATCTTAAGATTCAAGTCTTCTTACATCAATAGTGTCTAAGCCTTTTAGGGGACTATCAGAGGATACTTTGACAATTTAATGAAAGGTAGGGACTTTTTTCCCAGGAAAATATGCCCCAGTGACACACATTTTAATCCTTAATTTGATACATTCATAGATCCTCTGATGCCATCCATGAAGGAACCATAGGATGGAAGTTTATTCAAATTTTTGCAGTGTTAAGATGATACTACTGCAAGGCAAAAGCAAACAAGAAATAAAACCTAGGTAACTTTTTGACAGTAGGTTAACACTTATGCTTGATTCCAATTCATGGGACTATTTTCCCTCCATTTTTCTCCAAATATACATTCTAGAGTTTTCTTTTAGATATGTCAGCTCACTCAAGTGCTACCATTCCCAAAGTTGTTCTTAAAAGTTCTTACCACTCACCTGGCTGGTGCGGCTCAGTAGATTAAGTGCTGGCCTGCAAACCAAAAGGTCTCCAGTTTCATTCCCAGTCAGGGCACATGCCTGGGTTGTGGGTCAGGTCCCCAGTAGGGGGCGCACAAGAAGCAACTGCACATTGATGTTTCTTTCTCTTTCTCCCTCCCTTCCCCTCTGTCTAAAAACGAATAAAATTTTTTTAAAAGAATCCTGTTTCTTTTTTTAAAAAAGTTCTTACTACTCATTTTTAGTTTATCTTGGTAAAACACTTGCCTTTGTATTTTGTACAAGTTCTTTTCTTTCCCGATCAAACCAAACAACCCTGTCAATGTCACTTACTGAGAGGTCTGTTTGTTCATTTCTGAAGAATTCTAATTCTCTTGCACTGAATATTGCAGCTGTGAACAAAGCCACATAGATTTGCTCCAAGAGGAAATATGGTTTTATCCGAGTGATACTTTTAATTATTAAGCAGTCCAGCTTAATTCATCATTAGTGCACATAATGAAACACAGTAAGGCAATTTAGAAGGAATGGAGCAGAGGTGCTATAAAATAAAATCTAAAGTCATAACATTTATCACAGCTTGCTGTAGAGAAATTTATTCTGCTAGAAGCAATAGTTTTACACGTAAAGCTTGAGTTGTAAAAGAACTTATGTCCACCCTGTGGCAGAAACTGGCTGGCTGTTCACAAAATGCAGTTCCTGTCCCTTCTGGGCACTCAGGCTACATTCCTTCTGGTTAGAAGTAGCCACATGACTGAGTTCTTCATGCCAGTATCATGAAGTAGCAGGCATGAATGCCATTTTGGGTTATCTACCCAAATAAAATCCTCCCCAGATAAAGTCCTCCCTCCTAACTCTCCCTGGTCTTTTTTGCTTCTGGTTGGCTGTATTAAAGATGACTCCCTGGAGAGTCTAATATCCATACACTGAAAATTGTAGGATTACCAAATAGAAGGAGGCTTAGAATTCAAGCTTGGACAAGAGCTGACAGGCCAAGATCACCCATGCTGGGCTGTTATTTGAGTGACAAATAAACCTTTCTTACATCAAGCCTCTGAGATCTGAGAGTGTTCAGAGGTGTTTTATCTGCTATAGGAGCTAGCATTGTTTTAAATAACACAGCTTCCCTTTACAAGCACAGATATCCATGGCGCCTGAGAAAATGCAAAGCTTGTTATGTTTGCTCTGTATACTTTACAAGTAATTTGGTTATTTTTGAAATTTTTATCTTTGAATATTAGAGGTTTGGGGGGTAAAAACAGTTAGTGTTGGAGGGATTGCATCTGAGTGAAAAATTATAAAACTTACTTGAAAGTCTGATAAGAAGGCAAACAAACATTTTTGCCAGCATTCCCCCTTCCCGTTTCCAGGTGTGGGTAGACAATTTTTAAAGTACAAAATTCTCTATTTAGCTTTTTAACAAATGGAAACAACATGGAGGAATACATTTAAAAGTTACAGAGTCAGACTCTCCTAGGTTCAAATCTTTTCCTCAAAATGGGGATTAGAAAGACCCAGATTTACATTTGCTATGAAATTAGGTACAATGATCAAGTACCTAGCACAGAGTAGCTTGTCCATAATCTCTAACAAAAACAATTGAAAGCCAACATTTTTTTTTTACTTTTGTGACATAAATATTCTAGGTAAAGATATATGCAAGTTAGACATTTTACTGTGGACAATATATACACACGAATGCATACACACATGCATACTCATTAGTTACTCAGCAAAAACAGGCATTTATGTGAACATGAAATACATACATTATTAAAATCCTTATGCCCGGAAAAATTACAATTAAAAATCAGAGGGGATATAACAAAAATAGGTCAGAGCAGACCATTCATAATGTATTCACCTTGTAACCAGGAGGCAAGCAAAAATAACAATCAATAAAAATACTGGCACAGTTAAAAGACACCATAAATCCCTAAATAAATAAAACTGTAATATACACAAGGCCTGGAACTAACAAACCAAAAGGAAAGGTGGAGGTATCTTAATGGAAGTAGGTTTAAGGAAAGGTTAAACCTGAGTTTGGAGGCAAGGTAAAAATGCAAAAAGATGAAGAGCAAAATACATCCTTCCAAGAAAAAACACATAGCCACACTGAGTCAGGAAGAAGAATGTAGTAAATGGGCACTGTGCACATGACCACATTCCCCCCTAGCTTGTTGCATTTAACTGTGTTAGTGAATATTCATGTTAAACCAAGATGACTGCCATGTTTATTGACATCACTCTTCTATTTACCAGTTGCATACATGCCAATTCCTATCTAGAAACACACATTACAGCAGAATTTAGTAGAGGCTCAATAAATATTTGTTGAATAGATCAATAAGTGCACTAGTACTTCAGGAAAGACAGCCAAGTAATAGAGGATGAACTATAAAATTTGTAGCATAAATCCTGATTTGGGTTCAAGTCTACAACTTTTTGGCATTTAACCTCCTGGAGACTTAGTTTCTTCCTCCACAAATAAGCCATCATGATGATAACTTGCTTCCCAGGATTATCATGAAGAGTATAAATAATTAACAGTATCATTAATAGCATGCTTTTCTGCTGAAGTCCTTGGCAAATAAACACTTCATGGAAAAATTTGGATTCAGCAAAATCATGATAGGAGATTGCACATGGGCTGCTGAAGGGTCTGGGAAGATAAAGAGTGTGTGTTAAGACACAGAAGTTGGGAAAAGTAAACTTATATTTTACTCAAATGACAGTGAGTCATCTAGATATATTAGTGTTGATAGTTTATAGAACTAGAAAGTAAGATGGTGTTAAGTCTCAGTCTATTAAGGCTAGTACAGATCAGTGTATTTTCTCTTTCATTTTTTCCTCTAGAGTTTTCGAACAGTGTGAAATAACTTTCATGTTAGCCAAACAAACAAACAAACAAACAAATAAACAAAAATCCAACAAACCATAGAACTGGTTACTTCTTGGGAATTACGGAGTTTAGGAGCTCGAAAGCCTTCATGTTTATCTAGTCAATTTACCCTCCTCCTACTGAGTTCCTTGATTTGACCTCATTTCTGCTTTTCAAGAAAGCATTTCCAAACCAAAGCAGCGGAATTGTGTTCATTATGTTGAACTAAGCTGCATCCAAGAATTAGTCTTATCAACAAGAAGATCCAAATTACTGTTCCTTGCTTCATTGATCTGCCTTGACTGAAGCTGTGTATATATTAGCTTTCAATATGCAGAGCATATGGTGACTACAAACTCTTCTAGCATAGACTCTACTGCTGCATATTCTAAAGAAGAAATGTTTGCAAAAAAAGTAACACTAAAATATATAACTACTGTATGTTACATAAAGATTACCTTTAATTTCAGGTAATTTTGTTATTTTTTGTTGTCAATTACAGGTGACATGTATTATTATATTAATTTCAGGTGTACACCTCAGAGATTAGACATTACATAACTTAATAAGTTATCATCCCAATACATCTCATACTCATCTGACACCATAATTAGTTTTTAAAATATTATTGACTATATTACTTATGTTGCACTTTACATCCCTAGAATGGGTGAGAAAGGTGAAGGGACTAAGAAGTACATACTGGTTGTTACAGACAATTTTAAAGAAGGAATTGAAGGGAACAAATACCTTAAAATCATTTTCATGATACAAATCCAAGTATACCTCCAGGAGACCAAATATCTAGATAGGGATGAGTTCTTTTTCTCCAAGTTGTCTATCATCCGAAGACTTAGAATATGTCATAATATGGGATAGGCAGGATGTTCGGTACTTATGAATTATGTGTAGTCCTAGATTCAGAGAAGTGCCATCCCAATCCGCAAGCTTTTCTGGGAGGTTGATAAAGATATGCGACTTCCCTCCCTAATGACCCACATAACCCATGATCAGGTTTAGAATTTCAGAGAGAACATTTCCAAGGAGTATTTAACAGCTGTTTTTACCACTTCCCATTAAGTAAGGTCCAAACTCTTTCCCAGCAGCTTCAAAGTCCCTTTTTTCCTGTTCGTCATCACTCGCCACTGTTTTCTTCCAGCTCTACCCACTAAATTTCTTCTACTTCTTTAAACATGGCATGCTCCTTCTGGCTTCCAGGACTTTGCCCATACTCTGACCACCATCACGGACTCTCCCCTGGTGATATTTATACTCAGGTATCTAGTCTACCTTCTCTGCCTAGATTAGATCCTCACCCTATAGACTTAGCTTAATAATTCAGCTAATATTTTTGTTGAGTTGTATTTATTTTCTGAGAGGCACTGCAGTTTTACCTTGTATATCCCAGGACTTAGCTCAATGCTCTGAGCATACTAAACTGAAGGGAAAAAGTCACCAGAGAATTCACTGTCTTGTCTAGACAGGAAAACCAGCAATTCAAACACCGAGCCTTAAGTGCTTTGAGGTGAAATATGACTACGGTAAAATAGTCCAACTGCATTTGTTACAGAAAATCTGACAGTATAAATAGATGTTAATCAAATTAATGTAAGTAGTCTCAAAAGAGGCACGCTGGGCTGGTGCAACTGCTCAATGTGTTCAAGGATGCGAGCTCTCGAAGTGTCTATGATTACCATCCTGTGGTATGGATGGCTCCTCATTCTTGTTGCCTCACTCAGGATGATGGCTGCTTCTCCAGGTTCCCAGGGGGAAAAAGAATGGAAGTACAGAGGCCAAAATGCTTGCCTGCTCTATTTTTATTTTTATTTTTTTTAATTGTTACATTGCCTTCCAAAGTGATTTTTTTAAATTTAATTTTAATTTATTTTTAAGAGTTTCACCCCAGTAGTCTCCCCTGATGTCATGCTGGTCAGGACTATGTCACTGGACCATCCCCGGAGAGCGGTTACAGACAAGAGAGGCTGAGGATAGGCGTGAGTCAGCCCATCAATGCTGAGTACCATCAACACTGTCAATGGAGCAGAAAGATGAGCGGAGTGAGAACAGATGCGGTTAGATGCATGAAGTAAGCAGAAAGATTGTCATGTTCTGCTAAAAGGTTGGATTTAGCCTTAAGACAATATGAAAAACAAGAGATAAAATTGGATTTGTCTTTTAGAAAATTCGTTTCTACTACCATTCTAATCCCATCTGAACCTACCACGTTAGCAGCCACCTAGGACCTGGTGTAGGGAAGACATGGCTGTTCCCTCTACCATCCGTGAAAGGCACAAATCACAGATTGACCATTCTGTTAGCACCTTAGAGGCTTTGATTATTTTTTTAATGGAGTAAAGGGGAAGTATTGCTTAAGAAAATAAACTAAACTGAAGCCATGGAAGAATGAGCCATGGCCATAACAGTGTAAAAAGCAATGCACCTGGAGCAGAGTACCTGCTGCACGGCAGACACATGCACATATTGTGGCAGCCGCAAAAACGCAGCTCACAGGCCTCCAACGACAGGGGCTGCTCCTGTCCCAGGGCCCTGGCTGCTGTGCTGAGCTTCCCTTAGAGGGCACTGAGGTCTAAAGCTTTCCCAGCTTTGGTTCCTCTGTCCTTGCCTTGAGGTCAGACTTGCCTGCTTGTAGTCTCTGGCCCTCCCCGTCTTCCTGGCTCCACCCCCTTGTCTTTCACAGACATTCCCCCGAATAATATCCTAGCACATGTAATCCCATCTCAGCTTCTGCTTCTCAGAGGGCTCAGACTAACACACTTGGCACATTATTCAATCCTCAAAACAGCCCTAGGAGGTCAAGGCTATCTTTCCCACTTGAGAAAGGAGTCAAGTTTAAAAACCTTACTCAACAATAGGCCCTGTATCATTAGTCTTATTCAACAATAGGCCCTGTATCATTAGTAAGGGCTAGAGGAAAGAGTCCAACTATTTGTTTTTGGAAATAACATTTTGATTTTCCTCCATTTTAAGGGAAAACACTGACTCCACTAGACACACACAGAAACCAAGGCCAGCCTTTTAATCAGACTATGACTATGACCTGGGAAAACACAAGAGTGGTAGCATTCTGTCAAAAATGTGTTTCTTACTTTTAGGACTTGTGATTTTGTTACCTAGATAGACGTCAGAACATGACTTGTTAAAATTATTTTATATAATAGTGGTAAAATGTTTGTTTTTTCCCCAACTGAGTTCAAAGCTCCTTTGAAAATGTATGGTGAATATGTTTAAGTTCCTCTAGGTTACCACACACAAATATTGATGTTTCTCAAAATATGCTCCCTTTACTGGCCCTGACCTGAAAATTTACCAGAAATGTGACATATTCTACTTAAGGTTCAAGGTCCTGAAGATGGAGATTTAACAAGAATTCTCTCCGCTTAAGAGCTGCCTTGTTAACATGTTAATATATTGTCAGTTTTTCAAGTTTTTGACATTATTGGTAATTTTCATGGTTACTTAATTTATGTCACTTTCAAAAAATCACTTTAGGTCCTTTTTTTTTCCCCCTTTATTCTTTGTTTTTAAAGCAAACTTATTTTGGCTTTGAAAAGGAGTGGGAGAGTCTGAGGCCTTCCCTTCTGTCTGGTCTCAGGCTCAGTCGCAGGGCAGGTCAACAAGCACATTCCGGGCCTGACTGGCCTCTTCTGTAAAAGCAGATAACATCACCTGCCAGAGTGTCCCACGGATTGGGGACGAAGACAAAGCATGTATGTCAAATTGTCTCAGTGCTTCTGGAGATACATATCATTCGCACAAAACACTGAGCATTTTAGAGAAGCTCTCGGTTACTAGACCAGGGTTACTGTGCTCCTGTGACCTACTTCACATAAAATTTTGTTTTAATGTAATATATTTTTATGTTTATGGTCTCGTCCTACTTCTCTGCCCAATGTATCATTTTAATTTTATTTCCTATGGTCAAAAGGCTGTCCTACTGTGAAAAATAAAAAGTCTTTGGGATTGAATTATTATTAGTTAGCCTATTTAAAAGATATTAAAAATTCATATAGCTATTAAACATAAGGAGAAATTGCGTTTGAAATTATTTTAGTGATATGGGGCTTTAGTTTATCATGAAACTTTGCAAGCACCTCAAATGGTTTCTCTAACACTCATCAAATGACTATTCATTATGCTTCTTGCTCTTTTGCCTAGAGGTACCTTGTTTATCTGAATATACTTTGAAAGACATAGAAAAATTAAAGTGTTTTTAATTTAAAAACTACTTTACCAATATAAAGAAAAAATATGTTGATCTTATGTGCTTTGCAGTTTTGCTAAAACCTTTAAACCACTAATACAGTGCATGTAATTTAGGTAAAATACCTACTATGTAGCCAGATTAGCAAAGTCAGTCCTTGTTGTCAAACCAATCAACCAAATTAGGTTTACATTCACTAGAAAAGATAGGGCTTCAGTTTTCATTTAAATACACATGCCAACAAACATTCCTATGATCACCATATCATTCTCTATTTTATAGAGACAGCCAGACAGTTGAGCATTCTTTGAGATTCAGAAGGTAAGAAGGGGAGGTCATTGAATAGTCTCATCATGCTCAGCTGACTCTATAATATATTTAAATACAGAAGATTCTCAATACAAACCAAAGTACCCATTTCTAGCATCTTGGATCGTCCTCAACAGGGTATGTCTCAATCTCAAAGTCCTACCAATGAGCCCTGGCAAGATTCAGGAGGGTGAGTGGTGTTTCTTTTGCAAAATGAAGGAAGAAACGATTTCAAGTGAAGGCGGATGTGAGGCTCTGAGAGTGATTGTCTGGAAATTCGTATGCTTTCTATTCTGGTGATTTACCTTCTCCTGAAGGCCTTCTAGGTTAGGTTTACATTAAAACTTAACAAAAATAAGGAGATGTGTTTTGGATGCAGTGCTCTTAGTCTCTGGGGATAGATAAATCTGTGGTAAAATTATTGATCTGCTACTTCCCAGCTGTAGGAACTTGGACAAGCCACTTATCTCAGTGAAACAGAGATAATAATAGCATCAATCTTGTAGGATGGTTAGGGGGTTATATGAAGATGTATGTGTAAACCCTTAGCACCTGTTAAATGCTCAATAAAATATCAGCATACATAAAGGCCTACCGATTGTACAATTTAAGAGAGCTCCCAAAGAACTGAGAACTCAGGAAGGCATTGTTCCCTCCGGCTGCCAATCAGAAAAGGCTCCCTGAAGGGAGCTGAATTGGGTATCACAAGAAGAGTTAGATAGAGAGGAGCTAACAGATATGCTGGAACCTAAGTTGCCAGGATTTGGAACCTATTCATTAACATAAGATATGAATATAGTTTATATTTTATATATGTTTTTAAGAATTGGTCATCACAGTTGTTGGTGATATTGTGCTTACTTTAAAAAAATTTTTATTTCTTGATTTTTAGAAAGAGAGAGCAAATGGGGTGGGGGGGAGAGATAAACAGGCAGACAGACATTGACTTGCTGCTCCACTCATCTATGCCCTGACTAGGGATCTGACCTACAACCTTGGTGTATCGGGATAATGCTATAACCAACTGAGCTGTCCAACCAGGACCCCCGGTTTTGGAAGAACTTTATTTTATTTGTGTCTACCCTTAATACTCTTCAGCTCAATTTAAACATCCCATCACATACAGTTATTTGTAGTCCTTGGCTTCCCGGGGAGGGGCACAGCCTTTGAAACTGTTCAGTGGCTAACAAGTCCAGTCATAGTTCAATCCCCTTCTTTCCTGTTGCATGCTATCTGCCATCAATTTACACTAAGATTTTTACCTAATTTACACAAAGTCATACACCTAGCTAGAACATTTAACAGAACATAGTTTAATCCTACCAGCAGAGGGAAGAATTCAAAAGATGAGACTTGAACATATTATGTGTTAAGTCTTAGGTTATGTGAAACCTATTATATTATCTTTAAATATTGGGTACAATATTTGCATTGTATGCATGCATTCCCAATTACATAAATGAATTGTTATTCAAAAACTCAAGAGCTACTTATTGTTTCATATATTCCTTTTTGTTACAAACATTCAACTTTTCCCTATAATTGTATTAGACCATAATTTTCACAGTATCTCTGCTTAAATTGAACGTGTTAGTTGGCTTACATCGGACATGCTTAGCAACATTTTTAAGACCTAAGATTGTAGTTAAATACAGTGACAACAACCCTCTCATCCCATCTTTAGTGAAACTGGCAAACAACTCTATTGTGCCAGTTTTCAAAAAAACATTTTTTTAAAGCAGGCTTTGGCAAATTAGATAATTATTAAGCAAAACAATACGGTGCCCAACATGATGCATTAACAGTTTCTAATGTTATTGAACTGAACGACAAGAGAGGCACTTTGTTCTTACTTACTTGGCAGACAATTATTCTTTGCTCCAGCAATACTTCATGTGCATACTTCCAAGGAAGACTCATGAATGCAAAGGTTCATTAAGGGAATGAGAGAATCGATTGTAAAATGGAAAAGGCCGGGTAAGGTCATATTTCAAAGAGATGAATATGGTACACTCCATTATGTTGTAATCAGCCTCTCTCTTTCATTCCACAAACTGTAATAGTTTATCCTAATTTTGAAAAAAAGAAAAACAATCCCTGCAGCCTGCTGACCACCTTTACCCTAAAGCCCAGGAAGGAGTTGCACATGCTGCAGGCATTTTCCATTTACCACAGTCCTTGGAGTCCACCAAGCCAATGTTCCTGACCATTTTTCTCCTTAATAAGAAAAACATTCAAATGCTACTATTATTGCTGCCCTGGCAAACCACACTTAATAGATGGGACTTGCCCTGTACATGACACTTACAACATCAATCAAGACTGAATTTTATTTCAATTTATTATGGTTGCTGTCCAAATGAAAAAATGCTTATATCGTAAAAGTGTCCTGCAATATAAATGTGCCAATGATGTAATCACAGATTTCAGGCAAAAAAAGAAAAAAATCCTGATTTGGGTTAAACATTTTCCTAACCTTCCTCCTAAATTTTTCATTGAAGTTAAACATAACAAAATAATGGGACCATTAAGAGGTGATGCTGGTACAAAGCAGAAGTCACATGTTAAATATTTTATATCTTTATGAGGGAGCTTTATTATATTTTCCTTCTTTAAGAAGGGAGTTGATATTTCCAAATGATCTGGGATAAATGACTTTAATTTCACTTTCATTGAAGGCTCATCTGCAATTTTTTTTTTTTATGCCCTTGAAATGACCATTTATCAGGAGAGCAACACTACCCAGCTTATTAGTCTGGAATTCATCCTTGGCCACAGCTGTTGGCTGGCTGAAGATCCCCTGGGTCCTACTCATTTCCCACTGGGCTTTTGTCCCCAATGGGAGGGAGAGACAGATGTCAAGGGATGCTTTTCACCCATGGCAAAAATAAATAAATAAATAAATCATACAACCTTCTGCATCTTGCATGACCTACTGGGGGTGACTGAATCTTCCTGCAAAGAACCCAGCAGATTTCTGGAGAAGCTAGAAGTTCTGGAGAATAATGAAGTACCTATTTTAGACTGCCAAATCTTCTCTTTCAGTGGTTCTCAAAGTTGAGAGTGCCTCAGAGTCACATGGAGAATTTGTTACAGAAGTTAGCATCACTTAATGGGTGTGTGACTTTTGCCATTGCTCCACTGCTGTCTTGAATTTTTTAATAATTTTTGAAAAAGGGCTTGACATTTTGTGAACTTCATGGGTTAAGTAGCTAGTCCTGACAGAAGGTCAAGGGTAGAGTAGGGGAATTTGCAGTTCTAACAAGATCCTAGGTGGTACGGATACTGCCAGTCTGAGGACTACACTTTCAGAACTGTGTGCTAGAAATCAGAATGCTAAATACTTGATTTCCATGCCACCACAAGCAAAAGGTGGTCGTGAAACAATTTTGGAAAATAAATTGTAAATAGAATTTTGCTGAGGAGGACCTCCTTTCCTTTGTCTGCACAATCCTTCTTCTTCCTATCTGCCTAGAATGCAGCTGTGGTGGCTGATGGTACAGCAGCCATTTTGCAACAATGAGGACAAACATAAAATACTGACATGTTGGAGCAGAAAGCTTAAAAACAGGTACCCCAGCATGGGTTTCTACCAAGGAGAAATTCCTAAGAACTAGAGCTGATCAGAAAAATAAATCTGTGTACTACAATTATTATATAAAATTGAAAAGTATTCACCCAAAACCCTGACCAAAACAAAATATTGCTAGCATTTAGGCACTGTGCCTTCCAATACTGTTTGTTCTATACATAGTGTTATCAATGACATTGCTATGATAATACTGGGTAATCATATGACATACAAAATATTGTATCCAGATGCAATCATAAAAATAGTAAATACAAAAACCTTTGTCTCATTGCACTTACCATTCTTATGATAACAATGCTGCGTAATTATTTGTGCTTCACATTTGCATGGCTTTTTCACAAGCATTATCTCACTGGCTGACAACAATCCTGTGAGTTGGGTATGGGAGGCAGCAATACCCCAATCCAGGGATGAATCATCAGAGTTACAGAAATGTCTGAGGGTGCCCGGCTGGCCAACTGACGGAAAGGGGACTCAAATTCTGGTCTTGACTTCTAACCCCAAGCCTTTGCACCCCAATGTGGAAAAGAATCAATTTTCAAGGTCAAACAACCTCAAATAAACTATGAGATCTAAAGTCTTTACTTCCTCTATTTTTCCAATACAGGAAGTTGAACTAACATTCTCAAAGTCCTTTTCATTATCCCCTACTTCTAGGAGATGCCTCTGGGAAAATGAAAAGGTTCTATCTTCAGTAAGTGTTAGAACACTAAATTCTACGAATTTCTTCTTGGCAATTCGCAATGCAAATTAGAAGTAAAGGTTCTTCATTAAAAGTCCTGTAATTTTTTTTAAGTTTTGTTTAGACCAAAATTTGTCCAAGTTATTTGACCAAACAACACTTTCTTTAAAGAACAAAAAATTCAACAACACCTCTCAGAGCATTGCTTTCTATGGAGGTAAAAGTCCTTTCTGACTTTAAGACTTCCTTGAATGCAAACAATAGTCCTCCCCTTATCCACAGATTTGCTTTTTGCAGTTTCAGTTACCCACAGTAAACTACAGTCCCAAAGCATTAAATAGAAAGTTGCAGAAATAAACAATTCATAAGTCTGAAATTGCACGCTGGTCTCAATGGTGTGATGAAATCTTACACCATCTAGTTCCGCCCCACTCAGGGTGGGAATCAGCCCTTTGTCCAGTGTCACCACACTGCATACACCCCCTGCTCGCTAGTCAGTGGCTGTCTTGGATATCAGATCGACTGTCAGGGAATCGCAGTACTTGTGTTCTGGTGACCCTTTATACGTAGTAATGGCCCCAAAGCACAAGAGCAGTGATTCTGGCCATTCAGATAGGCCAAAGAGAAGCTGTAAAGTGCTTCCTTTAAGTGAAAAGAGATGTATGTACAGGAAAACCACAAAATATACAGGGTTTGGTAGTACCTGTGGTTTCAGTCGTGCACTGGGGGTCTTGGAATGTATCCCCCCAAATAAGGAGGGGACTACTGTAAAGGAAATGGAAGATCTAGAAAAAGAACGACAACCACATCAAGTTGTCAATTATTAACCTTGTACCTAATATTTGACCTAAATAAACAACTTTATCATTTAAGTTTTAAAATACAGTTTTATACTTTTAATATACTTTTATAGTGTATAGTTACGGCATTTGCAAGGATTAATAAACTTGGTCGCTTCAATGTAATAAAATTTTATGAAAATAGAAGTGTAGTATTAAATTCAGGAACAATCTTTGCCTTCACCAAACCATAATTCAAAAAAAAAGAAAGAAAGAAAAGAAATCTCACATGCTGCCCAAAATTAATAGCCCTAACTTGAGTTGCAGAAATCACCCTTGAGCATTTTACTCCCCATATTTATTTTACTATTAGGTTTTTCAACAAAGTTCACTTTGGTCACATTTAATTGAGTTAAACAGCTATGCCTAAGGTTAGAAATTATGAAATGATAGATGTGGACAACTACCCAAACTGGCAAGGCCCTGCTTTATGAAGGACGGGAGACAGGGCACGACGCTGGCTTTACACGTTGATTTAATTAGCAGCAGTCTAATTTAGACATAAGTGTCAGAGACAGACATCAGCGATGCCAAATCAGACAGTCTCTGACTTCCAGCCATTTTCTAAGCGCTAAACTTACGGAAAATGGCTTCCCATTCAGACAAATTCAGACATGTTATTTTTCTGGAAGCCTGGTCCATGGTTGGATGCGAAGGGTTAACTTCTGGGCAAGTTCAATGTGTATCTTATTGTTCTAGGTCAGTTTTCATAACTGCTCAAATTTTGGTATGAGGCACATCTAAACCAGAGGTTTATTTTTCCACCGTCGCAGTAAATACTGCCCCATTTTAGGTTCATCAGTCATTCAAGCAAGACTGTCTAGACCATTCTAGTGAGCTTTAGAGAAATACTGAGATAAATAAGAGGAAAGGTGTGTGCAAAGCTTTTCATAGTCCCTTCTTTATTGTCATAAAATAGGTATAACAAAACCTACAATTTTAACAATTAGGTGTACAGTTCAATGACATTAAGCACGGTCACACTGTAATACAGCCATCCCCACTATTTCCAGAACTTTATCTTAAATAAACTCTGTACACATTATGTAATAACTCCCCATTCTCCCCTCTTCCCCACCCCCTGGTAACTATATTTTACTTCCTCTTTTTGTGAATTTGACTATCCTAGGTAACTCATATAACTGGAAACACGAAATATTCGTGTTTTAGTGTCTGATTTATTTGACTTAGTATAATGTCCTCAAGGTTCATCCATGTTGTAGCATGTACCTGAACTGCATTCCTATTTAAGGCTGAATAATATTCCATTATGTATATACCACATTTTCTTTCTCCATTCATTTCATCCATAAACATTTGATTTGTTTACCCCTTTTGGCTATTGTGAATAATGGTCCTTTGAACGCAGGTATACAAACATCTGCCTGAGTCCCTGCTTTTAATTTGGGGGTATATATAACCAGGAGTTGAATTGCTGGATCACATATTAATTCTACATTTAACTTTTTTAATGAACTACCATGCTGTCTTCCACGGAAGATGCACCCTTTTACATTCCCATCAGCAATGGACAAGGATTCTAATTTCTCTTCATCCTATCAATACTTGTTACTTTCTGTGTATTTTACAATAGCCATCCTAAAGTGCTATGGCTTCCTTTAAAAAACCCACTTGTAGAGAGCAAGTAGAATAGAGATAATTAGTATATAAAAAGAGGAAAAAATGTATAAATCTTATAGTAATCCATAGTGCACTTTAGATATTAACACTTAGATAATAAGCCACCTTTAGTCTATAGCACTGGCTCTGAAAGTGTGGTCTGTGAATTTGTATGTATAAGACCAGCTATTCCTTTCAGGAGAGACCAACTTTTTTGGTATCTCCGGGCCACACTGGAAGAAGAAATGTTGGACTTAGAAGCACATTGTGACACATAAGCACACACACACACAAATTTCTCACATTTTAGGTAACTTGATGATTTTATGTTAGGCCACATTTGCAGCCATCCTGGGCTACATGCAGCCCATGGGCCACAGGCTGGACACGCCTGCTAGATCTTCCCATTTCTCATTTTAGCCAGGTTTCCCTACATCATATGGGAGTCCACAATTCAAGGCTATCTTCAGTTAGACACATGACAAAGTCACATTTCTCCATGGTGCTGCTCAAGAAACACAAGTCCAACTTTCAGAAAGCCTGATCAACCTGAAAGTGGGTCTCTAGTTTCCTTAAATCCCTACTAGTAACTGTGAGACATCAGTCTAAGGAGCTTCAACACCAGGCATGGTCAGGAACTGGACTAGTTAGAAGATCACACAGCTTGAGGCTCATCACCAACTGGGAAGAGAGGAGAGTCACCACAATCCTCATTGAGCCACTATCAGCAGCACCAGCAGGCCAATGTCAAATATTAGTACTTTTCGATGGTAGAAAAATGATAACCTCTGGAAAAAGAATAAAGAGAACATATGGCAGTAAACCACAGTCACATCTAGGTTGGCCTAATTCTTCACTACTTTCACTTGGTAATGTAGAGCTGTTATACATGCAATTACTGTGTGTACTACTGATCACATTATAATAATGAATGTGCTACCCAGACATTATTAAACTTTTCTGTCATAGAAACTCTTTTGACTTAAGATATTTTTTTAATATTCTTACCCTTAGCCTGAAGGTAATTTCTTTAAATGGTCTGCCAAAAAATTCTCAACAACTCTTTTAATAACAGGAAACTTTTCTTATTTCCAGAAACCTTTCATATCTTGGACCTCATATTAGAAAACTAAAAGGCTCTGAAAAGTAGAATTTGTATACTTACTGCAGATGTCTTTAAAAAATGTAAAAGTGTGTTTGTGTGTGTGTGTGCACTACATTAGAATGTAACTATATACATTTGGAGAGGGAGGGAAGGAAGGGAGATGCTATCCAAACACTAAGAGTAGAAACTGAAAATTTTAAAATAGTCTTAGCAAACATTTGGTAATGAAGAATTTCAGAAGCATCAAAGTTGCCAACAACTTGTACATATAATTTTATTAACATAAAAATATCTTTAAAAATACCAAAACGATGATTTGCTTTGGTTATTTGCTGAGCTGATTTTCACGCCTTTAACAAATATTAGGTAAAAAATAACATAAAACACTACAGTAACTGTAAAACACTAAAGTAACTGGAGGCTGAAAAAACATGGCTTTGGCAAAAGTCAAGATTTTCTCTGTTGCTTTGGGCCACCAATGAAAAACCCATATTTGAATGAGTAAAGGTGTCTTATTAGTGAAATTCAATTGCCCTGGGATGAATCAGTCAAGGAAAGCAACACTAGTAAAAGAGGGCATAAGGATGGTTTGTAGTGATAGCCTTCAGATCAGGAAGTAAAAACAAAGGAAGACAGACTACCATTCTGTGAATTTTGATGAATCCACACATCTTGTGACTTGGGTTGCTTGCAGTGAGCGCCTAGGTAGCTCAGCACATTGCTATCACTTCCTGTCCTCAGCAGATCGCCCCGTTGTCTATTTTCAAAATTCTCAATAATTCTATTATCCAATTAGAGAAGGAAATTCACAATATTATCAAGAGGAAATTGGATTGACAGTTGCTGTTTTCCAGTTAAATATGATCCAGGACTCTCAGATGTAAAGTGCGGTGAATTTGCTAAAAGCGAAGGAAGTTGAAGTACAGGCCTGAGGCAAAATTTCTGTACACACTTTCTACTACAGTAACTCCATGGAGTGGATTAAACTGCATATTCCAAAACAAGAATGTAGGTACCATACCATCCCTCACTCTATCATCCCCCCTTTTTAAACTATCCCCCGACATGTGCTCATAAACACATATACCAGGCTTTTTTATACCCATCAACTGATAGCCCTGTTATTTCCACTATTTTAAAATGATCCTAAGGCAATATTGACTGAGTACTTATTATATGCCAGAGATATCAAAACTCTCAAAGCACTGTTAGATTTTATTACTATGTTCAGTTTACAGCTTAATGGGGAAAAAAAAAAGAAAGAAAAAAAGCTTGAGTGTTAAGTATCAGATTTTCAGCACTTCAGCCCAGTTTTCACTGATTACAGGGCCTCAGCTTTTAGCCACTGTGCATGGTTGTTAAGAAAAAGCTGTGATTACCTGAATTCCAAACCTAGGCTCACCTGTGTAAGTTATTGTAATTTTTTAACATCAGTTCTCACAGGGCTGTGGTGAATGTTTAACAAATCGACATGCGTGAAGTTATTTGCTCTTACCCAAGAATTTACTATTACCTGTATCCTTGTTATTGTTATTGTTATTGTGCTTTTTAGAAACACATCTTACGTGCACATCTTATGAAGAACAGCCCATTGTTCAGTTTCAGGATGTGTGAAATGGCTCATATCTGGCTCTTCCAGTGTTTCCGTGCAACAAAGGTGGGTTTCATGATAATTTAGACACATGATCATTTAGTCCTGAGTGTCATGAATCCTAACAATATTCCCCATGCAAGCCATGGGGCGCTCGACCATGCTGAGGGATCAGCCAGTCACACAGCACGTATGGGCCAAGATCCAGATAAAACCTTCCCGGGGCACAAGGCCTCAGAACCCACCGCACCGCCCTCTCCCGGAAGGCTGTCACACCGCCAGTGGCGAAACTAAAGCTGGCCAGAGTGGCTGCGAGTCAACGATGCCCTGCTCCCAAGTGGCCAGGAGCGGAGTATGTAACAAATATGCAAAGAAAGAAAAATATCATATAAACTTTACGAGGTCTTAACATAGAGGCAACCATAATGCTGAGCATCATTTCTAGAAGAGCTGTGCGAGGTGTGATATTATTCCTGACGTTAGTCTGCATATCATACTCTTTCCTTACAATAAGTGACAATCATGTTCTGTTGCTGCTATGTCTTAGTTTAGTATTTGCCAGCCTTTTAATAAATATTACCCATAAGCATAACCATAATATTCTCTCACAAATAGTTCTAGACTTCAAAGAAGGTATAATTACTAATCCTAATACTCAAGGAGCAAAGGAACTTTGCGAAGTGAGCTTCCATGTGCACTTTTAAGAAGTGCTGCCTAGAGTTAATACACTGTAACAATGTGCTATAATAAATGGGCCTCAGCCAAAATTTACCTTCTAATATATTACAGATATCAATCTCACATTGTGATAATAGCTTGAAAAAAATACTTTCCATTGTATAATAAGGACCCTTTTGTCTCTTCCCCTGACCCCCAGAAAGTATTCACCATAGATTATTTTTTCTCATGCATACCAGTTAATAGAAGACGTGTGACTTTAAATCCTTCTGCAATCCCTTTATGCACAGATTACTTTGTAATTGATGGTCTTTGCTTATGAAATCTGAATCTGCAGGTGATCAGAATACACCAGTTTTTGTGTTTCCATGGCATTAATTCAAAACAGCAGGTATTAGAGAAGTAGAAATCTATGGTTCTTATGCAGAGAATACTTTCCAAACTATTAATACTGTATTTGATGTAAAATGTGAATCTCAAATATGAATCCACAACTCCAAAGGCAGCCTGGTTGTGTTCAAAACTCCCAAAGGAAGAGAGTCCATTTAAAAAATAATTAGAAACCCTTTGTGAGCACATGGTTTGTACATCACGGACACCAAGGCTTAATATAGGAAAGCAGCCTAAAACTAATTTAAACAGAGTGTCTCCCTTATGTCACTGTCTTTTTCAGACTAGCCTTTCCATATGGTTCAAGCTGCCCTGCGAGTAGCAAGTTTTATCTACAGATACATTTACCTGGGAAGTTGGGTATCACAAGGCTCCTCAAACCCCCTCTTTCCAATTAAGGATCAGGTGAGCTCAGAACCACACCCAGGGGGCCTTCAAAGGGTGATTCAGTCCCTCCAGCAATGGGTTGAGCAGTCTAGTTGGAGGGGCCAGATGTACCCAAGCTACAAACAGAAGAAAATAAAACCAGGTATATTTCTATGCCAAAATCTGTCTTGTAGACAAGGAGTGCCACCAGATACTAAGATAGGGTTGCTCAGCCTTAATCATAGCTAGCTGGGAAGGGTTTGCAGAGAATATGGGACTTGAGCTGGAAAAAAGGAATTGTTGGATAGATAGAAGTTGCCAGCATCCTAGTGTAGGGATTTGGATCTCTGACATTAAATGAGGTTACACTCACAAAGTGAAGGTCCATCCTTAAAAATCCCCTAAATCACTCCATAAAGCACAGTATAACATTTAAAATAGTAGGTGGTATATAATACAAACACAGAGGACAGTTTTATAGCACTAGTTAATATATTATCTGCATAGCTCAAATTGTTCCAGTTACATGCACGTATGACATAGCTTCACTGTAAAGAATGTCAGATGGGCTATTGGAAACATTCTGTCTTCTCAAAAATCCAGTAGAAGAGCACTCTAGGAATTACCGACCTTACTTCAAAAGGAACGTTTGTTCAAACCGCAAGGTCTCCGATCTATACCTTAGTTTTGCCATCCTAACATTAGGTCCTGTTATACAACATTAGGAGCCTGAGTGTCCTGCCCAGCTCATTCTTGACCCAGGCTGAGGTCCATTCTGCTGTCAGTGATTGAGAGCTACACTACAGACATGCTATGCTGCACTTATCCTAGAACACAAGTGTATGAATTGATCTTAAAACGACTTGATTTAGAATGCACAGCTCTCCATGGGACTTCTTCACTTAACAGACCCACAGATTCTCAACATTTGCAAAAACATTAAAGTTCATTTGGTCCAACCATAATTCTGAGGCTCAGATTCCCATTAAAATGTCCATGTTAAATGGCCTCACAATCATATTTGAGCAACGCCACTGACTAACTAGAAATTCCCAAAGGCAGGAAGTCATCCCATTTCAGCCATGTGAATGTTCCTTACAAGTTCCTTCCTTATGTAAAATCCAACCTCAGTCTCTCTCTCTCTCTCTCTCTCTCGTATTGATCCTGCTTAAACCCTCTGAGGCCAGCAGTCCAACTCCCCTTTTTAGGATGACCACATAATTTGTTTGCTCAATGCAGTCCTTGTACATGATTATTATCCCAACCTAATCATTAATACAGCCTCCCTGTTATCCTCACAGGTGAAGTTGCCTCTTTTGGGCCATCCTAATATAATGAATGTTGACCATCTAGCAGACTGCCTGAGTCTTCTTTATTTACAGCTAAAATTCCCCACATCTTTCAAAAAGACTTCACCTGGTATAGTTTAAGATCTGTAATCATCCCGGTTTCTTCTTTTGAATACACAGTAGTTGGTCTCTGTTTAAGTTTGGGGAAAACATGTCAGATTTTAAGTTCCCTATATTCTGTAAATATGTTGTTTTATACAGGATCTGGCACAAATAATTCCCTTTTTATTACAAAATCATAAGCATGTAATTCTGTAACACAATAATATCATACTCAAGCACACCACATGGCATTTAAGGTGAAGTGTTCAAATTAAAACTATAAATTATTACACCCACATTATTACTGTGCCGACCACACTCAAGCAGGTGTTACTTCTGCCAGACCCTGTCTTTGACAGTCAGTCACCTCACATTGTGCATTCAGCTTATATTTTCTTTCTTGTGAGTAATATCTTCTATTTTTGACTATTTTTAGTGACCATTTGGATCTATTCTTCAAAATGAGGTTCCTGCAAAGAGTTAGTAAGCCTGTTACTGAGGTCAAAGACATTCCATCCCACTCAAGGGTATTTAACCATTTGATAACATTAAAACATTACTTGAATAACTTCACAAAAGGGTTTTGTAAAGAAATCTAGAAATCTGCCTTTGGGTGGTTGCTACACAAGGCAATATACAGATGATGTATCATAGAACTGTACGCTCAAGACCTAATAATCTTATCAACTAATATCACCCCAATACATTTAATTTAAAAGTTTTAAAAATAAAAAAAGTCTATATATAAAAAGGAAAGCAAAATAGACTAAAAGACAGAACACAATTAATAATGAAATGGGAGGAAACAGCACTAAAACAGAAAAACCAAGCCTAAACCACCAGCACTATGTCACTACTGTTTAATCTTTAGAGAACATTCTTGGACAAAAATTGTGCTTTATAACATTAAGAAGTTTGGTGATGCTCTTTTGAAAGTTGTGCCCTCAGTATTTCCTCCCTTGCCCCATGTATGGCTTACAAAAAAAAAAAACCTCCGTGTACTTTTCCTCAAACTAGTCCTTCATAAAATGCACAATCAATAGAGCCCCTAATGGCTTTCATAATTCAGTCTAACAGATAACATGGTATTGCCCTTCCAACCCCTTTTGTTGGAAAATCACAGTTTCACAGACACATTTTCCTTTCAGCCAGACTCCTTATGTGGTAGTCACAGGACACTGGCATTAACATTTAATAGAGTTTGTGGGCATAAAGCACTTTTATGGACACCTGCTAGAGAGCTTTATTTTCCTTTGAAAGTTTTATTAGAGCTGTTACATTTTTTTCTGCAATGTTTTATGTGGCTTGCTGTAAATGATGATTGTATTGCATTAAACAAAACAAAATCATCGGTGTCAGGAAACTAAAAAACTATGTGACCAGATGCTTGTCACCTATTTTGAAGAAGGGAGAAACAAATTTAACATTACACCGATGTCATTGGTTTTGTTGGTGAGAATAATGAAAATTAACCACATGGGGTCTAAAATGTGAAATTTGATATAATGATACATAGACACAAATGAATTGGAAAAATACTAGCAACTTACACAAAAATCATTGATTTTCCCCTCTGATTATTATTTCAGTAATCAGAGTATATTAGGTACTTGTTTGCTTGCAATGTGTTTTATTAATGCTCTATATCTAACACCCAATTTGGAAATCAATGCTTATTTCATCATTTTTCTCCAAGGGGTTGTATTATTTACAATTGATTTAACAGGAATGAAAGGCTTACCATTAACAAGACCCAGCTGCTGACACTTCACAGATGAATTATTGAACTTCAAAAAGTGAATTAACTTAACCATCGTCAAGACTGATGGTTTGATGATTTTTTGCACCAAGTCTAATGTATTTATAATTAGAATGTCAAAACAATTGTTTCCCTGATTTGCCCTCTTTCTTGATTCTTTCACTTCATAGTATTTTAAAGTTTGTTTGTTTAATAGACCACCATTCCTTTGAGTTTAAAAGTATTTCTTTAGTGGCCTAAAAAAATACCACCTTATAACTACTGAAAGTCTGGTTTCACATATGTCCAAGTAAATGTATATTTTGTACCCCTGAGTATCAAACAGCTGATGCAAATAAAAGGATATAATTATTAGAGGTAAATAACTTTAAAGTGCAACTTATTATTGGAAAAATATCAATTAAAATGACTTTAATTGCAATTTTTAAAAATCCATATTCAGTTGATAGCTCAAATAAGGAGATTTATAAAATCTAAGCTAAAAAAATATCTGAAGTTAGTTTTCATGGTTGGTTAATTTAGTGGTTCCACAATGTCATACCCTCAACTTTGGTTTCCCCTCCATGCTGCATGAAATTCCAGAATTCACAACCAACATCAACACCATTTATCAGATGAGAAAACTATCTATTCTATGTGTTTTTATTCCACACACTCTACTAACATCACCACCAGTGAAGACTCTCTCTTGCTTCTAATTGGTCAGAATTCTGTCACATATGCACTTGTCAACCAATCATGGGTCAGGAGAATGTGACTGCAAGAGCTGGGAGGGTAGGTTTCTTAACAAAAAGGGTATTCTGCCAAAGAGAGGACGCAGAGACTAAGACAAATATTTTCAAGCATGTCTTTAACTTACAAGCAGGAGATAGTAGGGTTTGTTCCTGGGAAACCTCATTAGTCCAAGAGGAATCACAAAACTACTGATACCAGAGGCTCCCCAACAAATGGTACGTGCTGATCATTTACAGCAGTGGCTCTAAACCAGGTGGATTTTGCACCCAATACCCCACTCCAGGCAACATGTGACAATGTCTGGAGATACTTTTGCTTATCGCAGTTGGGAAGTACTAATGGCATTTAATGATTAGAGGCTAGGATATGGTTCAACATCCTACAATGCATAGGACAGCCCCTGACAACAAAGAATTATTTGTCAATAGTGCTGGCATTGAGAATTCCTACTTAAAGCACTTATCATCATTGATATGCACCAGCTACCCTTTTAGAGCCTCAAGTCAGCTTGTTTCCCACTCTAAATCATAAGCAGTCAACCAAGGCTTTTATCAGATATCTGCGGAAAGCATTTAAAATGGTAGAGGAAAGCAGAGAGAGAACAGCAACAAAAAGCAACAGGAAGGAAACATGCCAAGTGGGAAGAAGACAATTTTGAAAACAAGATTCAGTTGTGTACTACTTGAGAGGGACACACATAAAACACAGGACAGTTAAAATGGTGGGAAAAGGCATATGAGGAGACTACCGACAAAGGAGGAAATGGATCTAGCTAAGTTAACACAGTTAAAAGGGAATTTAAGACAAAAGTTTGACTAAAGGAGAGTTTTGTTATGTAATGATAAAAGACTTCATTCTCCAGTACAAAACAATTCTAAACACATATGCAGCTGACAACATAGCCTCAGAGCACGCATTTCTTGTCTCTCTTTATTGCTCTCATTTTGGAAGCTTGCACATACACTACTTTTAGTTTTCTTTTGTGTCACTGGATGGTGAAATGGTTATTTTTTCCTTCTCATTCTGAGTGCATGCCTGTGTTTTAAAAATACCTAGTAAATGACATATTTTGAAAATGATCTAAAAGAAAAATCTGATAATATATTTAAAAGCTTATAGAAAGTCCACATGCATGTTGAAGACCTATAGACAGGTAGATATCCCATTTCATTAACTGGATCTCAATTTCCACTACATACAGTTTTATTTTTTTCACCCAAGAGATTTTCAGTCTTCCTTCTGAGAGGTGTTAGTCATTCTGCCACTGTTCTCAGAGATCAGTGCATGAATAGACCTGGAAATTTCCTCTTCTCCATGTAAACTTTCCCTGAAATGCTCTTCCTTTAGGGTGGTAATTAAGCCCTGGCTGTACTTGCTACCTTGGTCATGGTCTTGTAGTATTACTGGATGAATATCTCAAAACGGAATCTTTAGAATTTTATAGAGGAGACTGAAGTCATAATTTTTTTTTAAATACTCTTTCAACAAATCCTCCTGTTTTCAGCCACATGAGCACACCACCTTTTAAAGGTACCTGGAACTTTCTACTCCCAAGTCTTTCTCAAGTTTTAGAAAGATTATATAGATTCATATATTGAAAATGTAAGTTACTTTCTTTGAAAATAATCACCAAATCATATAAAATATATTATGACCAATTTCAGATGTGTAAGGAAATGTATCAAAACTTTTCAGAGTTTAATGTTTTGTCCTTTTTGGGGACCTACATTTAAAGAGTCAAGAGGAGGTGCTAAGAAACTGCACAACTAAGAAGTACCTCTATTTAGATTGAAACAAATATTTTCTTTAAAAATTATATAGGTTTTACATAGTACACCTAACAAGCATTCTTCTAACTCAGGGCACTGCCAATAAAAGTTAGAGAAAATATACATAATAGAACAAATGTATTTGCATTTATTAGAGACATATATCATCATTCCAATTTGTATTATTAACTCTCAGTCCTAAATATTCCTATTAATATTCCAAGATAGCCCCAGGGTTAATAAAATAATATTTCTCCTGCTACTTACAATTTTATGATAATTTATGTAAATTTTTCTTCTGCATATGTTTATGCCTAGGGATGAGATTATATATTATAATTTTTACACCAATTCATAATGATAAATACTTGATAGATAAAATGGCACTGTCTAAATTCCACTTTTCTAATTGGCATCATGTTTCTGTAAATGAGAAAATTCTGTTTTCTTATGTATAATATGTTCTGGCATAATATTAACATGGTTAGTATTTTTTGTAACCCAATGCTACAAATTTTTAGAAATTATGACACTGTAGATCCTAAAACATATGTATTTTTAAAACTATGATATAATTAAGAATATATTTGAAGCTAAACAAAAGTGATAACACCACATATCAAATTATGTGGGATGAATTAAAACCACTTATTCAAGGAAAACATATAGCTGTAAATTCCAGGGAGAAAAAGGGCTGATAATTAATGAGCTAATTATCCAGAAAAAGTACACATGTCCAAAGAATAAAAAAAGTTCTAAATAAAAATAACAGCAAAAAATAACAAATTATAAAAGTATACCATAGACAGCACCAACAAAATCCCTTTGGCCCTTAGAAAAGATTAAAAAAAGTAAAATCTCTGTAACATAAATAATCAAGAAAATAAAGAACAATAATGTTTGGAATATAAGAAGATGTGACCAGAGGTAGAAGGATTAAAGAGATGAGATAATTCTGAACACTTTAAATCACTAACACTCACAAGAAAAAATAGACTATCTATATGGCTCTAAAACCATTAATGAACTTGATAAAAAAGTATTTCCACAAAGAAAATGTCAAGCCTAGATGGTTTTATAAGCTACTCATTCACGCAAGAGGTAATACAACCTTAGGAAAGGGCAAATGTAACAAATTAAATGTAGAACAAGATTGCATTAATGGCCCATGGGCTAAATTTGGCCTGTGGTCTGTTTTTGTAAATAAAGTTTTATTGGAACACAGTTACACTTATTTTTCACATGCTGTCTATGCTGTGATGGCTTTCACGCCAGTATGGCAGGGTTGAATAGTTGTGATAGAAATTACACATCCACATAGCAAAAATTTTACATCTGGATCTTAGAGAAAATTTGCTGACCCCTGATACAGAATGATAGTAAAATTAAAAAAAAAAAAGTACTGTAGAAAAATGTAGAGCATGGTGCATGAAGTAGAATACAGGAATGGGTAATGGATGTGCATGTATGCATTGTTTGTAATATTAAATAAGGTAGTTAGAGTAGTCTTTAGAGAGAAGGTGAGCTTTGAGCCAGGACCAAAAGGAGACAAGCCATTAACTAAGTGAATACCTGGCTGGAAGGGCTTTCCTGGTAGAAGGAAGAGGTAGAGAAAAGGCCACAAAGCAGGAGCATACCACTCTGTTCAAGACATGGCAAGAAGTCCATGAGGCTGGCACAGAGGGCAAGGTAGATAGTGATAGTAGCAGAGAAGGTCAGAGAGGTGACATGTATGTTGTGGGGGATAGGATGGAGCAGAAGGTCCATGTAGTTCCTTGCAAGCCACTGCGAGGATTCTGGCTTTTACCTAAGTTATATGGAAACCACTGTAGGACTTTGAGAAGACAGGTGTCATGGCCTACCTTACGCTCTAAAAGGAACACTTATGATCATACTGAACATTGTTTGCAGATGGGCAATGGTACAAAGCAGAGGTCTGTTGGGAGGCAAAAGATGACAGTGGATGAGACCAGGGTGATAGCAGTGGAGATGGTGAGGAGGGGAGAATTCCACATATATGTTGTAGGAAAAGGTACTAGTATTTCTTAACTCATTATAAGTGAGGTGTAGGATGAAGAAAGAAGTATAGAATTAGCCTAATTGTTTAATCTGATTGTTTCAATAAATTTACCAATGGCAAACATCAAGAAATCATGCATGGAACAGGTGGTGGGAATGGAGCAGAGGGATGTCAAGGGTGTTAAGGGATGGGGATCAGTTTTAGATTTGTTTAACTGAGATATCTGGGAGACATCCAAGTAGTGGTGCTAAGTGGCAGTTGGATATCCAAATCTGGTGTTTGGGAGAGAGGACTGGGCAGGAGATACAAAGTTGGAGATGTAGGCATGAAAACCAAGAAATCACCAAGAAACGAAAGGTTGGTAAAAGAGAAAAGCACAAGAATGAACAGAGCACAAGAATGAACAGAGACCACAGAAAAGAATAACTAGAAAGGAACCTGAAATGCAAGGAGGAAACCCCAGAGAGAGGTGGTAGTGAGGGAAAGTCCTTAAAAGCCAAGTGAAAAAAGTGTGTCAAGAAAGAAGGAATGAACAACTTAGAGGCTGGTAGGTAAAAGATGATGAAGGGTAAAAATTGACCAGTCAGCTTATCAAAGAATTTCAAGAGGAAGCTATCTTGTTGTCTGGATAGATGCTGAAAGAGAAAGAAAAATCAGTACTATAACAAAAACTCATAGAAAATGAATAGTATAAGTAAATTTCCTTAGCTGAATATGAGGTTATGTCTACAAAATTTCAAACTCACTGGTTAAAAATATTCCCTTAAAAATTGGGAACAAGACAGAGTTGGCCACCATCACAAACTCTCTTAAATATTGTACTAGGGGTCTTAATCCGTGCACTGAGGCGCCCTCACCCACCCACTCCTACCTGCCCCACCGTGCACACACAGGGCAACATTATTGAAAAATGGAACAAGAACCACAGATAATGGCATCTCAAAGAAGAGACAAACAAATTTTAAAAATAATATGAGTTTCTAAAATTTGTGGATATAAAAAGTCAATTATATTAAATACAATAATCGAACATAAAATGTGATTTCTCAAAAGCAGTCATTAAAGATAATAAAAATGTTATGTCACTTCTACATAGAAGAATATTAATGTTCTGCAACATGCTAAGAAGTCAAATAAATGAGAGTAATACCATATTCATGAATTGTATTTGTGCCTAGAATGATCCACATAGGCAAAGCTATTTCAATAAAAATCTCTACAGAGTTTTTCATGGAACTTGACAAGCTGCTTCTGAAAATTATGAGGAAAAGCAGAGCAAAAAAGAAACCAAACATTCTCAAAGAAGTACAAGGTAGAAGCCTTAAACTATCAGAAATCAAGACTTGGTGTAGAGAAACAAGAATTAAACAAAGGAGTATTGATATAAACTTATAAGCAAGAGTGAAATAAGAGCTCAGAAGAAATAACACATGCAAATGTAATTTATGACAGAAAAAGTATTTATCATTGAGATAATGATAGAAGATAAATTAAACAGTGTTGGAGCAAGTGGTTTCCATATTCAGAAAAAAAAAGATATCTATATCACACCAGTTACAGAAATCAAGTTCAAATGAAAGATTTGAAAGGAAAAACTAAGATGCTATGAGAAAATAAGAGCACTTTTAGTTACTTGAGACAGATTATAAAATAAAATAAAATTAGAATGCATTAAAATTGATAAGCTGTGTGTATACCGCGAAGATGAGATATGCTTCAAACTGGGTAAATATTTGCAAAGTGTATAATTAATAAGGAATTAGACTGCAGAATATTTAAGAACTTCCAGAAATAAATAGAAAAATATCACAGATGTTTCATAAAAGATAAAACACATGTTCACTGAACACAAAAAGAAACACAACCTCATCGGTAAATTAGGTAAATGCCAACTGAAATCACGACATATCTTATTACCCTAAGCAAGTGTAGAAAAATAAAGAAGTTTAGTGGCACAAAGTGATGGTGAATACATAAGACCACAAGAATACTCACATACAATATATTATCCAATGTACATACAAATGACAGAATCATAAACAAGCTGATAATTAACACAAAACTCAGGAGAGTGCTATGGTTCCATTAGGAAAACAAAGTGAGAAGGTACACAGGGGTCTCAAAGGGAACAACCACATTCTGTTTCTTAAACTGGGTATTGAATATGGGGCTTTTGTTTTGTTAGTGTATTTTACTATTTATTATTTTATTCCTGATTATTTTGTATTTTATTATTTTTTCATTAAATATATTTATTATTTTTGTCTATTATTTTCAAGTATTTTATTCATGATATCTTTTATATGCATTGGGTCCCCTATCTTCCATATACATTCTGTCACATTTGTAACTGCCCTGAAAACATAAACTATGAAAATTTAACCTACAAAGCAGAATAAAAATCTTAGCTAACATTCTTCATTATTTCAAAGCAATTAAAGGACAAATGACTCTTTGGAAAAAGATTACAAAGAAGGGATGCAAGATTTTAAAGGCAACAGAAAGAGATGAAAATTTAACTAGCCCAGCTCTGAAAAGAATGGCAGTGAAGAACAAAACTATTACTGAAATAAAATCACTCTAAATCAACCAGACAAGCATGGTAAAAAATGGTCAGTTACTTGAAAAACAGGCTGAGAGAAACTGAGCAAAATTAAATTAAGATGTTAAAATGGAGAAAGAGATTACTGATGTCTAAGTCAGTAGAGCATATCTTGATAAAGCCACCAGGTTCAAAGGAAAAAAAGAAAAAAATAGGTGGGCAACCAGAGCTGAATAAAAAGACAAATCCATTCCAGGCTGGAAATTTAATACTGCAATGATGACAATTCTCCCTGAACTATGATTGTAATTCCAATTTGATTCAAATTTCCAAATGAAGGGAAAAAAAAAATAGGTAGGTGTGTGCAGCCAGGAGAGTACTGGGAACAACACGAAGAGTAATGAGAGGGAATGACTTAATTATTAAAGTTTATTATAAAGTTTTAGTAGTTGATGAATCAGCAGATGCATCTATGGAATCAAACAGAGAAACCAGACATAGGCAAAAAAAAAGTGGTTTACCAAATAAGATTTTTTTAAATTATAAGAGCTTATACTGGCAAAGGAGCAGTAAAATGAGTTAATTTCACATGCCCTGATAGCAGTGTCAATTTGTCTGTCTCATCTGAAAACTTTTTGTTCCATATCAATGAAGCTCCCTTTTTCATTTACTGATCTAGTGGTTCCATTCCTGGGAAGCCATCCTAAAGGAATAGTCAGTATAAACACAACTATGAGTATATTTGTTATTTATTTATGAAATACAACCATTTGAAATATGTTAATGTCTATAAAAAGAAATGGTTAATATATGCTACATCCATATAATGGACTATATGCAGATTTGTTTTTTAAAAATCACAATTTCAAAGAATATTTAATGACAGGAAACATGTTCTTGTTTAGGAAATTGTCAACTTACAGTATGATTCTGATTTAGAAGAGAGAGGGAATACATTAACATGTATGTTTACATTTTAGAAATCTAAAATGTTTTGAGTGATTCATCTTCTTTATACTTTTTTTCTATTTTCCAAACACTGAACCTAATTATTTAATCAAAGAAAATAAGCACTAAACTCAATTTTCATAGGCCATGAAGCATGGCTTTAGTTGGTTCAAGTAAATTATATATTTGTGCAAAAGCCATATATACTAAGTTCTAAACATGTACTCTGTGCGAGTAAGATATTTTTCAAAATATTTCATAAAAATGACAAAGTTGATCAGATTTATAAATCAACAACTTAAGAAACAGTATTATGAAAACTTACATATGCCTTGCTTAATTGTAATTAGTGATTTCAATTATACACTTAATGTAAGACATTTAAAACAATACCTACATAAATGAATAAGAGACTGCATCTTATTAAGAATTATTTAGAGTTCCTTGGACAAAATGGAGATACAGCATGAAAAGTTGACTTCTTGCTTCACAAAAATAGAAAGTAGCCACAAACGGAGTCAACATATAAATTATTTTGACAATGACTCACTTTTTCAAAGTCTTAACAGGCTAATAGGTGAATAAAACACTAAGTTGGGCATCATTTGTTATAGATATGTTTCTAAAGTGTTTTCTTACCCTTGTTGTATATAAGTGAATTATTTCAATCTTAAAACAGATTTTCCACATCCTGGCAAGAGGCTAACACCTACATGTAACACATGCACTTTATACTGTTTTATTGAATCAGCAATGAAAAGATTGCATTTTGAGTGCTGACATGGCTGAGCACAATTTATTGTAATTTGGTAGTTCTTATCACACAAATATCAGGCCCTATTTTCTCCTCAACCCACCCAGAGATATAAACTTGCATTTTCCTTGGCAGGGAAGAATTGTCTCAAATACGGATCACTTCAACAGACACTGAAGCTCATGGTGAGTACTTTTCTCTCAGGGGGGAATCCTTATTTGACACTTGACTTGGAATTCTGCTTAGCAATCAACTTGATTTCAACAGCAATCAATGAACAGTTCCCAAACCTCTACCCATTCCCTTTTGTCATTTTTGTAGATTTTTTCATAAGATAATTTCCAAAGCTGACTTTTCAACTTAATGTACCACTAAAAACCTGGCAGGATCGGAATACAAAGAGGGTAGAGAAGAGAGCAAGCACAGCTGCAAATGACCCTAAGGTCTCATTGAGGTGCCTGAGCATTGAGCCTGCTTCCCCTTCTGCCAGGTAGGGGACCGATGACCTAACCTCATCATGCTCATGCCTCCTTTCCCCATAGGTGAGACAGCAACTCTCCATGGATTTTAAAGTATCAAGGTTCTAGGCAGCAGGTTTTCCAAGGCAACACTACGTATTACTGCTATTCTGAGATTCAGTCTGCCTGGTGCCAAGGTCATCTGAGTAGTCTCCTCTGAGAAGCTTTCTCCCTCAAGCTTTTCCTGAAAAAGGAAGTGGGATAGGGAAAGAATATTCCATGTTTGGGACAGAAACCCACACTGTGAGGCCAGCACTTAACAGTGACCCAGCAGTACATCCAAGTGGCAGTTAAGGAGAGGTTGGGAAACTCACGTGTCCCCTCTGATCCTGGCTTTGTAAGTTTTCCCTTTCCACAGGACACCTATTTCACAGCCGTGTTGTGTAACATTGTAGAATTTACCTCGAACCATGACATACGAGAGAGGACAGCTCACAAGGGCTTTGCGTAGCATTACAGTGAGTCACTAGTTTGTCCCTTTGTTGCTTTACGAGGTGTCTTTTCTAAAGCAGGACTTTAAAGGATGAGTAGAGTCGAGTGGATTTGAGGGGGTGAATGAGAGGATTGGAATAATGAGTCATTCAGAGGAAAAGTTTGTATAAAGTCCCAAGGGAATGAAACAATTTATTGAGTACCTAGACTTGCAAGCAATTTAGTATTGATGAAATGTAAAGTACAAGAAAGCAGGAGGAGGTGAAATGAGGAGAGATGGGCAGGATCAGGTGTGAAGGGCCTTGGACATCAGCCTGCGAGTTAGACTTCATCCTGGGGCCAGTGTTCTTCAGACTGTGGTCTGCAGCTAACCACCTGGAAACCCACCCAGAATCTCTGCAAATCAAGGCCAGTGTTTTTCTTTTGATTGTGCGGGTGACAAATCATACTATCCAGAAACGGTTTCCAATCATATGTGAGATATAAACAAAAAGAAACAAACAAAAACCTCATAGATACGGACAAAGGAATGGTGGTTACGACAGGTAAAGGGTTGTGGGGGAGGATGGATGAAGGGGGTAAATGGGGTCAAACACCTGGTGATGGAAAGAGACTAGGCTTCGGTGGTGGGAGGAGGGGGTTAGCACACAATAGAGTGTACAGATGGTACATTACACAGTCATACACCTGAAACTTACACAATATTATTAACCAATGTTATTCCGACAAATTTAATAAATAATAGAAACAGTTTAATAAGGGAAAAAGAGGTCAACCTAATATTTTCATGGAATATTCAGGTGAAAGACCATATTTAGTGTAAAAGTGAAGGTTTTACAAAAGTTTGAAGGAAATAAATGTATTAACAGCTATGAGATGCCTCTGGGTGCACAGTTAAATCATCTTCACAGGAACCTCATTGCAGCAACCGGCACCAGCTCATGTTGCAAAAGACAATTTAATATTCAGTTAAATATCCAGTACCATGTGTCATATCAATTTAATGTTAACTTAAATGGCATTGGAATTGTGTCTTTGTATCCACTTTGGTTTGGTTTTATAGTTGTACAGGAACTATTAGCCCAGGAGAGTATATTTAAGGTTACAATTGTAAATATTAAGGTAATACTATAACAAAAAAAAAAATCAGCACAAGGCAGGGCTTGGAGGTAGAGCTGTGAAGAGACATCGTATAGTTTGGGCTCTAGAGCCACACTGCTTGGGTTCTACTTCCAATTCTATTACTTTCCTGCTGCATAACATTGTCTTTGAATGTCAATTTGCTTATCTAGAAAATGGGGATGACTAAAGTTCCTACAACACTGGGTCATTGTGAGAATTCAATGAGTTTAAGCTGCAAAGTGCTTGACACAAAATAAAAATAGAATGTTCATCCTACTGTGGTCTGATCTTTTTTCCTTTAACTGGGATCCATAACTTGTTTGAGTTGATGATGCATACCTGTAGGTAAGGGGAAGACCCTGAGAACTTGTCATGTTGTATAGACACACATGTATATAAAAAAAAATCTTTTTAGAAAGTAGATTTGATGGAGAGGAGAGATGTAAACATATTTACAAGACAGAAGTGAATGACAAGGTAATTGCAAACATTTTTCTTACAGTCTGTTCACAGGGTGGTTCCCGAACCAGCATTGCCTGAGATCTTTTAGGAAATGCAAATTCTCAGATCTCTAAATCAAAACCTTGCAGCCAGCAATGTGATTTCACAAGCCCTTCAAATGATTTTGATGTTCTGGTACAGGAGTTGGTAAACTCCTTCTGCAAAGGGCCAGACAGTATATATTTTAGATTTTGCAGACCACATGGTTCCCTTTAAAACACATTTAACAAGTGGATGTCATTTTGTTCCAATGAATCATCACTAACGAAACCACATGCAGGTTGTACCGGGACCCCCGCCCCCAGCTCCAGGATGCTGATGCCAGCAGCTGTGACTGGCAATAAGGAAGGAACAACTAACCCGGGGGTTGAGAGGGTGAGCTTGGGATACATATGGTCGATCTTCAGTTGAATTATCGGGCACTGGAGCTTGAAGGAAACAGCAGGGTTGGTTGAAGATGCAGATTAAAAGATGGGGTAAGATGCTAATCTAAAAGGTGGGTGCAAATGACACTACCATGATGCACGTGAGCAAGGAAGGTGGCCAAGGAATGGTATCCACGGGACAACAATATTGACAACAAAGGAACAGGAAACACCCAGAGGGATTGTGGGCTTGGTGGAGAGGAGAGAATGTAGCTATGGTCAGTCCCAGGCCCTGCAGTATTATAAGCATTGAGTAGTGGCCATTCTGCCTGCAGTCAGGACATCCCTGGTGACTGTGTGTACCCACAGTTAAGTGTGGGGGTGAAATGAATACCTTTTAAATGACAGTAGTCAAAGAAAGAGAGAGGAGAAGTTGATAAAACATTCCTACCTTTCTAAGTGAGAGCAACAAACAAACAAACAAAAAAACAATATCCAGAGCAGAGACAGACTGAAGAGACTAGGAAAAAGGGGGGGAGCTTGACGGGTTGAGGTCCCTAAGGAGTTGGGAAAGGGTGGTACCAAGAGCCAAGAGTGCGGGCCAGCCTTGCGCATG
This sequence comes from Pteronotus mesoamericanus, assembly GCF_021234165.1. NCBI lineage: Eukaryota > Metazoa > Chordata > Mammalia > Chiroptera > Mormoopidae > Pteronotus > Pteronotus mesoamericanus. Next base: position 11,457,673 of record NW_026555321.1, read on the forward strand.
AAGAGGCATGGCCCTTCCCCATACACCGCCAGCAGGAAGGGGGAGACACGGAAGTTTCAGGCAGGCAAAAAGTTCAGGTTCTTTCTTTTGGGTACCTTCAATTTTTATCAACAAAGAGGGAGGGCTGTCAAATAAGATGAGAAAGGTTTTATGTTGAGAACATGAGAAAAGGGGAGAAAATAATAAAGCAGCCGTTCTTTAAAAAATATATGTCAAACTTTTCATTATTTCAGAGTATATCCCCACCTACCCCCAATTAGTGGGAATTGGTGGTGTTCTCTGATTACACTGGATTTATGAACAGGCTAGACAGAGAAGAGATTTTATTCCCTATTCTCTATTCTGGCACTCACTTCTTGATGCTCTCCTTCACCTAACCCACGTTACGCTGACATGATCTTTGACTTCCCACGGAGAAGTGTTCATTTTAACTGGCAGGCAAATGATATTACCCTCTGAAGGCCCATCGTGCTAAATGACCATTAAACCATTACACTTAAGAACTGCCTCTCAAGATAGAGATTTCCAAGTGCTTCACACAGTATCACTGTTTAACTATCAGCATTTTATAGACAGGGAAATGTCATCACCAAGCTCACATGAACTCCTCCGGTTATAAACAAAACATCTGTGGCTGGTTAGCTCCCTTGGTTGGTTCATCCATGAAGTTAAATGACCAAAATTGTGGATGGAACCCTTGTAAAGCTCTGTTAGGAAGGCTCTCTTTACAGGCCATTTATTAGCAGCCCGCACGTTACATGACACGTCTCCCAAAAGAAGGCTCTTATTCAGAGAGCGTGTGGCTGCCATCACTCCATCGATCAGCCCCCTCTCTGCTTATTCCTCAGCATGGCCCCTCCACGGTCTCCAGGCCTTTCTCCTTTCCAGCTACCTTCCCTCTGTGCCTTTCCCCAAGTCCTTTCTTCCACTGTGACTCTTCTGTTCCCATCCAATCTCTCTGCACTTCGAAGTTTGCCTCAATTTCACGGAAGTCCAGTATTTTTCTCTGATAATTCCAGTCTTCGTGGGTGTCTATGGAGCTGAGAGACCACCCTTGGAATCTGTCTTCCATGATTTAGTTCACAATTATATTTGGTTTGAGAGTTAAGCAGGTAGAGCACAGTATAATGCAGAAAAGAGATCTGTTTTGTATTTCAAATACAGTACTTCCTAGATGAGTCATGTTGGGCAATGCATCTGATCTCTTTGGACATTCATTTTGTCATGTGAAAGGTGAAAAGCTATACACCTGTAATTCTCTGCCTTATATTTGTTAATCACTTCAGTCTTTAGTATCATTCAATAAACACTTGAGGATTAATAGAGTTCCATCAATAGATAAATACGAATCTATAACAAGAGTGCAAAAAAAAAAAAACCCCTCCAAAACCATGCACACAAAATTTTCCAACCCTACAGGCAATGCAAGCCACTGGAAACAGTTCTTCTTTTCTTTTCTCTTACACTCAGCCATAATTCTTAAAGTTGTGAAGTAATGTTAATTTTGACATATTCACTTACATTTTTAAGTGTTCAGTTGACAACTGTCTTTAGGTCAAGACCTCAGAAAGGCAATCCCAATGAGAAGTTTGTGCATGGACAATAGGACAGGTGATCAAATCTTACTGAAGGAATAAACACCTTAGGGTACTGCTGTCTCGGAGTTTCTCAAACTGTGACCTCGCAAGTCCTGGCAGGGCATCCATGAAGTCAAAACTAAGCTCGTAATAATACAAAATCGCTTGTCTTTTTCACTCTCATGCTCACATATGTGTACACTGCAGTTTTCTAGAGCTTATCATGAAATGTGCATCAGGACACTAAAGAGACTTACAAAAAATGTGGGGAAATGCTATGCTTCCCACTAATCTCTTTGCTTTGGGAAAATGATTTCTAATAAACAAAGTTATTTACGTTAATATGTAATAGGCTTATTTTAAATAAATCAACAAATTTCTTGGTTTTAATTTTTATATGGTAACTATTAATAGTTATAACCAACACACAAAATATCTTTGAGGTCCTCAATGACTTAGGAGTATGAAAGAGACCTTAGACTAACATTTGTGAACGGCTTCTCTGTATCAGTAAGGGTATGCGATAAATATTTTCCATATGTGAGAAATAAGTTAAAGTCCAGGCATTCTCACTAACGCATATGAAAAATACACTCATAACAAAATATAACTTTTCTTACTGACTTTTTAGTATATTTTTTCTATTATCATTTATCCCCCTTCCACCCTCTTCTACCCCCCACCCCACCCCGCTCCCCACAGTCACCACACTGCTTGATATCCCAAACACTGAGCCTTTCCTCCCCAGGAGGGCCACACCACCCTGTCATGGCAGCTTCCCAGTCCAGCCCCACCAGGGGCTCCGGTCCATGAGTTAGGTGGAGCGGGCAGCCAGGAGGGAACCATGTTCACACCGAGACCTCTGCTCCATGAGCTGAGTCAGGGACTGCGCCCCCTACACATCCTTTAGGATACGTACATTAGTTTGCTAAGGCTCCCACAGCAAAATACCAGAGACTGGATGACTTCAAGAGATTTTATTCTCCCAGTTTTAGAGGCTAGACAGTCAAGGTGTCAGCAGTTTGGGTTTCTCCTGAGACCTCTGTCCTTGACTTACAGATAGCTTCTCCGCACTGTATCTTCAAATGGTATTTTCTCTGTGTTGGAGCATCCCTATTATCTCCCTCTTCCTCTAAGGACACCAGTCCTATTGTATTAGGGCCCCCCTCCCCCACATTGACCTCGTTACATCTTTGAAGGCTCCCTTTCCAAAGAGAGTCACCTGGATTAGGGCCCACCCATAAGACCTCGTTTAACTTCAATTGCCTCTTTAAAAGCCTTGTCCACAAACACAGTTACATTTTGAGGTGGGAGGGGGAGTAGGACTTCAACAAATGAATTTTGGAGGAAGACAACTTACTCCATGACACCATTATGCTCTTCCGCTTGTGATTTCTGTAGGCATAGCTACTTCACTACACTCTGTACTCCACTATCATCTCTCTAAGTCAAGTGTACATAGGAAGCCCTCTGACTTCACTTAGCTCCAGTTCCTCATTTTACTAAACTCAGGTATACAGAGGTGAAATAACTTATCTAAGGTCGCACAACACATTGCTGGCTAACACAAGGAACTACGTTTTCATTTTTAAACATAGGCTTATTTTCAACATATTTAGGAGTATATTATTTAGAGAGAGCTTGTGATGATTTTAAGGGAACATTGCTTAAGGACTGCTTGCGCTTACTTCTTTTGTAAGATTTTTTTTCCCCCAATGACCATGCCCCAACTTATTTGTATATTTAAGTGTGTGTAGAGAATAACGGGTATGGGGAAGGCAGTACATGGGTTTGTTAGTTTCCTATCCATGGACTTGCTTATGTTGACCTATACCTATGTTCAAACAATCCTTACCAAGGGTTTGAAATAAAACCCTTTAATCACGGAAAAGCAATAAATAAAATATAAAGAAACCTTTTGCTATATGATCTGTTGAAAAGCAGCTGCCAAGCTTCCAACTTCCTCAAGCCCTGCTCACTGGTTAAAGAGCTAAAAGAAGGCCAAGAGAGGATGGAAGCAGGTGAAAGGCCACAGGCCAGGAGGGCGGAATGGTCAAGATGCAGGAGGTGTGTTCCTAGATCCCGCGGCATCAATATTCAAAATGCTCCCAGTGTGTTCCGTATGACACCCCTTCCTTTTCCCACAATGCAGAGCTGAAAATATGTTCTCTGAGCCTCTAAAGCACCAACACTCTTGACTTGGGCCCAGTTCTCTTCAGGAAACGATTACTGTAACGAGACAGTGACATAAGGTCTCTGCAGTATCAGCACGGACAAGCTAAGCAGAGATTGGCAGGCCTGGTTTTACTGATCTAATTCAGAGGCTAGCAAACTACAACCTGTAGGACAAATCCAGCACTTCTATTTTTATTCCCAGCTTTTTTGGGGAGGGCGGGGGGGGGCGGGAATTCCTGATACCTGAAAAGGTACACTTCAGATTTCAGTGTCCATAAGTAAAATATTAGTGAAACACGCCATGCTCATTCTGTTACATATTATCAAGGGCTGCTTTACTTCCACGAGGGCAGGATTGAGTAGTTGTGACAGAAACCGTCTGGTCCTATACAGAAAAGTTTGTAAACATCTGCTCTAAACTCCTAATCCCCTACTCCCGACAGAATGTATATAAAGCACATGTTTTAGATTTTAATATCTTTGCATATTTCACCCTGGGAAACCTTAATGATTTAGCAAAGCATAATGATATCAGCTGAATTTAGGATTTTGTGAGAGAGGCTAACCCAGAAAGATTTAGAATTCTAAATCCCATTTAGAATTGCCAGAATACAATGGTGTAAGACCCAAATCTTCTCAAGTGAGAGAGCTGCTTTAGAACGTTCTGTTTTACTTCCAGGTGAGTACAATAACAGCATGCCTAAGGTTATTCTAATGTGTATTTGTTAAAACTGCAGTAAAGTTGAAAAAGGGACTGCGTTTCTCTTACACCTCAAGGCTCTAAGACAAAAATCCACCACCCCGTATCCATCTTCACTTTATTGGTAGCAACTCAGATTCCACCCCAAACAGAGGCAAATGGTCCTACCCCTAGAACCACCTTGTTTCAGGAGATACTTCAACATAAAACAGGAAGCCACAACAATCCTTTTCTCTGAGCTCTTCCTGGCAAGCAACTATTTTCATGGTTCACACCAACGGGAATAAATATTCCAAAACCCAGATAAGGCCAATTACGAAGGGAATTGTTCAACATGACTACTAACAACAGTATTAGGAGCTTAAACTGAGCAAATTCGAACATACCTCCCGGCTGTAGGTCCTGAGAGCAAGCCTCTAGACGAGAAGGTTGGCTGACAATCTCCTTCTGGTGAGATTCAGAAACCTGCAACAGAAATTTCCTTCATTTAGCAATTTTAAACAGCACTATTCAGAATAATAAATTTAAAATAAATTTGACTATTTCGTGTTTGCCTGCTTCCTCACAATACCTCCTTCCCATGATGTGACATGTTAATTCTTCTCACAATGAGGAGGAACCACCAGGTTCCTTTGCTATATCTTGAACCAAACTGGAATGTCTCCACTGAAGCTGTGATTGCCCAGATGGAGAAGACCAGCTGAGGAAGTGAAGCCTCTTTGTGCTAAGCTTTATATGAACTGGGCTCTGTTCTTTATATGAGTGGTACCCGAGTAGGCAAAAGAACTTACACAGGTGATGAACATTAAATATAATGGTGCATTTACCACTAGGATGGATCTTTGACTCAACAGCAAATTGAAAGCAGATTCAATAGAAGTTCTGCTAAAATCCACACCCATGAAGATTAAAAAAAAAAAAATGTGTGCTCTTTTTGGCTTAATTTTTTTTACATGTCCTAGGGTCTACTGAAAAATACCACTAATTATATTGCCTCAGCCATCTTAAGGACACATGACAAGGACTTTAATCCTAGCTTTCCTTCAAAAAAATTTCTCACCTTCTAAATTGTCTTTTACCCCAAGAAGTTTAATGCTCACAACTGGATATTCCTGAATCTGATCACATTAGCTCAAAGAGATGTAACTAGTGTTTCCAGATTTAACAAATAAAAATATAGAACACCCAGCTGAATTTGAATTTCAGATAAACAACAAATATAGTGCTAGCATAATTATGTCCCAAATAGAAGTATGTCCCAAATAGTGCGTGGAATATATAGTATATATAAATAATTTATTAGTTGATTATCTGAAATTCACATTTATCTGGGCATCCTCTATTTTTTCTGACAATCCTAAGAGCAGCTGTAATTAAAAATGGCTCTTGGTGAATAAATAGAGGAGGAAGAATTTAGTGGCTATGTACTGCCTAATTCTGGGAGGTAGAAGTTCTCAAAAACTTTAAAACAAACCAAAATACTCTCAAGCCTCTGCAATCCGTGAAATGTGAGATGTGCTGTGTGTTGCATGGGTCTCCAATGAGAGTAATTAAAAGTAATGATAGTCCAGTTATAATACAAAATAAACTGCAACATCCTAGATTTTCAACTTCCTTAAATTGCCTGTGTATAGATATCACTGATTAGGGTAACTAATTTATAATACCTATAATGTATAAGTGAACAAAGCTGTTTGTGTGCTTTCAATTCTACTCTCGGCCATCATCATGAATTATCAGATATAGCTCAGCCCCTAAATAATGAGAGGGCATTTTCCGTACAGCTTTGGTGAATTTTCTCTACCAAATAAATCAGTTTAAAGCTCATCTTGACACTCTCCTACCTCATCATTTCAATGTAGAGAAAAACAAAGAAAGAGATTTGAACCAACTAATCCAATTGCTTTCTCAAGATACAGACTGCCTAAGTGTTGCCTTAGACTACGTCTGACCTCTTGAACTCATAGCGGGAAAATTTAGGCAGAGAAACCTGGCAGTTCAAATTATTGCAGCTTTAAGACTTGGTAAAATTTAATCTCTGAGTTTCCTAACAGCAAATTAAGGTTGAGCAAAAGAATCAAAGAGTAACATGTTGAAGATAAGTTTATTTTTAAAGGTTGAAAATGGCCCAAACACCAAGCACTTAGGAGGAAAAAAAACTACTAAATTTTAACATTATCATATTAAGTTATCAAAGCATAATGACATAGACAAGTAACTCATCAGGGAGAGTTACAGGAATTCAGTGCAATGCAAAAACAGACAACAACAAAAAAGGACTTAAATAATTGGGTACAAAGACTCTTCTGCTTTGATGATTTCAACCAACCTCAAGAACTTCATGGTGCATGTAATACCTTATCTATCTCAGAGTTACTTTCATGACACAGTGGATCAGAGTGGAGTGTTTCTATTTCTTAATACTATTGATTGGCTTGAGCAAATCAAAAAGGAATTATTTCCTCTGAGTAGTCTGCTGAATGTTCAAACCAGAAAGCCATACCACAAAGTTTAAAGCCCCTCAGTATAATCCCGTGAGCAGGCCATGATAAGTCTACAACTTGTCTTTTCCTTGAAGCCTTGAAAATGCTTTTCCTTGAAGCTCTGGAAAATGCCATTGCTATGACATTTCAAAAAATTAGATGGGGACCAGGCTACAAATATGTGAGAAGAATGAAGATTCTCACAACAGTGTTTATATTCAAGCATTACTTGGGGAAACTTATTATAAATGCAGATTACCAATCTCTATCACAGAGCTTCTGATAAAGTGGGTCTAAATTTTTCTGGATTTTGTTTTGTTTTGTTTACAATGCACATAATATTTATTGATCATGCACTACGAGCAATGTAATATGCTACGCATTGAAAGTTCAGAAAAATTATACTGTCCCATCTAAAAGGTTTACCATCACTAAAGCATTTTATTTTTCAGAGCAGACCTATAGGGATCAGGCATTAATCTGCTTTAAAGAAGAGAAAGTAAGGTCCAAAAAGACCACAGAATATATTCAAAGACATGTAGCCAGTATAAACAGAAGTCAAGTTGAAAAACAGGTAAGTGCATTCATTTGTTCATTCCTTCCTTCCTTCCTTCCTTCCTTCCTTCATTCATTCCTTATTGCTCCCACTTCTTTTCTAACTACTTTCCTCCTAGACCCCTCCACTCTGTCACTCTGGGCTATGTAATGTCCTCTGAACCTGCTAGATATATGTCTGCCCAAGGACCTTTGCTTTTTCTCTTCTCTGTGTCTGGAACATTCTTCCCAGTTATTTCCTGACTCATTCCTTCCATCTTTGATCAGGTATCACTTTTCAGTGAGACCTCCTATGACCATATTATTAAAAACTTAAGACTCTACCCTCCCTAGAACACACTGTCCTCCTCCCCTGTCTTCCCTATTCTTCCAAAGAGTGAAGTTAATGGACGAAGTGAAGACACTCCATCTCACAAATCTCATGTTTAGCACACAATCACTCTCAGTGATTTATGTGTATATGTACATTTAATCATTTCTTGCTTGTCTCTATTGCTAGGATGGTGCTTCTCAGACCTTAGCACTTCCAGAGTCAACAGAAGGACTTGTCAAAACATAGGTTCCTCATTCCCACCCCAGAGGTTTGATAATAAGTAATGCTAATAGCACTGGTCAGCAAACCATTTTGAAAAGCCTTGTCCTAGAGCACGTATTCTCATCTGGGATGATTACCAACCCCTCCCTGCCCCCCAACAGTTCATAACATTTGAAGACATTCTCTATTGTTGCAACTGGGGTTAGGAAGCTACTTGGCATCTCCATGAGTAGAGGCCAGGATGCTGCTAAAGATCCTACATTGCACAGGACAGCCGCCCACAACAAAGGATTATCCAGCCCCAAATGTCGATAGTGCGGAGATTGAAAAACTCTGCCCTTGAAGAATGCTTCTCAAACACTATCATGCACTAATACCTAGGGCACTAATAACTAGGGTACTAATTAAAATCTGTACTGTCAGACTGCACCCCCAAAGTTTCTGCTTTGTTAGGCCTGACAATTTACATTTTAACTAAGTACCCAAGTAAAGGAGATGCTTTGATCCAGGGCTCCCACTTGCAGAACAATTAACTAGAACAAACGCTCCATTAAGCAGGGATTTTGGTCTCTTTTACTTACTACTTCCCTAGCAACTGAGTGTGATATAGTACAGACAAGAAAGTTTCTAATTTTTTAACAATAGATCCCTCTCTCCACAAGTTGTTCTAACACCAATGATCCATGTATAATACACTGAGAAAAAAAGAGTTGTTTTTGTTTGTTGCGTTGGCAGCAACCTTGAAAACCCTTCTATTATTGCTGACTTCTAAGTGTACTGACTACCAAGCAAAGAAGCCTGAGGAGAGTTCCTGAATTAGCCCAGACGTGCCTGTCTTCATAGGGGAGGGGGAGAGAAGGCTCAGGTTACTTCACCACAGTAAGAACTTTTCAAAAGAAACCAACTGTCAAAGGCAAGTGCCTGTGTTTTTTTATGTATTTATGATGGAACTACATGGTACTGCAAACAGCTCCTGAGCAATTCCCATTTTCAAAAAGTAAAGCCAGAGAATTCACCCACATACACCCACCCCCAACACACCCCCCACATGCCCCACATACACTTAGTTCTTAAACCTGATGCTTGAGTGAAGTCCCTAGCATTTTAACACAGTAGGACTCGGTATGTCTTCTTAAATGTGCTTGTGCTTCTATAACCACATCTATGGCAGTTCGCTGCTAGTATCTTTCAGGTGCCGCCAATTATCTTTCCTTACCTCATTTTCTGGGGGAATATTAAATTCGGTTCCTTTTATCCTGTGCCCAAGGCCAACAATGAAGCAGTTGATCTCCATAATTCAAACATGTCTGATATCTTAGATTCAATTGCCCAGTTTAAGACAGGCATTTAATGAAGAACTGGTGAATGAGAAGTTTAATGGCTAAAGTGAAGACACTCCATCTTACAAATCTCTTTTTACTCATGTGGAATCATCAGCCAGTGATATTGATTTGCATTTACTGACTGGACTTTCTATTGTTTTCAGATGTTGCATCCCCAGCCCGTGCCTGCAGGCTATTAGTTCTCAGGGCTGTCCGGAAAAAACCCAAGCCTTCCCTAAGTGCTCATGGTAACTTGGAGAATTCAACACATTTCTGAAAGTGCAAAAGCACTTCACTGATGATTTTCATTTCGCAACAATGAGAACCTACAGAGAAATAACTAAAACCTTAAAAAATGAACATGATTCACTCTATAAAAAACAGTGTTAGAGTTCTAATTTACATTTATAAATATAAATTTATGATTTATGAGGAATTCACCTATTTAAGTGTAATGTAATGATTTTTGGTAACCTGACAGAGCTGTTTGGCTATCGCCACTATCTAGAACATTCCCATCATCCCAAAGAGAAACCTCAAGCTATTGATAGCTACCGACTACCAGCCCTAGTCAACACTATTCTACTTTCTCTCTCTCTAGATTTGTCTTTTATAGAAACTCCATATAAATGTAATCATACAATATGTGGTCTTTGTGTCTGGCTTCTTCCACTTAGCATATTGTTTTGAGGTTCATCCATGCTATAGCATATATCAATACTTCGTTCCTTTATATTATAAAACAGTATCCACTGAATAGGTATATTATAATTTATTTATCCAGTCATTAGTGCATCGGCATTTGTTTTGTTTTGATATTATGAATAATACTGCTACGAACATTCATGTACAAGCCTTTATGTGGACATACTTTCATTTCCCTTGGGTAGAGTCTTAGATGTAGGATTTCTGGGTCATACAGTAGAATCTATGTGTAGCATTTTAAGAAAATGCCAAACTGTTTTCCAAAGTGGCTGTTGCCTGTTACAATACCACCAGCAGTACATGAGAGTTACAGTGTCTCCATGTTCGCTCCAACATAATTGTAATTGTTTATCTTTTTTACTACAGCCATGCATGGGCCATTCTAAATGTTGAAATAACAGTGATTTCAAATTCGTACCACAAATATAAAAATATGACTAGCATTTGTTGAGGACCAACTCTGTGTAATGTTCTTTAACTATGTAACTGTTAACCCACCATGAGCACAATGAGATATCATCCATAATTTACAAAAAAAAGAAATAAGGCTCAGAAGGTTAAATATTTGCCCTTGGAATCCCAGCAAGCAGGTGGCAGGATCTGAATTCTATGCTAGATGTGCATAAAACAAAACTTATAAATATGAGAGTTATTGATGCAGAAGTGAAGACATATTTGAAATATAAGCATGGCTTCATCTTATTAATCATGGCCAAGACTTTTCTGTTAATGTCATCAAAAAAGGAATCCACAAAACAGTAAATTCAACTGTTTCAAAAAACTACAGATTTTCCTTTGAAGACACTGCACTGAAGTTTCTAGAGAATAATTTCACCTTGAAATTTTCTCTTCAAATGACAAATCCCACACTTGTAGTTTTGATTGAAGATTTAACTAGCAAGATATTTATGACAATCAAAACTCAAATGAAACATACTTCATAGTCTTAAAATTGCTGAATGGTTTTTATTAACTGTACTGAATCATTTGCTACTATCTAAAGATGTGAATTCTGACAACTGCTGTTCATGTCTGAGTGCTCAAAACACATTTATTGCCAGTATCTGGCATCCCCGTCTGTGATTGAAGAATATTGATGCTTCCTCTGGCTCATATTCCATTACAAATAGGCTGCTGGTGGAATGGTGATGGCTGATGTCAGTGCATGGAACCACTCCAGCTCCCAATCTGTACCTCAGCCCTCTCTAGCCATACTTCTTGTTCCACCTGCTCTCCTACCATCACTCATGACTCCAACACCATCTGATCCAACACCATGGTCATTCAAAAGAACACCCTGCTCTCTTAAAGTCTTACTCTCTTTTGCTTGGGGATGCTCTGAACACTGACTAGAAATGCTCAGCATGTCAGTACAGGGGCATTTATTCCCTTTGGATTCAATATTTACCTGGTTGACCCAGATGGTCTGCCAATGAATACTTGTTTCCCTGTTTTATTGTCAACTATAAGGTGATGTAAACTAGTGCTACTAAAAGTATGGTCCACAAACAAGCAATATCAGCATCTCCTGGGAACTCATTAGAAATGCAGAATTTGATACCCCACCCCTGACCTACTGATCAGAATCTGCATTTTAACAATCTCCCCTAAATGATTCTTAACTTTAGCTAGCCTGGACTCCAAGGTCTAACCCCCAGACCCAGAACCTCACATTACCCAGCTGAGCATCTCCCCTGGCCAGGAATAACAGCAGGGAACATTTATCATTCAGAAAGCACTTCCTTCTCTCTGCATCGGTTTCTTCTCTCTGCCTCCAAACATACTAAAGCCACTCTCTTAAACAACAAAAATCTCTTGACCTTTTTACCCCTGTGAGGAAGAGTGCGCTATTGTTCACATTTATCTGCTTCCTCTCCCAGTAGGAGTATTAAACAGACCCATCCTGTTAAACCCATATTTGCTTATATGACTTGCTTTGTCTAATGAAATATAAGCAAAGGTGGTAGGTGTCACTTTTAAGTAGAATTTTTAAGAGTCAATTAATGCCTTGAGCCTCTCTCTCTCTCTCTCTCTCTCTCTCTCTCCCTCTCCCTCTTTCCCCTCACTTCTGCCACACTGGCCATGACCCGGGTGGAGGTGGCTCTGTCAGCTTGAGTCCAGAGAGGAGACAACATAGAGCAGACCCTAAGAGGACCTAGAGAAGCAAAATAAATGTGCTATTGAAAGCCACAGAAATTTGAGATCAATTTGATACAACATACTTTAGCAAAAGCTGACTGATATACTTTGAATCACTATTGTTTATTCCTTTTTTAATTAAAGCAACAACAACAACAACAACAAACAGGAACAGGCATACCTAGAGAAAGTAATCTTACTTAGAGTCACATTTCCATGTGAAACCTCTAGTAGACTGTCCTCTTCTCTTCTGCCAGTATTTTTAAAATTATCCTTCTTCTAATTTCCAGATTCCTCCCAGTCTACATTATAACTGTTTATTTCTTTACAGCAGAGATCAGCAAATTTATCCTGAAAATGTCCAGATAGTAAATATTTCGGACTTTGCAGGCCATATGGTCTGTCACAACTACTCAGCTACTGTGGTAGCTTGAAAGTACTCTTAGAAACTTCATAAATAAAAGAGTGTAGCTGTGTTTCAGTAAAACTTTCCTGGTCCAAGGTTCAAAACTTACAGATTATTCTTACCTTGACCCACACACTAATCTCCTCTAAACTAAGCCAGGGATTAAGGACACATAAAACCATAGAAATTTCAGTTCATGGGATGATAGACATTTTCCAACCCTATAATTTTACTGATAAAGAAATTGCTACCCAAAGAAATTAAAAGTCATATCAAAAATACAAGTCTAGTCAATGTTATGTATATCCTGATGTCTTCAATTTACTCTGAAATGCATAAAAAATATCACGGATTGATGAATGGGTAAATGGATAGATAGGTAAGTATACAATAAAGCAAGGTTAGTAAAATGTTAATTGGTGGCTGTGTGAATATTCACTACAAAATTCCTCTAACCTTCCTGTATATTTAAAATATTTCATAATAAAATGTTGGGGAGATGGTAAAGTATATGAAAGCTGAAGTCTATATGCCTGAGACATAATCAATTGATTTGTGAAGTGTAATTTCACTTGATAAATACCCCATGAAAATTTATTTAACAGAGTTTGAAAAACTGACTTAAGTAGGGCCTTGAGACACCAGCCTAAATACTTTCATGTTCATTCAAAAAATATTTTTTGAGCCACTACTATACATTAGGTAGTAGGACACCTTGGTAAAAAGACCAAGAACTTGCAGTCTAAAAGAAGACAAAAAATAGCTCAGCCTTGGTCATTTTGAAATTTTCTAACAAATGTTGTCTGTACCATCTATTACACACTTAATGTTCACTATGTTATATTTGAACCACCTTTTTCGTGGAAATTGTACCTACCTTGAAACACAGGGATCCATGCACTGGCCTCAGTGTTATATATATCGTATGAAAGAGAAGCTTGCTGCCATGTTGTTTATGAAACGAGAGCTCTGGATACTGGTGTAGGAGAAGGTGCGGCCCCAGTGATGTGCCTTCATTTATATAAAAGGCAGACCTTTACCAACAGGCTTCTGGCAGTTTTTCCAGAGTGGAAGGCAGATGCTTTTATCCCTCTAAATGAGTATAGAGTCAATACATTTCTGTTCTTCCACAGCCTAAAGAAAGTCAGCTATCAAGAGTATGGTTACATTAGACTTAGTGTGGTGATCACATTGTAGGGTAAATAAATGTCAAATCACTATATGGTACACCTGAAACTAATATAATATTGTACTCTAATTATACTTAATTTTTTTAAAGTATGGTTATAGAACAATATGCAGTCCATCTTCTTTACTCATGGAGTCTCTCATTATGAATTTGCCTACTCACAAAAATGTGTTTATAAACTCAAAGTCAATACTTGCAGCACTCTGAGGATCACTTGTGAGTATGTGCAAAGCTGTGACAAATTAGCATCCCCTTGTGCACACATCAGCTTAGGTTGAACACAGCAGCCCTCTGCCTTCTTGTTTCAGCTCTCATACCATTAAAAAATGCCCCTTTTATGGTCTTTTTAGTGCCACAATTTTCACATTTTTGTGCTTTTTGCTGATCTCACTGTTTAAAAGGGCTCCCAAGCATAGTGCTAAAAACCTGTCTATTGGTCTTAAGTGCAAGAGGCTGTGATGTTCCTTACAGAAAAAAATACGCGTTAGATAAGCTTCATTCAGGCATGAGTTATAGTGCTGTTGGCCTTGAGTTCAATGTCATGATTCAACAATATATATTAGATAAGGTGTCTTTGTACAGAAACAATCATAAAACAAGGTTATGCGTTGATTAGTTGATGAAAATGTTGTGACCCGAAGACCAAAACCCTAACCCTGTATGTCCCCTAAGAGCAACTGTTCAGTAGTCACTAATTTAGGATTTGAGGCATCTTTATAGACCATAATTACCCTGAATAATGAGAATTAACTATACACCAAAGCAACTTTATGCATTTTCAGAAAGTCTTATGACTAGCAGCTTCTTCAGAGTTGTTACTGAGCTCTCCACTCTTACTTCCTCCATGAACAGACAGGCATTTGGCCAGAAAGACTTATCTGAGGGGGATAGAAGCAGAATGAAGTAAATGTCGCAAGGCAACAAAGCTTAGGCATGCCTGCCCAGAGTGGAGGGTAAGGAAAAATTACATCATCAACCTCAAATAAATCGCTTCTTGTGTTTTTGGTAGTTATGGGGCAGAGTCTGGTATACCTAGGTACAAACACAAGTTATGATGATCTTAAAGGTCACACTAAAGCCTGATTCTTTTTTTTTTTTTTTTTTGTTAAGTAACACTCTAGGACACTCTGAAGTAAAAGACAATCAATCATGGAAACAGATGGGATATAGAATGTGCTGCTGTGCTGCAATTAGTAAAGGCGGATTTGGAAAAAGCAAAACTCATTATGCTGAAAAGCAGAAACACTGCAAACAGCAGCAAACCCTGAGGTCAACCGCAGCTGT
This sequence comes from Pteronotus mesoamericanus, assembly GCF_021234165.1. Classification (NCBI taxonomy): domain Eukaryota; kingdom Metazoa; phylum Chordata; class Mammalia; order Chiroptera; family Mormoopidae; genus Pteronotus; species Pteronotus mesoamericanus. The sequence continues at coordinate 11,472,743 of NW_026555321.1, forward strand.
AAACCAAAGGACAAATGCATCGCTGGTGAGGCAGAGACAAGACCAAAAGTGACGGAAACACCATCCCAGGTCATTTGTAGCTGCTCAGCCCAAACAAGGAAAAGCATTAAGTAGTTAGTTCTCAAACACAAGCTGAGAAATCAATAGGTTTGAGAATGTTCTAGTCATGGGTCAACAGCACTCACCTCTCCTTGTAAAGAATTTTTTTTTAAAAAAGAGTTTTTGAGTTTGATGGGTTAAAAACCTATAGCCCAGAAGAGCAGAGATTTATTAATACTATATATTTGAAAGCAAAACCACAATCCTAATGCCTGGGAGATGGTCCTAAAATTCTCTCTGAACGTGTCAGGACTGAGCAGCCCATCTGCAGTGTAACCCAAAGTATTTGTGCATAGGCCAATTTTGCATCCCAAGGGTGACATACTGCTTTGCTCCTAGTCAAAGTGTGATCCATAGACCAGCAGAAGGATGGCACCTGCAGGTTTGCTCGAAATGCAGCTCCAACCTAGAGGTACTAAAACGGAGCCTGTGTTTTAACAAGACATTCAGGCACTTCATACATTAAAACTCTAATAGCACTAGGCTTCCCTTAAGGTGACCGACAGTCTGGAGCCTGGTATAAACATTGCAAGTCTGTGTTATGGGTAACCCCTTCATCTCAGGCAAATCTGGACAGTTACTAACCCTATTTAGCCCAATACCACAATGAAAGGAAGTTCTCAATGGGAAGATTTGAGACTCACAACCACTAGGGATCACTGCACCCTGAAACAATTCCCCAGGCTTTATATTGGAGGCATACCTGGTCTTATGTGCTCCCCACATGAGGAAAGTGGGACAAAGGTGGAAGACTTCATATGACAAGCTAAGATTTTGAAGAATAATCTTCCTCCACACCCAGTCCTTCTACTCCAGGACAGAGTTGCCCAAGGAATCTTGAAACTGAGCAGAAAGAGACCATGAGATGCTCTCCAGGAGCCCAGAACCATTCCAGAGAATTGGTTACATCATCACCAGACCATCCAAAGCCAGAGTCAGCTGCTCCAGGACAATGGTTCTTAAATTTTAACTACGTCAGGATCACCTGCAGGGCTTGTAAACACAGACTGCTGGGTCTCACCCTTGGACTAGCTGAGGGGGTCTGGGATTGGAAGAGGGGGCTGACATTTTGCATTCCTAATATGTTTCCACAAGATACTGATGCTGATTGCTGGGATCACACTTAGTGCACTACTTACTGTTCTAAAGGCCTCTGGCTTCTCTATTCTGGAAGAAATGGCTCCCTATATTTCATGCCTTTTCTCAAATAAACTGAACCCCAACAATGAAGCAGGATACAAGTTTGCTACTCAGAGGATGGTTCTGAACCAGCAGCATCCCAATCACATGGGAGCTTGTTAGAAATGCAGAATCTCAGGCCCCACTGCAGAACTGCTGAGTCAGGCTCCATATTTTACCTAAAGCCCCTAGTGACTTGCTTGCACAGTAAGGTTTTAGAGGTACTGCATGTAGGGATTGTTAGGGGTTGTTAAACCTGCATCCTGTGTATAAACACAACTGCTTAATCTCCCCTGAGCCTGTATTCCAGCCTCTGCTCTTCCTTTTATTTATATATTTTTAATTTTAACCACAAAAGACAAAGACAGTTCATTTTCTCACAGCTTTGCAGATTCATTGGCCAAGTGAATAAAACAACTTCTCTTCAACAGCAAGAACAGAAAGCTCTGTCTCTGACAGGGAAGAGCATTTGTACTGGCTCAAGCAACATAGGTCTGCTCTCTCCAGGGAAGCATCCACTCAGGGGAAGCCACCACAGTCCCGTTAGGACACCTGGATACAGCCAGCGCCTAGAGCCAGGCCTCGAAACCCCTGCCTTTGCAAGAGTTCCTGTTGGTCGTGGTTTCTAGGAAGGTTTCATTTCTGTCTGTGGAGCCCACTAAAAAGCAGTGTATTCCCTTCTACAAATACGCAATGCTACCCTCACATTTTCTACCTCTGCTTTAGTTTTGCAAGTAACATAAAACCACGTACCCTGTGATTTCTTCTTTGTAGTCCCTGAACTAGATACCAATTCTCCTACAAATATAAAAAAGAAAAAAGAAAATGGTGATAACTAATATCTATGAAGCACAAGTTATATCCCAGATAGTGTCTTGAACACTTCACATCCATTGTCTTATTTACTCCACACAACAACCTAGCAGGTAGCTGCTCTGATGAGTCCCTGTTTCACAGATTAGGGAATTGTGACAGAGTGGCTAATTAACTCACCCAAAGTCACCCAGCAGGTCGATTCCAGAGCCAGCACAGAAATAAGAAAGACGTTAAACCATCATTCTTGTCTTAGCTTTTCTCTCCATGAAATTATAGCTTTTTGAAAAAACTGTGCTAATGGAAAGGGTGCAGGGTGCGTGCAGGAAGGACCCTGTCACACAGGCAGAATGTGTCTTTGAACGGGGGTGCAATCTCAGCTTCCTCCTGCGGTCAGCAGGATGATGAGCAGCTCTCTGCCTCTCCCCAAGGTTTTGTGTAAATCTGTGCCTGGATGTGTCAACTGTAAAAGCACAGGGTGAAGACAATGATCAAAGGGATGATAATCACCCCAAATAATTCATTAATTCTCACAACATCCTTGAGAAATACAGGAAACTGAGTTCGGATTAATTGTTGGCAATTGTTAAAATGTGGCATGTCGAGACTCTATCCTTGTTCTTCAGGTGGGAAGACGGGGGCTTTCTGACACAGAAATTTGACTCTCAAGATGAGGAGGGAATGTCTGACCTCTCTAGGAAGCTGCAGGAGAAAGGCTCAAAAGGAACAGGGCAGTTCCTACATGTACAGCAGCAATGATGATCTGTATTTCCCAGCCTCCTTTGCAATTAAGCATGGCTACCTACATCTGTTTCTGATGGAATGTGAGGTGTGCGGAAGCCATGCATTCCTCCTCCAGTTTTACCTCATAAACACTTCCCACGCACGGCCCTCTCTCTCTTGCCATATCTGCCAACTGGATGCCAGTACCCAGGTAACTAGGAAACCACACATGGAAGATGGCAGAGCCTTTTTTAGCCTGGGTCCCTGAGTGACTGCATGAACCTATTGCTCCCCCTCAGTACAGGTATATCGTAATTACACTGTCACCTACATATTGCACAAACTTTAACTTCATTCAGCCACTGAGATGTGGAGATTTGTCTGTTACCATAGCTGGTATTAACCAAACTACTATACTGATCAATATCCCCTTTTCCCTCAAATCTGTTGTATGCCAAGTTAAATATGTCCTTCAGTTTGTTGCATATTATCATGAATAAAGATTCCATCTAGGATTAGGGGACATTTTACAATTATACGTACGTTAATCTGATTGTTTTCCTTCTAACTTTCATCTGGGATCAGACATGCTGGGTAAGTAAGAGTTCTGATCTCTGCACAGAAGGACAGAAGGAAAAACTTGCAACAAAGATGGAGGAGGAGTTTGCTGAAGAGAAAAACAGACATTCGATATTCTGAGCTCATCAAATTTCCAGGGCTAAAATGATCATAGAGTAAGGTGGGGTGGCTCCAAAAGAAGTTTCCCGGTGACAATTTTGTCAAGACTGTCATGGGAAGAGGGAGAAAGAAGAGTGGATGGATGGCTAACTCACTGGGGAGACAGGCTCCAGATACCAACAGTCCTAGGACTTTGGTGCCAAGTTCACTGAAATACTCTGGGTATAAGTGGACCAGGTTGATATAAATGTATTTGTCACAATTTTACAGATCAGGGAAGACACATATTTGATCTGTCCAAGGCCATGCAGTACAATTCATTCCCCAATCATTTGAGATCCTACAGTTTCCTGTGCTCAGGAGAGCACTGTACTCTCACAGTGCTCAAGCCACTGCGCTCTCTCCATTTGATCTTTCTCTAGGTGATATCAGCTCCCAGGTTGCCCCTACTGCGACCACTCCCTATACCAGCCTATGAACCAGCAACTTAGAAATTTGAAACCCCGAAACCAATAGAGACATTTTGAGACCTAGCCCATGTCATCACAGAGATGAGAAATATGACCCTGATGCCCTGCCCTTGTACCTGCTCCTTTGTCCCTTATAAGCAAGAAGGACTGTCTCAAAAAAAAAAAAACCACTGCTCCCAAAGCATTGTGGCACCAGCCTTGCCAGGCAGGGCAAAGAGAGAAGAAAGGCAGCTCCCTGTCCTTTGTTCTGACCGCACACATTTGACAGGCTTTCAGAACCTCAGCAGATCTCCTGGCAAGAACAGCACTGAGCAAAGCCCTCCTCCCCATTGGGCATGGGTAATGCCTCCTGGCAAAGACCTCAAGCACATTCATCTCTCTCCAGGCCCTTCTAGGGCTGCTGTGCATCTGCAGAACAGATGGGAGAGTCTGCTTGTCTGACTGTTGGCTGTTTTATTTCACTCAATAAACATTTATTGAGGCTCTACTTGCGCCAGGCCCTATGCTGAGGGATGTTTCGTCGGTGTGTGTGGAAGTGCGTGTGCATTGACCTGCCTCCAGGTACAGGCGCTGAGAGAGAACACCTTAAGCGTGTCTTTCTCCCTAGACGTCACCAAAACAGCAGGTGAATGGTAAAACAGAATAAACAACCAATAGCCCAGTAGATCGACTTTATGAGAAAAGAAAAACAGTGTTGTCCATTCTCAATGCTTCGCAAACTTTGCTGTGCATGCAATCACCTGGAGACCTTGTTAAAAAGCAGGTTATGATTCAGCAGATCCAGGCTGGACCCCAGATTCTGCATTTCTAACAAGCTCCTAGGTGCTGCTGATGCTGCTTGTCTGAAGACTACATTTAGAGCAGCCAAAGGCTTATCTAATTTTCGCACTGCTCTGATACGTTATTTTGCTGTTGTGTAGGCAGGTAAGAGGTAGATATTTGATCGAAACCTAAATGTGCCCATGAAGAAGATGAGTATATGAAATGCACTCCATAGTGAGCCTATTACATGCCAAGTACTTGGCTTATTTAAATTCAATAAATTCTCACAGGTAGGTGCTGTTACATCTCTTTTATAGGTGAAAAACAAAAAAATTCAGAGCAATGAAGTAACTCATCTGGGGTACCACAGCTAGTATGTAGAAAAGGTAAAGATTTGAAACTGTCTCTTTGTCTTTTCAAATCCATGTTTTAGCCATTCCCCTAAGCTGTCCTCTTACCCATTTAGGTTAACATCTATCTGGAAATAGATTGTTTGAAGTGCCATAAGTTTAGCAATGGGAGTTGCCTTCAAACACAGTAAAATCTAATATGTGATCCTCTGTTCATCAACAGTGCTGAATTAATCCAATTTTTAAAAACATAAGCTCTCATTAAAACCTCTAGGTGGATGAAAAAAAAATACTACCACCTAATTAGCTGATTTTCCCCTTCTGGCAATGACTGGACAGCAAAGAACAGGTATCTATAAGTGGAAGGGGATGGATTTTTGCCACATTGGATCAGAACAATAATACTGTGAGGACTGTTTACTGGGAGGTCTTTGGCACAGCCCAGCAGTCCCCGGAGAATGAACGAGTGACGATCACCAAGGCAGCTCAGCCAAGTATTCAAAATATATTGGGTTTCATGCTTAAAGAATTATGTTTATTGTTTCCTCTAATCAATTTTATTTCACAGAATAAAGAGTGATATATCACTCTTAAGTTCTCGGAAGAAAGGAGTGTCAGAAACCTTACAAATAAAGTATGTGTTAAAGAAAATGGGTATAGAGTGGGTTCTTAACTGAAGAGAGGATGTATGGCCCCCTCTTAACTGACGAGAGGAAATCGTGACCTCGAAAAAGCACCCATGATTTCTCAAGAGAACTATTACTTAACAAAATCTCCACAATAACAATGAATAACGGCCTGCCAAAGAATATAAATAGAAAAGGATTTAATATATATCCCATAGTCATGAGATTACTGGCCAAGGAAGTCTGGTGCTAATAAGATCACTCCCTCAACCCCCAAATCAAATTCCTCAAAAAACAATATTCACATTTCTAACTCTTATAAAGAGAGAAGATAATCCTCTATAATTTGCAGCCCAATTGGCATTTATTTTTCTATAAGGAAAATAAAGACCTCAAAATGATAAAAATAATTTCATTTTGAAGTAGTTTTTAATATGCTAATCTAACTCTAGCTCTGAATTTGTAATGGGATAGTTTCCATGTTTTATATATAAATACAATGAATCTCTGATAAGAACAAAAAATGAAAATAACCTGAATTATTTCCCATCGTTTGCTTATTTACATAACTGTAGTCAATCTTGGGCAGTTCTCAATCTTTTCCCTCACTTCTTTATTCTACTGCTCTCAGAAATGTTGCTCAATAGAAAATCGAAGCAACAAAAATGAAGAATTCTTAATGCATCATTAGGTCTTTGGAGCACAAAAATAGACTACATCAATTAAAAACAAGGATCCAGAAATATACTTTCTGCTTTGATTATTAAAAATAAAAAAGGGAGTAATTTTTCAATAAGTTTTTTCACATACAAATTTTATTATTGGCTCCATGTGAAAATACAAAATACGATGAAGATAAAATTCACAAACGATATTAATTAATAAATACATTTTAAATAATAATTTCTAAAATGTGTATATTTTATACTTTATAAAACTATTGCACAACCATTATCATTAATATATAAAACTTTATAATTATGAAATTTGTTCGCTAGTAATTTCATTAATAGTAAATCATTTCATTAGTTGTTATTTTAGAGACATTTCTTAAGAAAGATATTGGGATTAGAATTACGTAATTTATTTGCCTTTTGTGGGTCTAATTTTTCTACTCAGCTAAAATGTGAGATGGACATAATGTTCAGTTTTGATGTAAGGGGTTGTTATACATTTGCTTTATTTTTTTTATTTGAAATCTAGTTCTTAGCGAACTTACCAAAATACTATATGGTGTTTTACAGTTACCAAAACTGCAACACACCTTCTAGAATATCCTAAATTAAAGAAAGCCTTTCTGATTTATTACAGCAGTTTGAGAAGATTACGGTGACCCTCATCTAACCAGCAGTTCTGAGCAATTATCAGCATGTGGCCATATGCTGTGATTGAAGAATAGGGTTTGTATATGCATTTTTATGTACGATCTACATTGGTGTTATCACTGGGACTGTGGCAGGTAAATTCTCCTTTGTCCAATTGTCGTTTAAAACCTTATGTAATACTTTTAGGAATGTGACCTAAGGTAAAAAATTGGGAAAACATCCATGAAATTGTTCAATTGAGTATTAAATAACTGAAGTTGCAGAAAGCAAATAGGAAAACATTTGGATCATGTGGTTGATTGTTTATGTCTTTCAGAACATCTCCTCCATGCTGATCTCAAGCTAAAAAAAATATTTTTAATGATCATTAATTTAGGACGTCTTCCTGGATTCTCTCCCCAAGCCAGTGCCCCATTGTTCTCCAGAATACTTCGCAAGAAATTGAATCAAAGTGTATATCAAAATATATTATGGTATTTATCTTTCTTGGCTAGAACATGAGTTCCAAGGGGTTAGGGACTGTGTCATTGGTTTGTGTTTATTTAGTTTTTATCCCCTGAACATGGCATAGCTGAAAGAGGATAGATGCTCAATAAATATTTATTAAATGATTCAGCAGTGGCTTGCTGAGTGTCATCTTCACATTTTTCTTTGCTTTTACTCATGTCAGACCAAAGGAAATGGCCCACTAGAAGAAGTATACAATTTAGATTCCAAATCTATGAAAAGCACTTATATGCATTTCCTCAAAGAATCTCCTCAAGCTCATTGTGAGCTAGACAACTTGGTTTTCTATTCCATGCAAGGAGAAAGTAGAACTCAGAGAATTTAGGTGTATGTCCCATAGTCATATGGCTTGGCTGGAATGTAGTCAAAGCAATACTTGTATCCAGGCCCTTAGGCACCAAATCCAAAAGTTTTTCTATGAAACCACAGCATGCTAGAAATTTCTGGGAAAGGCGAAACCCTCCCTCCACTTCAGCTAAGGCAGCAGCAGGCTACAAAGAGATAAAACATCAATCCAGGCTTCAGATTCCAACTAAACCTAAACCGTTCCCTTATGCCCTCACTGCTTCATTTAATAAGGGACAGATAAACATGGTCCCATCTAGGCAGCTACTCATTCTGTCCTTTTTAAGTGCATATTGTGAGAATTGATGATAGTTGATAAAATACTGGGTGCCCAGGTCCAGAATCATGTAAAAAGGGCCCAAGTGCTTTAAATGTATCGGTCCATTTAATCTTCACAACCATCTCTGAGTTAAGTGTTCATGATTCCATTTTTCAGGTGAGAAAACTGAGTCTTAGGGAAGTGAAATAAGTTTGCCAAGGGTCACACATCTAGTGAGTGGTAGAGCCCTAGGTCAAGTCCAATAAGTTCAACTCACAGAGCTGTACTCTTGGCCGTTATACTGTCAGACACCCTGTTCCCACACACTTGGAGACATTCTTAAAACCCTTGTGAACCTCAGATTCCAACTGTACAATCATTTTTTTTTCCATCTCTTCCTGTCATTTTATATATTGTGAAGTAAATTTTTCTTTTAAAGCAGTGTGTGTTTTTAAAGGACATTTTCCTTATGTCTAAAGACAAACGTGATGTTGTGCTGATCAGGACCTGTGCTTGCATTATCCAGACTATTTCTACACACTCCTTCTAATTCAGTTCATCACACTTTGTCCTGATCCCTTGTGCTTGTTTAAATCTGAAGCATCTAAACCAAGAAAAAGTGATATTTTAGACACTTATGCAAGGTTCAAGACTTGGGAAATAGCATAATAGCATTAATTTATCTTCCTCATTTATATTTCTTAATATAGGTTAACAAAAGTAGGCCACTAAAGGCACTGTTACATCTGGAAACTGGAGCCAAAAACTTCTAGTCTTACTATATTGAGTACTTCGACATCTTTGTCAATGCCAGCTCTGAAATTGAGTAGTTGCTACCACATTGAATACTTTTTTTACTCAAATATGCACTTTACGCAGTATGAGTAAAACCATAAATTGCTAACTGGCAACCCACATACCCAATTTAGTCCCCAAATACATTTGGGTACTCTTATTATGTTCAATTTTGATTTAGTTGGCATAAAAAGAAAACCTGGAGATTTCACACAGATTTCCAGATTCATGCAAAAATCCAGATTTCTAAACCCTCATTTCAAGTTAGACATTTGTCTTTTTGGACTAAAATTGCTGCAAAGGAAAACAAGTACCTGGGACTGAGGTAGGGCTGCCCTCTTTAATGTTCTTAACCCATATGTCCAGGCTGCCTCTCCTCTTGACTCCTCACGCCTGAGGAATTTGAATGTTGCACCCCAGGATTGAAAGTTTCCTTGTTGATTTAAGCTTCCTTTTTGGAGACCATGTCTTACAAAATTAAATATTTGAGTTTTGTTTTAATACTGTAGGTGTCTTTATTCTACTGTGGCTCTGTTACAGAAAGTACTAGAACAACACCACATTTCACTTCACCAAAGTTTATAGTTTTCAAATTAACCTAGTTGACAGGTCCTCTAGTCTGTCTCAGTTGACAAGCATATTCCTGGAGGTAGATCTCATAGGCTCTCTCACAGGCAAAATTATGGCCCTTCTGCTCTCACTCCTGTGAATACACTTCCTTACTTGGCAAAAGGGACTTGGCAGATATAATTAAGATTACCAATCTGTTGACCTTAATTTAAGATAGAGAGATTATCCTGAATTATCAGGCTGAATGCAACCTAATCACACAAGCTCTTAAAAAAATAAAAAAGAACTTCCTCTGGCTGGAGGTAAAAGGTATGTAGAGGTAGAAGAGATATTTGAACCATGAAAGGACGAAACCTACTGTTGCTATTTTTGATGGAAAGGTCCACGAGCCAAGAAATGCCCCTGGAAATTGAGAACAATTCTCAGCAGACAGTCATCAAAGGAGTGGGGAGCTCAGTCCTGCAACCACATGGAACTGAAAAGCACCAACATAAATGAGCCTGAAAGCAAATTATTTCCCAGAATCTGTAGATAAAAGCTCAAGTTGGCTGAGACCTTGATTTGTATAGCCCTGTGAGACTCTTAAGCAGAGTACCCAACGAAGCCTGCCTGGAATTCTTACCCCTGGAAACTATTAAATAATACATTTGTGAGGTTTTAAGCCACTAGGTTTTTGTTAACTTGTTAAGGCAGTAATGGAATATTAATACAGGCACCATGGTCACTAGGGACCCCCCCAGAGGGTAGTGTCAGACTCTGAACACTTCGTCCACAGCAATCATTATTTGTTTGTCGGTGTGACTTGTCATTAATCACTTATGTTTCTAAGCCAATCATATTGATTTTGAGCCTGTATTCATTTGCTATCACTGCCATCACAAATTAGCACAAACCAGAAAATAAAGAGGCCAAGATTGGCACTGAGAAAATTAAGTAACATAAAAATCACATGGAAACTGAACCTCTTCGGTTCAAAATTTTCACAATTATCCCTTGTAACTATAATGTTGAATGTATTGATGTGTGAGGCAAGAGAAAAAGCTTTCTACACTAATTTTGACTTCTTCATTAAATTATTTATCAAAAGAATACTACAATTGCCATTGTATCAGTGAAATACTTGCTACAGTTTTAAAATTAAATTAAATTTAAATTAAAATTAAAAAAGAGCACGTTCACAGAAGCCATCAATTTGGGACTTTTTTTTTGTAAAAGTCTCATTTTCAAATAATATTTTAAAAGGAGGCCTTATTTAACTAACGCAAAAATCGTAAGAAAGACAAAAAAATTCATTCAGTACAAGGCAGTTTGAACTATACTCATCTCTCAGATCAGCACCATTTTCAGCACAGAAGAGACGGGGACAGATGACCACTTAATTCAGTGTTTAATACAAGGCACGTATGGAGTCTTCAGTTAAACCTATCCTGCTCCCAACTCTATGCTAAAGTTTTTTTCATAGGGTATATTGGTACTTGAAATTATAAGTTTGTCTACTTTATTGCAGTATATGTCTCCTAAGAGGACATCAGCCACAGGGGGCCGGTGTCTTTCACTTCTTGTTCATTGATAGACATCCAGCTTTTAGGTTTGTGCTTGATATAGAGTAGATTCTCAATAAATGCTTGTTAAATAAAGAAATCATCCTTGGCTGGTGTGGCTCAGTGGATTGAGGGCCAGACTGCAAACCAAAGGGTCACCAGTTCAATTCCCAGTCAGGGCACTTGCCTGGGTTGCAGGCCAGGTCCCCAGCAGGCAGGGTGTGAGAGGCAACCCCACATTAATGTTTCTCTCCCTCTCTTTCTCCCTCCCTTCCCCTCTCTAAAAATGAATAAATAAAATCTTTTTAAAAAAAAAGAAATAAAAATTCAATGTCAGCATCTAGCATCTCTGATATACTGCTTTTAATGGCATTGATCTACTCACCAAATTGTTCCTATGCCTTTTGTTTCTATCCTTAATTTCTCCAATGTCTTCATTAAAACAACACCTTCCCCTTCCTTATTTATTCAATAAACACTACCGAGCACCTTGCATAGGGCCTCATTCACTTATTCATCCATTCAACAATGGAGGCCAGAAAATGAGATCAGAAGAATAACAGGGCACAAAATCATGAAGACCCTCATAGGCCACTGTAAGGTCTTAGGCTTTTAGTAAGAGTGAGAGGTGGGAAGCCACTGGAGGGCTCTGACACAATGTGTCATATTCTGATTAACATTTGAATATGACCAACCTGGCCAGTAAAGCTGCAATAAAAACAAGATCATAGTCAGGAAGCTGTTGGAACACTCATGTTTTTTGACTGCCCATACTCTCATGTAATTCAAAATAGAAATGAATTTTGTAAGAACACAGGATTGATTTTAGAAGCTCTGGTAAGTCACCCAGCATCCATTGTGCTGTCCTCTCTTTGAGACTCAGTCCATCCCCTTGCATAAAATCATATGACGTGGACACTGCAAAAAACAAAACAAAACAAAACAAAACAAATCCCAAAGAGCCTACCTAATTGTATTGCCTCAGTTTATGGAGTAGGGAGTCCAGTTTTGCTCGTTCCTCGGTCAAGGCTTATTTCACATACACCATGTTATCTTATTTCGCTACTGTTCAAATCCAATGTCTATTCCATTCACTCTCATAAAAAAACCAATCTATAGCATGTTTACCCCAAAATTTAAAACCTCATTGTCTTGAAAGAGAAGAACACGTGCCAGGAGCCACATACATTGCTTCCAAAGCCTATGATGCTAGGTCATCCCACACTGAAAAATCCCACTAGTTTTCAGGCTTCCCCAGGAACCACATTGGAGAGAAAGACTATACTAAGCTGGCTTTGCCATGCTTTTCTGTGGAGGATCTAACCTTAAGAGCTACCCAACTGACCTCCTATACAACTTAAGCCCACATGGCCAATAAATGCCACTCTTCCTACCCATCCTTTCTTTGAGGTGTGTCCTATTAAAGCAGATGCTATGGCTTTAGGGTATCCTTGTAGCTCGCTATAAACATTAATGTAGTCATAGTCATAGAACCTGGGTGATACTGATAGTACTTCTACTATAGATAGTATACAGCCCAGCAGCTAAGAAAATTTACATTTCCACTCTCACACTTTTAGTTCTGCAACTTTTGCTTAAGCAATTTAACCTTGGTTAATCTGTTTATAGTATAGCCTGCCTATAATATGAGGCTACAGGAGTAAGGAATAAATAAGATAACATGTACCAAGCATTTAGCACAGAACCTGGCACACAGCGAATGTTCAATACATATTATTGTTTAAACCATTATTCTACTTATCACTGTGAAGATGGAGATGCATCTTCCAAAGTGATACCTGAGCTCAGGAAGTAGGCATGCTACTCTTACATTATTTGCTAAGAAAGACTACTTATTGGAAAAGGGTCATTCTAGAGTATGGTCGTGTGAACTCACAAAGCAATTCGACCAATCCTTTTCTTCCACCTCTTAAATATTTATTTGTTGATACAGAGGAAAAACTGAGGCAAGAATTTTAAGATTCTTGAGATAAGTTCAAAGTGAAAGCAGAGGCAAGGTGGTATACTAAATCCTCTAACAGTGGTAACACCAAGAGCAAAAGCTTGGGCAGATCTTTTTATTTTGTTTGTTTTCACTTACATAAGAATGATGAAGAAAGACAGTAAAAAGGACCAGCGGTGAGAGAAGGGGAGGAAAAAAAGGAAAGGAATAAAAAAAAGTTAAGAAGTGAAAAAGAAGAAAACAAATAGTGGAAGAGAAGGAAGAAGAAAGGGAGCTAAGGAAAAGGAAGGTAGAAGGTTACAAGTAGTCTCAGTCTATAGCATGATGTAACCCAAAGGTGAAATCCAGGATGAGCATCACAGGACTAACAGAGAACATAAAGTACATTTACAATTGAATCAATTTTTTCTTACATTCCTGTACCTCTCTCGTGAATGAAAATGCCTTAACTTTAGAAAATTGAAATTTTGACTTGATCTTTAAATGGTCATGACATCATTGACAAATTATTTGAGTCTTGTTTTCAGGGTTACATGTACGTCATTGCGACTCTGTTGAGGTAAAATCTTATAACTCACAAATGAAATGACTACAAAGTAAACTGTACTCAAGGATGTCTTTGCTAAGAACACCAGACTCCTAGCAAAAGAGGGGAAGACTGGAATAACAAGCAATTCTGGAGTTGACACAGATCATATATCTTACCCTAATTATTTTGCTTTTATTTGCTACTATTTGTCAAAAAAATCTGTACACCGACATTTAATATTCTTGATACCATCTCTTAATTATATTTCTAGATTAGCTTTTTGATTGAATGTACTCTGTTAGACAAGAGGAAAAAACAGACCATTCAAAGTTATGATTAAACTTTCTTTAATGGTAGAACTTTATCTGACTTCATTTCCTTAAAATTAAATGTAGGCATAGTATTCCAAACTTGGCAAAAAGTCGACAACCCGAAATTCTGTAATCTGTTGTTTTGGTGGGGAAGCCAACCAAGCATATTTCCTCTCCCATAAACAAATTCTATTTTAAAAGTATCCAACCTCTTAATATTAAAGTACTGGGATCCTTACAAGATAGATGCCTTTTTTGATGTCCAACTTCTTAGTACTAAATTGTCTGAAATGTATGTCACATGATATGTAAAACTTAACAAGTCAGTTTAACTTTAAATAAAGAAACTAATAATTTACACACAAATTCATCATATGTGGACAAAAATTACAGGTGAGAGACGATATTGGCTGAGACTTTGGGAATTACAATGGAAATGGACAGAAGCAGATAGATATAAGAGGGGGTAACAGTAAAACATATTTATCAGCTGGTATGGTCAAGTCACTGGCCAATCAGAATAGATGCAGATATAATTCATCAACACTCATAGGTCTACCTGTGTGTATCAGGTAAACACCTAGCCAGAATACATAGAACATGATGAAGAATTAAGAAATATATTGGTGGTAAACAGGTTAAGTTTCTGTATGGCATGATTGGATATATGGTGGTGTTATTTCCCAGAATAAGAAACCAATTAGTAGTTATTGCTGAAGTTGTTTCCATAAGTAGCAAAGCCAGAAGCCATGTTGGTGTAAGACTGGTAGTAAAGGAGAGAGAAAGTGGAGATGATATATATAAAGACAAGATTCACCATAAGTTTGGTAATGGCATGGAGAAGTGCAATGAAGTAAGGGATGGTGAGAAGTATGGGATCCAGAGTTTGTTTTGGATATGGAAGATAGTAAAGCATGTTAAGGTAGAATCTTCACAACTCTATGATCCAGGGATATTACTTTTTCCCATATGAGAAAACTGAAGTTCAGAAAGGTTAAAAAAATGTCAGCTAGGAAGGGGCAGAGCTAAAATTCAAACTCAATTTATCTCATTCTAAAGCCCTAAGAAAGATGGTCACTTCCTAAATTTTAATACATTTATTTATCCACGTAATGTCTCCTTCACTTTATAAGTACAGAGAATGAGTTTAACTCATCCTTGAATCCCCAGCACCTAGTGCAATATCTTGTAGTCAATAATGGGTCTTAGTAAGTATGTTGCAGAAATGAATAAATAAAGAAATTAACCAAAAGTCATATTCTAGCCTTTAAAACAAAGAATAAATACAGAACTCCTCTACAGATCAATGATATAAAGAACAACACAAATACAGAAAAAGACAGTTTTTGAAATATTTGGAATCTTATGAGAACATAGAGAAATGGTGACTTTCATTAAGGATGAATATAATACTTAAATCTATATTCAAAATGTACTTTGTTCACACCATTGCATTTCCCAAGTTTGTAATCAGCAGACAGTTAGAAAGAACTTGTCCTAATCTCACACAATCATAGTGAACAACTTGCTTGTCACTTATTTTCCCCCTGCACTTAAAATACATACAAGGTCCTTATTCCCACATGGAATCCATCCATTCTCAGGTAATACTGATTTCATTGTGCTGTTCCACATGAGACCAGTGCATTTGTATGGAAAGGAAAAGGTGCATTCAATCATTGGGATATCTTGAGTGCCTGGAAAGATAAATGGTTTTTTTTAAGCATTCATGTGATTGACTGATCCCTGCCAACCACTACACATTCTGCTTAGCTGTTTTGCTGGCATATTATTTCAGAGCCCTTTTAATACAAGTATTAATTGTCCCATTAATCATACGAGTGAGGCAGTTTCAGAAAAGTTCCTAAGGTTAAAATCATGCACAATAGTTTTAAAATGTGTGAACTCTGATGTTTGTCTTAAAATGTTAATAACTTAAGTATCTGCTGAAAAAAAATTTGTTTTGAGCTTCCTCCAATAAACATCTTCCTTCTCAATTTCAGAGAATTTACCCTTTGAAAGTTTGACTAGGAAAAAAAAAGAGTTTTTCAGGTTAACAAAATAGAGTACATTGGATTGGTTTGGTTTGATTTGGTTAAGATTAGGTAGAAAAGAAGTTTAGGGTCTGCCCATTGACTAATTTACATATATATTGTTAAAAACTACTCGAACCAAGTTAAATAAAATAAGGATGCCTAGGTAGGCTGAATTTGTATTCTGATTATTTCCAGACGGCTTTTAATGCTATAAAGTTGTTTTTAATCTATTTTTGTGCTTAATGTAAGGATTACCTGCCTACTAATTTCCCCTCAGTATATCTATAAGCATCAAGTATTTTTTTTCCTAAAGGAGATATACTATACAATTTAGCTATTCATTTATGCAAATGATAGTAAACAGAATTATAAAGACAGATAATAAACAGCAAATGAGGTTATTTTGTTTCACGCTTTATGTTGTCAGAGTTCTGAGCATGGTTTAGTGTTTTCTATTCATGACTTTATATTACCAAATTACTCCCTGATGGTGTCTCAGATGTGCTTTTGTCTGCAAATGAGAAGGAATAAAATACCAGGACATTAACGTTAAATTACAATCGTTAATGGCGTAAATACGAAAATAATTACTGCATCATACCATCAATTGTTATGTGTTCATTACTGAAGTTCTTGTAAAGCCTTCATTTTCTTGTTACAATTATTTTTTTTCCTTTATTTTTTGTCTGGCTATTTTATAGCCCTGACAGTACTTCAGCAACATTCAGCAGTTACACAAGCCATTTAATCCTGCTCAAAGCTTCATTTAAACTTCATTTTAGCTGCATTTTATTTGTGTATATATGCCTTTTACTTCTCTCTGACAGTCACAAGGTACTTCTGGAGTAGATGCTGGAAAGATGTGTCTAAGGAGATTATCTAAAACCAGCAATAAACTTCAGCGAATGTTTCAGACTTACTTTAACATCTTTCGCGAAAATACCTTTATCCATCAAACTTACTGCGCCCCCATCCTCTCAAATTTTAGCTTCAGAGTCACACCCCCACCCCTCCCCCGGCCCCAACATCTCTAAAATTCACTTATCAGGCAAGATGCTTTTAAATCTCTGCTCTCTTCTTCCTCCCGTCTGGTTACTTCTCATAGGCTCCGCTTCACCTGTCTTTCTCCTGCTTCTACTAAACCCTGTATTACCAGTGTTTTCTCCCTAAATGGCAGAAAAGGGATCCCCTGCAGACAGACAGACAGACACACACACACATCCTAGCCGCCTAGCATTCGGAGGGTCGTCCGAGTGCACCCCTTTGTCTGCTCCACCCTGAGACCATCACTTCGCCTATCGCCTGCCAGACTCAGGCAGGGAGTGGCAGAGAAACTCACACCGCTGTCGCCAACTGGAAGGGGGCAGGGTGTATGCTCGGCGGGCAGGCGGTCCAGCATCCCTCGCCGCTACGCGCGCGCACACGCGCACGCACACACAAACACGCGCGTACACAAACACACTAAGAAGTATTCTGTCACCTGTTCACTTTCAAAGCCAGCTCTAGCTGGATAAAACTTATTCCGCCCCCACGTCCACCCCCACCTCCGGAGTTCAGATACAAGAAGGCATCCCCTGCATATCTTTTCCAAAATATCTGGAAGGGGAAAAGAGCACACAGGGTATTGCGATTACATATCTCCCTAGCACCTCTCCCTTTCCTTTCTCTTTTTCACCCATTTTCTCTGCAATTACACACAGCCTTTTCATGCCAACACACGCACACAACGAGCACCCTATCTCCGCGGACAGCCTAGGCTTGAAGCCTCAGCGTCCAAGGTTCCGTCTCTGTCCCAGTCCTTCTGCCCCGCGCCAAGCCCCTAGCACTGCCTCCAACTGCTACCATGTGCAGCCCGGGGCTGCCGGCTCCCTCACGCCAGCCCAGGCTCCAAACTTTTCTCGTCCTTTCTCCGGCCCCAAATCACGCGCATCCAGGAGATTTGACTCCCTAGTCCGGATGCCAGACCACACAGGGGAATGGGGCGAGCACCGCTGCCCCCGGGGACGCCAGGTCTCGAGATGCCCTGCCCCAGCGTATGCCCGAGCGCCCTAAACCTGGCAGGGACTCGAAGGGTGCTTGGGCGGATCTGCATGGCAGGTGCAACTTGCCAACGCCTCCCGGGTTCACGCCCTAGGGGACCGCGGGTCTGGCCTGATGAGAACAAAGCTGGAGTCCGGGGAGACTGTCAGACTGGAGGCGCTAAGACAATAGCAATAAAGGGAACTTGGAGGAGGGCCGCTGCGCAAAGTTGTCTCCGACTCCGGATGTCCTGGGATGGCAGCAGGCTCCGGCTGCAGACCCCGAACACCCCCGGCCCCTGGCCCCGCCGCAATACACACAAAACCCTGGCTCGGAAGCCGTTCCCTGGATGCTGGGCAAATACCCGGGACTCCCAGACACAGTTTAGGGCTCCAGGGACGTTCCGGAACTTGGACAGCAGCTGCCGGGCAGGAAGACCCGCCGGCGCGCTCTCCTGCCTTTACCTTTCCGCGGGCTGCCTGGGAGTCCGCGGCGCGCCGCCCGCTGGCTGTGCCCTCAGCCCCTGGCTCGGTCGCTCAGAGCAGACAGCGGGAGCCGGGCTCTCTGAGCCCCGCCTCCGGGCGCCATGCCACGCCCCCGGGCTCCAGGCCCCGCCCCTCCACGCTGGCCGACTACCGCGCGGAGCCACGCTGGTCTAGTGGGGTTTCCGCGCGCGATGCGGCGATGAAGTTGCTGCAGCTGTGCCTGCTGCTGCCCCCGCTGTCGTGGCCGCGGCTGCTGGAGCATCCCACATGCAAAGATGCCCTGAATTTTTAAGGGTACCCCCCCAAGAGATGATTGGAAATGCCATCTATAACAGGGCATATATGGTCCATGCACCTGCAGCATCAGCCATCAGTCAAGCCCTTGCTCATAACGCAAATTTCTGAGCCCCATCCCAGATCAACTGAATCAGAATCCAGGGGGGTAAGGCCTACCTAGCACTGAGTATTTTAACAAGCTCCTGGGGTGATTTCAAGTACATTAAAGTTGGAGAAGCACTCTTCTTTTGGTCAAGAACTAAGGGGCTGATCAGATGCAATCCTAAAATCCAGGAGCTTGCAGGGGCCGAGGGTTTAACTTGGCAGTAT
The DNA here is from genome assembly GCF_021234165.1 of Pteronotus mesoamericanus. NCBI lineage: Eukaryota > Metazoa > Chordata > Mammalia > Chiroptera > Mormoopidae > Pteronotus > Pteronotus mesoamericanus. The sequence goes on from NW_026555321.1 coordinate 11,491,734, forward strand.
TTGCAAAGCTGGAGAGTACGTTGTGTGCGCCCTGGATGCCATTCATCTTGCTTTATTGACTGCGAAGTCTTTAGAGATAAACAGAGGGGGGAACACATTTACTTCTGATCTGACAGCTCTAATGAGCTCAAGGAAGAATTATGTAAACATTATTAAGTGTAATAAACACGTGTCGGCACCAGGCAATCTTCTCTGGAGTTGGCAAAAGCCGCGCGAGCCAACGTTTTATTCATAATGTCTTTTTAACTTTATGTTGCCTGTGTAATAGGCCCTTGGCTTTGCTGTTGCCCAGACGGAAAATCATTACCCCAGTAATGGATGAGCCAGTTCAAAAGGAGAGCCACTGAGATGCTGAGCACTTTCATTCATAAACGCTATGTATCAGAGACAAGGGGAACCGCCTCCTCTCTCCTGCCAATGTAGGTCAGTTTAGTTATCCAACGGTTGTCCAGCTTCTTGTTTCAACATCCTAAGACACAACTTGGCATAAACTAAAAACCAAACGAATGTTAGCCTTTCAGTCACCTTACCCCACTCAATTTTCTACTCTTCTTTCCAGAGCGTCAGGTCTTATTAGATATTGGAGGAACTGATGATTATTTGCCAGGTAGAGAATGTGAGAGGGCTCTTTGGCTTCCATGGTGAGGTCCAGGGATTGATTCTGGCTTTGAACTCTTATTTTCTGGTAGATTTGGAATCACAGGGGCAATGGTAACAGAGCTCTGTTCTTACGCAACTCCATGTCAAGTGTAGGTCTCTTAGGTCAGGTTGCCAGGAGCAGGCCCTAAGCAAGGACTTACTGAGAAACCCTGCAAGTGACTGACTACAAAAGTACTCCTGGTGGAAACCACTAACGGAACTGGAGAGCGCCACACAGGGGTCTGGAAGTCCCATAGCAAGTAGAGCTTGGCCTGACTCTGCAGGTAGGCCCGCAAGTTTAAGTTAAGTCTCTAAATGGTCTCAGATTGAATGAAGAGAGCTGGCATTCATATTCCTTTACTGGACAGTTAACAACCTCCCATGGGAAATAAATTTCTTGGTACTTCAGTAGGCTGCGGTGGCTTGAGGCCAGTCCCTCAAAGGAAAGTCAAGGTTGCTAGCTCTTTAAAGCAATGGAATCAGAAATTTGGAGGAGGTGAGGTGTCATACAAAAGTTGTAAAATGGATTTGAGAGTATCTGAGTTGAGCACTGACTTCATCTTTCAATATGTGAGTTTCCCACGTGGGACCATAGGCATGAGCTGAGCACCTAAAATCCCACCCAAGACAGGGTTAAGCCTGGGAAAGGGAGGCTCAGCAGCAAGTGACTATGGGATGTCCTATGGGGTTAGGTGGTGAGGGCACCGAGGAGGCCGGGACAAGCTCAGGTTACAATGGGAGGTAAACTGTAGGCCAACCTGGCATATCCTTGTAACCCTGTTGTCTGTGAGAGCCAGTATTCTGATGCCTGGCATGAAAATGTATAAATGATCAGCTCATCTTAGCCAGGAGAGCTGTGACAACCCACACAGGGCAGCTGCATATTGAGAATTTGTCCCTCCTCTGTCTGTCCCTCCCAACCCCTAAGACCATAGGAAAAGGGACTTATGTCTTGGAAATAGAAGGAAAAACAATATCCCCAAAACCAAACATTGGTTCTCCTGGAATGCCACTTGCTGCTTTGGTAAGAGAAATACGCACAGGCCATGCATGCCCTCTACCCCCTAAGGCTCCTTATACTTCAGACTGGCTTGTGATCAGGGAGAGAGCTCTCAAGTGGAAATAAACCTGGAAACTTAAACTTGATGAACTTTTAATACATGTAAGTGAATAGTTGTAAGTGATCCAGAAGTTATGAAATCTGTCTTGTTAAGTGGTCTGTTACCTGGTAAGGAAGAAAGATTTCACATACACATTTGGAACCAGTGGCTTGAAAAAGATATAGTAGTTTCACATTTACACTTTATTTTGTACAACTCAGTAGTCATTGGGATTGTTTACTTTTCCTGGCTGCTTCCCTTGATGTGTCCTCAGGTAACTTCCTCTACCTCAGGTGAGGCTCCCCACTGCTGTTTGCTGGAATGGCAGTGGTCTGGCAGAGCTTGTCCACTGCCTGAGGATGCGTCCCAGCTGGTTGTCATGTGTCCTGAAACGCTGGAAATATCAGCAACACAAGACACAAAGCAAAGTCTATAATATGATTATATATGGTTAAACAGCATGTATACGTCTAATTGTTTTCGTTTTCTTTAAGGTAAAGCACTAGCTTAGAAATATGCATAGGATAGTTTCTTCTCCTTAGTTTTCATTTGTAATTTCATTTAAAATATCTGTATATATACTTCCTTTTTATTTTTAGTTAGAATGTGTGGCTATGATTATATATCTATGGGTTCAACACTTGGGGAAATGGTATGACCATCCATTGGGAACTGCTTCTGATGATAATCTGAAGCTGGAAGGATCTGGTTTTGCAGATGTTGTCATTTTGCCACAAGGCAGATGGCAGGAGCCTACTATTGGTTTTCACCAGTATTTGGAATGCTCTGCATTGTTCCAGCAAGAGTTTCCAGCTCAGGTTTTCTCTCCAAAGATCCCTAATCTGCCTTCTAGTTCAATTCTATTCCCAAACCTCACTCGTTCCATTTCCCGCTTGGACCATGACTGTATGATAAGATACACAGTATATCCTGTGCTAAAACAGAGTGTGATAAATATGATTCATTTAACACAGTGTACATCAATATCAGGCCATGGTACAAAATATATAGCATAATGAATAGTCTACAGTTTCAGATTCAAGAAAGTGCAGTCATCCCATGGAGTGTTTTCAGTGGCATCATCAATCATGGAAGTAAAAGTGGAGTGGTTTGTGGTATTACTAGAATACCATAAAGATAGGCTGTTTCCCACTTGCCGCTCACTCCCCCACTCGTCCTTACTGGCTTTCATTAATGTTGATAAAGTCAACCCACTACCTGTGAGTATCTCACAATTACCGTGTCCCCTGTTGATACAATTCTTTAAGGCGTCAATTGGTGTCATATTATTTTCCAAGAAAAGATTTCCAAGACTAATGTAAGCTAGGTTGCCAAAGTTTGATCACTGATCACAATCTTAGATTTTGATATCTCAGAAGGAGTTGAGTTACTAATCTCCCAAAGAATATTTTTTTGAAAAAAATCTTAAGATTTAATTCACTCTACCCATTTGAAAAAAATTTCTTTCCTGATGTTTCAAATTATTTCTTAAAGGCTCAGTTTTCAGGAAATTAATAATAATGATGGGGAAAATACAAGTCTATGGAGAAAAATAAGTATTATGAAGGATGTACTATGTTTCTAATACAGCCGATTCATGGAAATTGTATGCAGAAATTTACTTGTTGAATTTAGCTGGATTAAATAGTTGTTTTGAAAAAGCAACTTTGAACTACCTGCCATATAAATTAACTCACTTTTTTTCATGTGCAAATTAACACCACAAAATTCATTCCAAGAAGTATTTACCAAGTGCCATTACTACGTGCAAAGCAGTATGCCATGTGCTTTATGGAGTTCAGAAATAAATTATTTTCACAAAAATTTCAAGCATGTTTTCCATATTATAAAATGGCATTAAAAATTATGGGAGGAAAAAGAAGACAACGCATAATCCCATCTTTCTAATAACAATCCCTTACTTTAACTTTTAATTCATACCTATGCACATCAGAGTGTAATACAATTATATGCTCGTGGACCACAGTAACATGATAGGCATTTTTCTGTGGCACTAAATAATCTTCAATATGGTTTAGTTTTTTAGTGTGCAGGTTGCCTCATCTACTTTTTCTTTGCCCAAAATGACATGCTAATCCTAAAATTAAAATGGAAATGCAAGGGACCCAGAATAGTCAACACAATCTTAAACAAGAAGAACAAGTTAAGGGAGTGTCCACTTTTCTATTTCAAAACTTACTACAAAGCTATAATAATCAAGTCCATGTAGTACTGGCATAAGGATAGACATATAAGCTCATGGTTTAGAGAACAGAGTCCAGAATTAAATCTGTACATCTAGGATCAAATTATTTTTGGCAGGAGTGCCAAGACCATTCCATGAAGAACAAGTTTTTCAACAAATGGTACTGGAACAACTGGATATTCATATGCAAAAGAATGAAAGAATATTTCTATATACATATACAAACATTAACTCAAAGTGGATAAAAGACTTAATGTAAGAACTAAAACTCTAAAATGGTTTGAAGAACACACAGAAGTACATATTTCTTACTTTGAATTAGTCAATGGTTTCCTAAATATGACATTAAAAGCACAAGTGACAAAAGAACAAATCAATACATTAGATTTGATTAAAACTGAATACTCTCAAGAAACAAAGGACGCCAACAAAAATTGAAAAGACAATCCATAAAATGGAAGAAAATATTTGCAAATCATATATCTGATACGGGTTTACATCCAGAAGATATAAGTAACACAATTGAACAGAAAAAAAAGACAAATAACAAATTTAAAAATTGCCAAAAATTTTGAGTAGACTTTTTCCCGAAGAAGATATGAAAATGGCAACAAAGCACAAAAATGTTGAACAATAGTAAGTGCTGGAGAGGATACAGAGAAATTGGAGCTCTCATACATTGCTGATGGAGATTTGTTCATAAAAATAAATAATGTACTGATAATGTGGATGAATTTTCAAAACACTATAAGTAAAAACAAGAAGACACAAAGGGCTCATACTGCATGGTTTAGTTTATAAGACAGGCTCAGAATAAGCAAGTCAATGGAGACAGGAAGTACATTTTTGGTTTTTGGGGCCTGGAGGTAATGGTGAATGAATGATGAGTGATTGCTAGTTTGTGTTTTTTTCTTTCTTTTTGCTTTTCCTTTTACTTAGATTTTATTTTTTAGGCAAGTTTTGGGTTCACAGAAAAATTCATCAAAACGTATGAGACTTCCCATACATTCTTTTCCCACATAGGCAAAGCCTCTCCTACTATCAAAATTCCTCACCGAGGGATACATTAGTTGGAATTGATAAACATACATTGACACATCACTGTCATGCAAAGTCCATACTTTACAATGGGGTTCACTCTTCGTGTTGTACATTTTACAGTTTTGGACAAATATATAATGACATATATTCACCATTATATCGGTATCACACAGGATAATTTCAAAGCCCTAAAAATATTTTGTGCTCCCTCCCACCTCTTTTAATCTTGGGCAACCACTTATCTTTCATTATCTCCACAGTTTTCCCCTTTCCAAGATATCGCATTCTTGGAATCACACAGTGTGTAGCCTTTTCAGATTGGCTTCTTTCATGTAGGAATATGCATTTAGTTTTTCTCCATGTGTTTTCATCATTTGATAATTTATTTCTTTTTAGCTCTGAATAGTATTCCATTGTCTGGATGAACTACAGTTTATTTCTCCCTTCACCTACTGAAGGACATTTGGTTACTTCCAATTTTTGCATTGTGAATAAAGCTGCTATAAACATCTGGGTGCAGGTTTTGGCATGAACATAGTTTTTAACTTCTTTGGGTAAATTCCAAGGAGCACAATTGCTGGATCATATGATAAGAGTATGTTTAGTTTGTAAGAAATCAGCAAACTATCTTCTAAAGTGGCTGTATTGTTTTGCATTCCCACCAGCAATAAATGAGAGTTCCTATTGCCCCACATCTTTACCAGCAATTGATGTTGTCAGGGTACCTGATTTTGGCCATTCTGATAGGTGGGTAGTAGTAGCTCATTGTCTTAATGCGTGATTCCCTGATTACATATGAGGTTGAGCATCATTATTACATATGCTTATTTTCTATCTATCTCCTTAGATGAGATGTCTGTTTGGATCTTTTTCCCATTTTTAAATTGTTCAGTTTTTTTATCACTAAGTTTTAAGACTCCTTTGTATATATTAATATCAGATACCTTTTGCAGACATTTTCTTCCAGGTTGTGGCTTGCATTTTCATTCTCTTACCAGTGCCTTTCACTGAGCAAAAAATTTTCAGGGTTGCTTATTTCGGGTGATACAAATGGTCTAAAATTAGATAGTGCGATGGTTGGCAGACCATATGTCACTTCCATGATTAGGTTGTACAACACTGTGGTTTCTCTCTTGGGCTCTCTTCCTTTCTCCTTGTGGTAGAAGTAAGCTGGTGTGTCATGAGCAGCCCTCTAGAGAGACCCATGTGGTGAACAACTGAGGCCTCTGGCCAATAGACGGTTAGGAACTGAGGCCTGCCTACAACCACCCGAGCCCTGGACTTTATGAGATGACCATGGCTTTGGCTGCCACCTGAGCCAGAACCACCTGTATTTTGAGGGTCAAACTCTCCTGGATTTTTGACTCTCAAAAATGATGGGGGATGATAAATATTTGTTCTTTTTAAATTTCTAGATTTTGGGATAATTTTTTTATCCAACAATTGATAAATAATAAAGTATATTTATTAAGTGAAGTCTGACAATTTTTGTATGTATTCATTTTTAAGTGGCTTTAAAGGGCAATATTAATTTCAAACCCTGATGTTTAAGAAAGATCCTTAAAATGCAAAACAATCTTGAAATTTAGCATTTTTTAACTTAAAGAACAATGAGAATATATACAATCTTGGAGATTTTATTATTTGTTTTATAGATATTATTTGTTTATCTGTTTATATCTGTATTGGAGATATCTTACAATGGAAGGCATAGAGATAAAAGGATAAATAATTACTGTTAAAATAAAAGTATATTATCAAAACTATGAAAATGCAAAGAAAGATAATATTGTTATGGTTATTAAGTCACAAAGTTGGTGTGGAACTTTCTGACAAGGCAAAGAGGGAAACTTTTCCATTCTCTGAAAGAAGTACAAACTTTTTAAGAGATACAAATATTTTCCTGATACTAAGCTCAAAAAAATTGGAGCAGAAAAAATCAAAAATGAACCTGGAACATCTTGCCATGCCAGAATGTAAGGAAGTGCTAGAAAAGAAAAATGCTCATAATGTTAGGGTTATGTCAAAAGAACACAGAAACCAGCTAAAAGAGCTCCCAATGGCCAAAGCTAGAACAATTTGAACAATAAATAAATAATTATTGAATTATAATAAAATAAATATACAGAATAATATAACTGCATGCGTATAAATAAATGATTGAATTAATAAATAAATGAAAGAAGAGACAAACCTCCCATGTAGAAGATGTCTAAATAACTTATATAGATACTCTGTCCCCAAGAAAGAGAAGCATAAGTACCCACTTTAAAGGGTAGGCTATTCGTAGTAACCTCCAAAGAGTACAGTATGGAAAGGGGTTAAAAAAGGAGTAACCGTACTGTGGAGAACCCCAGCAAAGTCATCAAAGTTAACATCAACAGCCTTAAGTCACAGTGATAGTTGTTGGTTTGCAAACTGGCCCCCATACACAGAGAGCAAGAAAAGATGGAAGAAAGAGACAGACCATTGAGACTGATAGATGGCAGAACTAGTAAGCAAGGGAACTTACGTTACATACAAGGCTTGTTTGGGGTGACTACAGAGTAGAACTCTGCATTACCCACCAGAAAGTTAGAATTTAGATAGGCCTTACCTGGGTTACTCATGTATATAGTCCAGATGGACACAACAGCACCTTACCTCCTCAAGGCTACATCCTTGAAACAGCTCCTCCTATAGGCATACATTCCAAGGACAGGGAATGGGGTGAGGAGCCTCCAAATGCCTAGGGCCAACTCAAATACCTTTAATATGATGTGCTTGGAATGGCACTTTGCCTCTGTGGTTTTCCTCCCCAAAGCTCATAGCCCCAGTCTAATCGTATATCAAATTTCAGTCGAGGGGCATTCTACAAAATTCCTAACCAGCACTCCTTAAAACTGTCCCAGCCATCAAAAACAAGGGAAATCTGAATAACGGTCACAGCCAAGAGAAATTAAAGGCAATGCCAACTAAATGCATTGTGATATCTTGGATGGCATCCTGGAACAGAAAAAGGACACTAGGTTAAAAACTAAGGAAATCTGAATAAATCATGGGCTTCAGTTAATAATGCATCAATATTGGAACATTAATAGTAACAAGTGTACCATACTAAACTAAGATTTTAATAATAGGAGGAAATGGGCGCTGTGTCTGTGGGAACTCCCTGTACTATTGTCATAATTTTTTGTAAATCTAAAATTGTTCCTAAAAATAAAGTTTATTTTAAAAACAATATTAACAATAATTATTAAAATGATTAATAATTATGGAGTCAGTTGTTGTTCCTGTATAATACAGGGTCTAAATTTTAAATTTCACTGCTCAATGTTATTTTGAACACAATTCTTTTCCAGTTCTTGAGTTTGTCCTTTTCATTTTCTCTTTCTTGACTAGAAAATCAGGAACATCCTTTTCAAGTTTTTTGTTTCAATAAGGTTCTTAGGGTGGTTACATTTATTAGTGTATGCGGTCTTACAGTCTTTTTTGTCGTTCCTTGCTATAAACAATAGCATAACCAGGGATATGATTAGGAAAATATGACCAGCAACACTGAAAGGAAAAGAAATCAACAGAGACAAGAGGGAAGGGGGCGGGCAGGGAAAGGGAAGGGAAGGGGAAAGTCAAGGAACATATAGCAAGGACTCACGGACAAAACCAAAGGGGAAGAGCTGAGGGAGGGACGGAGGGAGGGGGCAAGGGAAAGTGGTTGGGGGGAGGCAGAGACAAATGTATTTAAAAAGTAAATAAATTTTTAAAAAATAATAAAAAAATAAAAAAATAAAAAAAATAAAAAAAAGAAATAAACAATATTTCCCCTAGAAATTCTGTAGTGGTTACTTCTTCTTTTCTAATATTTGGATTCTTAAATAACCTGAGTGTGTTTTCTCTTTGGGTAGTATGATATTTACCTGCTGGTAATTTAATTCTTTAAATTTAAAAAGTACATTAGAAAATGCTTGAATATGGGCCATTTTCAGTAATGTCGATTAGCACTCTTAAGAGTTCTTTTATACCAAGTCTTATGATTTTCAGGGAAATTTTCCATATTCTTAAATTTGTCACAGACATTTCAACTTTTTCCTTCTATCTAACAGAATCTCAATTTTATTGAGTTACCTGCACTCCTTCCCTCAACTTCACTTCAGATGAGGTGAGAGGGTAAAACATAATTGGTCTGAGTTAACAACAGTGGTCCCTTTCCTGAATTGGAGACCTGAAGCTGGAAAGCAATTTCAGTCAATGAGTCAAGAGGAAATATCTGCATGTCTGTGTGAAGAGACATGAAAGAGACACATGGAAAAATGGTCTCTTAAGTAATAAAAAAGAGGGATACAGTGTTTGTTCTGCCTTTATGACCACCATTCTATAACAACCAGAAAGTATAATATGAAAAATGCAGTGAAAAGATGAAAGAAACCAGGATGATACTGCTTGGCCCTGATATTAATCTAACCTGGAGACATCCTGTTTTTTAAAAGATAACACAAATTATTTCAATTATTTTGAATTGTTTTATTCTACTTATAGGCAGAGACTTATAATACATTTCAATGCTCTTTTATCTATTCTCTTTTTTTCCTGTTCCTAATCATTTATATATAATCTTCTGGATATATTTAAAGAAATTTTTCTTATAAAAGATAACTTAAAGATTATGATACAAAAATAAATGTAGAGTGTAATGAATCATTATAAAGCAAACTTTACTGTAAATATTACTATGGTCAAGAAATAATACACAGCCAGCTACCCAGAAGCCTCAGCATTCTACTCTCCAATTATAGCCCTTGCCCTTTCCCTAGGCATTAATCACGCTCCTAACTTCTGCAAAACTCACTTAAAAAAACAAAACAAGCAAAAAAAGAACTTCTCTAGAGTTGTTCTAGTTATGCATTACAAATTAAACAATGTAGTTTGATACATATGCATTTTATATGATTGTAAATATGCAATGTGTATTATTTTAAGACGGATTTATTTCACTAATTATGTTTTTGAGACTTCCTCATGCCATTTTGAGTATGGTTTATTATTTCTGTTGCTTTGTAGTACAATATTCTAATATGTGACCATAACACAATTTCTTTATGTATGTGCTGTGGTTGGATAATGAATTGTACCGGCATTTTGCCTATTGTAAACAATGCTGTTATATCTGTTGCTGTATTATGATGTAACCTGATATTAATATCTACCACTTTCCTGAGAGTATGTACTTTAAGTGGATTTACAAGGTTGTAAGTTATGTATTTAGTCAAATTTACCCCCCCAAAATGCCCAATTATTTTCCAAAGTGTCTATACTAATTTATGTTCCAAACTAAATATGTAAGAGTCTTCTGTTGCTCCATATCTTTGCCAACATTTGGTATTATCAAACTTAAAAAAAATTTTACCAATCTCTTGGACAGAAAATGATACTTCATTATAATTTTATTTTTCATTTCCCTGGTTATAAATGAGGATGCTAAAGCATCATACTTTTCATAAGTTTATTACCCTAATGTACTTCCTTGTTTGTTAAATGCCTATCCTATACTTTTCTGTTTTTCAGTGAGGCATTTATCAAAGAAAATTCTGATTTAAAAATTTTAACATTGACAGCATGGAGCCTTTAAAAGGACTTGGCATTGCTAAAAGGAATATAACTCATCATTCCCAATGCACTTAAAAATCATTTCACTTGGACTTTGAACCCCTTTTAACATTTCACTGCCAAACCAAGCCAATAATTAATTGTAAATGCTAGAGGAAAATTAATACACTTAAATTCATTAGTGTGTCTACATCTGGAAGATGAATTGTGCAAAGCTCTTAGCTACAATTTGTAAAATAGATTGTAAATACTTTTGAAACCCCTTTGGGTGGTGTTCTGACTTAAATTTTATAGTTAAAATATCGGAGATACCACATTCTGTTTTTTAGTATAGGTTTAAATTTTTAGTATATTGTTACTATATTTTAGAAATACAGAAAGATTAATGGTAAAATCATTTATTGAGCTTTCTTCCACTGAGAGTAAAGGTCCTGGTAGAAATTGGTTTGGTAAGTTGAACTCTGTCCTTAAGAACAAAGTTCTCTACCTGAATTAGGCATAATTTGTAGACTCCATAACTTGTAGAGGTAATTTGTTGAACTATCAAAATAATCGAGTTCCTTTTCTCTATAGAAAGATATTAATATTTTAAAATATAATACTTAATATAGCACATAAATATAAATATATAGGGTTCTCGTGACAAAATTATATCTTTGTATGTCTATAAACACAAAATATAGATATTAATTAAATTGTGAAACAACTTGTAGTTTAATCTATTTTTTATTAAGCTAGATTCAATCCATTTTATTAAAAATTTTCTATTTTGAGCATGTATATGGCATACATATATGTACTAGGGGTTATTAGGTTTTTTGTTTATTTCTTTGGAGGGTTATCTGAAGCATCCTAACAAGTTTTCTGTATTTGCTTGTTAATATATGCATGCTGGTACTTAGTGGGAAACGTTATGATCAGATGGAGGCTGAACTTTAGGAGCTTATTTTTTTTTATTTATTTTGAGAGAGAGAGAGTTTTGCTGTTGCACTTATTTATGCATCCATTGGTTGATTCTTGCATGTGCACTGACCAGGGCTCAAGCCCACAACCTTGGTGTACTGGGACAACACTCTAATCAACAGAGCTACCTGGCCAGGGTATTAGTTCTTCTTTTAACACTCTAATGTCATGACCTGAATGAGCCTAATTTTATTTAATAAACATTTATTGGTTACAAAAAAATAAAAAGAAAGCCCAGAAATTTTATAGCAAACTGGTTTAAAATATCCATTTGAAAGCAACTTTAACTGTTAACCATGGCAAAGTAACTGGTACCAGATGTGCCCTCTCATCAACAAAAGAACTATAAAGTTGTAAAATATATGAAGTCATTGTTTTCATAAAATAAACAATAGGCTGGAAAAGATGGTCATTCTTGAAAGAATATAAATATTAGAGATGAGCCTCATAGTCAGCCATTCACCTCAGCTTTCCTAGTGGCAGGGAAGTGGAGTTAACAGGGTTGGTGGTCTCACTGATCTGAAGAGAAAGAGGTTGGTGATCCAAGCTGCTGAGAAAATCTGGAATTTACACAACATGTCGCCTCAGAAACGAAGCTATGCTGGTGGGGGCCCCAGGAGTGTGTGTGGGATTAATGGCTGGCCAAGGGCTGGGCTGCATATGTGCAGAGTGAGACTTCACAAAGGCTAGCGGAGACTGCCTTTCAGGGCTGACAGCTAAATAGCAATACTAGAGAGCATACAGTCCTGGAATTAACTGGAGTCCCAGCCAAAGTGAAGAGACTTCATTCATCACTCAGCTGAGACTTTACAGAAGTATCCTAAGCATGAGAACCATGCTTTGGTGAAGGACATGTCCAAGCATAAAGTTAAAAGTAAGTATAAATACAGCTTTAATTAAAAATTCTTAAATTACATTATGGTGATAGTTGCAAAGCTCTGTGAATATAAAAAGATACCCTGAACTTTAATTGTGACTTTTATGGTATTTGAATAATATCTAAATGAGGTTTTTTAAAAAGGATAAATATAAGCTCCAACAAGAACAAAAGTATCGACCAATAATTTATCTGTCAGCCACAAAAAATCAACATTGTTTAAGGAAGACAGTGTAATTCAGATTCCTTATAATTTATGATCCATAATGTCAAGCATATAGCAAATGTTACTAAAAGTAAGAAAAGAGAAAAATGTGAACCATATTTGAGAGAAAACGCAGTCTATAAAAATTGATACCAAATAGCCAGATGTTGGATAGAGTTGACAGAGACCTCAAAGCAGCTTTTAAAAATATTTTTAATTTCATTTTTCTTGTTTGTTTATTGGTCAGTTAGAGTAGTCCCACCTTTTTCCCCACTGCTCTCTCCTGCCCTGTCCCCCGCCACTGCCACAGCCGTACCCTCCCGTCCCTTATCCCATGTCCATGAGTCCTCTATTCACGTTCCTATTCTTGCCCCTTCCCCTCCTTTCCCCTGCCTCTGGTCACCGTCAGTTTGTTCCTTATTTCCAAGTCTCTGGTTCCATTTTGCTCATTTGTTGGTTTTGTTGATTAAGTTCCACTTATAAGTGAGATCATATGGTAATATTTTCAAGTACAATATAATCATGATGAGTGAAAAGATGGGTATCTCAGAATAGAAAAGGAAACTATAAAAATGAACCAAAAGGAAATTGTAGAACTGAAAGGTATAAAAAATTTACTTGATAGCTTTATGCAAATATTAACAGCAGGAAAAAAAGTAATTGAGCTCAAAGAAAGATCGATATGCAATATACACAATTTAAGGAACATACAAGAACAATACAGAAAAAATGAACAGTGTGGGACCTATGGAATGATGTCTAGTGGAGAGGAGAAGAGGAAGAAGAGGAGTAGGAGGCACAGAAGCAGAAGGGCAAGAGAACAATACAATAAAGAATGTTTTAAAAATAATGACCACAAAAAAATGACAAAAATTTTCTTGAGTTTTGTATAAAAACACAGCTCACACTACTGTTTTAAACATATTAAACAAAATAATTTGATTTTTAAAATAATGTGCATGCATTTTCATTTTATGTTGATTCCTTTTTGTCCTTGAATTTTCCATCAATTTGTAGAAATCCATGAAGAATAAAAGAAAGTCATCACAGAATCATGAAAGTGCTAAAGTTCAGGATATTCAAAGTTTGTCTGAAATAACCACTTGTGTGGGTAAATCAACATAGTTACTCAACAATTAAATCTATAATTAACGTATTTTTAGTTATAAAACATTTAGTTTCATTTCATAAGCTTACACTTATATTCTCTATAGTTGATGTTCACATAATTCTTTTTTAATGATACATGACAAAGAACTGCCACATAACCTTAGAAAATCCATCAAGAGACATATATATCAATGGTAAATCACACTTGACTTGTACAATGCCAACCAGACAAACTGCAGTCTTTTAATTGAGTATCTGTAAAATTTGTAGGCACACAAAACCCTGGTTTTAAAATACAAAATCCACAGTAGACTAATGTATTGAATTAAGTTTTCTCAAATTAAGAAATTATTTTTCTTATTTTGGTTTAAGTTCATAATTTCTACTGTTTTAAAGTTGTCTTCTTTAATAGCAAGCAATTGCAGCTCAGTTTATCAGAACGAAGTTGGGGGAGACATAGAATTATAGGGAAGATTGAAGAATATTGAAAAAGTGAAAAGAAGCAAAGAACCTTTAGAAATTCTTGGTAGCATAGGTTAGTCCAACTTTATTACTTATTTATTGCTGTGTACCAGATTACCTCCAAATGTCCTAGCTCAAAGATAAAAAACATTGCAGCTCACAGTTTCTTTCTTCTCCTTCTCCTTCTCCTCCTTCTCCTTCTCCTTCTCCTTCTCCTTCTCCTTCTCCTTCTCCTTCTCCTTCTCCTTCTCCTTCTCCTTCTCCTTCCTCTTCTTCTTCTTCTTCTTCTTCTTCTTCTTCTTCTTCTTCTTCTTCTTCTTCTTCTTCTTCTTATGGTTGTTCCAGTACAGTTGTCTCCATTTTGGTACCACCACTCTCCCCTGCCCCGCCCACCCCCGCCTCCCACCCTCAATCCTTCCCCCCTTTGTCTTTGTCCATGGGTCCTTCATACATACATGTTCCTTGATGATCCTTCCCCTTCTTTCCCCCATTACCCACCTCCCCCACCCCTCTGATTACTATGTCAGTTTGTTCTTTATGTCAATGTCTCTGTTAATATTTTACTTGAATGTTTGTTTTGTTGATTAGGTTCCACTTATAGGGTATTTGTCTTTCACCACCTGGCTTATTTCACTTATCATAATGCTCTCCAGTTCCATCCATGTTGTAAGGAAGGGTAGGAGCTCCTTTCTTTCTGTTGTGTAGTATTCCATTATGTAAATGCACCACAGTTTTTTGATCCACTCATTTAACTAATGGACACTTAGGTTGTTTCCAGTACTTGGCTATTGTAAATAGTGCTTCTATGGACACCGGGGTGCATAGGTTCTTTTGAATTGGTGTTTCAGGATTCTTAGGGTGTAATCCCAGTGGTGAAATTCCCAAGTCAAAAGCAGTTCCATTTTTAGATGGTTGAGGTAATTCTATACTCTTTCCCACAGGCAGCTCAGTTTCAATGGTGAATAATTTGGGAGCACCTTGGTTGATTATTCTTGGCTCGGGGTTTCCCCTGAGGTTACTACTGAGATACTGGTTACAGCTATAGACATATGAAGGTTAACTAGGGCTGGTGGATATACTTACAAGGTGGTCCACTCTGAAAGCTTTTAGCAGGGTTCTCAGTTGTTCTTCATGTGGTACTTCTCCAGGTCTCCTTGAATGTCCTCACACCATGGTGGCTGATTCCCCCTTGAAAAAGGAAAGAGGAAGGAAGAAAGGAAGGGAGGGACGGAGGAAGGAAGGAAGGAAGGGAAGGAGGGAGGGGAAGGGAGGGAGGGAGGGAGGGAAGGAGGGAGGGAGGGAGACATAAAACACACACAGAGAGAAAATGAACAAAGTGAAAGCTGTAACCTTTTTATGACCTGGCTTTCAGTGTTACCTTATACATCCAATTATACACCATATTCATTAGAAGTAAGGCACTGAGTCTGGTCCAAATTCAAGGGGAAAGGATCCACCTTTTGAAGGGAGGGATGTCAAAGGACTCAAAGACATATATTAAAAGCACCACAGAAGCCATACCAGGGCTGCCACTGAAATGCATCAGCTCCAACTATTTTATTCTGGTTTTATGTCACTCTGGTGAAAATTAAAAGTGAAGAGAAAGTCATGTTGGCATAGTTTGTTCATGGATCCACTCTTTGGTGAGAGTGGTAAGACACCTCGATTTACGTTTCAACTAAAACTACACATAATAGAACTTGACAATTTCCTAAAATGAATTAAAGGTTTTATTATTTTTATTTGTGAACTACCAAGCATTTGGATATTAGGCATCACACAGACAGTGCAAGTCACAATTTTAAAATGAAAGTTAAATGTGTCAAATATTTACATGTCAAATATAGCTCCATATCAGGTTGCATATTCTGTGGCTAGCATAGTACTAACAACAGGGTTCATACAATTTAAGGCCTCTTGTATTGCTTTTTAATCCAGTACTTCAAGCACCGTTAGATTTTCCATCTTATAAAACTATGAATTTCCATTCTTCAATACTTTCTTTGAACATACAGTGTAACTGCTCATTAAATTGCTGCTTCTTCCAACTGTATTTCAATTAGTGGTAACATTTTCCTGATACAAACTCTCGAAATGAATTTACTACCAATAAAACAGTTCTTATAATAGAGATGAATAAAATCTTAAAATTTTTTCTGAACTGACACTGTTAACTCTATAGGGTATAAGAAATTTTTATAATATTGCTTCCCTTGTGTATGTGAAACCTGGAACTAATTTCCACATTGTTCTCTCTCCTCTCCTCTCCTCTCCTCTCCTCCTCCCTCCCCTCCCCTCCCCCCCCCCTCCCCCCCCTCCCTCCCCTCCCCTCCCCTCCCCTCTCCTCTCTTCTCCTCTTCTCTCTTCTCCCTTCCTGTATTATCTTTCTAGGAGGAATTCACTAGCATGATGTGAGGACACAGCCAATCTAGAAAAGTCCCACATAAAGGAATTGTTGCAGCTTGCTGGAGTGAGGCAAACAATTTGGCAGTACAAAGGATGCAGCAGATATTTCATCAATAATTCAACAATAAAAAATAAAATCAGCAATTGATTCACCCCTCCAAGAATCTGTCAGTAACAAAAACAATGAAGTAAAAGAAATAACTTTTTATTTCTTTGAGTAAGTATTTTTTGAAGAATGAATATTAAGGTTAAGTGTTATAGTCAATATTTCACTTTGTAGTCTCATATGTTTCCTTGAAGTTGGAGGTAGGAGCTGAAGTGTAAGAAAAGAAAGAAGGGATATCTGCTACTCATACATGAACAAAAGAGGTAGGATATCTATTAATATATTTTCAAAGGGGGATAGATTGAGATTTGTAAAGAAACAGGGTTGAGGAGGTCACTAATGTGACATCACATGGTTTGAAAGTACCAAGTAAACTTATAAATAATAACAATAATAGCTACCTCTTAAAAGGCAGAAGTGAAGTTCTGAGATCAGTAATCTGACAGGGTAATAAAAGACACTCTTTTTCCTCTGAATCTAGACAACAATTATTCTATCAACAAAGCAGATGATGAAACCAACCTGAATATATATTTTTTCAATATCAGTTTGGCTCATTGTTTTAGTGGGAAATGAAACCAATTCAAGCTTAAGGTTACATCCCTTCTGTCCTGAAATGATAAGGTAGAGTCCCAAAAGATAGCATTTTCACATAGATAACTCAAGGACTTAAATAATGTTGTAGTTGCTTCTGTACTGGACTCAGATGATCATAATATATTTTCTATTTTTCTAAGACAGTGCTCTTCTAACCATGCTTCTTGGAATCTCTATATTCTTTAGAGCTCTTCAAGAATGGGCAAAGGCTGTTGGGTCTGGGCCCTTCAACCCCGTCTTGTTCTACCCCAAAAAGAACAACTGCAAT
Organism: Pteronotus mesoamericanus; assembly: GCF_021234165.1. Taxonomy (NCBI): domain Eukaryota; kingdom Metazoa; phylum Chordata; class Mammalia; order Chiroptera; family Mormoopidae; genus Pteronotus; species Pteronotus mesoamericanus. The sequence goes on from NW_026555321.1 coordinate 11,509,297, forward strand.
TGTATTGGGTTGGCCAAAAATTTGTTTTTTCCATACAATGGCTCTAGCAGTGCTTAGTTGCCTTTAACTTCAACTGAAGCAATTTTGTTAGATTGCATTGTGACAGTTGTCATATCAGCGTGCATTTAAAATAACTTACCAAATTGGTGAATTTTTGTGCAGTCATTTTTATAATGAAGATGGAATAAAATACACAATATTTTAAGCATATTATGCCTTATGCTTTATTATTTCAAGAAAGGAAAAAACAGAACTGAAGAGTAAAAAAAAATAAATTGTGCAGTATATGGAGAAAATGCTATGACTCATCCAATGTGTCAAAAGTGGTTTGCAAAATTTCTTGGGACTACTGACATTTTGGCCAAGTAATTCTTTGCTGTGGGTCTATCTTATGCACTGGAAGATATTTACCAGCACCCCTGGCCTCTAACCACTGGAAGCCAATAGCAGGAGATAGCTGATATACCCCAAATATCCAAAGCAATAAAGCTACTGGTGAAAGTGAAACATGTGTCTTTTATTTTACAGAAAAAAACTGTACAAACTTTTTGGCCAACCCAATATCTTTCACATTCTGAATTTACAAGTAAAATGCCATTGGAAGAAAAGACTTCACATCTAAAAACAAAGTTGAAGACCACTAATCTAAGGCAATGGCAACAACAAAAACAAACCAACAAAACAGACCACTGACAGAGCACAATAAGTGAAGGAAAGTAGCCACTTTTAGACTGAGCCTTGATAGCAAATTCTGCTCTGAGAAACTCAGGCACTCCATCACAAGCTCCAGAAGGTACTCACCATTACCCTGTGCATTCCCAACGTGGTAGTATGTTCTGAGATACAGTGAGACTTCTGGACAATAAATAGGTGAAGTCCTTTGCCACTTTTTTGTCTTGGCCCATCTCTACTTCTTAAAGCCCTCTGCTGGCTGTCTCAGTCTGGGCATCACTCCAAGCTTCCACCAAGTCCTGCTCTCCTTCTCCCTTCCTTATCAAATTTACCTGTCCTGGGGCCCTTTTCTTTCCTTCTGGGCAACTCATTAGTTAATCTGGTAACCAATTGGGCCCAGAGTAATAATGGTTTTATAAAAAACCAACTATTCATCTTATCATTTGCATAATCACTCATTAACCCTCTCAATAAATACATGTATAAGGCTGTATTCTCAGAAAATTTTAAATATTATACATAACTATGGTTGGTCAGTGGGGAGAAATACTCAGGGAAACTTTGCATGGCACTCCATAAATATTTGCTATGCCCCCAGATAAAGTACTTTATGAGTTTGTGGTATTATGATCCTTTTGTAGGTGTGTTGGTGGCAAGGAGGATAAGAGGAAGGAGTATTTCTAGGAGAAATAAAGTCTTACTCTGATACTACTACTTGGGTAATTTTGAACAAGTTGATTCAAATCTCAGTTTCCTTATCTGTAAAATAGGTGAGTTACAGCCTATTAACTTTAAGCCTCTTTATAAATCTCTATTCAGTACCTGGAGTCTCATCCTCAACAAGAAATATCTTCTTTGTCTGTTTCCTTACATAATATACCTGTCACTGTTACAAAAATGCCTTTCAACATCTCCCCCCAAAAAGAATGATTAATAAAAACTCAAGTTACTTGTTTATTCAACTGCAGATGTCCTTAACTTGTTACAGCCCTCTAAATATCTAAATACTTGGCTCATATTAGTACTCTGCCATTTCACTTAAGTACTATCCTAGTTCAATACTTACATAAACACATAGCCAACTTAACTAAAATAGGATCCTTGTTCTCCCCAAAATTCTATTATAAAAATTTTCAAGTTTGCAGATTAAAGAACAATATACGAGTATTATCGCCTATAAGGGAATTTCCTAGGTTCTACTGCTAATGTACTACTGTATCACATTACTCTTCATACATATATCTACCTATTAACTCAGAAAATAGGGATCTCAGTAAACAATATTACAAATGAGATCAAATTGACAAATGTGATAATTGTTTGGAAACATTCATAGTTTATCTTTTAACATTATATATCCAAATAAGGGAAAATAGACTACCCTGTTGCTCACTGTATTTTGTGTTTTATTTAAATTATGAAGAAAAGTTGTTACTATAGTAGGAAAATATCAGTAATTTCTACATGACTAAGAAAAGTTGTTACTACAGTATGAAAATATCAGTAATTGCTACATGTCTAAGAAGAGTCCTTAAATGGAGGGAAGAATATGATTTCTAAAGAACACTTTTTATCAATAATTCTATTTATAGAAGATATTTTCTACACCTTTCTTGTTAGGGACCCATAATATACAGTGCAGTGCACTGCCCGATCCCCTTTCAGAAAAAATAGCAACCAACAAAATGAAAAGGTAACCTTTGAAAAAAGAGAAAACATTTGCAAACCATCTATGTGATAAAAAGCTGATATCCAAAATACAAAAGGAACTCAAACAACTCATTAGCAGGAGAACAAATAATCCAATTTAAAAATGGGAAGAGGACTTGAATAGAATTTTTCCAAAGAAGACATACAAATGACTGACGGTACCTGAAAAGAGGCTCAATATCACTAAACATCAAGGAAAGACAAATCAAAACTACAATGAGATATCACCTCATACCTGTTAGAATGGCCATATCAAAAAGATAAGAAATATCAAGTGTTAGATAATGGAAAGACAGCAACCCTGTGCACTGCTGGGGGGAATGTAAAGGGGTGCCACCTCTGTGGGAAGCAGTGTGGCATTTCCTCAAAAAATTAAAACTAGCCATGTGATCCAGCGACTTCAGTTCTGGTCATATACCTAAAGGAAATGAAATCACTATTGCGAAAAGAAACCTTCATCTCCCTGTTCCTTGCAACATTATTCACAGTAGCTAAGATATTGAAACAACCCAAGTTTCTATCAGTGAATGAATGGATAAGGAATATATATGTATTCTTTGAGGGTTTTATGCTAAATGAAAAAAGTTAGACAGAGAAAGAAAAATAGTGTACTTTCTCAGTTATATGCGGAATCTAAAGCAGCTGAACTCATTTAGAGAACAGAAATGTGGTTGTCAGGCGTTGGGGGTTGAAAGAAACAGGGAGATCCTGGTCAAAGGTAACAAACTTCCAGTCATAAGATGAGTAAGTTCAGGAGATCTAATATATGGCATCGTGACTATAGTAAACAGTACTGTATTATACACTTGAGAGTTGCTCAGAGCATAGATCTTAAATGCTATCACCTCAAAAGTAATTATGAGAAGTGAGAGATAAGTTAACTAATCTTACCATGTTAATCATTTTACAATATATAGATATATCACATCATCACGCTGTATACATTAAAATTACATATGTAATGTGTCAATGATGTCTCTGTAATGCTGGAGAGAAAAGAGATTCCAGAGTTAACCTAACAATCAGTGTTTTAGTCATCCCATACTTTATTACCTTTCGGGTTTATTCATGGCTTCACTTTACATTACACTTGTCTAACTGGAGACAACTTCAAGATCAAAGGCATGAAGAGTGATGTCTGCTTTGCCTTGTGCTGATTTCACAGCTTCACCTGTGAGATGTTGAAATGTTGAAAATGTTGCAGATGGAAGCAGCTGAGAACAATTCTAGCGAGCCTTTTGTAAAGGAAAGCTCTTTTGCCATTTAGTGACAGTTCAATGGTTTAAATATGAATGCAAGTAAGCAGTAGAGAGAAGGAAAGGAAAAGAGAAAACAGGGAGGGGAATGAGGCTGAAGCTAAAACAAAATTAAGGCTATGTCTGATTTAAATATTATATTACAACCCAGGGCTCCAGAACAAAATATGCAAGTAGCTTTGGGGCAGTCAGGATATAGTGAATAAATGTTAGTAATAAAATGAAGATGACACAATTTCACCAAACCAGATTTCCATGGAGTAACAGGCAGTCTTTTGGATTATAATGCTCTGTAGTTAATGGTGTTCCTTGGCATATAGGAAAAATCAATATTCATTTATTCCCTTCAAAGAGCAATTCCTAGAGCTACTTATTATATGTGTTAAGCTAGATAAGGGGAAGGAAACCAGCTATTAGAGAGCTTTCACAGTGCTCTAGGAATTTTACTAGACCAACCCTATGCCATCTGTTATTTCATTTTGTCCTCATGAAAGGGTAAGAACAAGATAAATATACATTTCTGTTCTCAGGAACTTTCAAAATATTTGGGAGGTTAGAACAGAAAGGCTAAAATAATATATCAGCAATAACTAATCCATATAAAGTACTTCTATTTGTGGGGTATTTACATTCTTTTTCTATTTTAATTTATTCAATTCTCAAAACAACTTTATGGGTGGATAATTATCATGATGTTCTGAATCAAGAGAGGTGAAGTAACTCGTCAAAGGTCACATAGCTGGACATTGTAGGCAGGGTCCAGAGGGTATTCTCTTACCCGTGAATCTTTACTGCCTTTTTTTTTTCCAGGAACAAACATGATTCATCAGCAGAAGAGATATGACCACAGGGGTATAAGTGACTGTTGCTTTTGCAATAGCATCAGCCACAGGGATGTTTATGGAGCACTTACTATGTGTCAAGTCTCATGGGAAGCACTTTATTTGATTTTTGTCATTTAACAGAGCCCAAGCCTTTTTTTTTTTAATTAAGGGAAATGAGTGTACCTGACAAGAAGCATCCTAAGGCAACAAAGGGAGAAATTAACACAGTCTAAAGTCAAGGTGCGAGGTAGAGAGAATGGTCATTACAGCAAAGGTGGAATTTATTTATTCATTTATTATTTATACTTTTTAACTGTATTTTTCCATTACCATTTAGTCTCCTTCTACCTCTCTCCCTGCTGCAATCACTACAAGGTTGTCCATGTCCATGAGTTCTTTTTCCTTTTTGCTCAATCCCTCTACTGCCTAACCTCCCCCCACCTCAGCGGTCATCCTGCTCTCCAGCTATGAGTTTCCCTCTATTTTGCTTGTTAGTTCAGTTTGTTCATTAAATTCCACATATGAGTGAAATCATATAGTATTTGTCTTTCTCTGACTGACTTATTTCACTTAGCATAATGTTCTCCATGTACATCCATTCCATAGCAAAGGGTAAAATTTGCTTCTTTTCTACAGCGAAGTAGTGTTCCATTGTGTAAATGTTCCATAGTTGTTTTATCCATTCATATATAGATGGATACTTGGGCTGCTTCCATACTTAATGACTATAAATAACACTGCAATGAATATAAGGTTGCTTATGTTTTTTTGAATTAGTGTTTTGGGTTCCTTTGGATATATTCCCTGAAGTGGGACCACTGGGTCAAAAGGCAGATACATTTTGAATTTTCTGAGGTTTCTCCCTACTGTTTTCTATAGTGGCTGTACAAATCTGCATTCCCACAGACATTACAAAAGGGTTTCTCTTTCTCCACATCCTTGCCAGCACTTGTTGTTTATTGATTTATTGAGGATAGCCATTCTGATAGGTGTGAGATAGTATCTTATTGTGGTTTTAATTTGTATTCTTCTGATCATTAGTGACATTGAGCATCTTTTCATATGTCTTTTGCCTACCTTTGGAGAACTATCTATTCAGGTCCTTCGCCCATTTTTTAGTTGGGTAGTTTGATTTTTGGTGTTGAGTTTTGTTAGTTTTTTATTAATTGTGTATGTTAACCTCTTATCAGATGTATTGGCAAATAGGTTCTCTCATTCTGTAGGGGTTTTTCTTTAATTTTGTTAGTGTTTTCCTTTTCTGTGCAAAGATGGAATTTATTCCCAATTCAAAGAAGTATACAGAGAAGGCAAATTAAGATTCATTCAGCACTGTATGCCAGACTCTTTGCTGGGCTAATAAGCATGATCTCATTCAGCATTATTAATCATTATTATTTCCATCTTATAGATGAGAAGTTTGAGGTCCAGCCAAATTAGGTAACTTGCCCAAGGTCCAATGCCTGGGGTCAAGACCAGATCTGGTCTATTTGACTTTAAAGTTTCATCCATCTCCTGCTTGTAAGATTTGTGTTGGCTAAAAAAATAACAGAGGTCTAGATGGGGGCTTAGGGGCAAAAATGGGCATGATATGACCAGATGAAAGCACATGAGACCGCTGATCAAAGCAGAGTGTTACTGCAGGACCCACGAGGCAGAGCACATTTAGAAAGCTAAACTGAGGCAATTTGTGACTGACAAGGTTTTAGTTAAGTATTCTGTTCTAGGTTTTACAGAATCTCTGAAATTCTTGAGCAGGTGTATAGCATGGTAATTATGGTATCTTAGATATAAGACAGCAAATAGGAATCTGAAAAATACGTATGTTTAACAATTCTTAGTGAACATATTAAGCTAGCTGATTACACATTGTTTGTGGCATGCACACATACTCTGCCACTTCCAAACACCATGTACTTATAGCAGTTCCTTCTCCAAGTAGGAAAACAATAGTCCATCTCTCAGTCATATTCAGGCTTTTGAGAATAAGAGCACCATTTTCTTCCTTTTCATATTACCATTTCTCAAACAGGGCAGCCACTATTAAGAACCTTTAACTTGAGTTAGAGTCCTTAAAAACATGTATTTTAATACATGTATGTAATTATCATATATGTGTACCTCTGTGTATAGCATGTTTGTGTGATATTTTAATGCATAGAAGGTGAAGAAGTTATGATTCATCTTTAAAAAAAATTTCAGCATTTGTCTCTGAATCCCTGAGCCTAATTATTAAAATGTATTACTTATCACTTTGACACTATATAAAAGTAAAAGCTCTCAGAGCAACATCTTGGCACTGTGATTAACACATTAACAGTGAGTTAGGGCAGATTAAATGTAGTGGCCAGTTTTGAGAGTGTCAAGTGTTCTCTTGCCACGTGTGGTTAGTACGGGACACAGGCAGAGACACAAAAGTAAAATCCCATTTCACCACGGTGATGATTCCTTTATTGGCAAGATAGGGCAGGAGAAAACCAGGGAAGATGGGTGGTGAGAAAAAGGCAGACTGTTCAGCTAGTTTTTCATATGGACAGATCCAGCAGCTGCCAAGAAGGTGAAGCTACAACCACCAATTCTTTTACTCCCAAAACATGTGAGGCATTTCAGCCTGTGTTTTGAAGGTAGGAGACCTCTTTTTCTGTTATTGATAAGTATTTCTCTTACTAACAAATATTTTTTCATATTTTCTAAGAGGAAAATATAGGCATGACCCTTGTGAAGTATCTTCCACCCAGCACCTGTTGACCATTCCCTCTCTTAGTAGGCCTTCCAGAATCTCATCCCAGGGCTCTACCAGTGGAAGATGGACCAGAATTTTATCATCTCTATTTCTTTTTGGATCAAGCAAAAAGTTAAGCTCTCTAGACAAGACTTGCTTACTGAGAAAGATTAGGCTTGCCTTACTATATATACAGGGGTGAGTAAAAGGAGATTTACAGTTGCAATACAAATAAATAATACAATAACTAATAAATAATACAAGAATAAATTCTGTGTTTCACATACTCACCACTGTAAACCTACTTTTGCCAATCACATATATTTTAAAATAAAATTATGCAAATGTTTTTTGAAGAGTTCTCCAAAGGTGCAAGCAATGTACAATGTATGTTATAGCATTATTCAACCTGTGAAGGGATGATACAAATAGGTCCATTACCTGGTATAACACTTTCTTCTCACTCTAGTCTGTGAAAACAATATGGGCAAATCCCATGATGTCAAGTCACATGACAGCATTTTGATATTGGGAAAAAAAACTGGAGGATTTGTCATATCCATGCTCTCCATCTTACTTAAAGTATATATGTTAATACACAAGTACCTGTGTATCTCATCACAATGAAACAAAAAGTATTTGGAACACTACCTGTGCAAGGTAACTAGATTTTAAGAAGCAGCAGCTTCCCCACTTTGTACAGACATAGTGTTATTGAAACACAGTGAGCTCCAAAGAGATGGCAAGTGCTTGAAATGATTAGATATTGAATGGAATTAACGTAATATATTCTCATGGGCATACCTGTTCATTTATTCTTTAATGACTTCCTGTACTAAAGAAAATTGAATTTCCATCCTTTCCCAGCCCTATGTTTATCTCCAAAAAAAATCTCCCAAACTTTTCCTCAGCTTGAAATCCCTCATGTAAGGATTGAAATAAAAAAACCACGAGCAGTTGGTTCATTAGTTTCTAGTGCTTTCAAAACTATAGACACATATAAAAATGATGCAATTATTACATACTATCTGGACACCCCCAACAGAACAGGGACATGAAAAAATGTAATCACAAAGACCAGTAATGACTGACTCAAATAAAATACTATCATCTGTAATGTCTATAATCCTGGATTATATCTGTTAAGTCAGTTTGCTAAGTAAGATACTAAGGGGAAAAATTTTTTTTTGAGAAATTTCCCCTTTCCAAATGTGTTCACATGTAATTTTGAAGGATGTATATGTTATTAACAACTGTTCTTTAGTTTTTATTCAAATCTCTACAAAACGCAGAATCTCAGATATGTCATCTGAGGGCCCAGAGTAGAGGCTAATAGACAGTATGCCGTCAGTAATAAAGCCTACCAGAAGATCATGCTGTATGTAATTCAGAGTCCTGACTGCTCTCGCACCTCAGGGAGAAATGAGGTGATTTACCCAGCCACTCTTTTACTAGAGTCCAGTTAGTTGGTCAGCTTCCTGGTGGGGCTGCTTTATAAAGCAAGTAGGAAGTTTGGATGTTAAAGTTACATGCATGCAAGGTTACAACTGGCCTCTATTATTTTATTTCTTGAGTTATTTCAGCCAAGAAAGTTAATCAGGAGAGTCAGTCTCTTAGACAAGTTTCTAAGAGACTGATTCTCCTGCAGATAACTTTAAACTTGGAACAAAACTTATATCAATTGCCTTCAACCTCTGGAGAGTAAAAAAATAAATAAACAGATTTTTTCCGTTTCCCTTCTAGACAAAAAGCATGTACAAGTGACCCATGAACATGGACAACAGTGCAGGAATCGACTATGGGAGTTGGGGGTGGGATGGGCAGAGGATGGCAAAGGGGAAAAATTGGAACAACTGTAATAGCATAACAATTCAAAAAGACTTAATACACTTTAAAGAAGCAGATTTTGGAGAGGGAATGAAACTTGAAAGAGGTAACTAGCATGAGCTAAATTTCCCAGTTTTACAGATTTTGCCCAAAAGCAGACAAGAGTTAAGATATGGCATGGGGCTGTTAAAACTCTAGTAGGAATCCTTCCATCTTTCTGTCTGAAGGAGTTAAACAGAGTCAGAAAACGATAACTACAGTAAAGTGAGGAGGGAATTGTAGAAAGGGGAATGTCAGACCAAAGAACCTCCAAATTCTGAACATAAACTCTGACTGGCCCCTTAACCATGTATGTATAGGAGAGACTCAGTGCAGATTGTAGCTGAGCCTATAAGAACTGAATCAAGATTTGAGCTGTTACTTATCAAGTTAATTAATCTCTAAAACAAAAATATCAACACTCTTTGGAAGAATATATCAAAATTTAGAGTCTTTCTGACATAATATTCACAATGTTCAGGACAGTATCTAAAAACACTCAGAATATACAAAATCAAGAAAATATACCCTGGCTGGTGTGGCTCAGTGGATTGAGCACTGGCCTATGAACCAAAGGATCGCTGGGTCAATTCCCAGTCATGGCACATGCCTGGGTTGTGGGCTAGAGAGGGAGCAAGAGAGAGGCAACTACACTTTGATGTTTCTCTCCCTCTTTTTCTCCCTTCCTTCCCCCACCCTAAAAATAAATTTTAAAAAAAAGTTAAAGAAAATATAACTAATTCTTAAGAGAAAATACAATAAAAAAAGAAACTCCAATATTAACTCAAATATTGGAATTATTAGATAATGAGTTCAAACAGTTATAATAGCTATAAGAAAAACACATAAAGAAAAATATAATGATTGAAAAGATAGGACATGTAGCATAGAAAAAGAAAATTTAACAGAAAATCAAATAGAAATTCTAGAATCAAAAAATACAATATCTAAAATAGAAAACTCATTGGCAGAGTTGAAATGACATAGAACAGAACTGAGATGACTGAGGAAGGAGGTAATGAACTTGCATTTTTCTCTTCAAAATATACTAATAAGAAAATAAAGACACAAGACATAAAATATAAAACCTTGTTTTTATCTATCACCTGTATTCTATAGTAATACATATAATACATGATTTCTGACCAAAGTTTTATATTCTAAGTATATGAATAACTCTTACAACTTAATAAGTAGAAAAACAAATGAAAATAGGCAAAAGATTTAAATAGAAACTTCACCAAAAAAGGCATACAAATAGTTATTATGTTCATAAAATAATTCTCAGCATAATTAATCATCAAGAAGATGTTAATTAAAGCCACGAGATACATGACCGTAAAATTAAAAAGTTTAATAATACCAAGTGTTGACAAATAACAAAGCAACTAGATCTCTCCTCTATTGCTGATGGGAATGCAAAATGGTATAAACCCTTTGGAAAGTTGTTTGGCAGTTCCTTCTGAAGTTAAACGTGAACCTGCATTGTTGCATTGTACATTCTTTAGCTATTCCATTCCTAGATATTCACTCAGAAGAAATAAAGGCATATGACCATACAGGACTTAAGTGTAAATGTTAACAATATATCTATTTACAATAACCCTAAACTAGAAAGAACCTAGATGTCCATCAACAGTAATAGGAGAAACAATTGCAGTAAATATATGAGATGGAATATAATTCCATATTAAAAAGAATGGACTCCTTTTTGTCCAACAACATACATGATTCGTTGGGGATCATCTGTAAAAGAGCAGTTACTCCATGGCCAATGGTAGAGAGCTCCTGTGAATATCTCTGATGAGAAATTGGTTAGAGGTTGCCAAGAGTGGGTGGTCAGTGATGAAGAAAGCAACGCAGTGAGGTGGCCCCCTGCATTCACACCATCAAAGCTGAAAAGTTAGGCGTCTGCCTGCAGCCTGAGTTTTCTCCTATCAGCGTTGCTCTAATCAATGTTCAGAAATAAATGTCAAAGAAGAGTCCACAAAATAAAGAATCATTTTTCTTTGGGAAGCAATGTGTGGCTCTGAATTATTCTTTAAAAAGAAAACACTCTCTTCATCTTTTAGTCTGGGGGCAATTGCTAGGATACCTGTGCTCCACCTCTGCAGGTTGTAGAGGGATGGGGGAGTTGCCTGTTCAGATTTTTAATTTCTTCTCTTTTTGGTTATATATCTCACTTCTGCTCTATACAGTGAATCTTCTCCGGGATTCCGCACTACATTGGAGTTCCTCAGTGGGCATCCTAGGCTGCATCTTCCTCCCCAGAGTTTTATCTGTCATCTCTCTGGCATCTATTTTTAAATTAGAGAAATGCATAAATACTTTTATCTGTTATGGGACCCTGTTCATTCTCTTTGCTCTTACAAGTTTATTTTAGTTTTATATCTTTACTGTAACTTATTTTAAATATTTTATTTATTTTTAGAGAGAGGAAAAGGTAGGGAGGAAGAGAGGGAGAGGAACATATGCCTCTCACACGCCTCCAAATGGGGTCCTGGCCCACAACCCGTGCATGTGCCTTGACTGGGAATCGAACCAGTGACCCTTTGGTTCTCAGACTGGCATCAATCCACTGGGCCACACACCAGGGCCCTTTATTGTAACTTTAAGGGGAAGGAACGGGAGGTAAATGTACTTTTTTAATCACCTGTACCTGGAAGCCCAAGAACTAATTTTTGAGCAAAGAAAAGTTAGTTGTTATCTTAGATAGAATCATTATGTGGTGGTGAGAGGAACTGAGAAGGAAATATTAAAAAGGTTTTATGAAATAAGGAACTGCAAAAGAGAGAATGCCATTGCATTCAGGATGTTGCTGGAAACCTATGGAAGAACAGTTTGTATTAATGAGAGTAGAATGCAAATTTGAGGTATGCAGGTTAATAGTATCCACTGAAAAAAAGCAACTTTAAGTTATCACACCTGTCCCTAAGTATTAGCTGATGCTCTCTGTTGAAAACCTTACTCCTGATCAGTCTCTTTGAACCATTTCCAGTAAATACAACTGCCCTTCCCAGGACCTCCCAAATATTGATCTTAAGCTTGATTTCCTATTTTTACTTTTGCTCAGCATACAGACAAATACACTGCATTTCCAGATTTTATTTTGTCCATTACTACAATAGGGTAAGGCTATTTGACATAGCCCAGCACCTGTCCACCTTTGCCTTCCCCTGAGACTCCTCACCAAACACTGGCTAGATAGGCTGGCACTCTTACTCATGGCTCATCTTGTTCTGACCCCATGAAAGAACTGAAGAAAGAATGAAGCTGTGGAAAAAGAATAAGTACAGGGGCGAAGATATCACAGTAATCATGTGATTATAATCTCCTTAAGGACAATGGGAGGGTCTTCCATTTCTTAATACCCCTAAAAATTTAGCAAACATAATAAGCACTAATTAAGCAGAATTCAATTGAGTAGGGCATTTTCTAACTTTGCAGTACTGAAAATTACCAATTAAATAATCTCAGCATACCTATGAAGCAGGCAATTATAAATGTCCCTTATCCTAGGGATACTAAAAACGACAGAACACACACTTTCCAATTTACTGAGGTTATCTCATGCATCCTGATCCTATCTTTTAGCCAACAATGTTCAATATAAACTTAGCTCCATTATGATTCATTCCTTCCACAGATGTTAATGGAGTACCCTTCAGGAGTCAGTCACTGCTCTAGACCCTGAGGATACAGGAGTGATGAAAATAGGCAAGTCCCTGCCCTTATGGGGCTTAACACTGTTTGAGTATAAGTGATTTGTATGACAACCAAATAGCAGCTTTTGAAAAAGTCAAAGTATTTACATTCTTTTACTTTGGAAGAAAAAGGATTCATTGATCCCTGGATACAGAAGACTCCACAAAACCGTATGTGCCCTCTACCCATGATCACAGATTGTGGGGCTTTCCATGCTACGCAGCTGTGGCTGGTGACGTGGACCAAAGAGAGACACCAACCGTGCTTGTTTGGGCACCAGATTAGAACCCCAAGAGGAAGGCAAAAAGATGATGGAGGCCAACTGCCTCCAGACTCGTGGTGTTCAGTAGTGAACCAATACATTCACATACCTTTTGTGAATGTTTACATGCTAGAACACAAATTCATGACCCAGATGTTGCTGAGCTGATGACCTGGTTCTCTACACAACCCAATATACAGCCTAACCTAACCTACTGGGTTCTAAGTAGACCACTGAGACCACAGAGAACAGCCAAATACGTATTTCTTTGTTCCTATAAAAGGTTATTTGATTTTGTCTTTTCCTTACAACCTTTCAAACCTTATTGCTGAAGTGGTAATTAGTACATAATAAACATAGCTCCTACATTGTGAAAATTACCTCAGAATTGCTCAAGAAACCAGCCTTTCTCATGCTGCATGTCTTACACGCTTCCTATTCCTCAGATGTGTCCAAATTTAAAGAGAATCACATTTAACCATAATAAAATTTTACAACAATATTATATTTTCCTTCATATTGTTTAATGTGTGTGAATTATAATATATCCTAAGAAAATTAACTCACAAAATATAGTGGCTTTCAACTTATTCCAAGTAACTTCATCTTCACTGTTATTGTGTTTACTTTTAAAGACAGGAAAACAGATAAAAAATAATAGAGTTATCTTACTAAAACCAAATGTCACCCTATTCATTTGATTCCCAATCATGTCACAAATAAACAAAGAGAAAGGAGGAAAGGTGAATCAGATTTGTACAGTGTGATGCATTTGCTTTTTCCATTTGTCTTATCATGTCAGCTCATACCATGCAAAAATGTTGCTATTAAATTGTAAGGCGGCATGTCTGTCAATATAACCTTGGCGGCAACTACATACAAATTTAATCAACTGAGAACAAGGGTGACTAATAAACTCCACAAGAATTAAAAAGCTGTTCAAGAAGCAGAATCAACGCTGATGTATTGCTTGGAAATATGACTATGGTTTCCCTGAAAAGTCTATTCATATCATGCTCTTTAGATGTCTGGATTTTGGCAGCAGCTCCCAGGAACCAAGTGAAGGTAATCACACAAGTAGAATGCACTAATGCCGTCACCCATGGCGGAGGGGCAGGCCAGGTTGGGGGCACTGGCATTCCATGTAGAGGAGGCAAAGGAACAAGAAACAGAAGAGGATGAGAGCTGCTGAGGACATGTTCTCTCATTTGCCTTTGCTTGCTGGTACACAACCATCTGCTTCCCATCCATAGGGAATGAATAGTGCAATTAGAGTGGGAGTTATGGTGGGTAAAGGGAATAGTTTGTGTGTTCTCATGTAATCACAGTAAAATAAGCTTCCTGCTATCTTAGAATGCTGAGGGGACTTTTCTTGGTTTGGCAGGGAGAAGACCAACAGTGATCTCCAATGAAGAGGACAACTGCACTCCCAACGGCATCTGGGAGGCACTAAGGGTACTTCGCTGAAGATCTGTAGGAAGCAAAACGGCTAACAGCCCAGGAATCGGTAGGACACTGACCTGAGCTATAACCCTGGGTGTGCCTGCCATCGTCCTAGCTATGGAATCATAGGCAACCTGCTCAATGCCTCGCAGTCTGTTTCCTCGCCTCTGAAGAGTGGACAATAACTGTGCCTAATTTCAATGGTTGTTCTGAGAATGAAATGATATCTATTTAGTGCACAAAAATTGTAGATGTTGGTTATTTCCCTTTTGACTCTCAACTCTATTCCCAGACTTGCTCCCTCAAAGCCATACTCTCCAGGCTCCTTTGCCAGCTAGTTTATGATTAGCCTCTACTAACTAGGAGATACTGGTGGAAAGTAAAAGGCAGGATAAAAGATAAGCCATTTTTCCTTCCTTTGCATCTGTCTCTGGAAGTGGCAGCAGCACAACGCCATAAACCTCCGAAATATGGGCTCGTTGCCTCTGATCGCAGCAGCTGCAGCAGTAGAGACAATGGCAAGTCAGTGTAGGTGAAGAGCAGGTGCTGCATTTGTGGCATGGTTATGGCAGCTGTAGCAGCAGAAATAAACAACTATGGGCTCCAGAAGTCTCAGCAGCAATTCCAACAGCATCAGCAAGACTGGGCTCAGGGGCTCCTGCAGAGTCAGCAGGAGTGCAGGCTTTTGGCTTCCCGCAGAGCAGCAGGGGTGGTGGTGTTGCTAACAGCTGAGATGCTAGCAGCACTCCAGCACCCTCGGCAGCACAGCCCACTGTGTGGGTTCCATGAAGCACCGCTGCCCCTTTTGTCCTTGCAGCCCTGGGGATGCACTAATCTAGATATTAGCGCCTCTCAGGTAGTAATCTCTGAGTAACATCTCACCCTTTCCCTTCTTGAATCCTTGGTCCTTCCAACACTTTTAAAAACAATGCCTTTTGTTAAATTCCCTGTTTGAAAGAACTAGAGTGATTTCCACCTTGCTGACTAGACTGACAGGCACAATTATTATTGACATGAACAGTGTTGGAGGTCTGGGGGTAAAGTGAGCAAGGGCAATAGCATTAGATACTAAATCTTCACCCACACCTTTCTTTTTTCCCCCTCAATTACCCTCCCCTAATAATCATACATATTTAGATATTGTAATTCCCAGGATTCCGGTTATAATGGCAGATTTTTGAAATCAAACATATGGTATCAGATTTAAAAAAATAAAAGGAAGTTTAGCAAAGAGGCCTGAGGAATTGTTCCAAAAAAGTTAATCAAAGATTAATGAAAATTTTAAAAAATAGAGGAAATTTGAGACTAGTCAAGAATTTAAACATCTAACTAATGAGAGTTTCAGGGAGACAGAACAAGAAAACAAAAAGGAGAACATTATAAAGAAATAATATAAGAAATGTCGGAGATCTGAAGGAAAGGAGTGACCAGCGTGTAGGAGTTCCTTGAGATCCCGGGTCAGTGAATGAAGAGGCAATCACATAAATAACACCAAGACACACAATCATTGAACTGTAGGAAATTCAGTTAAAGATTCTGAAATCTTCCAGAAAGAGAATATATCACATACAGAAGATGAAAGATTACAATGACATTGAACCTCTCAAGAACACCACTGGAAGATGGAAAACAATGAAGTAACACATTTGAAAATACAAAGGAAAATAATTTTGGAAATTATTATACTCATACAATAATCATTATGTAAATATAATATTTATTATTTTATGACTCTGATACAGAGATATGAATGCTGGTAGGGGAATGGGGAAACTGAGATAAGGAAGAAAAGGCAACAAATAATGGTCATATTATCAAGCAAGGTGCTACTATGGGCAACCAGAGCTTAATCTTGTTGGGGAAACTCTGGGACACAGTATAAATTGTATACATAGCTCAGAGTTATCCATTTGAAGGATGAGGAAGATGGGTTTATAGCCATGTTGATTGCACTTGTTTAGAGTTGTTCACAGGCACCTTCAACCTGCTTGGGGGATGGGCAAAGTGAGGAAAAGTCTTCAAGAAAAGAAATGCAGGTCCTGGCAGTTGGACAGATGTGTACTTGAGTACAGTGACATATATCACTTTCAATCATATTCTATTGTTGAGACCTGGCCTTACAGTCATACTTGGATGCAAAGGAGGTTGGGATATGTAGTCCCTGGATGGGGAACTATTTTCTCCTGCAATGTTATATCATGGGCAATGATGGACTTAGGAACTGTAAATCATTGCTGAACATTTACCTTCTGCCATAAGTGATTTCTGTTTTTACCTCCTGAGAACCACTAAAAAGAGTAAGTGTCATTGGGAGGTTTGTGATGTTACCTTTGCTGTTAGTTTTTCCTTCTAAATTCATTATGTCTCATAAAAAGATATAACTAATAACAGTACTTTTTATTGATTGAAATTCTATTCTGTCCCAAGAATAGTGTACCTGAATTACAGAAACCCATACGACTCAATTTAATTCAACAAATGTGTATTGAGTCCCTCCTATGATGTAGAAATCATCAATAGAACACTCTCTCACCTTCTATAATCTAAATGTTGGGAACTAAAAATGCCAAGTGGTGTCTGAAAACTGCTGTCATACTATACATAGCTTCATTTGTCTCAGAGCATTTTGTCTGATATTGGTGATTACTAATTATCAACACAACATTTCAACTTTCAGGAAAGCATTTTAAGTATCCTATGCAGGAAATCTACTCATCTGCCAATACCCAGCTCAAATGTTATCTCTTGGGTAAACCTGCTCCCAGAAATTCCAAATGCAATCACTGACTGTTTCTGAGTGCTCCCATGGTACTCAGTAGAGAACTATAGAAAATGAGCTCTGGACTGTAATTTAGTATAATTTTGCTTCAAAATTTTCTCCAGGAAAAGTTGAGCCTCTCCAAGACACCCATTTAACTGTTCTTCATTTTATCCTGAGTACCTAGCATAAAGTGTAGATAATATGTGCTCTTGCCTGATATGAAATATGAATGACTAAAACAGGATTCACCAGAACCTTCGATATTTATAACCTGGAGTCTACCAGTGGTTACCATTAGAAATTTACCTAGCTTTCAGAGCTGGACATTTTCTTAGAAAGTGTTGTATTTTTTATTTCTTCTGTAGGTGCCTATAAAGAATGTCCTTTGCAAACCATTTTGTTTGTTACCATCATTCATCCATGGATATTTCATAATTGATGACAAATTACAGATGATGACTAATGATGATTAGTATTACATGGGTCACTTTTGGTTTAGTAATCTAGTAGATGTGTGCAGGAAAACCACTTCATAAAAGTTAGTGGTATACTGGAAAAAGGAAAGGACCTTATGCTAAAGATTCTGTGTCCTTACTCACTCTACCACTTGGTAGTTATTTGACTTTGGAAACATTTAACTCCCTTCAGCCTCTATTCCCTCTTCCACAGACTGTAGGATAACTACACTGTTGTGGTAAGAATTGAAAAAACTATAAGTATTTATCGATTATGCAAAAAGTGCTCAAATATATTAGGCTCCTGTGCTGAGAGTTAACCAAGATCCACCGAATAAGATTTCTCTCAAGCAGCTTATGGTTCTGTTATAAATCAACATGAGAAAGACAAATAGCCCTTTAGAGAAATCTGCCAAGGATATGAGTATACAGGTTGTCGAGAAAGAAATACAAATGGCCAAGAACATATGAAAAGACACACAGTCTAGCTCAAAATTTTAGAAATGCAAACCTATACAATAAAGTCTATCTCTCACCAACCAGATTGGAAAAACATTAACAATTTTATTATACCTAAGTGTCCCTGAAGATTTCAAGAAGTGGGTGTGCTCAAGTACAATTGAAGGAGACAAATAATTTGAAGAAAAAGCCTGCATCTCTGCCAAAGTACAGAAGTTTTTGAAGTATGTACCTTTGATCCACAATTCTACTACTATGAATTTACCCTATGCACACACAGAAACAAAAACATATGTATAAGATTATTCATGATATCATTGATAACATACACCACTAGCAATTTAAATGCCTATCAACAAGGGATAGCTTAAATGAATAATGGTTCTTACAAACAATGAAATATGTTCTCCTTAGACATTAAAAACAGTTATATCACCTGTGTGTATAGATTTGTGTTAATACTAACTGCTGACACTAATCTCAGCGTTCTATGTCCTAACAATATGAATTTGATTTCTCATTCATCTTATAGCCCAATGTGAGTGCCCCAGTTAGGGGTGGGCAGCAGGGGTGGTCAGGGAGATGTGTTCCTTGCAATCCTCCAGACATCCAGGCTGATGTAGGCTCTGCCATCTTCAACTCCTGGCCTCTATGGTCATCCTGGTTATTAACACTCAGCTGGCAGATAGGAAATGGGGAAAGGATCACACACGGATATTTTTATGACCAGGTATGGAAGTGAGGCATATCACTTCTACTCCCATTCCGTTGCTTAGAACTCACTCAGCTGACCATACCTTATTGCTAAAGAGTGTTGGAGATGTAGTCTGTCTGTGAACCAGGAAGGAGAAGAGATGGGTTGGATGATAAAGGCCAACTCGCAGCATCTGCCATGATGGTTTAATGTCAGTCAATTTCCAGAATAGAGAGTTAAGAGAAAAATGCAATGTATAAAACAGCATGGGTGGTAATGTGTGCTTGTGTATAAAACATTATATGTGTGTGCATTTGTATGTGTATAGATTCCATTTATTTAAATTTTAAATGTATTTTTAGAAAAGCCTTTACCAACATGTGTATTCTGTTTTCTAAATTAACACTCAGGAAAATAGTAAGTGATTATTTTGGTGAGGGAGACTAAGGTTGTATTGAGAAAAGAGGCTTCACCACTTGTGTTAAACCTCTCTTTTTGGTTAAATTTTTTTAAGTTATATGGAAGATTTGTATTTTTAAAAATGACTTGAAGCAATGAAAAAATTCAATTGTAGATACATTTATACACATATCTTAATTAAAATGTAATTCAGCGATAAACCAAAGCTATGTTCAACCCATGGAAAGTGCTTCTTAAATGTTGAATAAACAAAAGAATAAATTGATGAACAAACTGTATAAATAACATAAAGGCAATTAGAATTTAACTAAGAGAAGAATCAGTAGGTATTATAGTTGTCCTGAGAGCCTTCTCCAAGGGTCCAGAATAGGAACTGGGTCTTGAAGTATGCTTTAATTGCAAACAACTGACTTTTGTATGTATACCAGAACAGAGTAGCGGACTGCAGGACTATTCCAATCTTAGAAGATTAGACAAAAAGGCACAGAAAGCCTCCTGTCTTTCCAGAACCATTTTGTGTTCAGCACCAAGTCTAAATCGACCATTGCTTGGTTTCTTCTTTCACAGATTTTAGAACAGTATATCCTGCTGTGTGGTCTTATTTATTTATTTTTTTGGCACTTGATATGACCAAGATTTTTCATTCGTGTTCTGTTCGCTGGATACCTACTCATTTGTTATTTCTCAACATCCCCTTGGCCCTCTACTCCCTGTTATAAGAGACTCCCTGCCTTTATGCGCATCATCTTTCTGTGGTCCGTTACCATGGAAGGGGCTTTGGGACTTCCACCTTACTGCCTTCTCTTACTTTCAACCCTCCTGCTTGTAATCGTGTGAGTAATTCAATTTTACTGAAGAAAGTATATTTTTCTTCACTCCAGAACCCTTTGTTTTGTGTACCATAGTTAAAAAAATATGTACAGAGTTATGACTATTGTATTTTACCAGCCAGAAGTAAGAACATTATAGAGGGAGGAATGGGTGGCTTGTAAAAGATATTATACTGCTTTTTGCTCTTGCTCTATATCCTGCAGGTAAACTGACTGATATTTTAATTTCCTCAGACTCTTTTGAAAGCTCTCTAAATGAATGTTCTGGAGAAAATATATAACTTTGGTTATCATATTTTATGGTTATTACTGTATACACATTAAATGTGAATTAATGCAATAAAACAGTACATTTCACATAAAAATACTATGAATTTCACTGCTGCCACTGACATAGCACATGTATCAATGTAATTATGGGTTACAAATCTTTGCCAAGAGAGGAAGTAACATTAATTTGATATTTACTTATTGTGAGAATTCAAAACAAATAATGCACTTTGATATCACACTCATACCTGATCAGCTCCCTTTACCTGAGGTTCCTTTGAGGAAATTAGCATTTTCTTTAGACTTAGCTTTAATTTGATAACAGGTGATAGCATTGGAGATATTTATCAAAGACTGGTGTCAGTCAAAATCTACTTGCCACTATAAAGTCTAAATATTACACTAGATAGACAAAATAATATGTACATACTGGTAAATGCTTAGATATCATCTACTCACTGCAATAGGCACAATTAATAAATGCATTCATGGAAGTTCAATTTGAAAGTTTTATGTATAGATTTATTCTACTTTAAATTAACTAGCCCAACTTCACTAAAAATCAATAGTATTTTTTAGCAAATAAATTTCACACACTTTGAAGGAAGGGAAATGCTCACATAATATTTAGATCCACAAACAATATGAGATAAGATTACATTTAAAGATGATTATCCAGAGACAATCTTAGCTATCATAGACTTTTTCCACATCTCTTGTAACACCTAAGACAGAAAGCAGATGCTAATAGTACTTACTACCATGATTTCTCAGAAGTCCTTATTTTTACTCTTTGTTACAGTTATTATACACTATCCAAATTTAGCAACAGTGGGTCTGAACATGAGGGTGCAGATATGTGTATGTCCCGTGAGGAAAGGGCTAACATATTTACACCAGAAGCCGTTTGCCCTGATTGCCTGTTTCTCTACGGAGGTCATCCCTGTGCCCTTCCTCCTTGCTAACAGAACACTCCTTTATGCTTGGGATTTAAGCAGAGAAGACTTGATTTCTAGAAAGGTGGGCCCAGCCCCTGGTCTAGGAATGGACAATGTGTTATGCGGAGTTATCTTATGAGAAGGGATTTTGCTCTATGCTAAGAGAAGTGTTACATGAGAAGTGCTTTTTGCAACATAACCTCAGGTGCCTGGCCTGTGAATCTGTGCGAAGTGGAACTGTGGTGAGCAAAGATGCCGCCACTATCCTGAAACTGTGGGAAAGATCAAAAGACACTAGCCTAGCACCTTGACATTGCTGGCTCTAGAATTAGCCTGCAGTTGCCTGCCTCTAGATTTCCTGGCATAGGAGAAAAGCACTATGACTCTTTTTTTTACAGTACTGGTAGTTTTGTTTTTCTATAATTTTTTGGTATGACTGTCTATTTGAAATTTCTGGTCATTCCCATATGTTGAAATCAGTCAAATGAGTTGTGTTATTTTTTTTTTTGTCAGTGTTCACATAAGTCAATTTAGATGTTAGCTTGTGCTGGGGTTTTGCCAGGTAAGTACAATAAAGGGAGAAGGGAGTAGTGAGTTCAGGGAGTTTAAAAAATAGTGTAATGAGAATCATGAAATCTAAGCAAGGTAAGAGGAAAGGGAACATGGAAGAAGGTCATATGAGGTCATCTTAGGTATTAATGAGGTCAGAAAATTCTTGCAGTGGGCATATTAGAGTAAACAAATTGGGACTATAGAAGAGGGTAGTTAAACACTAAATGCTTACAATTAGAATAAGAAGTGAGGGCATCATTGATGATTACCATTGGGTGTGACCCTGGGAGTGATGGCTAAGGGAGGCAGAGCGAAGGGCTCTGGAAATGTGGGCATCAAAGCCCAGAGAGATCATGTTCACATCAAGGAGAATGATCTCTCTCTCTCTCTCTTTCTCTCTCTCTCTCTCTCTCACTCTCTCTCTCGCATGCGCAGACACACACACACACACACACGCACACACACACACACACACACACAGGAGATCTCATTCATATGTGGTTAACATATTTAAAAACTCATTTGCCATTCTCTTTCATGTCACTTCCCACCATTCTCTGCTCTGTTCTATACCCCAGGAAGGCTGATCTCTGTATTGCATCACTCATGTTCCTTTGTTTTGTGGCTTTTGGTTGGATTGATTAAGGGAAAGTGTCGGGAAAGCCAAAGTTGGAATGTTTATCTCCTTCCCTATTTCTTTCTTATGGTAGATTGGCAGTGGCCAAGGAGCAGTTATAGCTCTTATTGGAGGTGGAAGTGCCTCCTTCACACCTCTAAGTTCTTCCTGGGTTCTTATGATGCTTCTCCCTCATGGATATTCCTAGGGGTGGTAGTAATGGCTTCACACACATTCTTGATCATTCTCTGTGTGTTCTCTTATCTCAGCTCAAACCCTTTAAAGTATTTTCTTTCACTTTCTTCAATGAAAAATTTTTGAGTGTACTATATATCTTCCCCCAGAACCTACACTATTTTAGTTAGTTTCACAACCTGTAGTTACAGAATAGTGAATGATAAAAATAAAATGATATATTAAGTGTCCATCTTGATACCTAATATCAAATAATGAGATGTTAAACAATATATTTGGTTATGATTGAACTGTGGAGTTTTCAAAACTAGAACATCCTTAACAATCAAAACCCAATCAAAACGCTTCAAATGGCAAAATTTTTTTTCAACACAGAAAGGTTAAATAACTTACCCACTGGGAAATTTTGAATCATAGAGACAGATGGCCCTTGCGAAACAAGCTCTCACAACCTTCCTCCTCCAACCTCCTTTATCTGGAGAGATGGAGGGTAGAACTTAAAAGTGTAAAATTTTGCTTAGGAAGAATACAATGAATCAGTTTATCTTGTAACTAATCTGAATTTATATAGCAATTAACCTTTCCCTTTGATATATCTCTGGTATTCCTAGATTCATATTTAGAGATCATCTTAAAATGTCTATCATTTATCATTTCATAATAATAAAACTGCTTACAGATAATTTTTAAAAGGCAATGCCTTATCATCCAGAGGCGCACAGGAAGGCCAGCATTCTTACATGTGTAACTACTTTATTTTGTAATTAAAATGTTTTTCTTTATCATTCCAGTACCAGAAGTATATTTCATTATTATTTCTAACATTGGCCACAAACACTAAAATTTACCTTACCAATGGTTAAAAACTCCACTCAAGGTTATTATATCTTTACAGGAGATACAGCTATAAAGATAAAATTCCGATAGGAATGTGCACATATACTAGGAGACAGAAGAATAAATACCATGAACCTTATCTTTTCTATTTGTACAAGCAGTAAGAAATATTTGATGACAAACATTCTTATTTCTATTTGTCACACAATGCTTTTAGCAACATATTATCATCAGCTCATATACCAAGAGGTTGCCATTAATGTCACATGTCAGAAAGATGCTTTTCTGATGACCTTTAAATACCACCATCCCACATGATGATACAGAATGACTTTCTTTTATCCTAAGACCTTCTTTAAAAAATTCAAATGCTTTGGGGTATGTCACTGGGCCAATGATGCAGTGTATATCTTTTGCAAGATGTTAGAGGAAAGAAGGGCTGTTAAACATTGAATGTCAGTTGTTACCTTTTACTAAGCTGTTTATACCTTGTGTATTTGTAACATTCTCCTTCTAAAGAGCCCAAAGGGCTTTGTTCAAAAGAGTACAAGAAAAGACTACTAATACTTCCAAATATTAGTTGGAGAGAAGGTGGGACGTGTGTGTATGTCTGTGTGGTGGGGGGTAGGGAGTAGGGGAGGTGTCAGGCACCTGGGCATCAATATAAAACTTTTTTAAAGCAAATTATCTCCTATGTGATGACAATGAGGACAAATTTTAAACTAGGTTGTCAGGTGCTCCACTTCATGTATAAATCTGTGACACTCATCGAACCCTCACCCACAATCAGGCCCTTATATTGCCATCAGATGACCTTGATGTTGAGCCAGCTGTCAGTACATGCATACCATGTCAAAGAGAGTATTTCCTACACTTCATTTGTGTAAGTCAGATCCCACGGGATAATAAAAAGCTACTTTCATTTTTTCTAAATTCCCTATTCTTTGCCATATTTCTATAATAATGTGGATAAAATTATTTGCCATAATCCTCCTCAGGGAAAATAGTGTGTATATTTGGAAAAGATCTTTTATTAAATCATTTAAGGTTGAAAGGAGACCCAAAAGCCATATAGAAGGCAATACATGGTCAATAGCGTGTCTTCTAAGAAATATAGAGGGGGGATCATAATTTAGGGATCGTTTAATTGCTGAGAACTGTGGTCAATGGGACTCACACATATAAAAGCAGAGCATAATTGTTTAGTCTAACAAAGAACAGGGACTATTCTAAGCATTGTTTAGCGAAAATGCAGGAAACAGGAAGGGCCACGAAAGACAGCTGTCTAGTGGAATTTGTGAAGACTGTAAGCAATGCAATGTCAATGTAATTGTAGTGTGCGATGAAAACCTTCTCTACCCTAAGAAATCAACATGAAATTTTACATTACTTGATAATAATTTTGATGTGGATGAATCACTCAAAGAGAATGTAAACAATAGTGGGTGTGAGACAAAACCAGGGACATCTCAACATTTGACATCCTTTTGGATTAAAAAAAAAGGAGTTCACTTCTTCAAGGACTGTCTCTCCGCTTTTATGGCATTAAGCTAAAGTGTCGATTAGTCTCCCTCTTTCCTCTTTTCATGATGGTGCAGTGGAATATATCTTACAACCTTTTATTTGAAGGACAAGGAAAGAACACTTCACGCAGAAGAATCTTGCCTCTTTTCTTTTCTTTTCTTTTTTTAAGAGTACAGCAGTAGCTCTACTCTTCTAGGTCTGTAGAATGTAATTCTCCAACAGTTGAAATGTTATATATCTTCCCAGTGGCCCTACCTATATTAGTCTGACTTAAGTTCAAAAACAATATCAGAAGAGTCAAGAAACTTCTCACTTTCACTGGGGATATAGAAATATAAGAAGAGCTATGTTCCAAAACTTACAGCAATGAAAAAAAACAAACAAATACAAGTCCATGACCTTTCTTGAACACATCAGAGAGCTGATATTGCTGGAAACCAATCAGCCACAATCTAATAAGAGACAGATGTATGTAGGGAGAGATGGGACTTGCATACAGCAGGTCCTTGAATAATGTTTTATTCAACATTGTTTCATTATGACATTGATATGATGCCATAGGAACCTAACTCTTGTTTATATCAATCAGCTTATGATGATCTGGTTTCATGATGTGTTGGTTTGCATAAAGTCACAGAATGCATGTATGAACAATGTTAAATGAGGACTTTCTGTACTTGCTCACCTGGGGTAGATGCAGCTGAACAGTGGTAAGAATTCAGCTAGAGTAACTAATAGACTGGTAGAAGCTGAGTAGGGGCTGCTGAGAGTTTTGTGCAGCATAGAAAATGAAGATCTAGAGGAGTTTTCAAGCTTTCCAAGAACCCTTTTCAAGTTTCCTTCCACAGACTTAATGACAATCACATAAAAAATGATTTGTGAGAGTCCCAAGAAAGTTTGCAGGCCTAGGAGAGAGAAATGGCAGCCACTGAGAGAGAAGCACATATTCAAACTGAGCACTCTCCCATCTCTGTCCTATGAGGGGGGAAAAAAAAAAGCTATAATCTATAAGATGGAGGACAACCAACACTCTCACCCTGAGGGCAATGGTGAAAGCCCAGTGTGGCCTAAGAAAGTAAAAGTAAAATAAAATCTTCTACCCTTGAGGAAAGATCAGAAATATTTATTGGACCTAGAACTACAGCTGATAGGTGAAGAAGAGTATTGGGAAAAGTTACACCTGAGACCCAAAGACCCAGTGTCTGTCTAAGACCAAGACTGATCCAGAACACGGGCTAACAAATACACATTGAAAAAGTACAAAAGAATACAGCTGGAATTATTTAAAGACTATGAAGACAGACACTATCAGAGGCACAATACAAATGGAAGGCCTAAAGCTGAAGATAAAGCAGATATTAAGTAAAATGTACTTACTGGCAAACCAGTCGTCCCTTAAAACACAAAGTATCTTCAGAGGCATTTGAAGCCTGTGGCGCACTGAGGGTAACCATAGTAACAACAAATCTGGAATACATGCCAACTACTGGCTAGATTAACTTAAACGTGCACATTAAAAGACTAGCAGGGGGAAAAGTACCCAGCAGAAGGGAAGGTGTCATGCCCATTTGCAGGCATAAATGCTATTTACCTTTGTCTCTATTGTCCAACACAAGATGTCCCATTTTCAACAACAAAATCAGGAGGCATACAAAAAGCAAGAGAAAAGCAATCAGCAGAACCAGACTTAGATATGACACTGCTGTAGAAGCTGAGAGGTAATTTAAATCTTATGATGTGATTAATATTAATTACGATTAGTGCGCTAAAGGATCTCATGTCATAGGAGGAAAACTTGTGTTATCGGGAGGAAAATTTCAGCAGAGATGCAAAACTACTTAAAAATCATTCAGTGGAAATACTGAAAACAAAAAGCACTGGAACAAAATGAAAAATGACATCAGCAGACCCATGAGTAGATTTGACATAAACTAAGAAATAATCAGTAAGATGGAAGACAAGTCATTAGAAATAATCTAAAGCTGAAAAAAAAATAGTGTAAAACTAAAAACAAGACAGAGCACTCAAGAGCTGTAGAATGATATCCAACAGTCCAAGAGTTGCACAAGGATAAGACAGAGAAAATGGGGCAAAAGAAATACTTTTAAAAATAATGGCTTAGAATTTTCTAGAATTAATTACTGACATTAAGCCATAGGTTAAAGAGGATCAAAGAATAGCAAGCAAGATAAATATCAAAAAAATCACATGACAGAATAGTAGTCAAACTGCCAAGATGAAAGATAAAGAGAAGCTCTTGATGCAGCCAATAGGAATAAAAACATTGTACGTACAAGAACACAGGTGAGAATTAGAGCTGTTTTCTTTCCCAAAACTATGCAAGCCAGAATAGAATAGAGGAATATTCTTAAAGTGCTTAAAAATGTTTACTTGTTCAAAAAAAACAAAAAGAAGTTTGCACATGTTCTATACACCCAGTGACTTTTTTTTTAAATGAAGGAGAAATATTTTCTCAGACATACAAATATGTCTGAGAAAATTCATTGCCAGCAAATTTACACTAAAATGCTTACAGGAGTTTCCTCAGGCAGGGGAAATATGACACCAAATAGAAAGTTGGATCTACACAAAATGCAGAGTGCTAGAAATGGAATAAATGACAGTAAAATAATTTTTTCTTACTTATCATGTCTCTAAAATATAACTCATTGCTTAGAGTAAAAATGGTAGCAATGTATTCTATGTTTACATGAAAAATTCTAAAATGTGTGACATCAATAACATAAAACTTGAGAGAAAGAAATAGAAAATCTACTGTTTAAAGTACTTAAAAGTCCTCAAATAAACTTTGAGTAGTATAATGGTATTTAAAGGTAAATTCCGATGAAAGTTATTTCTTGTAAACCTGACAGCAACCACTAAAATATTTAACAAGAAATAAAATAATGAGATAAGAGTTGAGATAAAATAGAATAATAACAAATGCTTAACTAACTTAAGCCAAGGCAGAAAAACAGGGAAAAAAGAAACAAAGAACAGATGGAAAAATTTAATAATGGATATCAAAAGGATAGATTTTAAACTAATCATAAGAATGATTACATTAAGTGTGAATGGTTTAAACACATAAATTAAATGAAAGAGATTGTCAGATTGGTTTTTAAAAAAAGCAAATTTCAACTACATGTATCTACAATAAATCCATTTTAAATATATAGATAAGATAAAAGTAAAAGGATAGGACAAATGTAAATCAAAAGCTGAAGTACTGTAGTAATATAAGAGAAAGTGTACCTCAGAACAAAAAAAAATTATCTAGAACAAATATTACAGAATAAGAAAGAAGTAAATTTTCCGTAAAACATTATAATTCTATACTAGTGCATGTACCTATCAACACAGTTTCAAAATGCATGAAACAAACATTTCTAGATTTGAAAGCAAAAATAGATAAACTCACAATAATAATTAGATATATTATAATATGATTCTCTCAGTTATCAATAAACTATCAATTTATTTGGGACAAATAAACTAAAAATCAATAAGATATAGAAGAGCTGAATAACTACTTTGATCTAATTAATTTGACAGAACACTTCAGCCAACAGCAGAATGTACATTATTTTCAAATGTACATCAACCATTCATCAAGATAGATTGTATTATATGTCATTAACAAGTCTTAACAAATTTAAAAGAATAGAAATTATACAAAATTAAGTTCTTGAAAAAAATGAAATTATACTAGGTATCAATGGCAAAAAGATAGCTGGAAAATCCATACTATTTATAAAAAGTTCTTATTAACTCATAAGTCAAAGAGGTATTTCAGAAAAAAATTAAAATATTTTGACTCAATTAAATAAAATTAAACATATAAAGTTTGATGGATAAAGCAAAACAAGTGCTTAAAGAGAAGTTTATAGCTTAAAATTGTTATGTTAAAAAAGAATAAATGTCACAAATATGTTATCTAAACTTCCTCTTCAAGAAACTAGAAAATTAAGATCAAATTAAACCCAAAACAAGCAACAAAAGGAAATAATAAAAGCAGAAATCAGCGAAATTGGTACTAGAAAAACAGTAGATAAAAATCAATGAAATTATCAATAAAATAATAAACTTCTAGCTAGACTAACCAAAACACAGAGGGAGAAGAAACAAAGCACAAATATCAAAAAATTAAAGATGAGGGAGAAGAAATAAATTACTAATATCAGAAATTTATAATGTTATATAGATCACATAGAATTATTAAAATAATAAGGAAATATTATAAAAAAACCTATGCTCATGAATTCAAAAACTTAGGTGAAATTAACCAATTCCATGAAATACACTAAATGCCATTTCTTGATCAGGAAATAAGTAAATAACTAGAATAGCTCATATCTATAAAAAATATATTAAATTTACAGTTAAAAACCTTCCAACAACAACAAAAACTCTTGGCCCAGATGACTTCATATGTGAGTTCTACCAAACCTTAAAGAAATAAAATACCAACTATTTGATACAAAATGACACAAAAATTCTTCCAGAAAATGTCAGAGGCTAAACTTTCAAACTTATCTAAAGAGGTCAGCATTACCTTAGTACTAAAAATCATTGTAAGAAAAGGAACTAAGAAGAGGAACAATATTTCTCATGAACAAAGATACAAATATTTTTATAAAATATTAGCTAACCAAACCCAGAAAATATAATAGGATAATACTTGCATATGACTAAAAAATGAGTTTATCCTAAGAATACAAGGCTGCTTCCACATTCAAAAATCATCAATGTAATTCACCATACTAACAGACTAATGAAGAAAATATAAATGATTACCTCAATAGATGAAGAAACAGCATTTAATAAGTTTCAATATTAATTCAGGATAAAAACTTTAAGCAAACTAGGAATAGAAGGGGACTTAATCTGATTAAAGACATCTACACAAAACCTGTACCTAACATTATTTAGTAAAAAACTGAATGTTGTCTCCTTGAGATAATGGGAAAACAAGGATATCCTTCCTCACCACTTTATTCAGCACTTTACTAGAAGACCTAGCCAGTGCAATAAGACAAGAAAAGGAAAAAGACCTCATAAGAAAGAAAGAAAGAAGGAAGGAAGGAAGGAAGGAAGGAAGGAAGGAAGGAAGGAAGGAAGGAAGGAAGGAAGGAAGAACTTTCTATTTATAGATGAAATCATCAGTCACAAAGAAAAATCCCAACAAAGTTGCAAATGTAGAACTAATAATTGAGTTTAACATAGTTGTAGGATACTAAATCAATAATAAAAATCAAATGTATTTCCGTATAATGGCAATAAACAATGGAATTAGAAATTTTAAAAGACACAGCAACAATAAAATTAATATATATAGATTATATCTTTAAAATATTCAGGATACTGAAAAATGACAAAACACTGATAAATTAAACTAAAGTAAACTAATACACATAGAGAGATTTCTGGATTAGATTACTCACTAGTGTTAAAATGTCAGGTCTACCCAAATTGATGCATAGATTCACTACAATCTTAATCTAAACCTAGCAGGTTTTTGTAGATATTGAAAAGCCAATTCCAAAATGTGTGTGGAAAGATGGTAAAGAAAGTAGAATAGTCAAAGCAATTCTGAAAAAAAAAAGAAACAAATTTGGAGGTAACACTATCTGGTTTCAAGACTTACTACAAATCTGCAGTAATCAAGACTGCGTAGTACTGGTACAAAAGTAGACAATGAGATCAATACAACAGAACAATGAGCCCAGAAATAGAGCCACACAAATATAGTCAACTAATATTTTACAAAGATGCAAAGATAACTCAATAGAAATATCTTTTCTATTTCTAGTCAACAAATCTTTTCAAAAAATATTATGAAAACAACTAGATGTACATGTGTAAATAAATAAACCTCTAATTAATAAACATTAGTTCAAAATGGATCATGGATGTAAAATTATAAAAATTTCTTAAGGAAAACATGGAAGAAAATAATTGTGACATTAGGATAGATAGTGTTCTTCAAATTCAGTATGGCAAGTACGGGTCAAATTTTTTTAAAAAACTAATACATTATACTTATTAACATTAAAGTTTTTGCTCAGCAAAAGGCACTGTTAAGAAAATGAAGAGACAGCCATGGACAAGGAGAAGATATTTGCAAGTGAAACCACATTTCTGACAAATAATTTGCATCTAGACTATGATTTTTCATACTCTCAAAATCAACAATAAGAAATTTTAAAACACCATTTTAAAAATGGAGAAAAGATCAGGACAGACGTTAGCAATGAAGCTCTACAAATGGCATGAAAACACATGAAAAGATGATCAACAATATTAATCATGTCAGGGAATTGCAAATTACAATCACAATGAGATGCATATCTATTAAAACATTGTAATTCCAAATGCTGGTGAGGATGTAAAGCAACTCAAACTCTGATGCACTGTTGATGAGACAGCAAAATGGCATAGCCATTTTAGAGAACAGCTTGGCAATTTCTTAAAAAGTTAAACATATACTTAATATATGGTCAAGAGACCCACTCCTAGGTATTTCCCCAAAAGAAATAAAAACACACCTTCACATAAAAACCTATGTGTGAATATTTGTTCATAGTTGCCATAAAGTAGAATCAGCCCTAACATCCTTCAACTGATAAATGGATAAGCATAATGGTGTACCCATACAATGAAGAAGCAATACCCAGAAATTAAAGGTAATAAATTATTGATGCATGAAGCAACCTGGATGAATCTTGAAAACATTTTGCTAAATGAGAGAAGCCTGACTAGATGGTAAAAGGTAAAATACAAAAAGAACTGTACACAATTACTGTATTCAAGGTAGTATTTTCTTTCTGTTGAGGGTATGTGTTAGGAATTCTGAAACTACTTTATGAATATATTAGAACTGAACAAATAAATATACTGTAGAAAAATAAATATATTGTTAGAAAAAATGAGTTAGGTTAGGAACAGGGAAAATAAAAAATAAACTCGATGTTGAATTGGAATAGGCAGTATCAATATGAATTCTTGTTTATTATTATTATTGTACATGCAGATAGGTACCAAAATTAATATAGACATGTGTATTCATGGATTAGTAATATGCACATACACACTCTAGTTTTGTCCACAGAGAGGACCTATAATCAGCTACACTTTATGAGTAATGAACATATCCTGCTCCTAGATCCTGGTTTCTAAATAAAAGTATCGAGGGTACCTTAGGTTTTGGAGTTCAGAAAACATCATATGAACCTGGTGCATCTTGTGGTAACAGAAACTAAGAATATAACATTCAGAAATGGCACAGGCAAGAACCAGGAAGATTTCCCAAGGCCAAAGCTGGAATAATTTAAACAAAAATAAATAAATAATGAATTGGAAAATAACCTATAGAATAAAATATATATATCCACAAATCCATACCGATGTGAGTGAATGAATGAATGACTCAGCTTGTCTTGGAACAGGCGAGATCCGCTGGTGAATGCTAAAATAAATGGGTGAACATTTGAGCAGAAACAGGGTATTTCTATAATCTCAAGGTATCTTCCCCAGAATAGTTATTAACGACAAAAGGAAAAATAGGAACTTCACAGTGGATAAGCCCTGCAGATACTACCTTAACCCCAATAATGAAGGTTCACATGACCAGCAATAGAACGTTGACATCATGCATTTCCTTACGAGGCCCTGGGAAGAGCGTGTCATCTCTGTGGTATTCTTGTCCAAGCAGCCTGTCTACCTTCTGCCTTTTTTATTCTTCATTGGCTTTTAGTCTTCTTACTCATAATTTTATGGTCATATAATTGCCATTTCCTCACAGTTTTTATTTTGTCTTGAACATGTATTTTTCAACTTTCACCTTTGAGTTCTTAACTTCCTAGGTTTGTTCAAGGCTTCCTATTGCCGGGTAGTAAAGAAAAGGATTAAGAGACACTGTGTTTTCTACGATCATCTATGATTAATGCCAATCAGTTCAAAGTTAGGATCAATAACTTATTAAAATAGCTATTGCACACACCCTTAGCCTCAAGATATCTTTTTCTCTCTCTTTCTTTCCTGCTTTCTCTGTGCCCATGCCTGTCTCTGACTTTCTGTATCTCTTTTCCTCTTTTTTTTCCTCTCACATCTTTGTTAGGAGAAGCAGTAAATCACAGTGGTTAAGAGCAGAGCTCTAGCGCCCTCTGCCTGGGATCACAGGTAGCTCAGCCACCAAGCCTTGTGATCTTGGATGAATCATATAACTCCTCCGGTCTTTCATTTCCTTATCTGTAACAAGGAGAAAATTGTACCTACCTCATAGACTCATGCGAAGATTAAACGAAATAACACAATTAAAGCCCTTAGAAAGGAGAATGTCTTGAACACAATCAATTCTTAGTAACTATTATTACCTATTTTATATGTACATTCAGAGAACTAAACTCCATCATCATCAATTTGGATAAATCTTTCTCACTATTTCCTTCAGTGATACTCAACACATCCTTATAATTCCCCAGTCCTCTCTGACAATCACTCTAACCTATTTAATATATGTTTGTTGGATATATATTGCCTAGAAAAACATACGTTGTGTGTGTATATATACAGTATATAGTATACATAGTGTGTATATATAGACTATGTAGTATACATCTATCTATATATATACACACAGCCCATATATATACATATATGTGTTTGTATGTGTGTATATTTATGTCTGTGTGTGTCCTTAACATATGGGGCAGGAAAAGTAATTAAGAACTCCATGCCAAACTGCTTGAGTATAGCAGGTAGACTACAACAATGTAAATAATGAAGGCCAGCAATTTGAGCACGTATTAGATTGTCACATTCTTTTGAGTTAAAGAAGCTGTTGTAATATAATCATAACCTGCATATCTTTTTCCATACAAACAACTGTGAATCTACTTTTGCCCATCCCTGGTGTGTGTGTATATGTATATACATGCACACACTTGTTATATTTTTAAAGAACATAAACTATATAAGGTGTATCCTAATTTTAAAAATATGTATACACATTGCTGTATCTTATTCAATGGTTTTCAACTCTGAAATCTCCTAGGGAGCTATTAAATAACATCAGTTCCTACCTTCTACCCTAGACCAATTAATTCAGGTACAAGAGCTTAGACATTAAGAATTTTTAAAAGTTCCTAAGGCTGAGAACTGCTGATCTACTTCATTGTTTCTAACTGCTCCATAGTATGCCTCCACTCTCATTCATTCATTAATTCATTGGTGGTAGATGCCTCATTTTCTTCCTGTTTTCTACTACTCTATGCAATGTTTTACTAAGCATCCTCATACATACCCTTTTATGAGCCTGGAGAAAATAGTTTTTGGGTTATATACACGGAGTGCAATTCCTGAGTTGTTAAATCTCTGTATCTGACTAAATAACACCAGGTCGTCTCCAGGATGGGCTCACTAGTTAATTCTTACACAAAAGTGCATGCATGATGAGTCTCCTTTCTCCATATCACAAGATCCAGGATGGTTTCGTGGCTGTGCAACCTCTGTAGTCAAGGAGGTCTGCATACTTGGTTTAATGCTCTCCTATGGCCATCTTAAAGTTCTTAATCACTTTGCCTTTGAACTTGTGTTTCATAAGTGAAGTCAGGAGGGACCATGTAGCATACATGTGAGCAAAAGAGCCACACACAGCTTCAGTGGAGGCATTCGGCGGTAGCCCAGCCGCAGCCTGAGCATGCACGCAGGCCTATGGCTGAGGCATACACATAGCAGCTTGCTTGGGGCAGGTTGGGGTTCTGTTGGGACCCAAGTGTCATCTGAGCCCATGTTGGTGGCAGTAGTGGCAGCAACAGAAGTGGCAGTTGTCATGGCAGGTCTGGTGACCCCCAAAGAGAGAAGGGAGTCTGCACGGGAGCCTTGCCCCATAACCAGACATCCACTGATTTTCTTTCTGTCACTATTGATTAGTTTGCATTTTTTAGAATTTTATACAAATGAAATCAAACAATATATTCTCTTTTTGTGTGAGGCTTTTTTCACTCAAGGTTATTTTGTGATTCATCCATGTTGTTACATGTTTAAATATTGCTGAGCAGTATTCCATCATATGAATAAACTGCAATTGTTTCTCCATTCACTTCTTGGTAGGCATGAGTTCCTTCTAGTTTGAGGCTAATACAGATAAAGCTGCTGTGAACATTCCTGTACAAGTCTTTGTATGGACCTACATTATCATTTCTCTTCGGTAAATAACTGGGAGTGGAATGCCTGGGTCAAATGGCAGACACAGGCTTAACTGTATTTATGAAATTGCCAAACTATTTTCCAAAGCAGTGATACCCATGTGCAGCCCCACTGGCAGTGAATGAGAACCCCACTTGCCCCACATCCTTGCTGACCCTGGGGTTGGACCTCCAGGTTCTAGTGGGTGTTGAGTGGTATCACACTGAAGTTTTCATTCTCATTCTGATAATGACTGATGATGTTGAGTATCTTTTCATGAGCTTATTTTATCTGTATATCTTCTTTCTTGAACTTGCCTCTTTTTTTTTTACTGGGTTGTTTTTGTATGACAAAATCCTGAGAATTCTTTGTATATTCTAGATGCAAGTTCTTCATCTGATATGTGATTTGAAATATTTTCTCCTGGTGTGTGGTTTGTCTAGTCATTGGGCTTTGTGGCCGGAGAACGCGATTTGAGGGTCTGAGTTGAGGGGTAACTGATCTAACTTTGACTTAGAGCTCTTCAGCTGTTGTGTTCAGAGTAGAACAGGGAGAGGGAAAAGTCTGAAGCCGTGAGTCCATTTACAACATTATGAGGTAGTTACGATAATCCAGGTAAGACATGATGGCTTCCTGGACTGAGCTGGCAGCAGTAGGGGTGGGGAAAAGTCGGATTGTAGATATAATTCGTGCTGGCATCCCAAGAGTGGTGCTGGGGAAACCATCTGCTCCAGGTACCGGCACTAGGTGGGGGGCTGTCTGCAGAGTTAAAAAAATTGTATGAACTTGCGATTTTAAACAAAGCCAGCGATAAAATACTCCTCTGAGAAGACAATCTTTTATTATTTTAAGTTCTCAACAATTGCCATAGTTCCTGCAGTGTTTTAATAATATACCCGTGACTTCGATTTAGCGTATTTTATTTCTTATCCTTTAATAAGCATTGTTAGCCAGATGGAGGTTACTTCAGAGAAAGCTCCGTTACACTGTAGGGACTCCGCTGCCTGCACTGGTCCTGGGCAAACGTCTGCACAGCGCGTAAGAACGGCCTGCGCTGGGGTGGGCACACTTCCCATTGGCAGTGGGGCGGAGGGCGAGAAATGTCGCAGCTATACTTGCAACTTAACTACAGACGTAAAATAAACAATAGTGCAGTGACGGTAAAGATGAAGAAACAGCCCTTGAATAACTTCAGTTCTGTCCGTTCAGTGTGACCGCTTGAAGTTTTTGAGTTTAAAATTTCTGGGTTTTTTCGTGAAATGGGATTTTTATCTTTGGGACTTTTTGTGATCACTTTGTATTGATTGACTCATATAATTTAAATTTATAAAGTTTTCTTCCATCAGCTGCGAAGGAAGATTGACAAATATGGCTCTACTCTATTAAACATAAATATATTAAAAAATCAATTTTGTTGATGTCATTGACAAGTTTGCAAAAGTTGACACTCAAAAGCTCTATTAATGCAAAAAATAGATATAATCTTTGTATTTTTAGAAAAGTAATAAATCAAGCAGTATTAGTCTACTACTTTTTTCCTTTTTTATGTATTATAATCTTTATTTTGCCCTTTATTTTTTGAATTGTGACATTTTTCTAGCATAATTTTATATGTGAAGTTTAATGAAAGAAAAACATCACTTGTCTGCATTTGTTGTCTAGCCATTATTAATGATTTTCCTTCATGATGATTATTACTTTACTTTATAACTATTACTGAAAATAATTCTGTTACATATATGGAGGATTGTTAAACAAAAATAAAAGGATCCACTTTGGCAGTCAGACCCTGATACGCCACTGACAGTATGAAGACCAACAGCATTGCAGGGTGCAGGTAAGGAAAAGAGGCGGTGTTTGTTTATATGTTTTATTTTGCTTTGCTTTTTGTCCTAGCAACTGGAAGGATGGTGTTCTCATTTACAGACTTGGAGGGGAAAAGTTGATATTTGGTTTGGGGATGTGCCAAGTTCAAGATGTCTATGAGAAAAATAAGTACAGGTATTAAATCTACTGTAGATATACAAATCTGGAGTTTAGGGGAGAGAACCCAGCTGCACCACATCAGCGCAGGGCTGGTATTTAAAGACACAGAGAAATGGATGAAGTCAGGAGAGAAGGATACACAGAGGAGAGGTGGTCTGGCAGGACCTGAGCTGTGCCAGCCCTCGGAGACTGATCCTCTTTGGCCCAGCATATGGCCACGGGTTTATGAATCATCAATGTGTGCTCAAAAAGGACACATACTCTCTTTTTATTGTGCATGTGTGTTGGTTAATATCTGTCTGCTTGATGTATAAGTTCCTTAAATACGTTAAAATTTCCAGAGTACATTTTTGACTTATTTGCCTCTCCTGTCACTTCTTGCTTTCTCTAACAGACTATGTTTTAGAAACAGTTGTAGATTTCCAGAAAAATTGAGAACATATGCCTCTGCACATGGTTTCCCCTGTTATTAACATTTTACATTTGTATGGTACATTTGTTACAATTAATTAAGCAACTTTGATACATCATTA
Organism: Pteronotus mesoamericanus; assembly: GCF_021234165.1. NCBI lineage: Eukaryota > Metazoa > Chordata > Mammalia > Chiroptera > Mormoopidae > Pteronotus > Pteronotus mesoamericanus. Next base: position 11,547,012 of record NW_026555321.1, read on the forward strand.
TTAACTAAATGATTTAGCTAGCAGTGCTTTCTTTTTCCCCACGTCTTTCTTTCTGTCTCAGTGTTCCATCCATGATACCACATTACATATTTGTCATATTTCCTTGAGCTCCTCTAGACTGGCAGTTTCTCAGACTTTTCTTTGTTTTGATGACCTTGAGGATTGAGGTGTCCCTGTATTGGACTTTGTTCCCTTAGTCAGGAGTTATGAATTTTTTGGAGGAAGATAACTGTGTAAAGTGACGTTTTCATCATTTCATATCAACATGATTCATGACTGTTGATACTGACCTGGACCACCTGGCTGAAGCAGAGTTTGTCAGGTTTGTCCGCTGCAGTGTTACTCTTCCCCGCTTTCCATGCTGCGCACTTTGGGAAAAAAAAAAGTCATTATGTACAGCTCACATTTAAGGAGTGGGGAGTTACGCTCTTCTTCCCTCAGGGCAGAATTTCTGCATAAATAATTTGGAATTGTTCTCCATGGACAAGTGTTTCTTCTTCTTTTATTACTTTATTCAATTATTTATTTATATCAGTATTAACTCATGGATATTTATTTTACACTTTATGTAATACTCCAATTAAAGTAATAGCAATTATTTTATTGTTTTTGTTCAAGTTGTTCCAGCTTGGGCCATTGGAGTTTCTTTCAGTTAGCTCCTTGACAAGTTCACATCAATGTCGTTGGGTTGTTTTGTTTCCTTATCTTGCAGATTTTTTTTGTTTAGCACTGTCTTACTTTCTGACACTACGGCATGTTTGAGACTCATTTTGCACATTTCCTGCCCCAATCCTAGAATAAGTCATTTCTACAAGAAGCCTGGTTTCTTTTACTGGAGAATGGTAGGAGAAACCAAGAGCGGGGCACTAAGTATGGTTATTACTGCAGTGTGTGATTTGCTGCTTTTTGTATTTCAAGGCCATAGTTTAGTCCTACATATGCTTATGATGATGGTTACAACATCTTCATTTTTATTGTTATTTTATTGTCATAAGAAAACAGGTGATTTACCCTCTTAACATTTTTTTAAGGGTATAATACAGTGTCGTTAACTATAAGCACCAAGTTGTACAGAAGATCCCTAGAAGTGATTCATTTTGCATTATTGAAACATTATGCCTATTGATTAGTAGCAGCTCCACGTTGTGCCCTCCCCTCTCTCTGGCCACCACTGTCTTGCTTTCTGCTTCTCGGAGTTTTACTATTTTAGATACCTCTCATAAATGGAGTCATGCCGTGCTTGTCTATCTCTGACTGCTTTCATCTACTTAGCCTAATGCCCTCAAAATTCACCCATGTGGTTACATATTGCCGGATTCTTTCTTTTTAAGGATAAATAATATTCCATTGTATGTATATATTGCATGTTTAAGTTCATTGATCTGTTGTTAGGCATTTAGGCTGTTTTACATCTTGGCTCCAACGAATGGTGCTGCGATGAACAGAGAAGTGCTAATATCTTCTTGAGATCCTCATTTCTGTTCTTTTGGGTAAATACCCCAAATTGGGACTGCTACGTCATATGGCGGTTCTATTTTTAATTGTTTGAGAAACTTCCATCCTGGGATCCATAGCGGCAGCACCGTTTGGCACTGCAGGCATCAGCGTTCAGGGGTTCCCTTTCGTCCACAGCCTTGGGAACACTTGCTATCTTTTTTTAAAGATAATAACCACGCTAACAGATATGAGGTGATATCTCAGTGTGGTTTGATTTTGCATTTCCCTGATGATTAGTGACATTGAGCATCTTGTCATAAACCTATTGACCATTTATATGATTTATATGCTTTCTTTGGAGAAATGCATATTCCAGTCCTTTGCCCATTATAAAAATCAGGTTGTTAGTGCTTTTGCTTTTGAGTTATAGGAGTTCCTATATATTTTGGAAATTAACCCCCTCTCTGATACTCGGTTTGCAAATATTTTCTCCTATTCTCTAAGTTTCCTTCTCATTCTGTTGATTATTTCCTTTGCTGGGCAGTTTTTAGTTTGATGTAGTCCCACTTGTCTATTTTTGCTTTTGTTGCTTGTGCTTTTGATGTTATAGCCATCAATTCATTGCCAAGACCATTTTCATGAAGCTTTTCCCCGATGTTTTCTTTTAGTTGCAGGTCTTATGTTTAAGTCTTAAACCATTTGAGTTGATTTTTATGTGTGGTTTAAAGATAGGGCCCAATTTCACTCTCTCACATGTGAATATCCAGTTTTGCCAGCACTGTCAGTTGAAGAGATGATCCTTTTCCCATTGTGACCCTTGACACCAGTGGTAAATTCTTGATCTACTCCTAGTTTTTTTACTCCTAATATCCCTTTTTTAATTATATGATTTTTTCATTAAATTCTATATTGTCTGATATTAAAATTGCTTTGCCAGGTTACTTTAGATTTGTATTTCTCTATCATTCTTTTTTGAAGAATGAATATTATTTGAATATTATTTGTTTATTATTATTAATATATTTAATATTATTATTTAAGAATGAATAATATTTGAATATTATTTGTTTATTTAATTATTTGCCATTTGAATATTATTGTTTTACATATACTTCTTTTAGGCAACATATTGGTAGTCTTTTTAATGTAATCTAAAAACGTTTTGCTTTAAATGGTAAGTTTAAACCTTATATTCATAATAGTTTATTATTTTCATAATCTAATATATTTGGGCTTTTTGACATTTAATTATTTTTATTTACTATGCTTTTTTGTTTCTTCATCATCTTTTTAATCTTTGTAAGTTGATTGAACTTCTATCTGCTGGTTTGAAAGTTATACATTCTGTTGTTAGTCATCTATCTGCATCTAACAATTAAGATATACTTAAATTTTACTCTTTTCTACCAATTTATTAACCTTATTGGATTCTAACTTTTCCTCTACACCAGATAAATGAAACTTCTCCCAACCTCACTGTGTTGATATCATCTAGAACTTCACTGTCTAACATTGTAGTCACTGGCCACATGAGGCCATTTAATTTTAAACTTAAGTTAATTAAAATTAAATAAGGTAAAAAAAATTCTATTTCCCAGGCACACTAATCACTTTTCAGGTGTTCGATAGCTGTGTGTGGCACAGACATGGAACATTTCCATCATATTTGAGACTTCTTTTGGACAGTGATGATCTAGACTTTTATTCTACCTTGTTTTGTTCATACCTTGTATATGTTCATTTTTGGTTGGTTGTTAACTCTTTAAAAAACAATAAGCTTTACTGAGTCATTTTCTTATTCTTACTTTGCATGTATTTGAGAGCATCTGTCTGAGTCTTTTCCTATACTCTCTAAAAAGCTTCCTCCACAAGTACTTCAATGGGGATCTTTAGGTGGAAAACCCTGAGGCATTTTACAGATAAGTATATCTTTATTTTTGACTTTGCAAATAAATTATAAATCATCTGGACATAAACCCTAAAATAAAATATTTCTCCTTGGTAATTCTGGTAAATTTTTTCTACTGTCTTTTTCATCCAGAATGCCACAGAGAACTCTATACTAGTCTGACACTTCTTTCCTATAGATATTGTACACACTCTATTTTTCTCTCTCTTTAAAAAAAAATCTTTATTAACAATTCAATGGACTATTTTTATCTTGGAGCACTTCATTCTTTATAGTGTGTACACGCACATGAGTGTGTGCATATGTGTTTACACACATGGCCCTTTTGTTTTTCCATGCTACACACACACACACACACCCCCACACTCACCATAAATATTCTATAATGGCTAGATATTTTAGTCTCAGTCTCTTTAGAATTGATTAGATATAAAACTACTTATGCTAACAAGCCATTTATCTTCATAAGTCAAATACAATTTAAAGAAAGCACTTTCTTCTCAATCATAGACATCTATCATCTGGAAATAAGTATCTCATTCAATTATACTGCATCATGCCAATTAAAAATCACATGAACCCTAAAGCATGTTTGCACTTCAAAAAAATAAGAAAAACTCAAACAATGGGAAATATTATAAGTAACTTTAAATTCCTATAGTTGAGAGGCGATCTTCTTTGCTATAATTTCAGAAAATTAGAAACATTTACATTTATTTTAAGTATAAAATCTAATTCTTAATGTAAGTTTTTCTTTCCTAAAAGCGTTTACTTATGTTTGTTTAGTGATTTATGCTGTCACAGGTGATTCTTTATATTTTAGTATCATCAGACACAGAGGGCATATTATACCATATGCTCAGGACACTCTGCCCGTCCTCTTACATGAGTGGGCTGGCCTGGGGAGGGTATAAGCTGATTGAATAGTCAGACTAGAATAACACAAATAAAAGATATAACCAATTTTGTCAAGAATTTCAGCAAAAGCCTGTTTTAAAAAAGAAATGAAGGGTGTGAAGAGAATCTGCAAAGGGTAAGTACAGGCAGCCAATGAACAGAGAAAAAAGTGTTCCACCTCAAAATTTATACCAAAAAAAAAAATTCAGATTGAAACAACAGCAGACTTTTTCCAGAGAAATTGGAAAGTTTTAATTAAATATGTGAATGTAATTTTATACATGAATAATTAGACAAAGGCCCTGGCTGGTATGGCTCAGTGGGCTCAGTGCTGGCCTGTGAACAACAGGGGGCCCAGTTCGATTCCCAGTCAGGGCACATGCCTGGCTTGCAGGCCAGGTCCCCAGTAGGGGGCATGTGAGAGGCAACCATACATTAATGTTTCTCTCCTTTACCCACTGCTTTACCCTCTCTCTAAAAAGAAATAAGTATAATCTTAAAAAACAAAATAAAATGAAGTGTTGTCTCATTGTTTAAAAAATAATAATAATTAGACAGACTTAGAAATTAGTGTTGTCCCTGAAAGTTTGCATATATGACAAAATTTCATATTTTGCAATTTAGAGAGAATCTATTTAAGTAGGAAAAAGGACACCTAAAAGCATAGAGTCAAATAATAAAAGTGAATTTGAAAGTTATCTCCTTCTGTTTTCTCCTCAAATTTGCTGGTATTTTTCTCAACAACTTGGTCTTCCAGAGCTCAGTAAATAAAACTATTATTATTGTTTATTTAGTAATTAGGATTACATTTGAAAATCTACAACTTAGAAGAGCAGATTTTTCTATAAAGTGCCAGATAGTAAATCTTTCAGTCTTTGAGAGCCGTTAAGTCTGTATTACAACTACTCAGCTGTTGCTGTAGAGTGAAAGCAGCCATAGACAATACATAAATGAGTGTGACTGTGTTCCAATAAAACTTTATTTATAAGAAAAGTCAGCAGGCCATATTTAGGCTGCAGTTTTCTGACCTTTTCCTTAGAATATATCACTACGTTGTTCCCTAATCATCGTATATAGAATATTTATATTTATTCATCTGAGAAAGAAGCAGGAAACCTGGATTGAACAGAGGATTTAGAGACCAAATTTAACCAAACATAAGCAGAGAAACAATGGCAATCCACCAGAATAATCTATAAATTATTACACTGGCTTATAACTTGAAAATAGCTAAACACTTGGTATAAACCACAGAAAAAGATCATTGCTGGTGATAATTATACATCATTCCTTTAGAAATTTTTTAATTTGTCATGAGACTTCTGGATCTCTAACAGCTGAGCAACTGAGTATAAAGTTGAAACTGAGAACAAAAATACCAGGGGTGAGGGATGCATAGCAGAGAAGAGAAATCAGAGAAGACAACCTCTGAAATTTTCTTGGGTGAAGAAAAAAAAAGCATGGTCAAAAGTTTAAAGTATTATTAGAGAAAAATACATTCAAATAGTGTAGATAATAGCCACTGAAGTTCCTGCTGTGAAAATAACCTTAATGAAAGTAGAAATGAATTCTGATAAAACAGTTGTTTCGGTTTACATTGTTCCTTACTCTTGCCCCCCTCTTTCTCTTTTTCTCTCCTTAAATTTCCCTTACCACTCATCTCCCACTTTAGGAGTGATGATTAAGTCAATGAGAGCCCCCCAATCAGAAGTCCCTGACCATTGAGTTCTGCCCTTGGTTATTTAACCGTGATGGGTATTTCTGAGAAAGTCATCATTTCTTTCCATTGCAATGAGTGATTGACTCAACAAGGAGTTCATATTGCACCAAACACTTTCAAAAATGATTCATGTTAATGGCACGTCTCAGGAGATTGATGCTAAATAGAAGCTACAACTAAAGCTTAAAAAATGATTTAGCAATATGAAATCCTACAGACCACAGCGCACGTAGGCACAGTTGATGGTAAACATCAAAGAATAAATACAACTAAAAGTCATAAAATTGGATAGACAATAAATCTGACAGTTCAAGACCTTTTGGGGCTTGAATCATAAAAAATAAAATGACTTACTCAGGCATTCTTAGCTTTATTTATTTTTTTTATTTTTCTATTTTGTGCCACGCATCTTTTACAGGGCAGTGAACTGAAGACAGTTTCATATTTCTGACATGTTAGTGTAGTTTACAAAGGTGGTTGCCTCACAAAATAAAATCAAATGGACGTATTGAAGAACTACCTCCCTTTTGTTCATAATACTGATCACTCCTTGAGGGGGGAGGTTGTTGGGAATTTATTCACCAAAATCATTCTTGAAGCTTTTATAGTCTTCCCATGGCAGCCACAAAAATGCAGCAAAAAGAGAACTGATACAGCCAACTCCTTTTAGGTGTTTTTAATCTTTTAATAGTCCTTTTATTTTTTTAAGGGGGTTGTAATTGAGCTTTTAGACTCTATTTTATTTTTTAAAAGGAAAATTGTAATTTTTTTTGATGAACTGGAGGGAGAAAATGAAGATACAAACAATATTAAATTGAAGAAAATATGTCACAATTATTTTTCTTCAAATATAAAATTTTTTATTTGAAAAGCTTCTTTTAAAATACATAAATATAGATGATTCTAAATATTTTTTAAATAAAAAGAAAGAAAAAATAAGAAGAGTTGTAATTCTCTTTCTTCTCAAGAATTACTGCCTTCAACACTAATTCATAATTCAAATGATACTCAACCACCACTTAGAAGGCATTGTGTTAGGACCTCTGTGGCATTTAACAATGATCAAGACAAGGTTCTATCCTCAAGCTTTTGTCAAAAAACATCCTCAAGGGAAATATTAAAATTTCTATGAAGTAAAGGAAAATGGCCTTGGCCGTCTCTTGCTACTCCTCATACACAACTTTACATAACCTCATGAATACATGCCTTTTTTTTACATCTTATCCTCATTTCCCTGTTAGACATAAAAACTCTCAATACTACATTCAAGACATAATGATTGCCTATTTTGTGTCAGAATCCATTCAACAATGTCTAATATAGACATTATTATATGATGAATTATTTTATTTATTTTATTTGTTGTAAAGACAACAATGAGCATCATCTAGTAGGTTAATCTTATACATGTTTCTCATACCCATATCTTTGAGACCTTCTGTAAAGACAATGAATAAAGTTGTTGGTTATTTGAAACAATAATGAATTTTAGGGCTTTCTTAGGTCCCATAGTCTAGACCAAGCACTTTCAATGAAAGCAATATTGCCCCCATGGGGTGAAAATAAGTTTTGATAGGGATAAAAAAAAATCTCTTTTAATATATAAAGCACAGATATCTATATACACACACACACACACACACACACACACACGCAGCACATAACCAGATATATAGTACGTATGAGATAATAAAATTTTATGGGGGAGCAATTAGGAAAAAATGTCTAAAAAGGCTCCTTCGGGAGGGAGGCAATAATGAAAAAAAGATTGAGAAGCAGTTGTCTGGGCAGTGTTTACTGCTTACTAGTAATCCATTTGTGTATACCCACTCTACCTAATGTTCTCCCGCTCTTCCTCCTCAGTGTGGGAAGCGCTACCGTCAGACACCCTCGCCAGCCAAACTGCTTTGCCAAGTTGTGGCTGTAGGACTCATAGGAGATTAAAGGCTACAATTTAAGATCAGTTTCCAAGGCAAGGGGGTTCTGATTTTAGAGAGTTACACCCTTACAGCTGGTTTTTATTCTTTATGTAAACCAGAGGTTTTTTTGCTTTGTTGGATACTATACTTGATCTTGCTAATCAATTAAATTACACTTTGGTGTTGCTTGGGATCTACACCAGTTGTATAAGTGACAACACGAAGCAGCTCTCAGGACCAACTGTAAGGGGTCACATATCTACTGACACACTCCACAGTAGATCATTTCTATAGTACCCTTTAACTTTCCTTGAGTCTCACCTTTTCTTGGGTCAAATCTGAAGAATAGTAGAATGCAAAACAAAGCAAATGCTTGTCCATATAGATACGCTGGGTGGGACACCCTCCATTTAACTACTCCAGATCTATCCATCTACTGTGGCAGTATTTCTCAAAATACAAATGCTTTTCAAAATGCAGGTTTCTTAATCCCATCCCAGACCTACTGAATCAGAATGTGAAAGAGCAGGGCCCAGTAATCTGTATTTCATCAGTTCTTTAGGTGATATGCTTGTCTGCCAAAGCAGGAGGCTGTTAGTCTTTGGATTAAATTCAAGTTCCTTAATGCTCAATAGCCCCCACATCCAGACACTACCCCCTGCCATGTCATACTGCTAACACAACATTCTGACCCTAAGGAGTCACCCAAAGTTCTCTGGCTTTTTCCTGCTTCCTCAAGCAGCAAAGTTCCCTTTACTCTCTGTTGGGATATTGCTCCCTGACCTTGCTCCCCTGAGACACTACAACTGGTGCTGTAAGAAATAGCTTATACGTCCCTCTGCTAACAAAATATTCCCTGGTTTTGCCCGAGCCACATTCCCTAGGCCCACAGTCAGGACTTTTTCCTCTGTGCTCCCTGGTTCCCTGCTCATTCTGCCACAAAACATTTAGCTAGCCCACTCTATCGTGGTTCTGTGTTTCCAGGCCTTCCCTATTAAACTAGAAATTCTTTAAAGACCTGCCTTGTTATTTACTCATTTTTCCCCTTGGGTATAGTTTGAACTAAAAAGAAAATACTGAATGAATAAACAAATAACATGAATTTTTTTCTGTGTGTTTGATGGCTGATGGCCTCTAATTGCACTCTGAAGTCAAATTAAAAGTCATATTCTGCCTGTTTGCCCATCCCCACTTCTCTACAGTTGTGAGTATAATAATAACTTGGTAAACTTGTGCATAGGATTCTTTGCTTGACAAGTATGCCCTCTCCTTGAAACAACAGCACCTCTAATTTATGAACTGCCACTTTGCACTAACTCCTGTTTCAGTTCAAATGGCTCAATGGTTATTTGAATAGCTCTTTAAGGGTTCAAGCTTTTCTAAAAAATGATGCGGTATCTCATAAAACTGTGGTTGATATGATTATACATTTCAGGAATGAGACCTCGCTCTTTGTGCAACCACATTTGGGCCCAGGGAATATTCCTTGGACAGGCTGGAGGTTCCCACTCTCCGTTAATTATCAGGCCACATTGGAATCTCCTCTTCTAATGATAAAAGCCTTGGCTGCCTTTGAATAAGGCACTTCAAAGTCTCCCTTCCCTGAGGTTTCTGAAATCTCAGTCCATGGAGACTGTCACAGCTTGGCATGCCTGTGCATTTGTCATACTCTCTGGAAGCCTGCCTCCAACCCTGGACCTTGGATAAGCTGAAAGCTCTTCCTACTGATAACGCTTCTTAAGAAAAGAAAAGAAAAAAGCAGCACGGTATCCTAAAATAAGGAAAAATTTAAAAATGAGGAATTTTGAACATGGAGGTATTTCTATGATATCAGAAGGAAAGGATTATGTTCATCTGAGAGGTTTCTCTGGCCCCAACTAGACAGCGGGCTGGTAGATGTATGTCAGTGTCCTGGCAGAGAACAATGAGATAGTAAAGAAGAATTTAATTAAAATTTACAATTTAGGAGAGGATAAATAGGAGTTAAGGAAATCAAGGTGGGATGGCAGGGCACCCTCGGACTAACTACAGTTGGGGAACCATTAGCATCTTGGACCTAAAAAAGTAAGAAAAGAGAGTGGTTACAGAAATCCAGAGAGCTGATTAAATGGACTGACCCCTGAATGGGAGCAGTGGCCTTCTACTGGCCTAATCATCCCACGGCCACTCAGCAAGGGACAGGTAGGGAAAATAATGCTCCAGCCTCCCTCTCTCCTTACCCTCCAAAATCCCATTCAGTTTTTTTTCCCCAGCAATGGAACTTGCAGCCAGAAGGCGAGGGAATCCATTGGTGTTGGCCATGTGGGTCAGTTTCATGGGCCATAATGCAAGATGCAGGAGGCAGAGATTAGCTTCATGGGGAACAGAAGACATCCTGCTCAGAGGGTTACATGGAGAATTGAAGTGAGCATGGAACAATGGAATCTTTGCTTATGCTGAAAGAAGGGACAATAGCTTTCTTAGGTACACGTAAGGTATAATAAAGATTTGCTGACCTCAAGGACCCCAGTGACTTATATCTTCTCTGCTTTAAGTTCTATTAAGGTGCTGAGAATCTGGATCAATGATCGTATGTGGATGCTGTAAATGAATTTTTTTTTTAAATGACATGCTGAAAGGTAGCAATGATAAGTACTTAACTTGATAATTATCTGAGAATAGACTATCAATCTTTTTACCAATGACACAAATAAAAAGTTTAAATGTATGCAAAAACAACAATGGCCCCTGTGCTTCATATATGAGCACATCTGGATATGGTTATGGTGGGGACTGCTGATCTCAAGGCCAGCTCCAGCCATAAACAAAATCAATGACTACCTACAGAGTGTGGCTCAAGCAAGGAGTATGAATCTCCACTGCCTAATCCACTCTCAGCCCCAGCTAGACAGCCTAGGATCTTCTTGGGAACTGACTCCTATAGAAAAAAAACAAACAAGCAAACAAACAAAGAGGAGGAATGCATTCATTTTGCTTCCTGGCTGTGATCAGAAATCTGCGGGACTTCCCTTGGCAGTGAAGGACTTTATCTTCAAGGGTAACATTTTAAAAGATGATTTGGCTTTGGCCAAATAGCACAGAAAAAGAAAAACACTAAAAGTTGCAATTTACAAATCAGACACACTAAAGGCCTGAACACACTAATTAGTTCTTAGTCAATACACTGTAAGGCTACCCTGAAATTATGGCTAAATTGCATAAAAAGAAACATGCTTGGAACCAAGGGTGGAAATGGAGAATTTGGGAAATTAAACTCATTACTCCATACACCTCTGTTATGACTCAATTCTTTTTCATTGCCCCTTTTTGAACCTTTTCTGTGTCTATTGTGCTCCTGAGATGAGTAATGGAATTTAATATTAGGTTCTGTTTTTCCAATTGCAGGTATTATTTGGTCGTGCACAAGAGTAGCAGGACATTTAACAGTCTATACAGAGGGGCTTATTCAAGGAAACAGCCCTTCCTAGCATGCTAGGGTGAAGTGATTCCAAAGGAGAATGGTAAAGAGCTTTGAAATTTTGACAGTGGGATGAAATGTATCAGGTAGCAGCAATGGGCAAAGATGCAAAGCGGGAATGGAAAAAGTGCTAACCTAGGAGTCTAGAGACTAGGTCCAAGTCCCAGCTGCTCTAACAACGTGTGACCTTGGGCAAGTCATTTCATGTGGTGGAGGCTGTGATGTGCTACCCAGATTCTTCTTTCAGGATGGAAGGACTCATTCTCCCACCTGGTGGGAGGACACCTGCAGAAGACCCCAGCTGTCAACCCTTTCGAAGATGGTTTCAGTTGAGGAGGGCACTTCACCCAGGGATGTCCATAGCCACTGACTGGTCAACAAAGAAGACCAGCTGGCCCTCTTGCCCCAGATCTGGAGGGAAAGGTCATTTTACCTCTAGGGGTCCCCAGGAACTCAGCTGATGCTTTTTGCTAAGATTGCATTGCAGCTCAGCTTCTCTATTTGCCTAAATTCTGCTTTTTCCTCTCCCTCGAATGGGTGCTGATCCCAAGAGTACTCCCTGATAAACATCTGCTGGTTGTCTCCACCTCAAGTTCTCTTGCCCAAGAAATCCAATCTGAGCCTATTAATCTAGGACTCAGTTTTCTTTCCTGATCAGAAACAATAAACATAGACAACACTAAAGAGTTAGAAGCTTTTGATATGGGGTCCATGCATGAATATGTAAAGGGCTGTGGACAAACTGAAATAGTACATGAAGCTTTGGTACATGTAAGTGCAGAGGAGCACTTTCCTGAAGTGATGTGTTGATCTTGACAGATTCTCCAAAATGTTTTTCACCCTAACAGACTAAAGCATCATTGATAGAGATGGTCTTTTGTGGGTGCTTTAATTGCCATGTTCCAGAATTTCATAAGGGGATATCTTCTAAAGGCTGCATTCTGTGCCTATAAAGTACCAGAATGAAAGTCAACTCATATTTATGAGTTAATGGCAGAGGTCTAATCACAGAAAATGTGTCCACCTCAGCAGTGTTCTAGAAGTAATTTCCAAGTCATAATTGTTAAACCTTCCAAAGGATGGGCATTTCAAGAATGGAAAAGTGAATTCAAACAAGCTACATTGGCAGGGACAATTGTTCCTATAATTCTAGAACTGACCTAGGACCAATTCTGATAATACAGCACCTTCCTACCCCCACCCCAGCACACTACTGTGAGAAATAGATTTGCCCCCAAAAGATAATAGCAGTAGCCATACTTACTATTTATCCACTGTAGTCCAAGTACTCTGAATACTGATTTTATATAAAGCTCGGGCCAACAAATGAGCAAATACAATTATTTCCATTTTACACATAAGCAAACTGAGACTCAAGGAGATTCCAAATTTTGTCCAAGGTCACCAAAGTAGTAAAACTGATTTGGATTTATACTCAAGTCTGTTTTATGTTTCCAGCTTGTCCCATCCAGCTCCAAATTGCAGGCATACTCTGCTACAGCACCTTACCTCCTTAGGCTAAGGCAGACCCACATTCCAGGCTCCTGACAGGACAGAGATCCTCAGGTCGAACCTGAATGAAGATAGCAGCCATGACACTGATTCATCTACTGAAGACCCTGCCTTTTTCTAGTAGGTGCCTGGTTTTATGAAGTTCTTTTTTGTGAAAAGATGTCTGTGAAGTCAACAGTTGGCCAACAGCAGATAAAACTGTGTAGGTGACCTAAAGAACATCTTCCTGACTGTTCAGAGTTTAGGAACAGAGGATTTTTAAAACCTTTCTCAGATGTATTTGCACTATGCCAACAAAATCCAAGCAGGGCATTTTTCAGTTAATGTAACACCAGAAGTACTGTTCACACCTGTAAAATAAGGACTTAGTACTATTAAATGTACAGTATTCATTTTATTCAGCTATTAAATGGGCAATACAGCAAACCAGAAATGGTCTCCTATAATGTCAGATTTTCATCATTTTGCTATTACAATCAGCACTGTGATCTTAATAATATTACCTCTTACATGTCTATAGTATGTGCTCATTTTCATTTATCTCTAATCCTCCCAACAATACTTAGGAGAAGGCTAAGCAGGTATTATATTATCTCCATGTAATAGATGAGGAAACTGAAGTTTATATAGCTTCAAGGGGTTTACCCAAGACTTCATAATAGTGTTCGGCTTCTATTCTTTCTCCAAACCTACTAATAGGTAAAAAAAAAAAAAAAAAAAAAAAAAAAAAAAAAGCCATATAAATGAGCCTAAAATCTACAAAGATCTCCATGTTAGCTCCCTATGCTGTACTTCCACATCGCAACCACAGTGAATATTTCACAATGTTCATTGGGTCTTGTCCCCTCCCTTCTCTCAACCTTCCAGTGTCTTACCATCACACTGAAACCAAAACTTTAAATCCTTTTTCTGGTCTCTAAGGTCTTACACATATAGACTTTCCTGACCACTTCCCTGACTCCATCTTTTCCTGCTCGTTCCTCTTTGCTCCAGCTTCCTGGTTCTTGAACAAAGAAGCACGTTCCTTCTTGTGTATTTGTATCTGTTCTTCTCTCTCACTCTTGAATTCTCTTTCTCCTGATATTCCCAGGAAAGATTTTCCTTACTGTCCTAGATGAAGAAGCAGCCCTTCATTTCCTGTCCTTTGACATTGGCTTTTATTATACACAGTTCTTACAAGTATTTAACATTATATTACACATACATTTATTTTCATGTTTGTTTCATATTATTCATATTTGTTTATTTATTCTTTATCCCCTAGAATATAAACTCAATGAAAGCAGGAACTTTCTCCGTCTTGTCCACTGCTAGATCCTTAGTGCCTAGCAGAGTTAACTGGTAAGTCAGTGCCGGACTCACCATTTGTGCTCAATAAATAATTTGTTAAATTTTGAGTGACTGAGTCTTACTGAAAATTTCAGTTAAGTAGTTGCAATTCTAAAGACAGGATTATAACTTTCATGTTTGCTGCAATCAGCATTTCCTTTCTCATTAACTGAAAAGCTCTGTATAAGTCTCATAAGACTTTTATGAGAAACAGTCCCAGCCTGGCTTCACTATTTCCAAGTTGTGGGAACTTCAATGAGTTATTTAACCTTTTTATTATTCTAAGATTAGATTTCCTCATCTGTAAGATGGGCATTAATTGCAGTTGTTGTGGGGATTAATCAATTAGACGTAAAAAGCAAGCACAGTGTCTGACATATAGTAAGTGCTGAATGAATATATGTCAACAGAATTGTGAAAATCATAAAGAAGAATTACAAACACAAACAGTCATTCCATTTATTTTCTCATTGATCATCCATATACTAATGAGCTAAGCACTGGAGAAGCAGAAAAGAATGAGATTCCCTCCATGTTTTAGAAAGGCCTGGAGCTGGTAGGGGCGAGAGAGGATGTACATTATCACTTTCTGCAGTACCAGAAACTTCCATTGTATTCTTATGTAGAAAGCATTCATTGATATGTTAAAAGAATCATTAATTCATGTATTCATTATTACATTGAATGGTTTTTTTTTTTTTTTGCTCATTTAATCCTCTAACACCATTAAAAAATAACTATGAAGACACAGATAAAGATTCTGACCTCACGAAATGTACAGTATAAAGGGGAAGACAGGCATTTGGTAACTCATATACTTACCCTGCCTGAGGACCAGGTTTGCGTGGCCTGTACTGTGTCATTCAGATGTTAAAGTCTTAAACTGTCACATTATCCATGAGATGTCACCTAAAAATCCTGATTCTAAATTTCTCTTGATAAATCTGATGTTTTAGCAATGCTGGGCCTGCATTTCTTTCCGATAACCAAACTCTGAAGTGAATAGTGACTGTCCCCTTTAAATTAACTCTCCAGATTTTAAAAATCCCTACAGTATCTGTATTCTTATAATTTTTTGTCCTGTTTCCCATAAGCAAGAGTTAAAATTTCCTACAATAAATGTATTTTTAAAAATTTTCTTCCTATAACCACATCAGTGTTTGTTTTACATATATTTAAGCCTGTGTTGATAGGTTCATATACATGAATGTAATATATTTTTGGTGGATTGCTGTTTTTATTATGATTTAATGTCCCTTTTTGTTCCTAGCAACTGTTTTGCTTTAAAATCTATTTTTGTCTGAGTTAGCATTACTACAACATGTAGTAATCAAAAGGTGTTCTTTTGTTTATTACTTGTCTGCCATATGCTTTTCCATTTTCTTATTTTTCTTACCTCTCACCTCCATTCCAGCCTTTATTCCTCCCTGACTACCAGTACTAAATATCCCTTCACCTGATCCTTAGAACCAAAGAACCAGACCCTACAGCAGTACCTTGGCCTGCCATTTGAGAGGCTACTGGGAATTCTGAAGACCCAGTGACAACACCAGCAGACAGCACCACCAGTCACTACGGAGCAGTCAGGGTCTGATTTCTATAGCTTCTCACGTAACCTCTCGATCTGTAGCTGGCTAGAGTTTTCTCTATTTTCAAATTTTCTCTTAAAAAATATTTATCTGTCATTACTATGCATGGCATTTGAAAGCGGTTGTGACTATTTTTCAAGACATGAATCTACAAACCATATAGACTAGACAATCAAGATATGTGATATAGAGAGTGACAGATAAGTATAGACAGTTCCTAGTTCTGGGAAGGAAACATTAGATCTTAAGAACCTTCCTCAGAAAAACCAATGAGCACACAGATCCACAAGCAGCTCCTCCTCCATCATTCATAGCTGGAGAGCATATCTGGGAATAGGAGTATCATTCCCAGGATCATAATAAAATTTAAGGAAAAATGTCTTTAAAAATTGTATAAGTTTAGAAGGGACAGAAGTACATTTGTTTATTGCATCCATAGTTTCAATCATCCCTCTCAGATAGGTCATCAGCTCCATTAGCATGTTATTTTATTAATTAACAATGCAATGATATTAGAGAGAGATAGAAACACAAAGAAGCAGAAACTGAGTGTATAGAAAAAAATAATTTACCATGAAGTTGAAAATGTGCATATAGTGTAGGAGCCTAAATGTAAACAATGCAATGCTTTCATGCACTGAAAATCAGCCTGCCCTGCAATGTCCATTTAGATTTTCCTAATCTAACCACTTCAATTTATTGTTCACTAATTAGATAGAATTGTCCAGAATGAAGAAATCACTGCCCAGTAATTACTTCATTGTAAAACATAACGAGCATTGGAACCCTGACACATACTGTAAAAATCTCAGCACAATAAATAGAACACTGTTTTCCAACAATAACCCAGCAGTGAATTCTGCTAGTGTATTTCTTCGTGAAACATGTTTATGTGATAGTCTTCCAATTTTATGGGGGAAGTTTATCACCATAAGGTGCATTTCATGACAGCCGAATAACTACATTCAGTTAGGCTTGTCACCATGTGCCTTCCGTATCAAGACACATGCTGATTGTATCAAATACTGTTGACTGTCTTAGTGCCACAAATAGAAAAGATGATTACACTGTTCTGTGCAGATATGATGCAATATTATTCACATTGCAAGAAACTGAAGGTCAAGGTTGTCTAACAACATTAGAAAGATTGGGTATTGAAAGCTTCTTAATGCAGTTATGATTCACTAATGGGTAGATGACAGGTATACCTTAATATGTGGATGACTATGAAAAAGGGTGCTATAGAGATATATGCACATCAAATCACTGAGTGTTGTTGGGTGGGGATATAAGTTATTAATTTATCTTTTTGAAAATAAATAAAAGCAATGCTTTAATCACCCCTGCCCTTAAAATGCATTTGTTTTAAAGGACTATAGTAGTGGACAAGAGATCTAAAATTTTGCCTCTGTCCTGCACAGAAGTGTTCTGTAATGAGAATTGCAAATAAGGAGTTTGCCTTATGCCTTAGCATTCACCTGCATTTCTGGTTTTAGCATAGGTACTTTTACTCTACTTTAGTGTGTATTGCAAAGCATATATTCATTAGTTCATGAAATCAGGTTGATTTTCTAAAATAACAAAGATTATTAGCAATTCAATTAAATTTGAAATCTATTTACATGCTGTTATGGTCTTATCCCAGCTCTGCAGCTCATACAAGGTATTTGACCCTAGAAATTTAACTCCTCAAAATCTCATCTTGAGATTTGCTAGACAGTAGCCCTTGATCTTGGTCAGGTCTTACAGGGTTTTTTTTTTATATTCATGTTGTATAACTCAAAAAGATTTTCACTAGGGTGATTTTTACAATAGCATATTTTGTCATCAATTCTCCTTTCACATCCAAACACTCTTGTACTAACTGAAAACATCATAAAATTGTGATCTCAATAATTTACCATATCAATGCACCATTAATTTAACAAATTGAGCAAGCATCCAATTGAATAGTCATAGTCTAAATGCTATTGGCATGTCTGTTGACATATTAGCTATGTCATGGGAACTTGACTGACTTACAAACACTAAAAGTTAGTTTGATGCAACTAAGAATATGCATTATGTTTTTCATTTAATCACAGCATTTTAAAAGATATTTGCAATTCTCTAATCTCTAATGATGTACAAAGTTTCCTAGAAAGAGCCTGTCAGCAATAATCACACGGGTAAAGTGAGAGGCACCTTGCCCTGAGATCAGGATGAAGCTCAGCTGGAAGAAATAAATGAAAATATTCAGACAAGTCACACATGAGGAGTAGGAAATTAAGTATTGTCCATTATATGGTAATTGAATAATTGGAAAGGGTGTCCTCAAAGAGTTCAGAGAGAAATAACAGGCCATTCCAACAACTACACAGAGGTCAGGAATTTAAGAGAGGGATGTGACTGCAGTCTCAAGCTCCTGACTAGTAGCCATTGCTACAGACTGTTCTAGGTTGTAAGTCCTCATCCAACACTACAGTCCTGGGTAAAAGAATGAAGAAACCCCAGGCAGAAATAAACTACATGTGTGACGGTTCTGTGGATGGAGTTGGACAATGATGTGTATTACTGCACAGGCCTGAGGAATTTGAAAGTGGGAAGAAGATTGTGAAAAGGAGCAGAGGCAATTATCTCTGTTCCACAAATATATCAAAATTTAATGAATGTAGAAAAATAGTAAGGTTGGGCGTTAGAAGAGTGAGATTACAAAGACAAAGGCTCAAGGGAATGGGTCATGGCCCATAGTTCAAAACTGGGGATTTATAACAAAGGGTGTTTCCTTTTCCCCAACATCTCATATAGGTATTCCTAGGGTGGGCTATTTGGCTGAATGGAATCAGTCAGCTGAATATAGGTAAAGAACGGGATACTTATTTCAATTGTCTTAACAACTTGACTGCTAAGCCTTTTGGTGATTTAATAAACCTACACATGTAACCATTATGCCAATTATAATTAAGGTAACACAAAAAATAATAATATTGCGGTAAAGATGCGACACAATCATGATATTTGGGTATTGTAGAGTCTTTAAGAGCAGAAAAACTAGGATCTTACAAAAAGAAACTTATTCTGAATTATGTGCATCAACTCATTATTTATAGAACAGAAATGCCTGGTTTAGTCCAATAACAAGAGTTTTTTCTTGGTTAACTGATGATGTTTTGGTCTTTGTATTTTTATATTTCAAAATCAATGTAAACTTTACTTTGTAGAGAACATTACTTTGTTTAGTTGCTAGATAATGCATCTTTAGTTAATGAAATCACAGTTCCTAAAGTTTCAGTTAAGAGGTATAATTTATTGCTGCATAATATTCCATTGTATATATGAAATCTTGTCATTTGTGACAACATGAATGAGTCTAGAGGGTACTATGCTAAGTGAAATAAGTCAGGCAGAGAAAGACAAATACGGTATGGTTTCACTTATATGTAGAATCTAAGAAACAAACAAAACAAAAACAGACTCATAGAAACAAAGAGCAGAGAGATGGTTACCAAAGGAGAGGGTGGGAATGGGTTTGAAAAGAAATATAGTCAATAATATTGTGATAAATTTACATGGTGACAGATTACTAAAATTAGTGGGGTGATTACATTGTAAACTATAAAAATGTTCAATCACTATATGGTACACCTGAAGTTAAAATAACTAATACAGGCTCTGGTCGGTTAGCTCAGTTGGTTAGAGCATGATCCCGATACACCAACATTGCAGGTTTGATCCCCGGTCAGGGCACATACAAGAATCAACCAATGAAGACATAAATAAGTGGAACAACAAACTGATTTCTATCTCTGTCTCTCTGTTACTCTCTCTCTCCCCCTCTTCCTCTTTCTTTCTAAAATCAATAAATAAAAAATATATAAAATTGTATATCAAATTATACTTAAATTTAAAAAGAAGTATAATTTATTTACTTTCCAGGTGGTACCAATCTGCATTTTTAGAGAGTTCAGCAAAGTGTGATCCAGGAATAATATTCATAACTTAAAGTAAATAGTTCCAAAGAGGTTGCTGCAAACTTAAACAGATACATTGAAATTAATGTTTTCTATATTGATCAGACTTTTCATCACTGAGTCTAGAATATGATCTTCCAATGGAGTTTGTCAATCCATATAGTTCTGTGATATAATTTGGGCTTCTCTGTCTACTTCCTTCTCCAAGGATTGAAAACATCAGTGTTTGCATATTTGCTCAGTGAAGTGAGCAGAGCTTGACTTGGGAAAAAGGGACTGGAATGGTTGAGACAGGGTGTTACCTCCACCCCCCCGGCCACTGCCCAGCTTCAGTCAGGAACAAGACTCTGATTGCCTGCCTTATTACTGTCCCTGAAACTGACTCACCCCAGTGAGAAGTGTCAAAAACATGAAACTATGTGCTAAGCAAGCCCAGCTCCTTGGTAAAAAATTGAAGTATACTTGTGAATTACATCAATCTTTTATTCATTTTTAACCACCTACTTTCTTTTGGAACTTCAGTTTCCTCATTTGTAAGATCAGAGTTATTTGAAATCTAATATTTATAAATATTGTTATAATTGTTAGTAGTAAGGCTCTTTCAGACATTTAAATACGGGACTTGAGCAACAGATTGTTCTGTTTAACACTTATTCCCACATTAACCAGCTTTGAGTCATTAAACAGTATATAAGAATTGATGGTTTTCCACCTTGCCTTAGAGAAATAAGTCCAAAGCTATGGAGTAAAAGTTCCCAGAATATGAGAATTCATTACAAAATGCTGTGGGGGAAAAACTGCTTCTGCAGAAAGGAGAGGGGAAAACAGTACACACATTCTGAGCAATAAATAGAACAAACTTCTTAATCATTGCCTGAGGAATGATGATTGGAGGAGGAAAGAGAGAAAGAAAAAAAGGAAGAAGGAAGGAAGGAAGGAAAGGTAGGGAGAGAGAAAGACAGAAAGAGGAGACCTCAAAGGAATCCACCACGGGCTATCAAAGAACTTGCAATCCATCAAGGTCAACACAATAGCTGATCTTGAGTGCAGGTTCCAAGAGGCCACTGCCCATTGCCACAGGCCTGATGATGTGACACTCGGTGTCTTTATTTAAATCCAAGTATCCATCATATCTCAGACTCTGTCAGAAGATAAATAAAACAAAATAAAAAGAAACAAAAAACTGTTTCTGCTCTCTCAGTGGCCCCCAATTAATTGAATGGGGAGTTGCTAGCCAGTGGGAAAATGCTACTGGGAAAAATCAGAGAATACGCCTTTACTTCTTTAGTATATCAGAATTCATTCTGTCATTTATCATTAGTAGCTTGCAATTAGCGGCAGCTGGAAAACAGGCCTAAAATTCAAGTATATGGGACGTGACAGTGTCCACCCAGATTTCTTCTTCCTCCCACACTAACTAGCCCTTCCATAAAGTCAATGTAATGTGTTAAAGAGTTAGAGCAGAGGACAGTTAGATTCTTCCATAAGAGCACACACAGGCCAGCAAGCTGGAGGTTGAACACGTGGAGCAGGGCTGAGTTGCCCCAGTTGCCTCTGCCTATCTGCCTATGCAATCCCCAATGGCTGACTCCCCTCCATGTGAGAGAGCTCAGCCAAGATCAACAAACCCACTAGCCAATGAATGCATGCAGTGGGACCAGAAGAACCACTCAGCTGTCCTGCAGGTTGTAAATAAGTGCCTGTGGTTTTGAGCCACTGAGTTTTATAGTTGTTACGCACCATTATTGCAGCAGTAGGTAACAGATAGACTGCCACCACTTGTGTTGTCAACCATTGTTTTTATATAACTCTTGAATTGATTCTTTTTTTAATTTTTAATTTTTATTTTTACATATGCTTCATTGACCATAGGAATAGTGTCCACACATTATTCATTGATTCAAGTGTTACTCATTGAGCACATAAGCCAGGCCCTGAAGAAACAGGGGACAAAAGCAGTCTTGGCCCTTAAGGATTGATTCTTGATACTTTACATAATAGTAGTAAAAATACCTTATATTTATTGGATGTGTTCTATGTGTCAGAGACACAGTGAATATTTTTAAAAATTCATTCATTCATTCCACAAACACATACCTAACACTGCTATGTACTAAGTACTATGTTACATTTTAGGGACACAGTCATGAGAAAAAACAGAGGCCCAGACATTTTGAGTTTAGTCTAGTTGGGAGAAGTCCCAGCCTGGTTGGGAAAAGATGTGTATTAAATCATCTTACAAATGTATAACAACTATGATAAGGGCTATGAAGAAAAATTATAGGGAGTTAATAGAGCTTAGAAAGGGGATATACCTAACCTAAATATCAGGAAAGGAAGATTTTCCTGAAAAAGAAAGGCATATTTAAAGATTGAGAAAAAGTGTGGCAGGCAGATGAAATTCTGCAGGCAGATGAAATTCTGCATGCAAAGGCCTTGAGGCAAGAGGGAGCCGGCTCATTTGAAAAAGCAAAGGGCTGGTGCAGTCGGAATGCGCAGAGCACGAAGGTGAGGTGTGGGGAGGAGCTGGGGCAGGCCCTAGTGGGGCTTCTTGGTGTTTATTCTTAGGCAGCAGAGTCCTTGAAGGAATATCTCATTCAGTATTCACTGCTCCCCTAGCTTGTAGGTAATTTTATTATGTCTACTTTACAGATAAGGAAACTGAGGCTTAGGGAAGCTAAGCAATTTGGCCAAATTTGTTATTTCATAAGTCAGGCCCCAGAGCCAGCACTGTGGCTCTCAGCTATGCATCTCTTTTCCTGACACTTTCATCAACATCTTGATAGTAAGTTGTTATACTTTGTGGGTTCTACCCCGTGTGGTCCTTAACAGAGAGGCCTCTCATAGGCCTGAGAGTTGGGCCGACACAGGTTTAAAGGCTGAACCTGCCCCTCGGTAACCTTGAGAAAACAATTTAATTTTCCTATACTTCTGTGATTTCATTTTTTCACATTTCAGGCAGGGGCATGGGGACATATAAGTAAAGGATTTGGAAAATAATGGATACTCTATAAATACTGGCTGCTATTATGATTACCAGAGATTCAGTAATGGGATACGGACCTAATGTTTATTCATTAACACTATCATCAAAAAGAAACCAGCTTTATGACTCTCATAAGTCAAAAAATGACACTGGCATTGAACTTTACAGGCATTAAATGGCTCAATTAGTAAGAAGCCCTGCTAATTTCCCAATCCACATCCAACTCCGGAAAAGGCCTCAGGTCTTGTGCCTATGGTGCCTATGGTCTTAATGATCTCCACATGGGCCCCATCCATCTGACCCCTTTCAACGTCCTCTCATGGGGAGGGCGGACAGGGACCTCTTCAAAGCTCTCTTCTGGGGAGAAGTATCAGTCTCAAGGTGACTCCTAGAAAAAGCCAGTCTTTGAACTTCTCTCATGTTCTCCATTTCTCTACAGGTCTTGCTTCCTCACCACTAACTCCCCGGTTTGGGTTGAAAAGCCCAGGTTACCTTCTGTGTAACACCACTGGGGAAAGCTCACAGCAGGAGATGCATATATATACCAACTAAGGAACATTTACTAACTACCTACAGGATGGAAACCAATGTCAAGTGGCTGAAATCAATATAATAGCTCCATTCCAGCACCTAATGCAGTGTTTGGGCCACAGAAGGACCCATTTAGTATTTGAGAGAATGCTGTCTTGGATGTCTGTACAGTATAATGTTATATAAGAGCGGGCCTCTGGATTCAGACACAACACTCTTTTACTTAGGAGCTGTGTGACCATAGGCAAGTTACTACACCCTTTGGGGCCTGGTGTGTCTGTAAAATGGGGATAATGACCCCTTTGTGGGGCTTTGTAAGGAACAAGCAGATCATGTATATAACGTTGTTAGTAGAGTGTCTGGCACTCTATATGGGCTCTACACACACACAGTGTAGTTACTGTTACTGGGAATATTGTTGAGGCCTCCCAGAGAAGCTGCCTGCAGTCAGTGTATTTATTTACTCAAGCAGGGAAATGCAGCATGGAGTAACAAAACTTTAGATTAATACGAAAAGGGCTTCCTTTCCCAGGCTCTACCTACAGGAAAAGCTGGCTGGCACCCAGCCACTCCTTCATGGTTCCTCTTCTTAATCCATTCATAGCCCTTGAAGACATATAAATCCCTTTACTATTTTTCCAAAAGAATGGATCAAAAAACGAATAAATACTTGAGTTCTCTATAATGAAATTCAGAGTGTGCTAAAAATATTAGGAGGAAACTAGGAAATTGCTATTTTTGTAGTGCATTATTTGTTTCTGAGCTAATAATCCAAAGAAGCCCCATGGCTAGCCAGACCAGGAAAGTCAGGGAAAGTCAATAAAAGTTTGTTATTTTTTAATTATTTGTTTGTTTGAATAGTCCCCTTTCATAGTTCCTCTTGTACTAGCCATGAACTGAGCAGCCTGGATTTCCCTAAGACCCATTTATTCCACAAGACGTCCCCCAAAACAGGTCCCCTGGCTATCATATTTCCTTTCAGTTATCGCAGTCCCGTCTGAGAATGAAAGAGCCCAGAGGGAAGAAAGACCTCAGCAGTCAAGTCTCTCCCTCCAGACACTATCTCTGACATATGCCACCCACTCTGTGTCTCTGAATGTCTATGGATCCCAGTCTTGCCTTGCTTGGGTAATTCCTTCGAGAGGTCTACCAGCCAGTCAGGATACATGATGCACACTAGTTCCTTCTTTATCACAACTTGGCATTTAGACTACAGATAGATTACCCTTGAACAACATGGGTTTAAACAGTCTGGGTCCATTTATACATGAATTTTTTTTCCAAGAAATTTAGTCAGTCATTTGTGTCCACAGGTTGCCCATCTGTGGATTCAACCAACTGCTGACTGAAAATAATATTTTCACATTCCCAGCTGCGGATTCCCAACTACAGATCGAAAATACATGTAGTACTGTTTTTGGATATAGGGATGGTTGAATTGGGGAATTGAGGGGATGACTTTAGAGTCAAAAGTTTTACTCAGATTTTTTACTATGTGGGGGTCATTGCCCCCTACTTCCACATTGTTCTAGGGTCAACTAATTTTCAAAGCCACAGTCTGAACTCCAGGAATCTATTCTGTTACTTTCAGCATTGTGATCTCCAATCAGTTGGAACTCCTAGGAGCCTCAGGTCCCCCACCTGAGAAACCAGAACAATGATACACACTGTGCTCTGACCTCACAGGGTTGTGATGAGGTTCAAATCCTATCAGATGTGGAAAACATTTTGAAAACCTGACAATTGCCCTGCAAAAACATTACCTATACATAGGCCAGAAAATAAGATACTAGAGAAACCTGTGCCCACACTCTATCCAAACAGTTTTGAAACCTTACTCATTTTGAGCATGCCAATTTAAAAGTCCTCAACATGGAAAGTAAGTGAGCCCTGACACAGAACTAGGAGGCAGGACTGCATATGTTTGATGATTTCCAGGGCCACCCAGATAAGATAAAGAGTCAAGATGTTCCAGCTCAGCCAGGTAGCCCTTCTGTTGCTATGTTGTTTGGCAGTGTGAAAACTTTTAGGAAAAAGAAAAAAATGTCTGGTCAAGGTAGAGGTGTAAATAGACACGCTTCTCCTCCTCTCACAACCACAAAAAATAATTACAACTAAATCTCAAAACCCAGAACTGTCAGAATTCAACAGTGTGGAAATCTAACAATTAAGGATTTAAAGAAGCCACAATCATCCAGACAGGTAGGAGGGGTGGAGATAGAGAAGCGAGATGAGGTGTACCATGAAGAGGTGGCAACATAGAATAGGTACAGGCACTCCCACATTCACGTGTGGTGGATAAAAATCAGGAGGGATAACTTGGGAGCAAGAGATCTCAGCCCAGGGCCAGATCGCATAGCCCAGGGTTCCAGTGCCAGGAAGATAAATCGCCATAACTTCTGGCTGCAAAAACCAGTTGGGGTTAGGGTGGCAGAAGAAATTGCTAGATTTTCAGAAAACTTCACTTAAAGGGCCCTCATGATCTTAAAAAGTCTGCAAATCCACCCACTCTGGGATTCAACACTAGGGAAACAGCTGGAAAGACACCAGTCACACATGGGGAGTGGGTAAAATGACTAGAAATGAAGTGAGTGCTGGGAAAACCCCAGAAGCCAGGCAGTGGCACAGTCCCCTCTCCAAGCCCTCTCCCCACACAGAGCCACAAAGCAGTGAAGCAGGTTGCTCCACCCTGGCAATTACCTAAGGCTCCATCCCACATAATTTATAGTGCCTTTTCTACAATAGGCCATGCTAATAAGACAGGGTGTCCATGTAGCCCTACCTAATACTCAGAAACAAACTGAGACAAACCCAAATGAAAGAACAGTATAAAACCCCAGAAAAAGAATGAAATACAATAGAGATAGCCAACCTATCAGATGCAGAGTTCAAAACACTGGTGATCAGGATGCTCAAAGAACTCATTGAGTATGGCAACAACATAAAGGAACACATGGAGGTTATACTAAGTGAAATAAGGAAAAATCTGCAGGGAACCAGGAGTGGAAGGAAGCCAGGATTTAAATAAATGATTTGGAAAACAAGGAAGAAATAAACATTCAACCAGAACAGAAAGAAGAAACAGAATTCAAAAAAAATGAGGATAGTAGAAGAAGACTCTGGGACATCTCCAAATGTACCAACATCCAAATCATAGGGATGCTAGAAGGAGAAGAGGAAGAGCAAGGAATCAAAAACTTATTTGAAAAAAAAAAGAAAGAAAGAAAACTCCTTAGTTTGGCAAAGGAAACAGACATACAAGTCCAGAAAACACAGAGAGTCCTAAACAAGTTGGACTCAAAGAGGACCTCACCAAGACACAGCATAATTAAAATGCCAAAATTTGAAGATAAAGAGAGAATCTTAAAAGCAGAAAAAGTAGAGTTACCTACTCTAAAGGATTTCCCATAAGACTATCAGCTGTTTTCTCAAAATAAAATTTTCAAGCTAGAAGGGACTGATAAGAAGTATTCAAAGTGACGAAAAACAAGGACCTACTACCTAAATTACTCTGTCCAGCAAAGCTATCATTTAGAATGCACGGGCAGATAAAGTGCTTCCCAGACAAGGTAAAGCTAAAGGAGTTCATCATCACCAAGCCATTATTACATGAAATGTTAAAAGGACTTATTTAATAAAAAGAAGATCAAAACTATGAACATTAAAAAGGCAACAAATTCACAGCTATCAACAACTGAATCTAAAAACAACAACAACAACAACTACAACCTAAGCAAACAACCAGAACAGGAACAGAATCGTATGTACAGAGATCATTTGGAGGGTTATCAGCTGGGAGGGGGAAGAGGAGAATGGGGCATAAAGTACAGGGATTAAAAAACATAAATAGTAGATACAAAATAGGCAGGGAGATGTTAAGAATAGTACAGGAAATGAAGAAGCCAAAGAACTAATATGCATAACCTATGGACATGAACTAAGGGGGTATCGCTAGAGGAAAGAGGGTACCAGGTGGAGGGGGGCAAAGGAAGATAAAGTGGGGACAACTGCAATAACAATCAATAAAATATACTAAAAAAAGAAAAAAAGAAATGAGTTTATTGACTACTTTTAAATTAGAGCAAATAGCATTGATTTGTTTTCTGAATGAATTCAACCAAGCAGCTTAAAACATAGTCTAATAATGCAGTTATGATTATTAGGAAATTCCTAGATTTAGAAAACACACAAACACAAACCCCCAGAGAGTTTGCATCTCTGAGACATTCACTGATTTGTTCACTTAATCATTTACTCAGCCAAAATTTATTCAGCACCTGCCATGAAACAGGCATATGCTATAGGAATGAGGGTTCCACTGTAAGTAAAGCAGCAAAAATTTAACATCTGCATTACTTCAAATCATGTCTAGGAATTTAAATGATCAGGAGAACAGTGAATTTAATGTGAGGTGAACTAGCTAACCCATGTGAGGAATCACTGAAGTTTGCCTCTGTCTGCATTTCTTCTCCAAATAAGACATGGTGCAAGAGAAAGGAGACACGAGTGAGTTCAGAAGCCCTCTGTTCTGCACCTGGCCTTGCCACAGTCTCACTGAGTGGCTGACTGGGTCCCCTCCCCACCTCTGAGCCTCAGTTTCCTCACCCATGAAACAAAATTGTTTTCTAGTTCAAATGTATATGAATCTTTTATTATGTGACCATTTAATTCACCTGCTAACTGGCAGTCTGTGAACCACCTCTAGTATTTTGTGAGGCCAAAATCAAATAACTACATTTTTTTGTTATTCTTGTTCTGCTTTTTTTTTTTATTTCATTTTGCCCATACTTGTAAAAATTGAGACACTTCATTTAGCTATCTGGATATCCACCTCTCCTTGATGGACAGCAAGGTCTGGCCACCCAGACATTTGCCTTAGGGCAACAATAGGTCAAGGATGAAAGAGCTGTCATCTCTTTAGATGTCTCCTGGGCTCTCCAGTTAGCAACAGCCTCTGTGGCTCCCTGCTGCCTCTGGAGACAAATGCTGAGACAAGTTCATTCCTCCCAAGAGAGAAGGAATGGCTTACCTAACTGCTGATATTAGAGAATGGTCTTCAAGACACCTGCACAGGCCTCATTCAGACCTTCACACACCCGCCTCTCTGCTCAGCAACCCTGGACCAACTTGGTAGTGGAGGGAGGCCCTTCCCATCAGCTGCCTTGCCTGCTTGGAAAAAGTGTAGTGGTAGCACTGGGTGAAGGCCAATTCTGCCACTTAAGAGCTATACAATTTTGGGCCTCTGTAGTCTTACCTAGAAAGTGATCATCATAATAATATCTACTGGAAAGGCTTGTTTTGAGAATTAAGTGAGTTTTTTAATCTACATCAAAGGCTTAGAAAACATATTAAGTGATAAGCATAAGACATGATTAACATGATCAGGGAAAGAGTAGGAAGCCCATCTGAGCTTTAGGTCTGAGCCAGGATTTCTAGGCCAGTGTTGCCAAAATTAGGTTAAACTTTGATCCTTGGTTCCTACCACTAATTCTCAGGCGGTTTAGAATCTGTAACAGCAAAGTGCATGATTAATTAGTCCTCTTAATGCACAAAACAGGCCAGTTGTTAAAGCTTCTTTTTCCTCTTCTTCAATCCTATCATCATTGTGCACAGGGTTATCACCAAACCCAAGAAACTCTGCTTCTTAAGCCCAGAATCTAGAAATGTGGCCCATGGGCCTGGGCCCCGAAAGTCAGAAAAGCTTTCAGAAGTGAAAGGAAACTAGCAGATCATCTTCCAGATGAGGAGAGTAGGCAGAGGAGTCCAAGACTGGCCAGGTAGTCATTGGCAAATAAAGAGTGGGAATCAAGGCATTTGCCCTCCCCACCAAGCCATGCTGCTGGGCACTGTGGGAAATTCTATCTCCTGTGTAGCGATGGAACACATCTCAGTGTGTGGCCATCTGTCAGACTAAGTTATTTGGAGACTAATTCATTCCATAATCTGATGAGTGCTGAACAGTGAAAGGGACAGGAGAAGACCCTGAATTAGCAGTGTGAAGTGTGAAGGGAAGAGGGGCACAGAGGAAAAGAAAAAAGAACAGGAAGTCTTTCCCTTGTTGGAAAGGATGCTTGGAAACTCTGGGCTGAAAGGGAGCCCTAGCACAGGCAGCAGGGTGAGGAAGGCAGGTCACACAGGGGTCTTCCCTCCAGGAAATAACCCTCAGCAACATTGTTTTCTAATATGGGGGATAATGAACAACAATGTTGATCCAATTTGCTCTTTTTTTCTCAGCGTAGAACTTTCCCCAGTGCTGTCAGCCCTTCAGATTTATTGATACTATAGGGAGTTTGGAGAAATATAGATATTACTTTGGCTTTTGGGCTCTTTGTTTCAAAAGAAATGTTTGAATTGTCCTATTTGACAAAAAAATAAAAGGAAAAAAAAGAAAATAGGCTTGGCAGTCAGAAGGGCTATTTCTTACACTGAAAGGAAGGAAAAGGAAAGGTGAAGGAATAAAATAGGTTTTTATTCTATGGGTTCTTTTTTCAATTAATGATATAGAATGTCAAAGATTTTGGTGGGAAAAGTATTACATAATAAACAACAACAACAAAAAACCCACACCTAATAATGGAACAATCTTTGTTATTAGCTTGATAGCTTTGCCCTACAAATATAATCAGAGGAGCTGGCCCAAGTAATACTGAAATGTTTATATATATTTCCCCCCCTTCTTGCTACTGATAGTGTAGAACAACTCAGGGTCAGGCTCTATTACTGAATACACCTAATATTGTTTTCTAAATTTTCAACACCTATTCAAATACAAGCCTTGAAAAGAAAAATTGCCTCTCACTCCAAAGCTTTAAAACACACAAAAAGGCACCATATTGCCACTTTAGGGACACATTTGTTCCCTGCTGTTGCTATTTTATATGTCATTTCAGTCCTGCAGTTAGCTATAAAGCAAATCTTTTCTTTTTCCGGAGAGGAATAAGAGCTGCCTGAAGGGAAACAAGAATGGGAAGCATCCTTAAAATGACTGATTTACAGTTGGCAAGGAGATACAATATGAAAATTATAGCTTTCTCATTTTCAATGTGGGAGCCTTGGCTCTTACTCTAAAAATACCCTCTAGGGGCCCTCTATTGGCAAAAGAGAGAGACTATCATGAAGGGGCCATTGGGTTTTCGGGAGATATGGGGAAAAGAGGGGATGTGTGTGCATGTATAGGATGTCAGTATGTGTCCCTGTGTACTGTGTTTGTGCATGTGATTGGAGGTAGTGGTGTGTGTAGTGGTGTCAAGGGAGTGCACTCAGCCAGGGTTAGGTAGAGTTAAAAGGAAATTCCGAGAAGTTAGCACATGCCACAACTCATTATGCACCAGAGGTGGTCCAGTCTAAACATTAGCATTGAATTCAGATTCCTTGAGTTGTATCCCCTATTCTGACAGTGACATATGGCATACCCTGACTGTGTTTTGACCCTTACAGACTTATCATCTGTAATAAGGAAAATAACATCCACTGAAGAGGGATGTTGTGGAAATTTATTTATGTTACGAAAGGGTATGGGAGACCATAAGTAAAAAGTTAAAGATAAGTCAAACATTCCTTTCCTGTCAGCAATGCACATATAGTTCATGTGTAGTTGCTCATGGGTTTAACCTTCTCTTCATGGCCTTCCCAAACATGCCTCTGGGGTGTTGCCAAGTGAAAAAGATTCTGATCCTTCTTTCAAAGAATAAGGAAAGGATTCACATAAGTTAGTGTGACAACAGGCCTCCAAGTTGGCCCCATTGACCCTCACCTCTTTGAATCAAAGCTGGAGCATTTATCCAATAGAATATGGCAAAAGTGTATGACTTCCACGGCTCTCTCTATGAGAGCTCAGCTACCATGTTGTTAGAACATTCAAGAAGCCACAGGAAAAGACCCCAGTGGAGAGGAATCAACTTACCAGCACCAACATTCTAGCAATATGTTTAACCACCTGAGAAATATATCCTCCAGCCACAGTCGAACCTTCAGATAACAGCAGCCGCATTCAACATCTTGCAATCTCATGAGAAACCTGAGCTACACCCGCCCAATCAAGTGACTAATAAATTCCTGACTCACAGAATCTGCCAGGCAATGAATTGCTATTGTTGTTTTAAACCACTAAATTAGGTGGTAGACACATCAATAGATGACTGATACACCTAGAATGGACTAATTTAAGGTAATCCTGCTGTCATTGTGTTGAAGAATCTACTTCTGTCATCTTGAGGGATTGGTATTGTGAATATTCTCCGAAGGCCAAAATTCTACTGAAGATTCAGTAATTTATTCATTCATTCATCCTTTATTTTGCCAAATAATATACTAAGCATCTGCTGGATCCTAAATGCTGCAATAGGTTCTGGTAGAATAAGAGTCAGTTAAACATATTCCCATCTAGTATACACTGATGGAGACAAATAAATGGATAATCATAACACACTGTGGCAAAAAAATGATGACAGGAAATTATATAGAGGATATCGTGGGAGCCCATGCTTGAGGGCAAAGCTAACTTAATCTTGAGTAATCAGTAAGGATTGCTCTGAAGAAGGGACATTTAAGGACATTCCCAAAGGTCAGGTAGAAGTTATCAGGGTGACATAGAGAAAAAGCAGGAGGGGCTGCAGTATGAAAGAGAATGAACA
The DNA here is from genome assembly GCF_021234165.1 of Pteronotus mesoamericanus. Lineage (NCBI taxonomy): Eukaryota > Metazoa > Chordata > Mammalia > Chiroptera > Mormoopidae > Pteronotus > Pteronotus mesoamericanus. Next base: position 11,578,881 of record NW_026555321.1, read on the forward strand.
GCATCTGCAAAGGAAGACCACATTGCAGTTGTATACATGAGAAAGCCCCAAGCGTACTGACTGTATCTGGAGAGAAAGAGATGCTTTTCCCCCTTGATTTACACCTTAGGTAAATGGCCTTTTTCTAACATAATTATCTTTCCTCTGTAAAGTCAAAGAAATGTTCAATTACACAAACTCTAGGACAAGCAATGAAACAAAAAGGCTTTACCTCTATATCCAGACTCCCTTCCACTCTTTTCCCTGGTTGCCTTCCCTGGTCCTTTCACAGCTAAACTGGGGAAGTCATTTATACCCTATGAAACATGCTTAGTGCATTGTGGTCACTAATGAAATGGTTACGTTTTTTCAAGGTAATATGTTTCAAAAGGCCTTCTCTGATTATCCCAAATAGAGTCAGGTTTCTGAGGTCCCCAGGAGACCTCATTCATGAAGGTTAGCATAGAATCTACTCCAGTGAATTGTCACCTGTTAGTTCATCTGTTGTTGTTTTTGTTTTTTTTCCCCTCATACTGAAAATCTGGTGTCCCAGTGATGAATGGCACATCTATTATTTCAGGATCTGGCATACTCACAGCAGGTAGGCCCACAGATGTGATGAAGGACCTTTCATTTTCTCTCATACTATACTATGCTTCTCCTTCATATTCTTTTTCTTTATTTGAAATTACTCATATATATATATATATTTATAATTTGGGGGTGTTCATTTGTTCCATATCTCTCACCTCCACCCAGCTATGTGTGGTAACTGGAAGGTCTGTGAGAATTAGGGCCTTCGTGTTTGGTATTTATAAAGCCTATCCCAGTGCCTGGCAATTAGTCGACCCTCAATAAATACATTTAGAAAAGGGAAACAATTTAGTTTACAAATTTAGATTACTATTGAATAAAAAAAAATCAATGTGGTTTTGCATTCTTATGCATATGTAAATCTTTATTCTGCCTTTCTTAGAAAGTTAATCTTAGATGCCAAAAACATAAATGCCATTTTTTTCAGGGAAATATAGCGAGTTTTAATTTGGTTTGATAAATTAGTTTTTAGTAAACTCATTATCCACCAATTCATTTTTTGAAAAAGCACTCATGGAGACTCATAAATATGCAAAACCAAAGTCTGAGTCTTTTCATGAAATAGAACATTAGACCTAATTATATATTTTCAATAATCAATTACTAAGTAAGTGCTGGATTAATACTTAACAAGATAGCAATGAACTGACAAGGGGGACAGCAAAATTCCCCCCTTGTGGCACGTACACAAGCCATTGTGCTTTCACACCATGTTTAATGAACATAAATAATGCCTTTGACACAAATCTAATGCTACCAGCCTTGGATCTCTCTCTCTGCAAGCTGGCGGTGTGAAAGCAAAGCCCCAGGTTGTTTCCTTAAGAAGGAATGTGTTTGACTGTGACTGGCAGCAGGGACCTCATCAGACATCCCTTCTTCACACTGCTGACTGGCAGGCAGAGGTGAGAAAACAAACAGCAGGCTTTTCTGAGGCCCAGGGGAGACGCCATGGTTGAAGAGGTAGGGATCTTATGTGACAGAGCCTGAGGAAAGAGATTCTTTGGAACGGGGTTAAAATGCTGGCCATTAGCCTCAAGGAAGTCGACTCCAGTGTAACTGGCATTTCTTAAAAGAAGAGATCAATGGAGAAATGAGAGACACTTCTGCCTTGACCAAAATGGAGTCTTTCCTCCTGCCTGTCTGGATGATACTCAAAAGCCACAGCTAAATAGATGGTGGTGAGCTGAGAACAAAGAGGATCCCAGGACACTTCAATGTGCTTGCAATATATTGATGGAAAGCTGAAATTTAGTACTTCCTAAGGTCTCCTTCAAAGAAGACATTTATCCATGCAATCACTCCAATATCCTGGTAGAAAGGCCAGTATGAAGTCATTTACTTATTTATTTTGAATAAGTTTCATGTTTCCCTTTCTCAATATACCCTGTAGTTAGAAAAGTGATTATTTTTTTCAGAATTATAGTCATAACACTACAAGATACAGACAGCAGCAACTGAATTAATGGCTGGAAATTTGATTGTGTCATAAGATGAGGGTGATAAGAACTACATGTCACAAAGAGATAAAAAATAATAAAGCTTGTAACTGAATGGCATCATGGTCTGTCAACACTGGCACAAACACCAGTGGGCATTTGTACCAGAGGTGGGGAAGAGATGCTCACTTTGTGTCCACAGAGTTTGACTATAGACGAAACTCAATACACTCCTACTATGATGGAGGGTGGAAATTGGAAAAATACAGAAAAGTCCTGTCTGATTTTAAGATTCCTGTAGCTTTAAACCTTTTTCTCATTGCCTTATAAATGCAACTTATTACCATATTTTGCCGTGTATAACGTGCATCCATGTTTTTGGCCCAAACTTTCAGGAAAAATATTTTTGTTTTAATTTTTTAATTCAAGTATTTATTTATTTATATTTAGATATTTGTTTTTTTTATTATAAAGGGTATTAGTTTGCCTACAGATATTGTTATTTGCCTAGAGTTACATTTTGAATACATAAACATAAATAAAAGAAATTAAACCATTTATATAGATACAGAATTAGTACTCCCCTTGTATAATGTGCATCCTTATCATTCCCTCAAAAATTTGGGCAAAAACATGTGCATTATACATGGCAAAATACGGTAATTAATGTATGGTATAGAGAATAGCCAAGATTTCTCTAAAACAGGTGTTTTCCAATATTAGCATGGTATGGGGCGGGGGGCAGCGCGTGGTACAAGTTAGGTTAGGTAAGGTTGTGGCATAGCTTTCAAAGATGACACCAACAGTTCACGTTTCAGGTTTTCATCATGATCCATTTGGGTTCTTCATTATTTATTGTGACGGTTAATTTTATGTGTTAACTTGGCTAGACTATGCTGCCCACTTATTTAGTCAAGCACCAGTCTAGGTGCTTCCAGGAAGATATTTTTAAGATGTGATGAAATTTAAATCAGTAGACTTTAAGTAAAGCAGATTACCTTCGATAATGTGAATGGGCCTGATCCAATCACCTGAAGGCCTAAGGGAAAGGACTGAGGTCCCCCAAGTAAAACAAATTCTGCCTTTGGAGTCAAGACTGTATGATCAACGTGTACTGAAATTGCCAGCCTGCCTGCCAACCTGCTGTGTAGATTTTGGACTTGTCAGCTCCTAAAATTACATAAACCAATTCTTTAAAATCTCTCTCTGTCTCTGTCTCTGTCTCTCTCTTCCTTCTTCCCTCCCTCTCAGAGAGATTGATTGAAAGACAAAGATTCTTTTTCTCTAAACTTCCCTAACTAATTTAATATACTTACTAACCAGTATTTTTACTAACTTCAGCTAATTACTTTTAAGCCTTTCTAATGTTTGATTTTCTAAACCGTGAGTTTCTCACAAAAGGTGGCAGATGAAATGCCACATGAACATTGAATCGGTGCATCTTTTGCCTAACCTAAGTCTGAGATTCAGTATCCCAAAATTAATTGAGTTTCCTTGGAAGAGGAAGTTTCAGAATAGCCTTTCTAATGGTCATTTTGCTGTGCTCTTAACCAGTTTCATAAACTAAGATGTGGATGATAGGCATGAACTTGGGTGAGGAAATGAAGTGCATCACTTAGATACAACTATTTTTCCTCATTTTAAGGTATTTATATCCCTATCTTGATATATATTTCTTGAAACTTTTAGCCAGAGGAACTATTTATATAATTGGCTTGAAAAAAATGTTGGTTGATTCGACCCATGGGAACAGCAGAGTTGATTATCTTGGGGAGACTCTGAGAGTTTTCACAGGTGAGATATCAAAGTCTGATTGGTTTTTTTCTTCAATTCTAGCGTGAATCATGTAACCCCATGTAGTGTCCTCAAACTTGTGGCTCATGAACCACCTCCATAAGAAATATGAAAATGCTTCTTAGAAACCCAAGTTCATGATGATGAGACCCATGAATCTGCATTTTCTATAAGTGGCTCAAGTAATTCAATATATACTGAAAAGTCTAAGGACAACTAAGCTAAAAAGAATAGTTTGATTAAATATTTTTGTAGGATAGAGATATTTCTTTAACCCACTATCTAGTAAACCAGGTAAGGTCTCTTGGGATTGAAACAGCATAGAAATCAAGAGATCTTCGGGGTTTGTTGTAGAACTTCTAGCTAAAACTTTTCTGGAAATTCCGGTATTTAGAATTTCTATGATACAAGTACTGAATAAAATTTCCTCATCAGATCACAGGACCTAATCTTTGGAGGACACAAACAGAGGCCCTATTAATAAGAAAAGAATGTGTGTAGGGAATTACAAGTTCACAAAAGTCTCAAACTAAACCAGATATAAAATCCATAGAAAATATAACCCAAATAAACTCATAATTTTTTAAAATTAATAAAATGATCTAATTTTGATAGAAATAAATATAACTTATAATAAAACAAAATGGACTTCTATCCTTAAAACAGCACTCCTCTGAATTACACAGTATTCATATCGCTGGAAAAAAAATGGAAATGGTGCTGTTTAGACATCAGAGTTAAATTTTAGGTTCTGATAATTATCAAGAGATTTTTCACCTAAATGAGTGTCTGGCAGGACATTTAAAAGTTATATGGTCTATGACACCATTGTTTATTGTGGGAAGTCATCCACATGGTACAAGCTGTCTAAAGAAATCAGTCCCTATGATGGATAAGTGTCAATACCCATCACTATAAGGCCATTAAGGAGGTCCTGTATCCATTGACAACTTCTACATTACTCCTTTCTTATAGAGTCCCTTTCATCAGGTCCCATTAGAGATACACACTCTCCAGCAGGAAAGGAACCTCAAAGTCCATATTATCCCATTTAGTATTTGAATCTTTTCTACAACATCTCCACCAAGTGGTGGTCTAACCTAGTGTCATAAATTTAATTTTTCACATACAATCACCATGATACTTAAACAGTCCAATCGCCCTCTTTTCTTATCTTTCTAAAAAACACATGATGGTAAATGTGGAGGTTCAACTTACACAAATCCACACTAGCAGTCCACATCATCTATACTCTCTGTATCATAGATGGTTTTGGTGAAAACTTCAGTTATCAAAATCTTGAAACAATCCTTGACATGCTCGAACACACCACCTATTATAGTTCTTGCTACTTTCAGAGTTCGATTACTACCTAAGCGTAAATCATGAGTCTGATGTACTATTTACTATTTTAGTAATCATGAATGTATACAAATTAAAAGATGAGCTGTAAGCCACCTAAAATAGCTTGCAGCCCACGCTGTGAGTAACACTGATCTAGTCTATCCTCAAACATCCATGATGTGGTTTTTGTGTCAAATTACAAAAATGCACTGGAGTTGTAACCTGAACGCCAATCTACATACTCTTAATTCTGCTCACAGTGCACTGAGGCTGAGTTCATACCCGGACCTGAGCCTGAAATCCCGTTCCTAGTATGGGTCCTCTTCCCCGCTCAAGTGCAGAGAACTGTAGAGCATTTTACTTCCCAAAACTCTTGTATTATAAATAATCATCATCTCTTCTCCAGGCTGTTTTGTAGAGTTCTAACTTCCTTTTTAAAGTTTTTCTCCTCTAGAAACCAGCTAGTACTTATCTCTGATCAACTGTGTCATTAAAAAGAACGTAGGCCCCTTTTGCTCTCTGGATTCTGGGAACCTTCAACACTTTGCCAGGTCACAAGGGACAAAGACAGAGGAACTGGACCTAAATCACCACACAGAAGTCCTACCTAACTTTTTTGTTTATCCCTAAGGATGCACAGTCAGATTGCTTGGATAGGAGTGAAAGGTTAGCATTAGATTAAAACCCATGACCTTTCCACACAGTCAGGTGTGATAGTTAAGAGAAACAAAATCTCCCGAGTATTTCACAGCCTTGAGATTAATTAGCTTTTCAATGGTTATCAGTTTTAATGTTATTGGTTAACTTAGCCAGTTTGAGAACAGATCTGTCTTTAAAATGCTTTCACTATTAGTAACAACAGATCTTTTTCTTGCATAATTTTGCTAGAGAGGTATCTTAGCACATGCAGGCCACTAAAACAAAATACTATGGATTGGGTGGATTATAAACAGAAATTATTTTCACAGTCCTGGAGTCTGGAAAGTCCAAGATCAAGGCACCAGTATGTCCACCTGATCATTGTAACCTCACAGGTATAAGACACCAGGAAGCTCTCTGTGTTCTCTTTTGTAAGGACACTAATCTCAATTATGACTTAAACCCTTCCAAAGACCACACCTCATAACACTATCAGACTGGGGGCTAGGATTTCAACATATGATTTAGGGCAGGGAGGCATAAGCAATCAATCCATGGAAAAAGGGATATGATTCCACATCCCAAACAGTCCCTTTCCAAATTTTTCAAGAAACCCTCAAACGTCTGTCCCCGGTTACCAAACTGCTTCTACCACAATCAACCATTTACATCACCAGGCAACAAACATTAATGGAGTGCCTGTTGTATACACACTGCAGCAGTGTCATTTGCTGCTCTGGGAAAACCAAAGCAATAAGAAGCTAGAGAAAAAAAGTGTTACCCAAATTATTTATTGGGGACTGGCTGTCCTCACAGACAGTGAAGGAGGGTGGAAAAGATGCAAAATACTAGAGAGAGAAGAATCTAGGACTCTGCATGGGCACTCTAGTAAAGGCAGAGTAGAAGCCAGCTAGATAGAGGTAGGGGACATATTGTTCTCTGCACGGTGGCCCCTCATCAGCCCTCCCCAAAACACATGTAAATTTTTCTGAAACTCACAAAATGTCTGCTGTAAATGGATCTCTTAAGGAAATTATACAGGTATCTGAGCTTTGCACCTGGAGCAATATGGGTGAAACAGAGACAATACTAATAGGCTCAGGAGTCAGAGATGTAGGGAGGGGTAAGTCGACCCAGGGTTTGCAAAAGAATTCTTCCTTAAAAGAGCTTAAAAATCTAATGAAGGGAAAAGAAACATACTCATTAGCCAAAAGATATTATGAAATGTGTAAGTGTCAAAAGGGCAATAGTAAGATTATAGGGATTCAGGTGGTATTCACAGAAGGGAGAGAATCCCTGTGAGCTGAATGGTGGAAAAAAACATCATTTCGAGGGCCCGAGCTGGCCCTTAAGAGTGATTTGGGTTTTTTTTTGTTTGTTTTTTTTTTTTAGTTTGGAAATCAATGGTTCCACAAAAATGCATTGGCAGAATGGGGAAGAGGACTTATTGTGATTATTAGAATAAATTCTAGGACTAAAATTATTCCATGATTAAATCAACGCGGTGAATGTTATTTAATTTTTTGTCTTTTAAAATAATAGGTTTTATTATGTCTGAAGTCATAAATATTCATTACACAATGAGAAATTTCTGGGCGTTTTCTTGCTTTTATTTTTCACTGTATTTTTCCATTATCATTTATCCCCCATACCCTCTTCCATCTCTACCCACTTCCCTCCTCCTGGCAATCCCCACCCCACCATACTGTTGTCTGTGTCCACGAGTTCTTTCTCTTTTTTTTCATTTTTGCTCAATCCTTCCACATCCCCAACCCCCCAGAGGCATCAGCCTGCTCTCTATCTATGAGTCTGTCTCTATTTTGCTTGTTAGTTCAGTTTGTTCATTAGATTCCACATATGAATGAAATCATGTTGCATTTGTCTTTCTCTGTCTGGCTTATTTCACTTAGCATAATACTCTCCAGGTCCACCCATACTGTTGCAAAGGGTAAAATTTTCTTCTTTATTATAGCTGAGTAGTATTCTGTTGTATAAATGTACCATAGCTGTTTTATCTTTTACATTTACAGGTCTTTTACATTCTTGGTTAAATTTATTTCTAAGTATTTTATTTTTGAAGCAGTTATGAATGGGATTGTTGTTATTTAATTTTAAATTGAAATATCTATATGTTCATTACAAACACCAAGCCACAATCCATGAGTAAGTTACAAAGAAAAAACAAAAACAAAAACGAGAGAGCAGAAACATTTCCATTTTTAAGGCTTTTTAATACATCAAAATATTTGAAAAAAAATGTCCTGTCAGGTTGACAAAAATGGTAGTATATTTTACAAGCTTACACTTTACAGATGGCCACTTTTACTATGTCCCACAAATACTAATAGCCAATGTTTGTTGTTTGTAGTGTTTAAAAGATGTATTCTCATTGCACCCTCAATGACTTCATAAGGTTCTTATTACCATTATCCTTATTACACGGATGAAGATGCTGGGCGACAGAAAGTTGTTCCCTAGCTTTGGCTGAGTTACCTACAATCACACAGCACTAAGAGGTGGAGCCAGAATTAGAAAGCAGGTGGTCTGACTCTAAAACCCACATTTCCAACTATACCATAAAGTTATCTGTATAGCCTCATTTGGAGAAAACGTCCAAGTTTAAATTTAAAATCTTTCAGGAATGTGACACACTCCCACGCTGCATACACACAGAGTTTCCATAATAGTCTTTGAAGAGACACGCAAGTGAACAGCTTAGAAAGATGCGCAGGTCTGGAAGAAATATATTCTTATGGTCAAAAGGGTAAGAAGTTGGGGTTTCACTCCTGCATGTAGAAAAGCATCAAAAGAAAAGTTCCCCATATCCTGAGACCAACAGTTAACGCCTAAACTTCTGTCCTAAGCTCCCCTCCTCAGGCATGAGACTCCACACCTATACAAGCGTGGAATAAAATTACACCAACTGTGTTCTGCAGTTCTGCATAGGGTACCTACCGCAAGTGCAAATACACAGTTTCTGGTAATTAAGTCTCAAAATTTACTCCCCATTAAGATGAATGAAGAAAGTACATTCCTCCCAATGATATTGTTTTAGTCTAGCTGTTGACTCAGCAAAATTAGTGGAGATTGATTTACATTCCAGAGAAAGGGGGGCTGGAGGAAAAGGGAAAATCCTCATTGAAAGGAAGGCAAATCTAGGTCATCCCAAGCACATGGGCCAAAATATAGTTTATTTATGTCTGTGCACTCCCAATTGCTTAGCATCTGACCTTGGCAAGACAGACTTCAAAGCAGGAAACATGGCCTGTAGTCCGGTTTCTGCCACTTGCTAGTGCCATGACCCTGGAAAAGGCAACTGAGTTTCATTTTTCTCACCATTAAAATGGGGATCATGGGCCAACCTCATCGTGCTGTCGGGGGAAGTCCTCATGGGTATAATATGCATACAAGTCCTCGGGGGACTCCACAGGCCACAAATGATGTAACTTGATTTCATCATTAATATGAACAGGGCCAACCCTTTTTGCATGACCACATTTCTTCCACCTGAATAATTCAGTTCGGATGACAAGTTTTACAAAGATCTCAAGCCAAGAGTGAGGATCAGTGCACCGTGTTTCTTACTGTCGCAGCACCTCCAAGCCAAAATTGCTAGAACCGGTGGTTCTACTTTTCAAGCAGGACCCCTTGAGCCTTGCATTATCTGGATGAAAATGGGTTTTCTAATTTAGAAACACAACTGAGTCTACTTCTGGCGAATCAAATTAATCTTGCTCAACTGATTGAGCAGGATTAATCAATCTAATGATTGAGAACATTATATGTTACAAGCTGACTTTGAAATATTAATAAAGCAAGCTGAGCTTTTTTGTAATGCAGGGAATGCTATTGTGTGATGGCAAAAGGGAAAAACAAGATAGAATTGAAATATTTTATTATCAAGTACTAACTCTGGCTTATTGGGGGAAACGAAGGAAGAGACCTGTCTTCATCTATCACTAGAAGAAAGTGGTCCAAGATGGCAAATATAGTAGCTCAAACTGCAAAGAAACCATCACAACTGGGGGGACAAGTATTGGCTCTTCTGAAAATGGGCTATTTCTGTCCCCTAAAGCTTACACATAGTACATAGAGCTGCCTAGCCTTCCTAGAACTTTTATTAAAAGTCGGTGGTTGATGAAGCATCAATCAATGTAAAGCATAAGAAAACTTAATGGAAAGATTCTATATCACATAATTTCTTAAACACTTCAAAAAAGTGGTTTGAAAGAAACACCTCATTATTCTGTACACCCATTTCTACTCCTCTTAGATTCCCATTTTACCTCCATCACATCCACATGTTTCCCCCGGCTTTTATTCTGTCATCTTTCTCTACATTTTCATAGTTTTCAAATGAAGTGTCTTCATAGCTGATGGATATAAGTATTTAAATGTTTATTATATAAATGTGATAACAAGAATAAGTGAGCAATTTTAAAATTAGAAATAACTGTCTACAATTCTATGGTATCACTCCAATAATTATTTTCCAAAGAATATATATCTATAAAGCACATATATATATGTTTTAGTCTAGTTAAAGTACAAAGTACAATCTGGAATTATATTTGTATATGTAACACTATTGTAAATATTTCCATGTTAAATTTCTCCCAATAAAAATTATTAATTGTTATATCTTTACCAATGTAAAATTGGTAGGTTGACTGATTAACCAGCTTTTCGGACTATTGAGATTAACTAGGTTTTTTGAAATATTTAGGATACTTTCTTTTTCTAAAAGTACTTTTTAAAAGAATAGAACAACATGAATAATTATAATGATGGTCATAACAGTGTCACAGTCAGAGCTGCCACATATGGCTGTGGAGGGCACAATGGCCCCCCTTTAGAGGCCATCAGAAACACTGCTAATCCCTGTAAACTTGGACTGTCCTTATGCCACAGAGGGCAGGAAAGTATGTGGACAAGGGGTGGCTTTATCTAACTCACAGATGGCCTCATGGCAAGCTGCTCCTGTTCACTGAATCGGTACCATGTGCTAGGCCACGTTAAATGAGCTTTTCCCACATTATTTCATAGAGTCCTCTCAACAATCCTTTGAGAGTAGAAACTATTATGTCAACCCCATTTTACAGATTAGGAAACTAAGACCATATTCACTCAGTTAGCAAGTGGCAGGGTGAGAGTTTATTTAAGTTCTTTCTGACCCCCGAGCCCAAGCCCACTCAATTGTTAAACCCTGTTATATTGATTTTTAATGGATATCAATATCTGTATAACCACACATTATCTACACACTAACTGGTGATTTTCTTCTTTTAGATTCTTTCTTCAAAGGCAGAATTACAGGGCCAAAGAGTAGATCTATTTTTAAGGTCATATAAATTGACTTTTGTCACCAAGAATACAGCTAAATTCCACTACACTTTTTCACCCATCATTTTGAAAATATTTATTGATCAACTACTACTCTTCTAGGAGCTGGAGAAAAAGTAATGTCAAATAAATCATTTTCTTGTCTTGAAGAACCTTCAAATTAAGTGGGAAACTGACAAACCAGCCTTGTATGCTGTTATTCTTATCCCCGTTTCCTAACTTGATGTGTATAAAATGTCACCCTCATTATTTAGATTTACATTTTTAATAAACAGTCATGACGAGCGTAGATCCCAGTGAACTCCAGAGGTTGTTGCCCTGGTGTGTATGAAGCAGTGGTGGAACTGAAACAGAAAAAGCAAAAGGTGGTTAGAGGTTATTTCCCCCTTCTGAACACTTCTATAGCACTTTGTTTATACAATGTCATCGTGCTTTATGATTTAGTTACTTGTGTGAGTGTCATATCTAGAATTCCTTTGGGCAGGAGTCACATTACATGGAACTTATTTTAAAATACTGTTCTTTGTGGGTACACAATGAGTGTCTCTTAAATGAATGAAAACACTACCTGAATGACCAGTGATATAAAAGAAGTGAATAAAATGAAGGAATTAGTACTGTTACACACACACACACACACATGCACGCGTGCGTGCACATACCCAAAATTTATTCAATGTCCAAGTCTTTCTTTTTTAAAGGAAGCTTTAGAAGCCATGACTCCACAACTGTAATTTAAATAAGCACATCAAATATGCAATTATTTGTAATACTGTTTCCAAATCAGAGCTGATCATAAGCATCGGTTTTGAAAAACAGTCATTCCCTAGGTCTCCCCTCATAGCATCTGATCTAGTTCGACTAGGAATCTATTTTTAAGAAATTTTGCAGGTGAGTCTAATAATCAGGCAAAAATTTTAAAAACTGTTGTTAAAAGATGTGTGACGTGTCAGAACTTGCAATGGATTTAAAATATGAAGAGTAGCAAGTTCTGAATAGGTAAGCGCAATTTTTAGTGTCTTACCTAATGCTGGTTCAACAGATGAGATTTGGGGATTACTTATATGCCTGTAAGAAATGGCTTAGATGCTACTACCATCGTGCCAGCCCCAGTTTTGAAAATGGGTTTGTAACATGTCCATGTATAGAAGAAATAATAACTAAAGTTCCTTAACAAGATAGATGCCACTATAATAGAAATACTATAATTAGACTGGCAGAAGAAGTTACCATGTTAGATAATGCTCTCCTGAAAGTAGAATTTGAATTAAATCATGTTCACACACTCACGCTATGGGAAGGGGCGCCTTGTCTGTTTCAAATAATCTTGTCTTGAGTTGTATATATACAATTGAACTCATAAACACTTAAATCTCAGAAAATCTCTGTGAAACAGAGTGACTTAATTCCTGTGTATAGCCCAGCAGATGTCTTTATATGTTTTCAAACAAGCCCAGGAATGCAAGAATGTACACACACAAGAATATTCATAGCAGCCCCAGACCAGAAACAATGTCAATGCCCCTCAATTGCAAAATAGTTAAATAAAGGGAATATTGTACTGCAAAGACAATAAACAAATTATTGTTCAAATAACATGAATGACTCCCAGAAGTATATTTGTGCAAAAGAAGCCAGCTATAATAGAGTACATATTGCACAGTCTCATTTATATGAAGTGCAAAGCCAGGCTAACTAATCTTTGGGGTTAGATGTCAGGAAAGTGATTACCTACTGTGATTGTTCACTGGGAGGGGACCCACGTGGGCCTTCGGTGGTAGTTTTTTTTTTAATCAGATGCTGGCCCTGTGAGTATGTTAATTTTGTGAAAATGTATTGAATTGTCCACTTGCAATTTTTGCACATTTGTCTGTGCATGTCATTTCACTTATACACACCATTTACTTTGAAAAAAATATCTGAATGTGTTTCTCCTCAAAGTCTGTGGTTGTTTGTAAGACAGGGGAATGACTGTTGGTTATCTTCACTGATACATAGTCTCCTGTCCCACAGAGAAGAGGTACAGAGAGTTTGTATAGGAAATGCATGACAATTTTCAAATGCAAACATTGTGCCTTTTATCTGCTTTCAGTCTGTTATTCACTTTGAATGTGTTTTCCAATAATGGGCCCATATTTGTGCTGATTCATCCTCTTGACCCTGCCAGATCCCCTATATGAAGATAGAACAGAGAGAAGAATCTATAACTCATTTAAGTCAGTGGTTCTAAGGAAGTCTGCAAAAGAATAGACACAGGGCTAGGTTCTCCAAGGGTCGCCTCTGTCAGCTGTATCCCCGTCAGACAGCATGAACAGCCATCGTGTCCAGGCCAGAGGATGCTGTGTGTGAGTGTGTTGACACCGCATATTTATCACTGTGATCAGAATAATAGGTCACTGAGTCAAGAGCACTATTGTGGATGAGGACAGGGAGGCTGGTGCTGGGACAGAACTGAAGAGCTTTTGAAAGATCAGCCTTGGAAAAGAGCTTCTCTAGCAGATAATGTGGGAGCAGCTCCAGATCCCCATGGGTCCCATTTTACTATTTTGGGGAACCTCTCTCCAACCCTTTGGTGGGCTCCCCATTCCAATAATCAGCCCCTTCAGTTATTTCTCAGAGGGTGCTGGGGGCTCCCAGAGCAGCTTCACCAGCATTTGCAGGGGAGGGGACGGGAAGCCCAAAAGTCTGCACGGCCGCAGGGCAACAGCCAGCAACAGCCTCCGCTTCTGAGACCCCAGAACCAGGACCAGGACAAGTGTGAGGTGAGGGACAGGTGCAAAAAAATTCAGAAATCCACATATTTTCCAGAGTCCTATTTTAAAAAATCAGAATGAACGTAAAATCCAGGATGATCAAAATAGCAACATTTTAAATAAAGACAGGAGCAGTTTTGCTATTTTTCCCTTTTACCTCAGATTCCAAATATAGGTCCACATGGCACTGCTCTGAGGTGTGACATGCTCCAGAGGTCCCCTCTACACGTGTCCTCCCACTGTGGTGGCTCTGGGCACCGAGGGGAGAGGTCCCGTATCATTTTGATCCGGTATTTTCTTTTGCCACACAGGGTTTAAATCCCTTCCCAGGCGTGTTTTCTCATCTCCATCCAGTTACCAAAGGGCACCTCTCCCAGAACAGCCACCTCCCCAGGGCTGCCTTCCAAGGCCCAGGTTCACCCCACACTCCCTTCCCTGTGGTCAGAGTGCCGATCCCCCTAGACTCATTCGCTGTTGCCATACTTCTTGTGGCCTTTCTTTTTCCAGCAATGATTTTAGCTTAATCTCCTTTTTTCTCCTTTTACACAGTGGGACCCTCACGCCCTACCCCTCTCTAACTCAGCTGGAGGGAAAGTTTCTGTGAAGCAGTATTTATTTTTCTATCCATAGCAGTCTTTGTTCCCCTGAAGGCCCTGGATTTGTGTACTCTTATTTGCTTTTCTTGTTGATTGGTGTAATTACAGGATATTTAGAGAGACTTGGATTTCATCAACTGTCATCATCTTGGACTCCCACAAGCCCCTGCACCCCAGTTTTTGACCCTGTATGGAGAGTTTACTGAAACCAGGAGGCTCACCTCCTCAGCTGCTTCATTTTGACCTTTTTCCTGAACGCTTCCCTCTATCCTCAGGCTGACAGCATCAGAAGGAGAAATGTGAAGCAAAGAAAATTGCATAGACCTTAACATTCCAAGTATAATATCCCTTTCACAGGAAATAATAACCAGCCCTAAAAATATTTTACAATTCATTACAATTCATGAAGCTCCGATGTGGAAATCAAAACCCCGTCACATAAAAAGCTCTAACTACACATGTAAACAACTACATACTCTAAGTGGAATATTATGTTGGATTCATGTCTCTAAATTTATTTCATTACTAGCTGTCTTGTAGCAAATGACACTCTGGGAGGCTGGAATGAGAAGTGACTGCTCCAGTTTCCTGTTGTACATTTCAGGTGCCATCTCCTGGCGAGAGCATTTCTGTGCCTCCAAACCACAGCTAGCGTTTTGTCTGTGAGGGCTGAACCAACCTATGACAATGTCATCTGGCCCATTTATTTCTGAAAAAAAATATAAAAAGTGGAAAGTCCTTTGCTATTATCTAACCAGTTAAAAACATGGGTCTTCTAAAGAAATGCTGGGGATTACATCAATGTTAGCTTCCTGGGTTGTTTTTTTTTTATTTTTATTTTTAAAGATTTTATTTATTTATTTTTAGAGAGTGGGGAAGGGAGGGAGAGGGAGAGAAACATCAATGTACCAATGTATGGTTGCCTCTTGCGCGCCCTCTACAGGGAACATGGCCTGCATCCCAGACAAGTGCCTGGAGTGGGAATCAAACCAGTGACCCTTTGGTTCACAGACTGGCACTCAATCCACTGAGCCACACCAGCCAGGGAAGCTTCCTGGTTTTGATACTGTACTATATTAATGCAATGTGTTAATACTGGGGGAGGTTGTGTGATGGATGCAGGAGGCCTTCCTGTACATTTGTTTGCAACTTCCTGTGTATCTATAATTATTTTAAAATAAACATTTTATAGGCATAAAAAAATGGCAAAAAAAAAAAAAAAAAAGAGTTTTCATGTCCTATAGGAAAAGCCTTTGGTTTGAAAGATAGGGCAGCACTTATTAGCTGAGATCCAAGAGACAAGCTGTGCAGATACACTGACCAGCAACCTAAATCCCAGCGCAAACGATGTCATCTAGGAATGTCTTGTTTGGCGCAAGGCTTCATGTGCATCTGAGAAATTGATCTGCACTGATACCCAGAGCCACAGGGATGGCTGTCTCAGTACTTCAGCTGACAATTGTCCTGAAGTGCCTGTCTTATTCCTAACTGGCCAGGCTGGTAAATGTTTCTGAGCACAACTCATGCATTGGGTAGTAGCTCATGATGTGTGACAGGCTGAATAAAGCCCCCAAAGATATTGGCCTAATCCCTGGATCCTGTAAATGCCACCTTGTTTTGAAAGAGGGCCTTTGCAGATTGGATTAACTAACATTCAGAGGTGAGGAGATAGATCATCCTGGATTAACCAGGTGGGCCCTAATGCAATCGCAAATGTCTTTATAAGAGAAAGAGAAACAGATTCCACACAGACACACTCAGAGGAGAAGGCAATATGAAGGCAAAGAAAAATTTGCAGTTTCTGATCTCAAAAAGTGGAATGATGTGGCCACATGCCAAGGAATACCAGCAGCCACCAAAGGCTGAAACAGGCAAGGGACAGATTTACCCCTAGAGCCTCTGAACATCTTGACCTCAGCCCAGAAAGACAGATTGTGGAATTCTGGCCTCTAGAACTGTAAGAGGATAAATTGCTCTTGTTTTAATGCCTAAGTTTATGGCAATGTATTACAACGGGCACAGGAAATTAATATGCCATCACGGGAGGAAGTTGGCTGCACGGATCCCGCTGGGATCCTCTGGACATCGTGGATACAGCACTAGATGGGGAGGCAAGGGGCTTGCGTCCTGGCTGATCTTTAAGGTTTCTTCTTACTCAAAGGTACTGGTATATTACTAAGTTCTGCCACAGTTGCAACCTCTGTTTTCAATGGGGGGAAAAAGTCTTCTAAAAGTAAATGTCAGTCTTTTCTATCTCAAATTGCAATAGGCATATTCAAATGCTAATTAAAGTCCATTATCTTGTCCTACCACAGCCTGAGGAGGCAACCTAATTAATTCCAAACCTGCCCTACCAGTTCTCTGTTGACATAATGATTTTTAGAATATTGCTGCTGAAAACAGGATCTACAAAACAGTATCACCTGGGACCTGGTTAGAAATGCAGGATCTCAGGTCTCACCCCAGACTTACTGAATGAGAATCTGCATTTTTGCACAATTTGCAGAGGACTGTATCGTGCACATTAAACTTCAAGAAGCTCTGCTCTAGGCCTCAGGAAATCAGTAACATCTTGAAATGGCCTCACACAGCTGAACCTTCATGTAAATCCTTAGCCCTCAATTTTTTTCCCTACAAGAAATGTCAGTGTTTTAAAGAACATCTTACCATACGGACAGACACAGCATCTACTGCATCGGCTGCAGGAGATCACGTTGACATTCATACCATTCATACCATTGTAAACATGGTAGTTTCTCTAGGAAATAAAGACTATGTCTTGTCCCCAGCATTTGCTAAAATACAGCTTTTATTTGTGGCTCTGCCAGATTTCATGTTGTTTTCTTCAAACAGTGTTATTCTGGTGCCAGCTAAGAAGCGCCAGCTCAATCCTGCTGGGTTTTTCCTTTTCTATTGTCACTGTGCTTACCAGTTAGCAGCCTCGCCTTCCTTGGTACCCAGTTTGAGAGCTCCGTGGGTGTTCCCTGGGCTTGTATTGCACAGTTTGTTTGGGAAGAGCAATGTTTCCGAAGTTCCAATTGCCCTGTTTGTCTGGCTTCCCATTGCCAATGTTTTCAATCGCACTGGGGCATGGGAGACAAATATCCATATTTTTTCCCTTGTTTTCAATAGTGCAGCATTTTGACCCAATTTCACAAAACACACAGCACATTTCTGCCCATCTTGCCCTAATTCTTTAGTTCACAGTGTTTACAGGTTGCCCTATTTTAGGGCAGAATTACAGCAAACATTGACTTCCATCTTTTAGCCATTCCTACCCACCGTCCATGGACATGAAAGTAGCATTCATAAAGCTGATACACACGGACACATTTTGTTTTCCTATTTGATTTTAGAGAAAATGAATCTCAGGTCCATGTTTGTCCAATGGAACACAGTCAGTGATCACCAAGAGAAAAGAAGCCACAAAAAAAAAATGCTAATTACTCAGAGAGAAATTCTTTGTTAGCATTTACTGACTAAGAGAAATACGGACCTCACAGCGACTGACTGAGCTCCTACCTCCCTTTGGACCAGGCCTCCTGGGGCTGTGGACTGTGCCATCAAAGCCTCAAAAAGCAAATAATCAGGAAATTGCAGGGGCTGGAGGGTAAATAGGAGCAAGTCAAGTTTAATTCTCCTCTCCTGGCCAGGAAAAGCAGAGGAAAAATAGGAATGGATTCAAATGCTACCCATTCTTCAAACAAAATATTTATTTAAAATAACCATATGGCCAATGTTTACTTGACTTGATATTTGTCTTTGTTTTCTATTTCCTCCCAGGCAAACGAAGAAATAAATGGCCCTGTTTTTAAATAGGCTACAGTGACTTTAAATGAAAACTATATAGCAAAATCTGATTTATTTGAATGTGAAAATCATATGGGAGTTGATGAGTGTACTTCTCTTTTTTTTTTGCTTAAGAAGGAAGCTTTTCTAGTATCCAGCACCTCTGAAGTTGCCATTTTTTGATGAGGATTTTTTCTATTAGCATGATATTTTGTATATACATTGCTAGATATACATTCTAACTCAAAATTAGTGGAGATTTTATTATTTATACGGTAAGTAGCCATTATAAAAGTGAAAATGTCTTTTTATTTCAGATAGGTATTTCTTTCAATAACTCTATGGGGAATGAAGAATGATATCAAAGGAGTGTGAACATTTACAGAGAACTATATAAAACAGTGTTGCAAATCCTGCAGTACCCATTTGAGAAAGTACCCATTCAGGAGAAAGAAACCATCAGATCGACATTGGCAAACAGTGTGACCTTGGGCCACACAACCTTTCTGAGACTCCATTTACTACAGTGTAAAAGGTAAAGTTAGCTCAGTATGCCTGACACTGTGCTGTGAAGATTAAAGAAGATCCGAAAAATGAAGCACCCAGTGTTCTAACCCATAGTAGTTCAGTTTCTTGCTTGTTGTTCTTGCTGTTAGAAACTACATTCCAAAGTCTTTCCCTTCAGTGTCTAAATTTTATACCAATGTAAAAACAAAAAGACTTCAGAGCCTGCTACATTTCTGTCTCCAAATACCCTCAACAACCCCAGTTCCCAATGAAGCTAGACAAGTTTGTCCTTGAGTATAATTGAGATTACTCCCTGTTCCCACCATTTTTATTCCCAAGGTTTGACATGATTCTACTGGCTCTTCTCTCTGAAGAGGAGGTAAGTTCTATTTAGCCTGAAACAGGGACCTGAAGTTTCAGCCTTGACCTGGACACAAGGACTCTGAAAGCCTCAGCCTGTGACATTGTTTTCTCACAGTGCGAGGTCCCACAGAAAAACACAGCCAACTCAGACCCATGCATGGGTTTCACTGGTTGTCAATGGATACAATCAAGAATCTGTCCCAATATGTGCTTGTTAAGTGAGTCAGTAACAGTAAGTTGTTTGTTCATACAAATAACTTCTTTTTAGTTTGCATTATTTAGTTCTTAAGTGTATCTTTAGGAACAATATATTACATTTATATATTACTAAAAGTAATAGCAACAGAAATAGTATAGAGTGTGGCTGAACAATCTATTTTTTATGCCAATAAACAGTTTGATCAATCCATAGATGTTACATACATATGGCAGACTCTGATTTTTTATTATTAGATTTATGTATATTAGTTAATTTTTGATTTTTATTTAAAAACCATAAAGCTAAAAATGAAACTTCCCTTTGACCCAGCGATTCCACTGCTGGGATTATACCCTAAGAATCTTGAAACACTAATTCAAAAGAACCTATGCACCCCAATGTTCATAGCAGTACAATTTACAATAGCCAAGTGCTGGAAGCAACCTAAGTGCCCATCAATAAATGAGTGGATCAAAACACTATAGTGAATTTACACAATGGAATACTACCCAGCAGAAAGAAAGGAGGAGCTCCTGCCATTCGCAACAGCATGGATGGATCTGGTGAGCATTACGCTAAGTGAAGTAAGCCAGGGGGCGAAAGACAAATACAATATGATCTCACCTATAAGTGGAACTTAATCAATAAAATGAACAAGCGAGAAAAATATAACTGCAACATTGAAAGAAAAAACCAACAATAACGAGGGGGGACGAGGTGGGGAGAAATGGGGAAAAGAAGGAGAAGGGTCAAGTCAAGGAACACATATAAAGGACCCATGAATTTATTAAGCCAAAGTGGGGAAGGATTGAGGGTGAGAGGTGTGGGTGGGTGCGGCAGAGGAAAGTGCTGGTAGGAAAATGGAGACAAATGTATTTGAACAATAAAAAAATTTAAAAATATATAAAAATCTATGAATGGTAAGACCTTCTTCACAGGGCTTTTGGGGAGATTAATATGAGAGAGAGAGAAAGAGAGAGAATCTTACTTAGAATGGTACTTGAATGTTACTTCCCTTTTATTTACCCAATTAACAAATAATTATTGAGTAAATATTATGTATTAGTTTAGGTATTGGATTATTGGAACCAATAGAGAGCTTACTTTATAGTGCTAGACTCTGGCAAATGCATAAATATACAAGATAACTTCAGATAGTGATAAGAACTATAAAGTGGTGAAGATATCAGTTAGTTATTACTGTGCAACAAATTATCTCCAAATTCAGTGACTTAAAATAATAAGCATTTATTATTGTTACAGACCAGCTAGACAGTTCTTCTGGACTTGGCCTGTCTCACTTGTTTATCAGTGTCAACTACATGTCTGTTCAGTGGCTCTATTGATCTTGGCTTGAGTCTCTTCCATGCAGAGGTATCAGCTGATATGTTTGGAGACAACTCAGCTCTCCTCTACTTGGGCTGTCAGCCTCCAGCATGACATACTTGCTCTCAGGTCACTTCATTGTCATTCTGTTGGCCAGATTAGATCAATAAGATTCCACCTCTTTATGGGAGGAACTACAAAGTTAAGAGGCAAAGATACAAAGAGAGATGAAAAATTGCTTCCATTTTTTAAAAATCCATCTATCCCAGTGAGTTTATAGCCACTTTAAGGATAGTCATAAGGAAAGCCTCTTTGAGTTGGTGACTTGAGTTAAGAATAGGTTGGCCATGGAAAGACATAAAAGTCTACTGGGCAGAGAGAACAGCACATGTAAAGGTCCTGAGTTGGGACCTACAATTTTAGTATTTCAGAAACTGAGCGAGTGGCCAGTGTGGCTATACTTTTTCCCTCTGCAGAATAGCACCCACTCCCATAGATTATATATTTGGTGGTAAAGGAAATCAGGATGGAGAACTGGAAAGTGGAAGTGAAAGAGTTAAAGATCTAAGATTCTAGAAACCACAGTGAAGTCAAATCCTTTTGATATGACCAAAGGCAGTGTCATTGTTTTCACATAGGACTCTCAGGCATGTAGAGTCTTCCTATCTCTCATAATCTATAAGGGCATTCAGGGGTAGACTTCCAGATATAAGACAAAGTATTTGTTACTGCATTAAGCTGCATTTTTAAATTAGATCACTTCCATCTTTTCCTCAAATAAATGGGGGGTTTTTCTAGCACAGAACTGTAGAGTTTTCCTAAGTAGTTTTATTTGACAATTTTTTAATTCTATCCTCACAATAAATATTTTAAAGATTTTACTTATTTATTTATTTAGGGATGAGGGAGAGATAGAAACATCAATGTGTGGTTGCATTTCACATGCCCCCTAATGGGGACCTAGCCTGCAACCCAGGCATGTGCCCTGACTGGAAATCAAACCAGCAACCCTTTGGTTTGTAGGCTGGTGCTCAGTCTACTGAGTCATACCAGCTAGGGCTATCCTCACAAAAATTTTACTTTCAGTTAACTGAAAGTACAGAAAACTCTAATTCATTGCACCAGGCACAGTGAAAATGGCAACAGATCTTACAGGAGGCAGAAGGACAAGTCAAGGTAGCAGAACTTTTGGTCCATGTCTTCATAATATCTCCACAGCCAATAGTCTACTAGTTGCTTTAATATCTAAAAAATGGAGTCCCTAGACTAGGAGCCAGAATGCTTGAGTTTTAGGTATATGTCTTGTTCACCTTTGTACAATTAGCTCTTTTGATGAAGCATTAATTTAATACTAAATAGAGGTCGGAATGCTGGCTGGCTGGCTCATGGGTTGTCTCGCTAGCTGATTGGATAAATGAATGAGACTGAAGAGACAAAAAAGAGCACAGGCCAAAGTAAGACTGTCCAAAGCCAGGTCTTTTAAGAAGCATTGCCAAGGATGACTAATTTTCTCGTAGTTGGCCATAGATAGAAAAATAGACATTGGATTCACTTCCAACCAAATATTCATACCATTCCATAAAGATCAGCATCGGCTACATGGTTTTGAGAAAATTCTATCAAACTCCCTTAGCATAAAGAGTCTCATCTCTAAAATGAAAAAGCTAGACTAGGTGATTTCCAGTTTATTTTCATCTGTAACACCCTAGGGTTCCATGATACTCACTGCTAGCCAAAAGAAGATCCTCAACGATGAGAAACACAGGGTCCAGCAGAAGTAATGCCATTGAGTGTGGTTGGTAGGGTACGTGAAGCTCTCACACGAGATGGACAACAATTTGAATATTTCACCTGAAATGTCACCTAGTATTCTTGAATGTAATATTGTTATGTTACAGAATTACATGCTTATAATTTTGTAATAAAAGATTTGGTATAGATTATCCACTCATAATAAGGAGCATTATTTGTGCCAGACCCTGCATATTTCAGAAGCTCAGTCTAAGGGCAGTGGCTCTTTCTCTCATTCTCTCTTTCAACTTGGAAAAAATGCTTAGGAAATCAACTCATTAATCTCATCAAAAATATTGGATTAGGCATTTTAAGCACATGGAATATTGACACTGAGAGAAAAAAAGAAACACTAAACCCCTGTTCTCTGTGGAGTTCTCAATTTTATAATTCATCTTATAATGTTGCCAAAAATCTCTTTGGCAAGAGACTAATTCCATCCCACATCCTCCCTTCAAAATCCTCCATCTGATATATCTGCTGATCAGTCAGAATTCCTTTCCTTATTTAGAACAACTCTCCCTACTTTTTTTCAGGGAATTGCTTTTTCTCACTTCCTGTGCTTCTGGTGGTTGGGGGAGGGGCTTTCAAGCAAATCACAGAGGTGCACCACTCTGCACAGGAGTGGGCACATGACCAGAAGTGGCCAATCACAGTCTACTTTCTAGAATTTGCTTCTTGGATGAAGATATCCAGAGACAAAATATGGCTTAGAAATGACTCATCCTTAGAGAGGCAACTGAGGATGTTCTGGTTCTAATATTTGAGGCAGTGGTTCCACAACTTTACATCAGAATAATCTGGGTAGCCAGTTATAACATAGGTTGCTGGGTCCCACCCTAGAGTTTTTGATTCAGTAGATTTGATATGAGGATGAGAACCTGCAATTCTAAGAAGTTCCAAAGTGATACTGATACTGCTGATATAGGAACTTCACTTTGAGAACTATTGACTTCCAAACCACCCTGGATCCTTTCTTGGGTTGAAAGTCTAGTTTTCCTCAGTCTGGAATTATCCAGCATCCTTCTAACAAATATGATTTTACTGTTTACATTATTATAAGTCCCTTCAAGTCAAATTCTCTAATTTGTAGTAGAATTTTGGAAATATAGATTTTCTAATGCATGAGATGTTGTGGCACAATAATTTGAGTTCTCTTGCCATTCTAATGCTTATATTTGCCAAGGTCCACAGAGGTGCAGATGAACCCGGTCGGTCCCTCCTCCCTCCCTGAATGCCTGCCTTCCCTGGCCTAGGCTCTGAAGTTGTCCGTGGTCCCCACACTCTTACCTCATCTCTGCTTGAATTTCTCCCTGTCCCAAATACCTGCTACTTAAGCCAGTTCCTAAGTTTGTAACCACCTACAATGGGGCCCCCTCCAGATGGGTAAGAGCCTTGGCTAAAATCATTGTCCAGGATGTCTCATGTTTTCTTACCTCTTCTTGGGAAATAAATCTTACTTTGCTTATTTATTTAAGTCTTTATTTTATTTAGCATCCAAAATAAATCTTATTTTAGATGTTAAGTTACAATAGTGGTCTTCTTAAAAAAGTTCTTTGCATGATGTCCACAAAACAAATACCTATTTGAGGACATTTTCCTAGTCTAGTGAGAGCAGGTTTTTAAATTGTGGATGAAATGCTTCAACCAGCTCTCCTCTTTCTCTCTTGAATTCAACAACCCTCAAACCGGGGTGAAGATCTCTAATCTTTGTTGGTCTTCTACAAGATAAACTTTAAACTCAGGCAACCTTTGGACATAGATCAAGAGGAGTACCCCCTTGTAGTGAACTACTCCTACCATTCCTCTGGGGGCTCAATGTAGAGGTTGGCTCCTTTTAGTAGTTACTTTTTCTCCCTCAAGACTAGTGTTGCTTCTGTGCTGTTGTTCCCATAGCAACTTCTCCCTTATTATGGACTGCTTACCAGAAGCAGAATCACCTGTCTGTTTTCTGTATTCCTTCTCCTTCCACTAAACCCTAAGTTCCTGAGGACTCTCTGTCATTATATCCTTGCTATCTAGGACAGTACATTATCTGCTGTAGGTACTGAAAAAAATTTAATAAACATGGGTACATAGAAATGTCAGGTGGATGTGTCAGGTAGTATGCTGAGCAGCAGTACAGTTGTTCTTGCCTATCCAGCATCCATTTCCCCCTTCTTTTGGTAAATTCACCCTGGTATTTTGTGGTGAAATTACTTCTCCTTCACCCTTGCTTAGTAGTGTGCTTTGACTAGGGCAGACACCAATCCAGGCTCCTAGGAGCTGCATATGAACAACACCTTGTATTTTCAACATCTTTGACCAAGATTCAGAGTAAATTTCTTCCTGGCTCTAATTAATGAAATAATTCCCACATAGATTAGTGAAGTGAGCAATCAGGACTCTGAAATAGCTCAAAGGAGTTTTTCAACAAAAGTCCTTCAGGTTTCTGTCAAAGAAGAACTGTCACATAGCATGAGTCCAAAGGTTTGCTTTGGGGAGCCTATAAGCCAAATTTTCTGAGTCTTCTGACACAGCTGATGAATTGTCAAACCCCTTCCTTCTAAACACACTGACTAGTTCAGGAATGGCAATGAGACCCAAGGCTGGACGTCAAGGCACCCACCTGAGATTTTAGCTGGGACTCTTGGCAAAGAGGTTCCCTCTATCTACTGAGTTGACCAAGCCTAGAGCTGCTGCTTGTCACCTTTCCTCTTCATGAGAAGAGCATACCTGGCTCAAAAAGAGTGGATAAACTCTAGTCAGATCACACAATTAGGAAGTGCAGAATTAAGAACAAGGGCTTGGTTCATCCTAGCTACAAATGTGAGGTTCTTACCACTACACACACTGCCACCCACTTGGGGACAGGGGATAAAACAGACAGTCAAAATGATCCATGAAAATCATCAGGACAAACAGCTTATTAACATAGCTCAATCTCTGGATCCTTCCAGTTCATGTATAGGGTGTAATGGGATGGGAATTGGGAAGGGAATCTGATATGCTTCCTTATTTGTAAAAGCAACATGTTACATTCATTGCACCTGAACCATAAGTATTTACTTACCATAATACAGCTCCCCTCTCATAATTTTTCATCATACCTGAGATTTCACAGAATCGGGGATTTCTTGGAGGTTTTCAGAAAGTACATTCTTATCCGGTTACCTCCTACATCATGAGGGAGCCTACAGAAGGAAAATAAATGACCTGGTAGAGGCAACAAGAGAGAGAAAGAAGAGGCAGGTCTGGAATTCTACACCCTCCCTGACCAAAAACATAAGGCTGTTTTCACTATGGTTCAGGGACCCTGTTGCCCAGGCTGGCTCTGTCCGTATTTGACTGAGAATTGCTCAGCTATCTCTACCATCCATTTAGTGCCAGAATGACACCAGACACACTTAGTTATAAGCTCTCTCTGACTCATAACTCACCCCTCCTGATGCAACTTCTACCGCACCCTGTCTTTGACCAGACAACTTAGCAGATATCAAGTTCAATGGTTTCCCAATCCTGAAGACAAATCTCATGAGAAATCTTCTTGGGGTTTGTGTGCACAGGAGATAGAAGGAAAGCTGGTTTGGTCCCTCAGTTGGCTCTGGTAGCATCTGATTCATTTCTGCTAAAGCATCATAGTTTAGAGTAGATAAAAATTTAAGCATTGAAGCCTGTCAGGCTTAGGTGCAAATCCTTACTGTGCAATCTTGGACAGTTTACTTCACCACCCTAAGCCTCAATTTCTTCATTTATAAAATAAAGATGATAAAGGCACCTGCTTCAGAGTATTGTTGAAAAAATTAAATAACTTCTTGGCATATAGTAACAACTCAAACAGATTATCCATTATTAGTATGTGTCCCCACTGCACATGTATTTTGACTGAAAGGCAACAAAAAGAGTGTCTGAGTTATTGGTAACCAAAAGAATACTGTTCCCAGAAATATTAAAAAAATTTAGTAATTCTCCAAATTTTTACCTTGTTTGATACAGACTTTTCTTCTATATAACCAATTTCCAAGCTCTCTCAATAATTTTATGTTTACTTTTTCCTTTTCTTAATGTTCAGGAACATATGAATTCAGTGTCTACTTTGAGGCTTGGTTTTATGCAAAGGTGTTTCCATGTGGAACTGGTCTCTGATGTTAAGAATGCTAGTTAGATGTTATCTTTCTGTCTTCATTCTGCACAAATTCTGAACTTTCCTTATGTTCTTCTGGACATCTTCGTTCATGCTAATGCTTGTAAGTATTCATGATTCCCTCTCATATCTAAGATGGTCTAATTTTCAGGAAGACCCTCCTACCCCAAAATCCTTCTTTGTGTGATATCGTGATTTATAATAAGAAACATATTTTTTGTGTTCATCTCATTCTTGAGAAGGACAAAGGTGTCTCTTGTTATATTAATGAGGTGACTTTTAGACGACACCTAAGGATGAAGCCTGGTTACCAGGAGAGTCAACTATGTGATTAGAGAGTTAGAACTTTCAGTCCTACCTCCTGTCCTCTGGGAAGATGAGACAGACTAGAAGTTGAATTAATTGCCAATGGCCAGTAGTTTAATCAGTCACACCTATGTTATGAAGCCTCCATAAAAACCCAAAAGGACAAGGCTCAGAGAGCTTCTGGGTTGGCAAACACATGGAGATTTGGGGAGAATTACGCATATGGGGAAGGTGTGGGAGCTCCATGCCCTTTCCCTATACATTGCCATATGTATCTCTTTCATCTGGTTGTTCTTCAATTACATCCTTTTATAAAATGCCAGTAATCTAGTAAATAAAATGTCTCTCTGATGTCTGTGAGCCACTCTAGCAATTTAATCAAACCTAAGGAGGGGGTAGTGGAAACCTAATATATAACAGGTTGTTCAGAAACACAGGGGACAAGGTGGACTTTTGACTGGCAGCTGAAATTGGAGGAGGGGGACAGCTTTGTGTGACTGACATCTTAACCTGTGGGATATGATGCTATCTCCAGGTAGATGGTTCCAGAATTGAGATGAACCATAGGACACCAAGCTGGTCTTCAATAAGTGTTCGTCAGTGTGGGAACACCTCTCCCTGTCCTCGCCCTCACCCCCATCTCTGCCATTGGAACGGAATGCAGAACCTTTCACTTTGACGTTGGCTTAATACAAACACCTGAGTGGCAGGTAACACCCTATACCACTTATCAGGCATTGCATCTTTGATGCAAGTAATAGGTTAAAAAGGGATCTCAAAAGATCTTTTGATTCACTGGTCATAGGAGTTTGGGATAGCACTGTAAATTCTATAAAGCAGGAATAAAGCCTCAAAATGGAAAGGTGAGGCTTCCAAAAACACACTTCTGGCCCTGATTACATATGAGAAATTTTTAAATGATATTAATGCAATTAGACAATGATGATGGACCAAGCCTCTTCAAATACTAAGAAATACTGGTGATACACATAGCTCTATCCTGCAATACTCATTATTTGCATTTGCCTTTGTGATGACTTTTGTGAGTTCTAAATGTTTCTTCTATGTTTTCAATTCTGTATTATAAAACTCTTTTCTTGCAACAGCCACATGCAACTTGTTATTCTCTTAAAAGATTGTACAGCCTTATTAGAAGTAGAAAGGGCTTTTGGAATGTTACCAACCTGGCAACATTCATCTGGCAATAGATCTTGGCCTTAATAGGATGGGATTGGATTGCATTAAAGGGCTAAACCTTCTGAGTGAATGATCCAAAAGTTTTGGAGGAATATCAACAGTTATTTGCCAAACTGAAACAGATAGCTGTGGGTACAGGCAGGTGAAAGATCCTTTTACTCTATTCACTTTTATTGGTACATTATTTACCTCACTAGGAGTCCAATAAAATGGTTTCTTGAAAGGGTTATTACTTGACTTCAGACATTTCAAAACTCAAATATATCTTCTTGCTCAAAAGAATGATACCAATGTTTGCTTTGGAGTTTTAAAATACTTGCTTTACCTTAACATGTGGTTAAAACTCAAAGTATTTTCTGATATTTTCTGAGCCCCCAAAGCAATAGTTCTCAACTGAGGGCAATTTTGCCCACCGAGGACACCTGGAAACAGTTTTGGTTGTCACAACTGAGGATGGATTCTATTGGCACCTACTGGGTAGAGGCCAGGGATGCTGCTAAACATCCTTCCCAGGACATCCCCCCAAAACAAAGCACTCTCTGGCCCAGTAGGTTAATAGTGTTGAGAATGAAAAATCCTTCCCTAAGACCATGTGGGATTCCAAAGGTGAGAGTCTATTCTTGCCTTTGACTTCCTTAAAATCAAGATGGAAAAAAAAATCCTCCCAAGGTGTGATGCTTGTATGTGATATATAGAATTAATCTCTTACTTACATGTATCTCTCTCATTGGATTGTAAACACTTTGAAGCAGGGACCATCCCCACCTATTTCTTAGTCAAAAAGCGATGGTTAGTTAGCTCTTCTCCAGTCTCAGGAGTTGGAGGTAACACAGTTAACTCTCAAACACTCAGCAAAATAAGGATTAAAAGAAGTAAAACATCTGAAACCATGGTTGAAAAGTATGAGTTAAAGTGGGCTTAGATGGATTTTATGTAAATATAGGTAAAGTTATATTCAGTCATTTAAAATGTACTTCTGATTCTAATATGTATATATAATAAATCAAAAGCACATAATAGTTAAGAAATACTAAATATAAATTGCTTGATGAAAAGATTGCCTCAAGGTTGTTATGTACTAAACTAGTATGTTATTGCCTATATTTTAGCTGGCCACATCAACCCTATTTCACCCCCAAATATTAAAAAGAAACCAGAAATAGGTCAAAGATGCAATCCCAAGTATTTGTTCCTTTCCACCCTCACCTAATTCCTCTATAGCTCTGATGCCATTGGAATGTAACACTTAGCAATCTTCTGCCTCCTTTCCTTCTCTGTGTGAACAGCCTATGCTTTGCTTGGGGTTATGATAAAGAAGGGAAGCGGTACCATGGAGACAAAGGTGTGTTCCCAAATTTTAGTTCCTACCCTAAATTAATGTGGCATTGATTACTCTGAAGTTCAAAGCTATTGGTATTTTGCAATATGGAATTTTTATTTTTTCCCAATTTGTAACAACTTTATTTTGTCCCAGGGTGCTGTCTCTTTAAAAATAAAACCTATGTTAATGTAAACATATACATATTTCCCACATTATCAAAAGTCAGTATTTCTTGTCCTTGGGCAGCTCTGGGACCTCATGGACTTTCAGAGTTGCCTTCATTTATGACCAGAGAATGGGACCTTTATCGCCCCACACTGACCAGTCATTGAATGTGGGCTGCCCTAAACATGATCATGACCTTAGACAGGGGACTCTCTTTAGCAGAGACAATTTCAAAGAGAGGTGACAGCAGACAATCTTCCCAATGGCTGGGTGACTAGATCTTTCTGTTATGATAGAAGAATCCGGGCCTTGCAGCACCCTCAGCAGAGCATTTCCTGAGAAACATGAACTGCCTACTCATCTTTGTGACAGGCATTCAGCTTAGCAAACTTACAAACTTCACTGCAATGAAGTTGTTATGAGCACAGATACCAACTCAACTTCATTAGGTTCACAAAGGCTGATGTATACAATCTCCATAGAAATTAATTAATTTGCAGTAAGATGTATATCTGCTGAGGTAAAACTTGTGATTTGACAATCTATAATCCAAAAATTCTTGCTTAGTGTGAGAACGTAAGAACCATCAGTCATATAATTTAAATGTTTAATGACATCAGGCCCTGATAACCCAATATCCACAGAATAAAGTAATCAGATTTGTGCCAGGTCTTTAATATAATAAAAGAGTCATGTTTGCCCTATTACGGTTCAGTTAAATTTATTTCTCTTGTATTTTAGGCTTTCTCACTTCCTCCTCCTTGTCTGCAGTAATTAAAGTGAAAATATTCCAAAACCTGACTCTTAGGGACATTCAACACTCCATTCTCCTAAAGAAATCAAACTGAGTGATGCAAACAGTGCAGAAATAAATGAATCGCTGTAACCCTTAGGATATCAGGAAGCCCTTGCCACTGGGCTTGTGAAAATTTCAGTTCCCTGAGCTCTTCTATGCTTGACTGCTAAAATCTAAAGCACCGCTATTTATCTGATAGCACTACAAGATGGAATCAGAATTTGATGATGTAATTAGATATGATGAGCAGGCCATCCTAATGGCAGAGAAGAAGAGAGATGAATCATGGATATAACAAACAGAATAAGATTATTCAGGAAGGACATGAAGAACCATGAATTCATGTCGAATATATTTAGGGGAAAAATGGATGAAAAAATTGAAGGAGACATTTTTACTTCTGAAAATAACTTTGCTTTATCAGGTTCAGGAATGCTCTTTAAAATAATGTTGTTACATAAAAACACGGAAAACTTCATGGACATGTCGAGTTAAACACAAAATAGAACATACAGTATTATGTCATTTATGTAAAATTTAAAATCTGATCAAATCATGCAATAAAGATAGAGAATAGATTAAGAGTTACTTTTGGAGAGGAGTATTGGCTGAGAAGGGGCTTGGGGAAGCCATCTGCAGTGCAGGACATGTCTTATATTTCTATGTTGATTGTGGTTATATGAGTGCATACATTAGAGAAAAATCCATCAAGCTATAAACTTAAGATTTGTGCTTTTTTATTGCTTGTTATGTTGTGTGCCTTAAAAGGAAGTAAAATGTGAATAAAATAAGAAAGTATCTAACCTACTCTTGTATATCATGCTATCTATAATTTACTAATTTAAGGGAAATAAAAAGCTTTATGTACAAATTTAGAGTAAATGCTTATATTTGGTTCATAACAATCACAGAATATTAGAATGTCAGGTTCCCTGGCTTATTCATCAGGCAACTGGCAAAGGCTGACTTCCTACTTTATGGTAGCATTTTACATTGTGATATAAATTGAAACTTCAGAATGTATCATCTCCAATTTTCAGGTAAAAAAAATTGAGCCTTACAATGGTTGAATGAGATTGCTGATTTGGTAGGTGACACAAGGGACATTCAACCTCAGACTAATAGTCTCCCTGTCTTTTGTCCTCTTGTTCTCTCCCCTCCGTAGTTCTACTTTGCTGGAATCCATAGACATACTGCTGATTCCATGCGCTATAAAATGGGGTTGCTTCCAAATGTCAAAAAAATGAGGTCAGACACATTTACCTAAACCACCTGTTAAAAATAAAAGCACTTGTTCCAGATAATACAGATTAGCAGAAAGGATAGTATCCAATGTTGTGCAATTTAAGGAAGGCTAAAGAGTTTAGCTCATCCCAACCCCTTGCCACTTTTTATCTGTCATAGCATTCTCAATGTAACTTGCAAAAATCACTTAATTTCTCAGTATCTTAAAGGCACTTGGGGAACATGGGCTTAAGAATTATTCTTATTAAAATTCAAATATTCTTGGTATATCTAGAAATGAGAAAGGAGATATGACAAGAAAAATCACCATAGCTAAGCTGTATCTTCTTGATTGCCTTTCATGTGGCCATCTTTGCCTCATTTATCTAAATAATACCAGTGAAATAATACTGGTAGTCCAGTTCCCATATTATACTTGCCATTTCTGCAGCAGTGGCATGCACCATTATTTTAATTATTATGAACTTGACACTGCATTACCAGCATTTAGTTGAGACGTTTTTACTGAGCACCTACTATATATGCCTAGGACTAAGTTTTATGCTTGTGATTCAACAGCAACAAGAACAGCAGAGCTGCACCGCCCCGCCCCCCGCCCCCGCCCCAAGGAGCCTGCATCCTAGTGGGGAAGAGAGCTGTTCAGTAACCAACAAGGCTATAGTAATTACAAAACTAATTACAAAATCACAGAAATTTTTAAAATGCAGTACTTAAAATGACACCAGTGCTGTGAGGAAAACAGATTACTGAAGGTCTATTTTAAACAGAGTGACTTTAAACTGAGATTTTAAAGATGAGTATAGACAAGACATGTGAAGAACAGAGGCAAGACTTCCAGCTACCTGCAGAGAGCCTGGGGAAGATTTGCTGAAGGAGGTTAATCAACCCTTAACTTTTACCTCTCATTTAGCTGTATCCATCTTATTCTATAACTAAAGCATATTGCTTTTCTGATTCATGTATATGAAATTCTTTAAACAATATGTTCTGTAGACTAAATAATCGTAAATTCTTTCCCTTTCTCCATAATTACCATTCTATACATTTGTTCTAAGTAAAATGCCCACAGTCTATTGTAATGCAATTTAAAAAGAGTGGGAGTCATAGTGTTTAGAGAAAAAAGAAGTCGATTTGTCAAAAAAAAAAAAAGGAGGGGAAGGGAAAATGGATCGCTGAACGGCAGACAGTTGAGGAGGATTCAAACTCAAAAAGTGAGAAGCAAGGGAAGGAGAAATCCAAGAGAACAACAGTGTTGGTCCCAAAGTTGTGCAGGGATCGAAGTGGGGAAAGATGCTCTCACAAACATTTATGTGACAATCCAGTTGGAGTGAGGCCTCAAAGAAAAGCAAAGTCATGAAACAGCCACCAACACTTTGATAGAGGTTACGTACCAGAAGAAAGAGGGGGCGGGAAAAGAGTCTCTTTGCTTTTGCCTTTAGACGTAGAAACATAAGAGTTATGTTGGAGATGATTATGGGTTTATAAGATATAAATATTCCTACCACTAACATGAGCTCTCCATGGATCCTTCACCAATCCTTTAACTAGAATCCTGTCCAAAAGCCCTACAAAATTCTCTCTGGGCAAAATGCTGAGCTAGGCAATTCTTGCTCGAGATTTCTCATGAGACTGCAGTCAGGTAACGGCTGGAGCTGCAGTCATCTTAGGGCTCCATCCAAGGCAGTGCACTCACACGCTGGGCAGTTTCTGTTGACAGCAGTCTGGGACTGAACTGGGTTGTCACCCAGGCTGCCTACACCTGTCCTCTCTAGTACGATGGTCTCAGGGTGATTAGACATCTTATATGGCAGGTGGCTCCCACAAGAGCCCTCTGAGTTTTTACATCTAAGGCAATTGTTCATAACCAGGAGATGGCAGATGTCGCTGATTTAAAAAAAAGGGAGGGTGGCTGAGATGCAATAATAATGAACGCTATCTTGCATCAAATGCAGAACTCTGCAGGGGAGAAGCCTCAGTAGCAATTAAACTGGGTGTGTTTTCTAGAAAGCATAAGACAATCCACCCCTCTGTAAGGTTTCAAAATATCTCAACCAGGAAGCCTAAGATTCATATTTGTATTAAGAGGAAAAATAGACAGCTATGCCTACTTGTTTAACTAGAAAAGCTTTTCCATGTCAATAAAATGCTAGTTTGTCAGCATTATGTGGCATGCGGGCCCATAAAGAACACTTGCCGAAAGTCTTTGCACATTCAGATTAAAATAAAACTGCTGAACAAAAGCTATATTGTACATAGGCCTAAACTTGAATAGCTAGAGGGGGTTTTCTATGAGTATTTTTAGTGGCATGTACTAATAATACACCTATCTCTGATTCAGAGCTTATTGAAGAGCCAGAAGGTTCTTTTTTTTTTTTTTTTTAAGAGCAAATATATTTGACTGAGCTGTTTTTTTCCTAAAGGGTTACATTATATGTCCCAGCACATTGATTTCACATCTAAAAGCCAGAGTTACCTGTGGAAAAAACAGTAAGTTAATCAGGAAATGGGCAAGCAACTTAATGTTTGATTTTTAAAAATATAGTTTCTGAACATGGTGTCAAAAATACTGGTAGAAACCAAGGGCATCGTCATCTTTGAGGAAAGAAAGACTTACATACAGCCTGACACTGTCCCCTACCTTATCCACATCCCAGAAACTTGGAGAATCCTCACTTGAAAGTAGTCTAGCCACAAGATGAAAAAGGCAATTTTTAAATGAAATGTATAAAACATATATAAAAATCCATATCCAATATCATCCTTTATCCACCGGACCACTGGCCACTCTGGGGACCTTGGGACCCTGTGAAGTTCCCTGGACATGGGTCTGCAGTACGGTCCGTCCATTCAACTTGTGCCCCCCACCTGCTGCCTTCTCCATGTGATCAAGAGGTTACAACGCCTGGGAATTCATCGGGTAGGAGGGTGGGGATTTCTGGAGCGAGCAGCACGTTGACAGAAACATCAAAGCTGTGCAAGCCTGGGCTCCCTCCCAAAGAGGGGAACTCACGTGGAGAGGTGTTTCTGCCATCACCCTAATCAGCCGACGCTGCTGTGTTACTGAACCAGTTTACAAATCACACCAACAGGTGCCCACCCAAGGAGCTTCATGAGAAAACTGACTAAATTTAGAAAGGTTGTTCAGGACTTTTGATTTTATTTTAATATAAATGATGAAATTTACCTTGGTGATTATGCCTGGAATTCTTGTAAATGGTAAAGGGCAGTGCACTGGATAGAGAGGCCAGAAACCTGGGACTTCATTTCATCTCTTTCTCCAGCTCTAATCTTAGGCAAATCAAGATTCTTCTCTGTCCCTGATTCTTGCCATAAGGTAAAGAAATTTTTTGTGTGTGTTTTGTTCCAAAATTACAATGAAAAGAACACTACTAGCCTGGCTATCAATGTAAAGAAACATCTTCTGCTTAAGAAGCTAGAAGCTATGGAATAAGGCGCCACAAAAATAAATTGCACATTAGCACAATGAGCATACTGAAACCAATTAATTATTCCAATTGCACAAAAGACTTCAAGACATGTCTTTTTTTTCACCCCATCTATATAAATAGGAGTAGAAAAATAAGCTGGAAATTCAAAGTAGATAAAAAATGGTATTAGGCAAAAATTAATATTTTTCAAGCATTTAGTATTCATTGTCCTCAATCACAAATTATGTTCAGTTTCATTTCAGCATACTAATAACTTTCAAGCATTTCAACAACTTTTTAATTAACATCAATATTTTAAGATTTTTTTTTTCAACTCACAATTTTCTAACTAGTTCTCAAGCATCTATTATTCACAGTATCCTTTAATCAACAAATCACGTTCAGGCTTCTTTTGTGTACTAGTTGCCATCATGTATTGAGAAACAAACAAAAAACATGAATTAATTACATGTTGACATTTGGTAAATCAAAATATTCAGAAGCTAAGTCTTCTGAAGTGCGCATTTTATTTTTCTGTTCTTTCTTCTTTTTAATTGTTGGTTTCATTTGAAGATATGGCTATGGTGATTTGAGGTATCTTTTGGACTTTTAGTCATTGTTTATAATTTTGTGGTTGACTTTTACATGATGAAGTTTTTCTCCACTACTTGGTGGATTTGTCTGGGTTCTGGGCAGAAACATATTTGCCAGACTGAAGTTTAAGGGGAAAGATAGATGTCCTTTCTCAAGACCCTCAATGTGGAAGCCCCATAGATCCATTAGGCCACAGAGAAGTTGGTGACCACAGGGTTGAGTTGATGTTTGCCAGATTTTCTTATTTCTTCAGAGAAGTTAGAGAACTGCGATTTTACTTCTACAGCTAGTAGAAGGGCAGAAAACTGTTGGATTATATCAGAGATGGATTTTATAGATAATTTTTAGCAATGTGAATGAAGTGGGATTAATATTTATTAACTCCAAGTATAATGGTGGCAAATACATAATCATACTAGAAAATCAGTAACATTAGCTACAGTCAAGTATTCACTTCAAATGGAAAAATTTTAAACAGCATCTTTTGTTTCAATACCTGATATCACACCAACTAGTGATTCGTGTGTTTAAATAAATATTCAGTTTAATAAAATTGCATGTCTTGATTTTCCATTCTCTTTAAAGTATAAATTTGTATAGATTCATAGTGATATTATTTAACAATGTCCCATAAGCAGCTCAGGTTTTAGAAACACAATATTTAGCAGAAATGAAATGCTCTGGTGTATAAAAACGAACCATAAGCCATCAGTCTGTCCTGAACATCAAATAAAATTTTTCTGAATTTCCTAAGAATATGACTTGATGATCTGAGCAGTAATGACCTCGAAAACAAAATAAATGTTGTAGAAACAACTATTGGGATCAGAACAGTTGCATGAACGTGTGTCTATGAAGCACCACCAGATGGCAGGAGAGGAGAAAGAATTCCAAAGTTGGAGAAATGCTCAGCTTTTCGATGCCAGAGGGTGACAATTTCAGAGGAAACATGACGCATCCTTCAACTGAAATTTGCAGGTGGAAAACACCGGTAGGCATCGTCCCTCCTGGTCCCCGGGCCTCCGGGGTCGCCCTCCGTCCCAGTTCCCCATTCACCGCAGTAGGGCAGGGCCGTGTCACAGGATAAGCCCCCGGGGCTGCAGATTCCCGTTTCCTTTTTCAAAAATCAAGGCCAAATCCCACAGAATGACCAAGACTTTATAATTTTTAAGTGAACCAAGGGCATCTTCTGAATGCCTTAACTGTTCCTTCTTTTTAAGCAATACCCAGCAAGGTCTGGGCTGCTAACCAAGGCACAGGAACGTGAGACCCTGCGGCGGGCGCCTCCCGTCCAGCCCCAGCGGGGCCGTTCCCAGTCTCCGGGGAGCCTGCGGAGCAGCTGCACTCAGCCTCCCCGCCCTGTTAAAATCAGGCCAAAGAGTTTAGTGATCCGTAGAGTCCCTGAAAGGGTTTTAAACAGCCTCAATTGTAATTCCTTTACAACTTCCCTGGGGAATTTTTTCAAAAGGCTTGTGTGGGTCTTTGTATGTATATACGGGGGATACATTACATCACACTGACTCACAAAGTCTCTGAGTTAAAATTATTTGTTTATCCCTCACTTAGACTTAAAGCAAATTACTTAAATCCTCTGTGCCTCGATTTTCTCATCTATGAAGTGGAGTGAATAATTTCTATCATGTAAAGTTACAGTGAGCAAGGCCATTTGAAGACATGCATAGGCACTTGGGCATTTTTACCTTATAAAATACTAAGCATACTTTTAAAAACACTTATGCTCTTTATTACATATAAGAGATCATTTTCAAAATGTTCAAGAGTTTTATCATTTTATTGTCAAAATGACTAATAAAAATTTCAATCTTTTCAGTTCTCTTTTCGGAGCCCATACATTTTTCCCAAGTCTTAACCAGCTTTATAATTTGTCACACAGCCATAGGCCCTGTTCCTGTAGGGGTGGATAATACGTCTCTTACTGTGAAGTTTAAATGAGATCATCCACATGCAGGACTTCAAGCTATGCAGACCCATAAGAAGCATGTGACAAATGTCAGCTGGTCTTTTTCATGATCTTGACTGCGGAAATTCTGAGGCCATCCAGAGACGAAAGAAAAGACCAGCTAGAACCAGGAGGTTGGCTCGCCAGCTACTGACTGTCAACCTTGGCTGCACATTTGAGTCACCTGCCCAGGTCATTTTCTAGGTCAAGTACAACAGTCTCTTGGGGTGGGACCTATGTGTCACTAATTTGAACACTTTCCAAGTGATTCCAACGTACAAAGCCAAAATTGCCGAGTTAGGCAGAGGTAAGCATTCTCCATATGCTACCCCAATCATGAATTATCCTCTCCACAGGATAAGAATTGTTTTCCTTTTTAAGTAATGGTTCTCACAGTATAATCCCCAGACCAGCAGTTCACTCGGACATTTGTGAGAAAAACAAATTTACAAGACCCTCTGAATCAGAAATTCTGAGGCCCAACTATCTGTGTGCCAATCTGAGAAACAGTGAATTTTGAGAATCACTGCTTCGAAGAAACATGTCTGTCTGTGTTCTGTCACCTCTCAGCACTTCATAACTGATTATTTGTTAAAATTTTAGAATGACAAGGCTTGAAAACGCCAATATTATTTGAGTCACAGCACACAAAAATTCATTTTCTTCAAATGGTTAACAAACAGGTTCTCAACACCTCCACCTCTAACCACCTACTCACGGAGCAATCACAATTTGGACAGATATCGCTGTCACAACTGTCTTTCCTCATAAACATGTTAACCTCTCCCACTGCATATTCTGACTTCTCAAGGGCTGAAGGTGTGGTGAGTAGAAAATCAGAATTTCTCCTTCCCCCATAATCTTTGGATTCTATGATCTATAAATTCTCTTTCCACAAACACTTTTAAGATCTCTCCTTGTTCATCCTTTAGACTTCAGGATTCATAGGAACTTTGAAATATCTTAAAAATACCTTAGTGCTTCCGAAAGGTGGTTTATATGCCAAAGGAGTTCCTGGGCCCACTTAGTGAGGAGGATGGCCTGGCCTCTCACGTAGAGCTCTGGGGTAGGTATTTCATAATACTTCCTGTTTTTGCCTATTTTGTGGGTAACTTTCACCTGTTTCATTCATATTCTGACCAGCTTAGTCTTCTTTCAGTTTGCATCTGCTGCATCTCATTTAGTATCCCAGCGTGTTTGAAGAGCTATGTTCAAAGCACTACTAATGCCTTGGAATTTGGTCACAATTTAGAAACTTTCAAAGTGTTCTTCCCTAGAATGACAGCTATAATCTGAGTACTGACCCTGGCTGGTTTCTACTAATTTCTGACCCAGTGTGTCCTCATACCCCAAACTTGGTCCATGGGTCTGCTAATGGACTGTTACATATGCCCCAATATCCCCTCCAGTATAACCTCTACCTCTTCCTCTCCCTGGGTTCCACCCAGAGCTGTGGCTCCCAAACTTGGCTACACATTAGGGCAATTGGAGCTTTTTTCTAAAACTTCCAGTTTTAGCAAATCTGACTTAAAGGGGTTATCAGAAGTTTTAGAAACTTCCCAGGTGGTTCTAACATGAAGCAAAGTTTAAGAACCACTGTCCTAGAGGGAAACCCACCTGCTAAAATGGCTCCCACACCTCCTGGGTCCCTCGGCAGGCCCAACTGTCTGGCACTTGCTGCCCTCTGCTGGCTCCTTTCCGCTTCTCCAACAGGCTCATCCTTCTGAAAGCTTCACCAGTACCCAATGGTTCAAAAGTGACTAGAAAAGTAGGTTGCACCTATTCACAAAATTTAATATATTATAACTCTCCCTTTTTCTTTCTTTTGTTTACTTTTCACCTGAAAGAGTATTTAGACAGGAAATCAGACTTGTTTTTCCCCAAATGCCTATTGTCTTGGTTGAGTAAGAAATATTGGTGACTTGGGTGGGTCAGGAAAGAAGAGAAAAAGAGTTGACACCTGTTCAAAGACACCCCCAGTTGTGAGGGTTTGAGAAAAGTTCTGTGGGACACAGAGATTTTTCTGAAATCACTGACGGTGCTGAAGTAATATGGTTTAAAAAGGTCTGAGGGTTTCTTTTTGTGTGCTTTTAACACTCATATGTCCTTTATCACAACAGTAAGAGCCGTAATATTTTATCTTTCTTTTCTAGTTTTTACTATGTGGCAGACGTGGTTATAGGTTGGTTACCTCTCACCTTACAAAGATCTTTTATCCCTATTTTAAAGATAATAAAGATGTCTCAGAAGAATTAGTGATATGTCCAAGAAAACCAAGTAGGTGACCATTATGGGCTGAATTATGTCTTCTCCAAATTTTATATGTTGAACTCCTGACCCACAGTATCTCAGAATGCAACCATATTTTGATATAGGGTCCTTAAAGAGGTCATTAAATTAAAACTAAGTCATTAGAGTGGACCCTAATATATCTGACTGGTGTCCTTATAAGAAGACGAAACTTGGAAGAAACAGGATGGGAAGACACAAATCACGGAAAGACGCCTGGAACAGAACTTCCCCCAGTGGCCTCCAAAGAAGTCAGTCCTGAGACACTTAGATCTCAGACGTCTAACCTCTAGAACTATGAGAAAATAAATATATGTTAAGCCACCCAGTCTGTGGTACTTTGTCACAGCAACCCTAGACACATACAGTAACAGCTAGAGTTCAAACCCAGGCCTGGCTAATTTCAAGCCTTTGCTCACCCACACCATGACTGTAATCCTTGAAACTATAATATAAACTATTAGAAGTTAGTACTATGGATGAGCATGTAGTATTATGTGCCCTGATTTTCACTTTCTATCTAATTACTTTCTGTACTTCAACAACCAAAAAGGATCCTCATACTTCAGTGGAATTACCTTTATATAGTACTTCACAATAAATCTGGAATGCTGGGTTTTTTCTCTCTCTGGCCATGCCATAGAATTTTCTTTTCAATGCTTGAACTTCTGCACCCTTTAGGTTCCATTCAATCTAAAATTGTTTTCTTTTATCTTCCTAAGACCATAAACACTCTCCATTTTTCACCTCTATTATCTGATTTGCCTTCCATGGTTACATTTTCAATAGTTTTCCTTATTCGTGAGAATTCTGAATAAGCACAAGTTTTTCATATTAAAAAAATAGACAGGCATGCTCTACTGAACTTCTTTTTTCCAATAGACAACTAGATAATTCAAATTGCTCATTTTAACTAAGCTCTGTTATTAGCTAATGATCACATAAGCTGCTCAAAAGAGGATTCATCCAGTTTTTGCTAATTTGGGAACTTGCCTATTCTTCCTTTCTGTATAATAAGCTTCTTGTTGATATCCACTCTGAGGTAGAAAAAAATAGAGAAACAAAGAAGGGAAGGAAGGAAGGAAGAAAGGAAGGAAGGAAGGAGGAAGAAACCCACCCACTGTTTGATCATTTTTACCTTTGTGAATGAAATAACAACCACATATTTTTTGGATTCCACTTCCTTCTACTTGCCCCCTCTTTCATCCATTTGTTTTTTGAAAAGTTTATGTTAATACCTTTTCAGCATTTTGGGGTCAGCAGGCAGGATTTCTAGATCATACTCCTATCACAACATCAGTTTGAAAATACCACAAGCATTTCCTGGGCCTCCACAACCCACCTGAGGTTTCCTATGACTCAGAACATTCAGACAGTCTCTGTGAATCATGTAGTCAGGACGACCACAGGCTTAACCTCACGCCTCCAGTACTGAGGATAAACAGCTGTATATAAATCCTGCTTTTACATAATCAAGCAGACCTTTCTGGAGGCTTCTGGGTGAGTTGGGTCCTGGGGTTCCTTTGGAGACACAGCCTGCATCCCACATGCATGTGGGTTTAGAATACTCAACTCTCAGAGAAGGAAGCTTGCAGTGCTCCACGTGGGTGTCCTCAGTGCGTACCTCATGCTTCTTAGCTGGAAGAAGCAGAAATTGACTCTAGGTGATGTGAGCAGAAAAATATTTTATTGAAAAGATGTTAGATAGCTCTCAGAATGAGCATGAGGGCCAGGCAACTGAGCTCAGAAAATAAGGGCAAGTGGCCACACCGCACCTTGGCATAAATTTAGTCCGGAAGAGACAGAACTTTCACTTTCACGAAAAACTGAATGCTACAGTCGCCTCCTAAAATTGAATGCTACTCAGTAGCAAAATTTACCCTTCACTGGTTGTAGCTGCTTCACATCCCTACCACCAAACTCAAATTCAGACCAAGCAAGTGTAATGGGCCACATTTAAGTCAGGTGCTTGCTTCTTAGCTGCCATGAATGCTGTATACGTGAGCATCAAGCCCTCTATATAATAGTAGTCCTATTACTTGTTGATAGTATAAATTTTCAAAGTCAATACCATATCCCATTTTGGCTTGTTCATCCAAAGGTCACAGAAGCCCAAAATAGTCAGATGGAAGTCTCAGATTATAATTCAAGGAAAGCATTTGTGCAGAGATGCCTTCATTTCCAGAGTGCTAAAATGTCTAAACCAGCAGCTCTTAGAGTTATAGGGAAAGAAAGCACATCTTTTCCAATGGATTCATTAGGAAATGTAGTGATGGGCACATCCTTCCCTCTCCTCACTTGAGCCCACATGTAGGCTGTGAAAAACACTTTGCATGCAGTATAAGTCATTCTTACATCCACATCTTCCAAGATGGCACTCACATCTCATAATGTGTGGTCTCTCAGCTGGTGCCATAACGGAGTTTTACTAAACCATGCCACCCTTCTATGAAGGGTGCATACATTTTCTCTACATGGGAGAGGGAGTGCGTGATCAGACGAGTGATTCCCACGACTATGAGCCCGTGGCTTGACTTCTCTTTCTGTAAGTCTTCCTGATTTTGCATATCACGGAATATCACAAGAGTGTGGACACAGTCAGGAAATCCATGATGGTGATGCTGGCAGGAGTATGGCTGGAGGAAAGGCAACTCTACACCCTCACGGAGATTCAATTTTACTCTATGACAGGAAGGGTTCAATAGTAAATAATAACACACAGAAAATCTATGGTGAAACACTAAAGGCATCTTTTGGGCAAAACATTCTCAAGCATGTGGAAGTAACATACATCAAAATAAAAATTGTGTAATTTCAGATAGAAAGTGAGCTAGGTACTGGCGTTTTGTGTATGTGGAATGTGCTTAAAATAATGTGTTGTTTCTCTACTTGTTTCCTGGACAGTGGGATTTAGAAACATGTAACTGATTCATTCATTTATTTATTCAACAAACACTTGTGAATAACAAGCCATGTATCAAATAAACCAATAGGTGATATAAACATAGAGAGAGATAGAGATAGACAGAGATGAGAGAGATAGAGATAGAGATAGAGATAGAGATAGAGATAGAGATATAACCAGTGTATATATAAGCTAGAGTTCAGAAGAGGATTTTGAGCCAGAAATAAAAATATCTGTGGGCAATCCTCAGATGGCAACCAAGTTGGTGAGGGTGACTGAGACAGCCTAGGGAGCAGACACAGGTGAAAAAAAGGGACACTCTAGTCCCAGATCTTGAAGAAATCCAACAGTGAATGAGACTAGTAGACCTCTGCTATCTCCCATGTCCCTAGGAAACACCTATATTAAATATAGCAAATGAAACCTCAGTTGTAAACATGGAAACTGTAATGAATTATGGAAAAAAATAACACAAGTATGGTTATATTGACTAATATAATGACCAACGTAGAAATGTAGAAAAATGAGGATTAAAATAATTCTGGGTATCTTTAGTACTGTGTACGAGAAGGGATCAGTTGATTTTGATTTATTTTGAAAAAATTTTTACATAACATGGAGCAGTTTAATCAGTTTACAAGATTTATAGAATTGATGTATAAGGCTTTCTAACCACATGTTCTCCAATTCTACAGGCAAAAGGATAATGATGCATAGATGAGCTTGATACTGGAGGAAAGGAAGTAGGATAAGTGTGCAAATAGGAAAATGTATAGCTCCAAGTCAGGAAAGAAAGAGAGGTCATACATGATGTCTCACAGTTGGTAGAAAGTCCTGAGGACAAGAAGGCACAAGGGAATTCTGTCATTTGATAATTAAGGGAAATGGGACAAATAGTTGACTTAGAGCAAATAAGGGGATATACAGGTATCCACGAAATTTTTG
The DNA here is from genome assembly GCF_021234165.1 of Pteronotus mesoamericanus. Taxonomy (NCBI): domain Eukaryota; kingdom Metazoa; phylum Chordata; class Mammalia; order Chiroptera; family Mormoopidae; genus Pteronotus; species Pteronotus mesoamericanus. The sequence continues at coordinate 11,622,608 of NW_026555321.1, forward strand.
TTAAGATAAGTGACTGAGAATTTTTAAATAGGATTTCTTTATATAAATTTAAGATAAAACTATCTTTATAATATTAGCAGTACCTTGAACTTATGTTAGCTGACATCCAAACGATCAGCTATTTCATTGTTTTTAATGAATATTAGGTGTCTAGTAGATAAAATTATTGAATAACTGAAGTTTTTATTTTAGATTGGATTGATTTTGATGGCACAGTTATACCTCATATTTTCCCACTGGATTAAAGCAATGAATGTGCTATTTTCATGGATTTTCTCTAAATAAATCACAGAGAGCCAGAAAGAGACTGGGAAAATGGGGTCGGGGGGGAACCTGTTATATGAGCTAAGGTTGCCCTTAAAAACTGCCAACACAGTTTTTAACTTCGGTCCTCACTTGCCAACACACCATAGAATTTACTCCAACGAGCTTCCAGGCCCTGCAGCCCCACCCACCACTGCTCTGCCCAGCCCAGGACAGTGGCTGGCCACAAAGTTTTAAATCCAGAGCCACTGCTGATCATGGAGACCTGAGGCCAGTCCACAATTCTAAGCAACCGCCCAATTAAATCATATGCTAGCAGGGGGAATCTTCCCATTTACAAGGAAGGTTAACCAAAGCTGGTCGTTAGATTTTGTTAGTGCTCTTGGCCCCAAAATGAAATCATGGCTAAGATAAATTAATATATCTGAATGTGACAGAAAAGTAAAAGATCTTGTCTTACTCCACATTGCATTTTTTCTTTAACTAGGCAACATAAACTTCCGCCTATGTAATTAAATGCTGTTCTAGATCTTCCTGGAACTTGATTTCCTTTTTCTAAAGAAATTCTGCTTGTTTCTGAAGACATAGGGATTTTGTTCAGAGAGCCAACGTTGCCCATTTTTGTAAAATAAAACATTAAGCAAAGAGTTCATTAATAAAGTCATTTTCTAAATTATTAGAGGGCTATTTTGAGAATGTTAATAAAAATTCCATTTTCCAGATATGCATTTGGCTAAGAAGCATTAGAGAAAAGTGTTGAATTATATCAGTACACTGTATTTTCCTACATGTTTTTCTAGCCAGTCTCTCCATTAGTAAAATCAACTTGAAAGCCAGTAAAATATGTCAAGGAGATAGACTTTTAATATTGGCTAATGAAAGTAAGTCCCTAATTCATCTATTTGCTTTTTACAAGGTCATCCAGCCAAGCAGGCTTTCAGAAAAAAATTGGTATGTTGTATTAAAATCAACTTATTAAATCAACCTCCTTTTATTAAATCAACTCTGAGAAATTACCAAAAGTATTTCAGAAGAGAAGCCTGGCACTACTTTTTCAATCCTGCTGGGCAACCCAACTGCATCCACTGTTTGGGTTCACCAAAAAAATAGCAGCCTGCTGTAGCCAGTGGCTCGTTTGGTTGGAGTGATTCTGTATGCCAAAAGGTTGCAAGTTCAGTTCCTGGTCAGGGCATGCATGGGAGGTGATTGATGTTTCTCTTTCACATTGATGTTCTCTCTCTCTCTTTCTCTCTCTCTCTCTCAAAAGTCAATAAACATATCCTTGGATGAGGATTAATATTTTTATTAAAAAAGCATCTGGATTAGGACATATATAAAATCATTGGGCAAACAGCATTTAAACTTTTATCTCTTTAGCACTGATTTCTTCTCAGTAAAGGCTTACACTCTTGGTTTCCTTTCTTTGTGAATTTTTAAGTATTTATATCATATCCATATATCACCTTTAAAAAACTGGAAGCTTCCGACTCTCTGCTTGCTGGAGCAATATCGCTTCATAAATATTACTCTTAATTATTTAAACATAAATTGCTGTATGTTTATTGTATAATCTTATTGCCATTTAAAAAGTGTGCAATATTTATTGATAAAAGTTAAAAATATATAACTAATTACCGACACAATCCCTATTTTCCGTCGCCCACGTATCTTTTCAGTGTCTCTTTCTCTCTCTCCCCCACCATAGTCATCGTGCTCCCGTGCTCCGCGCGGCGCTGGCGTCCTACCAGGCCTGCTGGAGTCGTTTCCACCCATTTACCGCGCCCCTCCCCCAGGTTCTGCTTGCTTCGCTTCCCAACGCTTGCCCTTGAGAGCTACCTTCAGAGGACTGTCCGTGCCCTTGGCTTGCCATAGCTGCGCCATGCCACCCACAGGTGAAGAGAGCTGGCGCTGCCTGGGTGCTTACACCTGCAAGCGATCCATGCCCATGACCGACTGGCAGGGGCAGGAAGGCCCAGCTGCCTGGCTCTGAGTCTGGTCAACGGCTGAAGCACAATTTACTCTCATGGGCTCCCACGGGGATCAGGCTGCAGCCAGGGCTCTGCCTGGTGCTGGACCTGTATGTGGCCTCCTCACCCTCCCTCTCTTGCTTCCCCTGCTTTCTTACAGGTCTTCTCAAGCAGCCCTTCCTTCATCAATCATTTACTTCAAAACCCTCATCTTCGGTCCAGCTTCTGGGTGGCCAAACCTGAGTCAACAGAGGTTTCCAGGTTCCTAATATTGACCTTCACATTCCCTTCTTCCCCCTATAACAAGAATAGCCCATCGAAAATGCATGTTTGTTCATGACACTGCTCTGCTTCAGACCTTGAAGGGAGGTCCCGTTCTGAGGGACATCCTGACACCATAACACAGGGAACAAGTTTCTTTATGACCTTGGCCCCAATAACCCTTCACTTTCCTTTCTTCTTACACCTTAATCCCTTTGGTCCTCTTCAGTTCCTTAACTACTCTTCCTCCAGGCTCTCTCTTGCCTTCAATGAGGCCATTCCCTTGGCCTGAGCCAATCTCCCCCTCACTGGGCCTCTTTACCCGGACACTCCTCGTCCTGCTGCAGGTTCTCACCCTTCCTGGGAGTCTGGCCCTGCCCTCCTCAGACCAGGTCACCTGCTTCCATGGCCTCATGGAGATGAACATGCCGCCCACTTGTTCCCACTCCACGGTCTGCCTCTCTTACTAGGTTGTTAGCTGTGTGCCGATGGGTAACAGCTTCATCCCAATACCTGCTGCAATGCGTGGCACAGAGGTGCTGCTTTTTAAGAATTGTTGAATGAGTGACTGCAGTGACAGATTAACAGGCAGAGCAACTTGACATTTGCAGGGCGAGCCTATCTCTATAGGTGCTTAAAACAGAACAAGGAAAGGGAACATCTCATTTGCCAAATTCTCTCAGGGAAAACATTGTGTGCGACTGGAGGAAACACTTGGATAAGCGGCTCTGGTGAGTGCTGAGTGCTTTTAGTGTCAGACTCTCTTAGCAAGGTATGACGCCAAAACCTCCCACTTGGGAGAGAGGTCTGGTGAACGACAGGGCTTTTATACTTCAGAGCAGAGAGTGCAAGTTCGGGGGCAGAGCTGAAAGTCTCGAATCCATGGAAGATAAGGGGAGGCAGCCACTAGGAGGCCTTTTTCTCCACCTTTTTTTTTTTTTTTTTTTTTTTTTTGCAGCCTTTAAAAAGTATTGGAGAAATAAAGAGTATCAGGTACCAAAATTATTAGCCTGTCCAGAGATTCCATATATCTCATTTTAGGCCTGAATAAGTGAGTGGTGTACTTTCTTTCCTAAAATGAAGCAGAAAAGCCTTTTCTGTAACAAACTAGTTCTCATTGTATTTTAGGTCCTCAGTTTTCGTTTCCATTGTTGGTGCGACCATCAAAATGATGTCTAATGATGACAAAAAAATTTTTTATCAGGGAAAAAGTTTAAAAAGATAAACCAGTAATACTTCCAAAGGTGAGAACCGCCCCCTCTACTCGCTCTTACACCTGGCTGAGAGAGAAGGAGGTGGTGAAGATTTCTTAGACCTGGCTTTATAAGCTGATAAACTCATTTCCTTCTTAATTTAATTCATTTTTGATAGTCTTGACATTGAATGAAAAGTTGTTAAGTTTAATAGGAAGAAAGTTTGACATATGAAGACTGTAAAGAAAGTATCCAGCCATGTGCTATGAAAGAAGATATAAGAAACATTGTACGTAGGACAATGACACCTCAGTCCCTTTGAAAGTAGGCACCTTGGGACCTCACACAGCTCTCCCAATTGTCATCAGCTGCCCTGTCGTATTTTCCTGAATCTCACTGATGGTCTGAAATGTCTCCCCTTCCAAAGGTGATTTTAGTTTTGGGAAAAGCCAGAAGTTGCAGAGCACCAAATCTGGGTTTTAGGGGGCCTGAGTCACCTGGGTGATTTGATATTTCACTAAAAAACTGCACAAGATGTGATGCATGAGCATGCACGTTGTTATGATGAAGCTGCCAATTACCAGTTGCACATAGATATGACCTTATGAATCATCCAAATAGTTTCCACGAAGGCATTTTCAAGCTTAACACAAAATTTGATGCAGATTCATTGCTCTATTCACTCAGTCATTTTGAATGCCTCAGCCACACAGTACACATGCTCATTCAACGGCATCTACCACCCTCATTGACTAGTGCAGTGAAATCATCATTGTGCACACATATGCATTCCAGTCCACTCTTCTTGGCTGCCAGGTTACATCAATGTCATGCAAACTGTTCTCATAATATTAACAATGGTTGCACTTTTTCCAGACAGGCCCTATATTCTATGACAACCTAAGATACCAAAGAAATTTCACAGATAGTAAAATATAAAAATTAAATAATGACTAAAATTCAGTACAGGTAAAAAAGTTAACTAACACATTTAGTAGAAAAAGGTGAAAGTTTATTGTACTCTTTCCTTTTTGGCAACAGTTTCCTTATAAATTTTTCAACTTTTTGCTTGCTGATAGTTATCTTGAACTCAACTTTATTTGAAAATAATGCTCTATCACAGATAATTACCTTTATAGTAAAATGCAGGCTCAGCACAAGAGAGCTTGAAACATAGGCAAAGAGCACTCATGGACAAGAACTAGAAGAGCACAGAAAATGCTATCCTTCAACAAAGTGCTTGGGACACAAAGATAGGACATAACTCAAATATCTTAGTTCACACTTTCTGACTCAAAATTGCTGAATTTTGTCAGAAATTCTAATGTTGAAATATTCTTTTTTATTTTTACTGAGTGTGGTTTTGTGAATGTAAATGTGAAAAACATTTACAAAAGAAAAAAAAGAGTAGTTATTGTTCAAGGAACAGTGCTATGGATTGAATGTTTGTGTACTTCTGCAATCGGTTGCCACCCTGATCCCTCATAGGACAATTTTTGGATGTGGGGCCATTGGAAGGTGAGTGGGTTTGGGTGAGGTCATGAGTGTGGAGCTCCCATGATGCAATTCGTACTCTTGCAAAAGGAAGAAGAGACCAGAATGAGCTTACTCTCTGTCATGTGAGGATATGGCAAGAAGACAGTTGTCTACAAACCAAGAGGAGGGTCCATACCAGACACCAGATTTGTTGACACCTTGATTTTGGACTTCCCAGCTTCCAGAACTATGAGAAATAAATGTGCATTGTTTAAGCCATCCAGTCTATGTTATTTTGTTATAGCAATCCAAACTGAGTAGGACAAGGTCAGTAACTTTTCAAGGGCTACTGGGGGAAAGAAAGAAAGAAAGGAAAGAAAGAAAGAAAGAAAGAAAGAAAGAAAGAAAGAAAGAAAGAAAGAAAGAAAGAAAGAAAGAAAGAAAGAAAGAAAGAAAGGAAGGAAGGAAGGAAGGAAGGAAGGAAGGAAGGAAGGAAGGAAGGAAGGAAGGAAGGAAGGAAGGAAGGAAGGAAGGAAGGAAGGAAGGAAGGAAGGAAGGAAGGAAGGAAGGAAGGAAGGAAAGAAAGAAAGAAAGAAAGAAAGAAAGAAAGAAAGAAAGAAAGAAAGAAAGAAAGAAAGAAAGAAAGAAAGGGAGAAAGAAAGAAGAAAGAAAGAGAGAAAGAGGAAGGAAAGGAAAGGAAGAGGGAGAGGGAGGGGGAAGAGGGAGAGAGAAAGGAGTGAGGAAAGAAGAAAAGGCATTTACTGAATATTCATCTGTAAAATAAGTCTGAACTACACAATTTTATCTCTCTTATTCTGCCTCTCTTCAGGTTTTCCTCAGTGGTGTTGACTGTGAAATTGGCTTGCAGAGAAGTAGAAAATAATGCTCCATTAATGAAAAAAAACCAAAACATTTGATAGATAACTTGATGTCTGTCATATACAGCAATTTAAAAATTGTTTACCTTTTTAATTATTTGGTTTCAATATTAAATCCCATTAGTCTGTGAAAGTTAATGACTTTGACTTCTGTTAAGAATAAGATTCCAGAACATCAGCCCAGTGTTACCAGACAATTCTCTACTATTTCTTGTACTCCTTTGTGGCCTGATCCTTCAAAGCAAAGGGCATGTTTGTATATCAAATAGCTGTGGAAGCTAGAAATAGCCTATTCCTCTGGAGAGATTTGGAGACATCCAGAAATGTAAAGATGCATTGCTCTACTTCCTTCCCTGGAGAGATTTCCTGACATTCCAACATAATCTTTCTCTCCAAAGGGGAAAACAGGCAGATGTGCCAGCAGCCCCATTAAAGATCCAAGTCTCCTAATTTGGGGGTCCCTTTCCTGTGGGAGCACCACCGCATGTGCAGATAAACATCTGGCACTTATCACATGGGGAACTGACACAGATGCTGTTTTGACTACATTTTGCTAAGAGTGATAAACCATCTGTCTTTGACCAAATACCTGGTGTCTTCTGCAGTATATGTACATAAAACTAGCAAGCTAACTTGTTAGTTTGCAATTAGGGTAAAATCTCAGATGCTTCACAATTTCAGACTTAGCAGCCAGTTTTCAAAATTCTAAGAAAGTGAATATCTGAGATGGCTGTGGCGTAGGAGGACCTGAACTTGTCCCTCCCATGAGCAAACTCAAATATATACATATACAGAAAGCAATTACACCTATGATACAACTGAGGGCTGAATAAACATCCTTTGAACAACAAACAAGATAAAAAGACTGAATAGGAAATGATGGGAAGCAATGGGAGCCATCCAGGAGCCACAGGGATTTTTCTGGACCAGAGAAGTTGGCAAGTACTATTGTTTGTGTCAGTGATTTTCAACCCGGGGCTGCAGGAATTTTTAAAGATGCAATACCTGACTATTTAGTAAGGGGTACTGACTTCTTTTCTCTTAGATTATCAAATAGTAAAATGACAACAACCAACAGAACAATAGATGTCAGGTGTGAATGAATCAAAATTTTATCTATGTTTTGGTCAGGTTGGAAAAAAAAATATACTCTGGTGTTTTGCAGAATTTTAGTAATTAGTTTATGTGTGCCATGAGATGAAAAAGGTTGGAAATCACTGGGTTATGTCTCCCTCCACTTCAATAGGGAGGCAAGAGCTTTGTTCTATATTTTGGCCTACCTGCAAGATCATAGCAGTTTCTCATCCCAGTTTGTTCCCAGCTATGTTGCCTAGAGCCTTTTGACTCTGAACAAAGAGAGGAAGAAGGAATAATAGGGTGTCACCACACACACCTGGGCTGCCTTCACAGGTCAGTGCCCCAGGCACCATAGGTTCCTGCCCTGCTCCAACCTGCTTCCCAAATCTATCCCGCACAAAAAGCCAATGCAGAGGTAGCATTTACATAACACTACTTTGTGTACAACAAGCAAGAGAGAGACTGTATAGAGAAGGCTGAAGAGCAACAGGAGCTCTCCAGCGTCTGAAAGAATTTTCTAGATCAAAGGACTTGGTGAGTGCAACTGTTTACAGCCCATCCACTTCCATAGGGTGGGCAGGGCTTTATCCAGGTGTTCTGGTCTACCTGCAAGATTGATGCAGCACATTCCCAGACACATCACCTAAGCCCATTTCACCCAAACCAAAGGAACAAGCATGATCTATAGAGTATTACTACAATACACACCTGGCTTCGTCCCTAGAGCTGATCCAACTCAGTAGGGCAGTGCTCCACACACTTTGGGCACTCACTTGGCTCTCACCCTCCTGGCAAAACCAGCCACATCCACTGCTTACACAGAGCCTGCTTCTACTGTACATAAGGCCACATTTTCAAGACTGGGAGAGAGAGCTATTTTTTATAATTCATATGGACAAAAATAGGAAATCAAACAAAACTGAAAGACAGAAAAATCTCTCTCAAGTGAAGGAACAAGTAAAATCCCCAGGGGGAAAAAAACTCTAAGGAAAAGGAAATAAATAATTTACCTAATATAGAGTTCAAAGAAGTGGACATAAGGATGTTCACCAAACTTGAGAGTGGAATAGAGAAACTTAGGGAGGACTTTGTAATTGTGTAGAAACTTTATTTCTTTAATATGAACTTTCATCCTTTTTTTTCTTTTGATTCAAACTGGCCTCACCCCGCACAGTGACTCACCTGTAACCTTCTTCCTTACATGTGCTCTCCCTTAGTCATTGAGCCCTCAAGACAGTGAGGGTCTGATCAGCATCAAAATATCTTAAAAACAATGTCTCAGGTCTATTGACCCCTACGTTTCAGTCAAAGTAGAGATAATATCTAGACCTCAGTTGAGTTTTAGCTGTGTTTCAGGCCCAGAAAAGCATCAAGACCAGGTAAAGCAATGCTGTGGCTAATATCAGGACCCCCTGCCCTAATGTTGACCACCAGAAGAGACCAAAACCATAACTTCCTTAGTCATCATGACTAATGATTTTGTCCCTAGGTAATCCATCCCCTGGAAGTCATCATGGAGTCAGGTCTTTGAGCATTAGCTAACATGTTTCTGGGCACGGACAACATCCTAAAAATAAACATGTACTTACTTTTTTTGCTGTAAGCTCCTGTTCATATCTTATTGGACTTTGATGCACATAGGTAAAGAGACCTTTTTAGTCCAGTAACAACTTAAATAAAAAGTTAGAAAATAAAATGACAAACTAAGAAGATCTAGAAGAGTAGAATGGCTGAAATGAAAAATACAATAGAAGGAATTAATAACAGATTAAATAATACAGAAGAAAGGTCAGTGGCCTCAAAGACAGACTAGTTAGAAAAGCAAATCAGACAGAAATCAGAAAAGCAAAAAGAATTTTAAAAAGTGGGGATAGTTTAAGAGACCTTTGGGATAACATGAAGTGTTGAAACACTCACATTATAGAGATCCCAAAAGAAGAAGAAGAAAAGAAAGGAACAGAAACTTTATTTAAAAAACAAATAGCTGAAAACTTTACTAAACTGAGGAAGGAATTAGGCATCCAGGTACAGGAAGCAAAGAGAGTCCTGAGCAAGATGAACCCAAAGAGACACACACCAAGACATATTGTAATTAAAATGGTAAGAGTTAAAGATAAAGAGCTAATCTTAAAGGAAGCATGAAGAAAACAGTGAGTTACATATAAAGGAAAACCCACAAGTCCATCCATTGATTTTTCAGCAGCAACTTTACAGGCCATAAGGAAGTGGCTGGCCCTCTAATGTGTTGAAAGAAAAAAACCTTACAACCTAGAATAATTTACCCAGAAAGGTTATCATCCAGAATTGAAGGAGAGAAAAAGAGTTTCCTAGACAAGCAAAAACTAAAGGAGCTCATCACCATAAAACCAGGTTTACAAGATATATTAAAGAATCTTTTTAAACATAAAAAGAAAAGTAATGACCAAATAAGAAAATATAATAAAGGAAAAAATCTCAGAGGTAAATCAAATATTTAATAAATCAGAAAATTAGAAATTGAAAAAGTTACTGTGACGGTCAAAAAGAAGTATCAAACTCAATTCAAACTACAATAAGTAGTAAGGAGGTATAAAATGTAAAAAGATCTAGGACATGATATCAATAACATAAAATGTAGAGGGGAGAGTAAAAAATGTGATCCTCATAAAATATATTCAAACTTTAATCCTATCAGTTTAAAATAGACTGCTATACAGAATAATATATGTAAACCTCATGGCAACCACAAACCAAAACGCTACAAACAGAAAATGACCCAAAGAAAACACTAAAGAAAAGCAGAAAACAACAAAGGAAGATCAAAAGAAGAAAGATATCAAGAGAAGGAAAAAGAAGCAAAAGAAAATTATAAAAACAATGAGCAAAATGTCAATAAGTACACACTTGTCAATAATAACTTTAAATGTAAATGGGTTAAATGCTCCAATAAAAAGAAATAAGATGGCTGAATAGATTAAAAATCATGGCCCATCTATAGACTGCTTACAAGAGACATTTCAAATCGAGAGTGGCGGGATGGAAAAAGACATACTGTACAAATAGACACAAAAAGAAAGCTGGGGTAGCAATACTCAGATCATACAAAATAGACTTTAAAACAAAAAATGTTAAAAATAGACAAAGGAAAGTAGATATTTATAAAGGACTACATCTAAGAAGAGTATGTAACAATTATAAATATCTATTCACCCACTATAAAAGGACTTATAAATATATAAAGCAATTATTATGGGCACAAAGGGAGAACTCCACAGTAAAACAATGATAGTAGGTGATTTTAATACCCCACTCACATTAATGAATAAATCATACAGACATAAAATTAATAAGAAAATAATGGCCTTAAATGTCACATTAGACCAGATTAACAATAAAATTAATAGAACATTTCATCCAAAAAATCACAAAATACATATTTTTTCAAGTGCACATGGAACATTCTCCAGGATAGATCACACATAAGGCTACAAAACAAGCCTTAATAAACTAAAAAATATTGAAATCATATCAAGCACCTTTTCTCACCACAATGACATAAAATAATATTAATTACAAGAAGAAGCACAAATATGCAGAGACTAAACAACGTGCTACTAAACAACTAATTATTTAAAGAGAAAATCAAACAAGAAATTGAAAACTGTCTGGAGACAAATGAAAATGAAAACACAACTTCCAGAATGTATGGAATGCAGCGAAAACCATTCTAAGAAGGAAGTTCATAGCTATATAGGTCTATTTTGACAAGCCAACAAAAAAATACCAAATAATCTAACTCCACACCTAAAGGAATTAGTAAAAGACAAACAAACAAAATCCAAAATAAACAGGAGGAAGGAAATAGTTAAGATCAGAGAGAAAATAAAGAGAAGTAAAAAAATAGAAAAGACTGATAAAACTAAGAAATGGTTCTTTAAAAAGGAGCAAAATTGAAAAATCTTTGCCAAACTCATTAAGAAAAAAATTGAGATAGTTCAAATAAATTAAAGCATAAATAAAAGAGAAGTTACAACCAATACCACAAAAATGCAAAGAATCATTAAGGAATATTACATTTATATGTTGACAAATTCAACAATTTAGAAAAAAAATTGATCTATTCCTAGAAATATATAACCTTCTAAGACTGAACCAGGAAGAAATACAAAATCTAAGCACGCTGATTATTAGCAATGAAATTGAAGCACTAATCAAAAAACTACCAACAAGTATAAGTCCAGGACCAGATGTCTTCACAGGTGAATTCTATCAAAAATTTAAAGAAGAATCAATATCTATTCTTCTTAAACTATTTCAAAAAATTAAAGAGGAAGGAATTCTTCCAAACTCACTCCATGAAGTCAGCATTATCCTTATACCAAAACTAGAAAAAGACATTACAAAAATAATAAATGAAGAAAATTAAAGCCAATGTTCTAGAAGAATATAGATGTAGAAATTATCAGCAAAATATTAGCAAACTGGATTCAACAATACATTTAAAGAACTATACAACATGACCTAGCGGGATTCATCCATGGATTCAAAGATGATTCAACATCCATAAATCAATTAACATGATACATTGCATTAACAAAATAAAACATAAAAACTATATGATCATCTCAATGTATGCAAAAACTGCACTTGACAAAGTCAAAATTCCCTTAATAAAAAAACTCTCAACAAAGTGAGTATAGAAGGAACACATCTCAAAATAATAAAGACTATAAATGACAAATCCACAGCTAATATACTAATGGTGAAAATGGAAAAGTTTTTCTTCTAAGATCAGGAACAAGACAAGGTTGTCCACTATCACCACTTCTATTTAATATAGTATTAGAAGTCCTAGCCATAGCAATCAGATAAGAAAAAGAAATAAAAAGCATCCAAATAAGAAATGAATAAGTAAAATTCTTATTTGCAGATGACATGATACTATATATAGAAACCCCTAAAAACTCCACTCCCCCCCCAAAAAACTATTAGAACTAATAAATTAACTTGGAAAAGTTGCAGGGTACAGGATCAATATTCAGAAATCCATTGCATTTCTATACACCAATAATGAGTGATCTGAAGGAGAAATTAAGAAAACAATCCCCTTTACCTTTGTATCAAGACCCAAAAAATAACTAGGAAAAAATGTGAAAGACCCATACTATCAAACCTGTAAGTACTTAAGAAAGAAGTTAAAGAAAGTACAAATAAGTAGATGGATATTCTTTGTTCATGAATTAGAAGAATTAATATTCTTAAAATGTCCTTACTACCTAAAGCAATATACAAGTTCAATGCAATCCCTATAAAATACCAATGGCATTCTTTTCAAAATTAGAACTAAACCTAAAATGTATATCAAACCATTGATCCTGAATAGTCAAAAAATGTTGATAAAAAACAACATGGGAGGTATGATGTGTCCTGATATCGAACTATACTACAAAATTATAATAATCAAAACAGTATGTTCCTGACATAAAAACAGATATCCAGATCAATAGAATAGAATAGAGAGCCCAAAAATAAATCTTCACTGATGTGGTCAATTAATCTACAACAAAGGAGGCAAGGATATACAATCAGGTAAAGACAGTCTTTTCAATAGGTGTTTCAATAGGACAGATATATACAAAGAAAATGAAATTGGGCCACTTTCACACACTAAATACAAAATGAAACTCAAAACATGTTTAAGGCTTAAATGTAAACCCTGAAGTCAGAAAACTAGAAGAAAACATAGGTATAAACTCATTGACATTACTCTTAGCAATATCTTTTTGGATATGTCACCTCAGGCAAGGGAAACAAAAGAAAAAAATAAACAAATGGACTACATCAAACTAAAAATTTTTTGACTATCAAAGAAAACTATCAACAAAATGAAAAGATGTAAATCTGTTAAGGGATTACTATCTAAAATATAACTTTATATTTAAAAAATGAACAGTACAATTAAAATTGGCAGAGGGCCTGAAGAGATATTTCTCCAATGAAGACATAGGGATGTCCAATAGGCATATGAAAAAATGTTCAACATCACTAATAATCAGGGAAATGCAAATAAAACCACAATGAGAGATCACCTCACAGCTGTCAGAATGGCTATCATCAACAGAGCAACAAATAGCTGCTAAGGACATGAGGGAAAAAGAGCCTTCATTCACTGCTGATGGGATTGTAAATAAGTACATAATCACAATGGAAAACAGTATGAAAATTCTCCCAAAACTAAAAATACAGTTGCCACATAACCCAGCAAATTCACTTCTGGGTGTTCATCCAAAGAAAACAAAAACACTAATTCAAATATGTATATGTACCCCTGTATTCACTGCAGCATTATTACTAATATCCAAGATAAGAAAGCAATTTAGGTGTCCAGCAATAGATGAATGGATAAAGAAGATGAATGGATGTAAAGAAGATATACCCAATGGAATATTATTCAGCAATAAAAAATATGGAATCTTGCCAATTTGGACAACTTGAATGCACCTAGAAGGTATTACATTAAGTGAAATAAGTCAGACAAAGAAAAATACCAAATGATTTCACTTTTATGTGGAATCTAACAAAAAAACAAAACAAATGAATAAACAAAACAAACATATCCATAGATGTAGAGGGCAAGCTGGTGGTTACCAAAGTGGAGAGAAAATTGAGGGATACAAATAAAATTTTAGTTTTAATTTTTAAAAATTAATTAGGGATCATTTTGACACTTTCTCCCCAAACGCAGCACTGCCAACTACCATTTTGTGTCATGCACTTCACTGAAATACAGTCTTAATTTTGAAACAGTGTTTGGCACTATTAGAAAAATATAACATCAAAAATAACGAGCAGTTTAGTCAAGATTTTTTATATGGAAACTAACCAACTTAGCTTTAGCCTTCCTTTATTTGGACTTGGTTTAGTACTTTTTGGATGATACTGGCTAATGATATAATTTCTTTTCTATAAATAGCTTTATAAAGTGTCTCTTTACCTATTTTTATTTGCAAGAACAAACTCTGCATTTCAAACTTCAAAAATTTGGCAAGTATTTATCTTAAGCTCTTTCAACAAGAAAATCATGCTTTGACCGAAATGATGTTATTGTGAATCCCCTAAAATATCTTTGCCCTTTGTGGATGATGACGTCTATTGCTCACACCCACTGTGCCACTTTTATGTTGAAGGAGTGGGCAGAGATCTCTCGATCACTGGAAAGGAAAGCCCCTCTCATCCCCATGGAATAAAACCAGCTACAATATTTCTTATTTGCCAATGCTGGGCCCAAGGACAGGCAAGTGACCCACTTCTGGCTAAAGTGATGTAAGAAAAAATTGGCTGGGAAGAGGCATTATATTCCAAGTAAACAGATGAAACCTTCTCATAAGAAGGCCTTTTGCTTTTTACATCATTCGTTGGAATGTGGACATGATACCATGGTTTGTCACAGCCATTTGGGGAAGAGCATGAGAGTAAAAGCTGACACATGCAAGATGACAGAGCAGAACACTAGCAACAGCTAAGTTCTTGAGATCATTGTTAATACTTTAACCAGCTCCAGCAACTCTTACCTACAAGCTTCTCACTGTATAAATAAAATAAGCTTTTATTTTTAAAAAATTGGATATTTTGTTCTTAGCAGATGAACATACTAATAATTATTATGTAAAGAGAGTTCATGGAGGAGATATATTGGTGAGAAAATAGTCCACTCTTAATTGATTACCTTAGCATTTTAATTTTAAAGTATTTCTAGCAATATTAAATGATTTGCAATATTATTTTTTAATCAAAGACTGATACAGTGACACAAATTGCATTAACTCTTTTTTTTGTTGCAGAATTATTATTAATGATTGTAACATTTGACTTTTCTACCATAAGGGTCCATTTATTAACAAGATTCTTTCCCACTCTTCTTCAGGTTCAAGAATGCCATTCTGGCTTTTGATATTTTCCATCTTTGATGCGATTTAAAACAGACATGTATAGATCAACCTGATCTTTCTAAATAATTAATAAATTCTAAAAATCATTTATAGTTTTTCTTAAACTAGTAGTTTTACCAAGTCTCTTAAGGATAAATATGTGATCAATCCTCCTGTTTACTTCCTCTGAGCAAGACATGGCTTCAAATTTCTTTTGGAAAAAAAAAATTTAAATTCTCCCTATTTCAGATAGCTACAACCAATCAAATTTGGAAAATAATACAAAATTTATGTACAGTCTTCATCTAGCAGTTTGGTAGTTATTTTAAACATGATTATTAGTCACTTAGTCACCTTCATGGTTATCAGGTCAGCTGTCATGGTTTGTGTTTGTGTCACGTGCTTGTGTTCAAGTCACCCTTATTTTATTTAATTAATGGTCCCAAGTGTAAAAGTAGTGATGTTGGTATTTGGGTACACCAAAGAGAAGCCACAAAGTGCTCCCTTTAATAAAAAGGTGAGTGCTGTATTGTATGATAGGATATTCTTAAAGAGAGAGGCCACATTCACATCTCTTTTATGATAGTATATTGTTATAATTGTTCTATTGGATTGTTAGTTATCATTGTTAATCTCTTAGTATGCTTAACTTATAAATTAAACTTTATCACATGTTACATATGTACAGGAGAAAACATAATATATATATGGCTTGTTAATCCATGCTTATAGGCATCTTCTGGGGGTCTCAGAATATCTCCCTTGGATAAGGAGGGGACTACTGTACTCTACAAAAATTTCAGAAATGGTCTGGTACATTTACTCTTCATTATTTATGAACAAAAAGGAAAGGAAGGCAAAAGAGTAGATGCAAACTGATAGGCAGGTATCTATGATCCTTTGAGCTGGGCATGAAATAAAAGCAGAGCTGGTGCTTTAAATGACACGGACACTATTAAAATAAAATGAGGAAGCAGGTATAGTGAGTTTTCTGATTATTGAAGCAACCCCTTAAGGGAAAATGTGTTATTCTGTGGTTGGGATGCTAAACACAATCTAAGTACCTCTTCCAATTTATAAAACAGTAGGAAGATTTAAGGAGATTTTATTCCTCCTTCAACTATCTTTGGGAGAAAAGAAAGGAGAATCTTAAATTTTCTTCTTTGAATCTGAGTTACTTTTTAAATCCACCTTTATATTCTGTGTGTGAGTGCGTGGGTATGTGTCTGTATTCCCAAATGCCACAACGATTGCAGCAGCTGCTTCCACAGCCCCGGGGCGGAGTTTGGGGCTAGAGGGAGAGCAGCTTCCCTGCCTTGGTCTCCTTCCACAGTAGCTCGTGGGGACTAATCAGCTTGCTAAAGGCTTTCTCAGTGTGGACATGAGTGGTGTTATTATTCATCAACTTTAATATATTTAGTGACTCATATCTCAAATTAGATCAAAAGCCTGACCCATTTAGCTTCAGTGGGTTGCTGCTGATGGCTGAGAATTGATAGAAAGCCATAACTCTGGCTTATTACAGAAATTGACAATTACTATTATATGAGTCATGCAATAAATGACAGATGACCTTAAATTTTGCCTTAGAATGAAAGCAAATGTATATTGCACATGGTAATTATAATAACTAACAGACAAAGAGATCACAAAGTATCAAGAAAAAATTTCTGCTAATTTAGGTAAAAATCAGGTATACATCTTATATAATTTTGAACATAGGATTTGCAGGCATTTTAATTTCTGGGAGCCTATTGGATTAAATACCTAAAATGTCCTTTCACTAAAAGAAACTAAAATCGGGGGCAGGGGGTGGAAATGTTTAAAATCTTTCTACATGTGTTGTGAAACTGGCAAGAAAGAAAGGAATTCACAGACAAGAAAAAGGAAGGAATGAGCTAGGGATGGAGGGAGGCAGAGGGGGACAGAACAAAGAGAGAGGGAGGGAGGGAAGGATGGAGGAAGAAAGGAAGGAAGGACAAGAGAAGGAGGCGGAGAGGGACAAAGAGAGGGAGGAGGAATGGAGGAAGGAAGGTAGAGAGGGAGGGAGAGAGGGAGAAGAGCTAGTTGGCTGGGAAATCTGGGGTGCAGGTAAGCACCCAGGTCCACTTCTGAGTTCTGTAGAACCCTGGTGACCTTGGAGCTCTGGTAGTGGGTGATGATACAGGAGACAGAGGCATAAGCAGGGACCCCAAAGGGCCCATCTCAGTGAGAAATAAACCTACAGCACAGAGGGAGACAGTGAGGTGCTGGCCTGTCTCATCCGGGCCCTGGGTGCACAGAAACACAACTCTTCCTGCAGACTCATGAGGAGCCAACCAGGTGCTCAGGAGGTCTCCGTAACCAAATGAATACAAGGTTATGGACATCAGAATAAATATTAAAAATATTTATTTAGAATATATGAAGAAATTGTAATAGATTTTGAAAAGCTGACAAATATCAAAAACATCAGAAAATCCAGAAGAACAGAACAGGTTCTATTAAATAATTGCATAATGCTGCACCTCAGTAGTGTTTTCCCACTTTTTTTTGGCTGCAATTCCTTGATCACTTCTTTTTATGACAGAAATATTGTTGTATCAATACTTTTGAAAGCCTAAAAAGGTAATTTAGTCTTTTTCACCATGTTTGATCAAAAACAATCTTTTGAAATCAATTCTTTAGAAAAGGTACCTTGTGCTTCACAATTTGTAATTGATAAGATGAAAAACTTTAAGACTATTACCTAAGTGTGGCAAAACCTCTATTTCTTCATTGACAAGCTGGAAAGTCTCAGAGCTTTTTTACATTTACTTACACAGCAACCAATGTTAAACGTATCTGAATTGATGATTACTCATTAAGTAATTTGTCATCTATGTTCTCACCAAACTGACATGTTACAAGTTTTATTTTCATCTTCAATGGTAATATCTCTTGTCAAAACAGCAGGGAACTTAAATTTTGTTCATCTTACGTACATGTCTTATCTCCTTTCTCCAGTTGGACTGTAAAACAATGAAGATTCTATTTGCTACTCCTATTTGACATTTTTCTCTTTCTCTTAATAAAATAATTGCTTTTAGTATTATAAATAAATTTTTTGTTATAGTTCACTTTTTGATATCAGAATAATTTCTCTTGATAGCATTGATAACTACTGCTTTTGTTTCAAATTCTATTTGTTAATCTGAATTATCTCTCAGTTCTTTAGGAAATAAATTTTACAGCAACAAAAGTATATCTGAGAAAGGCCTATAATTAATGACCTACTTTTTAAAAACATTTCAAAACGTCCTTCCAAATTGCAGTAAAAATGTTACCTTCCCAAATAACTTCTTACTCACATTCCAAAAGAGCCTGAGGCAACTCCAATGTCGCCCAGTGGGAAGGAAAGTGTGATAGAGGAGATATTGGAATGCAAAAAAGACAATAGTTTGAAGCAAGTGCTGTTCAAATGTCATACTTTGACAGTGCTGATAAAACAACACCCTGTGAACATACTGCTATTTCCTCACCAGGCCTCGTAAGTGGCTTGCCAGTGAGGAGTCCCACAGGGGCCGATAGCTAAGTTTCATTATTTCCCCCAGAAATTCATTGTGCAAGCCAACTTTCACATCACTTGAAAGCTGGAACTCTTGCTACATGTGTAGGACAAAAGCCTCAAGTGCCAATTTAATGTAAAGTGGTCCCCAGTTGGTAGTGCCCACAGGTAATGTGATAATAACAATGTAAAATCCCCTGTGGAGGGATTAAATTTTTTATTTTTATTTCAGAATATTTCCACTTTACTGTGAGTGCCTGAAGAAACCTACAGGTTTCAGAATGCTACCTGCAAAACATGGAATATTGGAATTATGGAATATAAAAAAAAGTATATTGAATACATTTGAAAGCATCAAAGACAGGCAGGAAGATAAGCAAACACTAGACATATTTGTAAAAAGTATTTGAAAATAGATCATATGGAACTTTTAAAAATAAAAACAATCAAATTTAAAACTAAATAGTAGGCTAAATAGCAAATGAGATGAACATGAAAATGTTATTAACGAACTGGAAGAGAGATTTAAAGGAATTCCAAAAGTGAAGCTCAGAATGACCAAGAGAAAGAAAATAGTGACTGTGACGCATAGAGGCTGTGTGGAGAAGGGTAGTATGTCAAACAGATGTTCCAGAAGGAGACTGAAGACACAATATTGAAGAGGCATCATGAAAAGACAATGGCTGAGAACTTTCCAGACTGTTGATAGGCAAAAATCCTCAATTTAGAAAGTCAAATCAATCCCAAACGAGATAAATAACAGGACATATGTACAAAGACCGAGCATAGTCTAACAAAGAACAACAAAGAAAATGAAAAGATCTTAAAAGTAGACAAATTCCCTAAAAATGAACAATGAATACACAGATGGCTAAGTTCTCAATAACAACATTAGAAACCAGGCAAAAGTAAAATTGTACTTTCAGGGTTCTGAGAAAAATAACTTTCAACTAAGAATTAAATACCAGCCAAATGATTACCTTTTTAAAAATTGATGATGAAATAGACATTTTTAGACAAACCAAAACTGTTTACCACTTACAGCAAAAAGCTCTTACTAAAGTATTGGAGGTCTGTTATTCAAGCATAAGGAAAATTATTATTGTGATTATTTTAAAATGCAAGAAGAAATAAAATAAAAATATATGTGGGTAAATCTAAACAAATATTGAATTATGAAATGATGATAATAATAATGACTAATTATTTGTAGGGTTAAAAAAGCATGATGAAATTGAAATAGTGTAATGCAATAGGACTTCAGGGGGCAAAGTGTAGTCTAAAATGTTCTAAGGTCCCTCTCAGTATTTTGGTCAGGTGGCAAAAATATTTATAGTAGACTTGGTTAAGGGTATAATTCAAGATATAGGGTAAACACTGACGTGGATATAGAGACTATAATTTCCAAAATAATAAGAGGGGCAAATAGAATTTTTTAAAAATACTCAAAAGTGAGAAAAAGAGAAAATCTGAGAGAAATGCAATGAAAAGATAAATAACTCCACAGTCATAGTGGAAGATTTCAAAACAGTTTTTAGTAATTTTTCAGACATGCATCAAAAATATCAATAATATAGCCATAAAAACCAAGTTAATACATACAGAGTATTTCACCCAAAACCTACAGAAACATAGTCTTTCCAAAGACAAACTGAATATTTACGCAATGATTTACTGGGCCACAAATCATGTCTCAAGAAAATTCAAAAGGCCGAAAATATGCAGAGAACGTTTTCTAATCACAATTCATTTAAGCAGGAAATTAAAAGATGCAGTCAGTCAAAAAAAAAAAAAAAAAAAGAGAGAAAACTCCTATGTGGTTATAAATTAAAGCATAATGTTTATAAATCACACATGGTTAAAGAAGTAATCAAAATGGAAATTAGAAAATATTTTTAACTGAATTACAACAAAATAATACCTTTCAAACCTTGTAGAATGCTCTGAAGCAGGCTCTTTCAACCTGAGCACAACTGACATTTAGAGGTGGATAGTATATTTCTCGAGGGGGCGGGGCGCGGGGGTGGGGGTGGTGTCCTGTGTATTGCAGGGTGCTTAGCAGTGCCCTGGCTTCTACCCAGTAAAGGCCAGTAGCACTTTTCCCCAGTCATCGCAATCAAAAATATCTCTAGGTATTGCCAAATGCCCCCGGGGTAGGCCAAAATCAGCTCAGGCTGAAAACCACTGCTCTAAAGTGATGCCTAGAGACAAAGAAAAAAAAAGAAGAAGAAGAGGAAAAGAAGTCTTAACATCATGAATCAGCATACTTTCATTGATCTATTTCAAGAAATTTGAAGAATAGTGCATCAAATCATAAGAATGGAGGGGAAAGAAAATAGTTACTGTAAGGCAGAAAGTAGCAAAGAAGAAAGGAAACGGAATAAAGGAAATCACTAAAGTCAAAATTTTCTTCTTAAAATTAATATAATTTCTGTATGTAGGGCAAGATTAATCAAGAAAGGGAGAGAAAACACAAATAACTAATAATAATAATGAAAAGCAATTACAGATCTTTTGAATATCAAAAAGATAAGATGTAACAACTTTTATGATAACAAATTGAAAAATCAGATGAAGTGGGAAAATTTCTAGAAAATTGCATTTTATCAAAAATTTAAAGTGTGAAACTTAAAAACCTGATTAATCCCATAACCATTAAAATGATTCCATAATTAAATGACCCATAGAAACACATGCATACAATACAACAAACAAAATAAAACAGGCCCATGATATCTATACCAGGAAACATAATGTATACCATTTAAGGTAGAACTACCATCCATTCCAGAGAATAAAAAGAGAGCAGCTGATGTGCACCAATTCGTTGTACAATGTAGTAAAACTTTGATAACAGGACCCAACACAGAAAGTGAGAAAGGAAAGCCGCAGACCAGCCCCTTCCAGGAGCATAAATGCAAAGGTTCTAGACTCAATATTAGCTAACGGGGTCACGTAATATATAAAAAGATAAAATACCATGACTAAGTTGACTTTATTACAGAAATACATGATTATTTTAACAACAGAATATCCACTATGCAATTTGTTACATTAACAAATGATAAAGAAGAACTATATGATTATTTCAACAGGTGCAGAAAAAGTATTTGATAAAATTTAACATCTATTCATGGCAAATGTGTTTAGCAGTCTAAGAATATAACAAAAATTCTGTAATATGATAAATGGTAGCTGTTCCTCCCCCAAAACCCTATAGCCAAAATCATAAAGGTAAAACATTGAAAGATTCTTCCCTGAAGAAAACATGGTAAGATTGACCTTTTCTATTCAACAGCACAGTGGCGGGTCTAACCAGTCAGGAGGCAGTGAAATCAAACAAAAGATTAAAAAATTGAAAAGGATGAAATAAAATTGACACGATTTGCTGATAACATATGTAAAAAGAATATCCAAATGTATCTAAAGACAAGTTATTAACAGCAATAGGCAAGTTTAACAAAGTCACTAATACCATATCAGTACATAAATATCGATTATATTCCCATGCCACCAAATGGAAAATAAACTTTAAAAAAGATATTTGTAATAGCACTAAGCTTTCTAACCCATTTTATTTTTAACCTATTTGCAAGTACAATTTTGATAAAAAAAATTAAAAAGAACAAATCATCCAAATTAGCACTCTAAAAAGAAATGAAATAATTTACTGTAACTTACTGCTGTCATATGTTTCAAAATTTCTTATCAAAAGAAGAAAACTAACAAAGAAGGAGTGCTTAACTCCAGAAACTCTGCTAAGCAATTTATTTCATTTTCTTTTTGAAATAACAGTAGTAGAAGCATTATCCTCACACGTAGATTGGGAAATGTGACCGGGAGGAAGCTGAGGTGGGAACTTGTCTTTCTGACTTCAAAACCCACACTCTTTCATGCTACTTATTTTTTCTTACTTATCTATTGAAGAATAGATAGTTCTTATTTACATAAATACTGTATTTACCCAAAATGTCATTCTAATATTTTAATATGATGTTAATACTCTCCAGTCTAAATCAGCACTGTACTTAAAGAACATGACAAGTTTATATACTAGTCAATGTAACACCCAGGACATAATTTTTCTGGTCTTTGTAGACAGCTAACCAATATTTTCTCCAAGCAATTATGGCGAGCCTTCATAGCTTTGTCTTTATTATGAAGATATTGAATTAAATATTTTCCAAAATTTATTCACAATATTCTGTACACTGAGATCTTAGAATGGATAAGAGACTCTGTAAGTGCTAATGCCAGAAGGTTGTCACTATCCTACTCTTTCTACAGACCGTAAGATTTATTAATCAACGTCATGAATATGGGGGCAGCCAAAAAAAGACCTGAATTATCTTCGGGAGGGCAGGCCCCTTGCAGCACAATTCCTCTGCTAGGTGAGTGTTCTAGGAACCCGTCTGGATCAGTGCACCAGCTGGAGCTGTGAGAGGCTGCATTCAGCTTCGGTGAACTTTGTTTCGAAGACCCTTTCAATGTGTCTGCCCGTTTCATGTTGGGTGATTTACAAGCGCATCTGCTCACACCACACTGAGCGTGCAGCAGTTTTTGACCAAAAATGGCATGATCCCCATGCCCCACCCTCCCTATTCACCTAATCTCATCCCATCAAAAGGAAATACTTTGCCGATGTGGAAGAAATGAAACAAAAATCAGCAGAAGCACTAAAAAGCATCAAAATCTGTGAGTTCAAAAACGATTTTGAGCAGTTGAAAAAAATATCTCAATAGGTAGATTGCATTAAATGGAGAGTACTTTGAAGGTGACTGAAGTTTAAACATGTAAGAATAAGTACACAATTTTTATAAATAAATTCTGTTTTGGGGGGGTCCCCCTAGTAATCTTGTGCATACCACCTACAAAGAAAATACTCACTCAACCATTCATTCATTCAACAAATATTTATTGAGAATCTCTTATGTGCCACTCACTGAGCCATATATTATCTGAGGGAAGATTGTGAACAAAGGAGACAAGTGTCCTGCCTTCATCCTAACAGGGCCTTTTGTACATGCTGGAAAGGCTACCGAAATCCAAGTGTGGCAGATTCCCAGTCACAGAGAACACTCCTGCAGTGCAGTCTGTGTAGACCATCTGTCTCTCAGCCAATAACTTAACTGACCAACTGATGGTGCTATTTTTTCAGTTTGGAGGTGGGAATTTATCAGTAGAAAGAATAAATAGTGGCTCTCCCACGGGATCCTTTCATTAATAAGAGTTACATGTAAAGTGCTTCAAAGGGGGTATCCCTTAAGGAAAAGTCTTAAAGCAATCACTGTTTTACAGGTCAGACTTCTATGTGGGTCTTACCTGAATAAGTTACACAAGGAAACTTACACAAGTGGCAGACCTGTAAGAGGGAACTCGTGTTTACATTTCAGACATTTTGTTTTGCATATGAATATAGTATTAATATAAAATATGTTTGAATTGTAAACAAATACTGAGTATTTACAGTGAAGTGCACTGATGCACTCAACTTACTTTGAAAAACAACAAAAATTATGATATATTGATGGATGGACAAGGTGGGGAAGGATGTGTTATAAAGCCAACTATATTAAAACTATATCTTTTATTGAGAAATCTAGGCAGTGAATATCTGGGTGTTCACTGTATAATCCTGGCCTCTGTACATTTGAAATTTTTATAATAAAATGCTGGGGAAATGTGAAGGACAAAAATGTTAAGCAAAAAATAAAATATATGTATAGTTTTAAAGCATGTAGTACTACTTTATGGAATTAATGTTTACTTTTTACTTATACAAATATGCACAAGTACATTTTTATAAAATATATTCAAACATTACAAATAAAACCTTCCTTGACCAACACCCCACATCCTAGACTATTTTCTACAACTAAATCTTGTTATGAAATTCATATGCGTATTCCAGATTCACATATATTCATTGATGTGTGTGTGTGTCTAAGGATATATGCCAATATTTCCCTCTAGAGGTGTATCTGACACATAGTAGGTGCTCAAAAATATATGTTAAATGAATATGGTCCTTCAAAAATTGATTAAATAAGCCATAAACTCAAGCAAATAGGATAACGTTATTACCCTGTAGAAAAAATAGTGGGGTTTTTTGTGGCCTCCTTATGCCAATTTGGAGTCAGAAGCTTCATTCTAAGTGGACACAGAGTTGAGCACAATATTGACTTGATAAAGTCATCACGTTCCAAAGTTGGTTAGTTTAGCCATTGAATCACTCACACATTAATTGACACAGTCAATAAGCATTTATTGAGTATTTATTGAGTACCCCGGATGTTCAAGGCACTCTGCTTTAGGCCTCAGGTTATAACAGGTTTTTTCAACTTTGGCACTATTGACACATTGAGCAACTTTTGTTGTAGGGCTATCCTGTGAATTGTAGGATGTTTAGTAGCAACGCTGACCTCTCCCCACTTCTCACCAGTAACACTACTCCCTCTAGTCATGACCATCAAAAATTTCTCCTGGCATTGACAAGTGTCCCCTTGGAGTCAAAATCATCCCCAGTTGAGAAACACTGGGCCACAAGAAGGCTGTGGCCTCTGTCCTGGCCAGTGGCTTCAGACCACTGTGCATGGCAGTCTTCCTTGAACACACACTCTACCCCGACGAGATAAGAAGTTACATTGACTATATAAACACAAACACCATACCATCCTCCCCATCCTCTTTCTCCCTGTTGTCTAGAAACTTATCATTTTAAATTTATTACCAGAAAATATATCATCAAAGTACATTTTCAGGCAATATAGGTACCATTCCTCCCTTTTTCAAATGTCCTATCCTTAAGGGGGAGAGAGTATAGATGGAGTTGGAGGGGTTTAGAGAATGAGGTTAGAAATCATCATCAGTCCACCAAAAGTGAATTTCACCCTCTTCCTATACAGAAAACCTCCTGCAACCTTGTATAGAGCTGAATAAAACAAAGACAAGTGTAACCCTCATTGGGGCATCATGCTATTCATCTAACCTCCCTAAGTCATGGGAATGCCCTATGGATCACCTGAACAGCTGGCCTCTAATTCCTCCGTTGCAATTGTGTAAGCATGGCACGTCCCATAGGGATGGTATAAAGCAGACACTCAGTAAATATTTGCAGGAGGGATGGATGAATCACACTGCATAAAATGTAAGAGGGCTGTGATGCCAAATGATTGCTATTGTATACGGAAGCATTGCTGACTCTGCTTGAGATTAAAGAGATACATACCTTTTTCTCTTACCGTTCGGCACCGCCGAATTTATTTGCTCTTTTCACAGGACATTAGTTTACTTGCATATGATGATTAACAAAATTTCCATCCAATTCAATAAAGGATATATGTTAAAAGATAAGTTTAAAAACCACTCTTTAATCTGCATGCTAAAAGCTAAAAGTTTGCACAGGGAATATTTCCGTTTATTTCTACCACGTGGAGTATTTCAATTTAGTTCTATTGCCCCATATTTCTACAGAACATTAATAAAATTGTGATTCATTAACTTCATTCATGCATTCACTATGAAAATAGAGCAGTAACATATTCATTGTTAAATAGACTCATTATGAAACTAATTTGCAAATTACATTAAGTCCTTATTTTCTAAGACAAACCACATTTTATTCACATTGCAAACAATTATTTCAGAAGTCCTAACCACATTCCTTGTTTTACAAATTCCGTTTGCACAAACTTCTCAAGTTACTGACAGTAGTCCCCGCTTTTCTGTGCAGGACGCGTCCCAAGGCCCCCAGTGGCTGCCTGAAACTGCCAATAGTACTGAACCTTATATACACTATGTTTTTTCTTTCACATACTCATCTGTTCACTTAGAGGAAGCACTTCACAGCTTCTGTTCGGTATCTCTGAGTTGCCAGCATCATTACTTTTACACTCGGGGCCATTAGTGAAGTAAATAAAGGGCTCCTAGAACACAAGCCCTGCAATGGCGCCGCAGTCCATCTGACAAACGAGACGGTCGCTAAGTGTCGAACGGGCGGGAAGGGACGCAGCAGGGAGACTCTGGACAAAGGAGTGATTCACGTCCTGGGTGGGTTGGGGCAGGACGACATGAGATTCCATCACGCTACTCAGAATGGCATGCAATTTAAAACGTGAATTGTTCATTTCTAGAGTTTTCCATTTAATATTTTTAGGCTATCGCTGACTACAGGTAACTGAAAGTGAAACTATAGATAAGCAGGGGCTCCTGTACCTCCTTTAGATAAAGATTACATCATGTATCTCTGTCCAGCAGAAGTTTAATTATACCAATTACATAAAGCTTCAAATAAAATGAAAATTTTCACTTAGAATATTCTATATTTAAATGCAATTTTCTTTCCCTCTCTGATTTGTATATTCCTGCCTTGACCCTGGGGAGCTGTGAAATCATCATCTATCTTCTTTTCTATTTTCGTACTGTCATTTTTTTTTTTCCTCTGAAATGTAACATAGAATCCAAGCAGCATGGCAAGAGCTTTAAATACAATGTCTAAGCCTCTTTGGAGATATAAAATCCATCATCCAAAACAGGTTTTATGTACTCCCTATGTAGTGAGACTCATAATACTGTTTATTACTGGGAATAGACTAGTACAATTTGGTTTGCCAGGAGAAAGAAAAAGCCTCATTTATTACTCATAGAGATGCCCCATACACTAGAGCCTGTCGTTCTTTAGCAGCTCTAGTTGAGTAGCCAGTAGGTGTTACTGTTCAAGGATAATTCACCAACAAAAGCAATAGAACCAAACTGCTTAAAAATGGCATCAGCAGGGACTGGCATTGCCTGTTAGTGGGTGTCAGGAGGAAACAGACGGACAGGGTCACTCTTGCTGTTTCTGCCCTTCTCTTAGTCCACATACCCTACCTCTCAAGACAGATGGCCAGAAGTTGGAATTCTCAAATGGAGAGCTGCGACCTTTTCAGATCTTTACAATGCAGTTTCACTAAGAATCTCAATTTAAACAGTGAGGGCATTTAAGTCATGCCTGGGAACAGGATGAAAGGGGTGATGTTGCCCACCCTGCCCCGCAAAACATTCTGAATGTTAGTGTGGCTTAGTAGCTCCTAAACTTAACAAAAGTACGACTTAGGGATTGTTTACGAAGGTGAATAAAAACTAAATAGTAGAGTGAACGTACTGATGCTTTAATGTGTAAGTCAAGAATTAGTAATGGACAAAGAAGAATAGATGATATCACACATAAATGCCTTAGGCAAACTTGGTTGACTGTGTCAGTTTAAAATATTTAGCTGTCTAGAAATGGCTAAGATCAATACCAGTGTTATCTTTCTTGGTAGATATCTACAAATTATCAGTAAACTATTTAGGTTGCATTTAATTATACTTTATCTTTATTTTCCTTAAAATTAAACCTACTAGGAAGGAATAGAGTAGATAATAAGTTGTAGAAGAAAATTGATCTCTGTAGATGATGGCAGTGTTTCCATGAGCGTGTCAAGGAATCTAAGATTTTTGTTTCTTTATAAAAACAAACAAAAAATGTAGCCAGTCTCAAGCCACAAAATCAAGTATGCAAAAAGATATCTTAATTCTATATTCTTTAAATCAATTTTCCATTCTGGTAAGAGTATTCAGCTTCAGCCATCCTAAGTTCTCAACAGTTCACCCTACCCAATCACAGAGCCTGGGCCAATGTTTAATGATGTGTTAGAGCGTGCAGAGGCTTTGGAAAGATCTTTACATGATCATCAAACATGTTTCCTCATAGATGCAAATTGTCTTGGTTCACACAGTTCCTCCTTTTCTGTCAGTGCCTTTGGGACATAGAAATATTTGCAGACACTGAGAATCTGGGGTTAGGATGCCAAACCCCTACCTGTACCACATGACCTGCTGAAGTCATACTGGAGTGATGGCAAAGAGCATTCTCTCTAATTTGTTGCCAGTAACACTTATTGTCATGGTCCCTGGCTGGGATATCATCAGAGGCCCCTGAATAAAGTGGTAACTAGTTTCCAAAGATGGTCCCCACAGGAACAATATCTACCAGTATTCAGACCCTTGTGGAGTCCCTCCTGTAATGAATGGGGCTCATCCTGTGACCCCTGCAAAGCAAGATGTGGCAGAAGTGATGCTGTACCAGATTTGGGATTAAGCCCCAAGGGTTGGCAGCTTCCAATATTGCAGTTTTGGGAGCCCTGACACACCAATACGGAAAACCCAAACACCATATGGACCGCTAGTGAGGATCCATAGAGAGAGACAGTCCTGAGACCATAGGCAGAGAGACACAGAGGCTGTTCTACTTTCTGGCCTTTCAACCATCACCCCCAGCACCAGTGAATGAAGCCGTGTTAGGTGTCCCAGGCCTGGCCGCCACTTGGCTGCAATGCCCTGAAGATGCCAACTGAGATCAGCAAAACAATAAAATAAAGAAAAATTAAAAACCTATTCATCCAAGCCCCGGTCAATACACAGAAGAGAGTAGAAAATAGGGAGGCCAAGAAATAGGGGAGAGCCAACTGGGCAGTTCAAGTTCAGATAGAAGTAACCAGTTATTAAAACTGATTTTCTACCCCAGGAATCACAGTAAATAAGAAATAAATGAGAAATAACAACACGGTCATTTTAAGCCCAAACCTTTGGAGTGATTTGTTATGTAGTAATATACCACCAAAACAGAGAAAAGATATCTATCATCTTCTGCTAAATATAATACTTGCTGGGTAACAAGTACTGCTTCTATGCATTCCTCACCCACCTCGACTTTCTCCCTTACTCTGTGGCCTACCAAATGCTCCTAGAGTTTACCAGTATGGTGTGCCCTCCCTGTCTATCTTCCCACGTGTGAACCTCTGATATAGGGAACAGGCTCTCCCCTCACCATCTATGTTTTCTCCCTCCCCCACTTCCCAGCTGCTTTGCAGGTCATGGGGATGGGGGAAAGCTGCAGCATTTTACTTGGGTGCAGCCCTAGAAGGCTGGTCGACAGGGGAATTTGCAGTGGACACTGCCTGGGTGGGGCACTCTACTGGGTACCCTAGCTCTCCTTCCCCCTTGAAGGACACACGTCTCCCTGAGAGGTGGAGGGACCTTAGCTACGACCCCCCGCTGTGCCCCACGCATGCCCAACTGAGCTGCCTTTGTTCTGGGCAACAATTGGGAAAAGTGGCTCCAGTTGTATGAACCCACCTGCTTCTACCCTAAGGACTGTAGGAGAGTATTGGAGAGAAAACCTCGGTTTCAACACTTTCAAGATGTTTTTCTGTGCCTTCCTGGCAGGATGTGGGGGCAGTCAATGGTGAAATTCAGGACCAGAAGACGCCTTGCCCCTCGATCCTCTGCAAGTAGAGTCCCATAGACTGGTCTGGTGCCATTTGGGCTCCACATGCAGTGCCTGACCTTCCCGGCCTGTACTGTTTGGACACCACCACTCAGGCACTCCCTGCAAACCCTCCTCCCTGGAGCTCTGGGAATCTTGGCCCCCAGCTTCAGCTAAATGCAGGCATGGCTTCCAATTTCAGCCACACATTGGCGTCACCCTGGAGCTGTTAAAAATTACCGCTTCTGCTGTTGGGTTTTCCTTGCTGTATATGATGTTATTGGAACAACTGACAAAGGTCTCAAACAGGCCTGTAGATTAAAGAGTAGTAGTATTGTTAATATCCTGAACTTCAATAATTGTTTTGTGGTTACGGATGAGAATTCCTTGTATTTGGAAAGTATGCACAGAAGTATTTAGGGCCAATATGTATCATTTCTGCAACTTTTAAAGAAGTTCAGAAGGATTATATATGGGAGGGATTTGGGTGAAGGGTATCTGGGAATTCTTTATACTATTGTAATTTTTTTGTAAGTCTGCAATTATATCCAAATAAAAAACTGTAAAAACAAATAGGACTTATGCCTGGGTCCCACTGAAACTTTAACCAGAATCTCTGGAAGCAGCAGGGCTCAGGCATCAGCATTTATATATCTTCAGGGAGATTCCAGTGTGGAGCTGGCACTGAAAACCACTGCATTAAGCGTGCCAGGAGAAGGATTCTGAGAGAGTCGACAGAGGCCAGGAGACAGGGGTGAGCCAATTGGGCAGGTCAAGTTCAAATAGCGGTAGCCAGTTATTTTTGTTTCAAAACTGATTTTCTACCAGCATCGCCTGGATTTTGCCCCCATAAATGATGGAAAATGACAACTACCTGACAAATAACATTATTTTAAAACAACCACAAACACTAATGTTAGTGGATGCCTCATTATATGATAGTGAGCAAGGAAATCTGTTACCTCCACTCCCACCCTACCAGGAACAACTCCTTAAATTATCAGCTCAATTCACCCTCCACCCACTGAGACTTTACTCTCTTATGCAAGAATCAACCATACTTTTCTCACTGTATCTTACAGCAATCAAAATCTTACATTTTTAGTGATGTCAGTCACTTTAGGAATTTTTTGACTAGTCTGGGCATTTTCAGGTAGAATTTACATCATGTGCAGTATATTTGTGAACATGAGTTGAACGAAATCTTATAGCATAAAATTACACAAATGCTTTCTAGTTGCTACATAAGATTCTGAAGTTGGCAATGAATTTATTTGTCGCCAGAGTGTAAATCTCCTTCACAGAAGCCTATGGATTTTTACCAGACATGACTGCTACAACCAACACTTCCTCCACTGAGAACTTCAACTCCCCTACATCCTCTTTAGTGGGGCAGCTTTGCACGAGGCTGGCTCATCTTCTGGACCCAGGATGGCTGCCAAAGCTCTAGGACTCACAACCAGACTCAGCAAGGTGAAGAGGAAGGAGACAATGTCTCTTCACTGATGACTTATGAACAGTAAAGGGCTTCAAAATCCACCCTGTAGCATTACCATTGCATCATATTGGCTGCAACGGGGTCACACCCTCATTTCTAATCCAGAAACCGACAAGGCATATGTGTGGTATTGGATACCTAGGATCCACCTCTTGCTGCTGGATATGAAGTCAACATCCCCAAAGGCATCCATCCAGAGAGGAGCAGAACAGACGTCTCCTGGTGGCTTGTGAGAAATATAGGTTCTCAGTTTCTTCTCAAGACCTGCTATAGTTTAACTAGATACACAGGTGAGTCATATGCACATTTAAGTTTGAGAAGTACTGCCCTAAATTAGAACAGTGAAAAGCAGATACCCAAACAAAATATTAATGGGTCTGGTGGTAGGAAGAGTGGCCAAGGGAAATAGCATTTGGGCAGGGCCACACTGTGCCTGCCATATCATTTCTTTACAGTAACAGTGCTCTAACTGAGGTTGAATTTTGCAATCGATGGAATGTCTGTGTTCCCCCCAAGTTCACATGTTGGAATCTTAACCATCGATGTGATAGCATCAGGAAGTGGAACATTTGGGAGGTAACTGGGAAATAAGAGGGGAGGCTTCATGAGTAGAGTCAGTGCCCTCACTAAAGGGCCCCCAGAGAGCTCTCTTGCCCTTTTTCTGCCATGTGGGGACACAATGAGAAGACTGCCATCTACAAACCAGGAAAAGGAGCCTCACCAAGAACCAGACCACATGGCACCCTGATCTTGGACTTCCAGCCTCCAGAACTATGAGAAATAAATTGCTGTTGTTTATAAGCCACCCAGTCTGTGCTACTATGTGATAGCAGACCCAAAGGACTAAGATAAATTTCTAAGGTTTATGGATTTAATAAACTCTCCAAACTTTTAGTATTGAGGGCATTAATGATTTTTTTCTTAATATTGGTGCCTTTTAATCAAAATGGCAGTGGCTGAAGGTCGAATGCATATTTGATAGCATAACAAAGTAAAGGATGTTTGTATTTATAAGAAATGCCTTATTTAAAAATATACATCACAACTCCTGTCCAGTTTTGAGAGGGAAATCCCCTGTTCTTAAATATCAAAAGCATTGATAGAGGTTTTAATGATGATTGTTTCATTTTCTTCCTTTGCTTAGTTTAAACTTTAATGTAGAGGGTATGGGTCTCAGCCTACATGTTTACAAAATAGTTTTTTTTTGTAACTAAGCTTAATTTCTATATTGAACATTCAACCCACTGGATGGTAGGTGTGGTAGGATGAATAATGGCCCTTCAAAGATGTCCACATCCTAATCCCTATAACGTGTTATCTCATATGGCAAAAAGGGACCATGTGGATGTGAGTAAGGATTGAGATGGAGAGATGACCCTGGATTATCCAGGTAGATCTGCTGTAATCACAAGTTCCTTGTAAGACAGAAGACGCTGTGAATATAGAAGCAGAGAGAGAAGATGTGATGTAGCTTTGATGATAGAAGAAAGAACTTCAAGCCAAGGAATGTAAGTGGTCAGTAGAATCTGGAGATCTCAAGGAGATTCGCTTCTATAGCCTCCAAAGAAACACAGCCCTATTGATCTACTTTAGACTGTTGGCCTCCAGAACTGGAAGATTATAGATTTGTGCTCTTTTAAATTAAGTATGTGCTAATTTGTTATAACAGCAGTGGGAAACTTACACAGTACTTTAAAGTCAGTCTTGGGGATCCTCCCCTTCCACAGGCATCTGTCAAGATCCTGGGGATCAGCCACAGCGCTCAGATGCTGGGAGGAGGCCCACCTGGTGTGCAGTCATCCTTCCACACATGGCTGCCAACTGCTGCCATTTCTATTTGTGTGCCCCTTCAGCTCCATGGCTCCCTCGACCCTAAAGCCTCAGTGCACAGATTCTGGAAGAATCTATGTGGACAACCACTCTACTATTTCTAGGGGGAGCTACATGATTTGTACAAAAAATAAGAGGGAAATGTCATTAAACACCCTAAATGCAAAGCTTTTTCCTTTTTTCAGCTGTTTCTCTCTCACCTTGTCAGAGTGCATTTTATTTGCTATTTAATGCTAGTCTATGTAAATAAATATTAAAATACTAAATAATTATCATGAATGTCACTGTTTATGTTGTGCAATGCCAGTTTTAAATGCAAATAGAGGGACATCTAATGCAGATGTACAATTCCTAAACTACACAATTCACCATTTGTAGTGAGTAGGGTACATGCATTATGTACTTTGTTTTTACCACATCAGTGGAAACTCTGCACAAAACTAACCCGACCATTTTTATTTCACTTCTAGATATGTATACATTCTACCCACACACTCTACCTTAGGTTGCTGATGAGTAAGGAAGGACTGAAATGAAAAGGAACTATGGTCTCCTCATTCCATTTCCTTCTACATCATCATTTTCAGCCTAGGGGGTTGACTAATATAGGAAAGTAACAAGTAAGAAAGGCTATGTCAAGTCCCTTGATTGAGGTCATTCCTGGTCTGTAGGGTGCAAGTGCCTTCTTTCTGCTTTGGAAGCTCCTTCTGGTTCCGATGGGAAACATAGACTCTTGGGGCCATCAGCACCCCCAATTACTCAGTCACAGATACAGCACACTTATTTACTGCGAGCCCACTGGAATTCTGAGCTGAGACAACATTGGAAAATGGTCCTCTGCTCACGCACGCACTCTGCTTTCCCATCAGATTTCACTCACAAAACCCAAGTTCAGAGACAAAATCATTAAGATTTTCAAGAAAGCAGCAGCAGAGCATTAAACCAAGCAGGTGGCCTTATTTGAGAGGATACTTCCTCTCTGGACTCTCACTTCCTTCCTAATGTTTCTGTCCAGGAGGCTGGGGTCAAGGGCCCTCTACTTCACTACTTCCTGTCTCCACAGAAAGATTCCTTTCCCAAGTCCAAAGGAATCTTCATCTAGTTTAGGAGATGGAAGCAAATCTCTTTCCTTTATTTTTTTCTAAACCTCGTGTCTATGTCTAGAACCCTCTCCATTTCCCTGAAGCTTAGATGATTTGCACACCAGCTCTTTATGCCCTTGTCTCCGTCCCTATCCCAGTCAACTCCTGGGATGGCCACAGCAGAGCCTCCTGAGATCTTTACAGCGTTTTCTGTCTGGATCCTCACTTCCCCTTGGGCATGT
Organism: Pteronotus mesoamericanus; assembly: GCF_021234165.1. Classification (NCBI taxonomy): domain Eukaryota; kingdom Metazoa; phylum Chordata; class Mammalia; order Chiroptera; family Mormoopidae; genus Pteronotus; species Pteronotus mesoamericanus. Next base: position 11,657,096 of record NW_026555321.1, read on the forward strand.
CTGGTCTTTCCTGCTCCCTAGGTCAGTGACTGGTAATGGCCACTTAGCCTTACCTAGTATTTTTTTTCTGGAGTCCGTGGTCCCAACCATTTTACTTCCACTTGTAAAATAACTAACCAGGCTATACTTCTTAGGACTAGAAAGGCTGTGTTAAGCCCTCTGGAGCTCTCTTTATAAAGACTCCAAAAGTCTTTTTAATAAATTTAGCACTGCAGGGCTTAGGCATATGGTTAAATAGAATGTGTAGGTTAGAGTAAGCAGGTTCTGTGGGAGAGTTAATGAGGCACTGAAAATTATGTCATTTATCCCTAATGTTGTAATGAAATATGACTGACACCATACAAATTTCATTTCTTCTCCAACACACATTCTTATAAAAGCTCAATAAAAGAGCTTCTATTGAGAACAGATTTTGATATTTCTGTTAGCTTCCTCAATAAGTTGCCAGATTTCTTTTAAACACAACTTTTATGGACACAGTTAATTATATGCTTAAATGAAAGTGCATTTACAATATTTTATCATTACTATCTACGTAATTACTCAGAGGCAATGTGAAAACCATGTGCAATTGTATAGATGGAAGATATTTTTATTTTAAGGTTTTCTGCCTTGAAGAAGGGAAGTGGCATAAACTACCAAAGAAACATTTTTCTATTCGAAACTTTATCAGAATGCCTATGTATAACTAAAAAATTTTCCCTGTGTGAATGTATATGTTTAGGTGGTTGAAAGGATCTTTAGAATCATTTACAATCACTTGTTTATATAGGCACGGTTCATGGGCGAAGGGGAAAAAAATCTTCAGCAAAGTAAATACCAGTTTAAGTGTTTTTTCTTGTGCTGTTTCATCAAAGTCAAATTCTCAAAGCCCGACCCTTCCAAGTAGTAGCAAATTACTTTGCACTTACACTACTGCCTGTTTCTTTATCAAAATCCCAGTTGGGAGCACATAACATCAGGAAGAAAAAGAGCACAACCTTTAGATTACAGAAATAGGGACAGTGGACAGAAAGCTGCATATTTATAAAAGCTATTCCACCAGGCCACGGCAGAGGGCACCATTTACACTGCTCTCTGCACCAGGCAACACCATACTTCAGGTGTTCATTTTCCTGTTGTTTCTTAATGTTTCTTATTATTTCCAAATTCGGTACAGAGGTCAGGAACATGGCGTCTGCTTAGTTTTGAATCTTACCACTTCTCCTGGAAACCAAATAGAACAACAAGGAGAACAAAAATAAAGCCATGAAATACATCTTTGGTGAAAGTAGGAGACAGAAAAAAACCCACAATCTCCAAATTATGTGTAAATGTGGCCAAAAGAAACTGAGCCCAGGTCCTGTGCAGGAAGCTGCCAGATGTAGTGGAGAGGAATATGGAGTGCAGATGAGGCGTTTCGCTATGAAACGTTGGAAATCAACATCTGTAAAATATAATAAAATAGAGTAAACTCTATTTGAACAAAAATTAACGCCAGGGTATAATAATAGCTGAAGGCAATGAAGAAAGGTATGAAAATTCTGAGTGGAATCTAGAAAAGGCAAATCTCAAAAAAATGCCACCTTTTGAAAAAGAAAAGAGATGTCTCAGAAGACAGGGGTTATGCCCCCTCATTGTAGGAGCCAGTGAAGGGCTCGAGCAAGTTCAGGGTTTGTGGCAGAAGGACTGTGGGATCCGGCTAGGTTCTGTGAGCCAAAGGAAGTGAGGTTACATGGAGAGCCCTATTATCAAGAAACAGTCCATAATGGTAGCAACAAAGCAGGAAGACCTTGGGAACTCACTTGCCCCAAGGGCTATATACATTTCAGACAAAGGAGACCTCAGGACCAGAAAAATTAACATAATGTTAAAAGGGTGAGTTCTTCAAAAACACATAATAAAAATAATTCACAATCTAAATGAGAAAAATAAAATGATTATATGCACTGATGTTGAAAGGTATTTGACAAAATCCAACACTCATTCATGATAAAAATTATCAGCTAACTAGAAATAGAGAAACTTCTTCAACTTGATAAAAAAATCTATTAAAAACCTGTAAGAAAAAGAAGATCAAAGCTGTAAATATTAAAATGGCAATGAATTCACAACTATCAACAACTGAATCTAAAATACAAACTAAGCAAACAAGCAGAACAGGAACAGAATCACAGATATGGAGATAATTTGTTGGGTTATCAACTGGGAAGGGGAAGGTGGAGAAATAGGGGAAATGGTGCAGGGATCAAGAAGTACAGATTGGTATGTCTAAAATAGGGGGATGTTAAGAACAGTATAGGAAATGGAGAAGCCAAAGAACTTATATGCATTATCCATGGACATAAACTAAGGGAGGAGATTACTGGAGGGAATGGGGGTACCAGGTGGAGAGGGGCAAAGGGGAAAAATTAGGACAACTGTAATAGTATAATCAATGAAATGTATTTTTTAAAAATACCTATAACTAACATCTTACTAAATGGAGAGAAACTAGATGCCTGGGAAAAGGGAAACAACATCCTTTCTCACAACTTCTATTCTACATCATATTACAACTCCTAACTGGTACAATAAGACAATAAAAGGAAACAAAGACATATAGATTGGGAAAGAAAAAGTAAATTTATCCTTGTTTGCAGATGGCATGATTATGTATGTAGAGAATTCCCCCAGAAAATATCAACATGAAACTCGTGCTTCTAATTATGGCATTTTGCAAAAAGCAAAACTATAGCAATAGCAAAAATAGTAGTGGTTGTCAGAAGTTCAGGAAATGGGGGAAGTATTAAGTAAGTGAGTTTTGGGGAAAGTGAAAGTATTCTGTGTGATACTATAATGGTGAATAAGTGACACTGTGCATTTATCAAAATCTATAGAACTTCAGATTTCCAAGAGTGAACTTTAATGTTATGTCAATGTTGAAAAAATCATTTAGACTGGAATATATAATGTGAGAATAATCTATCTATATTGAGAATGTATAAAACAATTTTATTGAAGGGCGTAGAGGGAAAAGTTATTGACCTGAGAAACTTTTGAAATGAAGGGAGAATGTAAAATTAAAGGCAAAAAAATTGTACATAACCATTGTACTATAGTTGATCGAGTTGTTTCTCAACAATAGGGGTGTGGATTAACAATTTTAATACTACTACACACACAGGAATTAAGCAATTAAATAAATGGGTCGCAGATCCACTGATGGAGTGGGAGGCTACAGAGATAAGCAAGAGGAAGAGACTAGAGTGATCCATGGAGTAATGGATAAGAATTTGAGACATCAGTATGAACTCATGTTTAGTTCAATATAGATACAATGGTTACATATAGAAATATTTATAGATACAAATCCAGGTGAGTCTACACACATGTATTTCCTTGTCCTCTTGTCTGAGGGAGACTAGAAGCTTCAATGATCCAGCAGTATCACACACACCTAGTGCTGAGATTTTGATTTCTAGTATCATTCTCCAAATAAAGAAACCATAACTCCTTAGAGAAATAGTGGATTCTCAGACATGGGGCAGTAAATAAACAAGATGAGCCTGGAATATCTCATAATGTCAGAAAGTAATGAAGTGCAAAGAAAGAACCCAAGATCATAGGAATGTGCCAAAAAGACACAGGAGTTCACCAAAGGAGCTTCCGGTGGCCACAAGTGCAACAATTTGAGCAACAAAATAATGTAATATTGGATTAAATTATAAAACAAAAACCATGATTCATGATATAAATAAATAGTTGAATGAATAAATAAATGGGGACGGGGGAGACAAATCTTCCATGCAGAAACAATCCCCAATGATTTATATAGTCACTCCGCCCTCAAGGAGGCAAGCCTAACTCCCTATTCCTTAAGGTGGGCTACACATAAAAACTTTTTTCCAGAAAGTACATTGGAAAAGGAGGGGGAAAGTATAACTTTGCAGTAGAGAAACCTGACAAACACTATATTAATGATCAAGATCAACATCAACCATGATTAAGTGATAGAGATGATGGGAATGAAATTTTTCCTTTTTGGTCTTTCTCCCTAGAAGTCATAATGCCAGTCTAACCATGAGAAAAATATAAGACAAATCCCAGTTGAGAGACATTCTACAAAATATTTAATCAGCATTATTCAAAACAATCAAGAGCAACAAAAACAAAATGAGCCTGAGAAACTGTCACAATCTAAGGTGAAGAATGACTACATGTAATGTACTATCTATCCTTAAGGGGATTCTGGAAAAGAAAAAGGACATTAGATTTTAAAAAATAAGGAAATCTGAATAATGTATGGACTTCAGTTCATTGTAGTGTATTGATATTTGCTCATTAATTGTGACAAATGTACCATACTAATACAAGATATTAATAATACAGAAAATTGGGGATGTGGATGTACAGATGCTAGCCTTATAATTTTTCTGCAAATCTAAAACTGTTAAAAAAGTAAAGTTTATTTTTTGAAAAGGCAAGAATCAGAACAGTAAAAAAGAAAAAAGAAAGGACAAACACACCACCCATACCAATGAGCTACTAGAAAACAAAGTGAAAAAGCAAAATTCCCTACATAGAAAAATGACACCAATATTCTAACATGAAATTTCTTTAAATTAATGAGGTAAGTCCCCTATGAAGACCACAGAGCAGAAATAGGAGTCAGAGAAAATGGGGCCAGACAACAGGAGAAAGTGAAACAGTAACAGATAAAACTCAGAAAAGGAAGAGACAAAATCATTTCTTAAAAAAAAAACTACAAGGAGCATGAGAGAAAATAGATACCATAGAAAGACACAGAACATAGAGGATAGAAGTGGATCAAGCAAATAAAACAACTCAAAAGTAATAAAAGATATTTAAAAAAATTTTTTTATAAAAGCAAAAGACATAGAAGACATAGGCACACCTGGAGGTGGAATTTCTGAAGAAAAAAACTAAAACAATAGAATAGAACAGATATGAAAAAATATAATTCAATAAAATTCTCCTGATGTCTGAAACAAGACTTAAATTTTATATATTAAAAAGGAACACCATGCAAGTAAAATTAACCCAGGATAGCCAGCGTTAAGATATATACTATTAAAATTGACTATGAAAAGAATGTGCAGGCCAAACATTTTTATATCCAGTCAAATTGTCCTTTAAGAATAATGACTGGTAGCAAACAGTTTTGAACATGAAAATTAGAGTGGGTGGGGAAGGTGTGTGTGGAGGCACTATGGGTATGGTATAGGGGAGGACCAGACATCTTTTATTAATTATTACAGGCAAAGGCCTAATTAAAATTTTATAGAATTATTAATCATAGATTTGCAAATAGCACATTTCTGAGAGACATGATAAAAAGTTTCAGATAACTCTGTAGCTTCTGTTATCCTGCAGTAATAAAACATGATCAACTGCTCTGCACCCTGCCAAGAATGACTCAAGAGCAGACATGTTGACTTAGGATTCCTGCAAAAAGGGTAAATGGACCGCAGCATTTTCTGGATTTGGAAGAGGTCATAAACAAACTTTGATAAGTAGCTTGTCCATTTTATGGCCTACTTATCTGTAAGGAAAATATGTAACATAAAAACTGAGCAATAATAGCAATAGCTTTAGTTTTTCTAATAATAAAATCTAACTATGAGTCTTAATCTTTCAACAACACGGCTGAAGTATGATATCAGAAGTGCTCACGACAGCATTTGGCAAGATAAAGAAAATTTAGTTCAAATGTCATTAAGTTCAAGTCCAAATCTTTCGATTCACATTATCAATTGTTTTATTTCTCTTGCTTAGTGATTTTAAAATTAGGATAATCCTCAAGAAGATGAGAGGGTATGATCTCTGTCTGAGTAAGTTTGATACTTCCCTGGCTGTGTATCTCAACCTTATCTGGGAAATTTTTCAGGTAACGATTATAAAAAGTGACTATTTAAGTATAAATGTTTTTCAAAGGGGAGATTTTGTTTGTATTTATTTTTGTCTTTCATATCAATTTATAGGATCGCTTTTAGTCATTGTTAAGGTATTAAAGGATGAAATACATCTTTACTCTCAGCACTGTTAACAAGAGCTAATTAAATCATTTTCTCCACTAGTCTGTAACTTGGGAGGGGGAGGTGGGGTCGTGTAGGGCTTCCTTTGGACAATGTGATGCAAGCTATGAGCCCTCTCCAGAGCAACTTCTCCTCTTTGCATAGACTTTGCATATAATTTCAGAAAGGTCAAGGACCCTAAAGCCCATAAGTAAATAAAGCCCCCAGAACAGGGACTTGAGGTCGAACATTCTTGAGCTGATCCTTCATTAAAACAGAACTGAGAAATGCGGCTTGTAACCATAGGTTGTTAGCTCATCTCAGTCACACATTTAAGTAAGAGATATTCTTGAAAAGTAATTCCTTAATATAAACATAAATTTTAATATCAGTTTTCCCCTTGTCATTTTATGGTGAGTATCTATCTCCTTTGGAAGCTCCTTTCCATTTGAAAACTGATAATAGGTTGCAACTCCACTCCCATTTCCAGGCTTGTTAAGAGCTTTCGTTCCTATAAATTCTCTTTTGATCTTTGTTTTTCTAAATGGTATGACCTATATTTATGAATAATTTTAGACACTAATTTCAGTAATCATATTTTCTGAATTTGAGGAGCGAAACATTCTGCATTGTCTTTAAATTTGAACATAATAACCCCACTATGGCTATACCTACCTGTTCAAATACAGTAATATCTGTAATTTAGTCAAATTAGCATTGTACTAAATGAGAATCTAATATCTCATAGTTTTATGAAAATTGCTTAGGACCAGAAGTATAGAGAAAAAATAACTTATTCTAAAGTGCAAACCACATAGGTGAGATGACTTTATGTGTTGTAATGCCTGAGTGAAATAATAGCATATATTGTTAACTCAATGCTTAACCTCAGCACTTGGTGTTTAATCTTTCCTTTTCTATTGTAATCAAAATGAACAAAGGAATTATCTAGAGTGGGAGATGGTACAAAGAAGGAAGAAATTTTATTATATTTATTATATCAGGTTTTATCATTCTAAGAAAAGAATAATATCAGTTTGGAAAATATATTAAAGTATTATATATTGTTAGTAATAGAGTTTTGTGTGTGATGTGCATATATATACATATATATTATTTAAAATAAGACTGTAAATGACTGCATTTTTAATTAATGAAAAATAGAATGTGTTGGGTTGAATGCTGAAGAACCCTTTCCCAGTTAAGGAGTATATAGGAATGAGACTAATTTTGTATTTTCAACACTCATGACTTTAAGTGTGATGAGTCAAGGTCGTAGTTGGAATTCAAACTAATAGAGCTGAGGTCTCTGCAAAGATTGAACTGGTACACAGCAACCACCTCAAAAGATTACCTCAATCCCAATCCCTCAGTAAAAAAAAAAAAAAAAAAAAAAAAAAAAAAGGCATTTTTCTGTATGTCATAATAATAAAATGAGAAAAGTTTTATGTAAATAACATGAAAAGTTAATGAAGCTCAGAAAACAAGTAGTCTTTGTCAGCTTTATCTTGGGGCAAAGAAAAAAGATTGGGAGAAGTATGTTCAATAGAGAGATATAAGGGGTGGGGTCGGGTTTTTACATAAGAGTGGCTAAACTGGACCTGAGTGCAGAGAAACTCTGAACGGCGGCCATATTTTTGTTTCTCCCACATTTTTGTTGCAGCCAGGGCAAACAAAACACGCACTACCAAACATAGGTTTCTATCTCACATTAGTGCTGCCAATAATTGGATTGAAAACATTAAGACATTCATGGTTTTCTTTAAAAATTGGTTGGGGATTATAGTGGTGTCTTTTATTGGTCGCTCCCTGCCACTCCCCCACCATCTTCTTCAGAGCTGAGCCCAATAGAGTATGGATGCAGAGCCAAAGATAACCTATCTCTATTTACCTTGTTTTTTCTGCATTTTCAATTCTCTGTATTCAAAAAAGTATTTTTAAATGGATTAAGTGATTTTTTTAAAGAAAAAAGTTTTCACGAAAAGATTTTAAAGTCACTTTACACACTTAGTATATACTGACTGCTATATACCAATCAACATTAGTTTATAGGATATAAAATTTACAAAACCATTGTCACCAGAGATATGCCTTAGTATTTTGCATGAGAATTGATATATTAGCCTTGGTCATAACAGTAGAGACATGGAAGATTTGTAGAAATGAATCTTGAAATCCTTGGATGGCCTTGAATTATAGGTAAAATGATTGATTTGATACTGGTGTACTAAGAAGCCCTATTTTTCATTTGTGTTCAGGAAGGTTATCTACGCTATGTATGAAATGCTCTTCACACTAATTCACCTTGGGGAATGTGACAGATTTTAATATTGTCTCCATAACATAAATTTTCAGAAATAGTATCTGATATTTATATTAAGTGAAGAAGATTCTGAGGATAAAAATCACATGGAAGATAAAGTTATTATGAATTGTATTTACTGAATTCAAAGAATTCTGAATTAACTAATGTGTTACGCTCCCTATGTCAAATTGCTACCAAAATCTTTATTTGAAAAGAGTACTGTTTACTTCAAAAATGGTCTCAATCTCACTTAGTGTTAACAAATAAGATATTTTTAAGGATACAAATTTTATTTTTTAAATGCATTTCTTTTGTTTTCAGATATGACAGAGTAGCTAGATTTAGAATAAGCCTCCCCTTGAGAACATCTGTAAAAACTGTGTAACATGCCAAAAAACCTCACAACAAGGCAGCTATATGAAGGCATTGGGGACAAGCTCAGCCAGCCAGGGGATTGTTTAAATTTAAAAGTAAGATCTAACAACATGTGGTTTAAAAGAGACATATTTAAAATAAAATATCAGAAAAACAAAAAATAAAGTGATGAAAAGGGGTATAAAGTATTAAACAAAGAAAGGTTAAAATAGAACTCTTAATACCTGGCAAAATTTAATTCAAGGCAAAAAACAGAAAAGAAATAAAGAGGAAACATTATGTACTAGTAAAAGACATAATGGAATAAGAACTTTAGCCATCATAAATCTAGTCTCTCAAAACAATACAGATTCAGAATATTGGTAGAAATTTAGGGAGAAATATGTTTAGCAATAATTGCAGTTGAGGATTCTTATAAATCAATCTTAGAAACTTGAAGCTGAAACAGACAAAAAGTAAGCAGAAACATGAAAAATCAGGGCAATTCCATTAATGTTTCACATACTAGATATATATGGAACCCTCAGTCAAAAACAAACAAAAAATAAACAAAAACACGGAAAAATTCTTTTTGAATACATGAGAAATATTTATAAAAACTGACTGCACAGTGGGCCCCAAGGATAACTTGAATAAATTTCACAAACTCACTACCATTTGACTATATTCTCTGGCCGTAATGCAATAAAATTAGAAATTAATAATATGAGGACAGATTTTTTAAATTCCTGTAGGTGTAGAAACTAAATTATATATTGCTAAACAACTCTTGAACTAAAAAGGGAACAATGAAATGCTTAAAACTAAATGGCAACAAAACACCCCATGACCAAATTTATTCGACACAGCTAAAGCAACACATAGAGAGATATTTATAGCTTTAAATACTTTGACCTAGGAAATAAGAGAAGTTAAAAGCCATAAACTAAAAGCTCAACTCAAAAGTTAGAAAAACAGCAACAAAGGAAATAAAAAAATATGGCTGAAAGAAATAATAAAGATAAAGATAGAAAACAATGGCATGAGAATTTTTAAAAATCAATAGGCAGTATTATCAAAATTAAAAAATGGTTCTTTTAAAAGATTAATAAAACTTCTGGCAAAACTTGTCAACTATATGGAAGCTAATAAAAATAAACAAGAGAGAAATAAAAAAGTATGAGAAACAAACACAAATGAAACAGAAATGTTTTAAGTGTTAAAGGAAAATTTGTGAGAAATTACATGCTAATAAACATGACAGCCTAGACAGATAATAAATTATTTAAAAAGCATTAAAAATTAAAGTTGGAACAAAAAATGTATAAGCCTTTTCACTCATTCAATAAATGTGGGAATCATAAAATTCTAAATAAGATGTAAGCTAAGAAAATATAATTGTGATCAAGGAGGATTTACCTGGGAAGAAGAGAATGGTTCACCTTTAGAAGAGCTGTCAATATGATTCTCCACATTAACAGATTAAAGGCAAAAACTATGATTATCTCAGAAGATTTTTTTAAAAGTATTTGATAAAGTTCCACATCTATTTATTATTGGTAAACCCAAAACTCTCATCTATTTGATAATATTTGTAAAATAAACTGGAGGAAATATAATAGTTCATTGAGAAATTTCAGATCTATTCTCTCTATGATGAAGAACAAGTCAAGAATGTCCATTTTCATCACTACAGCTTAAGAACCAACCAATGCTGTGAATAAAAATGAAGTAGTTTAAGAGTTGGAGAGCTGTCACTGTTTGGAGATGATAGTGATGATGCACCTTACATAATTGTTTAAACTGCCATAAATAAGGATAGAATTTAGTAAAATTGGTGGATACAAGATCACCTTGGGGAAAATATCTCTCTACTCTATATATAACCAAATGTTATAATCAAAAATAAGAAACCAGTTCCAATAGGAACAAATATTATAAAATATTTTAAAATAAAACATACACAAATACTCTAGGGAGAAAATATTTTAAAACTAATAAAAAGACAGAAAATTACCTTGGAGTATATTACATGTGATGGGATGGAATAACTTCATACCATAAGAATGTCAAAATAAAACAATATGAATCCAATGCAATCCATATAAAACTTTATTGGAATTTTTTAGAAACTCAATAAACTAAAATGTAAATGAAAGAATAAAGGCAGATTAACAGCTAAGTTAACTTTGAATGAGAAGGTAAACTTACCCTACCCTATATTAAGCATAAAAGGCCAAATTATAGTATTGGTTCGAGAACAGAGAAATTAACCATTAAAACAATATAAGGGCTTCAGAAAAAACCTTAGGTGTATTAGATCACTTTATTATGAAGATGAAATCACAAACAAATATGAAAAGAACCCAGTGTAGTACAGAAAAATAATGACTCATCCATGGAGAAAAATAAAAATAGGCAGTTGACTAACATTTCATCGGATCATGATATATTAAAAAAAAACCTAAGTGTGAATGGTAAGATTTTGAAATTAACGGAAGATAATGTAGGAGAACATTTTGTGGCTAGAAGAGGAATTAAGGAAAAGAACTTCAAAGTTAAAATCCTAACAGAGGTGTCTAAACTTTGGGCATCTCTGAGCCACACTGGAAGAAGGAGAGTTGTCTTGGGCCATGCATTAAATACACAAACACTAATGAACACTTATGAGCAAAAAAAAATGGTTTTAAGTAAATTTACAATTTTTGTGTTGGGCCATATTTATAGCCATCATGGACCACATGTGGCCTGTGGGCCGGGCCGTGGATTAGACACCCTTGCATAAATCATAAGGGCAAAAAGAGATGAATTTGATTATATCAAAATTTACAACGTCCAATGGACAAAAGTAACAGACAATTTCAGGCTGAAAGAACCATCAAGTAATCAGTATCTAGAATATACAAAGAATTCCTATAAATCGACAAGAAGACAGGGATTCCAGCTAAGCATGGACAATAGACAGGAAATTTACAACTAAGAAAAACTAAAAGTTTGGATGTCTGTTTGTGGTGTCAAGAAGTTGAAGGAAATAATCAAGGAATAGATAAAAGTATGTACATATAATATAGAATTTTAGAATTCAAAAATATTTCAGAAGTTCTAGAGGCAACTAATGGCAGGTAAGACCAAAGGATATGGAGAGAAATAAATTTTAGATTTTTTTCAACATTAAAAGAGTGAGAATTATGAAGAGAAGAAATACAAGATACACTATGGTACCTTCCATTTGATCACACTTAATAAATTTATATGGAACACCTACTATGTGTGAAATACTAGGGATATAGTTATCTTTTAACTATCAGTTTGGTATTTGTGAAGGTTTTATAAGATTAAGAAAAATAAAGGGATTATTTGGACTCTGCCATCAAGCCAATAATTTTAACTTCAAAAGTTAAAAATATATTTTATTTATTGTTCCACTGTTACGTCTCATATCCCTTTCTCTTTAAAGTCCACATACTAATTTCTCTATACATGTGCATATAGCTGCATATGACTTCTATATAACAAATAAAAACTTCATAAGAATCTTCAGGTATTTCTTAAGCTGGAATTTTAATTATTAATATCAATTTTAACATTAATATTTAAACTTTATGTATACTATATAAATAGACATATATTTGTATATATAATATATCATCCTTTGAAAATTATTCACTCAAAAGATAGAAAACATTTATGAGCATTTTTAAGTGTTTAATATAAAGGCAGACATCACTGTGAGTCCCGAACCTCAAGGATTTTCAGCTTATCTACAGGAAGAAGAAAAAATTTCCAATTTTATACTATAAACATAAGTTTTGTTCTTTTTTATTTTTTAAGTATATTTTATTGACTATGCCATCACAGTTGTCCCATTTTTTCTCCCCGTCATCCCCCTCTTCCCTGCACCCCCTCCCTCCAGCATCCTCCGTCCTTCCTTCAGTTCCTGTCCACGGGTGATGTGCGTACGTTCTTTGGCTTCTCCATTTCCTTTGCTATTCTTAACCTCCCCCTGCCTATTTTGTGCCTACCAATTAATTACTCTTCTTATTCCCTGCACCTCTTTCCCCGCTCGCTCTTCTCCCGCCACTGATAACCTTCCCTATGATCTCCATTTCTGTGATTCTGTTCCTGTTCTAGTTGTTTTATATACAAAATATCTCCCTGTGCACATCTTCCCAAGAATGTGTTAGCTCTATCTATCCCACCAACTTCTTTGCTAGGGTGACATCACTTTTGGTTGTTTAGGTTGTACGCTGCATACAGGTGCCGCATCTAACAGGGCACCATTTATATCTTTACAATTTTCATTACTTTGAAAAGTTTTTATTATAATTAAGCAATTTCATATAACAACTTTGAAAATTCCTGACAGATGGCAGTACTCTCTCTTTTTCTGGCCAAATGAGTATATATTGCCAGTCTTCCAGTTAACAGAAATAAAGGGCTTAATTCTAAAAAGGTTAAATATTTTTCTGAAAATTTCATATTGAAAATGTATAATGCAAAGAACAAGCTTAATAATGAAAATCCATTTCTGAAAGCATGGAGACAGAAAGTGGGCGCCAGGGGCTGCAGGGAGGGGTGATGGGGCCTTGTTTAATGGATGGAGGATAAAGAGTCCTGGAAACAGATGGTCATGATGGTTCCATTTCCTTATGACTGCATTTAATACCACTGAACTGTCCACTTAAAAATGGTTAGGACAGTAAGTTTCGTGTTATGTGTATTTTACCACAATTTAAAAAATGAAAAGGGGAAAACACTTTGTTGATCTAGTATCTCAAGTAACCCACGCTGCTAAATAAGAAGCTACTATTCTTCATTGTTGCTATTAGTGCCTTGGCTAAATTTGACATTTCAGAATGCTATTTATATGTTCTACCATTTATACATACACCTGAATGGAGCTCTTGAGTACCAAAATAAAATTTACAAGTACTTTAATTATGTCATTAAATATTATGTAGCAACTGAGTATATTTAACTTTAATAATCTATAAATAAACATTATAAAAACATAATTATGCTAATTTATTCTAGTAATTATTTTTAATGGAAATTCCACTAGTATAAAAATTAATCACTGTTAAAATTAAGTGGGTTAAAGTGTTCTAAATTCTAAGATAAAACATTTGTTCCTGATGGAAAAATAGAACTGTTTGTATAGAGAATTACAGTTGGAAAACAGAAAATACCATAGTATTTAAGAGGAAAATAAAATATAATATTTGTATTTTTGAAAATGGGGGGAAATAGCTGGAAGACAAGGAAAATATTTGAGTTAATTTCTACTGGGTAATTTCTAATATTTCTATTTTTAGAGCTAATGACTTATAGTTCTTTCCCTAATGCAGAAGAATATGAATTTATTTTAACTCCATCTCAGTCATAATAGATGAATTTCAAGAAAAACTGGATGATTAAAAAAAAGTCCCCATTAAAATCAGTATTCTTTCTGCTCCTAAAACTACACGGGTGCGTAGTTCAATTAAACAGCAGTCTCTCTCATTGACTAATATCCACTTCAAGCATGAAATTTTAATTTTCTGAAAGACAGAATAGGTAAGTTTCAGAAACAAATTAAACTCAAATCCACTTCTAAGAATTCTATATACTAAACTCTTTGGGGATTAAAAAAGAGAGAGAATAGACTGAGGTATTGGCAACAGTACTGATCGTATATTCTTAATTAAATAAAGAAATATAAATGTCCATCAACAAATAATGTTAATATTCCAAACTAAAATTAGAAATATCCAGCCATTAGAGACACAGAGCAAGAAAGCTAAAAAGCATACAGGTATGTACAGGTATGTTACTGTTAAGCCTGATTCAGTTGATAAAAATATCTTATTATTTCATGTTAGAATATTAATTCAGAATATCAAAAATAAAGCAAAATATTATAATAGTTAAAATATAAAAAGTAAATAAAATTATAAAATATGCAATGAGTGAAATCTTTTTAAATAAAGTAAAAATAATAAATATTTCTTTCATTCTCAGTACCTATTACAGACAATGTAAAACAAATAAAATTACTGATAGAATTACAGTTTCTCCAAAATATAAATGTTTCATGTTGTGAACCATTTGAGAGTTTTTTCCAGTAGAATCACATTACTGTACAAATATGCACTATAGATATTTCTATAAACAAATCTAGACAAACTAATTTGTGGATTCAGGAATACAACAATGCTACAAATGTATGTGGAAAACATAAGAGCTTATAACAAAATAAAAATCCTAAAAAGATAGAACATTTAGAATATTCTTTATTTCTTTTCTGCATATTTTAAAACTTGGTAAGTAAACAATAAATCAAAAAATCTCAACATCAATAATTTTTTATAGCTCCCAACAAATACACAATGAAATTTGGGCTTCAGTAAATTATTGCATATATTGAAAAATTATTGCATATATTGCATAGTATAAAATTGGTGTGTTTTTAAAACATATTTACCAAACATAAATTTAAAACTGTTACCAAATACACAATGGAAAAGTGGAAAATGATGTTGCCTTAGCACAAAAAATTCAATTAGAAACAGCGAACAGTACTCATTTACAAATTATTGATGTTATTTTAAAAGTATAGACTATAAGAAGAGGGCCCCCAAAAATAAAAGACGGAATTACCTTCTGGAGGGCAGGCCCCTGTAATGTGGGCTCTCCCCGCTAAGTGAGTGTTCTAGGAACCCATCTGTAACAGTGTACTAGCCAGCATTGTGGTGAGAGGCTGGCTTTGGCTTCAGTGAATTTTTTTTTAAGACCCAATACATTTGCCCATTTTATGATGGGTGGTGATACCGGAGCGCACCTGCCCACACCATGCTGAGTGTTCAGCAGTTTTTGACCAAAAAACGTCATGACTCTTGTGCCCCATCCTCCCTATTGACCCAGTCTCACCCTGAGTTATTTTGTTTCCAAAAAAACCTGGAATTTGTTTATAAAAAACTATGTAGTTATTCTTACACGTTTAAACTTTAGTCACCTTCAAAGTACTCTCCATTTGCTGCAATACATCTATTGAGACCTTTTTTTTCCACTGATCAAAGCAGTTTTTGAACTCGGCAATTTTGATGCCTTTTAGTACTTCTGCCGTTTTTTGTTTCACCTCTTCCACATCAGCAAAAAGTTCCCCTCTGAGGACTTTTTTCATCAGGGAAACAAACAAAAAACTTGCTCAGGGAGATATTGGGTGAATAGGGAGGGTGGGGCATGGAAGTCATGCCATTTTTCATCAAAAACTGCTGAACACTCAGCAATGTGTGGGTAGGTGTGCTCCTAAGTGACTCATCATGAAAAGGGCAAACAGGTTGAAAGAATCTTCAGAAAAATTCACTGAAGCCAAATGCAGCCTCTCACAGCAACACGAGCTGGTACACTGAGACAGATGGGTTCCTGGAACATTCGCCTAGCAGGGAAGCCTGTGCTACAAGGGGTCTCCCTCCAGATGATAATTTTGGGTTTTGAGGGGATCCCTTGTCATAATAGGAGAATCACTGAAGACCTCACTGAGGAAATGTCACTCAACTAAGAAGGAATAGGAGTATAGCTGGGTGATAAAGTTTTATGGCAACATGGGGATTTAGTTTGAGGAAAGATGGTGTTGAAACAAGCGTTCAAATTGAGAGAATGTAGAAGGAAACCTTATATGTACCTCTTTAGAAAAATACAGCATCATAAATATGTTTTCCCATTAAGAATAGAGGTCAATTTCTAAACAGCAGATAACAAAGTAGTTAGATTTTGAAGGCTGAGAGATAGTCTCAAAACAGCTACATGCCTGATTTGACTGGACTTGCTATTCTTAAACTCTGGACACCCAAGGACAAGTAAGAATTTTCCCAGTGACATTAAACTTGTTCATTTACTTTCTAGTTAAACACAGTAAAGTCCTTGGTATAACTAGTTGTTTACAATGCTTGTGAAACATTGTTTAGTTAATTACTTGAGTCATAAAACACTAGCTTTTTTGAAAATTAATGATGGGTTAAGAGCTGTAACTGTTGTAAATGATTCACAAGTAAGCTTACTAAGCTTTTTCTACAGGTGTATTTTACTGAAAGGCTATAAAAACACAATTTGCAAGTAAGTCATTTAAAAAGCTATCCTGTGGTTCTCATCTTACTGCAGTAGAAAATTTTTAATAAGGTGATTTGTAAAACATTTTTTGCCCCCACAAAACTGGGACTTGATGCTGGGGGAAAAACAGAAAGATATGAAAACAATTCCTTCTCTAATGTATAAATCTTAGTAATTTTTCCTATTAAGTATTACTACATTTGTTAAAACAGATACCAGACCTGACCTCTCCACTAATAGGAATATTCTGCTCTGTGTGTATGTGAGTGTGTGTGTGTGTGTGTGTGTGTGTGTGTGTTACTGGAAGAGAGCAATAGTTTTCAAAGTATGGTCCCAGGCCACCAGCAGCAATATCACCTGGGAATATGTTAGAAGGGCAAATTCTCAGGCTCTCTCCAAAGCCACTGAATCAGAAACTTTGAGGAGGAGCCCAGCAGCCTGGTTTTTGGCAAGGAACATGATTCCAATACACTGAAGTTTGAGAACCAGGGATGTATAGCATAACTCATTATTGTCACCTCTTTGCTATTACTTCTGTGACTAACCAGGGCCCACAGAAGTAATTTCACAATTGTCATTCAGTAGTTCGACCGACTCTACCATAGGAGCTTTACAGGGTGTTCCCATCCATCCCTCAAAGTTGAAGGACTCATAAATCGAGAGCAGAGATGTGTTGACAAGAGATTATTTACAGTTCTCTCAAACCTTCCACAAATTTAGCATTAATTTTGTGGAAGATAGCCTTTCCAGCACACTGTGATTGAATCAATGTTTTCGCATTGGAAAAGAGAAACAACCGGGTAAAAAGAGCCTAGTCTGGACTAGCAGCCAGGTTCCCTGGACAGACTCAAAATGTGACTTGGACTCTGAAATGGGATGACCCACTGGCTTAACCTCTCAAGGCTTCCATGTCCTCATCTGTAAACTGAAGTTTCAGTTTTCCACAAATTTAATTTAAATATCCCTTCAGAAACATACCATGAGTAGGGTGACGAAACATCCTGGTCTCCTAGGACTTCTGGTTTTAGGACTAAAAGTCCTTAATCCAGAGAACCCCTGATTCCCAGGTGACCTGGGACAGTTGGTCACCTCCTGTGCACCAGCTGGTCAAATGGCACCTAGTTGGTGAAGAAATTTGATTTGATCGTGAGTTTATACCAAATTCATTTCAATTTTTCTAAGGGACTTCAATTTTTTAAGGAATTTTATCTTAAGGTTCTAGACTGAATTAAAATTAAGAGCAGTATAACATTGATTCTTTTAGGGTCAATGCATAAACCTAAATATAACAAAATTGTGTGTAGGTTTTGTAATGGTGAAATGACTTTATTCTGTCTCCTTTCACCAGCCATTCAAGAAAGCAAGCCCTCCACTGTCATGACATACAGATATCAAGTTGAATGTCTGTCATGGTTTGCCCTGATTTTCCCCATTTTAGTTTTGAAAATCCTGAGTCTCAAGGTAATTGATCACCCCACCAACTTTGCATTTTAAAGTTCTCTTCTGTTTTTTTAAAAAGTCCAGTTGGCTAATTGGGTTCATTTGCACCTTGGTTTAGTAGACTTTAGATGAGACAAGGTAGAGCATCATTCCAATGTGCCAAAGTTGTGGGTTTGATCTCTTGTTAGGGTACATAGAAAAAAACAACTAGTGAATGCATAAATAAGTGCAAGAACCAAACTGATGTTTCTCTCTCTTCCCCTTCCCTTCCTTTCTTTCTCCCTTCTTCTCTGTCAAGCTAAAAAAAATCAATTTAAAAAAAAAAGAAATAGAAGTTTTAAGTAGGCCACCCAGTAAGGACCAGCTCCAAGTACCACCTCCACTTTTGAGAGCTGTAGTCAATTTCTTAACTGAAGCACTAGGGGCAACATGCCCAAACGTTGACCTCAGTGGTAACATCTTGGGATCCCATGGGCAGGGTGACCATATAATCTAGTGTCCATTCATAAGTATTGTCTTGGCAGATGGCAGCTATTTATTTCTACTTTCAGTAGTTTCTAAAGTGAGTGTGTATGTGTGTGTGTGTGTGTGTCTTTCCCATACACTTTGACCATATAAATAACTTGCTGTATTCAATTTCCAATTATTCATAATTTTCAGACTATATCCAACCCTTTTAAATCAGCGGTGGAATCATTATGTAGTTTTGTGAATAGCTGAAGGAGCTTCTGAGGGTGGGTAATTTCTTCACAGACAGCATTTCCTCATAGCACTATATACCAAGTGCTAAATGTTTTTA
Source organism: Pteronotus mesoamericanus (assembly GCF_021234165.1). NCBI lineage: Eukaryota > Metazoa > Chordata > Mammalia > Chiroptera > Mormoopidae > Pteronotus > Pteronotus mesoamericanus. The sequence continues at coordinate 11,676,078 of NW_026555321.1, forward strand.
GTAAAGTACCAGTTCAATTATGCTAATTTAATGAGTCAACTGATTTAAACCTGGCGGGATACCTGATAACTGTCATGGTAGAAATAACTCTTAATTCAGAAGAAGAGTTTTTATTCTAAATTTGCAGATCATTTGGCTAGTTGACATTGGCAGGTTATTTCATCTCTGTGGTTTTTAGCTTATAATATATAAAATGGTGAAATTGATCTTTGCTTTTATGATTGAATATTATACCATAAGCTGAAGGCAAGCATATATGATAAAAACAGTATAAACATCAGGAAATTATCAAATTTTATAATGATCCAAGTCAGTAAAATGTAAGATTATTTCAAGCTTACCTTGTAGGAATATGAAAGTCCTAATCTTTTAGAAGTAAAGCAAAGCAATCTTGTAATATTTGATAGATTTTTCCAAAATTTAACTGACTCTATTTCAAAATTGTTCCTACATTAATGAAGTTATACTGTCAACTTGGACAAAATATTCCTGTTTGGGAACCTCTTCAAGATGGAAAGAAAAAATGCCACTGTAGTACCCGACCACCCCATACACAATCATTCCTGTTTCATTCTTCTTCAAGGCATTGCCTGTAGCTTGGCCCATGGTGTTTAAAACTTTGCACCTTTAATTTAATAGAGACCATGTTATATGTGGGAACTTTTCACTCAATCAAAATCTTACTGGGTCTGCTCATGTCTCACATTTTCACCAATGACACATTTTTGGTTTTCAACAGCTTAATCATTGCCTCTTTGTTTCTGGTTAAAGCTTATCTGAAGGTGTAGCGAACCGTGTTTTCACCTGGTAAGAATGAGACTTCTCCAAGCACTTACGAAGGCTGGATATAACTACAGCCTACTGCTCTCTGCTGCTATGGAGCTAAGCCTGGACTTCGTGGGAGGTTTTCTCACTACCTAGATATAGTAAACTGGAGCTTCAGACTTTTCTCGTGGGGCTAGACTGGGTTGGGAAGGAGTAAGCACTCAGGTATGTGCAGCTAATTACTCCTCAAAAGCCATGGCATTTCCAGGGATCTCCTGCATCAGATAGATAATCCATCCTTGACTACCTGCTATCAATAACATTAATTCAAATTCCAGGCAGAAGGAATGTGATTGGCCTAGCCAGAATCACATGATCACGACTGTGGTGAGAGGGGTGGAGAACTGTGGAAGGCAGCCTCACAAGGATCACATGGGCAGATGTGTGCAAGTGTGTGCAGTTACTAGAACCAAGGTAGGGTGGGTGGGGTGGAAAAGTTTTGTCACATTCTCATGCCCACTTCCCACCCTCAGGTTCTCTACCTAACAAAACATGGGAGAGAGTCTAGCATGCCTGCCTTGTAGAGAATAACCCTGCCAGCTCATCTTGGATCCTGAGTCTTGTGATCAATTGTCTAAAGAAAGAAAAGACTTCCTCATTATTTCCTTCCTGGATTCTCTCCTTAATTTTAGTAGAAGAGGCAAGAGGAAAAAACTTGTGAACTTAAAAAAAAATGCATACATCATTCTTTACAGCAAATGGAGGCTAAAAAAGAGAAATTAACATGCAGAAAAATTTTGAAGGTAGAAAAATTGAAGAGGCTGGTACTGCGTGGTACCCATTTTCACATCAAAATAAGAAGTGATTCTTCAGCTGGGATAGAGGTGTGAAGAGGTGAGTAAAGAACATTTGCAAGACTTACTACTTATTTTCAGCTAAGAGAGGTCATTAAACCACTCTCTAAGAGTTAGAATGGCTTGAGCGGCTGAAGTTAGAAGCATGTGTTTCAATGGGCCTAATTATCTGCAGGCACCTAGTGGTTAGTTGAAATCTTCGATTTATGTTTGACATACCTTCTGTGTACTTCGTTTATGATTACAGAATGAATATATGTTCACTGTAAAAAGTTCAGAAAATACAAACAAAAACAAGAAAAAATCTTAACACTAAGAATCTTTACCATGTTCTCGTATATCAAGATTTTTTCTATGCATGTGTACAAATATAAAGGTTTAAGATAGCCATGTTTTTCTTTCAATGTTAAAATTATATGTCAAAAATTATAAAACACCAAAATACGTATAGAACAAAATAGACAACACTCCTAATCAAGCATTTCATGTGTACCTATGCAGAGATATACATTTTCTCAAATAAAAATAGGATCACAATGCTTTGTAAAATCGCTCTGCTTTGTTATCTACTTTTCTTATTTAAAGATATCATCTCACATTACAAAATATTATCCACCCCTGTTCCGGTGGTAATTTTGCCCCAGGGGACAGTTGTCAATATTTGGAGACATTTTTGGTTGTTGCAAGGAGGGGCATCCAGCACACAGAGGCCATGGAGGTTAAACATCCTACAGAACAAGCCTCCCACCCTGACACACAAAATTACCCACTCAGAATGTCAACAGTGCTGAGACTGAGAGCCCTGCCCTGTTCCCCACGGCCTCCTCCTCTTTGCAGGTAAAAGGGATTAGAGGGATGTTTCAGTTACAGTGACGTACTGTGAGGACCCCTATAATCCCAATCCATCTCACAAATACTACCAAGAATGCCTTTTTCTTCCAACCTAAGAGCAAACCTGGCAGGGATACTGATAGATGGAGGTAACAAAGCCTCCATAATCTTCTAGCATATGTTTACCAACACTGACGAGTATCTAGATTCCTGGGAGAACCAACAGGCCTGGGACCTCTGCCATGTTCCCGCACATGGATGCTGCATTCACAAACACAGCTGACTCTAGGAAGACTTTTCTTCATCTCCCCGCTTTGGACTCCACTTGGGATGCTGCCAGTCTTTAACCTCTGAGCCTCCCACTCATTCCATCAATTTCCGAGATCCAGTCAAGTGTGAAGACCCACCTCCCCATATGACATGTTCTGAGGTCTTAGGATGCCTTCCTTGCTCTCTGCTGTCCTTTCTTGGAGATAATCGTAAGTATCGTGAGGTTTTTTTCCCAAATGTATGTTAACCTTACATAATTCTGGGGCCAAAATTTTGCCAAAAAAAAAAAAGTTTGCTTGTCATCATATCTTATAACTAATAAAGGTAAACTAACCTCTTTTTCATACCAGGTTTTTCTCATATTTGTCTACTTATTTCTGAGAGGCCATTAGTCTGTTTTAATTACATGATATCCCTCATCAATTTTAATGGCAGAAACAGAATTCCATTATATGGGTGGATTAAAATTTAAGAAATCTCTCACTAGTAAACACACCTGATATTCTTTTTTTTTTCCACTATACTGAACATTTTGACAAGTGTCCTCTCCATATGGCCTTACATAATGCCTTACTGTTTCTCTGGGATAAATTTCTAAAGTGAAATAACTGATTGAACAGTATGCCCATTTGTACATATACTTCTAACAAAAAACAGCATAGTTTTAAGAATACATGGTATAATTACAACATAATAACATACAGTATAGTTGTAGCAAAATATAGCTGTTGTAACAATATACAGACTCATCATACTTGTGTGAAATTTCCTCCTTTACCACATCTTCTCCTACTGAGTTTCATCAGTCTTTTAAATCTTCACAAATATATTAAGTGATAAACAAGTTATTTGATTGCTAGCGTGCGTGTGCATATTTTCAATGTTCATTACAATTTGCACCTTCTGTGAATTTTAAAAGTTGTGCTATGTTGGTGTTTTATTTTTTAATTTGTAAGGCTTCTTTGTCTTTTATAGACATACTTTTTAAAAAATTATTTTTAAATTTTAGAAGGCATGATTTTCTGAATAGAGGTTAATTCTTTTTGTAGTTATATCTACCAACCATTTCTTTTATAGTTTCTAGCTATTGTGTAATAAATAGAATATTCCTACCCTCTCCCAAAACTTCTGTGTATTTTGGGGGGAGGGATTGTCAAATATAAGGTTAAGAATGGCTTTAAGGTTTTGTATTTGTTTGCCTTGGCTTTGTTTTGTTTTGCTCTTCTTTATTTTTATGATTGCCACTTGTCTTTGTATCATTTATGGAATTCTCTATTTTATGTCATTGATTCTAAGTGGCCCTTTCTCTACCAGTGATGTGTCTAAATACTGTGCCAGCTAACATGTTGTTATGTAACAGGCAAGTCTTTCTTCATTACTGTTCTTTTTAATTGTTTCATAAGTTTAGTTTTCCACAAGTGTGCTTCATGCAAAACAAAAAATGAAAATCAAACCAAAAAAAACCCCTCCATTCATATCTCTTAAAAGTAGATACAAATTTTAATAAATTTTGTGAGAAACGCATCTTTACAATATTGAGTTTCCTTAAGCAATGTTTCTACTCCAATATTATGAACAGGTATTAAACGTCATCATTACTATATAATGCATCTCTTGCTCAAGAAGAGAAAGTAAACGGTGATGGCAAAGTGACCTCACGTGTCCCCCACCCCTCAGCCTCACTCTCCTCTCTGTCGTCCCGCTGCTCCAAGTGTTCTCTGTGACAAAACACAGAGCCACGGTCATCGGCTGCCAGCCTGCTCTCCGGGCTTCCCAGACGAGACAACAAAAACCCAGCAGAGAAGAGAGCAAAGAACATGCAAGGGCACTTCACCATAGGGAAACCTCAAATAACTGATAAACAATTAGTTACCAATAACTCAAAAAACAAAAATATAAACCATGCTTCACTAGTATTACCAGGGAAATGCAACATAAGCCATCCTGAGAGATCATTATAAAGTCACCAGATGACAAACTGTAACAGTATGGATAAAAGAGGAGGAACTCTTACATTGCCTTTAGCACTGTAAACTGATACAAGCACTTGAGAAAATAGTTAAGGATTACTCAGAATAGTGAATAACATCCATAAGCCCGCATTTCTACTGTTTGGAATACACACATACACACAAAACCCTTGCATGTGTACGTCAGGAGAAGCACTCAAAACGTCCACAGCAGCATTATTTGCAATAGCCACATATTGGAAACCATCTATTTGCCAACACTAGAACGGATAAGTAGTACTATAGTCACACAACAGAACACTACTCAGCAATGAAGATGAATGAACTACGACCATATCCAACAATATGGACAAATTTTACAACCATAGCATTATATAAAAGACAAAAAAGGAATACATGAGACGTATTTGTATGAAGTTTTAAAACAGGAAAAATTAAATGGTATTTTCAGGGATACCTATATAGGTGATAAACTATAAACAAAAGTGAAAGAATGATTATCCTAAAAGGCAGGATAATAGTTACCCTTAAAGGGGAGTGAGGGGGAATGTACTCAAGGCCAGCCATGGGAGGGCTGGTAGATTATCGGCAATAGCTTTTATTCTCATTTTGAACAATGGTAATATGTGTTCGCTTTATTATTATTCTTTAAAAGTCATACACATTTTATATAATTTCCTATATGTATGTTATATTTTGCAAATTTTACTGAAAATAAAAGTATCCAGCCCACCACAGTCTTCCCAAGCATCTCATCAGATGCAAGGCATCTGTTCTATCCACCTTCTCCTTCACACATGAAGTCAGATTTTTCAATCTAATATAGAAGGAGAAGCAACACCAAAAATAATTAATGCATAATTCTTTGGGTGGTGCACGCATGGATTAAATAGAGACAATGGTAGGGGTCTCAAGTCCCCAAAGAAATGACCTGTTTAGCCCATAAAATTTTCAGATTTGGGGCACACGAGATATTTTGAGCAGATTGCTCCTGCGCAGTAAAAAGGCTCTTTGGGCTCTGGACTCAGGCAAATTAGTCGCTTCATCATACAGCTTCTGTGGGTTTCTTCAGGGGTCCAAAGAAAGTCTCCAGGAGTTCAGAGATCTTCCTCCCCGAGATGCAATTCTGACATCTTAGATATCTTCTGTCAGGTTACATTTATGGATGGCTTCGACCGGAAAGGATTAGCCAAAATATTTTTCACTTCCAATGTGAATAAAAGCATAGGTGCCAGCTTACTTAGGATTCTTAATTGCAAACAACAGACAAAGCCTCTGGTTTATGAAACAGAAAAAGAGTCTACAAAAATAATATTGGGGATCTTTGGAAGGAATGGAAAGCCACACCCAAGCTAATCTTCCAGGAGCCATGTCCAAAGCCTGGCAGCAGAGTTGGCCTGGTGAGTAATCAAGGACCCCAGCCATCTAGCAATGCCTCTCCTGGGACAGAAACTCAGACTTGTCATCGGGATTGCACCAAAAGCTGGAGGTCTCTGCTGTCACCATAGTGGAGGCCACCTGGCATTTCCTTTTCCAATACATGTGAATAAAAGCCATAGGTGCCATCTTACTTAGGATTCTTAATTACAAACAACAGAAGTTGAAGTTGCTCGCTTTCAAATTGAGGTCTTATTCTCAATGTGTCTATCTGCTGGCGGTTAGGCCACGCAGGTCACGAGCTGTAAGGGAAGCTGAGCTCCACCAATGCACTGGGCAGCTAGATACCATGAACGATGTCCCTCAGAGGAGACATCCATGCTCTTTTGCTTAAAAAACTTTCTTAGTCTGGTCTAGCTTATGGAACAACAAAAATTTAGTTACTGCCAAATTCTAAGTACATGATTGATGATATTTTTAACTCTCCAGAAAAAAAAAAAACACATGAAATTTTACCATCTGTTTTGCTCTTTTGTCCCTTGTGGGCAGTAAATTTCACAAAGTCCCCATGATTCAGAGGAGCTAGAGGTAGGGCCTTCAAACCGAGTCTGCATGCATCTTTCACATCCATTTCCATATCTCTAGAAGAGGTGGAAAATGGGAAATGTCCAATTCAACCCTTTGGATGGAAGGAGTTGGCAGACAAGACCCTTGCAGTGGTGAAAACACACCTTCAGGTGATTCTGCCATCCCAAAGTCTCAAGGTGAGGGCTGGTGGAGAATAGCCACAGGCCCAGTTGGATGCCAAGCGTATGGCTAGTGGCCACGCCGCTCCCTCACAAGCTGTTGTGTTCTGAAGTTATCTTGAAAGAATTTCTGGAGGGATTTAAGACTGTGAAAGTCAGGCTCCTCTTTTTCTATTTTAGATAGGAATTTTGAGACATTTGCTTTCTACACCAGGACCTTCAGCTCCAGAGGACATTAACTCTGCACATTTAAAATCTATTTTTACATAGAAAGTGAAGATACCTGGTGGGCGTGAGGAGGGAAGTGTCAGGAAAAAGAGAGAGAGTTCCTGGGATTTTTTGCTCACTTAAAACGACTTAAAGCAATTTTCTTCATTCTTTGGTATGATTATCATTATTATGATTATTATCTTTTTTACCTTAGGAATTGAAGTTCAGAGGCTATCATCAATCCAAATTTTTAAAAGGTTTTTATAAGAGGTCTTCCAATACATGGGGAAATTCTGTTTTATTTCCTGTTTTAACTTCCAAAGCACTTAAGGCAAAAGCTTTGAGTTTTGTGCAATTCTTCCATTCTGTGATATCTGATTTATAGGGATGGTTAGGTCAGCGTGAGCTTGAACAGGTGGTTGAGAGTACCTGTGGAATGGACAAGACTTCAGGTGCAAGCCATGGCATATGGGGCTGACAAGATCAGAGAAGCACCATGTTTGATAAGGGAGAAAGGCTGCTGATATTAGCATTTTGAAAGAGTATATGGTCCTTTGATGCTCACTTTGCTAAGAGAGAATCTCTCCTTTTCCCCTTTTCAGAAAACGGCGATGGAATTTATTGGAAGTCAGAGAACTAGGTGGCTTTGTTTAAAACATTGGAACTTCCCCCTTATGTTCCTAAAATTATATATATTGAGCCTTTCAGGCTCTGGACAGAAATGAGAACACGTGTGACTTAAAAAAGATCATCCATGAAATAGGAGTTGGGAGGTGGTAGAAGTTTTTACTCCAGAGACTTTTAAGAGACGGTAGCTACCAAGAGAACCAATAAATTGGTAAGAGGAATGTGAAGAGTTCAAATATATATATATATATTTTGCTTTATACAAATTATCTTCTTTTTTATTGTTACTCAATTACAGTTGTCCCTGTCCCCATTTCCCCCCTACTACTCTCCCCTGCCCTACCTGCCCCCCACCACCCACATTCAATCCTCCCCACCCATTGTCTTTGGCCTTGGGTCCTTTATACATGTTCCTTGACTTGACCCTTCCCTTTCTTTCCCCCATTTTTCCCCTCCCCCAAACCCTCTGGTTACTGTCAGTTTGTTCAAAAATATGTTATATAATAAATGGGGATTTTAGTAAATGATACCACCACCATTCTAATTCACTGGAAAAGGATGGGTGTTTTTGTTAATTCAGTTGGCCCAACTACCTATCCATGTGCAAGATATAAGAGCAGACCCCGCTCCTCACACCATATGGAAATAAAAATAACACATAGGTTAAAGACCTAACAATTTTAATATAAGAATGGAGTACAGGAGACTATCTGCATAATTTAAGGGTGAGTGAAAAACATCTTCTAACGTGACACCAAAACTAGACATCACAAAAGAAGTTGACCAATGTCCATCAAAATAAAAGCCTGTATAGCAAAGATTCCATAAACAAAATGTATTTTAATGCTAGACTGGGAGAAATGATTTGCCACCCATATTAATATCCCTGATCTATTAAAAGCTATAACACAATAATAAGTAAAATATAAAAGTGAGCAAAATTATACAATGCAGTGACTGAAACTATGAAAAATGCTCAATATCACTCTAGTTTGGGAAATTAAAACAGAGAGATGCAATTTTTCACAAGGAAAAAAAAGCAAGTTATGGGGTTCTTTTTTTACTATATTTGTAGTATAATATTTTTTCAAGAAAGATAGGAAAGAAGGAAGGAAAGCTCTATCTATGTATTTGTGTGCATGTATATATGTTTTGGAGGACACACATCAAATGTTAAACATTATCTCAGGGTCAGAGGAAGATACTGAGGTGAAAGAAATAAATTTTAATTTTTCCCTTTATACATCTTTACAGTACTTTACTTATCCTAATGAGAATTATTATTTTTGTGATTTTTTTCTTCAGCAAGGGCTTTTTAAAATTTTTTAAATTATATTGATTATGCTATTACAATTGTCCTGATTCTTCCCCCCATGTCCCCCTTCCACCCAGCACTCCCCACTCCATCAGGCAAGTCCCCCACCAATATTCATGTCCACGGGTCATGTGTGCAAGTTCTTTGGCTGCTCCATTTCCTATACTGTACTGTACATCCCCATGGCTATCTTGTAACTACCTATGGGGATGTACAAGGTAGCCATGGGGATGTACAGTACTTCTTAATCCCCTCACCTCTTCACCCATTCCCCCACACACCCCTCCCATCTGGCAACCATCAAAACTCTCTTTGTGTTTATGATTTTGTCTCTTCTCTTTTTGTTTGCTTAGTTGTTGTTTTGGGTTTGTTTTTTTTTTTTGGTTCAATTATAGACAGATTTTCATTTTTTTTTTTTGCCACTTTATTGTTCATAGTTTTCATCTTCTTTTTCTTAAATAGATCCCTTTAACATTTCAATGGTTTGGTGATAATGAACTCCTTTAGTTTTTTTTTCTAGTCTAAGAAGCTCTTTATCTGCCCTTCAATTCTAAATGATATCCTTGCTGGGTAGAGCAATCTTGGCTGTCAGTCCTTGCTTTTCATGACTTTGAATATTTCTTGCGAATCCCTTCTAGCCTGCAGTTTCATTTGTGAAGGCAGCTGACAGTCTTATGGGAACTAACTTCTTTTCTATTGCTGCTTTTAAGATTGTCTCTTTATCTTTAATCTTTGGCATTTTAATTATCATATCTCTTGGAGTGAGCCTCTTTGCATCCATCTTGTTTGGGACTCTGTGCTTCCTAGACTTGCATGTCTATTTCCTTCACCAAATTAGGTAAATTTTCTTTCATTATTTTTTCAAATAGATTTCTAGTTTCTTGCTTTCTCTTCTTCTGGCATCCCTATGATGTGAATGTTGGACCTCTTGAAGTTGTCCCAGAGGTTGCTTTTAGCATTTCGATTTTTTGGATTCTTTTTTTCTTCTTCTTGTTCTGACTGGTTGTTTTTCACTTCCTTATGTTCCATATCATTGATTTGATTCTAGGCTTCACCCACTCTACTGTTGTTTCCCTGAAAATTGTTCTTTATTTCCATTATTGTACCCTTCATTTCTGACTGGAGTTTTTTATGCTGCTGAGGTCCTCAATAAGTTCCATGAGCATCCTTATAACCAGTATTTTGGACTCTGTGTCTGATAAATTGCTTGTTTCCATTTTGTTTAGCTCTTTTTCTGGAGTTTTGATCTATTCTTTCATTTGGACCATGTTTGTCTCCTCATTTTGGCAGCCTCCCTGCATTTGTTTCTGTGTATTAGGTAGACCTAATTTTACTCCATGTCTTGGTAGTGTGGCCTAATGTAATAGGTGTCATGTAGGGTCCAGTGGCACAGCCTTCCCTATCACCCATGCTGGGTACTCAAGGTGCACGCTTTGTGTGGGCTGACTACACACTCCTGTAGTTGAGCTTTGGTTGCTGTTAGCACATCAATGGGAGGGACTTACCCAGGCCAGTCAGCTGTAAGGATTGGCTGTGACCAATGACGACCAACCTCTGCCCTCCATTGAAGATCAGCATTGAAGATGGTCTGTGGCTTTCCACTGGGTGTCCTGGACCTGGAGTTTCTCAGGTGGTGCAGGCCAAAGTCAGCCGACATTTGTGTTTTGCCTGAGGTCACCCTGCCTAAGTTATGAAGCAATCTGAGATGGCTGCTACTTGTGCTGGGCTTGGAGATTCCCAGGTGAAGTGAAGCTGTGAATCTACAATGGCTATTGCCAGTGCCAGGCCTGGGGTCCCATAGCAAGAGGTATGGCAGGGCTTAGGGGCTCACTGAGGTTGCTTGTTTGAGAGGATTTAGGAAGCTGTGAAGCATTAGCCAAGACCAGCTATTCATATGGAAAAGCGGCTTGGGTGGACCCAAAAGTTGGATGGGGCAGAGTCTCTGGGGATCTCCAAGGTGGGTCAAACAGTGTTAGCCAGGTGGATGGAGTCTCAGATGGCACCAGCTTGTCAGCTCTGTGGTGGGAGGGTTTATAAAAGGGACAGTGGCCTCTGCTCGCCTTGATGCCAGACACTTCAGTTTCTCCCTGTGTACCACTGGTGCCTTTCAAGCTGCTATCCCAGTGCTGGAGCTCAGAGGGAGTGAGTCTCAGTAGGTCATTCCTTGTGTGGGTACTTTAAGAGGAACCACTTGATGCTCCAGAAGTTTCTTTCACTGACTCAATCCCTGCTGGTTTTTGCACCCAGAACTTTTGGGGACTTACCTTCCTGTCACTGGAACCCTGGGCTGAGGGGCTTGGTGTGGGGCTGGGATTCCTTACTCCTGAAATATCCCTCCTTAATGTTTATCTACCACACATGGGTGAGAGACAAACCTATTGCACATCTGGGCCCCTCCTACTGGCCTGGATGGATGTGGTTTCTTCAATTCTGTAGTTGTCAGACTTCCATTCACCTTGATTTCTGACAGTTCTGAGTAATTGTTGTTCTATATTTTACTTTTTAATTTTGATGTGGTTGTGCAAAGAGACAAACCATGTCTGCCTACACTGCCATCTTGACCGGCAGTCCCCCACTTTTGTGATTCTTAAGAATAAATCCAACATTAATCCTGGCCAAATGGCTTAGTTGGTTGAAACATTGTCCCATATACTAAAAGGTTGTGGATTTGGTCCCCAGTTAGGGCGCATACTGGAGGCAACCAATTGATGTTTCTTTGTCATATTGATGTTTTTCTCTCTCTTCCCACCCCCCACCTTCCACTCTCTCTAAAATCAATAAACATACATATCTTTGGGTGAGGATTAACAATAAAAATAAAAATAAATTTAAAAATCCAACATTAACGCACTACCTTAAAATTAAATGGGCGATTGACTATTGTGATGAATTAGGATTAATAAAGAGTAAAGTCAATAGATCGACTATGTTATACCATTCATTGAGATAACAATATTTTCACTGACAATAAAATATTTTCACATAATAAATTCTGGTTTATTTATACAGAGAATAAATATCAGTCTACAGCTAATGTTCAAGAAATATTACTTTATTTCTGTCAAATCAAATTTATTTTGACTCTGAGTTCTTCCATCACATGAGGCTATTGGGACATTCTATTTCTATCATGATTGGGCCCTCTCCAAGGTCCCACCAGGCATCTGGGAAATGATAAGGCTCGAAATGCTTTAACTAAGTGTGGGAAAGGAGGCCTGGACTTGGAGACAGAAAATGTGGGTGGAGGCTGGTCTTTTACCATCCAAATGATCTTGGCATGTTGAAGCAACTCTCTGTGGCTTGATTACCTCATCTATAAAACAGAATTGGTAACACTTGTCCTGCATGGCTCACAGAGGTGCCACAGGATTATGGTGTTTAATACTGTTAAAATGACCTGTAATGAAGCTTGTGGTGATCTAGGACTTGGCTGAATGACTTACAACTAGGCCGTATGAAGAAAATCAAGCCTCTGAAAGGAAAGGGTGTTTACAATTAAGAGATCTAAGTGAATTGGGCAGAGGTGATAAGGGAGATCTGACATACAGGTCTCAGAAAGCTAAATTAGCAGAAGCCTCAACAGACCTTCCTTGGAACTAAGATCTCTTAAAATCTAGGTCAAGTGCTTTCTGCAAAAAAAAACCTGTTGCATAGAATAGCTTATTCTTAAAAAAAATTATATTGAAATTATCTTGATTTTTTGCTTGTCACACAAAAATTCTTACAGAATGACTAAAGACTTCATTTAAAATTTTTTGGATGGCTCTTTAGAGAGATGATTATCATCCAAATCCTTCTCCAAAAAGTCTAAGAAAACAAGGAGGTTATTTATGAAATGTTCAGTGAATGCCTGCAATATCAACAGTTGTGTTTACAGCCATAATTTAGTACCATTTCCCTGGGCTCGGTGAGCATTTTTTTGAACTAGGGGCACCTTGTACTTTCAGTATTTGAATAGCGCTTTGTCCACTCTGTAGAGTTAATGTCAGGGAAGGATTACATGCTGTTTAGGAAATAAGAGCCCTGGTTTTATCCCAAATTGGTCAACCATTAGCTGTGGACATTGGGCCAGTGACTCTCTGTAGGTCTTTTTTAACCCTCATGGTAAATAAGGCCATTCTACCACCTAGGATTTAGATCGTTATTTTCTGTTATAATATGATACTGGAACATGCCAACTAGTGTATTTTTGCTTTTTAACCAATTGTCTAGATACTGTTTTACTTGGTGTTTCAGGGCAGCTAGTAATTTTTACATATCATAGTGTGGTGTAAGCTCTGACAGTTTTTTTCTTCTTTTTTGTAGTGTAAGTAGCTGATATCACTTTTGATTGCTGAGGCATCCACTTGAAAGACTGCTGTCTCCAATGAACACACTGCCAGCCACAGCTCTGGATAAAGAGCCAAACCACCTCTCCCCACTGAGGTGCCACTGCTTTAGAGATCTTGGTTAATTTCCATAACTGACCGTTTGTATTACTTGTTTTTATTTTCCTCTTCTTACACCTTAAATTCCCACTCTTATGATTTAAATTCACCAAGAAAGAGTGAGTCCCAGAAACCCTAGGCCCCTACCCTGGCCCCAGTACAAGCAGACTCCCAGACCTCTGCTTGCTCTCTGTCTCTCTAATCATGACCTAACTGTGTGGCTCAAGGTATGCTGTGTAGTTTCCTGAGCCTGTATATAATAAGCCTGAATTTTTTTTTCAAAGTTTCTGGATGGTTATTGTTGAAGGGCATCTTGCAATTATAATAAGAACCACAGGGGCTGGTCCAGCCACAACATTAGTTACTGATTGGCTGAGACCAGCACAAAACACTTAGTTTGACTTCAGTATCACTTAAAAGTAATTATGTATTTTACGTTAGAGAATGGTTGCTTTGTAACTAAAATTGAACCAATTACACTAATAATTTACATACACTGTTATTTCATTAGTAATAGTTTATAATGATAATAGTTAAAAACAGATTCTATATTCTATAAAAATTCTAATTGATGAGTTGCAACTTCACTCTAAGCTCCCTCCCCTCTGTGAGCCACTAGTCAGGAAACTGCTCCACAGGTCAAGTCCAACATGCTATTCAGTGTTATAAATTAAGTTTTATTGGACCTTGACCAGTGTGGCTCAGTTGGTTGGCATTGTCTCACAAAGCAAAAGGTCAGCCAGTTCAATTCCTGGGCAGGATACCTTTAGGTGGTGAGGAAAAAAAAATACCTAATTTCTTTAGGTGGTGAGGAAAAAAAAATACCTCTGTCAAGCTGGTATATTGAGAGCAGCTGCACTCATTTCTTTACATATCTTCTCTAGCAGCACTCATGCTGTATCAGCAAACGTGAGTAATTGAGGCAGAGACCATAATGACCCACAAAGCCTAAAATATTTACTATCTGGCCCTTTAGGGGAAAAAAAAAGTGTGCCAACTCCTATACAAAAGTATCTCTCATCTTAGTTGGAAGGCCTTGCTCTACATAGGAAACTATATATCTTGGGCTGACATCCCTTTTTCTCTGTCATAAAGCCTCTATTCCAACCAAGGTAGCCCAGTCCTTTTTTTACTTCTTACAGATGAGAAGTTCTACCCTTTCCCTGCTCTTCTGCATACAACTAGCACAGTGGCCACAATTAATTCACAGTGATATTCCCTAGATCCTGGCCTCTGAAAGTGTGGTTCATGAACCAGCAACATCGACATCATCTATGCAATTGGCTAGAACTGCAGAATCTCAGACCCCAACCCACACCAACTGAATCAGAAGCTATATTTTAACAAGATCCTCAGCTGACTCAATACACTAATCTAGAGCAGTGAGTGGTCTCCAACAGAACTTTATACAGTAATGGAAACATTCTCTCTCTGCAGTGTCCAGTATGGTATCCACATGTGACTATCAAACAATTGTCTTGTGACTTGTGCAACTCAGAGACTCAATTTTTTTATTTATTCATTTAAATTAAGCTTAGAAAGCCACATTTGGCCAGTGGCTACCATGGTGAAGAGCACAGCTCCAGACTGTGCCCTCAACAAAGGATCACCGGTGAACATTTGTAGCTCACTTCCATAAGCTTCCAAAGTCACCTGGAGCATTCCAGCATTGCCCTGAGCCTGGGAGAGGATAGACCATATGAGATATCTAGCAATGTCCCTATTGGGTTTCATGGCTGGAGTACTCAAATTGTCCCCAAAAGCCCAAGATAGGCAAGGACATTAACTATGAGGGGAATCTCAAGGGCCAACTCTTCCTGGTAGGGGTTGAAACATGGGGAGGATCAGGTGTAAGGGTCTATCTCAGGAGGGTGGTGAGGAAAAAAAATACCTCTGTCAAGCTGGTATATCCAGCTGAGGGAAGCTGCCCACAGGCAACATCTTGAACGCTCAAGCCTGGCTCTCTGCTCATCCTAACCTCTTAAGCCCATGAACCAGAAACCCTCAGCCACAAGGACCTCTGGAGACCATCTTTTGAAATTTCTTCCCCCATTCATGTATTTTTTTTAATTAATGGCACTATCACATATGTCCCCATTTCTCCCCCCTCTTTGTTCACCTCCACCCATTTCCCCCACCCACCCTTCCCTCTGGCTATCACCATACTCTTGTCTGTGTCTATGAGTTAGGCATGTATTCTCTTTGGCTAACCCCATCACCTTCTCTCATCCAGTCCTCCTTTCCCCAGTCCCACCTGACAGCTGTCAGTCTGTTCCACATGTCCATGCCTCTGGTCCTATTTTGTTGCTGTTGCTGAGAAACTTGTGCCGAGGTATGCAGTGCACAGAGTTAGCAGTAAAGTGAGAGGTGAGCCTCACTTTCAATCAAGTATTTCCACCTCAAGACAGAGTGAATACCTCTCCATCCACCCTGGCTCAGAGTTTGTATTCTCAGCAACCCTACCCCCACCACCACTTTCTCCCCAGTGCCTCTCACCCTCCTGTTCATGGTTTGGGAGCTGCTACTGAAGAAAGCTGAGGCATGCTCTGAGGTGCCTGATTCTTATCTCCCCTGGCTCAAACTGGATTTCCCAGAGAGCTCTACTTGTCATAAATCAGTTCCTTAGGGCTGCCAGAGCAAATTACCACCAACTCCTTGGCTTCAAACAACAGAAATGTACTCCCTCAAAGTCCTAGCAGCCTAACAGCCAAAATCAAGAGCCCCACTCCTTCTGAAGGCTCCACAGGAGAATCTTCCCTTACCTCTCCCAGCTACTGTGGGCCCTGGTGTCCCTTGGCTTGTGGAAACATGACTACAACCTCTGCCTCCATCTTTACATGGCCTTCTTCCCAGTACCTTTCTGTGTCTTCTCCTTTTCTACCTAAGGTCTAAAGGACATCTGTTGGCATTAGATTCAGGACCCACTCTAATCCAAGAGGCTTTCATTTTCAGTTCCTTACATCTGTAAGAATCTTATTTCCAATCAAGATCACATCCACAGATACCAGAGTTTAAGCTTTGAACATTTCTTTTTAGGGCCTCTATTCAACCCCCTACACCCAGCGTTCAGCATCCTTCCCAGAAATTCTCAGTGCCTTCCCTTCTGTGGGTTTCATTGTCCTGGCTGTCCTTCAAACATGTTTAAAAGGACTCTACAAAGCTTGCTTCCTTGGGCAGGGAAAAAGGAAACAGCTAGAAGAGCCCTCTGAACAGCAGTGTTTCACTCTAGCTGTGTACCCTGAAAGCATGGATATCTGTGGGGTACTGCCCCTTTTCAACTGGCCTTCCCCACTTCCTTATTTTTCCTTGCATGGCACAATGTCATGTATAATAGAAAGGACACCCCCTTCCATTTCCCTGTCAGCTTGGTCTCATTCTTACAATCCTCACTTAACATGCTCCTAAATCTACCAGGAGAATGCCTAGAGAACATCTCATATTCACCAACACATGAGATGCTGTCCCACTGTGTTTCACACGCCCTCCTCTGAAATTGAATCCCAGCCCTAGTAGACCTAGGTCAGATACGGAGATTGTGACTGGGCCAGACTTAGGCACTTGGCCTGGGGAAATATCCATAGACTGGGTTAAGCTTTTCAGACTTCTTACGGGAAGATAAAAACTGAGAAGCTTAGAGACTGAGCGGATTGAGCAGGGATGGGCCCTGCAGCTGGCCACAAGGTCTTGTACATTCTGAATTGCTCATTGTGTTGGGGGTGGGGCAGCCATGTTGGGCCACAGCAAGCACAGGAAGACTGACTCTAAAGGGCAGATGGGTAGAGAGCTGTAGACACAAGAGACCATTAGGTGTGAGGGCACGCATGACAGAGACATAGTTAATAACTTCCCACTTTCCTCACTTCCCTCACTTCCTACCTGTGAATTTTGAATGTGTCCATTATTTTTCTATAAATCTTTTAACTCAAACAGGCCTAGGTGGGTTTCTACCCTTTGTTACCAATAAACAACCCAAACTATTTCTGCTTTGTAATCTGTTACACTTGGAAGACCAGCCTCATGGGAAGAGTACCTTATAAGAAAGAGAAATTCCATTAGTTGTTACTTAAAAATAAATAAATAAACAACAAAAAAGAACAAGACCCAGGGAGCAAACTCTTCTTGGAACATGGTAATTTAACAAATTGGTGTCATGATTTATAAATTACTTGCTTGTGAATTTTGCCAAGACAAATCATTCTTCCCTTCAAGAACCTGATCATTTGTGGATGAGTTGATAAAGTTGTGTTCCTAAATCTGAAATTTGAGGTGATGACCACCGCAATCACAAGACTGGATTGACATCTTGACAGCTTTATACCTTCTTATTTCATCTGCTACAGAAAGTTTTGACAAAGAGAGCAAATGAAAATGGGAGGAGGGAAAGACAGCCTAGTGTTTCATCGTAGGTAAAGCTGACCTACCTAAGGTCCAGATGTAGAATTTTATGTTTGCATAATTATTTGTGTTTTGAGGATACAGTAGGGGTAAGATGCCTATGATAATATTTTTCCTGTTTAACATCCTCCTATCCTCCCAAATATAAATGAGGAACAGAGATATTCAAAGGAAATATCCAATCATCAAAATAGTAGATACATAACTGCTTATGATTTCTATTGTTATGGAATAGAATGTCAGAGAAAAAATAGTTTGAAAATTTTGTTGTCTATACTGTTAAAATGCATATGGAGAAATCTTTGAAATGTCCTTTTTGCGCCCTGCTTTAAAGGTCACATTTTGGGACCGGGGAGAAGGGAGAGATTTGATCCATCAGAGATTTGAGCCAGCTTTTTCCTTGTGACATCATGTAACTGAATAAGAAACATTGAGCTCTCCATGAGGGTAAACCTGTAGAACTTCAGAAGATCTGCTAAGCCTTACATAAACCTTCTATTTTTAGCCTAACCACTATAATTAAATTTTCTTTTCCCTCTCTCTCTCAATAATTATGAGCATCTTTCTATGAAAATTCTTTGATCTCACTTGAAGTCTTAAGAAATGTGAATTTCTTAATATGCAAAATTAGAATAGCAAAGCCTACTTACTGGGGAGGTCAGGAAGATGGAATAAAATAGCATTTTCCTGTGGTTCTCAAACTTGGACTTATACAACAATCACCTGGTAGCCTTTTGGAAAATAGGAATGATAAGATTCCTCTCGCCCAATGGACTCAAACTCTGTGAGAGTGGGGTCTGGGCATCAATGTTCATTAAACACTTCAGGTTTTAGAACCTGTAAGCACTCAGTACCGAGCAAGAGTCAGGGACTGGTCTTTAAATCACTGTTAACTTGATGTAACAGTGGAAAACTTTAACGGTTGGAAATTGTAAGCCACTCCACCATTCTTTTGACATTGTTTCTGTAAATGCTGACTCTGACTTATATGTTACTTGTAAATAAACAGCATGTTTGTATAAGAATCTTAGGAACTAACTGCTCAAAAGATACAAACACCAACCTTCAGACATCCCAGCTCTAGGAGATTTGCTTACCTTCAGGCACGGAGCCAGGATGCTGTGAAATCAGGATGACTAAACCAGGAAGGTGCCACACACACTTGCTTTATTAGAATGGACTATTATCACCTGCACATAGAGAATTTTTCAACCTTCTCCCTCAATCTCTTTATTCTGTTCCTCTCTCCTTCCTTATATTTTATTTTTTTATATTATTTTTTATTTATCTTTAGAGAGGGGGAAGGGAGAGAGAAAGAGAGGGAGAGAAACATCAATGTGTGGTTGCCTCTTGCTTGCCCCCAACTGGGGACCTGGCCCACAACCCAGGCATGTGCTCGGAATCCAACAGGCGACCCTTAGGTTCGCAGGCCAACACTCAGTCCTCTGAACCACACCAGCCAACCCTTCTCCCTCCTCATAAAAACCTCTATTCCAACTGAGATTTGGAGATGCGTTTTGAAACATGAGTCTCCCACTGTCCAACTGGCCAGCATCTGAAAATATACCACTTTCCTTTACATCAACACCTGCTTCTCAAGTATTGGCTTTCATAGCAACAGGCAGCTGACTTGGATTAGGTTACACTGAGACTCTTAGGAAAGAAAAAAAATGTGTGTGTGTGTGTGTGTGTGTGTGTGTGTGTTGAGCGCTTCCTGATTAGCTACCCTATAGCGAGGAAGGTGGCTACTTGACCCTACCAACCAATGAAGCTATGAGTAACTTATCCCATTCACATTCTGTTAGCAGGACTGTGTCAAGTAATGTCAATTGGACACTGATTACATAATGATGTAATTTCCAGTTGTTCCAGTTTAACTACCCTAAATTTATATCAAAAAAATGGGACATTGCAGCACATTCCTGATTAAAAGACAATAGATAAGATTAAACCTCTGCAGATATTTCATTTCCATTGAGGTCATGGAGCGTATTTCTTTACTAAATATTGGATCCTCTTAATACACCATGATGTCAGTTTAAAACCTCATTTAGCTTGAGCATAGCTGGATTTCAGATCCTGCAGACTATGCTGAAAATAGTTGAAGCCCCCAAATTAGACATCGAATATAAGTTTGATGCTGCTTTCCCCTTTGACATGTAGTCTTCAGCCTGCTACACACTACCAGATAAACTCATCACAGACCTGAGGTGAGTTATCCATGGAATTTTAGCATAATAACTCACAGCCAGAATTGTAGTCTGGGTTTATGGTTTTCTTGAACCTTGAGGATCGCCACTTCAGCAAGGTGCCCCTGATAAATGAATTATATAAAAGGGAACTGAACTTGGAGTCTGGATGAAGACATTCTTCTTCTGAATACAGAAAGAGCTGAAAATTACACCCAGCCTGTTAGAAGTCTCTGCTCATTTCCAGTAACACGCCATGCATTGAAATGACCAGGTTTCAGATGTTTCTGAGGCTTTTGTTTGTATTTTCTCTCTCTCATTTTTACCAAGCCAATAGTTCTCCCTTTTTAACAATCTTGCAGGAGGAGCACAGACACTGTTTTCAGAAATGTCCAGTTACTGCACATGCTTTGGCACAAGCGTGATTCCAAGTGCAAAGCACAGGCTTAAAACTCACCCATGCTCTGCTCTCCAGATGTGATTCACAAAATGCTAATTTTTGAATCTTGAAAAATTTTTAATGACATTCAAAAGCAAAAACGAAACTATTTCTAGTTAGTGTTCATCTTCTACTGACAGCTAATCAGTATAAATACATAAATAATTTAATTCAACTGAAAAAAACATTCAGTTTCTAAATAAATTTATTCTTACCATTCAGGAAAAATACAATGCCAGAGTTTGAATTATCTGAAACAAATAGTTTTATCATTTTAGTTGCTATTTTAAGACTGTGTTTATATTGTTTGCTCATCTTAAAGTTCTTTGCATATTATTTTACAGATTTATTAGGAATAGATATGATTAAAACTCACTGTCATAATAAACATTCTGTATTATTCTCAAATTTATTTACTGAATCTGTCACCACAAATTACTTAATTGAAATTTTCATTTCTCTATAAACATTAATCATGACTTGACCTTTACCCCAGTGCTTGTAAAATGATCACACTCCCACCCTGGCTGGTGTGGCTCAGTGGATTGAGTGCCGGTCTGTGAACCAAAGGGTTGCAGGTTCGATTCCCAGTACAGGACACATGCCTGGGTTGCAGGCCAGGTCCTCGGTAGGGGGCGTGAGAGATGCAACCACACATTAATGTCTTGTTCCCTCTTTCTCCCTCCTGTCCCCTCTCTAAAAATAAATAAATAAAATTTTTAAAAAAAAATGATCACACTCCCATAAGGAGTATATTAATTGCTGAAGAAAGGGAGGGAAAAAGAGAGGGAGAGAGGAAAGAATGGAGGGAGGGAAGGATGGAGGGACAGAGGGAGGGAAGGAAGGAGGGAGGGAGGGAAAATTGCTGAACTTTCTCATTAATCTCATCTAATCTAAACTTGACACTTTATCTCTAACCTTTAGTCTATTCAATATACAGGTGCTTCTTTTCAGAAGACAACTTTCACCTTTACACCTCTATGTCTCTTTCTCTTTAGCTCCTGCCTGTTATCATTTCTCATTGTTTATACTACCTACAGCTTACATTCATGGCTTTTTGATATCTTTTCCCACACATTTATTCAATACCTTCCATTACTACATCTTAGTTCCAAAAGTTAACTATCAGAAAGTGTCATAATTAATAGATGATCAAACATAAAGCCAAGCGGGTCCAGTTGGCAATGATTTAACGACCTTAGTGATGAATTACTGAGTTCATATGGCCATATTCTTGATATTAAAATATCCAATACCACATGGTTTTCATCCATTTGTAAGCCATAGGCCAGTAGTCATGTTGTATGATTAAAAGGTGAAAAGACTTAATATCTATAAACATAAGCAAAAATTTTAAAGAAAATTATTGTGTGCTTAGAGAGACCAGGCACCATTCTAGAAGATGGGGACACAGCGTTGAATAAGAAAGAGCCAGGCCTTACTTTCATGAAGTTAACCACTAAGTATAGGAGAGTTTAATAATAAAAAAAAAATGTTATTGTTTAGTTAAATCATACAGTTACAGGGAATTCTGTGAAAGGGACAAAGTGCTATATGAATGTATAATTAGAGGGCCTGGCTTACTCAAGGTATCATGGGAAGTTGTTCTAAGAAATTGACAGTAGAATTTAGTCCTAAAGGGTGGTTGGCCAAATTAAAAAAAGAGAAAAAAAAGTGTTCCAAAGTAAGTATATAGCAAGTCCCAAGGTCCTGAGGCTGGATGGGGTCCTGAGTAAGAGAGATGGTAAGAAAACCAGAGTATCTTGAGTAAAGAATGCTCAATATGAGACAAACTGTGAAGGTAAGAAGGGGTCAAATCACATAGCTCCTGCATGAGTAGCCAGTGCAGGACTTTAGGCAAAGAAACAAGATGGTAAAATTTGCATTTTAGGAACAGTCTGGCTGCACTGAGGAGTATGGACTGGGGTGGTGGCGGGCGGGGGGGTGGGGCCTGGTACAGAAGCATGAATGGAAACAATGACATGAGATAAGATGCTACTGAGGTCCAGAGAGAAGATGTGATGAATTAAAAGAGGGTGGGAATAGAGAGAAGTAGAAGAATTCAGGATGTATTTAGGAAATGAAATCCTTTGCCCTAGAAGCAAAGGGCAAATGTCTAACTGCACTGATTTCACTTACTAAATATATCCCAAATCTATATTATATATAAACCCCAAATTATCTAATTTGTGAGAGAGAGAGAGAGAGACAGAGAGAGAGAGAGAGAGAGAGAGAGAGAGAGAGAATGGGGTCCATGCTCTAAGTCACGGCCACCAGTTCCAATATCATCTCTAGACTTCCACATTAAGGAGACTGTTGGTCCCTAGAGAACTCTGATGGGGAAGGTTAGGCACTGGAGGGATATCTATACCCAATCTCATCTTTAACACTGGAAAAATAATAACCTACAGAACCTACTCTGTTGCCTATAAAGGCATTACATTTGTACAGAAGAAACAACCAGTATAGGTAAATATTGGGTTGGCCAAAAAGTCTGCTAGGTTTTTCTCCATAAAATAAAAGACACATTTTTCATTTTCACCAATATCTTTATTTATTTGGATATTTTGAGTATGTTGGCTTTCTTATCAATTAATGGTATAATGATGATTGTTCTCAATGTCTCGATTTGATTACTATTGACTTCAACTGGTCTACCTGACCATGGAACACTGTTCAGTGAGAAATCTCCAGAACAAAACCTGACAAACCACTTTTGACATGTTCGATCAGTCACAGCACATTCTCCATACACTACACAAATCTTTTTTTTTTTTTTGCATTTCAGTTGTGCTTTTACCTTTCTCAAAATAATAAAGCATAATATACCAAAAATGTTGCACATTTTCTTCTGTCTTCAACATTAAAATGGCTACACAAAAATTCACCAATTTTGATAAGTTTTTTTTAAATGCATAATGATATTGACAGCTGCCACAATACAATCTGACAAAATTGTTTTGAATGAAGTTGAAGACAACTAAGAGCTATTAGGGCCATATTATGGGGGGAAAAAAACAAACAACTTTTTGGCCAACCCAATACAAATGACTATTCTTATCTAACATGATTGAAAATGAAATATTTCATTTTATTGAAGACATATCAAATATGGATTACCAGCATTCCAAGAATGAACACATGATAAAATTTTGGAACTTAAGTGCTCCTGGGATGTAGTAGAACACACAAAGATACTTATTTCTCACAATGAACCTTGGAAAAATTACTTTTAACCTTTCTGAACATTATGTGTTTTTTCTGTAACATGAGAATACAATTTATTTCATAGAATTCTTCTGTTACTTAAATAAGATAACATATTACATTAGAAGTTTTATTAAAGCTTCTGCCATATAGTGGATATAAAAGAAATAGTAGTTAAGACTATTATACTGAGAGTCATCACTGTGAATAGTAATTATTATAATTTTTCAGGTTGCCTGAGAATTCCAGTTTACTAAATGCTTAGTCACCCAGCCTTTACTATATGTGTTTTTAACCCTGGCTATGTTATTTGGGATTGACTAACTTCAGGAAATTAGAACCTTGTCTGTTTAAAAGCCAAGTTTGTGGTGTATTATATTGATCTTTGGCACACACCCACACCCACCTAAAGAATTCTTAGAAATCTGATTTCCATCTTTGCATTTCAGTCAATGTCAAAAGCTACCAAACATTGCCAATTTATGAAGCTTGTGTAACAAAATTTCCACCAAAAATTATGCTACTGAACAAGTTCTTCTTAAAAGGTGTAACAAGTCTGAACAAAGATTTTTCAGAATATATTACTATCTCTAATGTAAAGACCATGTATGCATATAACTCATATAAGATTAGTCTGCTTAAATTGTCAAGATGACCACTTATGAGTTTAAATTCAATGGATAATAACATACCCTTTACATATAATCTTGACAGTATTTCTCTTTAGCTATGCAATTATTAAACTGATTATCTCATCTAATTACTACAGTTCAAATTATGATTATCCCTTGTATTTTATTTATAAAAATTAAGATATAAAAACTTATACTGGGTTTTTATATTTTGAAGTTTAGATGTTTAACACCAGATTAAAGTAAAAAAAAAAAAAAACACATTTTGAAGTAGGAAAATATTTGTGGATGTTCTTTAGAACAAGTTTCTATTGTACCATATCTTCACGCTTTACCATAAAACAGCCACTCTCATTCCTTTCACTATAGATAACAGATATATAATAAGAAATAATATAATTTAATTTTTAAAATTAAAAGGAGAAAAAATAATCCTAAAGTGACTTTTAACTAAAATACATACATTTTTAAATAACAATCATTAGCTAGGTTTTAACATAAAAATAAACTCATTTCAAATATATGGTATTTCCATTAAGCAATAAATTTTGAAGCCTCCTTGTCATGTTTGCAAATACCCTCCCACTTACCAGCCTATCCCACCCCTGGCTGGCCAAACCTACTTTTTTCCCAAGCAATCCAGCCCTGGGAGGCAGTGGGTGACAATGGTTATTAACCAGGTAAATATGTTCTTTATGATGTATAAGTGAAGCTAATATGTGACTGCCTCCCAAGTGACACCATGCACACTTCTCTGTTGGAGAATTCTAAGAAATGAAGCTAATGTAACTTTCAGACAATGCGGCAGGCCAGTGGTAGCGACACTTTGGGTCACATAGGTAATTTTCCAGTTCTGAAGACCATGTTGCCTTCTCTTGGAATGCGTATAAGCCTTCAGCATTGTTTCAGGCCTGAACTGGCTACCTTCTTTCCCTAAACTAACGCTGCATATATCCTCTATTCTCAAGACTCTGGATATTATCTTGACAAGGATGACCCCTGAATATCTATCTCTAGATGTAACTTCTAGATGTACGTTCCAGTCTCCAATTTCTAAGCACCTGTGGAGATTCCCACACAGGCATCCGGCTGGTACATCAATTTAAATATGCCAAAAACGGAACTACTCCCCCCCAACCCGGCATCACCTTATCTTAATTTCTATGTTTGCTATGAATGGTATCTCAATTTTCCAGGTAGTTAAGCTCAACATTATATGCTTATCACTGATTCCTCCCTTTTTCCCCTTTCTCTTCCATATGCTTTCACCTGCCAAGAGTATCAATGAAGTCACTTAAAGGACAGAAACACACCGCCCTAATGAACTCTGGGCTGGCCAGACTCTACGGGGAGTCTGATTCTAGGTATCTTTCTATGTACTTTCTTTTAGGTAGAATAAAGTTGACACATGAAAAGGCACCTAGAAAATGGTGACTATTCCAAAACCGTATTAGGTGGAAACAAGATGGTTGTCACAGAGAAGAGAAAACATATCGGGTTTCTGAGATGCCAAATTTAGCTATGAGAGCAATCGCCAAGCTGTGAATTTTCAAAAGAAATATCTGAAACTGGTTACAGGACACATGGCCCTTTACCCAGACTGCAAATTTATTGATAAAAGAGCTAGATTATTGGATAAGGAAAGAGGAATTGTGAAGCGATTTCTTCAGAGCGTTACACTGTCAGTTGAAATCTCCCCATTCCAGTCACCAGCCTAGGGTGTAGTCCTCTTAGCTCCATAAAGAGAGCTCTGTATCCATTCCCTGTAGGTGGAGGACTGAGGGGCTGCTCCCTGACTCGTCATTTGGAAAGTTACAGTGCTTTATGGTTCCCCAGCAAATGGCTGCCTAGGAAGTAATTGTATTTAATCAATTTGTCAAAATGATGGTCACTGGTGTGTGAAATCCAGGAACCTGAGAAATTAATTACCTGTGGAAACTGAATCTGAAGTTATATTAAAAGGTATTCTGATCAAGGGGGTGGCCCATCAGGGTGAGGGTTCCCAGAAGTAAAAGGTAATGATGTGTACCACCAGGGGCTATAGTTGAAAGAGTTTAAATTGAATTAAAGGAATTGCATTAATTAAGTGCATTAAATGAAGTGCAGTGAATGGGCCCAAAGGAGAATATCCAAACCGTTGTTACTCAAAGCATGATCCATGGCCTAGCACCACCTGTATCACTTGGGAGTTTATTAGAAATGCGGAATCCCAGATATCACCCAGGCCTACTGAATCAGAATTAGTGAGATCTACACATAATTCATATGCACATTAAGTTTTTTTTTTAATTAATTTATTTACTTTTTAAATACATTTGTCTCTGCCTTCCCCCCACCTCTTTCCCTTGCCCCCTCCCACCTTCCCTCCCTCAGCTCTTCCCCTTTGGTTTTGTCCATGAGTCCTTGCTATATGTTCCTTGACTTTCCCCTTCCCTTCCCTTTCCCTGCCCCCCTCTTCCCTCTTGTCTCTGTTGATTTCTTTTCCTTTCAGTGTTGCTGGTCATATTTTCCTTGCTTCTTTGCATTGTTGGTTAGGTTCCACTTATAGGTGAGATCATATGGTATTTGTCTTTCGCCCCCTGGCTTATTTCGCTTAGCATGATGCTCTCCAGTTCCATCCATGCTGTCGCAAAGTTTAGTACTTCTTTTTTTCTTTCTGCTGCGTAGTATTCCATTGTGTATATGTACCATAATTTTTTGATCCAGTCATCTACTGATGGGCATTTAGGTTGCTTCCAAGACTTGGCTATTGTAAATTGTGCTGCTATGAACATTGGGGTGCATAGGTTCTTTTGTATTGGCGTTTTGGTGTTCTCAGGGTATAGTCCCAGCAGGGGAATCGCTGGATCAAAAGGCAGTTCCATTTTCAGCTTTCTGAGGAAATTCCACACTGCTTTCCACAGTGGCTGCACCAGTCTGCATTCCCACCAACAGTGGACTAGGGTTCCCTTTTCTCCACAGCCTCGCCAGCACCTGTTGTTTGTGGATCTATTTATGATGGCCATTCTGACCAGTGTGAGGTGGTACCTCATGGTGGTTTTGATCTGCATTTCTCTGATGGCTAGTGATGCAGAGCATCCTTTCAAATGCCTCTGGGCCCTCTGTATCTCCTCCTTAGAAAAGCATCTGCCCAGGTCCTTTGCCCATTTTTTGATTGGATCGTTCGTCTTCTTGGAGTAAAGTCGAGTGAGTTCTTTGTATATCTTGGAGATCAAACCTCTATCTGATGTATCATTAGCAAATATATTTTCCCAAATGGTTGGCTCCCTTTTCATTTTGCTGATGTTTTCTTTAGCCGTGCAGAAGCTTCTACAAAGCCACTATACTCAAAACAATCTGGTACTGGCACAAGAACAGACCCATAGACCAGTGGAACAGAATAGAAAGCCCAGAAATAAGCCCAGGTCTCTATGGACATCTAATATTCGACAAAGGGGGCAGAAGCATAAAATGGAGCAATAACAGCCTCTTCAACAAATGGTGTTGGGAGAGCTGGATGGCTACATGCAAAAAATTGAAATTGGATCATCAGCTGACACCATACACAAAAATAAACTCAAGATGGATAAAAGACTTAAATATAAGTCGCAACACCATCAAAGTCCTAGAGGAGAACATTGGCAGGAAACTCTCAGATATCCCACGCAGCAATTTTTTCACTGATATGTCTCCTAAAGCAAGGGACATAAAGGAAAGAATAAACAAGTGGGACCTCATCAAAATAAGAAGCACATTAAGTTTTGAGAATTGGGAGCCATTGTACAGCGGTACCAGTCAAGTGAGAACTTTCCTGTCCCCCCTTAACTTTCCTTCCCCTCCCTGCTTAGATCTCCATGAAGGGAAACAGCAGTTATACAGAACTGGGGAGATGAGCAATGAAGAGAACAGGAAAGCCTACTTCCTACTTGAAAGCGAGACGGAAGGTGAGGACAGGAAGATGTACTTCCAACAAACACTAAAGAATCAATTGATATATTTCATTGAACACTTTTTTTAATTGTTGTTCAAGCACAGTTTCCCATTTTCCTCCCACCACTCTCCCCTGCCCCACCCTCAATCCTTCCCCCCTTTGGCTTTGTCCATGGGTCCCTTATACATGTTCCTTAAGGACCCTTCCCCTTCTTCCCCCCCTATTATCCCCCCTCCCCTCTGGTTTCTGTCAGTTTGTTCTTTATTTCAATGTTGCTGTTATATTTTGCTTGCTTGTTTGTTATTTTCATTAGGTTCCACTTATAGGTCAGATCACATGGTATTTTTGTCTTTCACTGCCTGGCTTATTTCACTTAACATAAGGTTCTCCAGTTCCATCCATGCTGTCGTGAAGGGTAGGAACTTATTCTTTCTTTCTGCTTTGTAGTATTCCATTGTGTAAATGTACCAGGTTTTTAACCCACTAATTTCTAATGGGCACTTAGGTTGCTTCCAGCACTTGGCTATTGCAATTTTACTGCTATGAACATTGGGATATATAATTCACTGAACACTTTAAATCAGAGGATTGTGTATGTGTTCACACCTTAAAGTGACTACAGAATTTTATTCCCTGAGAGTGACCAGAGTGTCATAAGGCTGCCCTAGCAGGGGAAGTATCGCCTCAGAGCAGGCTTGAAAGGAAGGGGGAGATGAAGAAGAAACAACTCTTTGAGGACTATGAGTCCTGGCATTTCTGGTTACCATTTCACACCGGTAATACTTGTCTCCTAATCCTTGATTGATGTCATGTCAAAAAGCACTGGACACTGGCCAATTGGCAGACATTACTAAGAGATAGATTTTTGCCTAGCAGGACTATAAGAATCTTCTATAATTGCTAACAGCATCTAACCAGAAAAGAGATGCACATTGTCATACTCCTGAAATGGCTCAAGCAAAAAAGATCCTCTAGCTCAGGATGACACATTGAGACTTTCTCCTTTGAGTTGGAGATGAAGTTTACATTGATTCTGAGGGTCTATAAATTGCACTGCAGTAGAGTGTGTGGGACTGTCTGTCTTTCTATTAGTGATCAGACTATCCCCTAGGCTTCTTGACTTTTTTTATCTATGGCTCTTTCCATTTTTCAGTCTCTTCCCTTGATAGCAGCTTGTCAGCTATTAGATATCACTTGCTTCCCACTCATTTTTAATTTGCTATTTCTAACCCTCTGTGGGCTGCAAAAACACATGGCCCAGCTTGAGAGACTTGTGTACAAACAAAATAAACAAACTGCCTCTCAAGTCCTTTCTTACAGAGAATGTGGACTTCATGTCATCTACATGGTCACTCAGGAGTCTTCTCTGCTTCTCCTCTGGTTTTAGTGAACTTCTTCAATAGGCAAGGGAGGTACCTGGAGAAGGCAATTGACTGTAATCTTGTACATTCAGCAAACCCTAACCTACTCTAAGCATCCTTGCAGTGCCAGTAGTTTAGTATATCAACCTCAGATTTCTGGGTGCAAATCTGGATTCTCCTGGTAGCAGCTAATAATCACAGGGGAGATCCTTAGCCTCCAGGGCCCTTTTTCTTTCTGCCTTTAAAATAGAGGTAATAAGACTTTGAAGGGCTATGGGAAGTAAATGGCCCAAAGTTTATGGTGCATGTGGCATATCTTGGTACCCAATAATTTTTAGTTTCCCTTCCCTACTCAACTTTGCCTTTTCTTCAACTCTTGGCACTACAGTGCATGTGAGCAGCAATTCAAAGACCTAGAGAAGTTTGCTCTGAAAAGGAAAGGCCCAGCAAAGAACTGTAGCCCTCAAAGGTTCAAAGGGCGTCTGGTGGAAGAGAAAAGGAATTCTTCTTCTTTATTTTTGGATTCTATCCCAAACTGTCCATCCACACAGCTACCAGCTCATGCCAGGTAATCATTTTCACTCACTAGGGCCACTGCAGCCACCTCCAGACTGGTCGTCCTCAACGTACTCTTGCCTTACCTGCCTCCAGTCTGTTGTCTACATGGCCTCCAGAAAGACCTTGGGAAAACATCAAGTTGGCTGTGCCTGGCCTCTGTTTAAAATTTTTCAGGTCCCCTTTGACAAAAGCCAAGGTCCTTAGCACCTAAGGGCATTCATGTCTATCACTCAGCCTCATTTCCCCCTCCTTCCATGGGTTGCCTCCCACCTGCTGCCTGCCCACACACACTTATTCATACATTGTACCTTATATTTACCAAAACCAAACGATATGAATTTCTTAAGAGCTACTTATATGTCTCATTGTCTTCATGCCTGCCTGTTTGGACAGCCTCCCACTTGCCCTTGGGGTGAAATGCATAAAATCAACTTATCTCCTCTGAGAAGCCTTCTTGTTCTGTTCTCTGATCCACCTTCCACCCACAGAATTAATCACCCCTCTCTCCTACTTCCATATCTCTATTGTCAATGGTGTGCCATACCTGCGTGTCTCTCCTCTTGACTGTGAGCTTCCTCACCACACACACTTGAACATTTTCTCCAGTCCCAGTGCAGTGTTAGGGGGTCACCATGTCAACACCATAGCTCTTAACCATCAGCACAGGATGAGTTGCCAGCAGGAGGCTTGGCAGTAAATGCTGTCATGGAAGTGCTTTCTAACTTGAGGAGTCACTACCTGCAGATTAAGGGATCTTTGGAAGATACCATAATTTATAAAAACTGGCCTACTAAATTCTTTTAATTTGGAAATGCTACCATAAAGTTGAAATATTAAGTTGGAACAGAGCTTCTCAAGCTTAATGCACACAAGAGTCACCTATGAATTCTTGCTAAAATGCAAATACTGATTCAACGGGTCTGAGTGGGGCCTGAAATTCTGCATTTCTAACAAACTCCCAGGGGCAGCTGATGCATCTTGAGTGGCAAGGATTATAGATTATCAAATTCAGCTGGGATTTGAAACCTGGGTTTAGGATAAAATTGAAGTCAAAATCCTAAAAGTTAGCTTTAAAACTCCAGGCAAAAAATAATTATTATATCCATGGTGAAGGAACAGAAAGTGTTTTGCAAAAAAAATGGTATTTTAAGGTAACATTGCAGCAGTCCAAATACTGAGTAAGGCAGAAAATTTAAAATATGTATATGAGCTATACACGTGTTCAAAAGCACTTTTGATTGGTTAATTAGAATAGTTTTTTTTAAGGAGTTGACAGACTATGTGTAGAAGTAGAGATTCAAAGCTACTAAAAAGCTGGAAAAAAATAAGTTACTAAATGATAATTTCCAATTGTTAAAGTTAAAGCTTTTGATTTGAAAAGAAGTTAAGTGAATTGCTTTTTAAAAAGAAATAGAACTTCTCCTCCTCCAGAGGTTTCTATGGTTTCATTTAATACTTTTGCTATTAATAAATACATAAATGGGTTTGAAACATAATGGACACTAATTAGAAGGAGAGTAACAAAAGGTTCGAATAAGTTAAAAGCTAAAAAAATTGTTTCATGCTCCTCTGGTCAATGACTCATAAACAGAAAAGCTGTGGAAAATATTATTCATTCATGTTGCCTGGTAGTCAAGTGATAAAGAAGCATTTCCAGATCTTCTGTCTTAGGAAATTCTTGGCTAAGTAAGAAGAGGTAGAGAGCTGGAGAACAGGGAGTATATAACTCACCACGCTGGAAAGACAGTGGAATTAATACACAATTTTGAGCACAGGAGCCCACACTCTTTTAATCAGCCACATTTCTATTAATAAACTCCTGTAGTATAAATATCTCTCATATAGATCCAATGCTGACATAATGACTTTAATCAATAATACCAAGCCACATACAATATCATTTGGTGATGCCCTTACATGCAGGTAGGAACAGACTGCAATATTCAAAGAACCATACAAATATTTTATGGGGAAATGCCACAAGCTGCCATCTCTCATCTAGCAAATGTGAACTTCTTTATCACTAGTAATGTGTACTTTGTACTTTGCTTGAAAGCTGGGAGCTCTCAAAAGAAATTACTCTTGTTCTCTTCTTGTGTAGATCCACTGATATCACAATTAGTCCCCAACTCCAGGAAGAGGGTATCAATATTTGCTTATTCACCAGAGTCATGCATATTTTCTCACAATGGTGCGTTGACAACCACAAATACACTCATTGGATTCTAAAGTAAGATTCCCCTTCTTCCTTGAGCCGGGCTCTACTCTATACACCCAAAAGAAATCCTGTTGGACAATGCCAAGTGTGGTTCAGTTCCAAATTCTGTCATCTTGTCTGGAAATCCTTCCAGACGTTGGGCCAGAAAACAATAATTATTTACTTTTTTTAATTAAATGTATTGGGGTGACATTGGTTATTAAAATCATTTAGGTTTCAAACGTACAATTCTATAATACGTCATTTGTATGTTGTATTGGTTGCTCACCACCCCAAGTCAAGTCTCCTTCCATCACCCTTTATCCCCTTTTTATCCTCTTCTACCTCCCCCACCCCCTTTCCCTCTGGTAATCACCTTACTATTGTCCATGTCTATGAGTTTGTTTTTCTTTTCTTAACCCCTTCACGTTTTTCACCTAGCCTTCCTACCTCCTCCCCTCTGACAGTTGTCAGTCTGTTCTCTGTTGTCTGTCAGAGTCTGTTTGTATTTTCTTTGTTAGTTTATTATGTTCATTAGATTCCACATAGAAGTGAAATCATGATTATTTCTAAAGGGACTGAATTTACTTAACAGCATCTTAACAGATGGAAAAACTGAGAGCACTTAGATACGACCACATGAGATTCGAACTATCGATATCACCAACGACACTGATTTTGGAAAAGAAAAAAAGAGAAAGCATTTCTTTCCCAGTACAAACGCAAACAAACCTCCTTGCTTTTTCTCTTTCATCTAAGTCGGGAAACTAGAACTTTCCTTACAGATCTACTCCCAGGGGAACCGTCTATTGAAATGATGAAAATATGAGCCCTGCCCCTTCCCCGCCCCTAATGTGTTATGTTACATGTGGCATATTTTTCCCATTAGAGAACATAGGTACATTTTACTCTTTGGAAACTTTTTTTTTTCCCACTGTGTTGGGGCTTTTTTAATGTTCCAGGAGAAGGGATTAGCCTGGGTCTTTGTCACTCCTAGGAATAAGAGTTAGTATAAAGGCTTATTAGCTCAGTTAGCTACAGCCAACTACTGAGGTCAGCGCTGTGAATGCAGTCCTGGGAGTGAAAAGGAAAACTCAGACTTAAGCCTTGTAGTCCAAGTCCTCTTGTCAAACATGAACACCCAAACCTGCTCTTCTCAGACTTATCTGTGCATGAGACTCACTGGGCTTCTCCCCAAGGCGCACTGAGACAGTGGAGTGTGGCCTGATGTATCCACTTTTTTAATGATCACCCCATATGGGGCTGATACATGTGGTCTGGGACCTTGCTCTGGAAGACTCTCTTAAAGTCACGGTCTGTCCAAAATTACATGGGTTTGGGACACAGATGATACAGGAAGAGAGTAAATGGAGCTCCTGGCAAAGTTATCATCCCCACTGAACAAAGAGTTTCAAGAATAATCATGTAGAAATACAAACAACGTATAGGACAAATCGGGGTGGGGGGAAGAAGAGCACTGATTTAGATCCAAAAGTACCTGTTTAGAAATAAATAATACACTCTTTTTACCCAGGTTTTGCCTTAAAGGCTTTCCTAATTAAGGAACCCAGAGAGAGAGCTGTCAGTTTTGTTCAGAATTGTAGCAGTTGGTTTAAGCTTAATGCATCAACAGTTCCAGGAACTGTTGGACTAGAGGTATAAATAGAAAGCAATAACAGAAGCAATATATCATAAGAGTTAAAGCAAAGTATTTTAAACATTTTATTATCTTGGAGTGGAGAAGAAGGGTGGTGGGTGTAGAATCAAAGATTTGCCCTGCTTACTTTTATCACAGCTGTGACAATCAAAGGAAATGTCTGGATTTCCGGATGTTCCTCGGAAACTCGACTTAGTGAATTGAGAAAGGGCGTGTGCAGGAAGTTGATGTTTACCTATCTTTTCCATCTGCTCTGTTATCAATGCAGCTCCCTGTTTTAGAACAACAATTAGCAATAGGTATTATTTCCACGGGGAGTGGTAGTTTACAGGTGAAAGGTTAGGAGTTGGGTTGGGGTGAGGGAGGGACTGGGGGTGGCAGTGAGGTTGCAGGTGGGCTGCAGTGAGTACAAGCCAGAAGAGGGAAGGCAGTGCATGCTCCTATTTCTCCTTTAGACTGAAGTTTTTCTGAGATTCGTTGCTCCCTAGGTGAGTAGATGTGGGAGTTGTAGGGAAGAAGCTGATAGAAAGGGTGAAACTGGGCCTTTGATGGATATCTCAGGTTGGGCTCCCCCAAAACATACAGAGACAAAAATGTGGCACAAGGGTTATTTATCGAATAACAGGTGATCCCAGGTGACAGTCCCTTTGGGGAACTCTGACTAACCGTAGAATATACTTCAGCATCGTCCCTATTGAGGAGTGAGGCAGCTGGGTTATTTTCCCACCAACTTTCTTCAGTGGCTGGTTGAGGGTGGCTCCCAGAAAGTGTCACCTTCTAGGCATTTCCAGTCTGTCCCATGCATGGATTAGGTAAACTTCCATGACCAGAAAACACCCTCAGGGAAAGGGTCACAGGAGCTTAGAGGCTGGGATGCCCAGAGATGTGAAACCTGAGGTGATATTGGTGCGGCACTGATAGTGACTGGTACAGTGAGTCAAAGATGGGGATATTGTAGCAAATGTGAAGGATTAAAGAATGTCTTCTGTTGAGAATAGGTATTTGAATTGAATCCATATGTTTTGCCTATTTTAGAAATATGCTTTCTGTGGTCAATCTGACCCCTGTTTTTCCTGTGCCAAAGCTCTGTAGTCAGCTGTATAATTTTGATATAGTATGAAATATATGATATTACATTACTTCATTAACAGCTGCCATGGTAGAAGATGGAGCCCACGTTATTTTATTGTTTGACTAACATAGTTTCTTCACTACCACGTCATTTTAAAAATTATGTTGATAACAGTAATACTTAATTAATAACAAATTAAATGTTTATTTAATAACACTTTTAAAAGATGTATTGATATTAGAGAGAGAGAGGAAGGGAGAAAGAGATAAATATCTTGTTACTCCACTTAATTATAGCCACTTATTTATTGGTTGTTTCTTGTATGAGCACTCACTGGGGATCGAACCCACAACCTTGGCATACCAGCCTGATTCTCTAACCAGATGAGCTACCCAGCCAGGGTTAATAACACATTTTTTTTTTAAATGGGTAAGGATATCCTCGGGGTAGTTTCCTAGTGGAGAGGCATTTCTTCTTCCCATAAGAGCTGCCTGCTTATCATTTTTAGATTTTGTTTCTTCCATAATTAGCTTTATAATTGTAACTGGGGATCTGCTTCATTCTTCTTTCCTTTATTTATTTTATTTGTTTTTATTTGCTTTTAGGTTGACTGAGCTGAGAACTTGAAAATCATCCTTGAGTTTCTGGTTTCGGTCTAGGCTTGGAGTGGAGATTATTCCAGGCTTCCAGCCTTTCCCAAAGGCATCTCGCTGTTGCTGGTGAGCAGCCTGGCTGCCGTATTATTACTTATTCCCAATAGGTGTGTATAAGGCCCTGGGCGGGGGGCGGGGGGGGGGGGGGTGAAGACTGGCTACTCTGCAGCCTCTCTCGGTTACCAAACTATCTGCCAAGGCAGCTTGGGGCTGAGATAGATAGAATAGGGAGATAAATCTGAGGAGACAGCTCAAATAACCTTAAACCACACTTGAGAGTACCTCAAGAGGATGCACTGGAGGGAAAAAAAATCAGATATCAGATGCCCCTAAGTGGAAATTTTCCAAAGGACTCCATTTATCACTAACTGCTTGGTTCAAATGGAAATTCCCCAAAACACAGAGGGGCTTGGTAGAGAGCCATATCATTTGGAGGGTCAAATTTTAGAGGGATGATTAACTATGTAACAAAAGTCAGGTTTTAGTAGTCCCCACAACTGCCTAAAAATCCAGAAGGTTTAAAAGCTGCTATAATACTATAACTCCAAGTTCCCCTGAGTACCCAGGTATAAAGTAGCCTCAATTAACCAGAATGTATAGAAATGTGGTTATTCCACTTCATTTAAGTTTTCTGGTTACAAAGCTTTCCTTATATTTCAACACTTTTTGAATCTTTTTCATTTGCTTACCTTAAAAAAAAATCTAAAGGACACATTTTATTCATTGAGTCATTTCAGTATTGAAAATGGGTCATTCTGAACATACTTTTCACCATAAACTATTTTTAATGCAATTAGAAATGAAAGTAAAACGCTAAATTCTTAGTAGACATTGGTATCAGTTTGTTTTCTGATGTTTTGGTTTTTCTTTAAAACTCCAGGTAATTAAGGGATGTGATTAAGTAAGGTTATGATTAATTGAGGTTTGCTACTGTAAATTTACCCTATGTTCATTTGTCCTTCCTTATGAATTTCTTTAGATGTGATTTTAAGTTTTTCAATGTTGTTTTGATTTATTGGTCAGGTTATATTGTAAGGAGGCTTAAAGGCAAGGCCCTGACTGTAATTCACTGCGCCAAATGTCTACTATCTGAGCACCCAGCACCTGCCTTTATTCCTTTCTTGCCTTCCCATCTTACACTGTTTAATCCCTTAGGGATTGCTCAGTACATGTGTTTGGCAGACACTCAAGTCAACCACTAAAACCATCCTGTGGTGTCAGTGACTTGTCACTTTGTTTCTCTTTTATTTTCAGTTTTCATGAAAATCTCCCCAAGTCCAAATACTGCCTAGACTGCTTGTCAGCCCTTTGCCAGTGAGATTATTGTTTTCTTCTTCCAAATATCACAGCACCTTTGGCTGCCCAGAATCAATGGTCAGCCCCAGAAGAAGCTGCTCGCTGTCCAACCCTGGCAAGACAGGCGGTGAATGATTCAAAAGAAGGGGATCGTTGGACTCCTGGTAACTTCTCCTGGTGCATAGATGGAATGGACTAACATTGAGTCAAGCTTCCTTAACTTATTCAAAAAAGGCTTCTTTATCCCTTATTCTCTAATACCAGTGTCAAAACTAGAGCAAGCATAGCATCTGGACAAAGTTTACCTAGGAAACCCATAATGCTTACTTTGCTGAATTATGTATAAAATTTTTATAAGGGGCTCAGAGCCTGTTAGCAATATACTTGGTAACAGTATAATAATTCCATCTCTGCTCCAGGGAAAGGAAGAATAATTACTTGGGCTATATTATTAAACCCTTTGCCCATAAAGGGTGTTTTCAAGAGTTTTCACAATGATAAGCCAGTCAACTACAACTTGAAACACATTTCTCTATAAAAATTACATTTAAATAACAGTGTCTTTAGGTAGAATTCCTTCCCAGAACTTCACAAGAGATGGTTTTCCAAATCCCAAATGTCAAGATCAATCAGTTGAGAAATCAAGGAGAAAAATTATAATCCTCCTGCAAGAATTAAACCTCAAAAATCAACATAGAGACCTTCCTGATTCTAAGAAAGCCACATGTCAAGTCAAAAGCAAGAGAAGCAAAAGCTGTCACTTGAATTTGAAGGTCAAGGTCAACATTGTTACATCCTATGACAGGACCACATAAGAGAAATGATCTGTTTAATCAGTCATTTGTAACTGTTGCCATGTTGTATGTTCATAGCCTAAACACACAAATCCTATGGAAGGTATCCCAATGAACAACAAATTCAAAAAACAAAATAAGGCCTGAAATTGGCAATTTAGACATGTGTTTGCTGTAGTATTGCCAGCTTTATCAGAAGGCCTAAATGATCCGTTATTTGAATACTGCCTAAGTATGTTCTCTAGCACTTTCCAGTGTTTAAATAGTCACTGTAGACAATGGTTCTTAATAAATAACTTCCAAATGATATTTCTTATTTATTAATTATTTCTAGATAGCTATACTAATGATATTTAAGTGTGTTATCAGAACTTGAGGTTAGTGTGTAAGCTACAGATTCCCAAAGCACTTTGTCCTCCTTTCTTTTTAACATAACACTTGACCTTTACTCTAATTGTCTAATTGTCTGTCATACCCATAGCCTTGAAGAAATGTTAAATATAGGAGTTATGTCTACCTCCTTCATCACTATGTCCCCAGTACCTTGCCCAAGCACACAGCAATTGCTCAGTAAATATTCCTAGAATAAACACTAGCGAATTTGTGAACAAATAGAAGTGTGAGAGTGTGGAATGTGTGTAAGGAAGGAGTGGAACCTGGATAAGAACCTGACCCAGAAACCTTGATGGGAAAGGGGAAGGAAGAAGACCAGCGCATTGAACAAAACTGAGGGAAACCTCAGACAAGATGACAATATTGGCTGCATGAGAACCAAGGACAATGGTCTCCAATGGAGAAACAAGAGCGCTGCCCAGAGGTATCAGCTACTTCACAATGCTGTCTGGAACAGCCGCAGAAGGAACCAGGCCATGACACCGCTTCCATTAATCCCTGGCGCTGGCCTTAGGGAGCTTGAGTATTTCTTCCCTTGACTTCCAACTCCAACGCACCACGTGCGGAATTGGACCAGGCAATAAACAGAACTACGAAGACTTTACCAAGAACTTTCCCTGGACTCATTTGAAAGCAAAAGCCACAAGAGGGCAGAATGGATGCTGAGGCTAGAATCTGTTGCCTATTCTGTCCCAGTTGACTATTAGTGATGGGGTTATAAGGTTGGACCAAAAAGTTGCTGCAATTTTCACTTTAGGGTTTCAGTTTAAGTCAATTTTTTTTTCACATACCAAAAATGAAGGACTTAAATTGGAGAGTCTAGAGAGGAATAAGCATCTTAAGTGAACTGGAGATGAGGGAAAATATTTTTTAAGGCTGAGAGTCAGATAGAGGCTAGATCTAAAGGGCTTAGTGAATGCCATTCTAGGGAATGTATACTTTGACCACTAGACCACTGCTACTTAAAATGTAGCCCATGGGCAAGTATCACCATCATCACTTTCCAAAATACAGAATCGGGAGCCCAAGACATATTATATTAGAATTTGCATTTTAACAAGATGTTCCGATTCTTTGAATTCACATTAAAATTAGAGAAGCATTGGTTTAAAATGAGGAGTCATTAAAATTTCAAACAAAGTAGCATGATAAATACATTTGTGTTTTAGAAAGGGGATTGTAGAGGATGGATTAGAGGACCCGAGTGGAGGCAGAGACCAGTTACAAGGATATTACAATCGTTTAGGCATGAAATGATGTGCGCTCAACCATCATGATGATATGTGGGGGTGGGGAGGAAAAACATTTACAATTAAGACATATTTAAAAGGTAGAATCATCAGGGCTTGTTGATTAATTAGACATGAGGTAGGGAGACGAGAAAGGGGAGAAGGTAAGGTTATCTAGGTTTTCTCCCAGGCAGGCCAATGTGGCAAATGGTGGTATACCCCTCTTCAAGTTCAAGAATCCAGAAAGAAATACAAGTACAGAAAGGGGAGAATTATTAAATTATTATCATTTTTGCTTTAAACAAGTTGATACCTCAGATGTGCTAGGAAGAAAATGGAAACACTGGTTGGAAAACCTCATAGTATCATTGTGAAAATTAAATAAGACATTGCAACAAAAAACACAGTAAATCGTTATACAACGAGATGAACTTTTTGGCCAACCCAATATATATATATAGTACTTGAAACAACCTGTAGGCTTTTTTCCTCTGTGTTTTCTATTCTGACTTTAATAATGTAAGAAATGATTAACAAGCCTAATTATTGTCTTTGTAAAATCCTAATTTGGACTGTAACAGCAGAAATGAAGCTGAAAAACCAGTGTTAAAGGCAGGAAGTAAGAAGCCTGGAAGATGGGAAATAGGTAAATTATTGCTTTAGTTCTGATTGAAAAAGGGAATGTGTACACCATTGTAAGTCACCGACAGTATATAGTATAGGGCTACACTATTCAGCATGGTAGCACCTAGCCATATGTGGCTATTGAGCATGTGAAATGTCACTCATGAAGTTGAGATGTAACTGAAAAATACACACAGGAGTCCAAAGGCTTAATATATAAAAAGTAACATATTGCTGTTAACATGTTATTAACATTAGTTTCACCTGCTGCTTTTCATGCACGTGGCTTGCATTTGTGCCTCTCCTGTTTCCACTCAGCAGTGCTGGGATAAAGCATGACAATGAAACTGACTGTTTTTGAATTTGTTGATTTTTTTTTATCTCATTTTAGGTCCATAGATTTCCCCTATGCTGCGTTGTCTGGCTATCCAAAATTTTCTAGTTCCGTATTGATTCCCCTTTTTGCTCACTGCTTACCACAGAAAGTAGTGTAAGTAATAGAAGGAGATGGCCCTCTGCATTTGCATGGTCTTCTCCCACCTCCCCTTTCCTGCCCTCCCCTTGTTCTCTTCTCACTGCCCCCACTCTACCTCTTGTAAGGATAACTGTTATTGAATTTAGGACACACCTAAATGATCCAGAATAATTTCATCTCAAGATGCTCAATGCAATTACATCTGTAAAATCCTTTTTCCAAATTAGGTCACCTTCCCAGGTTTTAGGCATTAGAATGCTCAATGTAGTTTTAGGAACATAGCTTTAAGGGACCACCATTCAACCCACATGGCAAAGCTATCCTTCAGGAATAAAGGAGAAATGAAGACATTTTCTGATGAAAGAAAGTGAAAAGATTTTACTACTAGCAGTCTTATCCTTTAAAGACTGGGTGAAGGAAGTTCTTCAAACAGAAATAAAGTGAACATAGAAAGAAACTTAAGGTGCCAGGAAGAAGGAACCATGGGAAAACCAGAAGCTACATACAACAAACTATCATTTTCTTCATGATTTTATGAACCATACTTGATGACTGAAACATAATGTGTAAGCCATCTGATATTTAATATAATGATTTAAAAGTGAGGAAGGTAAAGGAAACTAAATGGAAGTGAGGTCTCAGACTTCACTCAAACTGGTAAAATGTTGATACCAGTAGGCTGTGATCAGTCACATGTATATATTATATTGTAATACCAAGAGTGGCTTCTCAAAGAGATATATTCAAAAACATCAGAAATAAATCAAAATGGAACTCTAAAAATGTTCAGTTAACCCACAGGAAGGCAAAAGGAGAAAGAGAGAGAGAGAGTAAGGAGGAGTGATGGAGGAGAAGAGAGAGAGAGAAAGAAGCATGGGAATAGGAACCAGAGGAGACAAAAATAAAAGTAAATAAATACAATGGTAGATAATTCTATCATATCAATAGTTACCTAAAATGTAAATAATTTGAATACATCAATCAAAAAACAGAGATTGAAGAATGGGTTTTAAAATGATCCAACTATATGCTGCTTATAAGGAACTTACTTCAAATTCAATGCAGGTTAGGTTGAAAGTTTTAAAATGAAAAAAGATATATCAGGCCAATATCGATTTTAAAAATAATAGAAGAGCAGGACTGACTTTACATATGTGATAAAATAGTACAGAACTAAATACATACACAAAGGACCAGAAGTACATTTGCAGAATAGGAATAAGACAGCTGGAGTGGATCAATGTCAATATCCTGGTTGTGGTATTATAGTACCATATACTTGCAAAATATTTTTATTGGGCAAACTAGGTAAAGGTGTATGGGGTCATTCTAATATTTCTACTGCTGCATGTGAATCTACAATTATCTCAATGAAAATTTTTTACCTAAACACCAAACAAATCTACAGAACTATAATGGGTATTCTTCAAGCTCAATTTTATAACAAGACAGAAAGAACAGAGTTAGTATTCACTTTTCATAGAAATCATACTGAGTCACTTAATGTTTATTTATTGTCCATATAACTTATTACTAAGAAAACATTTTTATGTTAAAAGTAAGCCTTTTAAGAAAAAAACCCTGAAGAAAATAACAATGCTATTACAGAGTTTAAATATTTTCACATGATAAATGAGTCATAGATATATTAAATAGAGCCAAAAAGAGCTTAGTCTATGTGGGTCTCTCAAGTATCTAGTATCATCTCTAATTTTGTTTAAAAGGATTCAGGTCAAAAGTCTTTATGTAGACTCAATAAAGAGTGATCGATGCAGCATATGTGGTTAACACCTTTGCTTCTATGTAATGCACTGGAATATAGGGTTGCATGTTTTGTTCAATAAATCAGCCCAATCCCTTTTTCTCCAGGCACAATTCATGACTGAGCACCGTTCTCACTTCAAATCTAAATTAACAAGAAACCAGTGGTAGGTTTGCTAATGAATATTGGTACTTAATCTGTTCTGCCTGACAAGCAGTTTAATCTGTAATGTCACTTTATGGATTTTGTCTCTTTAAATGATATTACCCTATTTAAATTACCATATTAACATAAGCATGTAACTAAAGATACTTTACAGATGTAAACATTATAAACCCCGAGGAACACGTGTGCTGTCATTGCTAACAAGTCTGCCTTCTAAAAAATATTATGTACAATAACACAGAGAATAAGTGAGACAGGATGAACAGGAAGTAATGCCTCAGTTAACTTACTGGAAGGACGGACTGCCGCGCCCCATGCATGGGGACTCAGTGGGTCCCAGGCTGCTGACGCCCTGTCCTGCCCATAGAGAATCACGGGCCCAGGCTGGAGCCCTGACCCTGTCCTAGGCCACGGAATGAGAATGTCCAAGAAAGAGATGGAAAGCTTGCACTTTTTTTTCCTTCAGTTAATTCGGATGCACATGGTCTACTGACAAAATTTAGGAAAATCAATGTGCAAAATCACAGCCAGGAAACCTCTTCTGAAAGGTCCAGATAATGTATATTTCAGTCTTTGGAGGCCAAGTGATCTCTTGATACTATTCAACTCTACTTCCACATGAAAGCAGCCACAGACAATGTGTAAATAAACAGTCATGGCTGTGTTCCAATGCTGCCTGCTTGATGCCTGATAAAGGCTCATGCCAGCCACATGGTTTCCAAGGTGTCAATACATAGAGGCTACAAGAGCATCACTGGAATTTTATCAAGATTGGAAGAATTTTTTTTATCCAGACTTTGTTCAGAGAAACTAGTCTCTAAAGATAGCCACCCAATGAACCAGGTCCTCCCCAGTCATGGTCTTGTGTATTCACCTACCCTCTCCTTGTATCTATACTGGGCCTGTGACTCTCTTCTTACCAATAGAACAAGGTACAAGAGATCCTACCTGACTTTAGAGGCCAATCAGAAGTCTTTCACTTTCCATCTTCTTCCCTTGGAACATTCA
This sequence comes from Pteronotus mesoamericanus, assembly GCF_021234165.1. Taxonomy (NCBI): domain Eukaryota; kingdom Metazoa; phylum Chordata; class Mammalia; order Chiroptera; family Mormoopidae; genus Pteronotus; species Pteronotus mesoamericanus. The sequence goes on from NW_026555321.1 coordinate 11,719,486, forward strand.
CTCTGGCAAAGCCATCAGCTCTGTAAAAAGTCCATCCACGCTTCTGTAGAGACCACGTGGAAGGGCTTTACAGCCACTTTATCAAGGCAGTGGATGTGTTTTGGAGCCTCTACACAAGACTAGCTACTATCTGAATACCACCCAGTGACTCCAATCAGGAATCACCCCACCAAGTTCCACCTAAACTCCAGACCCACCAAAACCAGAACAATAGGGTATGTGAGTGGTAGGAATAATTTAATAAACCACTTGTGTAGAGGCAATATCTCTACGAGGCATGTTCACGGGGCCACTGAGGATAATTATACCAACTTCTAATGAAAAAGGTGAAATGCAAATGCAAGTAGGTGGAGTGTGCATCATTGGAACAAGACTTTTTAATTGCTGGGGGAAGTAGAAGAGAGGAGATATTGCCAGCAACGACCTTTATCTATCTTTCTTCCACAGTACAAGATGCCACATGCCACTTGGGACACTGGCCACTGCTTTTCTGGTCAGAAAACTCAGTCAGAAAAAAACAAATTCATACATGAGAACTTTGGTCTTTGAACAACAAATTAGCACACAGAGGGCAGATATCTTTATTGGAATAACTGTTCCATTTTGTTGTTTGAGATAGAAACTAGATGTTTGAAATTCCTGGAAGAAAAAACGTTTCAGCTTCTTTGTAATAAGAGATTATATAGTGTTTTCCTAACTGGTTTAGAATGAAAAATACTAATCCATGGCTATTGATTGCCATGTTTCCAAAAGCTGTCTGTATAGTACCTTCATTCTCAATATAGGACAAATAACATTCTCACAATGAGATTTGGCCATCTTCCTCTAAGATTCAAGGAGCAGGAATATTTTATGATTTTTAAGTCCCTCCAAAAACCACCTCAGCAAAACTAGCTATGCTTAGCTTTTTCTTACTCATGGGATTCAATGTATAAACAGCTTATTAGTACATTTGGTGTGAAAAATCCTGTTTTAGAAGACATATAGCTAGACAAAAACATCTTTTAGCCTTTGGTATAATTCATAAGGACAATAATACTTCACAATAGCCAGCTTTTAAGGAATGCTTATTTATGACAAGCACTATGCTAAATAAAACTTGTAAATTTCACTTAAGTGCTATGGGGGTAGGTATTATTATCATTTATATTTTATGTATTAGAAAGCTAAGGCTCAAAAAGTTTAATTATTCAGTCAAGGTTAAGGAGAAGTTCCTGACTCCCAGGTCTGTTTTCTTAAAACACTCCATTATATGTGGTTATAACAAGGCAAGCCTTGGCTTCAAGAGCTGATAGACTGTGATCCCTGAAAGATGAACTGTTTTCCGTTTAGAACTCCATCTTGATCTTCAAAATATAAAAGATATAACATACTATTGTGAATTATTATCAACCCTGGAAAACTATGGAAATATTAATTTGGCATTAGATTATAATCATATAATATTATATACGATTGAAAAAGAATTGCTATTGATCAAAACCACAAAAGAGTGGACCCTCAGGAAAGCACTTAACTGTTATACTTTTGGAATAAATATGAGAAACAAAAACAGTAAAATCTTGAAAAACATTCAAACTTATTTCAGTATCTCATATGATTCTGGCAGGCTTCTCCTCTCTTTATTGATGATATGCCCATAAAAAAAAGGAAAAATAGTCATGATTGAAAATATGGGTCTTATTTAAGCACTCATAAAAAATCCAGCTTAAACACCCAGTACTCTGGGTGTCTTGTTTGTTTTTTGTTTTGGTTTTTTTTTTTTTTGGTGGCCAAAAAATATAAATTTATTTGACTTTAAAACTGGTAAATTTGGGTGTTTCTGTTTAAGAGGGTGTTGAGTTAGCCTCTTTGCCTTCCAACTAAAATATCTTTGAAGTTAGAAAAGCTTACAACAATGCTGGAAATTAATACAATTGATTTAAAGCCAGCATCTGGAAGGCATTTCTAACTATAAGGCTATTGAAACTGGATGGAGAGAAACCAGAGTGTAACCAACTGATGCTTAACCCATGAGGTAGAGCATCCCTTCCTGCCTTAAAGAATGGAAAGAATGAAGTAAATATTTCATCCCTTTCCCACTTCCCCCAACTGGACCTGGGACAATAAGAAAAATAAGCAACACTCTCTTACAAGAGTCTGTCTTTCTGGATTTCCAAAGGAGTACTTCTCAAGCATCTTTGCAATCATATTGAAACTGTAACTGCCATAACATAGCAGGATGAGGAGGAGGAAGTTGTTTGGCATGGGATAAGGTTGTGGCTAGTGGTGTCCTTTACCCCTAGTCCCCAAAACAAAGGGCTACAAGAAGAGCCAGTAGCGCTATGCTATGGACTGAATTGTATCCACAAAACTCATTGGAGGTTGAAGCCCTAATCTCCATTGTAGCTATATTTGGAGATAGGTCCTTTATGGTGGTAATTAAGGTTAAATGAGGTCATAAAGAGTTAAGCCTTGATCCCACAGGATTAGTGTCCTCATAAAAAGAAACACCAGAAAGCTTATGTGTGTGCTTGTACTTGCTCCCCGGCTCCTAGCTCATCCATGCTCTCTCTCTCTGTCTCTCTTTCCCTCCCTCTTTCCTCTGTGCCCCCCAACCTCCTGACTACCACCATATGAGGAAACAGTGAGAAGGTAGCTGTTTGCAAGCCAGAGAGATTTCAACAGAAATTGAATCAGCTAGCACCTTGATCTTGGACTTGTAGCCTACAGAACTATAAGAAAATAAGTGTTTTTTGTTTTGTTTTTTTGTTTAAGCAACCAGTCTATGGTATTTTGGTGTGGCAGGTCAAGCTAAGATGCACTAAAGACAGGGGATCACCTTTTGTCAAGCATTTATCACCTTAGCCCTATAAAGACCTTGCAATGATTGCAGAAATAGATTCCAGCTCGGTGCTCTAAGTGAATAACTGTTACGTTAAGAATTATGAAAATTTAATTAATAACACTAAAGGGTACTACAATAAATAAGGAGAACAGCGATGTTCATGAATACAAGATGCAAATGTGAAGATGTTAATTCAGCACATTCTACAACAAAAGACAGCAAGATTTTCTACAGCTTAACAAACTCTTTCTAAAATTTATATGGCAGAGCAAAGGACCAAGACACTAACAAAGAATGCTTGGAAGGAATTAAGACACTTAGGAGGACTTCTACACGATACAAGACTTAGTATAAAGCTAGAAAGATGAAGCTGTTTGGTACATTAGCAGACAAATAGATCTGAGTGGGGAGCCCGAAACCAGTACAACATATATGTAGGAACATATATAACAGAGCTGACATTTCAGATCAGTGGGAAAAATAATGACTGTTGACTCTGTAGAGAAAAATAAAATAAAATTAGATCCATATCTCACATCATACACAATTCCAGATGGATTAATGATTTATATGTAAAATGCAAATTTCAAAACCTTTAGAATATAGGAGAATACTTTTATGACATCAATAGTGATAAACCAGAAAACAAATCAAATGTAAGCCTCAGCAACAATGTTAATAATATCAGACAAAATCAAAATCATGGCATAAAAGATAAAGAGCAATAATATATGCTGGAAAAAAGGAAAAGTATAACTAAGGGATATAAGATGATGAACATATGCTCCTAAGAATATAGATTCAAAGAAAGGAGAGCAATAACTGAGAGAAATAAAGTGAAAAACAGATATATCAACAGTTGGAACTAAAGTTTCCAACATGTCCCCCTCAGAACCAAATAAGTTAAGCAATACAAAAATTTAAAATATTAGAACTAACATGTAGGTCTATATGGAATTTACAGCCAAGAGAGAATACATATTTTTGGAATAGAGAGTACTCACAAAAATCAGTTATATAGAGTTCCACAATGAAAATCTCCATAAATTTTTTAAAAATTATCACATCTACTATATAATCCATTAGGAAAATTTGAAAATCAATGACAAAATAATAAATTTAAAAGTTGCAAACATATAGAAGCTAAATAACACTACTAAATAACCCCTCCAGCAAAGGGAAAAAAATCATAAGGGAAATTTAAAATCACTAAAAAGTAGAAAACTGGGTATGCATTTTATCAAAAATTTTTAGGCCATAGCCAAAGCAATATTCCTAGGAAATTCACAACTTTAAAAGCATACAACAGAAAATAAAAAATACTGAAAAAATGAACAGTGAATAATGCATGAAAGTTTTGAAATCAGGAAATCTATCCATGCAATATACTATTTTAAGGAAATAAAAAAGGAAAATTTTGTGATTAAGTAGATGCTGAGGAAGTAATGGTAAAGGTTCACCATCAATTTTTTTATTAGAACACTCAAACTAGAAATATAGAAATTTACTAAATGTATAAACATCTATGTATCTAAAAAACTGTAACATTGTACCAAAATGGAAAAACTTAGGCATTCCAATGAATATCACAGTCAAGAAAAGAATTCTGCTATTACCACTACCATCAAACCTAAGAACTAAATCTTGTGCAATTATATATGCAAAGCAAAAGAAGTAACAGGTGTAAACATTTTTCCCAGATATGATTATCTCCATTTAAAACACAAAAGAATCAATAAACATTTAAATTAATATCAGAGTACAGCCTGGTTGGTAGATATATAAAGTCATTCTACTATGCCAGCAATAACAAAACATAATAAGATATAGGTTAAAGATAATATAAGGAAAAAATAAAATACTGCTGATAGTAGCAATTCAAAATATAAAATATACATCATGATCAAACAGGGAAACATAAACCATTATTAGTTTTTAAAATGGAGGGAATTAAAGCTATAAATTGGTTTCAGAAGTAATAAAAGCCAGTCAACTCAGACATCAGCAACAGAAAGAACCCACTGCCAATGCTAAGGGGGAAAAAGTGAGACGGGGCGAGGCTTACCAAGCAGTAGCTGGATCCACAATGGGACTGTCCAACAGGAACTAGAACTGGGAAGGAGACAGAGAGGAGAAATCAACTATGGCTTCTCCTTTCCTCTTGCCCTCCATCCAGTCTCCCACCACTGCTTCTATTTGCCCCAAGCAAGGGGGCAGCTGACAGTCCCAGGAACCTGGAAAGCACAATTTATCTACTTAGGATTGCAGCTCCTATCAGGTGGACCCACTTCCACAGCTTTTGCCTCCACGTTCACTGACAGTCCCATCAGGCTTAGAGGCAGTATAGGCTCCCGGCTGATACTGGCATCTTGATATTTCACATCTCTGTTTTGTTTCCTTAACCCTGCCTGCAAGTCTATAAATAGTCCATTCATTAAACTTTTCACTTAAGTCGTCTGAGGGTGCCATTTGTTTCCTGACTTACAAATGCTGAGTAGGAAATGTTAACTAACACATGACATAGGAATAAAGCAGGAATTCCTTGAACAGTGCTCACAAACTATATTTTCTTCTGGAGTCACCCTCCATTGTCAGAAATAAAACATTCAGACCCAAGAGTAACAATGAGAATTCTTTCCTAAAATGTAAAATAAGATATAATTTAGTTCGTGGAAACTGCAATTCTCTTTTCAAAATTTATTCCTGCAGTTAGGAAAGTACTCCAGCTCCAATTTGACACTTTTTTCTGAAGCTGCTTTGGAAGAGTGAAGAGCTTTAAAAGCAATCAAAAACATAAAGTTTAAAAAGTCCTTTGTAAAACACATTGCACCAAGTGCTTCCAATCACTGGTTTCCAATTACTGTCAAACGAGAATTTTTAAATTTCTTTAGCTATTTTCCTCTTTTTTATCTCCTTGATTTTGAGTTCTTAAAAATGAATAATTTAGAGAGATAAGGTTGTCATCTATAAATTTTATTCCTTTTTTATATAGCTATGGTATACGGCTTAAAGGCATTCATAATAGCTATTTTCATTCATTAGAGCGATTGTCAATTTCTGAACAAATTCCTTAAAAGAGTAAAAAGAGTTATGTGTCAATTTCTTGGAAGTTTTTGTGAATTAAATCATTCCTATATACAGGGAAATGTTCAAATCTACTAATACTAATAGTGTGTTTTAGGATTAGGGTTTTCTCTATTCTTAAAATACTTTACCTCTACTCTCAACACCTCAACGGGCCCCTTGTGTTAAAAAAATTTTCCTACCTGTATCATTGGCTAATTAATAAGATGTTGTTATATTGATGGCCAACTTAGAAAAAGATGAAATGAATTTCATAGAACCTGTTGGTATACGTTCAAGCTACTTTGGGTAGAAATTTCAGTATATCACCTCTTGGTGAGGGTTCAAACTACTTGGGTAACAAAATAGAAAAGTCTCTTAGTCCCTGGTATGTCTATTTATTTCTTTAAAGGAATATTCTCAATGGCCTTTTTCAGTGAAAAAAAAAGTTGGATATTAATTTTGTTTAAACACAGCATTCTTCATTTCACATTTTTAAATGTCTAAACACAGCCACTCTCCATCACAAACTCTGTTTTCATTGCAGAGTTTTATTTGCATTGAGAATAGTGACTGGATAGAGCTTTTTCTTTTTTTAACCTATATACGAATGATTCAAACCTGCTAGCTTTTCTTTATCATTTAGGAAGAGAAATTTTATCCAGAGTTTTGTCTTATGATGTTTTATAATTCTTCCTCCAAGCAGGAAAATAGGAATTCAATTCTGACTTCAGCAACTCCAACTGCCTCTGGTAGTTTATATGGTAGAGGAAAAATTTGGGGTTATTTCCCATTTTGCTAGGAATGTGTTGTTTTGTGTAGGTTAAAAATTTTCTATTAAACACTCTCAGAAAAAAAACAGAAACAAATGTTTGGGGCAATGTGTCCCCATGAATGATGCAACATCTGTTAGTGTTTTCAAGGTGCACCATGGCCTCACTAGGGAGGATCACACCCACAGTAGAGCCTTGCAGATTGGGCCCAAGCGACCTGTTTGCTTTTTTAATTATGCTTATTATTGTTGGAAAATACTCATGTATTGTAGGAAATTATTTTACAGAATCAAAATTTTAAATTAAAACATAATTGGTATATAATATCCTATTAGTTCCAAGTATACCTTATAGCAATTTGATATTTATATACTTTTAGGAATGATCACCACAATAAGTCTAGTTACAATCTGTAACCACTAAAAGTTATTACAATATTATTGACTACATTTTCTATGTTGTATGTTACATGCTCATGAATTATTTATTTTATAACTGGGAGTTGGTACCTCTTAATCCCCTTCACCTATTTTGTCCTCCACAAAATGTCCCCACTCAGTAATCACCAGTTCATTTCCTGTATCTATGAGTCTATTCCTATTTTGTTTTGTTTGTTCATTTGCTTTGTTTTTTAGAGATAAGTTAAATCATATTAACTTACTTCATTTAGCATAATACCCTCTAGGGAAGTTCATCCATGTTGTTGCAAATGGCAACATTTCCTTCTTTTTATGGCTAAGTAATATAATATTTCATTACATCTATTACACCACATTTTTATACATTCATTTATTAATCAACATTTAGGTTTCTTTCATATCGTGGCTATTGTAAATAGTGCTGCAATGACCATAGGAGTACATGTATCTCTTCAAATTAGTATTTTCATTTTCTTCAGATAAATATCCAGAAGTGGTATTGTTGAATTGTATGGCAGTTCTATTTTTAATTTTTTGAGGAACCTCAATACTGCTTTCCATAGTTGGCTGCACCAATTTACATTCCCACCAACAGTGTGCAAGGGTTCTTTTTTCTCTACATCCTTGCCAATGCTTGGCTTTTGTTGTTGTTGTTGTTGTTTTTGTCTTTTTGATGATAGGCATTCTGACAGGTATGAGGTGATATCACATTGTGGTTTTGATTTTAATTTCCCAATGACTAGTGATATTGGACATCTTTTCTTGTGCCCATTGGCCTCATACAATTAAATTTTAAGTGTATCTTTAAGAATATTCATTTCATGAATCTGTTGTCCTGCATTAATAAAAACTAAAATCAGCAAGGACACATTTTAGCCTCCATAATAAAACAAGTGCTTAAATAACTATTCATGTTCAAGATCATAGGCTTCTGTGGCCAATAACCACCTCACAAGCTGGCAATAAGAAAAATGTTCCCTTCTGCTTCATTAACTCCCTTGTCATTGCTGGAAGCCCTAATTTCTGGTAGGTAGAAATTTTCAAGATTATCATGTGTTTTTCAGTGATATGCATGCAACTTAGGTCAATTGAGCCAGAAAGTATTGACTTCCACTCTAAAAGATTTTTAGTGAAAAAGTGGAAACAGAGGAAGAAAGAGCTCAAAAGGGTAAACATAGTCAAAAGAACATACTATTTAAATTTCCTGGAGAAGTAAAATTTGAGATTGAATTAGGCTTAGAGTAGAGTTCTCCCACTATGGCACTAAAGATATTTCAAGCTGAGTACTTCTTTGCTCTGAGGGTCTGACCTGTGCTTTCTAAGATCAGTGTCCCTGGCCTCTAATCAATTGAAAAGAATAGTACTTCCCCTACCAGTTGTCATAACCCAAAATATCTCCAGACATTACCAAATATCCCCTAGGAGGACAAATTATCCCCAGTTGGAAACCACTGGCTTAGAGAAAAGAACATTTCCTTAGAGGTGGGAATAATTGAGTTCAAGAAGTTGACCGAGAAAGAAGGGTGTATGACAGAGCAGGGCTCAAAATATGCAGATTGAATCAAAGGCACCCACGTAAAAACTCAGATTGGAGGGAAAAAGGGAACAATGATAGAAAGGAAAGAATGGGAGAATAGATGAAGAGACTTTGAGGAAGAGAGGAGGCAAGCTGGTGAAACTCCGTATTTGACAAAACTAGACGGAAGGAACCCAGGTGGAAATCAGGAGTTAAGATTGGAATAAATCCTGCTGGAGAATAGGTAGGAGGTAAACTAATCATCAAATGGGCCATGGATCTGTGAGAACATTGAGGCTCTCACTTGACTTCCTCTTAGAATACCTAGCCAATATTTGTCATCAGACCATCTCCAGGAAAACTCAGCTTCCAGAAGTAACAGCTGAAAAAAACTGATTTTGTTACTCACCAAAAAACTAGGAATCAGCAAAGCCCATAAGCCATAAAGTGAAAGGAGAAAGCATTTCTGCGTAGCTAACAAGAGCATTAATTCTAATGATACACAAGAGAAGCCCCAAGCCTTGGGTTAGCATTAGAGGGGTAGGAAAAAAAGAAAAAGAGCTTTTTTGATGAGAGAGAAGAATAGGTTTTGTAAGAGTAACAATGAGCAAGATGAATGCAAGTTGTGGTCCAAAAGCAGAACTTCACAGCTAGGATCTTAACCAGCTCTAATAAAAAGCCAGAGAAGTTGTTGAAAATGAGGAGGGTGACAAAATTTGGAGACAACATATTGGAAAACTCATAAATACAGATACTGAAGTAAGCAAAGTAAAGGTTAGGAAAAGGAGGGTAAAAATGATACAGGAAGAAAACAGAAATATAAATGATGTTAATGAAAATAATGCCCTTAAACTCAAGAAACTTAAACTTTCAGATCAACACTGTTGACTTAAAAAACAAACAAACAAACCTTTAACCCACGACCTGTATCCAAAAATACTACATCAAAATGTTCTATAAAGTGCCCACAAAATAATTTACTCAAATTTTAAATATACCAAACAATTTTTCTTTGAATTTGGCTTCCTTTTCATTTCTCATTAAGAGCTGAAATCTTGCCAATGTTGAAATGTATAGCTTTTCCTATTTTTAGTTAAAATTTAAAAGATATTTTCATAATTTTTTTCATTATTTCCCCATGCAAAAAAATTTTGGGTAATCTGTTCAAGGTTACCTCAAACAGGCTAGGATTTTGATCAACCATGAAAATTTTAACCTCAGTACATTCTTTAGTTAATCTTTTCAATAATATTTTTTTACATTTTTGATCCCTTTCATCAGAAAAGGGGATTATGTGAGAAAAATGGTCTCTACTTCTTTAAACTTATTTATTTATATTTAAGTTAAATTACTTTGTATTTTAACAACTTATCTGAAATCTTGTAGTTGCATTAAAAATTGTTAAAAACCATGTTCAAAAATGGTTATAGCAGTGTTGCTCAGAATATTCAAAAACTGAGGACAATCCAAATATAAAGGATATAGTGGAATATTATAATATGGTAATAAAACCCAATAATAAATAAGTTCAGTAGTGTAACAAGAAACAAGATCAATATTTTTAAAAAATCAATTGTACTTCTATAAAATAAAGTAAACAACCCCATAAAAATTAAGAAACAAACTCATTTGAAATAACAAGAGAGGGTAAATGGAAGGCATTTGTACCACAGATGCCAGGCATAGCTGAGAGTATAATTTTTGAACCAAATGCATGAGTAAGTGAAAATATACCTCCTGAATTCTCAAATTCCCAGCCTTCAGAAGACTGGCAGCCAGGCTGTTATCCTCCAAACAGATTGGAAAACTCTTCTCTTGGGAATCCAACGAGCCCACTATTAAAAATATTAAATATATATTTTAAAAAATTACATTGGGCTATCTCCACAAACCACCAAACAGACCATCCTATAATGAAACTAAATTTAACTAGTCCCACTCTCATGGTAAGAGCTTTCAGTTTCTTTTAAGATATAAAAACACAACAGATTTTTGCATATGGACCTTTTATCTTGTCATCTCCCTAAATTAGTATAATAGTTGCCGATAATATTTGTTCATAGGTTCTATATAATCAACTATATCACCTGCGAATAGAGGTAGATTTACTGCTTTTCAGGTCTTTATGCCTTTTATTTCCTTTCTTGCCTAATAGTGAAGGTGAGGCTCTCTGGTACGATGTTGAATGTAAGGGCTGAGAGTCAACATTCTTGCCTTGTTCCTGATCTTTGGGAGTGATGAGTATTTCATCTTTCAATAGTAAACATAATATTAGCCATAGGTTTTTAATATATTCCCTTGATCAGATTGAGATGATTCCCTTTCTAATTTGATTAAATGTTTTACCATGAATAAATACTGAATTATTTCAAATATTTTCTACATTTATGGAAACAATGTATTTTCTCCTTTGTTAAGTGAATTACATTGATTTTCAAATGCTAAATTGACTTGTGTTCCTGGACTTATTTGCTAACATTTTGTTAAGAATCTTTGTGTCTATGTTCATGAGGTATTTTCATACGTATGTATGTATATTTTATTTCTTATTTTCTGTGTGTATGTATATATGTTTTGTTTCTGTATCTTTTCTTCTCTTTCTTTTTCTTTCTGTATGCATGTATATGTATGTATATCTATTTTATGTATGTATTTATGCTTGTATGCATTTATGTATGTATGTATTTTTAATGTTTTTTCTAGCTTTGGTATCTGGGTGATATTGACCTCATAAAATGAGTTAAATAGGGCATCATCCTCTATTTTCTGAAAGATTTCATGGAATATCAGTATTATTTCTATATTAATGTTCAACAAAATTCATTGCTGAATTATCTGGACCTGAATTTTCCAGTCATCTTTTTGGTCTTCCACTCTTAAAAGTAGACGTACAGGCACTCAAGGATTTCCCATGATCTGAGCATAGAATCAACTAATAAGCTTGAAGAAATATGCCCTATAAGCAGAGATTTGGATTTGACTGGTCTGTGATGGTCCTAAGCATCAGTATTCTTTAAAAATCTCCTCAGTGATTTTGTTGAGACCATTTGCTCTAACATAAAAGCTAGAGACAAAAGCAACCAGAAAAGAGCAAGCCAGAAGGAACAGAAACTGCACAGAAATGACAATTCTAAAGAAATTATTACTGATGTTATCAAAGACATCAGAGAAAATATTGAGACCATACAAAAAAAAACCAGGATATTCCTACTCAAAAATTAAGCAGAACTAATTTTAAAAACATAGTGGACGTCCGCATGTTACTGGCTTTGCGAGCTTAGTTATTAAGTTCTTTTAGACTCTGTTTCTTCATCTACAAAACAGCAATAATATTAACAGCATCCATTTTGTGGGTTGCTGTGAATATTGAATGAAATGATACTTAGAAAGTAGTTAGGAGAGTGCCTGCCACAATGTGATGATTAGTAGAATATAGCAGTCACTCTAGTTGAAACTTCTATTTTTACTTGTTATATTGAGTCAAATAACACATGCCCTTGGCAACATTAAATTAAATAAAGTATCTAACTCATGGAATTACTATCCAAATCTAAACAGCAAACAATGCACTGGAAAAGGGTAGAACAAGGAGAAAATATGTAAATTAAAATTAGTTTAATATTGTGGTTATTCATTGCTAAAATGTGTCCTCACTTATAAAAATTAGCTTGCAAGTTGCTTGCTTCCATTTCCTCATTATCTCATACAAGTTCAAATCTGCCACAGAACCTTAGACACTTAATAGGGTCTGTGCAGAAAATCATAGAACAAAATAGAAGAATGGCTATGTGGGTGATCATTCTTTATATATTTTGTTAAGTATTAACCTAGTTTCATTTTCAGGATTCCCTAATTCAGTAACATTTAAATTTTAGAGTAAAATAAATGTCAATTAAATCTGTAATTCTCTACTTCCGTACAGATTATTCAGACTTTCAAGCCTAGAGAGAGGATTGAATAAAATAATGCCTGGAAAACAAATCATTTGGAACATAGCCTCAATAAATGTTCATTGATATCATCATCTTCATTATCATTGTTATTATAATTCAAGATAGGACTAGCTAGTAATAATAAACTGAAGATTCCTCATCTAGAGTATGAGATCAGGTTGGAAGGGCTCTGTAGTCCCTCACCTCAAAAGTTCACTTAGAAAAGTTACTTGGGATGTGACAGTTGTTTATGTTCAGATATACTGTTTGCAGACTATCAGTAATGTTCATTCATACCAAAGATCTGCAGAGTTTTGGATCAGAATCATCTGGTCAGTCTTCGTTCATAACTTACAATGTTTTGCTCTGTAGACCCAGCCAAAGCTTTAAAAAACAGTTTGTTGCTCAAGACTAAGAACCAAAGATTCTTAAGTTTGACTTAAGTGGCAAGATGTCCTTCCCTGGGTAATTTTTACCTATTTGAACACTGGAGGTAAGAATTAAATTCTTGGAGGTGGGCACAAGCACCGCTACAAGTGTTGTCTCGCTTAAATTTACTTCTTTGTCGGGAGCATAGGTATTGCCTTTTATCCCCTTATGGGCTGTTAGACAAAGTAGATGTCAATAAAGCTCCATAAACCTCAGAAAGAGCCTAAAAATTACATGTGCTTTAGCTGTCAAGACACTTCATTTGGAATTTTCAGACCTGAAATTAATAGTTTTTTGATGATCAATAAAATGTGTTTCAGAATCACCTTTCCCAGAAACTGCCAATGAAGGAAAAGAATAAAAATACAAAAGGCTAACAGAAAATGGGCCACTTTTCATCCTCCAACTATGACATAGAAGAAGATATAAATTCTAGAAAGTGCCTGTTCGAAATAATCTCTACTGGCAAGCAAATGAAATCATCCCCCATAAAAAGACATTCTTAAAATCTCAGTGGTATCATATAGAAGACAGTACCACTTGAGCAGTAGCATCTTGAAATGGGGAAAAGGAATTGGTGAAGCAAGGTCATTATGCAATAAGCAGTTTTCTTCTTTATCTTTTTGTATTCTTAAGAGCATCTAGACTATTTAGAAGAAAATAACAAATAACACCAGGAATATACCAATCATCTTAACATTAAGTAAAAGGCCAGAAGCTATTTCTTTTTAGAGCTATTTGAAAGAAAAAAATACAATTGTACATTCTTACATTAAGAACCTTCATTCTGAGATTGCATTTTTATTTAGAAATGTGGGAAGAAACCATTTCTGCAAAGGCTCCCAGAGGTACACGCCCACTCAGAGCCTGAATCACCTAAAGTACAACTCGTACCCAGTCGGGACCTTCACACTGGAAGTTCAGGAACCACTGTTGGCACCCACAGGTTAGAAAATATATGAATATTTTTTCAAATACATATGAATATTTTTCCCTTCTACTCCTGTGGTGCTTTATTTATTCTTTCTGTGCTTTCATTTTCTAAGACAATCTCTAAGAGAGATTTTACCAAGATTAATCCATGACATGGTTGCACTGATGATTATAAAACACTGCCTTTTTGGAAGATTCCCTCCCAGATGGGAAAAGAAGTGATTTTTTTTTTTAAATCATTAAGTAGATGATTTGATTGTTAGTAATGTGAATGTACCAAACATCCACATTCTTTTAGTGTCAAGGATAAAATTCTGATTAGAAAACTCAAGGCATTTGTTGCTTTAAATACTAGTGGTTTGTGATGGGATATAAATCATCATAAGCTGACTCTTAATGGATGGTTCACTAAGAGAATGACTTCCTGTTTTGTTCGTCAAATAAATAGCAACTGCATTTCACGTGGGGATGGACAATCATGCAAGGATTCTTTATTGCATTGGATCCTATTTTAATTCTTCTACACTCACTACTCATTGATACTTCAGAAACCAATTTAAAAAAAAAAATTCCTTATGGAGAGAGGAGCAATATTTTTTTAGAGAAGCCAGAGGGCTACAGTCCTGCACAAAGTAAGAGGTCAGCTAGCCTGAAAAAGAGCCAACTCCAGTTGTATAATGAAAGCTGACCCTGGCTCTGAGAGCTAACTTGGAGGCTTCCAGCAAGATTTCATCACTGCCCAGACTATGGTATTTATATGGGACGGGCTAGTTTAATAAGCTGTTTCGCCAGCTTCTTAACTTTCACTGCAAATATTTCTCCAGAAGCCAAGCCCTCCAATCCCGCTCATTTTGTGGGCTTGAGGTATTAATTATAGTTTCAATTGTACAAAAAAACATGTAGAAGAACTGTACGTTTCTGTGTCTGTTTATTCCTAAGTTGCTTGGCCATGACTACTTGTTTTTTCACTCGTTTTAGCCCTAGCTAGCGGAAAGTTCAGCATTTTAGAGAATCAATGTAATTTATAGATCTTGAAGTTTGCAACCAATCCCAATTCCTTAAAGGGCCATTTGTCTCATTTTTCAGTATATGCTAGTTCAGTCTCAAAAGCAACAAAAAGGGGAAAAATTCATTAGGCCCTAGGCATGAACCAAATTTGGTTCAAATCTCAATCTAAGTCAGTTAATGATGACTTACAGATCAAACTATTTTTGTGACTCTTTGTTTTTAAATTTTTATATCAAATATTTATTCTTCTTATTAAAAGAAACAGAAACAAGGAACATTTTACCATATTCCACCAATTATGTAAGAATAAAGATCTTGTTCAAAACTCCTGTGGTTAAACATACATGATTCTTATGATTGCCATCATTGTGTGCGTACCACATGATTGCTATTTATAATTTAGCAGAGCCTTTTGTGTATCACTAAAGTCTACATATCAGTCAGATTTATAGGCAATAAAATATTTTATTGATATACCACAATTAACTAACTCAGTTCCCAATAATTGGACATTTGTCATGACTTTGAAACTGTATACATTATTATTATGTCCGTGTAGTAGTTTCCTAGTGCCGCCACAGCCAAAGTACCACAAACTGGATGGCTAAAGACAGCAGAAATATATGTTCTCACAGTTCTGGAGACTAGAGGTCTGAAATCAAGCTATTGGCAGGGCCGCGCTCCCTCTGAACCCTGGAGGGAAAATCCTTTCTGGCTTCTTGCAGCTTCTGGCTTCCCCAGGCACTCCTTACGGTCTGACAGCTTAACTCCCACCTCCAACTCAGCCTTTTCGTGGCCATTGTCCCTCTCTGTCTCTTCTCTTTTATAAGGACGCCAATTACATGAACGAAGGGCCCTCTCTACTCCACTATAAATTCCAACTTTATTAATCACATCTGTAATAACCTTATTTCCAAATAATGTCATATTCTGAGGTTCCTGGAAGGACACGAAATTTGGAGGACATTTTCCATCCCAGTACATGGACCCTAAACTATTGTTTATAGATAGATATGCTAACAGTCCCAGTTTCCAAGGACAAGAAAATAAAATGCTCTCACATTTTTTAAATATACAATTTCCAAAAATGCATATGTATGTCATTTGTCTTCTCTCTCCAATCTGTAATTTCTGTGTGAAAAGAAAGTTCTGCTCTTCATATTATTCCTTAAATAGTAGTTAGATTTCACCCCACAGGCATAAAATCTAACTACTATTACTTATTATATATTTGAGAAAACAAAAGAAGTTATAGCAATCATGAATTTAGTATCACATCCTCTAATCAATGCTCTTTTTTTCCCCACAAACAACAATTTCTTTACAACTTCCTACCTATGACAGAGGTTTGTAGTGGAATAAGTAGTTTCTATTCCTCGAAGTGTGTAAAGGAGATCCTTTGTTCCAAAAGAGAGGGGAAGCATATAAACAGAAAAAACAACATTTTCCCTTCGCCATCATTCTACAAATATTTATTGACCTTTAGGAAACCCGAAAGTACTCTTGCCAGAAAATGGAACATCCAAAATTTAAGAAGAGGCTGCAGTCTATTCAATGGGAAGAGTCTGGACAGGCAAAGTGCCAAACAGCATCAGCTTTGCAAACATCACACAAGGAGGGAGTTCTGACATACACACTCCGTCAGCCATCTGTTTATAAAGAGAGAGACACCAAACACCTTCATCACTTAGTCTTCAACACATCTACTCTCAACACATCAGAACATGTATCAAGGGGCTTGACACAGCACAGGACACTGTGTGAGGGGAAAGAGTGACACCTTATTTATTCTGAAGATTGAGATCACTGGTAAAGTATTGTGATTTGTTGTTTTATAATTAAGACTTTTTATTATTAGAGCAGTTTAAGGTCACAGCAAATCTAATGGGAAAGTACAGAGATTTCTCATATGCCCCTATCGCTACACAGGCGTAACCTCCCCATACCAGCATCCCCCACCAGAGGGGTGCATTTGTTACAATTGGTGAACCTACACTGACTGACGCATCATTGTCACTCAGAGTCCGTACATTACATTATGGCTCGCTCTTCATGTAATACACTCTATGGCTTTGGATAAATTATAATGACATATAGCCATGATTATGGTTATTTTCTTCCCTAAAAATCTGCTGTGCTCTGCTTATTCATCCTGCCTCTGCCCCTCCAATATCTGACAAACACTGATCCTTTAACCATCTCCATAGGTTTGCCTTTTCCAGAATGTCATAGACTTGTAATCATACAGTATATACCCTTTTCAGATTAGCTGCTTTCATGTAGGAATATGCATTTAAGCTTCCTCCTTGTCTTTTCACAGCTTGATAGCTCATTTCTTTTTATCACTGAATAATATTTCATTGTCTAGATGTACCACAATTTATCCATTCACCTACTGAAGGATATTTGGTTACTTCCAAGTTTTGGCAATTATGAACAGAGTTGCTATGAACATCTGTGTGCAGGTTTTTGTGTAAATATAAGTTCTCAACTCCTCTGGATAAATGCCAAGGAGCATGATTGCTGGATTATATGGTGATAGTATGTTTAATTTTGTTCGAACCCTCCAAGCTCCAAACTTTCTTCCAGAAAGCCCTTTGCATGCTTTGACAACTTGGAGAAGGATGACCCCACAACAGAGTATTTTCAGACCTTCACAAACACTAGCTTTAAATTGCTGTTTTCCCAAAGAAATAACATTATCCCGTAGTCCCATATAATCACTGTGAACATATAATGTTTGTACTGCATATCGTCTTTCCAGGAAGCCCCAGATGTGAGACATATATGATAGTTGTAGCACTTTTTTTTAACTTCAAAATAACAGAATCGCTTTCACTGGGAAACATTTTTAAAACTACAAAGTTAGTGACCAATGCTATGCTTTCCCCAGTGACATCCAAACCACTTCCCAAGACAGGGCACTTTCAGAATGAGAGGCTGAGATAAGGCCTGCCACTTGACAAGGAATTGGAAAAAATGAACCTTGGCACAGTTGCTAGGGAACTTGGCTCTCCAAGAACCAAACAGCCACGCCTCTTTTTGTCTTCCTTTCTCAACGAAGTGACTGCCTGACTTCTAGGGATGCAGATAATGTTCTATTTGTCTTGGAGTACTTCATGTAAACTTTCTGTGGTCAGTACTACTAACAAGAAACAGAAATAGAGTTCACCAGTAAATAGACTGCCTATAATCAGAATCTTATAAAGCCCAAAAATAACCGTTTCCATGATATTTTAGGCCAATATGGAGACCTTTTCTTAGATCATGAAAAAAAAGGTATTCCTGAGTTATTCTGGTCAGCTTACTGATTCAGTTGGATCCAGTGTAATAATGAAATTAATTACTTTCTCATAAGAAATTATGGTGGCCAAAAAATCCAAAGCAACAAGAAACGACTCTAGTCAGCCAAGAGTGCGGGTCAAACTTTCCCTGTCCTGTAATCCCTGTTGTTTGTGAAAAAATCACCCCCCCCCCCATGCTGGTACTTCTTAAATTGCCAGGTAAATACCTTGTTCCCTTCAGTTAATTTATTCTGAAAACATTCCACCTTCTCCCATCAACTCATGGCTTGGTTCCCCACCATTCTGTTAAGACATCTCTCTCAAAAGACCCCAATAATCTACTGATCCTAGAAGATCTTCATGCAGCATTTTACTCTAATGACCCTCTCCTCTTTCTGCGAGCTTCCTCATTCTTGGCTAAGGTCAGTGTTACCCCCACTTTTCTTTCAACTTCTCTGATAATTTCTCCTCAGTGTGTTTGCTCAGACCTGGGCCTCTAAGCATATACTACTTAGGTTTATTTCCCCATACATTCCACACATAACCGTTTAGTGCCCTTTAAGTGCTTGGCACTGTTCTAAGGTGCCAACTTCAGCTCTGCTTTCTCTCTTATCTCTACATCTCCCCCTGCCATTTCATCCAGCCTCAAGGCTTAATTATCAGTTCTATTCATCCCCTCCTTTTGGCCACTGACTTAATATATATCCTTCTCATTTCTTTCCTGGACTTTTATAATGGCTTCCTAAATACTCTTCCAGCTGACAGTTTCACTAACTACAATTCATTCTATGGACGGCACCTTCCCCGCTTCTTTGCACCTTTCCTTTGTCGCCTTCCTTTAACTTCTCTTATAAAATGGGTTTCCAAACCTCCCTAAATTTAGAAAACTAGAAGGAAGAATCTCTGATAAGTTCACTCCCAAAGTCAACCACTTCACTCTTAGTGGAATTTCTACCAGAGTTTTTCCAGGTACAGTTAAAAAAAAAGAATTGGGAAGAAAGTGAACTTTTCAGACTTCAAAAATCAGGTAAATCCTGTCTGTTTAAATTGTTCTAAAACATAAAGAAGAAACCTTTCAAATACTTTGCACTGAAGGCAGTAAAGTTCTAAAAGAAACCTGACATAGATATTCCCCTGGAAAAAACAATAGGTCAATCTCACATGTGGAAACTCCAAAAATAGTAAATAAAACATGAGCAAATATAATATAGTAAAAAAAAGGGGGCAAAAAGTATAAGAATGATTTAATATTAAGAACTTTATTGATTAAAAACACACATTAACAGAATAAGAATACATTCTAATTGTTGCTTCAAATGATGCTAAATAAGATCTTTGATACATTCAAACTACATTCCTACTTAAAAAAACTCTGAACAAAAATAGGAATGAATGATACTTTCTTGACATGATACCAATATTCTTCTCAGCATTGTGCTTATATTGAAAAATGAGAAAATGTTCCTTGATATCAGAAACAAGAAAAGAAATTCCAGTTTACTATCATTTACAAAGTACCAAGCAATGCATTTAGGCAAGAGAAATATAAGGTATCAATATAAGAAATGCAGTAAACTTGTAGTTACTTGCAGATTCTATGCCAGTATACATGAAAAATTTAAGATCATCAACAAAAGAAAAACCCAGAAACAATAGGATTTTTATTCAGTGTTTTTGCATAAAATTCACAAACTGGACTGATCTGTAGTTTCCTTTGGAGGAACTATCTATCGAATAGTGTTCACTGGCTTTGCAAATGGAATTTGGAAGTGTTTATTTTTGTTTTGAAACCATTTAAATGAACTGAATTTATCTGATCTTTGAAGGCTGAATAATTCACATGTTAAAGAAAAAGAAGAAAAAGCAAAAACCTATCACTGAGAAAAGCCTGGTAGTAACCTAGTAAAGTAGTAACAACTTAATTATACAAAGTCTATTTTTTACACAAACAATAATCAGGTAGATAATATAATGAATTTTAAAGTACTACCTATAATAGCAAAATTCTATGAATAAATGTTAAAACACATATGCAGAGTATATACACACCCTAAAAAAGAAAAGAAAAAAATAATTTAAGCTTCTTCTGAGGACCATAAGGGTTAAGAATAAATAGAAACACATATCATGACATTGAATAAAGAATGTAAAATATATGACTCTTAATAATTCAATTTCTAAATTTAATGAGGTCCCAACAACAACAACAACAACAACACAAAAAAAGTTTAGGATTAAGTTAAGAGGGACCTTAAAAGTATTAAAGATGCAAACCATACAGTTAGTAAGAAATTAATATTTAAAATATGTAAGGAATTATATAATATATATCTTCTTTTTTTTGTTTTGGTTTTTAGTGCACTTTATTGGGAAGGCTTATTTTAAAATATATTTTACTGATTATACTATTACAGTTGTCCCATTTCTTTCTCCCCTTCATTTCCCCCCCCCTGCATTTCCCTCCCACCTTCACCCCCTTACCCCCAGCATTCCCTCCCCATTTAGTTCCTGTCCATGGGTCATATATATAAGTCCTTTGGTCTCTCCATTTCTTATACTATTCTTAACCTTCCCCTGTTTATTTTATACCTACCAATTAAGCTTCTTATTTGCTGTACCTTTCCCCCCAGTCTTCCCCCCCCCTCCTCTCTGATCTCCATTTCTATGATTCTGTTCCTGTTCTAGTTATTTGCTTTGTTTTTGTTTTTTTAGGTTAGTTGCTGATAGTTGTGAGTTTGTTGTCATTTTGCTGTTCATAGTTTTTGATCTTCTTTTTCTTCGATAAGTCTCTTTAACATTTTGTATAATGAGGGCTTGGTGATGGTGAATTCCTTTAACTTTACCTTATCTGGGAAGCACTTTATCTGCCCTTCCATCCTAAATGACAGCTTTGTTGGATAGAGTAACCTTGGATGTAGGTCCTTGCCTTTCATGACTTTGAATACTTCTTGCCAGCTCCTTCTTGCCTGCAAGGTTTCTTTTGAAAAATCAGCTGATAGTCTTATGGGAACTCCTTTGTAGGTAACTGTCTCCTTTTCTCTTGCTGCTTTTAAGATTCTCTCCTGATCTTTAATCTTGGGTAATGCAATTATGATGTGCCTTGGTGTGTGCTTCATTGGGTCCAACTTCTTTGGGACTCCGATTTTCCTGGATCTCCTGGAAGTCTATTTCCTTCACCAGATTAGGAAAGTTCTCCTTCATTATTTTTTCAAATAAGTTTTCAATTTCTTACTCTTCCTCTTCTCCTTCTGGCACCCCTGTGATTCAGATGTTGGAACGTTTAAAGTTGTCCCAGAGGTTCCTAAGCCTCTCTTCATTTCTTTGAATTCTTGTTTCTTCATTCTGTTCTGGTTGAATGTTTATCTCTTCCTTTGCCTCCAAATCATTGATTTGAGTCCTGGTGGTTTCCTTCCCTTTAGTGTTGGTTTCCTGTATATTTTTCTTTATTTCACTTTGCATAGCCTTCACTCCATTTTGCAACCATACTCAACCATTTCTCTGAGCATCGTGATTATCAGTGTTTTCAACTGTGCATCTGATCGGCTGGCTATCTCTTTAACACTTAGTTCTGTTTTTGGAGCTATGATCTGTTCTTTTATTTGGGCCATATTTCTTTGTCTCAGTGGCATGTCACTTGGGGAGGGGCAGAGCCTTAGGTATTCCCCAGGGCAGGGAAACCCCAGTCTCTGCGTTGTGGTGCTGTATGTGGGGGTGGGGTCCAAGAGGGAGCAGTGCTGCTTGCTCAGCTCTCAGCCAGCTTTCAGTCCCTTTCCCCGCTACCCACAAGAAAACTGGGCCCTTCTGGTGCTGATTCCCAGATGGGTGGGTTTGTGTATGTTCTAGAGCCCTGTGGGCCTCGCCAACGGACTCTCCTGTGAAGCTGGGAGTTTCTCCTGCCACCACAACCCCCGCAGATTTTTACAGTCAGAGGTTTTGAGGCTTTCTTTTCCCTCACTGGAACCTTGGAATGCGTGGCCTGTCTTGTTCCCCAGTTGCTCCTCCAGTTTAGCCACATGCAAATGTGGGACTGCCTGGTCTGCCTGCCACCACTTTGCCACATGTCTCTCTGCCCAGCTGTCCATCTCTGCCCCTCCTACCAGTCTGGATGAATGTTTCTTCTTTAGCTCCTTGGTTGTCAGACTTCCATGTAGTCTGATTTTCTGGCAGTTCCGGTTATTTTTTGTTTTTAAAGTTGTTGTTGTCCTTCCTTTGTCTGTTTAAGGAGACAAAGTGTATCTACCTATGCCTCCTTCTTGGCTGCAAGTCCTAATATATATATACTATAACTCAATAGCAAAAAAGAGAGAGAGAGAGAAATAATTCAACTTAAAAATTGGCAAAGGGCCTGAATAGACATTCTTCCATAGAAAACCTACTATGATCATAAGCTACACGATAAGGTGGTCAACATGACTATTGTCAAGGAAATGCAAATCAATGAAAACTCATCTCACACCTATTAAGATGGCTATTATCAAAATGAGAAATAATAAATATTGTTGAGATGTGGAGAAAAGGGAACCCTTGAGTACTGTTGGTAGGAATGTAAATTGGTACCGACACTATGGAAAACAATATGGAGTTTTCTCAAAAAATTAAAAATAGAACTACCATGTGATTCTGTAATCTCACTTTTGAGTATTTATTCAAAGGAAACAAAACAGTATCTTGAAGAGATATCTGCAGTCCTGTGTTCCTAACAGCATTGTTCACACTAACCAAGATATGAAAATAGCCTAAGTGTCCATTGATGGATGAATAGAAAAAGATAATAGGCTGTATACGTGCAATGAAATACTATTCCGCTTTCAATAGGAAGGAAATCCTGCCATTTATGAAACATGGAGGAAACTGGAAAGCATTGTACTAAGTGAAATAAACCAGACAGAGACAGATAAATAAATACTATATAATATCACTTATATATGGAGGGAAACATCTGACTCATAGAAACTGAGTAGAATGGTGAGAGACTGCAGGTGAAGGAAATACAAAGATATTGGGTAGAGTACAAACTTCCGATTGTAAGATGAATAAGTTCTGAGGATCTAATGAACAATGAGGTGACTTTAGTTAATAATACCATATTGTATACTTGAAATTTGCTAAGAAAGTAAATTTTATACAATCTCTCCACAAAAAAATGTAACTATGCAAGGTGATAGATGTGTTAACTAATTGTGGTAAATATTTTACGATGTGTATGTACATCAAATCATCATGTTGTACACTCTAAATGTCTCAAATTTTATTTGTCAATATACCTCTAAAAAGCTGGGAAAAAAGAAAAAGTATTTAGTAAAAATAAATTATGGATAACTTCAAATTTCATCTGGAAATATAAACATGTGAAAATAGCTAAGAGAAACTTGTAAAAAGAGAAATAACAAGAATTTTCAGCATTTTAAAATATTTAAAATGATAATATTTAATAGAGCATTATACTGGTGGATGCATCAACAGGCAGAGCAATGAAACGGAATCCAGCAATACAACAAAGTGTCTATGGGGACTTAGTCTATGCTACAGATAAATTTTTAGCTAATGAAGTAAAGATGGATTATTTCATAAAAGCCATTTGAAACTAGACTAATAGTTGGAACAGCTGGAATAAAATAAAGCTAACTTCAGAACAATAAAAGATTTAAAATTTTTAAAGTAAGACATTAAAATAACTAGAAGAAGGCAGGTGAAAACCCAGACATCGCATAGGCAAAGTTTGTTCTATTTTATAAAATAATATATCTTGTCATTTTTTAGGCAAAAATACACTAAACAAAGTCAAACAACAAACAAGGAAAAGTGTGTAGATGATACATGTGACAAAGTGCTAATTCTAAATATGTAATATACTTGTCAAAGTGCCGATCTAATAGGAAAAAAAAATGGTATCTTTGCTTAATTTTCAGTTCTGTAACTATAAATGAAGTTTCGCTTCTTTCCATGTATTTATTGGCCATTTTTATTTTTGAACTGTTCTTAGGGATGGGAGAAGGGAAGGAACTAAGCAAAGATGTGGTCTCACCCGGAGTTCGCTTTAGCCCGATCCCACGGCTTGCTCTGGACCTCGGAGTTAGTCCCACTTTGAAGCAAAGGGCATTGCTTTTTTATACTCCAAGCCGGTCAGTCACTGGTATGGGCTGACGATGGCAAGTAGGTAAGCTTTGTATTGAGATGGCTCTGTTCCCCTGAGGACAGCTGTCTGAAAACCGGCAAAGCTGTGGCCTCAAGAGCAGCCATCACTCGTTGCAGCTGGGAGAGGGATGCCCTATGAAGGCGGTTTGGACATGGCAGCAAGAGGACCTCCTGTCATTTTTCCAACATATCTCACCTCGTTGCCCTCAGCTCCAACCACTGAAAAACACTTGACATTTCCTAATGTGCCTAGCACATCCACTGTTCCATGCCCTTCTTGGAATAGCCTCTCCACTTTGTCCAGTCTCCGAGCCTTATTCAGCTTTTGATAGAGCCCAAACCCTCTCCTGTCTGTGAAAGTCCCCGGTCTCCTCTGTCTCCTGGGGGAGTTTCTTGGCATTTATTCTCTCTCACAGCATTTATTTTTGCGTGTTTTTTAATATAGTTAAATGTTCACATTTTTTTCCTACAAAACCAAGGTGGAAACCATGCATGTCATCTGCTGTTTGTAACAAACAATTAGAAACATCTGTTTCCTCAAAGGTTCATAAATGCCTTTGGTGTGAAAACAGTCTTGGTCATCTTTTTTCATTCCTTTAGTCCCTAGCATGAAATGAAGTAAATGTTTGTTGAATTGAGTTGAATCAAGTATAATATCAAAAAAATAATGAGCAACTTTTTTTTCTGTGTCACCCATCTGGAATTGAAATAAAGACACTGATTTCTACTTTGCTGGCTTTCTTTTTATTTTATTCCTCTTCTCTCTTCTGTGATACTACTAACCCTTCAGTAGAAACATTTTATTTACTCATCTAGGGTTTTTTTTTTTAATGTACTAACAAAATCATAATCCAATTGACCACCCTCTATTATAATTTGATCTTTTACGTATTTTAATGGTCATAATTGATAAATTAAAGGTTTTGCATTCTGGTTTTAGAATTTCTCCATCAATTCTTTTTATTATGTTCAGATCACTTTCTCTTTCAAGAAATATGCTATCCACAAATTTTTTTGAAAAGCATTATCTTCTCAAGGGCCTCTTATAGTTGGCATTCGACATTGACTTTTGATATGGTTACAAAACTTGAACCCTCCATGTAAAAAGGAGACCCACTTATAAAAGAAATAATTGATGCCATTATTTCCAACACTCTTTCTATAGAAGAGGATATGGAGATTCAGGGGTTATGATCAAGTTTCACTCACTTAAAATCCTTTAATGGCTTTCCAAGGCTCATAGGGCAAAGTGCAGACCTTTCAATACAGCTTGCAAGGCCCGCTATGACTTGATCTCTGCTTTATCCAGCCATTATTAATCCACCATATTAATCCAGCCATTGAGAACCACTTATAGTCTGCTCTGACTCCTCTCCCTGAGTCTTTAAAATGCTATTTCCAGTATCTTGGAAAACATGCCAGTACTCTCATATCCTATGCCCTTTGCCCAATGAGTTGCTACTAATCCTTCAGGTCTCATACTACATATGAATTTCTCTTCTCAATCTTCCAGACACCCCTAGATCGCTTAGATGCCCCTTCTTTAGATGCCTAAATTACTCTACTTGTAATTATCATGCTGAATTGTATGCTTGTTTCCTGACCTGTAATTTAAGGCCATATCTTCCTCTCCCAGCATTATCCATCCTCCTTATACTGTTCTATTATTTTTCATAACATTTATTAGTTTTTAACACACCATAGAATTTACTCCATGTTCACTCTTGTCCATAACAGACTAACTGGTATAAAATTAGTACTACTGACTATAAATACCTATAAAACTGAGGGGAAAAAAAACAAATCTTTGCAGATATTAGACAACAGGGAGCACAGGGAACAATAACCCTGGGAGAAAGGGAATTTCAAGGTGAGCTCCCCAACAACCATAACTTCCTCCCGAAGGCGCTTCCTAGATCCCGTGACTGAGGTGCAGCCCCAGCCGAGCATGGTGGTCTGGCTGAACTGAGGAGAGAGATTGGAATGCAGGGCTGCTGAAAGTGACTGGAGTTTGCAGGACAGAGTATCGCACAGAAAGGAGTTACACAGAGAAGGAGCTCCAGAAATGTCCCCAGAAGTTCTCATTAGTCATTCACTGAATACTAAGCTATGTATATGAGGACAAACTCCACAAAGCCTGGGAGAAAAAATACTAGAGAGCAATGAGCTGAATATAGATTCTAGAGTGGCTGAGAGCCATTGGAATTCTGACTGGACAGTGACTTATGGGAAAATATCAAGCGGGCTAGCCTACCTGCAAATAAGGTTGCAGAGAGAGGAAAAGGAAAAAATATTTTTTGAAAAAATAACTTCTGACAAAAAAAAAAAACCCACTGATCCAAAAAGCTCAATTAACCCTAAGCAATATTTTTAAAAATAAGAAGAAATAAAAAAGAAGAAAGGCTATATCTAGGCACATTCTAATCCGATGTTAAAACCAATGCAGAAAGAAAAATCTAAATGAAGCCAGAAGGTAAAAAGGACACATTCCAGGGGAACAATGGTGAGAATTACCAGTGAATTCTCACCAGAAACAGTGTAAGCCAGAAAGCAGTGCCACATCTACAATGTGCTGAAAGAAAAAGCTGTCACCCATGCATTATATATCTAGCAAAAATATCCTTGAAAAATGAAAGCAGACTAAAAATATTTCAAGATGAACAAATGTGAAAACTTACCACCAGCAGATTTAAAATAAGATTTTCAGGCTGTAGGAAAATGATACTGTGTGGAAACCCATAAAGGAATGAGGAACAGTGGAAATGGAATGTACATAACTATGAAAGTGGGCTGAGGAGGAGTCCAGAGGAAAGAAGGGCCCAGCACGTTAGAGCAGAGGCTGAGAGGGGTAAAATAGGCACCCACCATAGGAAAGGAGAGACATGACTGGTTCCAGAACCGGACCAGAGAAAGTAACAAGTGAACATGGAACTTTTGTTGTACTAAAGCAAGAAAATGGTCAAAGAAAGATTGGGACATGTCTAAACAACTCAGAAGCCAACTTGAAAGCCAGCAAAATAATTTTGAACAGCAAAATGAATAATGACAGTCATTGCTTATAAATTATTGATTAAAATAGGAAACCATGGGTCTATGCTGATAAAAGTAAATTAATGAATAAATTCAAAGTTTATAAGAAACGGTATTTGCTTAGTTCCAAAGTACATCCCCAAAAAATATTTAATATGAAGGAGAAAAAAGAAACGTTATGGTAGCCTGGCAGACACACTCTTGATCAAGTAACCAGTGTGAACATCATCCATAGCAGGACAAACTGACATTACATGCCATCTGATATAACAATAAGAATACACCATGCACTCTGTGCTATTCTTGCCAAAGTGCATAATCTGAAACACATAAGAAAATATCAGGAAAGAAAACAAAGGACAATTCTTTCCAATACAGACCTTTATAATCTTCAAAAGTGCCAAGTTCATGGAAATCCAGGAAAGACCAAAGAACTCTTCCTAACTGAAGAGACATAAAAACTAAACGCAATAAGTGATACTGAAGTGGACCCTTTGCTCTATATAAAGGATAATATTGGAACAACCAGCAAAACTTGACTGAGGTTTGGAGATTAGGTGGCAAGGATAAATCAATGTTCATTTCCTAAATTTGATGGTGGTATTATGAATATGAAGAATGTACTGGTTTGTAGGAAATGGGCACTAATGGAAAGTGTAATTGGACTAACCATTCCAATCAAAAGGCAGAGATTGAAGAGTCTACTATATTCTATGTACCAGAGACACATTTCCGTTATAGAGAACTTCTTCAGATATAATGCTCATTGTTTGTCTTCCCTTAGAAGAATAAAAATCCCACAAAGATAGGGATTTTTGTAATGTTCTACTTTTTTTCTCAAGATCCTCAGAACCTAGAACAGAGCTTGACACATAGTAACCATTTAAAAATATTTGTTGAATAAATAATTAAATACTCCTTTAGACTGTAGGCTCGAGGACAAAGCCCATGTTTTCCCCATGGCCTGACATATAGAAAGCCCTCAATAAACACGTGGAATAAATAAAAGAATTAAGTCATTTGCTCTATGGAATTAGGCCAAATTTACATGGAATTTTTTTGCAGTTATTACTAAAGAAATTAATTAAAAAATTGTTAAGCCATTACCTATTAAAAATTGTATTGCTGCTGAGCCTTGGAGACATACATTTACTGAGTTATCTGTTATCTGCTCCCACCTTTACAAAAAAAAAAAAGCCTATAAATGGAAACATTTTACCAGGGTTTTTATTTCTATGGGAATAGATATCCCAGGTATTGATTACCAGATGGTCATGATAATGGCCATGAAACTTCATTACCACTAAAAATGCTGGGCCCAGCAAAACCTTGCTTACAGAGGTTTTAGGTTTCTTATAAGATATACTGATAACATGAATTAAAATATCTTCTTAAGTATACCCTGCCCTGATTTTATTCTTGCCTATACTTCCACGCATGAGAAAAGAGAATTTACTTTCCCATTGCAATCCAATATAGATTAAACCAATTTTCTTTTTGCATAGGAAATAGAATTATTTTTAAAATAAAATGGGAAGAAGTCTCAATTTCTTTAAAAATGTTTTGACTAGTTCTGTATTTTGTGATTATAAAGTTAATATTTGCTAATAACTAATAAAATAATGGGGCTCAAAACTACCATACTGATGCTCATATTTATTAACCTCTTCTTCTTTAAAACACTAATATAACATTGCAGAGATTAACTTTTTTAAACGTTTCAAGTCGGCTTATCACTCAGATACTGAAAAGTATACAAACTATAAGTGTACAGCTCTCATAGCTCAAAATGAACAATAAACACAACTGCGGGACCACAACCCAGGCTGAGAAATAGAATATAATGAGCACCCCAAAAGACCACTATTTTTCTCTCCCAACTACTATGCCTTCTTTTTTCCCCAAAGATATGTTCTCTACTCACCTCAAACATGATAGGTAAGTTATTTTCTGCTTTTGTATTTTATATTAATGGCATGATGCAGTATGGGCATTTTTGGTAATCAGCCTCTTTCACTGAACATTGTGTTTTAATAGAGATTAACTTTTTATCTTAAATTGAAATCATTATTGAATTTTGCATGATAAAACATAATCAAACATTATTCTTGAATTCATTCTCTCTACAAATAACAAGTTTTAGCAAAACAAAATTTTACCACACATTAAGAAGTCACTAAAATAATTAGACACTGAAAACAAGAGTAGCTGAAACAGATTTTATTAAAGGTAATAAAAACATTAAAGTTAGTGCTCAGCTAAGTGATCTCCAATACACTGCTGAGAGTTCATTTCCATACATAAACCATTCTATCAAAAAGTCATTGCAGTCTTAGCGAATGCTGTATTTTCCAGGCTCTGTATACTTCAGTGCTCTTCAGTGTTAGATTTGAAGCAGATTATTTGTAGAGAGCAGCATGCATCTGTGTACCATTCAAGTAACATATACACTCTATTGGTCATTCCCTTTCACTAAACTGTCACTGATACTATAGAGTTTTACAGATTACAGGTTTTGCCTAAAACGACAGTCAGCTCTCTTACCCAGCAAGTAATTGGATCAACAGGTTTGGCTCAGCTCAGCAAGTCTGTACTTTTCTGTATGCAAAAGAAGCCCTGAATTGAAATGCAGCAGCCTTGCCTGGTCCGGATAAACAGAGCTCCGTGGGGAAGTTCAGAAAATCTTTTTAAGGAATACAACGGCTCCCATTTCGACATCTTTACCAATTAAATGTCGTGGTTTATGGATACTTAGGCATCATTATACATTGAAAATATAACCCAAAAGATTGGTTTTGTTGAAAAGGATTTCTAAATTTCAAAATGTTGGCTTCATTCAAGATGGATGTTCTCTAACTTTCTGCATCCCAAACTTGAAGCTCATGTTCAGACCATGATATTTTTGTTTTCAGGACATACTAACTGCTGTAAAAGAGAAATAAATTACATAATGCTATGAGCTGCTTTTTAATTTCCAAAACTCTAAAATCTAAAGTGAATTTGTTCATAGCACATAAATATGGAGTAGTCTAGGTGATAAATTTAAGTTCAGCATGGGTGAGATTATAACAACATGAAAAGCTCCATTTTTTTCACTTCATGAATTTATTGCCCCATTGGCCAACATATAAGACTGTTAGGCTGTCTTAATTTTCAAAAGAAAGGAAAATTTCAAGTTGAAAAAAAAAAGCCTTGTCACAAAACTTTCCGTGTCTAGCCACCAGGGCAGTAGAAGGAGTGAAAATGTGCCCTGTGCCCTGATACCCCTTCCTTCATTTTGCTGAAGGTGGTTCCAGCCAGCGTTACTGATACTGAAATTTAAATATAATTGCTACCTAAGCAGGCCAGCCAGCCAGTCTGTTACAAGTTGCATTCTGTTACTCTGCTGGCTCAGAAAAGGGGCTAGTGTCTCTCACAGAGTCAAGCATTGTTAGAAACAGAAAGCTTTTGAAAATGGAGATTTTTAAAACAGATTTCAGATGATTTAATCACCTCTCTCCTCCAGTTCTTCCACAGACCTCGCTCCTCTCAGCATCTCCAAAGGGAGGCCTGGCGAATTAAAAAGAGGTAGCAATTCTTTGCACAGCAGGTGAAGGTACCTGTGGGCTATTGCTTCAGCTTCCTTTTTCCGCACCAGCCCTCTAGCTGGCCAAAGAATCCTGACCTTACGGATAAGCAGCACTTAACGTGAGAATCCTGGCTTTCCATTTGCCGTTCCGCTTTGTGCAAGTTTTTAAATCTCTCTCAGCCACAGTTCCATCAACTGTAAGGTGGATATTAATTTTCTTAACTCAGAGTGTGATTGTGAGGAGTCAGTGAAAAATAAATGTATACAAAACCCTTAGCGCATTAAAAGCACTAAAAAATATTAGCTTTTATGACTAGAGCATTTGGAGCTAACAGGGTGATGTGGCCCAGGCTGCTAGTGTCCAACACAGAGCTATTCCCTACCTTCTTCTTTCTCTGCCTACAGCTAGGCTGTATACCCCAGGGCTGTCCAAGAAAGGTGGGGTCACATGGCTGAGTTCTAGCCAACAGAATGTGAACGAAAGGTATGTGTGCCACTTTCAGCTCAAAGCTTGTAAGAAGTTAGTGCCCGCCTCCACCCTGTTTTCCCCTTCCATCTACATGCAAAGGATTACAAGCCCCGGGCAGATGGGGGAGCCCCAGAGAGGAGAAGCCACGCTCCCGGAATAACTGCATGAAGGGATGTGGCCATCATCACACCCCAGCCAAGAACAACTTCCCCGGACTGTTCTGAGTGCCATGATTTATTTGGGGGTCTATTTGTTACTGCACCCTACCTTGACTAATTAAAACAGCTGGTAGGGAGCCAGGATTCATGTTTAAAATATTCTTGGTCTGGAAGGTCACAAGTTCTCACTATAAAACAAATGAGAAAAATGTTCAATTAATTAAAGGTTTCACTTTACCTTGCATCCTCCCATCTCCACGTGGTCTCTCTCTTGAGCCGAACTCTTTTCAATGCTATTCACTCTGCCTAGTGGCAGACAGAGGTGCTACCCTTTTGTCACCTGGACCAATTCACCTTAATACAGCCGTAATGGGGTGTCACTTCCCTGTGCTTTATTGAAATCCCAAAAGAAAATGAAACCAAAAGAAGTATCATTTTCTAAGGGATTCTAAGAATCCCAATAAAAGTACGTATGAATTTTATTGATCATGAAAGCTCTGAAGATACTGAACTTGGGTCCTATCCTGCTTGGTTGCTGGTCTTGAATGGCGAGTGCCATCTTGTTTTATTTGCCTGAAAGCATGTTCCTAGATGTGCAACTCTGTTCAAAGACAAACACTAGCTTCCCATTCCCGGTGAAACACATTTCCTGTTTCAGTCCTCCCCCACCTCACTGGTCTGGGCTCCCAGGATCTGTCTTCACTTTGGAGGATGTACCTAGCTGAGTGTTCATGTGACAATCAATAGCGATTAAATGCCTGGAGACCCAATACATAATATGGCTATTCCCAGCTCCAAAAATGAATGACACCCATCTTCTGAGGCGTACTATCCCTGAGGTCAGAGATGGTTAATATCACAAGTATTAACTGCACAACCACCCAAGCAACACCTAAAACATGTAGGAACCCACAAAGGGGCCTACTGTTTTTTTCTAGCTCCTTATCAAAATTTCAGAACTTCTTAGTCATAAAAAACAAAAACTGTTCAGTTTGAATACAGATTAATTAATAACATAAAGAGCATCAACCATTCAGCAATCATAAGATTTAAATGAAATGTAGGAATCCAAACTAGTATTTCTATAGTCTGTTATCAATGACAATGCTAAAGCAGGGCTCCTCTATCAATATAAAACACTTTGGAACAAAGACAACAGCAAAATCTGAGTTTCATTACCCAAGGCAAGTCCTTCCTTCCTTCCTTCCTTCCTTCCTTCCTTCCTTCCTTCCTTCCTTCCTTCCTTCTTTCCTTCCTTCCTTCCTCCCTCCTTTCCTTCCTTCCTTCCTTTCTCCCTTTCTTTCTCTTTCTCTTTCTCTCTCTCTCCCTCTCTCTCTCTCTCTCTCTTTCTCTCTCTCTCTCTCTCCCTTTCTTCCTCACCCGAGGACACTTTTTCATTCAGAGGGAAAGGGAGAGAGAGAAACACTCATGTGAGAGAGAAGCATGGATTGGTTGTCCCCCGTAGGTGTACACATCAGGGATTGTATGTGCCCCATTAGTATGTGCTCTGTCTGGAATAGAACCCACAACCTTTTGGTTACAGGATGATGCTCCAAACAACTGAGCAACACCAGCCAGGGCTTTAGTCTTTTAGAAAATAATTAAAATTTCCCATATGATATAGATGGTAGACTCAAACTGCCAATGTATGTATGAGTCAGTGATTTGAAGATGGCAGAGGAACACAGAGGGACTCAGTCAGTTGAAGGCAGGGTTAGATGGATTTAGTAACTGCCCAAGACAAATCTGAAAGCAGACTTTAGTGCATCCCTGGCAATGGCCAATGAAGATCATAACCAGCTTTGCTTAAAAAAAGTAACTTTATAATATTCTACTTAAAATGTTTTAATATTTAGATTTTCTTTCTTTTTTTTTTAAGAGAGAGAGAGAAACATTGATTTTTGTTGTTCCCACTTATTTATGCATTCATTGGTTTCATTGGTTGACTCTTGCATGTGCCCTGATCTGAGATCCAACCCACTACACTCTCAGCAACTGAGCTGTCTGGACAGGGCCTTTACAATATACTATTCACATCCAGAAATGAAAACCCTGAAATCTCATAACCAACAATACATACGAAGCCATTCTCTAAGGTTTAAGCCTCTCCATAGTGCTGTTTTAATTATGTATTGCAGGCAAACTGTGATTGTGTCTTGCCAGTATTTTATTAGAATGTCAATTCAATTGAATTACATCTCACAGGAAAGATTAGCATGGATTTTGTGTGATGTGTGAAAGTGTGGCTGTGTCCAGGCCAACTTTTTTAAAGTTGTGTGCTAATTAGAGTGAAAATGGAAAGAGAAGTGTGAGATTCTCAGATCCAAGAAATTCTGCAGCCACTCTTCCATTCCACGGTAATACTCACTCTGTTTGCAAATGCTGCAAACTACACACAAAGCCTGCCAGACATCACAGTGTACTTCGTGCATTACAAGAAGGTAAAAGGAATTTAGAATTAGGAAATGTATGGTCACTCATCTCCTATTCCTCAGCCTAAAGCTGGAAGGGAGTTAAATATTAAGCTATACACCTAATGGAAATGTAGTTGAGTTGAATTGTTTAATCTCTCCCCAAAGAAACTTTGCAGACCAGACTTCAAGGTAATACCCACCTTTTACTGAAGAAAGGAAAACAGAAACTTGAGGTCACCTGACTTGCAAATTAGTGGCAGAGACAGACCCCAGGTCTCCCAAAGTCAGTTCAGTACCTTTCTTTTACACTATTATTATAATAGTTTCTAGTTTCTTGACAATGCTTCAACACTCCCCCCCCCCCTTTTTTTTTTTTTTTTGAAACTTGTAATTAAGGAGAAAATCTGAGTATATAATGCAGACAGATTACTTTCTTTGGCAGAGTAAAAATAGGACCCAGTAAAGGAAATGGGTAAAAATAGAGGAGAGATGTAGTGGTAAAATCCTTTTCCTTTTTTTTCCAGACCAAAAAGCGCTTACAGGTTAGTGGCGTTTGAATACCAGCTGAGACAGGTCCCTAAGAAAAAGCCTCTGTGTGAATGAACCGTGTATTCTGTGTCCCTCCAGTCTCCACAGTCTCCCTTGGTTTCAGTCCTTGGTAGTTTCAGGAGTTACGCGCATTTGCCCAGGTGAAAATTAAAATCACTTCTGAAGAACTCAAAACAGGACCCTCCCCGCCTCCCCTTTGCGATGACTAGGGAATGAAGTGGCCATCTGACAGTGCTTTCATAATTGCAGTGCAGAGCAGAATCAGCAACCATCGTGGACAATTCGGTCTTTGTACTCTCCCCTCACATTAACCCCAGGAGAGAGGGGAATTTTGGGGGGGCACTGCCCTGGCGTCGGGCCAAGGGACCAGAAACTTTGACATTTTCAGAAACTTGCATACTAGCTTTCCAACCACTCCCTCGGGCAGCTCCCTCCCTGACCCCACCATCCCACCCCCGACCCAGAAACTCGGTCCCCAGCCTGGGCAGAAAAGGGGATCAAGCAGGAAGCGAGGGTGCTCCTTCAGAGTAGCCGGGGACGCTCTGGTCGCCACGTCCGGGCGCACCCCTCCAGCGCTGGTCAGCGCATAGGCCTGGGGACCAGCTCAACGGTAGGCACGGGGCGGTTCCTGGGGATAGGAGCTGCCAGCCAGTGGGCCCAGCTGCACACAGGTGAAGTCGGGCCTGTGGAAAGTATCAAATGGCCTGCGCTAGTATAGATGCCACTCACGCGCAAGCAGCCGCAGGTTTTTAAAGCCCAGGGGCATTAGCGCAAAACCTGACGACCCAGAAAAGTCTCCGCGTGACTGTCGCCGGCTCTTTTCTATTACCCATCCCCCGCTTACCGACTCCGGCGGCTTTCCTCTCCCCCTCCCCACCCCCAACCTCCGCCCTGGCTCTGGGGTGCAGATCTCACGGGGCCACCTCTCCCCGCTCCCTGACCCCCAGGTCCTGAGCTCTCGGGGTCTCCAGTTCCCTCGCCTCCCTTGGCTCCAGGCCGGGGAGGAGGAGCGCTCTCCTCCAGTTCTCCCAAGCTTGGGGCTCTGTGCGTCTACCCACTCTCTATGCGCCTCCTCGGCTCGGGCTCTCAGGGGACCCCCACTGTTTTCCCTGGCTCTGATTCCGTACTCGTGAGGGAATCTCCCACCCTTTTCCCCCAGGAGGCGCCGGGCGGACTCGTGGGGCCCCTACTCTCTAGCCTGTCGCACCCTCTTTCTCTCCCTCCCCCTTGTCGTTCCCAAGGCGGCCGCGAGCGGCCCGCCCTTCCTCCGCCGCGGGGTCACTCGGGGACAGGAGCCTCCCCCGCCCTCCCGCGGAGGGAACCCAAGCCTCGGGCGGCGGCCACAGGGAAGCCCGTGCCAAAGAGGAGCCTAGAACTCCCGCGCGACACTGGAAACCTGTCCCCGCCCCTGGCCCCGGGCGAGAGCGGACTTGGGCGGCCGCGACCTCCGCGGGCCATGACACTGGCCACCGAGGCGGAGGCGGATGGCCGGTGCCTGCGGACAGCAGAGTGTCGTCAGGGCTCTAGGACAGAATCCCGCAGGTGTTTCGAGCTTTGCACCTCGGTGTTTCGTGCCCTGAAGCCTCCTGATCCCGGCCCCCAACGCCCGGCTGAGCGCTGGCCAACCCCTCCCTCCCGAGTCTCTCACTCGACTCAGCTGCGACGAGGGTCAGGCAGTGCGCGGTGACTGGCAGGCTCTACCCATCTCCCCGAAAGTGAGCGCCTAACTCCAGAGATCCAAGCTCCAAGTGCCTGGTAAATGTTACCGAGAGATCCCACACTTCCCTGGGCAAAACCCCATGCAATCGTTTTAATGTAAATTTTACTGCAGTGTAAAGCCTATGTAAAACGTGCACCTGCACAGCCACTCACATACTGCACATACCTGTGTAACCAGCAGCCAGAGCAAGAAACAGCAAGACCAGCACCTTTGCTGCCCCACCCCCACCTCAGTCCTTTCCAGCCAGTACCTTCTTCCACCCGCCCAGAGCAACCATGCCCCTGATTCCAACACCAGATTAGCTTTGCCTGTTTTTATACTTCATATAAATGTCATGATAGAATATGTGCTCTCTTGTGTCTGGTTTCTTTTCACTCAACATCCTGTTGTCCCATTAGTGAGATTGACCCATGGTTCACCTCCAGCTGAAGGTTCTCATTTCTGTGTTTTATTTTCTTGTACAGAACACACCAGAATTTGTTCATTCGTATATTTTCATGGAAATTTGGGTAGCTTCCAGCTTTGTGGTTATTACAGAAAGTGCTGGTGTGAATATTCTAGTCTACGTCTTTTGGTGGAACATGTTTGCATTTGAGCAGATAAATACCTAGGAATGGAATATGTTCAGTTTTAGTAAACTCGGCCAAGGGAATTACCGAAGCACCATACCCTTTTACTTCCCACCAGTGAAGGAGAATTCCTGTGGCCCCAAGACCAAGATTTATTGAGGACCTACTTGTGTGGTGAACAGAATACACAGAGCCCCTCTACTTAAGGAGTCCTAGCAGAGAGATTGCGTGCATATTGACAAATATCTGGACAAGCTAATGGCTGATGGGAAAACAATACAACTGGGCCAGGGAGGGCACTTAAGGTGGGCTGGTCAGAGATGGGGGGGGGGGGGGTGCGGATGACAATTGAGTCCAGCCTCAAGGACAAAAAGGCCACAGCACCAAGGGGCTCCAACGTCCAACTCTCCCCTACCCTCCTCTGCCTCCCAGTTTCCTGGGCTCCCCCATTCGGGGAGAGCAGGTTTTAGTTTCCAAGGTGGTCACATTCACAGTGCTGCTGCTTGGGTGGGAAAGTCTCAGGAAAACACCTGGCTGGACCACCCATCTCTCCCGGCCTCTAAACTCCCAGACACTTCTCTCCCAGGGTATTTCCACCCTTGATTGTATAATTAGTGTTCATTATGCTTTATGTCTGCACCCCACATTTTGCCAAGTACTTTACCACTTGAAAAAATGTTTCTGACTTGCAGTCATTGCTCAGGTAGTCTAGCGTGAGACACACACTAAGTTCCCACACGGGAAGCAGACCGCATGAAAACATGAACATGCCCAAGGCCAAAAGGTAAGTCAGGAAAAGATCAAAGGTAGCTCAGGCCAGTTTACAGCTCCTTCCAGGCACTGAGAAATTTACCTAACTCACCTAAAGTCACAACGTTAATTAAGAGAATCTTCATAGGAACCCTGAACTGTCTGACTTTGAAATACAGTGCCTCCGGTCAGGTTCCCTAGAAGTACAGTCAATGACAAAGACTCCTGTTGAAGTGATTTTTTTGCCCAAAGTGTTTTCAGGAGAAGAAGGAAGGGAAGCAGCATAAAACAGGTGAGAAAACTGAGCAAGAATGTGGTCTCAACTGGAGACTGGCTTTAGTCTGTTCCACAGGGACTATGAACAGCATCACAGAGTTAGTCTCACTTTGGAACAAGGGGGAGGCTTTTCTCCGCACTGTCAGCCAGTCTTTACCATTTGTTCAGAGAAACGGACATCCATGAGCTCTTTCAGAGAAGATTAAGTCTTAAACCAAAGGAAATGATACTTTAATGGAACAGTTCATAAATATTTTGGTCTCAGGATCTCTTAACACTCTAAATAACACCAAAGAGCTTTGGTTCTGTGAATTATGTCTATCAATACTTATAGTATTAAAGTTAAAACTGGAGTCTCATAACTCTTCTGCATCCAATCTGCTACTTTAAGTTGTTAGGGTTGAGGAATATGAAGAAAATCTGGTCTCATCCAGATCAAAAATGGGAAGACCCCATGGACTCCTGGAAATGGTCTTGGGTAGCCTCAGGGGTCTTTGGATCACTTTGAGGACTATTAACCTAATAATTAAATTTCAGGCTCAAAACAGAAATAAGGAAACAACAAGCTTCAAACCTTTAGCCTACCCAACTGTATATGTAAGAACATTTCAGAAGTTGATTAATCCAATGAGCTAAATGGTCATTCTATAAAGCAAACATAAAAACTATATTGTGGCATTTGAAATATATTCCCCTCCCTTTTAAACCTCAACCACTGTCAACCCACTGACTTTCCAAATCCCAGCAATGGATTTTGCGATACCATTTATTCCTTCAGCAAATATTTATGTACCAGGCACAATGCTAGACCCTGGAAATGCAATGGCATTCAAAACTTTCAAGTCATGCCTGCATGGAGCTTACAGTTTAGTGGAAAACACGGACTGTGCTAAGGACAAAGATAGAGAAATATATGATGTCGTAGAGTATCTTGGGAGATTTCCTACAGACTCAGTGAAGTCTTTCCTAGAGAAGTGCTGGGGGG
Organism: Pteronotus mesoamericanus; assembly: GCF_021234165.1. Lineage (NCBI taxonomy): Eukaryota > Metazoa > Chordata > Mammalia > Chiroptera > Mormoopidae > Pteronotus > Pteronotus mesoamericanus. The sequence continues at coordinate 11,758,293 of NW_026555321.1, forward strand.
TGGGGGGCAGTAGGAAGGGAGGTGAGACAGAAGGAGGCCTAAATTTTAACTCGTAAGTGGGATGGGAATGGGGAGCTCAGACAGCAAGGCTGTAAATGTGTGAAATCAGGCCAGAGAAATGAGGCCCACAGGTCTTGTCAACAATTTGAGTCTTCCTCCGAAAAGAAACGAAAAGCCAAGTTTTTAGTGAAAAGGCGTGTGATGTAGCTGAGACCATGCAGAGGAATTTCGAGCAGTCTAGGCAAGACGAAATTAGAGCTTCCGCTGGAACGGTGGGTGGGCGGGCGGGGTGGGGGGGCCGGGAGGGTGGGGGGCGGTGCGATGAAGACAAGCGCGCGCATTTGAGAGTCGTCAGGAGGTGAAACTGAAAGCACGCAGTGCTGGGTTTCATATGGGGCAGGAGAAGCGGGGGTCAGGGCTGCCTCCTACCGAGCTGCAAACACCTACTGAATACCTCCTGCACGACGGACACTGTGCCAGGCCCTCACATCACGGTACAGGTCTTAGGATTGCACTTGACTAGCAGTAACGGGAATAAAAATTGAAGATTGCTTAAACAAGACAGAAGTTTTGCTTTTCTGTTTTGTTTTGTTTTTATCTTCTCTCATGGAAAAAATCTAGACACTGGAGCCCCAGGATTCTCATTTATGAAAACCTCAGGATTCAGAATCCTTTGATCTTATTGCTGCTGCCGGTCAGGGCCTCCATTCCCAAGGTCCCCCCTATGATGGCTGCTCCAGCTCTGGCCATTACACTGTCCTGGCATTATACCTGCAACCGTCAGGAAAAGAAGCATAAAAAGAAAAGGTGAAACATAAAATATCTTTCCCAAAGCAACTGTACAACACTTGTGTTTATAGCCATTGCCCAGGTGTATTCACCTAACCCAGAGAAGCTGCAAGGGATGCTAGGAAACGTAGTCTTCACTCTGGACAGCTGTGTGTGCAGCTAGAAACTCTACTACTTGGAGTAAGGGGAGAATATTGAGGGACAATTTACATTTTCTGCAAAAAAGGAATTAGACAGAGATGTTGCACTTCTAAGGGCATCCAACAATTCAAGGTCAATGGTTTCCATCTTCTGAATCTTAGCATCCCATGTCTGTCAAACAAGGGGGTTCCTACCAGCTGACCTTTAAATTTCTTACAGCTCTAGAGAACGATGACTCTATATTCACTTCCCTCATAATGAGGGTCTTTATAGTGATTCATTTGTCAAAAGTATTGATTATGTTTGATTTGTTACAAACACATTTTGCTGAAAACACATATAATATTTCCGGCAATGATTTTCTTTGATAAAGTTGGATTTACTAGAACTAGTCAAACATGATGTTTTGCTGGCTTATGTATTTGATGTATTTATTTTTGTGGAAAATATTCAAACAGTGGAAAAATTGAAAACTGTAAATTGTTATGGTTGCTTGAATTAAACGTGTGATCTAAAAAAAACATTAGGAATGAGTACTGCTTCTTTTGAGGAAACATACACAAATACTTCTTCAGTTAAAAATAATTCTTAATTTTTTTAATGGTGAATAAAACAATCAGAAATTAATCATCATTATTATCAGTCTCCCCCAAATCTATCTGATCTTTGACAGGGTAAAGAGACAGCTCACTTATTTTGGTTTTGTTTGCTTATTGTAATTATATTTATTGTTCATTGTTGTTTGGGTCAGCTCCAGTGGTTAGACTGAATTTCCTGAAGTGATGGTAGAAGATCACCCATGAAAGTATTGGTTATCCACCAGAAAAGAACTCAGATTTATAATTTGCCAAGGCTACACCATAATGTAGGTTATATTTAGTCTTGAATTTTGCCTCTAGGCAAATCCACCTAGCCATAGAAAAATGGCCAAATGTTAACTTTGACTCTAATTCTAATTTATTATTGAATTAATTGAATTAGTATTAGAGCAAAGCAATATTTCCCATATCATTTAGCATGCAAAACCCTCCTGATTTAATTTACTGTAATTGAGTAGTTGAAAGAACTGAGGGTGTGAAATAGGATTCTACCTGTTTTCCATCAAATAGGAGGTAATTCTGTGAAAGATGTCTTAAGGAATATTAAAAAGAAGGTATTGAATATGTAAATTTTATGAAAGCACTGTTCAAATCATAAAACATATTTCTTGTTAACTTAAATAACAAATTTAGCAATCAAGATGCCTATTTTTTAGAAGTATATTTTCTCTAAGTAAGGGCAATTCAAAATTAGTGAGAAAATACATTTTAAAATTTACCTCATTGCTTTTCAACCTAAAATTCAGGCACAAAGCTTTTTAGTATAAATGTGTGTGTTTGTGTGTGTGTATATGTAAATATATATGGATGCAAATAGTTTTACCTATTTTCCTACATGAGGCTATTTGCCCTGAAAAATAAAGCATGATTTGTGTCAATTTGTATGACTTTGAAATGATTTTTACAGTGAGATAATTGAAATATAAAAATCTAAAAACTATTCATCTTCTGGTAACTTCATAAATGCAGCAGCCAATGACTTACCATAAAATACAATTTGTCAGCTTTTAAGATATGAGCTAAACTTGCTTGTTCAGACTTGGGCATAGATAAGAAACCTGAATATTTAAGCAAGACACACTCTAGTTTTACAGTTGCTCAGAGATTTAAATAAGGCAGAATGATTGTCTATCACAGCTCATAATAATGCTCTTAAATTTAGAGCTCCAAATACCCCCACTCACCAGTCGGCATGTTTCTCAAAGCTGCAGACTGAAAAACTGCAGCTGTGTTTATGTGGTAATTTCGAGCCCCTATTACATATGCAAGCAACTGGGCTCCGTGGCTCAATCGCAATGCATTCATTTTGCTTTTTTTGTATCGAAGAAACAAAATCAGAGAACTATATAGCATTATGGCCAGCTCTTTAAATCACAAAAATCAGGAGATTGAAAATTATAGCCCCACAAAAAACAGTCTTTTCCATTCGCCATTAAATAACGTTTACAACAGACATTCCAGATATATGTGTTTAAGGTATGGTGTTAAGCTCAGCAAACATTTATTAAGGCAATAAAAAAGAAAAACCCATGTTATCATAATAAGATGAATTAAAGCATAAGTAAGGCAGGCCTCTTCCCCGAGGATTTTGGAGCCTAACAGGAGGTACCCGGAATCAAATACTATGGTGGAGGGCAGGGGCGGGGGGTATACAAATAGGTAATATTCTCTATGGAGAAGACCAATAAACAGACTGAGATTGTTTCCAGATATTAATAAAATTCTGAAATATTTTCTTTTGGGGATATTGCCGATCAGTGCAATCCATAGTACTTGTGATTCACAAAGCAACAACATCTGAAGTATTGTCACAGGGACCCCAGCAAAAGTATGGGTAGTTCATCTCACGAGATACAGGGTCTGGCACAAATAACTGCCCTTTTTTACTACAAAATCCTACGCATGTAATTCTGTAACATAACAACATCACGCTCAAGCGCACCATATGACATTTTAGGTGAAATGTTCAAATTGCTGTCCATCTCGTGCAAGACAGTCGCGTACCTTACCAACCACACTCAGGCAGGCCTTGCTTCTGCTGGGCCCTGTATAGTAGTCAGATTCTGAAACATTGTGTAAGAATTTTGTTTCTGTGTAAATGCAACACTACTTTAATACTATATAATGATTAGCTCAATTTTTAAAAATTATATTCTAATTTAGGAATTTTTATAAATCTGATCTTGTCTCATTATTTTGGCTTATCAAATATATGTGCATGGGATAAGGAGAATGTACTGGCTTATTGCAAGAAAAAAGTTTATTCTGAAACATCCAAACACTTTTTTTAAAGGTGATATAGAGAAGTGAAACTTTTATAATTATACTGGAACATAAATAAGGTTGTTTCCAATTTACTCTTGGGTTACATTTCAGCTGTTAAGCTGATTGGAATGCAAAAGTTTCTGCGGGAAACAACCTCTTACATGCTGGGTTTTCAAGAAAGCTCACAAAAGCAATTTATGTACAGTAAGACTCTGTAGTAATTATTCTTTGACCCCTTTTTTTTTCTTTAACTTTTGAGTGCTTCAGGAGAGGGAGTACCTCAAGGTTCTTATTCCTCCACCTCAGTAGCCAGAGTGTTTGCAACCTCTAAGTCACAGTGATGGCTAAGCCCGAGCTCCTGAGGTAATTTTATCTAAGCAGCCATAGGAAAGAACCTCTGTCACTGAGATTCATGAAAGGAAAAGGGACATCAAAGAGAATGACCCCTTTTTAAACTTTTTAATCTATAAACACCTAGACAGATGATAGATGGATAGACAGGTGGATAGATAGGTAGATAGATAGATGATAGATGGATAGATAGACAACAGACAGATATACAAAGAGAAGATTACTTAGAGTCATAGGAAAAGATAACTGTATACATACACATAGTATACATCCAATAGTTAAAAGCCTGATTGCAAAGTCTGGCTACATGGGACCTGATCTCTGACTTGTTACTTGGAAGTTGCATAATTTCAGGCAAGTAATTAAACATCTCTAGTTTCCAGGTTCCCTATGAAAAAATAAAATAGAGATAATACTATTGAGCTCACACAATGTGGTAAAGGAGCAATTGAAACAATCCATATAAAGTGAACAGTGCAAGTCCAGAACATGGGAAGCAGCAGAATTTTATGGCACATAGTTGAAGGCTACAGGGATACAGAGAAAAGCATATTCAAGTGTTGATCGGTTCCAGTTTAACTAGATTTGTGACCTTGAATAGGTCATTCAATTTCCTTGAGACTCAATTTCTTCAGGTAAAATGAGGGAATAGATACAGATAAACTAGAGTTTCTTAAACATTAATGTGCACAGAATCACCTAAGGATCTAGTTAAAATTCAGACTTTGAGTCAACAGATCTGGGGGTAGAGGCAGGAGGTTCAAGGTTCTGAACTTCGAATGGGCTTACGAAGCTGATGCTGCTGGCCTAAGTACCACGCCTTGGGCAGCCATGATCTAGATGGTACCCAGCAAGAGTCTCCTCCAGCTTCAAAGCTGTAGTTTATAATTATGATAGTGGCCCATTTTTTTCCACATAAAGAAAGGATGAAGGATTTGCATTCGCTTGAGAGGAAAACCAGTATCAAATTATCCTGGCTATTATATCTCTAATGCACCAATGGATCGTGGAAGCGAAGGCCAGGACATAGCGAAGGGGTCAGAAGGTGGCTGGCTGCTGAAAAGTTGGACCAAGGAAGATTTTCCTGATGTGGTCCTCGGACAGAGGCAGTTTTAAGAAGTGGAGGTAGGCTGGAGGATATTTAAGCTGGGAGATTCTTTTTTCTTGATTCTGGAAGGAAGCATGGCATGATACTGAAGAGTAAGCGTTTTGTTTGAGGGCGTGTGTGTGTGTGTGTGTGTGTGTGTGATCAACTAGACATGAACCGTTTTCCCAGCTCTGCATCTTAATTGCTGCCCTTGAGCAAATGGCTTAATTTTTCTTGACTTCATTCTCTCTTCTATACAATGAGAATAACAGTATTCTGTTGGACTCTTGTGAGAGGGAATTACATGAGCTAGTGCCTAAAGTTCATAGCATAACAAAAGAGTGTTCATTAAAATGACCATCACCATCACCATCACCACTATTATTAAGTTTGGCACACTGGAAGAATGAGCATTAGTATCTCAATTCTCTTTCAGTTTCTACGGCAGTGGTTCTGGTGTAACTTAGGAGTCAGCATGAGTTCGCTGAGAATAAGTATCTCAGGCTAGCTTTTTTTTATTGTTATGATTGCTACATTGGTAAATTAGAGAAATGATGTAGGCATATGTATTGGACTAGCTGGAAATAGGAGGCAATATGAATGCGTGTTGAGTGGGAGAAGTGTCATCCTGGGTAGACGTTTCTTACAGTTTGCCCTTAGATTCTACCCTCCGTCTTGTCTCACTCTTTCTCAATTTGGATGTAAACATAGGAGGCAACCTAAGCCAGAATATGACACATTACCATTCCCCACAGGGGTTAAAATGCAGGCAAGAAGACCACTTGACAGGAGTAATAGAGAAAGAATTTGGAAGCTTGGAAGGGAGTCCAGGGTAGATTCTGAGCCTCTCCCACCCCAATCCAGAGCTGCGATTCCCTGATCACTTCTTAGGCAACTGCCTTGGAGTTTTTTGTATTTGTTGCCAGGAAGACAACAAATTAACTCTGATTCCCAACACACTCCTTGCCATCCGCCCCAAACTTACCCCTTCACATGTCTTCTTCCTTCAACCTGTTCTTAGATTGCTCTTTCAACTCTGCAATGATATGTGAAACCACGTAACCAAGCCTGATAAGAAATATAAATGCAACAAGAGTAAACAGATGAGTGAAGAACATAAACCGCGCTTTGTGAGGTTTGGCTTTAGGGTCTCAGAGGGTGATTTCTCTTACATGTATGTTCCAGAGAAATGAAATTACCCTGCCTTTGGCCTCCAGAGCTCTCTCAACCATCTATTCAGCTGTCATTCACATTTCAAAGCAAATCGTGTTCATTTTATTAAAAAGTGATTTACAAAACGTTGCTACAAATAAATAGAAGGTGAAATAGAATAATGCTATGTGTTTTGCTTGAATATATTTGTTGATCAATTAAATTGGCTTACAAGCTCAATGTTAAGCAAACTGTATACATATATGTGCAAGTGTAAATAGCCTACAGTCACTAATCTCTCATTTGTTATTACCAAGGGGCTAACTCCTAATTACAGATGAAAAAAATGTTTCTTTTTTATACTACAGTAATAAAAATGCCAAGTTTAACATGCATGAAACTAAGAAAGCCAATGACACTAGATACTGAATTTATATCACGTTGTCCTTTGAACACCCAACAGGAATAAAATGCAAAATGCAGATACCATTCAGTGCAAGAAAAAATGCTTTAAATAGAAAGGAGTTCAGAGGAAACTTAAATAATTCTCATTTTACTTCACTACTTTTTTTGACGTCTTCTTTCCCTGGGTGGCCCCATAGTAGTGAGGACTCTCTTAACAATATACCAGTTTTATCTGAAAGATCTAATTTACACTTACCTCCCATAATCAATGAAGCCTTAAGTCAAGGCTAGTTTGGGGTCAGACTGGTTTTTTCATTCATCTTTCTTACTGATCTGTAGATATTCCACTAACGTAGACTTTTATTTCTGAGGTAAACATTTTGCTAAGTAGTCACGGTTCATGTAAGCACATCAACAACTCCTTGCTAATTTATCATCATTGGTCAACTGACCTTCACTGGGTAAGCTAGGTCCTTCCTTCTTTCACGGTACCATGGTATCAGCAGTAGCAGTAAGTATGTATTACTTCTTCTCATCTGCACCCTGGGAAAGTGAACCCTCTTTTTAGAGTCCAAATAAACTGATTAGGTTACATAGCTGCTGATATATTTGGAAAAGATAAATTGTTTTATGTTGCAATGTTTCCACTATAGTAGAGTATGCAGGTAAGTCAGGAGTATAAATTACAAATTTAAATATGCTTGCTCTGTATGCAGAGGCATTTATAAAAGGGAATGAGATGATATTATAAGATATTCACATTCCAGGGGTGCTGTATATTTCCTAGGTTATTAATATCCTTAGCTACATTTTTGAGGACTACTACCAAACAAAAGAATTGTAGGCAATTTTTAATTACTAAGTATGCTGTTTTCCTTTGCAGCAACATTTGTAAAAATCATCTGATTTATTGGTACAATCATTTCTATCTATTGGGTGGTTTGTGAGAAGTATATTACTTGAAATGCTATGCTTGCAGAATTTTTTTCCTTTTCCTATATTTTGAGGAAAGCATTATGTTTTTAATTAAATTGTTTTAGAGAATAAGTGGGTTAAACACCATGTTCTTAATAAACTCCATATCTTTCTCTAGTCTCTATAAGGTGCTGAAACATGCCAGTAAGCAATTTCTTAATCTAGAAAATCATTTCAGCAGCAAAGATCAGATTTTCTGACAATGGAAGGTAGAAAAATTGTTCTCAACTGGGGATGAGCTTGCCCCCTAGGGGACATTTGGCAAAGTCTGGAGACACTTCTGGTGGGGAGGAGGAGGGGGAGGGGAGTGTATGCACTACTGGCAGGTAGTGTGTAGAGGTCAGGGATGCTTGCTCAGCTCCCTACAGTGCAAAACACAGCAAAGATTTACCCAACCCAGAATGTCTGTGGTGCTGAGATAGAGAAACTGTGGTCTAGAATCCTATTTTAAATAAAATTGCAAAATGAAAACCATTGAGGTGGGTTGAACTTTACATGCTGGACTACCATCCCTTTCAAAGGTGAGAATGTAGCAACCCTAGAAGAGGAATTTAACTAGGATACAAGAAGAAAGGAAAACTTTGTTCCTTTGTGTTCCAAGCCTCATTAAGAAATACAAATGTGTGAACCATTCCATTATAGTGAATCACGACCACATGTTCATTAGTTCCTACAAATTGTCTTATTTGTTATTCCTAACTTTAATATGCTGTAAATTAAGGTATGGCGTCACCACACACAGCGAAATTTCTTTTTCCCTTTTCTACTAGTGCATAAGCTGATGTTTGAATGTGGTCTTTAACCTGTGAAAATACATGCTACCCTTCTGCCTTTTACTTTGCTCATTGAGCATAGCTTTTAAAACAGGGTGATAATTTAAAGTAAATATTCTTCTAAACTTTTTTCTTGTTCAAACCCAGCAATATGACAAAAGAAAAAACTGAAAAACTTTGATAGTACTTCAGAATAAAGAATTTTTTATATTTCATAATGATTGAATTTATATAAATTCATTAATTTATATAAACATTATTTTATATATTATGAAATAATATATAAAATAAAATAATATATAAAATAATTATGAAATAATATATAAAATAAAATAATATATAAAATAATTGATTTTATTTTATAAACATTATATACAAACATTATATAGACATATAAATAAACATTAATTTATATAAATGACAAAAGAATGTCAGGTTTTTTTCAGGATATACTCTGGTGCATTCTCTTGCCACTTCATTCTTTCATTCTGTCTTACCCATCTCTTTCATCCTGACTTGATCCTGGTTTCTCATAGCTTTTCTTAATATTTTTCCCACTGATAACTGCTATATATTACAAAACCTTTCTTATAGCTTAGAGGGTAGACAAATTATCTTGGATAACTCACTTGATTTCTTACAAGTCTCAGTTTCCTCATCCATACATGGGAACGCTTCTACTATCTCTCTGAAGGGGTTATTGTGTATATATGGGAAAGTGAAAGCTCAGAAAGTGTCTGGTTCACAAAACAGATATTCATTAAATAAAGCTATTATTTCTTTTTGAAAAAGTCAGAGCAGAATTTTGATACCCCATACTCATCAAATATTTTAAACACCTTGTATCTGCTTGGCACTATTCTATGTGCTTGGGATACTTCAGAAAACAAAGCAGATGAACACAAACAAATTCTGCTGTCATAGAACTCACACACACACACAGACATACATGCAAAGGCAAATGCACACACAGGTGAAAACACACGCACCCACAATGATAATATAAACATCCTGCAGCTCTTCCCTTATTTATTTTAGAAAATAAATGAGAGTAAGCTCTCCTCTTCCAGCTGGCCAAAGTGGTATGATCAAAGACAGTTACAGAATTCTGAAGGAAGACTTTTTTTTCAAATACCATTTATTTTGGGTTTTAAGGAAAATAAAGGTGTATTTCAAAAAATATATGATCTCTCTTAAGGAAAAAAAAATCACACAAAAGGCCAATAGGTACCAAGCCATGGGGAAGGAGGGTATTGGCTTTTTTGGTACTATTTTAATAGCTAGCAAGATCACTGAAGGAGAAATATATCCACAAATATACTTACTGCTGTTGAGTATTAAAATAAACAATTCGTAGACTGCAAACAGACCAGGCGAATGAGAGTGCAACACAATTGCTCAAATATATATATATGAAAGGGGAATAAAAGCTCGTTAAAGAATATAGGAGCTTTTCATGACTTCTTGGTTGGGATTTTTTTTTTCCCTTAGAGCTTTGCTGTCCATCTGCCTGAAATAATTCCCCTGCCTCTTTTCACCTGGCTGGCTCCCCCTCATCCCTTAGCCCTTAGCCGAAATGTCCCTTGAGAGAGACCTTCTCTGACTACCCTATCTAAATTAGGTGCCTGCACCCACCACCCTCCCTGATTCATCCTCTCTTTGTCTGTCTTTCTCTCTATCCATCTATCTATGTATCTGGATATATTTTCAAATGTCTTTCTACCCAACTTGACTCAAATTTCTACAAAGGGAGAGATCATTTTACATTGTCCACCTTGAGTTTTCTAGAGCCTAGCACCTGACTCATACTTTGCCCTCAGTGAATGTCTATGGACTGGAGAAAAGCTACTCACTCAGGGTACATTGACTGCCAAGAGCCCTGAGCTAATCAAAGCATGCTTCCTTTAGTTTTGTTGATAAGGTGAATATGCCCTGCCCCTGTTGCTCTATGTGCAAACACATTGCATTATTTGACCTCAGTCTATTTTTCTATGTGTATGTGGTATAAAATGAAAAATTCCTGGTATGGTGATGAATCTCCTAAGCCAAGCAAAGAACCAGGAATAGATAAGGTTACTTGGAAGAAATTTGTCTTGCAACATCTTCCAAGAGGAAAATGAAAGGACCTATGATTACTCTTATTTAGGACTGCTCGAGCTAGATGTTGGCCTCTAAACCTCAGCCATTTGCCTCAATCACATTTTAGTGACATGACCTTGCTGATACTCCCCTCCAGAGATGGAGCCTATTTTTCCTTCCATCCAACCTGGATTGAACATGTGACTTGCTTTGACCAATGGAACTTTGGCACGTGTAATGTAAGCAGAGACTTGAAAAGTGCTTGTGTTTTGGGGCTTGCTCTCTTGATGGTCTTTGCGCCCTGAGACCACTACGTGAAGAATCCAGTGAAGAAAAATGCTGATCCATCACAGCTGAGAGCCCCCCAGGCTGACCAGGCTGACAACCACCAAACTTGTGAGTGAAATGATGATAGATTATCCAACCTCAAATTAAGGAACTTCCCAGCTAACCCACACAGTCATGAAAAGTAAATGAATTCTGCTGTAAGCCACTAATTTTGGGAGTGGTTTATTAAGCAGTCAAAGCTAACTGATACAGTCACAGATAGCATGTTACTATGTGACTGGTCCAGGATTATATAAATTGTAAGTTGGGCATTAGTATCCTAAGACTGTCCAAGGTATAAAAAGGGACTTCCTAATTCAAATTTGGGAATCACTGCATTCTAAAGCATTTTCCACTTCGAGATTTGCAAAACAAGCTATGTATTAAAATTTTGAGAAACCATGCAGTTAAAAAAAAACTGGCTAAAAAATATTAAAGATACCCCCTCTTTTCAAACTTTCAGGACTCCTTGATATTATCATCATTGCTGAAATCCTACCCTGAATGTAATGGCAAGGGGACTGGACAGGAACCGTGATATCTTGGTTCTGGTTCAGGGTGTAGCATTAAGAAAATGTAGGGCCTTTCACAAACCTAATTTGGTAAAATTAGATAAAATGAGAGACATAATTCCATTCCTGAGTCTCTTAGGTAATCATCAACCTATTCATGTCACCTTGGATGGAAATTTAAATGAGGCATTGACACTTTGTTTTCTGTATTATGTTCTGTTTTTGATGAGTCATGACAACTCTGAAGTGGCAAATCATCCATTCATCTCAAAATCTTTTTTGAGAGCCTGCTATAAGTCAGGTACTATCCTGTGGGCTGGGGATGTATTCGTGACCAAGCCTCTCTGTGACAGCTTGTATAAAATAGAGATGGACTGTAAATCTGCAAAGAACGGGCTCATATAATGCCAGGTAGTAACAAGGACTGCGAAGCAAAACGGAGTTAAGAGCTAGAGTAGTGGTTCTTCAACGTCAACTTCCACCAGAGTCACCTGGAGGATTTGCTGAAAATGCACATTTCTAGGCCCCATCCCCCAGAGTGTGTTTTTCAGTAGGTCTCAAATGGGAACTGAGAATTTTCATTTTTAACAAATTCCCAAGTGATGCCGCTGCTGGTGGGGAAGCATCATGCTTTATAAACCAGTGGGAGACAGTGACAGGACATTGTTCTTTTAGATGGGCGTCCAAGGAAGGTCTTTCCAACCACCAGAGACCCTCACTCCCTGAAAGGAGGGAAGGAGCCATGGAAAGATCTGAGAACTTTAGGTAGAGTACACAGCATAGCATGTGCAAAGGCTCTGAGGCAGAATTGAGCTTGCTGTGCTGGAGGAAAAGCAAAGGCTAACTTTCTTAATAGGCACTGATACGGTAGTAAACCAGTGTCCCTGTTACTTAAACAGAATGAATTATGCGCTGTGATATTCTTAGGTTAGGGCCTGCAGGGTCCACTGGGGTCAAGTTTTCCATCAAATTGCTTCCTGATAAGACTCCCATTTAGAAATAGTCAATAGGAAAAAAATACAACTGTAAGAGCTGAGAAGTTTGGGTTAAGTTAAATGCCAAGACAAGAAGAGGAAATGGCTCATGTGTCATATTTCACTTGCAGAGGTCCCCTGGTTGAGGCTCTGACACTAGAACTGAGTGTTACTTAAATTCACAAAGTCCCCAAGTCCTCGCCTGTGGCTTGCAGAAGAGTCTGTGGTTTCTCAGATCAAAGCATCTCATTTCAACATGGCTCCTTTAGTATTTGTGGGTTTTCCCCAGACAGTAACATTGTGTTTTTTAGAACAGTCAACACTTGGAAAACATTTTTCACATTCCTTATCTCATTAGATCCTCACAATTTAATTTCATGATGCAGAAAAGGCAGAAACTATTATCCCTGTCCTACAGAAAACTGAAGCTCAAAGAAGCTAATGCTCAGAACCAATTCTTTCTTTTCTCTTCATAGGGTCTTTTCTTTGATACTGTTCAAAGCTGTGACAAGTACTCAGAAGTACTGAAGCAGAGCACTGAAGGCCAAGTCCATAACCTTCTTATCCTGAGAACAGCTGGTCTCAGGTCTCCGCCTACCACTCATGTGTATTTGATCATCGCCATCAATCAGGAAAATGCCTGGCCTCACTCAGAAGGCAGATCATTGGTCAGAAGAAAAGGGAAACTAACCTTTACTGAGCACCCAAGATCAGGCACTTGGTTCAACATTTTTGAAGTGTGACTTTAGCTTATCTCCCTGGCAACAAGTTTGGGGAAACTCACACATCTGAGGGCAAAAATGTGAGTGATTCAACATCACTCTTCTATACGGTGTTTCCTCTAACCTCGGTAGCCACAAAGCCTTCTTTAAATACTACATTGAACTCTACACATGATAGGAATGAGACCCTCCCTACTAGGGACATTTTCATGTCAGTCAATCCAACGGTTTGAATCAGTAACACTCTTTTTATGCTGAGACATAAAGGGGTTAAAAAAGTTAACCTAGAGGAAACGTCTTTCTTCACCTTTAAAAAATGTCAACTGTCCTTATATGAAGAACCACAGTCCATCATAATTATTTATTTATTAATATTTGATTTTTTTAGAGCAGTTTTAAGTTCATAACAAAATTGAGGGAGGGTACAGAGATTCCCCATACATCTGCCTCCCACACCTTCATAACCTCTCCTATTATCAATATTCCCCATGAGAGCGGTACATTTGTTTAACTGAGGAATCTACATTGACACATCACAATCATCCAGAGTCATAGTTTCCATTATGATTCACTCTTAGTTTGGACAAATGTAGAATAACATATATCCATCAGTGTTGTATCATATAGAGATTTTCACTGCCCTATAAATTCTCTGCGCTTCACCTACTCGTTTCAACCCCAACCCCAGGCAACTGATCTTTTTATTGTCCCCATAGTTTTGCCTTTTCCAGAATATCATATACTTGAAATCATATAGTATGTAGCCTTTTTAGATTGGGTTTTTTCATGCAAGAATATGCACTTAAGTTTCTTTCATGTCCTTTCAAGACTTGACAACTCACTTATTTTTAGCACTGAATAATATTCTATTTTCTGGATGCATCATAATTTATTTATTCATTTACCTACTGAAGTACATCCTGGTTGCTTCCAAGTTTGGGTAATTATGAATAAAACTGCTATAAACAGCTATGTGCGGGTTTTTGTGCGGACATAAGTTAAATTCTTTGGGCAAATGCCAAGGAATGCAACTGCTGAATTATACGGTAAGAGTATATTTAGTTTTATAAAAAAAACTGCAAAACTGTCTTCCAAAGTGCCTGTATCATTTTACATTCCCACCAGCAATGAATGAGCGTCTTGTTGCTCCCCATCCTTGCCAGCATTTGGTGTTGTAGTGTTATGGGTTTTAGCCATTCTAACAGGGGTATAGATGCCCAGTTGTTATTTAAGTTTGCATTTTCCTGATGACAAAAGATGTGGAGCACGCTTATTTGCCATCTGTATGTCTTCTTTGGTGAGGTACCTATTGAGGTCTTTTGCTCATTTCTTAATCAGGTTGTTTGTTTTCTTATTATTGACTTTTAAGTGTTCTTTGTGTATTTCAAATAACAATCTTTTATCAGATATGTCTTTTGCAAATATTTCCTGCCAGTCTTTGGTTTGTCTTTTCATTCTCTTGACACTATCTTTGGCAAAGCAGAAGTTTTTAGTTTTAATGAAGTCCATCTTATCAATTCTTTCTTTCATGAGTTGTTCTAATCTGCATAAATGGAAACTCAAGACTCTCTTGTTTCCTCTGCCAGTTCTAGATTTGGTTGTTTGTTCCAAATATACAACTTATGTATGCTCAAAATATGTTCTACAGTTGTGTCTGTAGAGGCTCTGTGACTAATATTTTATGCAATGCTTTGTAAACTTGAGATGAGTCAAGTTTATTGTAAAAGAAGTGTCAATAAGACCTACATTGCCCTCAGATTGAGAATCTCATTTAACTAACAAAAGCAAGTAAATTCAGAGTCATAACTGTCACTCCAGATAAGATTCATTCAGGAATTTTAGGATCTGAAAATAGCCTGTAAGTATTATATTATACATGTTACTGAATCTAGACAAATTAAAATTTATTCCACAAAAAATAACTGTCACTGTACTCCCTTCCTAAACAAAAAAATATTTTCACAGAATTTTTTAAATTACATTTTTCACTTTTGATATACATAAACATAACTAAAAAAAGAAGTATATTTAATTAACATGTTTTGGGAAGATATGTCTTGAACCACTAAATTTCTTCTGTGACTAAGAATTTAACAACATACTACATTTTTGTGTGCTCATAATGAACATAGGTTACTATGGTCCAATTAGAAATTATTCAGCTTATCTTAAATTTATGTTTCAGACAGAGAAAATAAATTTTTAATTTAGAAACATTTTGGTATTCTTACCTTCTTTTCCCCCATTCACCTTTTTCTCAATGTACTTTAATTCATCAACATCATTTATGCATAGGATTTTATGTGTACATAGAAATGATTTGTGGCCACAAGCAGAACTTATAATCGCTTCATAAGGCTATATTTATTCTGAATATTGATTATTTTTAGAATTTTCATACTTGTGATACTAAATAATATTTATTTACTCTAGTTAGACTTTGTTTGATATTTCATTTGTGATAACTGTAAGAATGAACAGACGTAAGTGCTAATTGCCTATCTCCTAGTTGCTCATAACTATGCTAGTACATAAGAGAGCTTTAACAAAATGATTGAGAGATGACATACGACCAGCAATTCCACTCCTAAGCATGTGCCCAAGGGATATGAATATATATATCCACAAAAAGAATTGTTCGAGAATTTTCTTCAGCAATTTGATTTATTTGTAATAGTCCCAAACTGGAAACAATAGAAATATCCATCATTTGGAGAATAAATAAATAAATTACAGTACCATATATTTACATGATTGAATAGCAAATAGAAATTAAAAAGGGAGCAACTCTCTAATCCATCCAGTAATGTGGATTTATCTCAAAAATATTACAGAGAATGAAAGAAACCAGCTATCAGAGAGAATACGTCATGTGATTCCATTTATAGGAAGCTCAATAAAATGAATGATATTAGCAAAGCTAATGAATGATGATAGGAGTCAAAATCGTGTTTACTTCTGACAGGGAATAGTGATCAACTGAGAAAAGTTATAGAGAAACTTTCTGGATTGCTGGAATTTTTTCTATCTTATTCTGTGCGGTGATTAGACAAGGGTATAAAATCTAAAAATGTATCAAACGGAACACTTAGCATTTGTCTATTTACTGTACATAAATTACACTTCAATACAAAATTATGGCTGACAGCTGTGGGGCTGGGGGTGGGGAGGAGAGATTGAGCAGAAAAGAAAAAGAGAGAAGGAACTCGTGAACAGGGACAACCCTGTGGTAATTGTGGAGAGGAGACAGATGGGCGGCGATGAGAGAGGGTATGGGGGGATAACTGGTGATGGAAAAAAATTTTTTAAATATCACCCTGAACTTTTTTTAAACACAACATTTTGTTCTGCAGCTATAGCCATGCTGATGCACCTAGGCCTAGTTCATTTTTTAAATAGTACCTATTTAAAGAAAAGATGATTTATGCTCTGATGGAGTTTGGCTTGGCTGATGAGTGTGTTGGCCTAACACTAACTACAAATAAGCTCTCATAGCTCAGTGGCTTACCACAAAAGAAGCTGATTACTCAATCACTGAACAGTCCAATATGAGTCTTCTCATTCTCCTCTGTACAGTGATTAAAGGACCCAGACTCCTTCCAGCTTGTGGCTTACTACTTCCTTCCCAGGAACTTCTACCTCCAACTGGAAGACAAGAAGAGAGAAAGAATATAATTAGGGAATTTTCTAGGTTTCTAGCTGGTGACATGCATGTTTTATTTCGGTCTCTTCTGATTGTTCCAGTGCACAGAGGCTTCTTAAGTGAGGAGCTAGGGAGATGTCTCGTGACTCCCAGAGTATGTTCACATTTTCCAGTCCCATGACTCCTCTCCTGCACACAGTTTGCATGATAGGCTGCTTAAGAGCACATACAGTCTCTGCCGCCAGTGTCTGGGCCAGAGCTTGAGCAAATCATTTGATAATCCTATGTCTTAGTTCCCCATCTGGAAAATGGCGTGTGTAATAATACTGCTTCACAGAGTTTTCCTAGGAAAACTTTTTAAAATGCGTGAGGTATTTAGAATAATACCTGATACATTATACACATTTCACAAATGTTAGCTGTGTTACATACTCCTTGTTATAATCAGCCATGACAGAGTGTCTGTCGTACCTCCAACATGCCCTAGAAGGGGAGTCCAACCTTTTGGCATCTCTGGGCCACACTAGAAGAAGAGTTGTCTTGGGCCACACCTTAAACACACAAACACTAATGAAAACCAATGGGGGGGAAAAAAGATTTTAAGTAAATTTATGATTTTGTGTTGGGCCACAGTCATAGCCATCCTGGGCCACATGCGGCCTGCGGGCTGTGGATTGGACACCCCTGCTAGGCTCCTGCAAGAGCAAAGGATGGAGTTCCTGCCCCAGGGCCAGCGTCATGGGCATACGGCCTGTGCAGCTGCGTGGGGGCCCATGCTGGGAAGGGCCCTGTGCTCCAGCCGTGGCCCCTAGTGTAATCTCTGTTTTCACTGTCCTGATATTTTTCGTAATTTTATCTTTGAACTTGTGTTTTGTAAGTGACATCTGATGAGACGATGGAGTATATGCATGAGCAGAGAGGTGCACTCAATACACATGTCCATGGCTGTGCTTCACGGCTCCATTCATATAGAGCATTTTTGATGAGCACAAAATTCCAATGGCCCCATGATATGTGAGGGGTCAGCAAAACTCAAACTGAGTCCAAGGTAAGCATGCTACAGGCTTTCCATTCCAACCAGAACTTACTCTGCATGTAAAAAGAAGGCCACAACCAAGGAACTCTATCATGTCCTCTCTTACTTGTGTTACTTCCCTGTACTAAATAACCATTTACTCTAAAAATGATGACGTTGAAGGAAAGGGCAACCCATAGTTGTTTTTCCTTTCTGTTCTTCCTTACTAGTCACTACAGTAAGTCAAAGACAAAGTGTTGGTAGAACAAGCACATAACAAGAAGTAAAGTAAAAACAATTGCATTCCTTTTGTGCTGATTCCACAGTTCTGATAAGACCAAAGCATACATGCATATACAAGTTACAAAGTACATATGCATATACTAGCTACAAAACACAAATTGTGTAATTTGTTGCTTTTGCATAGGAGTTAAATGCTCTTCCATTTACATTAAAAACTAGCATTGCATGATATAAAGATAAACAGTAAAACTGGTGTTAATAATTTTATTTATTTTTTAATTAATTAATTTCTTCAAATACATTTGTCTCTGTCTTCCCCCCACCACTTTCCCTTGCCCCCTCCCCCCTTTCCCTCCCTCAGCTCTTCCCCTTTGGTTTTGTCCATGAGGCCTTGCTCTATGTTCCTTGACTTTCCCCTTCCCTTCCTTTCCCCCCGCCCACCCCTTCCTCCTTCCCTCTTGTCTCTGTTGGTTTCTTTTCCTTTCAGTGTTGCTGGTCTTATTTTCCTTGTGATGCTAATAATTTTAAATGTTCATTTTTCTTTACTTAAAATGATATTAAATAGCAAAAAACAAAAAACAAAAAAAAGTGGCAATTCCAAAGAGAAAACATGGAAGAAAAGAGATAGCTTTATATTGTGTATCTTCGGTGGCACTTTTCTCCTGCTTTTTTGAATAAAGGGCCCCGCATTTTCATTTTGCCCTGGGCCCTGCAAATAAGATAGCCAACTGGGTCTTCTCCTCTCTCTGGCTTTTGCCAAAAGTTCTGCTCACCCATCTTTTGCAGGAAGTTTTACCTAATTCCCCACCTCTCTCCCCGCTTCTTCATGGGCTCTCATGGTCTCCAAGTCAGTAATCACCTAACCATCTATGTTTATATGTTTCTCATTACACCTTCACTCTTAAGTTAATTTTGAACATGCCACCTCCCCTAATTGTCTATCTTTCCTGAAGAACAGGAACAGACTTGACATTCTTACCTGTCTGGCCATGGACCAGAATCACAGGGACTCTCAGGGAGAAAATAAATCTCAGGAGGTAATGAACAGAAAGAGTCAGAATCTCCAGGACTGGGCATTTGGCTGCATAGCTAGCTTGAGAAGTATTTGTTGAATGAATGAAAGACTACTTATGGTTCCAGTCCCTGGAAGGGTCATTCCTTTGGTTCCAACACTGTCTGGTAAAATATGATCTATTCTTGGACTTTTTCAAATGCTACCTGGTTCTGGGAAATCCTCCTGATTTTTACCTTCACCTCATCTGACCTCAGGTTCCTTAACGCATATTAATTATTTCTGACACTGAGGAAATTCTTAATTGAATTTCACTTCTCTACTAGACTCCGGTAACATGTGGGCACAGCACAGCGGGGACTAGGGTGAGGCAAGTGAGGCTCTTGCCTTGGAAGTAAAATGCAAGAAGTGTTAAGAAACCTCAGTAACCAAGAGAAATTATGTTGTAATGCGATAGTCTTGAAATCAAAATTAATGCAACAATTATCCATGATAAACACTATATCAAAATTTTAATGAAAGACTAGGTCGGACCCTGTACTGGCACTACCGTCCTCATTTACTTCACTCTCATCCCCAATGTAAAGAGCCCGGTTGGGTCATATGTTTAATTGGTCTTCTAACCCCAGTTGTCATTGAATGAATGAATATATGAATGAATTGCTTCCTTGAACTGATTCATCAGCTTGAAATTTATAGATCTTGGCAATGAAGTTGGATGGCTATGGCGGAATGTGCCGGTGGGTCTTGAAGACAGCTCAGTTATGTCTTCTGAAATCAGTTAGATTGGGACTGTATTCAATCAGGTCCCCATTAAATTCTTCTTTATTGTCCTAGTGTCCTATTGTAAAATGTTCTAGTGTCCTAGAAGAAAAATTGCATCTTCTGTTGGTAACCATTCTTTACCATCATGCAGCCTCTAAAACTGCCCTTAGGACCGGTTCAAATGGAATCATAGCAGTTCATATTGTTTCAATAACGTTGCATGAAACTTGTTCTCCCCATTGTTATAAAACATTATTACAATCATAGTCTCATGAATTGTTTGAGTAATGCCACATTATTTATTTAATGTTTTAATTTTCTGTGCTTCAGAAGTTTCCAGGCAAAATGAGATCAGAAAGGCAAAGCCACTTGAACAAAGGGAAGCAACAGTGTCTGCTACACTACATTCTCTGTGCGGTGTTTCCTATTAAAGAAGGAATTTGGCTCCCAATTACACCAAGGAAGAGAAAAAATTAGAAGTTCCAGCAGTCTTTAAGGCCTATCATCCACCTTTTTGAATGAAGACTGACATCGCACACACTCCCCACCCGCACGCGTGCGCACACACAACCACACCACCACCACCTCCCCTACCATCTGCTTTTATTACGACGTTGTTTATCCACTGCCCTCCGCCCCTGCCATAACCAGGCTGTCAACAGTTGTGGCCTATCAAAGCCAGGCTTTTTCCTCAGTGGACAACTTTTTCACTCCCAGTTAGCCACCAGGGGGCCCCCTGTTTGGAACAAATGGTGAGACTCCACAGCTTCCCTCCAAACCAACCAAAACATCCCGGGACAGCTTTGGCGCAACGCTAGGGATCTGCACTGCAAAGAACAACTCGCCAGCTAAAAACCTGCAAGTCTTATGGTGCAGCTTTATCACGAGTGAGAAAATGAAACACGGATACAAATATCGCCACTAACCAAGGGGAAATAGGATCCCTGGAATCTCAAAGGAGCGGCCCCTCGCCCTCCCCAGGGAGCCTTGGGGTCTTCAGTCTTCTGGACGCGCGCTGAACTGCGAATCAGATGCCTGGCACAGTTTCTAATTTCCTGACAGTTGTCGTTGTTCTTGTTATCTGCGGAAGTGGTGGCTTCTCGCCCTTTTCCGTGGGATGCTAACCAGAAGCTGAAATAAAACACACGTCACTGGCTGGCAATCTAGAAAACGCTCCCATAAATGATCTATACATTGTTCGGCAGTTGAGGATCCACACAAATCGTTGAAAGTCTCGACACTGTTAAGCAAATGAAAGTGGATATTGACTAATAAAGTAACTATTTTAGTCTTATCTATAAGAAAATAATTGTACCCTGTCGTCAAAATATTTTGTTGCAACTATGGCTTCTTAACGAGTACACTTTAGCCTGAGGTGTGTTCAGCATTTTAAAAAGCGCTCTTCTGAAGACCCCAGCTCCCTGCTTCCTTTCCTCCCAATCCGAATCTTCGGCCTTCAGGATTTATGGGGGCGCGGGGCGCGGGGGAGGGACTTTAGAAATTCGTGTCTGAGTAGAACTTTTCAAGAGTATATATTACTTTTGTCTTCCGGTTTTATTTGTACATGTCCAGGGCAAAGACATATTAATAGGCAGCCCTCCTGGAACCTGTGGAGTGTCTCAACCTCTTCCACTTCCCCCCTATTCCGCACACTTCTCCCAGGACATGCATGATGGAGTGAAGGGGTGTCTCTCTCAAGGGCAAGCCAGGTATTTTCCAAACTTCCATTCCCGGGGTTGGTGATGGTAAGAGAACGCCAGACGCCGCGGCGGGTGGGAGGCCCCGGAGGAGCCGGTGCCCTGTGTCAGCCCGACACGCGCCACAAGTGGTTTGGAGATAAAGGGAGGAGCGCGGCCGGGCCGACTAAAATAAAGCCCGTACTTCTGGAAGTCACCTCCTCCCCGCACCCCTGTCACTCGTCCCCTATGCCTTCCACTTTGCCTACTAGAGGAATGGCGCCCAAACCCGAACCTCTGTGCTCACGCAGCCGGGTGGGTGGACGCGGGGCCACCAAAAATCACCGCACCCTGGGTGGAAGGCACAGCCGAGACTGGGAGGAGGGAAAGCGGCAGGTGTGGAGGCGGCCAGCCGGGGTGGTGGTGCGTGGGGAACGGGGCAGGGGTACGCGAGCCCGAAGTGGCCGACAATTTAGACAGCCAGCTGAGTGCCGACCGCGAGCCCAGCGGGAGCCAGGTGGGGGGCGTCGGGTGCCATCCGGGCGGCCCCGGTGGCGGCGGCGGGACGTGAAGCCCGGAGGCCATTTCTTCGCTGCGCCCCTGGCGGAACTGGGTTTGCCTGCTCCTGGCTGTCGCCGCCGCGCGAGTCGACCGCCGGGAGGGCTGGAGGGGAAACCAGGTCACCGGTTCGCAGACGCGTCGCGGAGCTTGCGCCCCGGGCGTGGAGGAACAGCGCCCGGGGAGCGGGCCGGGGCGGGCCGGGCGCGCTGGGGGCCGGGAGAGGCGGGGACTCCGGTGCCCGGGCCACGCTCGCTCCCTACGCCTATAAAAGTGGAGTGGCAGAGGAGGGCCGGCGCGGCCCTGCCGGCGGCCGCCTCTCTTCGCCCAAGGAGTTGACATTTTGCAGGACTCGCGCGACGTCCCGTCGTTGGCGCTCCCGGGACCCCGCCGCCGGGAGGAGGGGGCGGAGGAGGGTGGAGACTGCGGGGCTTGGCCAAGGAAGGCGCACATCCTCGGGCGGGCGGCCGTGACGCGGCGGGGATTAACTTTGCATGAATAATGTGAGTGCGCTTGGAAAGGAGACCTTCTGCTCCCCGGGCTCGGGCAAGCGCGCCCGCCGGCTGCCTTCCCCGGGCAGGGGCGCCCAACCCCACCGGCTCCAGGGCACTGGTAATTTGGCGAGAGGACCGCGCGGAGACAAGGGTGAGGGTGGGAGTGTCGGGGAGGGGGGCGGCGGGGGAGACAGTTTCAAATGTCCAGAAGGGTGGGCAGGATGGTGACGGAGGTGTCGCGGGAAAGTGAAGGGTTGCGGGAGGCAAGCTGAGCGCGCGCAGGCAGGCGGCCGGGCGTGGGTGGGTGGGTGGGGGGTGTCAGTCAGCCGCCCTATTACCAGCCTCCGCGGGGTTCTGCGCCCCAGGTTTGAGAGGAGGGGCCCTCTAGCGCTGGGGCACCGCGCGGCGGCACTCGGGGAGCCACAGCGTGGGCAGTGGCGGAGCAGGGTGGCCAGGGGCCCGCTCCAATCGCAGCGGCTCTGTTCCTCAAACCCCAACCAGGCTGTTGACAGGCTCCTTGTGAAATGGAGTTTGGCATCCTCTGCGCTGAACCGAGTGGAAGTTTCCATGATGAGGAAGTTCTGTGACACGGGGATTCGGAAAAGGTTGGCAGACACGGGGGTGCGGTTTAAAGGGACTGTGGGTCCCCATCCCCCTTTTTGCTCCTGCCCCGGAACTGCCGGGTTTGGAAAGGAGAATAATCCTGAATATTGGCGTGCGCTGTTGCCGGTGCCTGGCGACTTGGCTTCTCTCCGCCTCCTTTGGGAGTCGGTGGCGATTTCGCTAGCCTCCTGAGTCGCACTTCTTTGCCTTGCTTCTCTTGACGCAGCCTCTTCGTTTGAGTGGCCTGAAGTTGGTTCTGATACCAGGAGTTGTGCCAGCTGAGTGCTTCCCCTCCCCCGCGCCACCCCTCGGAGAAGGACTAATTTGGGGGAGTTTTTTTACTCCCAGTGGATTTTGTCCTTCTTGGTGCTGTTGTCACTTTGGAGAAGAATTTCGCCACGACCATTGTAGGATTATTATTAGTGCTAAGTCTTAAACCCTCTGATTTGTTGGGGAGGGGGAGCATGGGATGAGTTTTTATTTAACAATTTGTTAATTTTACAAATATAATTTTCCCAAATGGGAAATTTCAAAGTGAGTCAAAGAAAAGACTTCACCTGAGCAGACAAGTTCAGACTCTCCATCCTCCCCTCTCCACGTAGATTTAGAATTTGTGAAGATTCAAATACTACCTTCAGTCAGTAAACAAATTTGAAACCAAGTCTTCCTGTGAGCATGTTACTGGTCTCACGTGCTAGTGAGATTGTTTTAAAGAGCTGTTTTTGAAGTTCACAAACATCGAGCATTCCTTGGACAGTGTTAATATCAGAGCACAGCAGTTTCTACAATGATAGATGTATTGTGTAATGCAGACCTCTAGGGGTATCTTTACATTTTTTCCCCTTATTTTAGTTTAGTATGCTTATGTATGTTATAATATAGAGCATGCATTGAATTGCAAAGTAAAAGTTGTATTTTAGTCAAAATAGTCCATGATTCTTTCTGAATATTCACTGTGACTCCTTCCGAATTCACTTCTGTTTACCTCTCTTATTCTGTAACAAGTCAGTAGGAGACTAGGAAACCTTTTTATAAGGTGTTTTGATGAAAAGTATTTTAAGCAATGGATGTTTTTAAGAGTTTTCATGCCATTTGGCTAAGTGTTCTAATTGACTGTCACAGAAATTCAATAGTGAGTGATTTATTTGGGGTATTACATGAGAAGACATTGGTGAACAACCATTTATTATTTGTGATTGTTAAACTGATACTATTAGAATTTTATTTTAATGAATTTCAAAGTTTTGTTATATATTGGAAAGGGGGACGGACTATCTGGTAGCAAACACAATTTGCTTTTGTTTTCCCGTGGGTGACAGCAAATGATACTGGATATAGCCACAGGACTATTTTTTATGGAGCAATTCCTGTTGGCATTACACTTCAAAGGTATAATTTTATTGACATTGGAATATTGTTTTTATACTCAACTGACTTTACAAGAGTAATAAACATTCCATTTCTCCCCTAAAGATTCCTGGTAGTAAATTCTGCTACAGAGATGAATTAAGACAATTTCTTTTTTAATCTACATCTTTGAGAAAAGATGATTTCTTAAAAATACCATAAGGAGGTTGTGGATTCCTTTCCTTTTCTGGGGTTTTTGCCATTGTTGGAAGCTCAGGGTGTATGGAGTCACAAATGGGATTGCACATTTCTTTATTTAGTAAGCTCATCTTTTTGATGGAAATCAGAGTAAAGGTGATTGGTTTCTTTAGCTCCTTTTTGGCACTCTAGTGTAAGATTATGTGTCACCTTCTTAAAAAGCCTTTCCCTGATCACTTGAGCAAAGGTAGTCCCTCATTCCTTCTGGGATTCTTTGTTGTTGTTGTTTCTTCCACCCACCTTCCTCCTTGGTTTTATTTGAAATCTGAATTGTTCATTTCAATTGGTACTCACAGATTACCTGTCTCTTGTGTCTAGAATATAGAGTCCCTGAGAAAAAGTGTCTTGACTACTTCATTCACTCTTCATTTTCCAGCATCTTGAACTGTGCATGGCACACAATAGGTGCTGAATAAATCTTTTTTGAATAAAGGAATGGTTGTGCCCAAACTTTGTGTTTCCCCAAACACCTGACTAAGCGTCCCAAATGAGTACCAATTGGGTATGCCAAGATCTGTGCTTATATGTGTGTGTGCCATGTATGTATGGGTCAATCTTTGTTTATCTCTCTTTTAACATGAAAGCTAGCCTCATTTTGTGTAGTGACTACACAGTTATTTCTATGAGTTTTTCCTGGGGCAATTGCCTTGAGTACATGGAATTCCTCAGCAGCAGCTTGTCTTACCTGATTCACTGAAGACTTTGACCTTCAACACCAGGGTTTCAGCAGAGTTTTTATGAGTTCCAGAGGTATAGTCAGTGCTAAGAGTGAAATTCCAGGAAACATACATCATTGGGTGATAGCAATGCCCTCTCTCATTCAGCAGGTTCTAGCATTGCATCTAGCTGATCTACAAAAGAGATGACTGGGGAAGAGACAAATGAGACTGTCAGGGTCCCACACAAGATAGAAATTGCCCTTAGAGGTAGATTAGAAATAATCTAGTGGTTACCCTGCATTATAAGTTAAGTCAGTCAGCCTCTTCTTCACCCGCTTATCCACTTCCATAAACCAGATGACTATGGGGAATATCGCATTATCTGTTTTCAAGGGACTGAGCTATGATACCCAAGGGGTTATCTTCAGAGTAACTAGTCATGGAAAGTCTTTTGACAAATGAGACCAAAAGGAAGTTACAATTGATGATTATGGGAATTCGCTTTTGTTTATAAAGTATCAATTTTCAGAACCACGTCTTAGTAAATGCATAGTAGAAATCCCTCAGAATGATGAGACTGGTAAAAATGGTAACAGACAAAAGATAATTAAACTGAAATTCTAAGTGTTTATTGCTTTTGATTATTTACTTTAGCTCTAAGCTTCTCAGTAGCCACCTTAATAGGAAAAAAAGGGAACTGAAGTATGCATAAGTTACAAGGATAGATCAGTTAAGATTTGCTGAGTGCTTACTATGGTACCTGACAGCTAGTATATACTCCTATGAAATATCAAATCATATAATGGCCAGTACTTGAACTTCAATTCTCCAGAAAATGAAGAAAAGTTCTTTATGTGATTATGTCTTTCACCAACTCTTGAGGGGGAAAAAAATGCAAAAGGCATAATGATGAAAAGTAGCCCAGTGGGAGTTTATCTTCAGAGCCTAAGCTACCGTGGTTTAGCAGTGGAGAATCTGGTGATTGTCCCCAAGACAGAAACAGAGCTCAGAACACCTAGAGGAATGAATGGTTGACATGTTCTTTAGGCTGATTCTCTCAAATATCCAGTGTCACAGATGAGCTTTTCACTAAAGCAATGTGAGAGGATGGGACAACCAGGAACTTGAAAATGGCTCTATGACCATAAACCTCTGAGCAGGTGGTCTTGATGCTTTGTGCTTTAGTCTATCTAGCTTTTTCCTTCCAGTACAGCAGTTTGATTTTAGTGTCCATTTCTGTCTCTCCCCATAAATTGTGATGAGGGGCTCTGGGTTTATTCGTCCTGGACTGCCAGCCCCTAGCCAAGAGTTTCACACATGAGCACAGAGAAATGCTTGTTGAAAGAACGAATCAAGGGTGAGAAGGGGTGGTGCTCCTCCTTCTCTTCTGATGTTGGCAATAAGTGTCGCCTTCTGGCTAGATTTTGCCCCAAGTGAATGTTTGCTGCCTGGATTGTGTCATATCACAGCTGAGTATTTTGTTTGAAGGGCTTAGTCTAGTGTCAGAACTGGTTGACTAATGGGTGGCAAGTTAACTCCTTGCTTTATTTAAAGTCATTTTGATTACTTGATTTGATTCCTCATTCAGTCTGTATACATGTACGTACCTACTATGTGCCTGGCCTTGCTAGTCATTTCATAGCTCAGCATGCAGCCCAGTGACCTTTGAAACAATGGTCGTATATTCCAAAATGGTCTATACCTTTTGGGGTCTCTTATATGGCCCCCTAGGTGAAATTAGTTATTTTCATCTGAGGAAGTGATTATAGTGTCTGTAGCCCATGTGTGTTAGTATAAATTGCAGTGGGATTTGCCAAGAATTCTCCTGGTATCCTGGTATCTCCTGGTATCCATGTGGTATGGGATTGAATATGTTTAGGCCAGTGAGTCTCTGATTAAGGATGCTCATCTCTACTTTAGTCCCTAACTTATTAGTCCAATGACATTTAAATAAGTGGGGGGAGGTGGAAATATCCACATCACTGAGTCACAAGGAATGCATTTCCATATCCTCTTCTTGGGGGGTCTGGCCAACTGGCAGCTAGAATAATGACCTATGTTCAATGCTAATGTTGCTCTGTCCATACTGTCCTAATTTCAAGGGACCTTGGAGACTTTATGGACTGGCAGTTCTTGGCCAGTACTATTTTTATTAAGTGAGAAACTGAGCTCTATTGTGAACTTAGGTATCTTTTCCAAATGACAAGTCAGGAGAGCCTGGAATTAGGACCCAGGAAGGAACATTGACTCTCTGTTCCAGGAAGCATAGAATAGCCTTTAAATTGTGACAGTCAGACACACATATACATATACATATACATATACTTATGCATATAAATATACATATACATATGCATATGCATATGCATATACATATAAGAGGGTACATATACATATATATTATATAATATATGTATATTATAATATGTAATGTATATATAACAATAATGTTTCTTACAACATACATATGTGAGTACACAGAGTGAACTATAGATGGTGCATATATAATAATTAGGTAAGAATCAATCTGAACTAAGTTATTTATTCAACTTCCTAGTTCTAAAAGAGAACCTTCAAGGATTATGGCTCCTCTTCTGCAATCAAAAGTTTAGGGATTTATTCAGAAAGTCATGAGTGATAAGCTGATTAAAAGAAAAGCTTGGACAAAGGGATGGACATTGACAGCAGGTATGTCTTCTTAATTTGCGAAATATACTGTGTGACTCCTCTGGCGGCTCAGGAACGTTTGCGATGAGGGGAGTGAAGAAGATAGTCATGGTTTTAGTGGCGTAATGTATGATCATGGCATTTGGGAACCCACTGAGGATTCTGACTCTTGTAACATATGTTGTTTTCTAGTTCTCAGGATGATTCAGATATACTTTTCCCCTTCTTTATGTTTCTCTTCGAAGACTCTATTTTCCTAGATTTCAACAATTGTTGCACTCAAAAAATAAATATTGAGAGCAATCATGCCATTGCCGGATTTGGGTCAGTTTTTCATATATCCCTTCCATAAGCATAAATGTCTCACCTACTTGCATGTCCTTACATGCAGAATCTGCCTCTGTGACAGGAGTGTGCCACGTTCTGACATGGAGTGAGAAAGGCACAGCTTGTTTCTGGCTTCAGCTGTGGTTCCCAGGCCCAGCTTCCAAACTGCAAGGAGAATTCCATACTCATGCTGGTGTCTCAAGTCACAAATCTTGTCATCACTTTTAGTCCCTCATAATCCTGAATATTTTCACAAATCCTCATATTATTTTACTTTTTATTTATTTTATGATTTACTTATGTTACTCTATGGCCAATTATGTTTGGGAAATCCTGCGTTTAACAACTTAGTGCAAGAGTGGTCAGAGCCTGTTTTTATACTATAGTGCATCATGAATATCCAAGAGGGAAAGTAGGTGGCAAAACATTTATTTGTGTGTGCAAGTATGTACGCACACTTCTGTGTCTCTGTGTATGTCTATAAATCTTCAAATGGTTCAAATGTCAGGAGGTTGTGAGGAATAGTCCCTAGTGTTAATCTTTAAAACACTAGTCTCAGTGTATCCTGGAACAATCTACGGGAATTGATCTAGCATGGGACTGTGTTTCTTAGCCTCTGAAATATTGGCTTTTGGGGACAGATAATCCTTTGCAGTGGAGGGTTGCCCTGTATGATGTAGCATGTTTAGTATCGTCACCGACCTCTACCCATCAGATATCAGTAGCTGCCCCACATTCCAGTAGCAACAATCAAACATGTCTCCAGATACTGCTAAATGTCTCATAGGAAGCAAATTCACCCCCACTGAACACCACTGGTGTAGAGTTAAGATCCAGGGCTGTGGAGTGGGAATGTATAGATACATATTCTGGCTTCACCTGGCTTTGTTGTTTATGTTCAGTTTCATCTATAACATTTGAAGAGTAAGTGAAATAATGTAGCACATGACCTGCAGTTAAGTATTTCTAAATATTAGCTGTTTGTACTGGTGGTAGAATTAATACTTAAACAGGCAATTACAATATTGATAAGTTCTGTGATGAAATAAGTACAATGTACAGTGAGATCCCACAGTTGGGAATGGGGAGAGTGCTAGGCAGTAAGAACACCATCTTCAAACATACAAAGTGGGATCAAAATGTGACGTATCCAGGGAATTGGAAGGACCCTGAGAAGAGCAAGGAGCCCTGTCATCTGACTATCATGAAAAGGACAATAAATGAGGCTGTTTGACCTGGCAGGAGTCACATGGTGAAGACTTTCCTGACCACAGTAAAGGAGACGGACTTTGTCTTAATAACCTGAAGAGACTGAGTGTTCAGGAAACCAGATGTTTATTTTAGAAGAGTTCTTTGGAATAGATCTTCAGTGGAAGAGACTGTGGAAATGATGAGCCCAGTAAGAGACTCTTAGAATAATCCCTTGAGAGATGATGGTTGCTGGAATGAGGCAGTTATGTGTTGCTGTGAAGTTTTTGGGAACAGATTTGACTTCTCCCAAGATATGGCAAAATTTTTCTAATTTAATTATAATAATGAATATTCTTACCAAGCTAGATCTGCAATTAGGGAGATTTCAAGTGTAATTGGAAAGAAGATTACATAATTGATTCTCTTTAAAATGTTTTCAAATGAAGCTTAAAGACCATCTCACAGACTCTTTGTAACTGAATATGACCCAAGGGTTCTTGGCTATTGTTTACACATGCCTGCAGCTCCTATGTCAGACAAAAATATACTTCTACATGACTACATTGAATTAACATTGTGGTGCTGAGATTCATTATTTAGTATTAAGTGTTGATTTTATAACTGATAGAAATTTTATTTCTTTAATGATAAAAATTAGACATTTTGGAGACTATAAGTGAATGAATGAATGAGAGCAATATTATATAAATACCACCTAATTAAGAATAAAAATATTTTGGACAAGTCTCTTGACTTATCTGAGCTTTGATTTCCTTAGTCATAAAATGGTAGGAGGAGATAAATTAGATCATCTCTAAATAATCCTTAGCCCAGGGGTTGGCAAATATTTCTATAATGGGTTATGCAATAAATCGTTTCAGCTCTTCAGGATATACAGTCTCTGTTGAGGCTACTCAACTTTTTGTTGTAGTGTGAAAGCAGCCATAGATAATGTGTAAACAGATGGATATGGCTGTGTATGAGTAAACCTTATTTACAAAAACAGATTGTGGGTTGTAGTTTGCTAACCCCTGCTAGGCCAAGAGGAGGCCAAAAGAAATAGAACACAAACCACGTATGCATATAGTTTAAAATTTTTCTAGTAGCCACGTTATAAATAAGTACAAGGGAACCAGTGAGTGTAATTACAATAAACTATTTTGTCCCACCCTATATATTCAAAATATTATTTAACATGTAATCAGCAGAAAAGTATTAATGAGACTTTACTTTTTGTATTAAATCTTAAGTAGCTGGTGTATATTTTACATTTGCAGCATATCTTCAACTGGCCACATTTTAAGTGTTCAACAGCCATTTGTAGCTAGTAGCTACTATTAATTGTGGCAACCCAACATTAGCCTTTGAAATCTATAATTTTATCAAATCCATGCAAAAATAACTTACATGCATTATTTTAAGTGATTGAGACACTTTCTTTTTCTTGCCACATATACTGGTTAGAAAATCACTATACTTTGAAATAAAAAAGGCACAGTAGCTCAAAAACTAGAAGTTTATTTTTTACTCATGTGAAGTTGAAAATTGCTGTTTCTGATTGATTGGTGGTATGCTCCACAGTGGTTCCTGAGGGGCCCCATACCTTTGGTCTTGGGCTCCTCCATCTTTATAGCTCAAGGCTCACAAGATCATGTGTTCTTTGCCTCAGACCATTGAGAGGGGAATAAGAATGGAGAATGAAGACGTTCACCAGCTTCCTAACCACCTTGGCTTGGAAGTAACACAAAATCATTTTGCTCAAATTCCACTAGTGAAAAGGAATCACATGTCCTCAGCAAAATGAAGCAGGGTGAGAAATATAGTCCCTACTGAGCAGTTGCTTTCTAGCGTTGACTCTGTACTATAGGGTGAGGAGCAAGAATTGCTTGGGGAATGGTCTGGGCTACACTGTACTATCTGTTCTTTTAATTCTCATGTGGGTCTCATCATACCACTGTCTTGTTGTTTTGGAAGGCATGGGCAAGGGATGGAAACATCTTTATAGCAATGAGGTAACCCAGTTCTATTTTCTGGTGCAATACCGTCCTCCTATCTGACCTAATTCTGTTTCCTCACTTTCTTCTCACTGTTGTGGGCCTGTCTTCATTCTTGCTAGCCCTGGTTTTTCCTTTTAGTCTTTGACCATCATTTTGATTTCTTTGGTAGCTCAATGTTGACCCTAAGGTGCACATCATATTGGGAGCTTGTGATCAATCCTAGTATTACTGGCACATCATTAATGTGCTGATTTATTTGGAGCGGAAATAAAATTTAAAGTAGAGTTATTAAAGAGCAGAGAACAGTGCTGATTTGTGGTGTATTGACAGAAAGGTTTTGAAGCCATTTTCCTGGAATCATTTTACAGAGCTTTAGACTGTTTAAGTAAATGACTCATTGCATAATATCTTGACTAAAAATACCATTTTTGAAATATTTATCCTACTTATCTTTGCTTACTACAATGGGAACCCTCTTTTTTTAAGTCAAAAAGGATGTTTTTGTTTTCTTCCCTTCCCAAATTATCGACATGCTTTATAAAATATTTAACCAGGTCTATAGAAGTACCTCCCATGAAGGAAATTTAAGAGGGGCATGAATAATAAAAGTGAGATAAGTGTAAAGAACAAAGAAACTTTTTCCTTCTAACTATGCATATTTTATCTTTATGAAAACCTTATCATTTAATTATTGTTAAAATGTATTATTCTAAGACATAAGGAAGTGCAAAGGGCACATGCCTTTTGGATTATCAAGAAATAAGATTAACCAATGATGAGAAGTATCATTCTGAGGACACATTAAAAAAAAAAGAAAGAAATGTATGCCTTTATATTAGCATAGGTAGGGCTGTCTTCAACTCTACAAGTCTATTTTTGTAAAATACTTGACATTATTTTTGAAAATTAAAGTTTGAAATATGAAGAAGTTTATCCTGACAAAACCCGCTCAGGTACAGAATTTAGCTAATTCTTGGTATTTCATAATAGGGGGGAAATAATTCTCTCAATAATCCCCAGCTTATTAGTGGCTCATTACTAGGTTCTCTGGGGCTCAGGGTAGCCCACAATATAGGTGCCAGTAATGTCCTACTTTAAAGACCAGTCACAGAGCAGTGATTGGCCAACTGTATTGTAAGGAGGGTAGAAGCTGGGGATTTGGGTCCTGGATTGAATGAAAGCTGGGACATTGGGGAGAGACATTGGAGGGTAGGGAAGGGGTGGCAGACATCCACACAGGGGTTGAGTCAGATGCCTGGCTTTGCCATCTTCTAACGGTGGTCCTTCGGGCAAGTTACCTAACCACTTTGAATATCAGTCACCCGACCTGTGCAATAGAAATAATATTGGTACTTACTTCACAGCATTGTGGAGATGATTAAAAGAGAGAACAGTTATTATCTGCTTAACATGTATAGCCTGGTGAGTGTTCATACATGGAAAATTATTTTATTATCATTTTATTATTACAAAAGTTGTAACATTGATTGTGTTAAGTAAACCTGCACCCTGGAGGTAAGGGGCATTATCGTCTAAAATGCAGGAAATCAAAGAGAGGGACCTGGGGGTCAATCCCCAAATCTCCTGATCTCACAAAGTTTTGTGTCATTACTTTATTTAATGTTGAACTGTTATTATGTGTTTATTGGTAACAAACTCCTTTTTATAGATGTCCTCACTTTTTTCAGCCTCAAGGGATATATTCCAAGTTCAATCATAGAAGTCAGTGAACCCTCAGTGTTTGTGAAAAATGAGCATAATCCGTGTTCAGTTACCTGCCCAGGATTCTGGCCTTTTGAATGCAAATTTAGCTCTCTCTTATATTGAATGTGGGGCTTAAACTGACTACCTTACTTATTTTTTATTTTATTTTTTGATTTTGTTATCTTCTCCTGAGGATATGCTTATTGAGAGGGGAGAGGAGGGAGAGAAAAAGGGAGGGAAACACTGATTGGTTGCCTCTTGTTCGCACCCTGACTGGGATCAAACCTGCAACCCAGGCATGTACTCTGACTGAGAATTGAACCCACAACCTTACCATTTACAGGACAATGCTCCACCCAACTGAGCCACATCAACCAGGTCGTCTTGATTTTTTATAGCAGCTACTCCCCTCCCTTGCTCTGATGCTCTTCTACTATTCAAATTCAAACTTCTGTCCTTCAGAGTTCAATAAGTATTTTCCCTTGCTTCTGTTTCATCCCAGATTCCCAATTTCCTTCATTCACGGAGCTCCAGAAACTCTACTCTAATTAAATAGGATTCAGATCCAGATTTTCTCTGCTTCTGCTCAGCTGAAACTTGCCACTTCAAAGAGTTTACCTCACCCCCTTGTCCCAAGGTTGCATGTTAGTCATTTACTATATATATTCTTCACTGTTCACTGTCCATGCCTCATATTTGTCAGAGCTGGAATGTTTTTTTTTTTTTTTGGCTGGATTTGAAGTTCCAGGAGGGCAGGGGCTGTGTGTTAAACAAGTTTAGTGGAGTCTAGAAGTGCAGGTCCAGCCGTGGTTTGTTTTTGACCAACTATGCTAGGTTGTTTCATATAATTAGGATGAATCTAATTTTAAAATGAACAACCGTGTGCCGTGTGTCCTCAGATGAACCAGAATATACACTTACAAGGCCCTGCTGTCCTGCATTATAAATAAGGGAATAGGTTGTCCAGCAGAAAAGCAATGCTGTTCTTTTCCCTAAAAAAAAAAGCTGTCCACTCATAAGAATTGAGATATAAGATCTTCCTGTCTCCTCAACTAAGTTGAGAAGAAATCAGGGTCCCCAGAGTGAATGTTCTCTGCAAAGATGAAATCCAACAAAAATCTATGATCCAAGAAGAGTGGCTTCTGGGGATTTGTAAAGAAAGATCCCTAAGAATGGCTTCCTGCATGTAAACAGACCCCCAAGCTCCGCGGCCTGATTTCTCAGCTTGTATGACCACAAGGACTTCCTTCGGTGACAGGTTCACATTTCTGTAGGGGCAACATTCTGAAACTGGAAAGTGTCAAGCTACATTGCTGTTTAAATGCCCCTTTGGCCAATGTGAGGCGCCTCTTGGACACATGGCTGCTGTGGCATCTCTCACGACTCCTAGCTTTATTGTGGACTTTTTTTTTCCCTTAATATTTTAAGTGTCTCAGAATTCCCATTACATGGAAGATGGGTGCTTCAACATTGCCCTGAGGGGGGTTACAATTCATTTCTCTTCTTTATCTAGCAGTATTTTGAAACGAACTCACTTTTACTCTTCTGTGGTAAAGTTACATTTAAACTGAGGCTGTCATTCTTCTTTGTCTTTGCCTCTTTCCAGCACTAGAGTAAGACCCCCTTCCCGGAGTCAAGGTTGCTAACTTCTTCTATGAGTTCTGGCGGAAGTTGACTGTAGGCGCATTTGAGACTAACAGGAATTATGTGGCATTTCCTTCCTGCCATTCTTGAGCGAAAGATGTGGTTTTCCTTCTTCTCTCAATGGGAGAGAGAGGAATTTGCCAGAAGTCGTGTTTCTGCGGGTCTGAGAGAAGCGGAACTAGGAGGAGCCCAGTGATTCTGTGCCCAGGCCGTGGGGATAGAAAATCAGCCCTTCTGGGAGAGGGATACTGTGAACCAGAGAGCTCATCCATCAGAGGAACCTGAGGGTCCAGTGGCCGGCAGCCCAGCGCTCCTTCAAAAGACTCACCATTGACTTGGAGCTCCCTGGAAGCAGACACTGAGATGAAAATTCAAGTACGAGTTATTTTAGGGGAGAGGTGAAGAAAACACCCGTAGAAGAGTGGGGAAGGGAGCCAGGATGGGAACAGCAGCCAGAAGGGATGAATCAAATTAATTACTGCTGTGGGCACCCAGAGCTTGGCCACATGGGGGAACTGTAGGAGACAGGGGGAACACGTGCCTCCTAGTTACCCCACCCAAAAAGCAAGGGAGTGTGTATTTAGTCACCAAAACCTGCCAGGGATTAGGCAAGGACTGCCTCCAGAAGCCTGGCATTTCAGGGCTGCCACTTGTAAGCCAAGAGCATGCCTCCAGGCAAAGGGAGGCAGTTTGGGGCAGTTGGAAGACAAGCTGGTGGGCGCTGAAGTGGAGCCCAGGGGGAGGGGGTCAGGGCACCAGCAGCATCTAAACTATACGTTAGCTTTTCTTGTCATTACATATGACCATGCGCTCAGACTCTAGCCCCCATTTACACCTGAGGATCACTGATCTTTGCACTTACGCTTGGTTCTCTTGAGGAGCAGGTTGCCTTTTGCCGGAGGAGCAGCGGAGCTGACCCCACCAGTGATCGGCATGGGGTCAGCTGCAGAGAGACCCGTGGAGTAGAGTTTTTCAGCCTTGTCACTATTGATATTCGGGGGCAGATAATGATCTGTTGTGGGGGCTGCCCTGTGCATTGTGGAACGTTTAGCAGCATTCCTGGCCTTTACCCACTAGATGCCATTATCATTGCACTGACAAGTTGTGACAATCAAAAACTGTCAAAACATTGCCACATGTCCCCTGGGAGGTATAATTGTCCCCATGGAAAACCGCTGCCTTAGACCCTCTTTCCAAATCTTAAGCCTTCCCTCCCCCAAGCTCCTCATCAGTTATAATTACCTATTCACTATGATCCTAGTCCTCGTGGAGGGTGGGGGAGACATCCCAAACTCTGGGATATTTGAACATTTTCCCCGGTTGATCCTGATACGCCTGCCGCTCCACATGCCATGTGCTACTTCAACCAGGAATCACTGTCCTCATCTGTCTGTTTCTTTTTCCTCCCTTCCTCTCTCTTCACTCCATCTGCATTGTGGACAGCTGAAATTTGGAGGATGCCCCTTTAAATCGCTGCCCCCGCCCCCTTTAAAGGCTCCAGCTCAATTTAATAAAGCAAATACTGTAATGGCAAATCAGCTAACAAGGTATATATTGAAATGTAACATTTTTTAAAATTATGTTCATCCATTCCTTCTTTTATCAAACATCTATCCAAATATATGCCAGGTACATGCTTGGGTACAGTGGTGAGCAACACCACTGGAGAAGTTCACAAAATGGGAAGAAGACAGCCTTATCAAATGAAGAATCATTTTATCAACACGCATATGCCTGAAATTCTGGAGTCCGCCAGCACACAAAGTCAATATTGTATGAAAAACAGTTACAATTATGGCTTGGTGTTTCCTAGTTTGGGTACTCCAACTCTACAGTTTAGAATGGGGAAATCAGGCTTTGAACTGTAGGACTTAACTTCTGTCACACTCAGAAGTATTTTATGAGCACAGTTCACCTTGCTAAGCAGATTTCATGGTTTAACAGGTTCCTGAAGTGAAATGTTCATAAATCCTTCACCTTCTTGTCTGCCAGTATTGCCTTTTGCTGTTCCGTGTTCCTCATCTAGCAGCCGTCCTCAAGGCTGGGTAATCGCTCTAAAGGGGCTTCCAAACCCTCAAAATCTGGCTTGCCTTGCCTCTGCTTTCCTTGCCTGGGGGCTTGTTAAGGGAAAGGAAATGGTGTAATGATGACAGAGAGGATTTTGAAGGCGTCGATGTCACCAGGCGGCCTGCCGAAGGACGTCTTTGTCTTTTGCCCAAGAGCGTGCGTGCGGTGTGCTGGAAGGCCTTGGGGTGACCTCAGCGACGTGGAAAGGGGAGGCCCTGGCTCGGGCAGCGGTAGCTGAAGACAATGGTGTGCCCCACACAGCTCTCTTCCTCTCCCTTCCCCCAGACTGATTCCTGTACCCCTTGCTTCTCAGGGTACACTGCCCCCCAACCAGACCACCCACACCGTCTCCAGCTGGTTAGAGAGACAGAATTGGGCCCCACCCCGGGCCTGCCCAAAGGGTATTTTCATAAGGGGGCTCACGTGCTCACTGGAGTTTGGGGTGCTCTTTAGTTCCACTTCCATCTTTCTACTTCTCATTAAGTACAAATAGATAGAATCCCACCATATAAAAGAGTAAATGGGAGTAACCCTGGTGTGTATTCACCAACTCCATTATCCCCAGTTTATTGTTTTTCAAACTTCCTTATCTGCACATTAGTGGGCCTTGAATCAATGTAGTGAGTCACAGTCAACATAAGCTTTAAGTAAAAAAGACTGGAATAGAAATTATTACAGTAAATTACATATTTTTGAAATATTCATTTCATTAAAAAAATGCAAACACATACTTGACACACACCTTTATATGTGTGCCCTGAGTCATGAGTATATAATAGGATTCTGGGGTAACTTAAAAAAAAACCTCTTTCATAAAAACTTACAACTCTCTCTATATGTTTGTATACCAGTGTGGTTTTTTTAAAGGGTTGAACATATGCATTTGATACAGTTTAGCCACTTGACTCACAATCATGAGATTGTTATATTCTCCAATTCAGATTCCTGAGCAAATAAAATGTCTAAATAGCACATATGAATGTTAAAATTATTTCAACTGCAAGTTACTGACAATAAAAATTTGAATTTTTCACTCAATTTCAGAAAAAAAAAACGCTCTGTCCAAGAATATATCAAAATCTTGAAAAAGACACCTTTAAAGAAAAGCTCATCTTAAACTAGAGAAAGGAAAAAAAAAAAGAGTAGGCTGACCAAAGGACATGTTTAATGGTTTTTAAATTTTTATCTTTTTTCCTTTTTATTGAATTTATTGGGGTGACACTGGTTAACAAAATTTTACAGGTTTCAGGTGCGCATTCCCCAACACACCATCTGTACGCTGTATTGTGAGTTCAGCACCCCAGGTCTCCATCCATCAGTCCGTCCTCTTTGATCCCCCCATACCCTCCGTTACCCCTCCCACCCCCTTCCCCACCTCCTCCCACTCTAACCCCCCTTCCCCCTTGGCAATAACCACACTGTTGTCCATATCCATGAGTTTTTCCTCTTTCTTGTTCAATCCCTCCACTGCCCCCGCCTGGCCCCCAACCCCCTGACATCTGTCAGCATCTTTCTACCAGTGAGTCTGTCTCTGCTTTGCTTGTTAGTTCAGTTTGTTCATTAGATTCCACATATTAGTGAAATCGTATGATTTTGTCTTTCTCTGACTGGCTTATTTCACTTAACATAATGCTCTCCAGGACCATCCATGCTGTTTGCAAAGGGTAAGATTTCCTTCTTTTTTATGGCTGAGTAGTATTTCATTGGGTAAATGTCCCATAGTTGTTATGTCCACTCATCTACTGATGGACACTTGGGCAACTTCCATATCTTGGCTGTTGTACACAACACTGCATTGAACACTGCATTGAACACTGCATGTATTCTTTCAAATTAGTGTTTCAGGTTTCTTTGATTAAATTCCAGAAGCAGAATCACTGGGGCACAGGACAGCTTCATTTTTAATTTTTTGAGGAAATTTCATACTGCTTTCCACAGTGGATGCATCTATCTGTATTCCTACCACCAGTAGATGAGGTTTCCCTTTTCTCCACATCCTCACCAGCCCTTGTTGTTTGTTGATGTATTGATGATAGCCATTCTGACAGGTGTGAGGTGTTAATCATGGTGGTTTTAATTTGCATTTCTCCGATGATTAGTGAGGTTGAACATGTTTTCCTATGTCCGTTGGCCATCTGTTCTTAACATTTTTAACATCCTTGAAAAGAATAATAATTTTGAATCCGAAAGAAATTCTCCAGGTTATGGGAGATACGGGGTGGGGGGGGGGTCCCAAGAAGTGGCGCTGTGGTTTTAAGTTTTTATATCATCACAAGTGTAAATGCTACAAACTTACAAAAAATATTTGGAAGTTTAATCATTTACATTTCTTCAGCACTCATTTAGCTTTGCAGATTTTGAAAAGTAAATTTTTCATCTCAATATTTTTTTCAGTCTCCGATTGAAGGTGGCAATGATTAAAACAATAAATTAACATGAAGCAGTTACTTGTCCAGATCCGGAAAGCGGAATGAGTGTTGAAGAAATGTAGCTAATGGAACTTTCAAAGGTGTTCTTGTCTAAGTGTGCAGCAGTAATCCTTCTGAAGACACTAAACACCCCGGAGAAGGAATGAAAACCCTGTCACTCTTCAAGCGCCGGCCTGTGTGAAGCTGAGGCTTGGAGGCCTTGGAGAGTCAGATTTCACCACGTGTGGGAAAGAACTAGTCCGCAGCGGGGGTGAAACCGAGGCGCTTTGTAAAGGAGGGCGCTAATGCCAGGATGAGACACAGTTACAGGGAAGTGCTTTCAATCTCCAGGCAGGATCTGTGCCAGACAATGACTTGTCTTTGAAAGTGCCTTTGCCCTGCAAGTGGCAGCTGGGTGAACCTAAGGACTCTTTCTGAGCTTCTCAACTGTTCTTTAAGGCGCCTTCTGAATTTCCCTCCTGATCTGTGGGGCCTCTGATTCTGATGAAATGATTGCCGGTGGGGTGTTTACTTAGATGCCAGTGAGTTATTTAAAGCTATTTAATATTTTATTAAACATGATCTCAAGTGTGCTTTTGAGGAACACTGAACATGTTTATTTTCTTCTGAAAAGGTATGTCAGTTAGATAGAATTTTAGTTTTATCAACATTCTAAAAAGTGATGGTGTTCATATTCTTTAAGAATGCTGTGTTTGGGGATAATATTAAAATAATTTTACATGCTATAAAAGATGAGAAAACTAGTCCCTCTCAGGTGTAAGTGTTAAGATACGTGGTTTTGCTCATTTTGTTTGAACTATTATTCTGTTTCTTTGTTCCAAAATTAATCTGTTTGCTAATGCACAGTCCTTTGAGGATATATATATATTCAAATCACAGAATTTGAGTGTATATAAAAATATAATTTGAATATATGGTCTATATATTAAATATAGATAGTTTGAGATCAATATAAAAGAGAATATTAGAGATATTCTAAACGGTAGCAGTTTATAACAATTGCTTACACTTATTTCTAAATGGAATAAATTATAATTCCTCAATATTGTGGTTTGACTTTTTAATAATTTTTTTAGCTTAGCAAATAAAACATTAGTTTCAATAATATCAAGTTGTAGTTATTCATATTTCCCACCATAATTTTAGCTTTTTTTTCCTTGTTAAAAAGAAATCCTAACTTTGTATTTCATGCTCTCGCTCCCTGTTGCATGATGGATACAGTTGTATAAAGTGGCACTGTTACCCTCGAAACTAATGAGAACATGACAAATTGTGATGTCCCTGCCAAATAGAACATTTTGTTTTTAGAACATTACCTATAGAAAACCATGTCAGTGTAGTAACTTTCCTTTGTGATTTATCATAGATGTTATGTTCTTTCAATTAAAAAGCTCACTTCACTGGATGAAGTCATTCTTTTATCTGCAGCATCTTGGACAGATTTCATATATGCACTTTCAAAATTTGTAAGAAAAATAAATGTTTTAACATGCACAATCTGATACGAGTCCACACAGTTGAATCAGCTGTGCCCATCTATAAATGTTTGGGGCTGGAACATCTCCCTGTACTTCCAGTTCCACAGTTACCTATGCATAGCATGCGTTGTCTGCAACGGTCTCCTAATGCATAAACATATTGAACGGTTTTTTAATGACACATCAAAGACAGAATCCTTGCTGGAAGTATTGTGTATTTGGATTATTGCAGCTTTTTGTTTTCTACATAAGAAACCTAACCCTGACAGTAGCTATTAATCCCACTAATTCTGGTAGATCTATCACAAAGACTAGGCTGGCAAATAGTTTTGTGCCAACTCAAGTAGATGTGCTTGAGAAGTATTGTGAGATTTCTGGACTTAGCGGTAAAGAGCCTTCTGACTGATAGGTATTTTCTGCTACGGAATAACTGATAGCAATAGCCTGAGTGTCATATATTGCCTTATCCTGTGTC
This sequence comes from Pteronotus mesoamericanus, assembly GCF_021234165.1. Classification (NCBI taxonomy): domain Eukaryota; kingdom Metazoa; phylum Chordata; class Mammalia; order Chiroptera; family Mormoopidae; genus Pteronotus; species Pteronotus mesoamericanus. Next base: position 11,799,696 of record NW_026555321.1, read on the forward strand.
CATTCTCATGGAGGATTAAATATTCAAGTTAATCTCCCATTACGTTGCTTTTGGCTTTAGTTTTGTGCATTTTTAAAATTGATTTTAGAGAGAGAGAGTAAGGAGGAGAGAGACAGACAGACATCATCACTTTGTTGTTTCACTTATTTATGCATTCATTAATTATTTCTTGTATGTGCCCTGACTGGAGATTGAACCTGCAACCTTAGCATATTGAGACAACTCTAACCAACTGAGTTAGCCAGCCAGGGCTTTAGTTTTGTGCATTTGAAGGGGTACTGTAAGTATTCTGAAGACTTATTTATTTTCTATACAATAGTAAATCGGAACATTCATTTGTAAAGCAAAAATCTATATAACAGTATTTTCTGATTGGCAACTTTAATGTAATATCACATAAAAAAAGCACATAGTAAAGTTTTTTATTGTCTCTGCCTTCCAAGTCCTGAAACTCTATGTATAAATATATCATTAATAGTACTTTAAACATGAAAATATCAAAATAGGTGGAACTATTTCAAAAAAATGCTAGGTTCTCAAAATAAAATTGATGATTATATTTGCTATTATGTTTTAAAGTGGCAAAATTGTATTTATTTGTATAATTTATCACTTGACTTTACGGTCTACTTTACTTCTCAATTACAATACTCATCCTGTCAAGACTCTTTGGCCAGCCCCTTGACATAGGGAACAGGAAGGAAATAGATTGCCTATGAGAAGATAAGGCAAGTGGATAACTCATAGGCAAGTTCATGTTGTGTCTACAGAGCTAGAAAGAGAAAAATTTGGCAAAGAAGCCACAAAAGTGCAAAACTTCAGTTTAAAGTTCAACAGAGCCTGTGCTACTTATTTCCCCAAGAAAACTAAGTCTTCTGTCAATCAATTTGGTTGGACTCTCTTGAAATCTGCCTGTGAGAAGACCTGAGTAGTGTTCCCTTCCACCATTACTCAACTGTCTGCCAAACCTGGAAGCTCGTAATTGCTTACATTACACTAGGTGACTAGAAAGTGCTCAGGAATTAAGGACGTGAGGAAAGAAATCTTTTGTACTGTTGGTTTTGGCACTCTTTCCATAGACAGATGAATCATTCTTAAACAAGTCCAGGACTTGACTTTGTGAAGACTGGCAAAGAGCAATAAGAGACAATTGGCTTTATGTTCTAGCCTCTTGCACAGTTGACCTTTCTTTGTAGGAGCTGTTAGTCCTCAGGACAAAATGAATTGTGGTCAGATGTGTCTGCATACTTTAGGATATTCTTCTAGAAGGGCACCATGTGCTAGATCCCTGTAGATGTTCCAAGAGGTTATCATCCTGTAGCTGGAATATGTGCTGTTTTGACCACCGATAACTGAGTTTGTCTCTGGAATAAAGGGTGAGTTAAGAGGGTCAGGGTCTCAGAAATCATCTGAATGTCTTCTTTATTTGTCCTGCCACATGTAGATACAATAGTATTACTATAACATAGCAGGTGAAATGTGAACCTTGGTAGGCAGACCTGAATATAAATATGGGCATCCCCACTAATTGAATGATGTAACGTTCAGAAAACTTACTTCTCTGACTCTTAATTTCCAATTCTCTAAAAATGTGAAAAATTGCATATAATGAAGAATGGGAACAAGAAGTTAAGAGTGTAAAATTAAGAGGAACTGACCTACGCAGGGCTGTGCCTCTTGTGTGAAAGCTTTGAAGGTATGCCTAGCTTCCAGGCCATTTTCTCCGGGCTCGGGGAGAAGGAGGAGTGAGAAAAAGGTAGGAAAAAGAGAAACTTAAGAATATGCATAGCTGTTCTGCCCATAGAGAATTGTTTTTAGTTTTATTCAGGGTTTTAGAGGAAAGTAAGTCTCTCATGGTGTCACCTGGATAAGACAGAAATTTGCAGGCTAATAATAAGAAATTTCACAAGTTGAACAACCGTATGTACAGGATGTTTTCATTAATTAATATCAGCCTAGAGAAGTGAGATCTGCCAAGGACCTCTGGCCCAGCTCTGTGTGGATGTTGTGGGTGCCACCACGAAGACATGAAGTACATGCTTATCAAATGTTCAGGGGTCACAAAGCTAGAGGGGAGAGCCAATGTGCTGAACAAAGACTGAATTTAGTGGGTTTTTGAGGGGCTAGAACAGTGGGTTCAAATCAATGAAGCCTAAAAGAGGATTTAAACCACAACATTGCATTAGATGCATGTTAAAGGCCCACATTCTAGGAGACCACCAGTCATCATTGGTATGAGCTGACAAGCAATGTGGTGCCTCAACGCCTACTGTGGCTATAAGTTCCATTAAAACAGTGGTTCTCAAACTTGAGCTGTATCATAATCATGTGGAAGGCTTGTTAAAATAGAGACTGCTGGGCACCAAGTCCAGAGTGTCTGATTTAGTAGGTCTCAGCTAGAGCTAGAGAATTTACATCTTGAGCAAGATCCTAGGCGATGCTGATGCCTCTGGTCTGGGCACCCTGCATAGAAACTACTGCGTTAGAAGAACAAATATTGCTCAAACCTAAAGAGGTTATTGTACTGCCCTAAAATACAGAAGCAACTTTGGGTCCCAGTCTTTAACAAGGATGGGAAATATTGACGCAATTTTGGGTCCTACTCTTCTAGAAGAATGGGAAGAATTCTGGCAACTGGGTAAGATTAAGGACCATTGAGGAAAGAGATTATGGACAAGAGAAACACTTCAGCGATGTGGCAGCTTCTCTCAAACACTTGAGAAATCAATGTGTTGAAGAGTCTTTGTTAAGAGTGTATACATTGGAACCAGATAAACCTGGATTTGATTCATAATTGTGTCATCCTTTTACATGTTTAACAAATAGTTCTACAGTGCTAAGTACCAGGCACTGTTCTAAATGCTTTCCATGTATTAATTTATTTAATCCTTATGACAAACAACCTTATAAAGTAAGTCAGAGGGGTTGGGTGACTTTCCTAAAGTCACGAGGTCAGTAAGGGCTCGAACTGGGACTGGAATCTAGGCGGTCCATGTCCTTAAATACTACGTTCTACTGCCTGTGCCCTATTGGCACTTCTCTGCTTACTGGCTGAGTCTTTAATGGCATTCCCAACTTTCAACTTCTCTGAGACTTAGTTCCTTCACCTTTAAATAGAGGCAATCCTTTTCTCATAGGGTTGTTCTGAAGAGTCAAAAAAGGTAGTATTCGTAAAGCATCCAGCTTCTGTCTGGTGTGTAGTCAGAATTAGGAGCAGTGGGTAAAGTTAGCTTGGGTCACACTGTGACTCAAGAGTATAAAGTCTACCTGTCAGTTTTGTGGTCCAGAAACGATGCCACTGTTTCTTTGTCCCTTTAAGGACATGGACAACATCCACCCCCTGAGGACTTACTAATCTGACTCAAAAGTTTTATGATGGTGTAAAATATGGATGTCATTTGTGGAAATGTCAGTCTGCAGCACATTGTTTGGTTGTTTCCCTTTTGTTCACTTGAAGCTTCATGCAGATTCTAAAACATTATGCCTGTCTCAGAAAAGGTAGTTATAAAAATAAGTTACCCAAACTGTTTTCTGCTCCTTACTGGTACCTTACTCTTCACCAGCACAGACACCCATTCACAGTTTGTCGCTCTTAACACTTCCTCCTAAATAAGTTAATGAAATGTATTCTTATGTCCAGTAGCTATTTCTTGCCTGGTTTCCTTACACCTCAGTTTTCCTAAGTAATGGCATATTTTGACTTTCGCATGTATCAGAAACCTTCATATTTTAAAACAATAGAGATTATTCACAGAGGTATTTCATTATGCTCCTAAAAAGTAGATTGAATGCTTTCCCTGATTTATATGTAGAAATATGATAAGAACAACCAGACATCTGAAGCAAAAACCTTGTCTGGGGTACCCCGGTTTGTGGTAGGCTTGCACAGGGATAGGACTAATGTTGATGCCATAGACCCATGACATTATGGCTTATTTAAAGTGTTTTCTCAGCTCCTGTATGGCTCCTGCATGTACAAGCAGCTCCCTTACCTGGGCCACCTCGGGAATTAATTCATAACTCATGAATCTATTGAGCTTATTATAGGCTAGTAACTGTGCCAAGAGCCCAGAAGTTCAGAATTCACATAGCTGGTTTTGAATGAGGATAGTTGTCTAACTAGGCACTTACGGAAGCAGGAGAATAACTGCTAAGTGAGTGGGAAACCCTGGGTTCTTAGAACCATCTTTGAGATGGTTCAGTTGGGGTGTCTACTAGGGAGATCATGGAGAACTTCCCAGAAGAGGTGACACCTGATCTGTTTTTTAAGGATTATAGTAATCAGCGTGGCAAATTTGCATGTGTGTCTGTGTGTGTGTGAACTAAGTAAATGTGCACATAGTGGATATAAAATTCCTAGACTTTCTCCCCCATTGGGTTTCCAGAACCTTAGCATCCAGGCCTTTTACTCTATAAGGCAATAATTTGAAAAAGTCTTCTCTGGGAAATCTGACCAACCCAAGAAGGAAGATCTAGAGATATTGAATAGCGGGTACCCTGAGTTATGTTCAATCATGTCAATCTACAAAGAAAACCTTCCAGAAAGGAGGAGAAAAAAATGAGGATGGTAGATAGGAGAAGGAAATAAATCAAGATAAGTAAAGGATTGATTTATTCAACATGATATCTTAATAAGAAAATTATCAGTAAGAGAGGACAGAGAAAATGAACAGAAAGAACCCTTTAGCAAACAAATTCAGAAGGGTGTACATGTGTGGTGCACAGAGAGAGAAATGAGCTGCTTCTTATCCTCAGTAGTGGGGAGTAGATAGATACTGCCTAAAACAAAAGGCCACATAACGCAGTCATGTTATTATGAATGTGGAAGTAGTCTTCTTTTCCATAAATGGATGAAAGAACTTAGAGTGGTTGTCTCTGGGGAAGAAGAGATAGGAGGCGGAAATGGGAAACTAGTTTTTCATAACAAATCTTATAAAATTGTTTGATACCTTAAACCATGTGCAAGTGCAAATTTGATAAAAATTAAAACAAAAAAGACTTTTCCTTAAGTCTAGAGAAGAGCAGACTAGATATAGATGCGTAAAGATATGACTGAACTTGGTGATCGTGCTGATGAAATCACGTAGCATGCAGGGACGTGGAGATCCAAACTAAAGGAAAACTCTTAAGTCCTAGATAGAATGCATAGCATCAACTCCACACGTACACTCATCCTACTGAGAATGCAGCCAATCAAATATAAAGGGGGTGGGATAACATCACTTGCAAAGAAACCAATCTAACAGCCAACTAACTTCTCCTCAGCTACAGTAGATGTCAGATACCAGCAGAATGTGATTTTCAAAATGCTAAGCAAAATTGTCAACCCCAAATTTTATATTGGCTAAAATATTGGGTTGGCCAAAAAGTTCATGTGGGTTTTTTTTTCTGTAAAATAAAACACACATTTTTCATTTTCAGCAATAACTTTATTGATTTGGATATTTTGAGTATGTTGGCTATTCCCCACATGGTTTAATGTCGATTGTTCTCAATTCTCAATTTGATCACTAGCAACTTCAACTGGTCTACCCGACCGTGGAGCTTTGTCCAGCAAGAAATCTCGAGCACGAAACTGCACAAACCACTTTTGACACATTTGATTTGTTATAACAATTTCTCCATACACTGCACAAATCTCTCTTTGTGTTTCAGTTGTGTTTTTTCCTTTCTTGAAATAATAAAGCATAATATGCTGCAAATGTTGCTTATTTTCTTCCATCTTCAATATTAAAATGGCTACACAAAAATTCACCAATTTTGATAAGTTTTTTTTAATGCACATTGATATGAGAGCTGTCACAATACAACCTAACAAAGGAAGTTAGAGACAACTAAGCGCTAGAAGAGACATCTTACAGAAAAAACCAAGTGAACTTTTTGGCCAACCCAATGTAATTAAAAACTGAAGATAAATTAAAAATTTACACAGATAAGTAAGAGTGGGTTAATTAATCTTGCTGAAAGAAGTACTAAAGGATATGGTAGAATGAGAAGAGAACTGAACCAAGAAAAATGGTGTAGGTTGCAGGAAAAAAATAGTAAAGAAATTAGTATAAAGGGAAATCTAAATAAGCACTGTTAGTAAAATTAACAACAACAGTAATAGTAACTCTTGCTGTTGAGTATTTGTCAGGAATAATAAAGAACTGAACTCCTATAATAGTATGGGCTGAGAAAGAGATGGAAGCAATAGTTTCCACAGACTTTGTATTATTCTAGGAAAGAATAGAATAATGATTTTCTTCAGATTTTGGTTGGTATACAAATTTAGGGATAACTTCCATAGAAATGGAATGACTTCCAAGCCAGTGGAATCAAGCAAATTCAATTAATTCAACAGATAGCAGGAAAGAAGGGGGAAAAACAACTAAACTCTCCAATTCAAAGAAAATATTGCCAGATTGCATAAAACTATGCAATAAGCTTCAGCCATATATTGTACTATTTACAAACATCATACCTAAAACACAGTGACTCAGAATCTTTTAATGTAATGGGATGGAAAAAGATATATCAGGTAAATATGAATTAAACTAAAACTGAAATAACAATATTTGTGTTAGGTTAAATAAAACATTAAGGGTCCACTTTAAAAAAAAAAGACTATGTCATCATCATTGATTATTTGGGTCAAAATTTAAGTACCTAAATTTATCTTTATCTGGACATTTGTGTTAAGATGTGTCATAGTTATCAAGTTAATGAAACTATTTTTAAAGGTATTTTTGGGCATTTTTATTGAATTTATTGGGCTGACATTGGTTAGTAAAATTATATAGGTTTCAGGAATATAATTCTACCTGAATTATAGTAGTAGCTGATATGTAGTACATCATCTACATATTATATTGTGTGTTTGCCACCCCAAGTCAGATCTCCTTCCATCAGAATCAGGGACTCTATCACGAAGGATGGCATTCAACACCTTGCTCCATCAGCATCATGAGTGGGGGTAATGTGACTTCAATAAGTAGTTTTGCTCATTAATATTTAGAGAATAGTTGGCAATATTTGCTGACAGCCCCTTATTCTTGGAAAGTAGTTTGGCTTCCGTGAGACTCCAGACCCAAGTCAAATGTACTTTTGAAGCAATTTTGATCACAGTGAAAATTGCCTACACAGCATATATTATTTCTAAACTTGCTTCATGTAGCAGTAACAGAATTACCGGTACCTTTTAAAATGTAATATCATCTGTTATCAAATTTAGAAATGAGATGGTGTGAAGAGAGCCCTCCTTGCCTTCAAACATGTTTTCTCCTAACAAAGGCATGTAGAAATCTTAATCCATTTAAAGTTCTGTTAAGGTTTCAGATAATCCTTCCTCCCCTCTTAACTGGCCCTTGCTACAGCCAACAGCCCGTGTTCTTACTAATCAGGCCAAACCAATCTCTTTTTCAAGAGCAGGGCCCAAATAGATACTGTGGGATGAGTGTCCCCTTTGTCCAGGAGGGGAGCCAAGTTGTGTAACCCTACAGCAGTGACAGGAGTGGGGGTTACATGGCGTGGGTGGAAATTCGTTCTTGTTCGTGCCCAGAAGCAGATAGGCTGCAGGTTCTAGCTTCACTCAGCTGGGTGCCTTGCCCAGACAGGGGTGGGGCTGGTAGCCTGAGAAACTGGGTATTTTTCCCAGGCTTCTGGGTCACTGCTGCAGCTTTTCAATACCCTTTAAAAAGCACCTCGAGGAAACTCCTCATTGGCAGCCCAAGAGCCCACTAGTTCCAGGGGAAGAATCTGGGCAGCAAAGAATTTTCTCTCCTCTCTATTTCGCAGGGCTCATGGAAAGCGGGATTTAGTGTATTAGTTTTAGACACGGGGCCAAAAGGTAGCAGTTGCAAACTTTTTTTTTTTTTCCTTTTGGATTTGAGGCTTCAAGCAACCTGGTTACTTTGCTACCTGTTACCATTAAATAATTTTAATCATGTAAGTAGTTTCAACCAGTGTTCGATCTTAGCAATACCTTGCTCCCAAAATGCTGTGAGTGATAGTTCCATTCAATTCAAAGGATTTCACATCTGAGAATTTTCTTAAGAAAACCATCTGTTTCTCATAACAAGAGTCAGTCCTATTTTACTTGAATTAATTACTCCAGAATTATGGCTATTAATTGTGTGATTTTTTTTAATTGATTTTGTTTAGGACAAATAAAATGTTAACCCATTTTAAAGGTACAATATGTACCACACTGTTCAAATTGGTTTGTGAGCTCATATTTATGTTGAACCCCTTACCCAGTTCAAATGATTTTTTTCTTTTATTTTTAAATTATCAAATGAATAACATCCTTATTATTCTTTTAAAAATACAGGAAATGTTGAAAATAAAAGGATGTCATTCGGTATCACCCCCATGGCACCACTTACCATTCGTGGGCTAGTTCGAAAAACAAAAAGTTTTCTGCAACATGTGGACACACACCTGGGATTTTAGAGCATCAGACTGAAAAGAAACATAGAGATCATTTATTCGAACTTTGTCAGTTCAAAGTAACGATATTTGGTTGAAAAGGAGGTAACTTGTCTGAGGTTATCATTTCAATCTGCCTGTGTCTTAGCCTTTGAACTCAAGTCCTTGCCTTCTAGGACTTTGTCCAGGATATCACAGGGCTGACAAGTTTTTAATTGTTAACCATTCATTTTTATTTTTTTAAGATTTTATTTATTTATTTTTAGAGATGGGGAAGGGAGGGAGAAAGAGTGGGAGAGGAACATCAAAGTGTGAGAGAAACATCCATTGGTTGCCTCTCACACACACCCAAACAGGGACCTGGCCTGCAACCCAGGCATGTGCCCTGGCTGGGATGGACTATAGTATCTACAAATTCCCATTAATGGCCATTTGAGACAGCACCACTTTTTCGACACAAAGATGTCGTCTTGAACATAGCTGAAAATAAATCCTTCTACATTTCACATGCTGTATAAAAACTCCTGCACGCAGAAATCATAGTTGTTATACAATTTAGGAAACTCTTGGAAGCACAGTGAACCTTTAAAACCTACAGTTATTTCATGTCATTAGATTAGATATCCTAGAGTCCAAGTTGAATAAAATCAGATCATTTTAGAGAACAAATCTATTTAGCTCTGACTTGGTCAAATATGACTTAATCATTGTTAATTAGCCACATCCCTGTTTTATTAGATGACTGGAAGAAATATTAGAATAATCTTCTTATTACTTGATAGATAAAGCCTCTTTATTCACAGTGTATTTTTAATGCAAATAGTAGTAATAATGATAATAGTAGCAGCTACTATTTTTTGAGAGTACACAGTGTGCCAGCTATGTGCCAATGTCTTTACAAATATTACACTTAACCTTCACAACAGCCCAATGAGGTAGGCACTGGATTTATCCCCACTTTATAGAGAAAGAAACTGTAGCTCAGAGAGGTTAAGTAACTTGCCCGAGGTGGCACAGTGAGTGGGTGGCAGAATGCAGACTCGAACCCAGGCCTGCGTCACTCCAAAATCTACGACTGGGCCCCACCTCTCCAAAGCAATTCTTATGAATTAATGTTATATCTTGCTGATTTAAATTCTTTTATTAGCAGTAATTCTTAACCTTTTGGGGTTTGTAGAATTATTTGAGAATCTGTATTGTTGCCTAGAAAATGGTATATTTGAAAAGATATGTACAATTTAAAATCAAATTTCAGTAAGGAGAGTCTCTAGCCTGAAAATCCCTGTAATTGGGCTTTTACAGAGTTGCAATCTTCTGGAATCTTTTGCTAAAATACAACTAAGCCTGTAAGAGGAGAAAGGGGAGTGCTTATCAACAAAAATTGTGACATTTTTGTGGGGGTAAACAAAAATGAAAACAAAGATGAAAATCATTTTAGTAAATGGAAACAAGGATGGCAGGAAGCACATGTTACGCATGTATCTGTTCCTCATTTTCTCTGGAACTAGACAGTTCTGAATGGGACCCCTAAAAATTTTAGTACTGACACTGAATCATAACCAAAGAATAATTTCCAAGATATGATCTCATGGCCAAATAATTAACTTTCAAGGAGTCCAGTAATTACTTAGTGAAATATGAAGTAAAACTTTCATGTTCTCTCTACTTAGATTAGGGTAGGTTTAAGAAACAAAAGATAATTCTTTAAGTATTTAAATATTAGTACGTGTTAAAAAGAAAAAATCTGGTGCAGAAAATGTGAATGTTACAAAATTAACACAGTAGTTTAAAAACTTTCTACTCACAACTCCCATCATTAATGTATATAATTGAGAGTAAATTGTTTCTCAACGCAATTTTTCTGATCGTCTCTGAACTCTATGATGCCCCTATTGATATTAGTTTTATAATTTAAACCATTGTATTTATTTTTCGAGTGTCATAAAAGTAAGAAAAGAAAGTATTTCTGCTTAATTTTAGATAAATTATATAGATAATTCTGTTATTTCAACTTTTCTATTGTGCTAGTCAAGTGTGCCAATGTCTTTACAAATATTACACTTAACCTTCACAACAGCCCAATGAGGTAGGCACTGGATTTATCCCCACTTTATAGAGAAAGAAACTGTAGCTCAGAGAGGTTAAGTAACTTGCCTGAGGTGGCACAGTGAGTGGGTGGCAGAATACAGTTAATACAGTCTAAAATGCCGTTAAGAAAATGTGCTGAATGAAATCTTAAAGTACACAGAATAATATTCTTTTTAGGGGAAGTGGGAGCAAAGAAATGGGGACATTGGTAAGATGTTAGGCACTGTCTGATCTATGGGGTTTAAATGATTTCTTATATTTGAATGGCTATAATTTAATTCTTTCCCTCTATTTACTGAGATGTATTTTGGAAGTAAAAACATGGCATCGTGCCCCCCAAAATACAAACAAATACACTCTCAACTTTTATGTGATAAGTATTTACATAAAAACTAAGTACATTGACTTGTTCCTTTTAGAATATTTATAACATATTTGAGAATTAAAAGCCATACTACATGGATATCTGAGTCTCCTCTGGTTTGGGGTTTGATCTTTCTTTTAGAACAATATGAGACTAATTCTCCCAGCAGTAAGTTGAGTGTTCACAAAGTAATACTCATTCCTTCAGGCTACAGCATTTACTCCACCGTGGGGGTAGGAGGGGATGCTTGACTCAGTCAATTCTGACATTTATAAAAGATTTGATGGAGGAAATTGAAACTAATAGCTAAATTATTAGCAGCTGATGCATTAACTAGTACCCTGCTGAGTGGCCTAAAAGGGTTGAAAATGTCTAACACCCTGAGTGGCAATGAGATTGTAGTTGGGGAGAAGAAAGCTCCTTTTTTGAAAGACACAAAGGCAGTTAAATATTAACTACAGACCATAATTTCTTTCTTCTGTAAAAGTTACAGGGACTTGAGCTTGCTAGTCTTGCTTGAAGAGAGCTTGAAAACAGTCAACCAAATTCAGCTGCTTCATTTTTCAGGAATGAAAAATGTTGCTGAAATAATTTATCTGGCCGGTGTCATCATTCCTTTAACTTCGAAGTGTTTTTGTTTTCCTTCACCTTGCTACATTTCTTTAGCACCCTGCTGTTCTGATGTGAGCTCTGGGCCAGTGCCATAGGCAGTCCCTGGGACTTGTGAGAAACACAGAGTCTCAGACAACCCCAGACCTGCTGGACCAGAATCTGCATTTACCAAGTTGCCCAGGTGATTCATCAATGTCTGAAAAGCCCTGCTTTAAAACACTGAAGCACTGACTGAACAGTTGCCACCATTATGACCCAGAGTTGTTCATGGAGCTTCCAAATGGGCCCAACCTTTCTCTAAAAGCAAATATCCTCACTGGGAAATTGACCTGCTGTTTTAGAGAAGTATAGGACTAGAAAGGGTTTTCAGCTCCTTTCTGCTGAGATTGTCATCTTGCTGTCTTTCAAGCACAGTACACTTCAATAAAGCCTAACTAGGAACAAAATTAGGTGGGATTTGCCAATTTGTGACACCAAAAACTCCAAATGTCACAATCTGTGCTAGTTTCACCATCTCTCAAAACTATTTCTGGAATGATAAACAAATCAGGTATTGGATGACTTTACAATTTACCGCCTTTGTCCCTTTACTCTGTACCCAGGATGGGTACTAAGTAATGATCAAATGCATAAAGCTCTGGGAGAGTATGATTAATCCACCTGGATAGAGTACAAACAGGATATGGGAAGACAAATACACTTATTGCTGTCACGTACAAAACTCTATTTCAAACATGTTAGTCCCACAAAATGGAGAAGAACCTGGTTTCCATTGAAGGGTGTTTCTACCGGGTAACAACCAAAACAGGTTGAATGAACTCATTCCTATAAGCTTCATAAACACTTTCAACTGATTTTTAAATGCCTTGCTCTGAGAATCTGGAAAGACCACGTGCTTTCTTTTTGACTGACTGTATGAGAAGATAATCACTTGCAGAGAAATGCAGTGAAGCAGCTGATAAAATGTTTTAAAAATATATTTCAGAGAGGACAGCAGTACTGGAGATGTCAGAACGGAAGCCCCACATTCTCCATCCTCCTTACAGTCGCCCTGTGCCTGGCACGTCCATGTCTCCTCCTCAGCCAGCAAATGGACTAGTAAAAATCAATCCTGTACTTTATTGAATTTTATAGAACAGTTCTCTTCACTGCCTGTTAATAAAATATCCCCTTGGAAGGAATCCAGAATTCTCTCAGGCAGTTTAGACTTTCTGAAAAAGGAAAACAGGAAAGGAGAGGGAGCAAAGGAATATAAATGAAAAAATAAACTTTGGGGTAAAATTCTCACCCGAATACATTGACTAGTCTGATTAATTTTTTAAGTATTGTATCAGTACCACTGTTTTTAATTGAACCATGAGTAGAAGTTATGCTGCATCCTCAACTCTCAGCAACGTTAAGAAACAAAGTCACCTTTTGATTCACATTTCTCACTGGCGCCCACAGAACACATGGGATAATTGAAGCCCCCAAATGGGGTGACATTGCTCACGGCCTCAAGGGCAAGTTAGGAAGATGCTGGGAATGTTAAAGAGAGAATTCAGAATCAACATGAACATCCCATTTGGAATGCCCTTCACGCTGCCTAGGGACTGAATAATGGCGACAGCCAGTCCAAGTGGCGAACACCGATGAAGACCTAACTCTTGATGTTAGAGACCCAAGTCTAAACTCCCCTGTTTCTGCTGTCTTTTAAGAAAATAAGTCTTTATTCAGGCAAGGCTTATTGAAGGAATGGATTCAAGAAGAAACAATCATTGTGTGGACTTCATCTTTGATGTCTTCATACTTTGAGTGGAGTCCCTTATCTACACATCGGACTTAGTGGCGTAGAACTATGGCCTGGGGCTGTTTTGGAAAGTGCTACTCTACATTCGTATGATGCTGTGGAAAAATTAAAAAATAAAGCTTTGGTCTAGAAAGCTCTGATTCTCACTACCTTTATGATCTTGGGGGGAAAAAGTATTTATTCTCTCTAGGTCTTAATTTCCTTACTCAAAAAATATGGCGTGTTACATTTTGCCCCACTCTACAGTTCTATAAATCTAGCCCTCGGATTTCCAGCCATCTTCTAAACAATGACAAAGATAAGAAACCAAAAATTATAAGAACAGAGAGAGATCATAAATTCTTTATGAGAAAGCTTTATCTAAAACTCATCTTTTGTGCTTGAAAGCAAGTTAGGAATTTTCTTTGCTTAAGCCATACCTACACTTGTAAATGCCAAGCACACGTCTACTTTTAAATTGTAGTAAGAACTAGATTTTTGTTACTTTTTTTATTGTTCAAATACATTCGTCTCCATTTTCCCACCACCACTTTCCCCTGCCCCTTTTTATAGCAGCTTTATTGAGATTCAATTCACATACCATACAATTTACTTATTTTAACTGTGCACAATTCAGTAGCTCTTTAAAATCATAGTTACTGAGTTGTATGACCATTGCCACTATGTAATTTTATATTCTTTTCATCATCCCCAAAAGAAACTGGTACTTATTTTGTACTCCTCTTCCTCCCCCCACCCACCCAGGCAACCACTGATCCACTTTATGCCTCTCTGAATTTTCCTGTTCTGGGCATTTCATGTATATGGAATCATACAATAAATGGCCCTTTGTGACTGGCCCTCTTTCACTTAACATTTTCAAGGTTTATTAATGTTGTAGCATGTACCAGTATTTTATTTCCTTTTATTGCTGAATAATATTCTATTATATGGTTATACCATGTTTTATTTTTCATCCATCAGTTGATGAACATTTGTCTTGTTCCACTTTTTGGCTTCTATGCATCATGCTGCTATCCACATTTGTGTGCAAGTTTTTGGGTGACATGTGCTTTCATTTACCTTCAGTATATACCTAGGAGTAAAACTGTTGGGTCGTGTGGTAACTTTATATTTACCAGGCTGTTTTTGAGGAATTGTCAGAGTGTCTTCCAAAGTGTTACGCCATTTTACATTTCCATCAGCAGTGTGTAAGTGTTCCAATTTTTCCACATCCTCACCTACGATTAATGTTTTCCATTTTCTATTATTACTATTCTAGTGGGTATAAAGTGGTAGTTTGTAGTTTTCATTTTCATGTCTCTTATGGCCCATTTTGGAGAAATGTTCTCTCATATTCTTTGCTGATTCTTAAGTTGTGTTGTATTTTTATTAATGAATTCTTTATATAGTCTAGATACAAATCCCTTATCAGATATATGATTTGCAAAATATTTCTCCCATTTATTTTCTTTTTGTTTTAAAGTATTGAAATCCTAAAGAACAGATACCCTGATTTGCCTGTTATACAGAGACATAAAGAATCTGTCTTTATTCCTAAAACATCTATGATACAGCAGGACCACAGAAAATCATATACAAAAAATGGTTCAGCTGTTTCCTGATGAGAGATTCAGTACCAATGAAAAAATCAACATCTAGGTTACAAAGAGAAGTAGTCAAAAGATATGTGATTGAAATTGTCCATCGTTTATTATTAACAGACATTTATGGAATACCACTATGTACTGGGATTAAATAAGAACAGTTGAGAGTTTGATTCTCATCTAATTGGGATTGATAGTCATAACAACAAAAATTTTTTTTAAAGTTAAATATACTGTAAGATTTTTTAAAAAATAATTGTTTAGAGGTTTTATTTTATTATTTTCTTCTATGTATTTTCCAAGTATTGAATATTTGGTTTAATAATTTTTGTTCATGTGTTATAAATAAAGAAGTAGAATACATACATATTTGCATATGTGTGTGTATATATATTTATTTACATTTATATTTTTTCTTTTTATGGATCTCTTTTCCTAAAATCAATGATGTTTATTTAAGTGCCTTTCCCAGTTAATTCGCAGATGTTTTTAAAGCGCTATCCCAGGATTAATTCATTCACTGAACAAATAATTGCACTGTCTATATTCCCAGTTCTGGTTTAGGGGCCAGAGTAAGGTGGTAGACAAAACAGACCTTGATTGTTCCTCATGGAGATTCCAGGCAATAAACAAATACAAAGACAAATAAATGTAGAATTACAATTTCTTAAAAATGGCTGAGAGGAAGGAAGAGGGTGCTGAGAGAGAATACTAGGGAGATTGATTTTAGGCTGAGGAACACACTGCCATATAGGGAGGGTCAGATGGAGCGAGCCAGAGGGGCAGGAAAGCATGCCAGGAAAGGGAACAGCATGTGCAAAGGCTATGAGGCAGGGAAGAGTTGGCTAAGTCCAAGAAAGGGCAAGAAGGCCAGTGGGCTAGACAGGTAGTAAATGAGGTGGAGAAGGGTAGGAGGCAAAACTAAGAAAAGGGCAGGCACCTGTTCACACAGGAGGTTGGAGGCCACATTAGGAGTTTGAATTTTATTCCAAAAATAGTTGAATGGTTTTAAGGATTTTAGCAGAGGAAATGACATGATCTAATACTAACGTAAAAAAATCATGATGGCTGCTTCATGAAGATTGATGTATGGAAGTAAAGTAGAAATAGAACCAAAATGACCACTTAGGAGGCATTTGCAGTTGCCTGGGTGAACAATGATATGAGCATGGGCTAAAACGAGACAGTGGAAAACCAATAAGGTGAACAGATTTGAGATTATTTTGATGTAATGGGTATGAGTATGTTTTGTGAGTTAGGATATTAATCCCTTCTCTTACTAGCTGAATGCATGGGCAAACTCGCTCTCTATGCCACCATTTTCTTAGTAGTAAAGTAGAAATAATGATAGGAATCATATCATAGAGCTATGAAAATTGAATGAATTAGTAATGCCCTATATCCTAAGAGTACGGGGCACACAGTGAATGCGTCAGTAAGTTTTGTTGTTGGTATTGTTTTTACCACTTAAATGGGCAGGAGTGGTAATGGTTTGGAGGGGGAGGAGGGCTGAGATGTCAAAGACAACCGCCAGGTTTCTGGTGTGAGTACCAGGTGATTGACAGTACCAGGCCCTGAGATGGAGGAAATTGGGGAGAAACAGCATTTGAGGAGAATATCAAGAATTTTGTTGTAGGGCATGCCAGTTGGACTCATGCATGAGATATCCAAGTGAGATGTTCCATGGTGGAATCTGGCGCTTGGAGTAGTGTCCTGGCCCAGAGATTGAGCTTACGTTCAAGATGAAACTAAAATGTACTTGATAAATGTGCAGAACAGTCAGGACTTGCAGTAATTCCATCTTGTGACTGACCAATGGGACGGCAAAACAATTTAGTGACTTACCTTCCTCAGAGAGGTGGCAGATATGGCTAACAAAGAGTATGAAAATGGTTATCAGACCATCTTTTGAACTTTACATTCCTATTTACTGTTTGAGTGTCTGTGAACAGTTGCAAGTAAGTGTTCAATGAACAGTTCATAGGTTCAGTGGGATGGAGAGGAGGAATCAGGGGCAAGTCCCAGTTTCTGTCTTAAGTGCCAGAGAGTTTGTATGGCCAGTTCCTGGGATGGAGGAAAGTGGAAAGAACACACTTCTCAAAACTTCAACTTCTTCGGCTGGAGGTTACTATACGAGGGGGGGAACCCAAAAATGGAATTTACTTTTCAAAAATGTGTATTTATTCTTACATGTGTACCCTTCAGTCACCTTCAAAGAACTCTCCATTTGATGTAATACACCTTTCAAGACATTTTTCCCACTACTCAAAACAGTTTTTGAACTCATCAATTTTGATGCCTTTTATTGGTTCTGCCGTTTTTTGTCCTCTTCTACATTGGCAAAATGTTTGAGGACACTTTTCGTCTGGAGAAACAAACAAAAAAAACGTTGCTCAGGGTGAGATCAGGTGAAATAGGGAGGATGAGGCATAGGGTTCATGCAGCTTTTGGTCAAAAACAGCTGAACACTCAGCACGGTATGGCCATGTGTGCTTGTAAGTCACCCATGAAATGGGCAAACATGTTGAGTCTCCAAAAAAATTCACTGACCCAAATGCAGCCTCTCACAATAAAGCCAGCTGGTACACTGACACAGATGGGCTTCTAGAACACTCACCTAGTGGGGGGAAGCCTGTACTACAAGGGCCCACCCTCCAGAAGATTAATTTCTTTTCTGGGGGGTCCACCCCCTCGTACCTTCCTCATAGGTGAGGACCAGAAAGAATTTACATAATATTTCTAGCGCAACACCTGGCACATGCTCAATAGTGATTTTCTTGTGTGCTCTGGGCTCTTCCCTCCTTAGCCCAGCTGTAGCTCCCCTGCTCTGCCTCAATCTGCTTCCATTTGTAAGTGAAAATGTAAAATGGGAACAATGCGGTGACAGAGGAGGCCAGGACTAGGATGAGGCCAGCGAGGCACTCACCTTAGGTACTGAAAATTAAGTCATCAAGATAAAAAACTGTTTCAATGCCATATTTTGAAATATCAAAATCAATGCAAAAAGTCCATGATAAACACAATACCATATTTTTAATAAAAACAGGATGAGTATTGCTGATTTTACCTTTTGCCTCAAATTCTAGCACTCAGTATGGCACTATGACACAGTAAAAAGGGAGAGAAAATGCTTCTGCAGCCGGCTCCCTGAGACTGTCATCCTTTCTGAAGCTGGTAGTGAAGAACCAGTCAGCAGACTTGTGTACTCCAATGCTCTCTAGGTGCTAAAGGACGCGTTCTAACAGCCTGTGACACAGGGCACCCTTGGGGTTTGAGGCCTCTCCTAGCCCAACCCCCAACCTTTTTCTATCAATTGCAGTGTAGGAGTTGGAGCAGGGTTCTCAGGTTCACCCCACCTCAGTGAACGCAGACCCTAGTGACCCTGGAATTGTTGAGCAAACACAAAGTGAAATAACCCAATGCTCTATTAAAGGCTGAGGTTTAAAGGTCAGCTTTGTGCTTATCGAGTGCAAGTCTGCCTCACTCCCTAAATGACTCTGGGGGTTGCGCTTGCAATATGGACTGAGAAGATGAACATTTCCACTCAGATCGGAAGCTGTTGTTTGCTTTGCAAGGAGCTGTCATTGCCCACTGCAGGTCAGGAGTGGGTGGAAACTGAAGGGAGGTCCCCGAACAAGGAACGCTGCCTTCTGGTTTTGACTTAGAAAGCTCCAGGTACATGTGGTGCCATGGGGTGGCTTGTGGCTTTCTGCTGTTTCCCATGAAAGTCAGAAAATTTCCAACTGAAACCTTTTGGTCATTTAAGCATTGTCAGCGGGTAGATAACGAGTCATGAAAGGACAGATTGGCCAGAGCTCGTATCTATCGTGTAGAAACCGGTTGTGGAGTTTTGAGCTTTTGGGTCACTTTTCCTTTCCCAAAAGCTGGGTACGAGAAGCCAGATTTTAAAAAGTCACAGTAAGTATTTTTATTTAAAGAAAAAATTCTCCTCATTTTTAAAACATTTTACTGCAAATGTAACGTACCATCATCACATGCATTTATGAATTATTGTGGGTGAAACAGTAATGACTAGAGAGTCACATGAATTACTCTGAAGCTGCTGCTGAGCAGCGCCTACACGCCAATGGCACTTTAAGATTGCAACATCTTGTTTGGTGACCTTCATGCCACTTGCCTGCACGCACCTTAATCTCTCTCTCTCAAAAGGAAAAAAAAAAGAAAAAAAAAAGCAGAAGGAGAAGAAAAAGAAAAAGCTGAGCCTGCTATAGATTAGACAGTTGTTGGTCTTGTTTTTAAACCAAGTTTTTCATTTACCTACTACTTTATAACTCCTGGTTTAATTGGTACAAAAGGATGAAGTTCACTGTTTAACTCAGAAACCCATATTTGAGTTTTTAGGAAAAATAAGTGCAAGGGCAGTCATGAATTGAGACTGAAAGACCTCACAGATAAATCAGGTGGTACCTTGCAAGAATAAAAGTACAGAATGCTTCCACAACATTGTAGAATACGTACACACAGGCACAAAGGGAAAGAAAATGCCATATTTCATAAGAAGGTATCTTTCAGATTTTGAAACTTTTAACTAAAAGTTCAGAAACAGAATAAACATTGAGACAAATCAGCTTTATTAAATTAATTTTTTTTTTTGGTGGGGGGCTGCCCCTGGGATCCGCTCTAGATCTCGCTGTCCAGTTACCTACCCCTCCGCGGGAATCACTTTGGAGTCTTTATTTCTCAGGAATTAATACCAAGACTTTTCAGAATAAATATCGCATGATCCCTGAGCTAAGACATACCTATGGAAGTTTTATTTCTTAAGGAATTAACAAGATTATCCATTGCATAAGAATGTTAAATAATTAAGCTGTGATACTTTGGTCAAAGGGGTCTAGTTTCCTTCCTTTCTTCTTCCCTCCTTCTCTCTTCCTCCTTCCTTTCTTTGCTCATTCATTCTTATGATGTCCATTTGAGTGCTTAGATTATCTTATTTCTACCTCTATAATTATTCATTTTACATCAAAGCAGTTCCATTAAGGATCTAAAAGCCAAGTAGTATCTTTTTAAAGCTCCTATTATTCATCCAAATTTAATCTTCTCTTTTTTCTCCATTATTACTAAATTAGTAAAACTAGCATTCATGTAGAAAGTCTCACCAGTATATTGCCTCCTTGAATATCTTAACTCAAAAGTATTTATCTATATATATGGTATATAACTAAAAGATAAGGCTAATATTCTTTCAACTGGCTACCCTATTTTGAAAAATCTTCATCTACCTCTCTAAACCCAATGCAAATCGTCACTGCATTTGTAGACAAGCATTATACAGAAAGCTATTAACCTGACTTCCAATTTTCAAAAAAGAAAGTCAAATTCCACCGCAGATTAGAACTGTTGGTCTAAATGTTGGCCTGTTAATAAGCAGGGAGAATAACTTAGGTACTTTCCCTGCTGAGCTAAAATACAGCACTGTTCTCTTTACTCCTGTGGTGTTTTTTTATCATGAGTTTCTTGGTTTGGGGAAATTTCCTGTCAAAAATCCCGTTTCTGTCAATCAGCCAGCTCACGTCCCTGGGAACGGGTAGTGCAGCAGCAGCGCGGCATACTGAATTTTAATGTGACTGTGGCCTACCCTGATTTCAAAAAGGGGTCATGTACAGTGAACTCTTGGAAGCAGTTGGGAGCAGGTTTAAAGTGAAGATAACGCATTATATTGATATAGACTGTTCAGCATGCTTCTAATGTAACATGTCTGTTAAGTAGCTTGCATTCAAGGATCTGTGATCATTGTTTCTAAAGAACTTTTGGTTTTCTTATGTCCTTTCTTTCCCTTTCATAGACTGACGGTGTGACCACTGCGTAGTTACGCCTCTGACAGCCAGAGGCCCTCCATCAAATGCAGACTTCTACCTTTGCCTCCAAACTCAAGCCATTCCTGCTTTCACTTCCTTCTGTCTTACCTTTGTCCTTGACCTGGTTTTGGCTGGTTGGTTTGCCATTCTCTAAAATCGTACCTCCCTGGCTGGTCTCTGGGTGAGCTCCTCTGTCACTTATTTTTAACTGATGGCACATTATCCTTCGTTGTCACCCACTAGCTTGCATTTTTCTTCCCCTCCAAAGCCAGTGCCAAGTCTTTTCTTCTCTGCAGGGATCTTCCTATATTTGAATATTAGATTTTTGTACCCAGAATACCTCTGGAACTTTTTAATATACATTTAGTCAAGCAACCTGAATTTGTTGTAAACCTTCAAAGACTAAGATTTTTATTTTTTATACATTTGTAATCTCATGACAGGTACATAGTGGGGTGTGTCTCAGTTCAGGAAGTGAACGTCCAGGTTGTGGCCCTGGCAAGATGGGAGGTAAACGAGTCTATGTTCATCGAAACCCCCGTAGTTGAAGGCTGCTTCTCCATCTGCTGGAACAAACCAGAAAACGGCTTGCTGATGTCTGTACTTTAGCTTTCTTCATTGATAGCAATTGTCCCTGAAAAATTGTTTGTATAGTTACGTAAGGCGATCTTAATATTATCAACATTGTAAACGTCATTGTTTAATCTCTTTTGGCAGTAAGCCTTCCTTAGAGTTAAGCTATCACAGTTTTTCTAATGATTTTTTTTTTTGCTACCTTAACCCCCTTTAAGTGCCGTTCAGTGGTATTAAGTATGTTCACACTGTTGTGCAACCGTCACCACCATCCATCTCCAGGACTCTTCTTGCAAAACTGAAACTCGGTGCCCATTAAACAATAACTCCACCTTTCCCCTCCTGGAAAAACCCTGAAGACCAACATTCTTCTTTCTGTCTGTATGATTAGACTACTGTAATTACCCATAGAAGTGGAATCATAGCATTTGTTTTTTTGTGACTGGCTTATTTCACTTTGCATAATGTCGTCAAGGCTCATGCATTTGGTTGCATATGTCAGAATTTCCTTCTTTTCTTAAGGCTGGGTAATATTCAACTAATGCACAATTTTTAAAAAAGTTTTACAACAGCATTTTGAACCCTGACTCATGTTTATGTATGATTGTGCTGATTATTTCAGATATGTAAGGCATTTTTATAGTAATTAGGTTAACTCTGTTTTTGTTGATAATCACTGAAGGTAGATTATGATAGTATCTACTTGATTTTCCTTAAATTCTCAAGGTCTGAAGACATTCACGATTAATAGCAGTTCTATATTTTATTATATATAAGAAATGTCATATTTTATATTTCCTTATATCAAGGAAGTATATTTAAAAATTGATATTTTCATCACCAAAATACAAGTTACATTAGTCACTTCTCAGAATTAGACACTTTTTAGGCTGTTCCAAAAAGTAAATGTAATTTTAAATATACAAGTAAAAACTTTCATTATTAAAATACTTACATTATAAAACATTTAGAGAATGGACATTAGAAAAATCACTTAAGATTGCACTTCCCAAACATAACTTAGGATTTTAGTGTCTTTCCCTCCAGTCTTTTTTGCTTACACATATTTTTATTACATGGTTCTAATCATGGTACATTATAAATGCCTTTAATACTCTAAAACAGAAAAGCTGCGCAGTAGAAGTCAACATAGTTTTATGATCACTTGTTTGATTAAACTCAAAAGCACCTTGAGAAGCACTGCAAGAAAAGCACAGTTAACTGATGTCGTGACAGCAAAGATCTGTTGGTCCGCACGATTAGCCACGACTCGGTGGATAGTGGGCATTCCCCAGTGACATCACCAGAGCTGGAAGGAGGCATGCTGTAATTGGCCATATTTACGGAAAACACATTTGCCTCAGGAAAAGAGGCGGAAGCAGGGACAAGCAGGGATGAAAGATGGAGACCTTGTGGGCATCTCAGCCAAGTTGAGCACCCTGGCTCTCACAGCTCTTCCTCAGAGTCTGAGAATGCCTCGGGATCCTTCCATTAAAGCTCCTTTTCTGATTAGCTTTTGCAAATTGGGGTTCTGTTTCTCGTCACTGAAAGATACCTGTCTAATCCACCTTGACTCTGACCTATTTCTGTCCTCTTTGGGCTGTCTGAATGATTTACTAGATCGATACTCTTCAAGCTGATACTACTACTCTTCCGTGAAACTTCACCCAACAAGCAGGCAGAAGTAGTTTCCCCTGTGGCTCTGTCTCTGGGACCTGTCCTTTACTGAATGAATTTGTTTTGATGACAAATACTTTCTCCTCGAAACCTGTGGCAATCTTGCTAGGCAGCAAGAAGCAACTACTTGTCTCTCTATATTTCAAAATCCTATACCATTTAGGTGGACACTGAAATATGTATCCTTCTTTCCATATACCTTCCCATTTGCAGAGCACTCACAAATTCTAAGCACAGAAGCGATCAGACACTCTAGGACATATTTCTTAGGCTTTTTTTGTTTCGGTGTAGAATATTTAAATTTATATTAAAGGTGACCACCATCATTCATTCTAAAGAAGGTCCTAGTGTCACTGGTTAGACACAAGATAAGTAGCAATAAAGTAGAAAGAGTGAAAATATCCCTGTGTCTTAATGGTTATATAATGAAAAACTGACATCTTGTCATTGAACTTAGATTTAATACGTTAACAGGACAAGATAAAACGAAATGCATTCCCTCTCAAATCAGACCCTCCCATTTACTACAAAGAAGGGTGTGGCACAAGAAAGGTCTCCAAATTTACTGCAGGTTCACTTAGACCTGTCTGAGTTGTTGAGATTTTTTTAAGTTCAGAAGTTGAATTTTTATGACTGAACCTAGTTAATTGTTACAGAATGGTGAATTGTATAGAATATTCAATAACACATAAAAAGAGCTGACGGTTGTTTTCTCATGGTAATGTATTCTAATTTATAGCATTCATTAAATGCTTCAGATTTTTTCCTAATTGAGTTTAAAAATAAGTGTGTACTTCTTTGAACTTCCATTGATTTGCGTTGAAAAGCTATTGGAAAGGGGAAGCTATGCTTGTCAATTATGTAAGTAAAATTTATATTGCCCAAAAGTTTTCATCTACCATTGGTTTAAAATTACTTGATTTCTTATAAAAACAGAGGCAATATTTGCATAATGTGTCCCCTGTTATCAGGGGAGATTAGAAAGTTGTAAACAATACTTTGCAAGAGAAATAATAGTATCAGCCATTCACGGGTAGGCTAGAATGTGGTATATGTTGAACTATTATTTATTCCTCCCTTTGGGAAAAATAAGAGTGTAATTAATACTCTATAATATTATTACTTGATGCAGTGATTACCCAAAAGATCCAGCTGTATCACTACACTGTTTTGTAAGTCAAAAAAATACCTTCATGAAGACCTCAGGCTTTCATTAAGATCAGGAGAGGAAAATGGTAGAGGGAGGAAGAGACCATGGCAATGGAGCAGGAGATGCCAACTGCGTGTGCTGTGTTACCTGAAATATGACTACTTCTTGAATACTTGAAAAGTTCATGTGATTCAGGAAGCTCTTTTAGATGATATAATCAATGGACCCTTTACTAAGACAGTCTGGGACAGTTTATCCTCTCAACATTTATCTATTTGTCAAATTAGATAACAAAAATCTTCCACCTTCCTCCCCAAAATATTTTTTTCTTCTGACTGTATGCATGTCTTATCCACTAGAATGTTAGCTCCCTGAGGAAAGATGCTGCAGAAGATAGGCTTGTAAAGAAATATGCCCAGTCTCTGGGAACTTAACTTCTTGTTGGGTAAAATTAAAAACCACCTGTGAGGATAACTAAAAACACAGTATGTGTCAAGTGTACTGGGAATTAATAGAGTTCATCAAAGTGTCTTTAAACTTTTTAAGTAGTTTAAAGAATGGGTTCCTCCCTGTTTCCTCAGGACCCAGCCTAGGGTTGGACACTTTGCAAGTATGCAAAGCAATAAATATTTGTTGTTGTTAATGATATTGATGTAAGTAGATGTTTGAAAGCTCCTATTGACAAACAAGTTTGGAAAGTTCTGAATTAAACAAAGAGAAAAAAGGAGACTATGAAGTCTTTAAATTGCGAAAGTACATTGTGAATCTCCAAGAGGGCGATTGATACAAGATATTTGATGAAAGAACTCTGTAAAATCATGGAATAACTCATAGGGCTTGGATTCAGTGTAACACACTGGGAAATTCTGGCATAAAATAAGACATGCTTTAAAAGTGACAAATGTTTAGTAAGGCTACATGCAGGGAAGCTCTAGGTTTCATTGAATCATACTGTATTTATTTGCTATTGCTGCTGTAAGAAATTACCAATTTAGTAGCTTAAACAGCACAAATTTATTATCTTATAGTTTTGGAAATCAGAAGTTTAAAACAGGCCAGCCAAGTTTTGTTCTTCTGGAGACCAGGGGAGACTCTGTTCCGTTGCCTTTTCCAGCTCCTGGAGGCTGCCCACATTCCTTGGCTTGCGGCCCTGTCTCACTCTGACCTTTGCTTCTGTTGTTACATATCCTCCTCTTGACTCTCCTGAGTCTTTCCCTTGCAAGGAACCCTGTGATTTTACTGAACCCACCCAGATAAGGCAGGATAAGCTCTGCATCCCAAGATCCTTACCTTAATCATATCTGTAAAAGTCCCTTTTGCCACAAAATGGAACATGCTCACAGGTTCCAGGATTAGGATGTGGACATCTCTGGGAACCATTTTATTCAGCCTCCCACCCACATTATATTTCCCAGAACCCTAGAGGGCACCCAGTAAATATTTGCTGAATATCATTAAGAAAATGGATTAATGGTTTTAGTAAAACTTCCTGAATTATGCAAGTGAAGGAGAAATGGACTGCTGACATCATCATTGCAGTAGGGCTTTGCAGGAGTCTTCAGGAGTATAAGATTTTTGAGAAAGGTCTTTCCAATGTGGATAGTGTTATGAAATGATAATTTAGCAGATGCAGAAGGCACCTCTGTAGAAACCCATCATTCCCTCAGTAATCACTCAGCATGCTGACCTCCCTGCAGACCTGCTTCCTATGTTGGGGTTGTTTTGTTGTGGCCAGGCTTTGAGTGGGAGGAGAGCAGAGGTTGGCAGAGTGGGGCTGAGCAGGAAGAGGTCAGAGTGGAAGCAGCAGAGACAGAATTACTCGGAACTGATGGAGAGATGGCTTCTGCGATGATCCCTTTCAGACGCCGAAGTGGATTATGAGACTCCCCCTCCACCATTTCCCCGAGATGGTGCAACATTAGAGGGGCTCAAAAGGCAGACTTCTTCATCTCCTTCGAAGGTTCAGAGTGTCCAGCTTCTTGTTTGCCATCTTCTTTTCTTTAAATTTATTTATTTATTTATTTATTTATTTATTCATTTATTTATTATTTTAATCCTCACCCAAGGCCATTTTTTCTTTGTTTTTAGAGAGAGAGGAAGGGAGAGAGCAAGGGAGATAAACATCCATCGATGCAAGAGAGAAGCATCAATTGGTTGCCTCCCATAGGCGCCCAGACCAGGGATTGTATGCTCCCGGACTGGGGATTGAACCCACCACCTAGGTATGTGCCCTGAATGGGAAAGTTATGTGCTCTTTTGGTTACAAGATTGTGCTCCAACCACCTGAGCCACACAAGCCAGGGCATCTTTTGCCATCTTCTTAATTGCTTTTACCTAACAGTAGGTACACTCAAAAGGCATGAACATTTTTATAGTTCTTCTTAGACATGGCCCAAGGTATTAATTTACACTCCTACTGGCAGTGTATGAAAGTGTCTGTCTTTCCTCACACTCAGCAGCTTTAAGCAGTAATCATTTAAAATTGTTTTTGAATGCTTATCGGACATTCATTTATAACAATTCTCTTGTAATTTGTTGATGCATATTCTTTGCCTATTCATCCATTATGTTAATATTTTGCTTATGAACTGTCTATTAAAGATCCTTTGTATGTCATATCTTTGGAAATTATTTTCCTAGTCTGGTGTTTGCCTTTTAATTTTGAGTATTGTGCTGATATATGAATTTTTTCATGTTTATTACTGCAGTCAAATCTGTTACTACTTTCTGATATATTCCACTATGTTTGTGATTGGAAATTCTTTGCTTGGCACAATATCTAGTAAATAATCATTTATATTGTTTATAATCCTGTATAATTTTATTTTTTAATTTAATATGTAATCCATATGTAATTTAGTTTGACATACTCTGTGAGGTAGAGATATAATTTTTAGTTATTCAATTAGTTACTCCACCACAATTTATTGAATAATCCCTTTTTCCTTCATTTTATTTTAATTAAATCTATCTTTAATTATATTGGTATATATGTTTTGGAACCTGGGCTCTCTAAGCCATTTCTTCAACCATCTGTTGATTGTATAGTAGACCCATATTGTATTGTGTTTAGCACATTTTCATTTCTAAGATGGCAAGCCCTTCCTTGCTCTGTATTTTAAATGTACTTTAGCATTATCATCTGAACATACTTCAAGATGAATGATGGAATTAATTTTTAAATTAAAAAATCCTGATGTATTCTGCATGGTATTATGTATAAACCATGAATTATTTTAGAAGAGTTTGCATCTTCACAATGTTTAATTATTCCATAGTATGCGTCTGCTTTTTCAAGTCTTATTCAAGGTGACAGAAAAATTATTTCTTCATACAAGTCCTGCATATTTTAAGGTTATTCCTAGGTATTATATAGTTTTGATTTAATTACATTGCTTTCTAATTGGTGATTGCTGTCATATGAAAGCTATTGTTATATTGTTTTTGACTCTTTTTATTAATGATAATCATTTTCACCTAGCTCTCCTGAATTTTCTTAGTAAAAAATCGTATTATAACAGATAATGATTCTATTGCTTGTCAAAGAGCATACCTCTTATTTCAAAATTATGTTTTATAGCATTAGCCAGAATTTCTATAGCAATGTTATACTTAACTTAGCGGTATCCTAGTCTTACCTTGTTTCTAATGTTAACAGCTATGATAGGTGTTTCCAACTATGTTAAAGAAATCTTATTGCATTTCAAATATGGCAGGGGTAGTTTTCTAATCAAAGAAAGGTTTTGAAATGTGATTAGATGATTTTCGATTATTTTGATAGATTGTCACCTACAAGGATCACATGTAATGAAAGTCAGAGTATAGGGTTTGTGGCCAGCAGACCTGGGCTCAAAGCACCCCGCTCCTCTTAGAATTGCCCGCCTGTAACGGGGGGGGGGGGCGTCACCCTCCAATGTCCGTTTCTTACACTGTCCTATGAGGATAATAATATAAGTATCTTGCAAGGCTATTATGAGTATCCAATGAGAATTGTTTACATTTCACCAGGCTTGAAACAGAGGATCATATTTTTTTAATTATTGTGTAATTTTTGCCTTTGATCTATTAAAGTGGTGTAGCAGATTTCCTAATATTTAATCATATTTTATTCTTGGAGTAAATCCTACTTGGTCATGATGAAATGTTTTCTCAACTCACTGCTGTATTTAATATTTGTTTCAGATTATTGCATCAGTTTTCATAATGATCTGGCCTTTGGTTGGATTTTTATGCTGTCTTGTTAGTTTTGACATCAAAATGATGTTTATTTCATATAACGATTGGGAAGTTTTTATCTTTCTGTGCTTTGTGCATATGGAAGTTATATATTTTCTTTGAGAATTTGAAAGAAGTTTCCAGTGGAATTTTCTATGCTTAGATTATTTTCTGAGCCAGACAATGCCTTTACAACATCTTAAGATTTTTCTCTATTTGTTGTTGTTAGTTTTTATTCATTTGGTGTAGTCTGTGTGTCTACTTCTGCGTCAATTTTGGTAATACATGTATATCTAAAAATTGCCATTTT
This sequence comes from Pteronotus mesoamericanus, assembly GCF_021234165.1. Taxonomy (NCBI): domain Eukaryota; kingdom Metazoa; phylum Chordata; class Mammalia; order Chiroptera; family Mormoopidae; genus Pteronotus; species Pteronotus mesoamericanus. The sequence goes on from NW_026555321.1 coordinate 11,828,288, forward strand.
GTAATATTTTTAAAATACTAAACATAGGTTGAACACAGTATTTTCTTACATAATTTCTAAGATTTTTAGTTCTGTGTTTCTCTGTCTTTTTCTTGATTTATTTTGTAATTCTGGGGTTTATTTAACTTCTTTTAAGAACTACTTTTTGGATTTCTTTATCCGACTGTTTCTGTGCTGCTCACTTAATCTCCTAGCATTTAAATCTTTGTTTTTTACACTTTTGAGTCTGCCACCTTAAAACAAACCATTGGTGGTCAGCTGTCATTTATGAAGTGTCTCAAAGGCCACCGTAAAGAGAGTAGTTAGTGTCTGTTTTCACTCTGAGGCTGACACGTTGCAGACTGTTCTGCCCAGGTTCACATCCCAGCTTCACCACTGACAACCTGTGTGATCTCCAACGAGTTCCTTCAGCTTTCTTTGTCATAGCTTCTTCATCTGAGTGTGAGGATAGGAAGCTCTGAGAACATTGCCTGGCATATAGAACACACCTTGTAGTTATTGTCATTACTGTATTTAAGAATAAACATTACGGTTGTTCTCCTGGTTACGGTGTATAGACATAGCTGTGAATGGAAAACTTAAAGACAAATTAAACATTAGAGTACTTTTATGTGTAATCTTTGGAAGGGTATTCAGCCTTAAGAAAAAGCAGATACTTGAAATGAAAGATATAGCATGTATTTAAAGGGAGGGGAAAAAAGGGCCATGGAATTACAGTTAATATGTTCACCATTGTCATTGGCAGAGAAACAGCCTTTTCTCACATGCTACCCATCTGTGTAGGTCCTCACATACCTGCTGATGTCTGTATTCCAAAAGTCAGAGATGGAAGTGTTTCCTGTGTTTCTTTTCTTTGGGGAGAGGGGGAGGGTTTAAGAGGGAGCTAGCAACTTAAGGAATGGGGCTCAAGACTTATTATTGGGAGGAATAATGTTAGATAGGATGTTTCCATTTGGAGAGGCTTCTCTAATGATGCAGAGTATTTTTGTTTTCTGTCTAGGATGTGGAGGGCACACCTGATCATAACAGCAGCAGGCCAGGTATAGTTGTCAAGTAGGCAAGTGAGGTGATACATTATAAACAGGTGATTCAAATGTAGAAATGGATTAGACTGTGTTTTATTATTCACTGCCTCGGTTCATTCAATAATATTCCCTTGGGGTGCAATGCTTCCAGAATATGTTCTTAACCTCTGCTACTTGCAGCAGTTTCTTATAGCTCCCCAAAGGGAGAGGCATTTGTCGGTGTGCCTCCATTTCTTTCAAGGTAAAGTTCAAACTCCACAGCAGGCCCCTCTCCTACTACTCTCACTGTGCCCTGCTATATTAACCGTTGTGGCTGGCGGAAGTCTATGATGGCCCCTCAGGTCCCCGCCCCTGCTGTGCACACCCCGTGTACTCCCCTCTCTTCACTGTAGACAGCGCCTGTGAGTATAATGGAATTGTCACTCTCTTCACTGCTGTATCTAACACTCCATCTTAGCAGAAAGAAGAGAGAGAGAGAGAGAGAGAGAGAGAGAGAGAGAGAGATTCTCCTGCTGTTCTTGACGAAGCAAACTGCCAGGTTGTGGAAACAGCCCCAAGGAACGGGGTGGCAGGGAGCCTTTGGAAGCAGACAGCAGCCCCCTGCTAACAGCCAGCAAAAAAAAACAAAAAACAAAAAAACAAAAAACCACAGGCCCCAGAGCTGCAGTGCAAAGAACTGAATTTCACCAACAACCAGTGAGCTTAGAAGACCCCAAGCCTCAGGTGAGTTTGCAGCCCTGGCCCACACTGTGATTTTAGCCTGGTGAGATCCTGAGCAAAGAGCTGAACTAATCTGACCTACAAGACTGACCCATGGAACTGTAAGACAATAAATTTGGTTGTTTTAAGCTGCTAAGTTTGTGGTAACTTGTTATGCAGCAGTAGAGAAATAATGCTGTCAGTCTTCTTGTGTTCTCTTATCACTGATCACCTGTTTCCCTTAGCGCAGTTGCATTTGTACGTGTCCACATCCAGGGCTCAGGTGTCATCCCTTTGGCATCCCCAGATTTGTCATCCTATTGGACAGGAAAGAAAATGATTTTCTATTCTTAAATCATACTCTACATCTGGCCTTTGTCTCCAGAGGGTTATTTTTTTTTAATAAAGCTATTACTTCCTTTAGAGTCTATTTAACAATTGTAACTGCAAATACTTTATAAATTAATGATTTCGCATTCTTCAAAACTCATTGTATCAGAATACATGTCTGAAAGAGTGAATTCACTGTCCAATTTAGCCTGGGTCTGGGAACAAGCATGAGTGAAGCTGCGGGACACCTACAGTGGCCCCTGGAAGGTTGGTCTCTAATGGTAGGCTCTGAGGGACCCACCGCTGGCCCTATTTAAGTACTTTTGAATCAGTAATTTTAGTAAGGATACGGATTACATATTTATCAAAGTGGTGGTTGGCATGAAGCTTGGAACATAGCATATATTTTGAGGAGCGTAATTAGGGTCCAAATGAATCATTTCAGGTTGGAGTTATGGGCCAACTCTAACAAGATGAACTATCATTGAGTAGGTGTAAAAGAACTATAGTTAAGTAAAAAATAAAATAAAATAATCTCGAAACTAAGGATGGGGTGAGAGACAGCAGGTGCAATTAGATTTATTGCTTCCAAGTTAGTATAAATCAGTGGTATGTTGGGGCTTTTAGTAGTAGACATTACTTGAATCACAAAGTTAATTAGAGACTCTGTTAATTGAACCGTTGCGCCTAGAACAGGAAGAGTAGTCCTACCTGCTCCCCGTGAGTCACAGCACTCCTAGGGGGTTGGGTATACTTCCTTCAACAGGGTCGTAGACAAACTGGAATTTCTCCATTGGGCAGGGACCAGATAGGTGAGCAGATTGGAGATCATGTACAATACTGTGGAATAATCTGAATTGTGGATATTTTGCCTATGGAAAAAGAAGGCACCTAAGAATTAGACTTCCTTCCCATGACTTTGGTGAATGAAAATTACAGGGAAATAGTTTTTGTCTGTATTACGGAAGTAATTACTAACTTGTACTTAATAGCAAAATAGACTTGGATACCTTTGGGAGTTATTGAGCCCATTGTCCCTGAGATGTACAGAGGATTGGGTGGAGGAAAGCAGATTTGTGACTCTGAGCATTGTCACAATGAGACAGCATTGTGTGACCAAAAGACACTAGCACAGGTACCTAGAGGCTAGAACATGTTATTAAAGGTAAAGAAATGCAGAAACGTAGGTATACGGTTTCATGAAGTGGGAGATAACACAGTGTGATCCCAGGCAGAGGATTGGCTCCCTCAGGTCGCCCAAAGTTCCCCAAGAGAGGGCATCCACTCCTAAATTAAGCCACCCATGGGAATGCAGATTCGTCTAAGTGTGAGAAGCTGCTGCTAGTGCCCCACTCAGATCCACTTCACTGGGCTGGTGCACCCATCCTCCAGCTGCTGTGGGTGTTGCCTGCCAGCTTCTCACATGTACACCCTCCCCTGTAGAACTGCACTTGACTGATGACATCTGCTTCATCCAAAGAAGCTGGGAGGCTACAGCTCCCATCCCTCAAGGAAGCCCTTGGCCAGTGACTGGCTGATGCAGAAGTATGACAGCTCCCCGGTAGCTCATTCACCTTCAGGACAACCTCTGGGGTGTCATGGACACTCCAGAGCTCCTGGGAGAATCAGGTTAGACTTCTTCTCACACACATTTTTCTTGTCCTTCCCCTGCCCTCTCATGCTTCCCCCACTTCCCTATACATTTCCCCTAAGGGCCCTGACTGGCACAGGAATTGTCCTTGTAGGCTTTGCTTCCAAAGATCCCTATCTGAGACACCAGCTTTGCCAGTCTGTTGGGGATTTATAACCTCTGCCCCCCTGGCTACAAGAGCTTCTGTCTGTTTATCTACCCTCTTACCCAGTGCTAATAATGGGCCAAAATATCCCTCTTCTGTGTTTATATTCTGGGCTGAAGAGAAGGTCATTTTGCCAGAAGCGTCCCAGCAGGAACAGAGTGTCTGAGGCCCTCTCCAGCAACCCCGGAAAGGGCGCCCTCCCAGGGCTCTCTCCCCTATTCCAACATCAGTGATTCTATAGTCCTCATAATGCCACTTTATCCCTTCAAGTGCGCAACGTGCATACACACACACTCTCACACATTTCTTTCTCTCCCCTGTCTAACAACAGCAATGCTACCTGAGTCTCCCATGGCGATGAAAAGATTAGGGGCCTGGCATATCTAGCAACAGTGTTCCAGGGCTTGTCAGATTAGAGAAACATGAAGATCAGTTGGCGTCCATCTCCTTTTCTCTTTTTAATGGCCTCATGTTTCTATTCCTTTGTTCTTCTTTCCAGACACCGTTCTCATCATGGGCACCTGGCTGATCACCAGCCGTATAAGGTGGCCTGTGGGGGAGGGGGAGGTAAAGCTCTGTGTGGGGAAAAAGCCTGGTTTGGGAGTAGATTGATGTGCTTAATTCCTGGCTCAGGATTTAAGCTGGACAGCCATGTGGCCTTCAAGCCATTTACCGTTTCTTTTTTCGTTGTTTAAAGATTTTATTTATTTTTAGAGAGAGGGGAAAGAAGGGAGAAAGAGGGAGAGAAACATCAATGTGTGGTTGCCTCTCACACGCCCCCTACTGGGAACCTGGCCCTCAACCCAGGCACGTGCCCTGACTGGGAATCGAACCAGCAATGCTTTGGTTCTCAGGTCGGCATTCAATCCACTGAGCCACGCCAGCCAGGGCCATTTACCATTTCTTAATTTCAGTTTCCTCATGTAAGAAATGGGTAGAATGTGCTGACAGACTCATGAAGACCAAATGAGATAGCAAATCTGAAAGCATCTTATAAAAGTGTAAAAAGCCTTTGACAAATGTGAAATATTATTTCGATACTATATTAAAATGCAGCCCTCCTCCTGAAGAGCTTGCAGAATAGTAGGAGAGCTGAGGTCTGAACACCAATAAAAACTATTTAAGGTGGAGATGACCCCGGTCACCAGTGGGGAGATTTCTGTAGGAGTTCAGAGGAGGGTAGGCCCATTTCCTGCTGGGAACATTTGTTCTTTGGGCACGAAAGTATGTTTATATTTTATGTAGTTCCTTTCTGGCTTGGGACATGTAGATATCAGGACCCTTATATAAATCCAGAGAAATAACAAAGACCTGTTATGCCTTTTATGCTGAATGGAGAAAAGGGCCTACTCCATATACATATGATTGATGTAGGGACTGAATCATCTGTTTAGAATCAGCCCTTTGCAATGAGAGGTAAGGTTGTCCATTTTCCAATGGATTTAACTACACCCAGCAGATCTGAGAACTGGGAACGTTTCTATATGCATCCATTTTTAGCACTGATTAGTTGATTCTTTGGTCATTCATGTGAGCAGATTCACATTATTATTATTATACTTAAAATGCCCAGGGAAGCTCAAAGAAGCTGAACAGAGATAGCTAGATGCATGTGATCTTCCAGGCCACCCAGCCCTCGAATAATGGATGTGCTAAGCATAGAACTGCAACCTCAGAATCAATGCTCAAGGGCAACGCCAGAATGCCAGAATGTAGAATTCTTTCCTGATCATTTGAACTGTTATTATTTTTGAGAACGAGGCTCAGAGTGAAGCTAAAAAAACACCAACTGCTCTCGTTCATCTTTTAATTCACTCAAACAGGTATAATTTTTGAAACACAGAAAGAGAAATGAATTTATGTGTATGTATGTATTATGCATTGTATATATAATATATATATTTTTAAGAAACCTGACTATTGAGTTCTGACGCTGTCTTTCGTGGTTGACACATGGATCAAAGCTTGTGGCGTTGACTGCTGTGTGTTTACAAACGATGCCGCCTTGTCCCGAGGGCCCAGACAAAGAATCCAGAATGGTGCCTGCCGTTCCTACGCTCCCTCCCAGCGTTGGCTTTCCTCCCTGTGACTCAGTCTCCTGCCATTATTCTCTCTTCTCTTTTTTTTTTTTCCTTAGAAAAGCTGTGTAGCCCTTTTGATCTCCTTTGCATATCCCTTATTATGAGAACAGCACAGTTCCCTGTACTTACTCCCAGATACACACTAGCATGTTATTCCAATATTATGTCTTTCTCTTCTTTTCCTCAACCGGAGATTCTATTGTCTTCTCGCTCACCCTGGGGTCTATGTAATCCCCCTTCTCAGTACATCAGTGTCATCTGTAATTCTCTTCCAGTCCTTGCTTTTTCCCACAACTGCTCTTAAGGGCACATTTAATGATTATTGTGTGTGTAAGCATTTATAGAGTTCTTTCTCTAGTCACTTAAGCTGCAATTAATTTCAACTTCTATGAAAGAGAATTAATTATATTGAGGCCTAATCATCTATTCTTCCTAAACAGTTTGGAGGGGCCGAGGAGGAGGAGGAGGCCAGCAGAGCGCCTGCACGCACGTGCATGGCTGCACACTGGGGGTTCCTTCCTGGGCCCACATCACTTTTTGTTCCCCATCTTGCTTTTTCAGTACTTTGGAGACTGATTTCATTTTTGGTTTCTGAGTGGTTGTGGCCAGAGCAGGGCTCAGCCTTCCAGTACTGGGGAAAGCCTCATTCTCCTGACTCCTTGTAGCCAGCGCACCGAGCTCGTATCCTGTGAGTTATGAAGTTGGGGAGAAAAGAAATGTCCGCCTCCACGTGGGCGTACTCCGAGGTGTTGGGGTTTTGGTACAACTGTGTGCCACCTATTCCTGTCCTTGATGTACTGGACTCTGCCGCACTTGGCGCAGCTGACCAGAACCCTCTCCCTGCTCATCTCTCTACATTTGCCTCCTTTGACCGTTCTTTTTTTATCTCCTCCTGTGTCCCTCTGCCCACACACTTCCTGTCTCCTTTGTCGCACTTTGCTTAAGTGCCTCTATTCTCCAGTGTTCTGGTCTTCACCTTCCATCTACCCAGTGTTCTAAGTTCATTTTCTCTGCTTCCCAACCTTGTATTCTCTCCCTCCTCTGTTGTTTTCAGTGGCTTGGCTGGCGATGTCACCATGCACCTAATCAGCTAAGCTGGAAACCAACAGGTCATTGTGCATCCCTTCTCCCAACATCCAGTTGGTTTTCAATGAGAAGTTACTCCTGCCCAGCATCCTGTCTCCATGCTCCACCCTCCAGAGCTCCTATCCCAGGTCTAGACTATGCCAAGATCCTGGATACCTCTATCAGTGTCTTATTCTTCTATTTTCTAAAAACAAATCTGAATATGCCACATCCCCGAGGACAGGTATCTCTTTGATTGTTGCAAGTTACACAGTAAAATTCAGATGCCCAGCGTGGTATACACAACCCTGCAGCATCTGACCGTGGCCTTCTCTTCTGCAGTTGTCCGTCCCCACAGCTACATGCCAGACGCACTAACATCTCAGTATTTTTAGAGGATGCTTTTCTGCCTATGCCTATTTTTTTCTCCCCCAAGTCCTCCTTATATTTTCTCTAGCTGGCAAAGATCTGTGCTTTTTTCAAAACTATCTTGTAAAGCTTTCTGGATTTTTTTTCATGTTGAAGAAACTGTTCCTCTTGTGTGTGATCTGATTGTCGTCCGAGTCTCTATCATGACATCTGACCCCACATTGAGTTATTAGAAAAAACAAAAAAACAAAAACAACAATGCTTTGCATTGCAGAATAATTGATAGACCTTGAAGCTTTTTCATAGACTTTCTCTCCATGGTGAGTTGGAAAAAGCAGAGATATGAAAGGGAGGTTGTGTTCCACAGCACTTTGGTGTCGGTTCTATTTTGGTCATTTTTGATCCCCATGTACTGTTATCTACACCTTTAGTAACAAGGAAAGTGTGTCAAACCTCCTGCCACTTAGGAGGATAAGAGCCTGGGCAGAACACTTAGTGAGGATGGCCAGCCAACCCTGTTCTTGAAAGCGATAGCCTTGAATTAAAGACAGAAGGACCCAGGGGAGCTCTATATGAACTCTTGAAGCTACAAGTTTGTTGTTTTGGGGGGTTTTTTGGTAAAAACATTCTTTGTAAAACATTGAATACCTTTTTTAAATGTAAACTTAAGCTAAGAAGTTCTCAACCTCTTTTCATCTTCCTTTTTGTTTTAAATGGAATTAGGCATTCCTGGTTAATCAGTGCCCAAAGCAAAGAAAACCTAGGGGCAGTTGGCACTAGGTAATTTAGACACTAACTACAGGTTAAACTAGAAGAGAGGGAGAGAGGGTGGACTCACAAAGCATTTATTGGACTTCCCAATTAAGCACACAATCATTGAATTTTAGCTTGAAAAGATTTAGCCCCTAGTTACAGCTGAGGAATAAAGGCCTAGAAAAGTCAAGCACCCGTCAGAACCCTCACCAGTAATGGCTGTAAGCTCCTAACTCCTTTCTAGATTCCTTTCCCAAGCTCATTAATATACACGAAGGTATTAAAAATGACATATGAGGGAAGATAACTGAGAGCACACTAATACAGCTGATTGTGAGTTTGAACCTTCATTTTGGGTAAATTAGGTGGATGATAACAGTAATAGAAGCCAAGAACTTTTTACTGCTTTATCTCATTCAATCCCCACAAAACTTCTATGAGATACTATAACAAATGACTACAAGTTTAGTGGCTTACAACAATGCAAATATATGATCTTACAGTTCTGAAATTCAGGACTCATAAATAAGTTCCACAGGACTAAAGTCAAGGGGTCTATGTGCCTGGTTCCTTCTGGAGCCTCTGAAGGGAGGATCCATTTTTTTTTTAACGTTATTCAGCTTCTAGGGGCTGCCTGCTTCCTTGGCTTATGGCTCCTTCCTCCATCTTCCAAACTCTTTCCATCATCACCTAAATTTCTCTGCCTCTCATTCCTCCTGCATCCCTTTTATAAGGACCTTTGTGATTTTACTGGACCCAATAGATAATCCAGGACAATTTCATTATGAAATTTGATTTTTTTTTTAAACTTCTTATTTATTTATTTTTAGAGAGAGAGGAAGAAAGGGAGGAAGAGAGTGAGGGAAACATCAATGTGAGAGAGGATGTGACCCAACCCCGGGGACCAGGCCCGCAAGCCAGCCATGTGCCCTGACTGGGAGTTGAACTGGTGACCTTTTGCTTTGCAGAACAATGCCCAACTAACTGAGCCACACTGATCAGGGCTCACCATGAAATTCTTAACTTCATATAAGGTAATATATTCCCCTGTTCCAGGGACTGGACATGGACATATTGGCGGAAAGGGTATTACTCCGCCTACCACAGAGAGGTACTATTCTACAGCTGAGGAAACTCAAGCTCAAAAAAATTAAGTAACTTCCATAAAGTTAGATAGTTATTGAAGAGCAGTCTTTCATTCTTTATTTACCACTGTCTCTGGAACTGAGTTAGAAAGAATAAAAAATAAATGATATAAGTGATTTCAAGGTAATTATGGCATAGTATTATTAGATTTTTTGACCAAAAATATATTAAGGCTGTGGCCTAAATTATAAAATATAATCCATCATAAAGAAAAAGAATGTTCTAAATCTTTAAAAAAATTCTTCAGCATAATTAAAAGAATTAAAAAGGTAGTCCTTGGACTATAATAGGCCACCACCCAGAGTTAGTCATCCCTTTGGTTGCTGTGAGCTGATATTTTAATTTTCAAAGCTTAAATCAGCTTCAATGCATTTCTATCCCTTGGTTGTGGGTGGCCACTCTATATGCAGAATAAAGCTAACATTTTTAAAACTTGACAGAATTTCTTTTTAATTTCTGAAGTCAGCTATCACATTTCTCTTAACCTCTCTCTTCTCTCTGTTGAATGTCTCAAGCTCAACTTCAGATAGCCATTTATAAGAAATAGATTTTTGATGACTTAGTGTCCATATTAACTTCCCCTAGAAGCTCTCTGGTTTGTCAAATAAGTCTCATAAAATATGGTTTCAAGTATTGAACTTGGTATTATACTTATAGTTTAATAATACTAAATATGGTTGAGATGTTCCCCCTCCCTTAATTGGAAAGTAGACTTCTGTAATCTTGCCCTACTGACATGGAATTAATGGAAAGTTGGACAAACAAGCCTATTTCCAGAAAGGGGAAGGAAAACTATTTTAACCTGTATCTTTACTGATAACCCACTGAGGTCCAGAGAAAGATGCAAAACATTCCTTTACATCTTGATCACATGTCACTGCTACCTAGTTAGCCTTGGTAGAATTAGGAAGGCCTGCCTGCCTACCTTGATATCTCTCTCTCTCTCTCTGCTTTCCTTAATTTCTTTTATTTGTAAATAAATTTACATGTTATAAGTCGTATGTGGGCTATGAAACTTAATAATGAATTAAGTCTTCCATTAACCAATGCACAATTTAGGAAATAGGACATTACAAATACTGGTGATATTGAATATACAGTGTTCCTTGATGCTATCGCCTACCTTCTTCCACTGTGATATACTCTATGAATTCTACATTTATTATTACAATGTTTTTAGTTTTATTGCATGTGTGTATGTATACACATATATATATATCTCCCTAAATAATATATTTTTTAAATTTTTGCTTGTTTGTGGGCTTTATAAAAAATAGTAGCATGCCATATATACTTTCCTGCAACTAGCTTTTAATTCACAGTTGTATTTCTAAGATTTATCAGTCCTATAAAGGTAGAATTTGTTCATTTACCCTAACTACGTAATATTCTGTTGTGTGACTATACCACTTTATTTATTTCTTCTTCTATGGATGGACTTTTGGGTTATTTCCTGCTTAGGAAGTTTATTTCCAGTGATTTGCTATTATAAACAACGCTGCTATGAATTTTTGTGCACATGGATAAGTGTTCTCTAGGAGTGGAATTGCTGGGTCAGAGGGTACATAGATTCTTTACTAGGTAATTCAAAGTGGTTGAACCAATTGACACTCCCTTCAGCAGTGTATTCCAGTTCTTGTTGCTTCATATCCCTGACATTTGATAATTTCAGGTTCTTAAATTTCACCCATCTAAAATTGTGTCTTATTGTGGTCTGAAAAAGTATTGCCTTTATTTCTAATGAGGTTTAATATCTTTTCATTTTTTTTTTTTACCATTGATACTTGCTTTTTCGTGAGATACTGCTTCTATTTCCCCCCATTTCTCTCTAGCGTAATTATGCACTAGCATAATTTTTTGAGTAGTTGATGATTTCTTCTTTGATTGTCAATGCCAAGGCTTTCATAAATTAAATTTTCATTTATGTGAGGCTGTGTTTGATCTTTCTATTCTATTTTAGTGAACAATTTGTCTGTTTCTGTGTCAATACCTAACGTTCGTCTTTCATTCCCTCTTTCATCTTCCATTCTTCTGCCTTGCTGTGAAGATTCTGGATCTTTCGTTTCATAATGCACTTTCTGTCCAAAGTCAGCCAGTTTTTTAGGAATATCCTGATAGACTGCATGGTCAGTAACATAACAAACAGAGCTATAGATTGGTAGTGGAGATGTCCTCTCAGAGCATTGTGCCAGTATGTGATAAAGTCGCCATCACCAGCAGAATCACCATGGATCATGGGAGTGAAGAGGATAAAGAATATGTTCTGTTACTCTAAGGCCTCGCTAATTTTTTTCATGTTTATCATCATATCACTCTGCTGACTCAATTTTTTTTCCTACTAAACTGTTATCATTCAGGTCTGCCCCATCCTTCCACTTCCTAATTAATTTCCATATTAAATGCAGTACTTTAAATTTCACTTTCTCAATTTTATCTAATTCATTTGGATCCATTGTTTTTATTAGTTTTGAAACATGATTATATTATCTCAACTATCTGAAACCATCCAACTGTGATGATAATCCTCTCTATCTTCATCTAAATCAGTAAAAATTTTGACAAGACAGGGCTCAATAGCCTATTTCTACATAGCATCTTCTCCATTGACATTGACTAATTAGTTAACAACTTTTCACCTTATCTATTTGTTCTTTGTCATTCAAGTTGTATGACATCTTACCATCTTACTCCATCTTACTCCAGGGTGTCTTTGTCAGGCACCTTGCTGAAATAAGCATGTCATGTCATTGGTATATCTTGATATGTATATATATATACAATATAATTTAACATATATGATATATCATATGTCACATATCACATACATATTTGTTTATGTCTCCTCCCCAACCTCATGCTACTCTTTATTGATTACCCCATCACTTGCTTTCCATAGTATTCATAGACAAAGAATATAAATGTAACTTTTAGACTTGTGGTTTTTATGGGTATGATGTTGTCTCTCACACCCACCTTTCTCCCCAGTTGCCTTCAGCTCCCTCTTTTGATAATGAGGATGACATTTTCACATACTTATATGAGAAAAATAAATAATATATAATATATATTTTTCTCATGTGTGTATATGTGTGTGTGTGTAGATGATTTGTTGTTTGCTTGTTTGTTTCTCTCTGTTACTTCAGAAGACCTAATTCCTCTGTCCCTAGAAACTTAAACAGAATTAGGTGCTTACTATCAACCTCATTGTTTCAGTTTACTACTAAAGTTAACCACTGAAGGTCCCTCCTTTACGATTTGAAGATCATTCTTCTTGATGGAAATTACAAAAGCACCAGGGAGGATTGTTTTCCTTCTGCTTTTTCATATGCTAATTGTCTCACACCAGCATTGTACCATCTCGCTGGAGCCAAGGGTCTAGCCCTTCCTCTTCCTGTCCTGAATATAACCAAAAATGCATTTTGACAAACTCAGCATTTTCTTTGCAAGCTTCAGCTCATCCTTCCCTCCTTAGCTTTATCGATGTTATTCTGACATCTGATCATGCCGTACAACCAAACTGGGCTAGGAAACATAAAAGAAAGCTTGTCAAGACCTGGCGAAGCTGAACCTTAAACAAACACCAATATTGCTGGTGACACTGGCAAGTAATATTCCTGAGAGATTATTCCCAAAAGGGAACTGGGGGCTAAGAGATAAATTTGATCACATGAGATGGAGGCACTCAGGAACTCTGTACATGAAGCTGCTACTATATGACAAAGGATAATATTCTTTGTGATATCTGAAGAATGGTTCTGAAATAGCATCTGTGCCTAAGAAAGCAATATCTTTAGTAACTAGCCCAATAACAGGCACATAGTATTCAATAAAAATGTATTTATTAAGAATGAGAACAATACATGTTGGGGAGAGGAAAGATGTTATATCCTTCCTGTCACATGGAAAACAAAAATTGAGAATATGGATTTATTTTTTCACATTATCGTTAGGCTGATTTGACATTTTCATTTTAAGATGCTGACCGCTTGGTTCACAGGGAAACATTAGTGGCGAAATATGAAATATGCTTCTTGGAAAATGTATTGCCTCAACAGATTAAAGACACATAAGCCAGAGCAAGTATGCAAATCTTCCTTGTTTGAACTGAAAGGGAAGGAAGGAAAGGAAGAAATTAATGGAACTTTTTAAGCTTTAGCCTCTTTCTGATATTTTTGACAGAAGCCTCTGAGAATGAGTTAAGAAGGAAAAAGACGAACCACATCTTCTTGGTTAAAAATATTGTTAAACTATCTTTGCCAGTTCAAATATCCCAGAAATGCATTTAATACTATCTTTTGAATATTAATAATTAAAACTGTTTAAATATTCTCAATCAACACCCTCTAAGTTTGTAGAAAACTTAAAATTATGTGCATGTTGGAAAGGGTAGGGGGAGGGAAGGAGAACACTTTTTCTTTTCCTAGGATTCAGTGATTTAAAACATGATGTAGTACAGGGGTTTGCAGAAATTAAGTTGTTTAACAACTCCTGGTATTGTGGATAATAATCTCTAAATTTGCTCAAGTCCTTTTTGAGGTAAGCATGGAGTAAATGATGGATTAATAATCCATTTCCTACTTTTTTGTGTTGATTCTATATGTCACTATTCACTTGCTAAGCATTCATTCAAATTGAGGTCTTTTTTTGGTTATAAGAAATACGCAATGGTGTGAGCTGTGTTAACTAGTTACTGGCTGGAAGGGAGAGGTTTTCCTCAGTTACAGATCCAACTTCAGTGCAAGATTTGCTATTTTTAATCCCCGAACTTAGAAACTTAATTCCATTAAAAACGGAGGAAGTTGTCAAGGGAGGGTTGCTAAAAGTTCATGCTAAATTCGCTTAGAACCAGATTGTGTTCATTAATATTTATACATCTATGGTTGGGAAGGGGCGATTATGCTTCTTTAAAAACACTGGGTATTCATTTTCCATGTATCCCATAGCCTCCTGATTAGGGAAGGTGGGTTTTCATTGCACAATCAATGAGATACAGATGGAAACCATCTGGCGCCTCATCCCCTTTTTGTCAAAAACCTCGTCTTGTCTCTCACATGTCAATGATGAATGGAAAGATTTCAATCTCTATCTGAACAATGCAGTTTGAATCCCTCAGCTAGCCAAGGGTTTTTTGGCAAGCGTCGATGGGCTTAATATTTTAAAGAAACCAGCAATCATTTTAATTCATTAGTTGAGGCCTGTTGTTCTAGGCAGTGTTTTTGATTTGTATTTTGGGCATTGGCTTTGTTTTTGATTCACAAGCTTCTTCCATATGGGTGTATTTTCTTTTACTCAGTATAATTTATGGGGACAAAAGCGGCAGTTTTATCTGATAAAATGACCAAAATGCTGAGAGTTTTTTAAAAAATCATCTACTGTATTAATTATGATTCACATTACGGGTTCAGACCAAAATTTCCTTGTTAGCCGGTACAGCGCATAAATCAGAGGACACAGAATTGAGTTGACCCACCTCTAGACAATGAATCCGAAAATCGGTGCAGTTCGCAGCTTTGTGAGAGGAAACCTGATGCAGACCCATCTCGGAGCATCCTGGGCACAACACTTTCACGGTTTGTCTGTCTGCTGAAGGTGAGTTCCTGGTGGAAGCAGAGTGATTGGCTCACGTGGTGCGCTTTGACAGTGATAATTCAGCTAACGAAAAAACAGATTGGTTTTCCTGAACTCCACATTTAGTAGAAAAGGGTGAATCACCAAAAAAAAAGTTGATACCAAAGCCTTATTTAGTAAAACTCCTTTCCAGAGGACTCCCGGGGTAGAGATTCAGCCCAACCCTGTGTGACCTGCCAGGCTGTGTCAGCTTCTGTAGCAGTTACAGGCCCCACCGCTGGCTTTTGTGTGTGGAGCTCTAGTTGAGAGAGCACATAACATGCAAGTTCCTTTATGCAATTATAATGATTATTGTGTTAATACATAGTATTTATTCCCTGCCAGGCGCTGTTCTAAATGCTATATATATATATCTTCACTCATTTCATCCATACAACGACTCTAATAGATAAACTCTATTATTATCCTCATGTTTACTGATAGGGAAACTACAGTCCAGAGGGATTAAGAACTTGCCCCAGTCCCATAGCTATTAAATGGTAGGTAACACGGGGATTCAGATCCGCGTAGCAATCTGTGCGCTTAATCGCTATACATACTGTTTCTCACAGTAACCATGTGAGATTACTGTGAGATTTTTCTTATTTCCATTCTTTGGATGGGAAACTGAGGCACAGAGAATTTTCTTCTGAGAAACTTTTGTTTTAAAGTAAAGAAAGGCTTTCTTTGCTTAAGTCATATACCTGGGTATTCATCTTTTCTTTACAACAAAACCAGATTGAATAAACAGGTTACCATGAAAATCATTGATTAATATAAAAGTACCCATAATCATACTTGAGACACTACAGTAGTCCTAGTAGATATAGTCACAATTATAGAGCACTGTGACTCACCTCCTTAGAATTGCATGGGACTTACCTGGTATTACATACATGTTTGCTTTACATACAAAGCAATAGCCCAATGCATAAATTAACATTGATAGTTATGCCACAAAGATCAGGAATGAGTGCTGAAGTGCATTGAATAAGTTGCCAACCTCAAAGTGTGTTCCAAATGTACTTTGTAGATTAATTCTTGGGAGCCCAGAATTCGCTTGCCTGTGGAGATAGTGGTTGTTAGGACTCCCTTTTTCAAAATTCAGATGAGGCAGCAGCAGCCAGGTAAGACAGGTAGCAGAGTAGGTTCTTTTCATTAATCCTCTCTTTCTTTACCTTGTAAATGCTCTCCTTTCCTCTCTAGATTGCCCCCTTCCCAAGCTATTGCAGTTATTTCTTGTTGTACAACAAGCTACCCTACAACGCAGTGGCTTTTAATAACAACGATTAACTATTTCTCACAATTCTATGGGTGAGGACTTAACGTAGGGTTGGCTGAGCAGTTCTTTTCTCCATTTGGCATTGAGCGGAGGTCACTCATTCAGCCTGACTCATCTGCGGCTGGCTGGGCTGGGCTGGGCTGGGCTGGGCTGACCTGCAAGCTCCAGGAGAGTTTTCTTCCATTATCAGGTGACCTAGTGTTTCTCACGTAGCCTCGCCATTTAGTTGGTTTTGGCTTTCTCACAATGTGGTGGTTTGAGGGTAGTCAGGCTTCTCACATGGAAGCTGGTATCCAAAAGGAAAAAAAGGGAAAACTACCAGTCCTCTGAAGTCTTGGGCTAACAACTTCCAGGACCCAGCAATATGGCACATAACTTCTTCCACATTCTATTGGTCAAAGCAAGTTATAAAGCTACTCCAAATATAAAAGGAAGGAGAGATGGACTCTATCTCTTCCAAGGGGGTGGGGGTGACATGTGCATATAAGGAAGGAAAAAATTGATGGTGGCCACCTTTGGAGACTGTGTTCTATACCTTCTTTTCATTGTATTAATGGGGAACGTTGAGGCGGGAGGTCCTAACTTTTCAAAGCAGAGCCTATCAATACGGTCCTGTTCCAAAACTAAGTTCTTAAGTGGATGCCAGAGGTGTGAAAATTCTTCAGCAGCAGCTAAAAGAATAGGGAATTCATACACATCCCTCTTTTCTCTCCTGTGTTGCCATGTTAAAAAAAGAAATCAGAAATCTAAGTTTATATCTGGGGAGGAAATTGAGGAGGGTGGCTATATCAGTATTAGTTTCAGCTGTGAGTATCAGAAACTCAAAATAACAGTGAAGCAAAAAGTGTATTTGTTTTGCACATGAAGTTCACAAGCAGGCAGCATAGGGCTGGCCTGGGTTCTTCTCGGTCACTACTCCACGTGCAGAGAAGGACTGGAAAATGGCAACTCTTCCCTAATTAGTGCACAGATCAAATCCATATCCTATCCCAAGGTTAGATCATCAAAATTTGTGTGGCTCTTACTCTGGGCAATGATCCATCCATGCCACTAGGTTTCCCGAATGGCCACTTTTCATGGAAATGATGATAGCAGTCTTCATGAATAATTACAGGTAGAAAGAATTTCAAGCTTTCTACAATGTACCTAGCTCTCCAAAGCTACTGAAATGCAAAATGAGTTATGTACTACCTTGTTCCATTTCCCTTTTTATGAAAACCACCTGAAATTATTTTTTTTTCTGTCAGTGGAAGTAGTAAAACAATTATACGCAGGATAGAAGAGAAAGACCCATAAATGCTACTTTAGCCATATTTTCATGCATGGGGTAGAAACAACACCTGATTAGGAATCAGATAAGTATGAGTCTTCTGATAGTCATGTAAGCGAGTCTTCAGGCAAATCACCAAATATCTTGCGACCTTAGTTCCAAGAACCTGTACAATGGAGACAGTAACATATGGTCTGTAGACACTGTGTAGGGAAAGGAGGCATCAAATGAAATAATGATGTAAAAGTGATGGAAAACAAATCCCCCCTGAAAACTTTGGATATTTCACTTGCATTAACCTTGTTAGTAGCATCATCCCCATTTTATGTCGTAACCAGGGCAGTCCACTATGCTTCATTCTGAATTCCATTCAGATTCTGCCCATTTTACAGCTTGTTTGTTCTGTGGCAGGGCTCTGAGTGGCAGCTGTCACTTGATTAGTCAAGCCTGAAGATTTGGGAACTGTGCAAAAGAAAGAAAGACATTATAACAACAACATTTGAGTCCTCAGACCTTTTCCAGCTTTCATCTCATTATTCTGCACCTGGGCCCTGTGAGGATCATGCTATCATTAGACCCATTCACAGAACAGGAACACACCTTAGAGACTGCTGACTTACCAAAAGTTCATTAGGAAATAGGAAGTGGAGCCAGGATTTGAATCCGACAAATTCCTGAGCCAGTGCTGTGACTTCCCACGCTGACCATGAGCCTCAGCACTGGCTAAGCAAGGCCCACAGAAGAAGAGAGAAGGTTCAGCACAGAACTAGTCTGATAGCCAGGGCTGACTGCTTGGACAAGTGACCTGGACGGTCACGCAGGGCCCTGTGCGTAAAAGGGCCCACACTCAATTCACTGTTCTCCTGGTGCCATCTCAGAATTACTAATAAATTTTAAGGAAGTGGCTCCTCATTTTCATTTTCTGTTGGGCCTCACAAACATGGCCGGTCCTGGGAGACACTAAGGTGAGAGAAGGGATGAAAGCGAATAGCCCACCTTACTTCTACAAAGTCACATGTAAAGCAAGGACAACGGGGAGAGGCAGCTAACTTTTGCCGAGTACCTGTTATCTGCCAGGTATGTGTTCATGTCATTTTTATACCCATTAATTAATTTCACCTCCAGAAAAACTCTATGAGGTAAATAAGTTCATCATTTTATAGATAAGGAAACAGATTATCAGAGCAGTTAAGTGATTTGCATAAGGTTACACAGCTGAGAAGAGGTGGAGCTGGGATTTAAAGCCAAACGCATATTCATATTCTTTTAGCCCCTCCAGCCTGCTCCATGGCCAAGATAAAACATACCTACTCTTCATGGGTACATTATTATGAGGTGATTTTTTTCCCCAACTCTGCAGAAATAAATGATGATTAAAGAAAGGTATATAGTTTACAATAATATAGAGTTTCTGTCTGCAAAGCTTATTAACTTCTTTTCAGTTAAGCCTGACCTAATGAAAGGTTCTCAAAGATAGAACCCATGATATGTAAATATGATCAAGATATGATATCAGAATTACTGGACTGTGCCATGTTATTTTTATATGCAAATTGCACCAAGGTTCTTAGTTCTATGACTAGCAATAACAACAGCCACCCGATTTCTACTTTTGACTTTAAATAGCCTTGGATAGGTCATTTGACTTCTTTGAGTCTCAACTATAAATTGAAAAAAAGAGGATTCTCCAGCTATGATAAAAATGATTTCATCACAATTAGAACCCTAAGTAGAATTTTTTTGTGTGCCCAGAAAAGTACACCTAAATTGGCTTTACATCAAGAGAGGGGCCCTTAGGCAAGAGGGAGGGGAGGAAAGAGAAGAAAGGAAGGACCTGTATCCCAGTACATTGAAGGTTTCCTGAGTGGGCTGGCTTCCTTGTTCTACCTGTGGACCTCTGGTCTGTCTGCCTCTAGTAGCCAGGGCTGCCTGCCCGGGATAGCAGTGAGCTTGCCAGCAAGCTGGGAGGAGTCATACATGATTCCTCTGAGGAGGAAGAAGGCAGGAGCTCTACATTTGCCTAGTATTTCTCAATCATGATTTGCATCTTTTTCTTTCTATTTCATTGCCCTGTGTGCAAGAGCCAATGGCCTTGTCCTAGCTATTGCTCCAGGATTGATTGTGAGTGGTTTCACAGTTATAGGTCCAGACTCAACTGACAAGAATGCCATGATTGATAAATGATGTCTGTCATGGATACCGAACATATAGCGGGTGACAGATGTGGCTCATAGCACATCTATTAGATATTTGCTATCCCAGGTCAGCGTAGACTGTCCAGAAATGTTTTCTGGATGACTAAACAGCCATTTCTGTTGGTGGTAACTTTGTGGTAACTATGAGGAAATTGCAGTCCCAGAAGCTATCTAAGATTTTAGAAAATTTAGGGCATTGCCCTAAGTGCAAAACAATGATTTTTTATCTTAATTTCTCAGAATATGGATCATAAAATATTTGCATCAGAATCACAAAGTGAGCTTGTTTAAAGATTGCTAGGCCACATCCTAGACTTACTAAATCAAAGTCTTTGGACGATAAGACTCAGGAATCAACATTTTCATGAACATCCACAGTGATTTGTGTGTGTGCATGTGTGCATGTTAAATTGAATTTGCAGAATCATTGCCTTATAAAGTTGGGTAAGAAAAGTTAAATCTTTAAAACTGGCAATATTTTTATTTAGTATATTATAACATGAACTAGGAAGCCAGTTTGCAAATGGTGCTGAAATTCAGTAGAAGGTTATAAATACCCAGTTTCATTAACTAAATTTTTCACTGTTAGCTGTGGAGGATCTAGATAAATAAAACTTAAGGGCAAATAAAGTAGCTTTTAAAAAGTCTGATAGTTGTACCCTACTCAACCAAGTAATGCTCAATGAGGTCACATATATGTGTATCTTATCTTATCCCTTTGATGTGTGTGTATGTGTGTGTACACATAAATGTGCAAACCATGGAGGCGGGGTACAGAGGGTTGCAGGAGACTACAACAAAGATTGAGGGGTGGAATTTAAGCAATGACAAACTTTGGAGATAAGTAATAATAAAGTGATGGGTGAGAACAGAGAGAAAAAGGGAAAGAATAGAACAAAATGTTTAGGTTTTTAGAAAAAATACTCCAACTCAAACAGTCAGTCACATGACAGCAGAACAGTATTGTTGAAAGGACGTGGGCAACCAGAATTGAGTCTGACTCTGCCACATAACCAGTCCTGTGATCCTGTTTCCTCATTTGTGAACCTGGATAGTGACAAAACCGACACAACCAGTGGCCCAAGTGGCAGTAAGACTTAACAAAGAAAACAAGTATGAGGAACTGGCCTGTAATAAGCACTCAGTGGCATCCGATGGAGAGTTGCCAAAGCTAAAATGCCTTCTCTTTTGAATTGTAGCTAATTGATATTGTTATTTAATGTGGAATCATTTTTCTGTGAGGGCGTGTGTTAATTTCACCCAGGCTCCATGGCCATGTATGTGAGGAAAGCCTGATTAGAAAGACAAGACTCTGTAACTAGCCTGACCAGCTTCTAGCCTAAGCTTGGAGTCCAGAGATCCTCCCTGAGGAGGAGCCGTTTGTTTGTGTGTTTCCCTAAAATTAGATGATCCCAGAGTATGCCGTAATTAATCAGTTAAATGAATTCAACAAAAATATGTTGAACCTGAGCCTCTCCGTATGTGTCAGCCCATGGGCCTTGCCCTTCAGTTGCTCACAAGCTCGTGAGCCTCAACCAGATGCCCCAGGAACAGAGAGAAAGTGCCAGGGTGAGGGAACTTCGCAGATGACAAGATATTAGAGTTCGGTTTTGAAGGATGAATACAAGTTTTCCAGACAGGCTCCGAGTAGGAAAGCCGTATCAGGCAAAGGGAAGAGTGTTTTCACTTGGGTTAGACTACAGAAAATTGAGGGGTAATTAAGAAAAAGTAGGTGAATTTCCCTCCTGTTGTTCATCCACATACGGGGACAATTAGCAATTCTGTCCTGGGCGGTTTGCCAGCCAGGACTTAAGGATTTTGGTTTCATTATAGCAGACTGATGAGGAGGCGCAAGAACAGCTTGGCCTCAGAGAGGGAAATGGCTGAATTCCTGGTGACATACTTTGCAAACTCAACCCAGCACAGTGCTGGGAAGCCTTCCCCTAAGCTTCTTATCTTCAACTGTCTTTTTTTTTTTTAATTTAATCTTTATTATATTTTTTCAACAGTCTTTTAAAAGTCAAGAAGTCAAAATACTTAAATACCGTTTCTCGGAGTTCCAGAATCAGAGACTAGGCAGGGACAATGCATATGACACCGACATTCTGTTCTTTTTTATTTATTTTACATCGTTAGTGTTCCCACAAGCCAACCTGAACAAATACACAAGGACACCTATTTAATGAATTCACTCTTAAATAGCTATAGAAAATGTGCTTTATTAATAGGCCACTTCAGTTTTGGTAGGTATGCAATCAGGGTGTGTGTGGGCAGAGTGTGTTTGGCTTATAAAACCAAATAATGAAGGATTAATATGAATAAATAAAAATAGACTTAAAAAGTGCCCTTTGACCTTGTGAAACTACCTTTTCTTTCTAAAACAAAAGAGATGTTATCTGCTTTCTTTTTTTTTAGTAATAAGTATTGAAAATATTGGTAATACCAAGTATTGGTGATTGTGAAAGGAACTGGGTATTCATAGACTCTTTTTCTTTATCTTCTTAAAGCAGTCCCTTTAGCATATTTTGCAGTGCTGGTTTGGTGGAGGGGTGTTCTTTTAGCCTCCTTTTGTCTGGGAAACTCCTTATTTCGCCTTCCATTTTAATTGAGAGCCTTGCTGGGTAGAGCAGTCTTGGTCACAAGCCTTTGCTTTTCATGACTTGGAATATTTCTTGCCATTCCCTTCTGGCTTGTAGTGTTTCTGGTGAGAAGTCAGATGCTAGCCGTATTGAGGCTCTCTTATTGTTATTACCACTTTCTCCCTTGCTTCCTTTAGGATTCTCTGTTTATCTTTGATATTTGCCAATTTAATGAAGATGTATCTTAGAGTGGGCCTCATTGGGTTCCTCTTGAATGGGACCCTCTGTGTTTCCTGGACTTGTGTGAGTTTTTCTCTGCTCAAATTAGGGAAGTTTTCCATCATTAGTTTTTCAAACAGGTTCTCTATCCCTTGCTCCTCTCAGGTCTGTAGCAAAGCCTAGGAATCTGCATTTTTAACAAAGTTGACTCTAATCCAAGTGGTAAGTATCAGAATTTTTAAAACTCCTCTTTATCCCTTCTTCCCTTCATTCTTCCCTTAGAGGTCAGACAAGGTGAATAGGTTGCTTGATGAATATAGAATTAAAGCAAAGCAGCAGACTGTTCTGAAGGGAGAGATCTATATGTGACTAAAGAACCACCCATGAAATAGCTGGATTCACCTCCTACAAACAGAGCACTTTATATGCATACATAGACCCCACGTAAGGCTAAAAGATTCTGGTTCTTGGTCTCTTTTCAAACTTATTCACTGCTCATTAGTGATTCATCCTGCAAATAGAGCTCCTGAAAGACAACTCCAAGTGAAATTGGGAGGCTTTGAAGACATCTTCATCTCATCAATCCATTCTGGGGAAGGCTTCTTCTAGCTACATCTTCTCTTCTATGAGACTGACTTTCTAGTGGATGCTGGCTTCTCTGAGTTCAAGTATCTTGTGTCTTCTACACTTGTATCCTTGTTTCCTTTGCTGTATCTACTCCTTACATATCCTTTAATTCATATGAAAGCCCACCAGGAAAAAAATATATACTTGTATAAGACGGTATCATTAACATAGTTTTTATATGCCTCAAGATAATTGACCTGGAATTTTGAAATTGCTCTGTGGAATACCTGGCATAATTATATCATGTAACATACTTTCTGAAACAATTTTGATTTTAAATATTCTTTTCCATGACCACTATAAACATAACCCATACTTGTTGTGACATGATTCTAGATTATTGGTGCACAAATTAGAGTCATTAAGTATCAACTGTCTCACATAAAATCCAACAGAGTTTGCTTGTTGTTAAGGTAGGCTTATGTCAAAAATCCATCTTATTCATTCAACATTTATGTAGCAAAGCCTAGGATACTTGAAAACGTTTGCATTTTATAATTCCACATCCATTGTACTGGGTTTCTGGAATCCCTTATTGGAAACAAATCTTAATTTTGTGATATGAGAATGGAAGTTCTTTAATACCTTGTAGTTTGGATTTCTTGGACTGATTATTTTTTTCCTCTCAAGTGCTGTAAGTTCTCACTGAACGTGATTGGTAGACTCTTGGAAACTGTGACTTTAAGTGAAATGGCAGATAATGAAACCAAATTTCCCATAAGCTAATGGATATAAACAAACAAGCACTTATCCAAAACTACACAGAAATAGTTCACTTGATTAGAGAGCATAAAATTAATGTTAGGGTCAATCCTTCACAATTAGAAGGGGATAGATCCCCTAATGAGTTTTCCCCTGACAAGAACTGTGAAGAGTCTGAGATTTTTACCCTCTCTGCAAGCTGAAAAGTTAGTCTGCAACGGTTTCATCAAGAAGGGCAGGAAAAGTAATATTCTGGATC
Organism: Pteronotus mesoamericanus; assembly: GCF_021234165.1. NCBI lineage: Eukaryota > Metazoa > Chordata > Mammalia > Chiroptera > Mormoopidae > Pteronotus > Pteronotus mesoamericanus. The sequence goes on from NW_026555321.1 coordinate 11,852,292, forward strand.
AGAGATGAAGGAGAGTTTATACTCACAGCACTAGCAGTAGCCAGCATTTTCTTGTGACTGCTTCCTCAGTCCCATATCCCACAAGATGATGCGAAGAGCTGCAGGTGCAGTCCTAGAAAGAATCCTGAGTTTAGGGAACCCAAACCTTTTATAATAGGCTGTAAGCATGCCTAGCCTTGAATGGAGCAAGAGACTCTCTATCCTCCAAGTCTGTTCACTGCACAGCCATCCTTGAGAAGCTAGTCTGGAACAAAGGCAGTCAGCATCTTTGCTCACAAGATGTGCAACTTTAAAGACTCATGAGAATTGTCCCCCAAAAAATTCCATTAAAAAGACTTTGCTCTTGAACACATTTATTTAGGCCTTTTAGGGATGGGTTCCATCAGATGCCATTTCATTTTCAACATGCTTATAGGCTAACTCAGTTTATAGCAAAGCACTGTTTTTACCAAAGTGAATACCATTTATAAAGATCATTGATAATGCAATGCTCATGGAAATCTTTGTGTTTTTTTTTAATTTTTCTCCTAATAGAATGCATCTATACCCAGAATACAAGGGCTGGTTCTTCCATATTTGTCCCCTTGAAGTGATAATTTAGTATCAGAGATTATGTAGCTATTACACAATTAGGTATTCTCATGACAAAGTTCAAAACTGAGTTCTCCGGGGACATTGAAACATACTGTGAAGCAGCAATGCTTTTGTTTGCATATTTATTTATTTATTTACTATTACATAATGTGGCTTTGTCTATAAAGCCAAGAAAGAGGTTTTATTTATTTAGCTTTTTCTTGGTCTGAATTATTTTCCCTTGATTGTGTTGTGTAGCTTCTAAGACACAGTTATCTGCTGTTTTCTTAGCATTGCCTGGAAAGAGAAGAAGGACACCAAAAATGTTCTCACTATTAACTTTGGGCTTCCTCTGCAAATTGACTTGTTGAAGTAGATTTGACATACTTATACTGGAGTGATTATTTACTGTCTCTTGAATCAAAATAAAGGTTTTGCAGTCAACAGTCAGCTTTTTGTTCCTAGAAACATAGATTTATCTCTTTACAAAGATGCATTTTCATGTGTATTTGGCTTTATGTATATAACATCTTCCTTGAATTTTCTCTCAGCAATAATGTCATTGTTATCGGGGTGGAGTTGGTTGAATTCAGAGTTTTTATTAGCTTATACGAGTACACCTCTACTTCTTACCATTAGGGATGTACCTGAAAATGCAAGTATACCATAGGGGTCCAGGGCTAGGGTAGACTCATGTGTTTTTTCTACTTGAGATCATTCTGGGTCCCCAGTTAGGGAAGTCATATGTAGCTGTGAAGCACAGATTTTTAAAAATCAGCTGGTAATGTCTTTCTGTTCTTGGATTGGTCCAGAGATGTCCCCAAAAGTCTTTTTTCCATCTTCTTTCTTCCCAGTTCACTGTCTACTGATTGAGTATACATGTCCAAATCAAGAATGACCAAAAACTAAGGCCATCCGTGCTTTGTGGGTTTCTTGTTGATTAATGTCTATAGAAGAGCATTAGGATACTTGTAGGAAGAACAAAGCTTTGGGAGGAGCTAATAACTGAAGCCCATTATGTTGACTTTTTAGTTTCTAACTAGTAAGTGATAAATTGTTGGTGATATTCTAGCTTTCTTTACTGGCAAGTTATAATTTGCTCACTGCAGTCAGAACACTAGGGGGCACTAATTTGCTCAAGAAATCTCTGACTCATTTGGGACCTGACCTCAATCTCACTCAATTTTGTTTTAGATCTGGAGGAGACCTAGAAGATAATTTAGGCCCATTTCATAAATATTTATTGTTAAACCAGAAGGAAATTATTTGCCCAAAGCTCCACACCAGCAGGGGGGTTGTCCTGGTGATTTGATGTTCTTTCTGCTGTCCCATGATACTTCTGTCAGGGAATCTGTATCAGCCCTCTTTTAGGGGATATTGCTTTGAACAACGTGATACTGCTCTCAGATTGCTCACCAGCTGGGAAAACCCATTGATCAATTAACCAAATTTTAGCAAAAAGCATTATGAAAGAGTATAGCAAAGGAATGTCAAGGAAGACATTATTGTTTAGCTGAACCTTAAATGAAAAGGAAATGGGTTAGTATGAGGCCTTGGGGAGGGAAGATGTAATGGTATGAAGCAAGGAATGTATGACGTTAATACTAAGATGGGAGAGACTAAAGAAACTTAGAAATCCTGAAATGCCAGTGGGGCAAGAGCATAGAGAGAAAAGGAAAGAGTGGTGCAAGATGATGCCTGAGGAGAGGTAAGCAGGAGAAAGATAACCCTAGGCCATGCGGGCCTTGTTGAGAACAGGAATTTTATCGAAAGGTTCTTGGAGAGTGGTTGAAGGGCAAGAGACAAATGCATGCGCTCCGCATGTTAGAACACTGACTGCAGAATGGAAAGGGGTGTGGTGGGAATGAGGAAGAACATAGAAGACACTACCCAACTCATTCAAAGAAATGAGGATGGCAAGAAGTGTGGTGGTGGTTTGTTTAGGGTGGTGCTTTCCACCCATTAAGGGGTGACTTTAATCTGAAGCATTCAGGTGAGACAAGCTACCCTCAGCTGCTTCCTGGCAGGGCTGCTACCAGAAATCTTGCTGCTCCTTTTTTTGCCCCCACCCTTCCTTTGTCTCCTCCAGCAATGGCTCTCACAGTTTAGACCTAGAATCCAACTCAGGATCAACCAGGGTCTCATCCTTGCAGCCGGGCACAGCCAGGGCTATGTCATCATCTCTGAAGTCATGTGCTATTGCTCCCTCCAGGCTGGACTTGCCTTATGGAAGATAAAAGTGGAAAAATATATAAAAGTACATAAAAATATACTTCATGCCATTTGATTTGTTGAGCAGAGCTTTGTTTTGTTAGGGGATTATATTTTTAAATAAAAATTTTTATTGGATAAAAACAATACATACTCATTGTAGAAAATTGGGAAAATAAAGAAAATTTAAAAAAACAAAATCACCCCAAATTCCATAATTCAAGTCAAATAGCTTTTTCAAATTTTGGAATATTTCTTTCCAGTCTATTTGTCTAAGCATATTTTTAACATATTGGGAGTGTGGTTTGTACACCATTTTTACCAAAATATTGTTAGCATTTTTGAGTCCTTTATTGCGTGTGAGACTCTGAAAAGAGTGCATTGCAAATATTGTCCTAGTATAATCCTCAGAACAACACTTTGTGGTGGGATCTATTATTATTCCCTTTTGTAGATGGGGAAACTCAGGCATAGAAAGATGAAGACACTTTTTTTAACAGCTTTATTGAGGTATAATTGACATACAGTGAACTGCACATATTTAAATTATACAGTAATAACTTTTGACGTATGTATATTCCTAGGAATTTTGACAGTAGTCAAGATGATATACTTATTGTCACCCCCAAAGTTTTCTCTCTGCTCTCTGTTTTCCCTTCTCCTCTCAGCCCTCTTCCCTAGGCACCCACAGATCTGCTTCCTGTCACTGTAAACCAGTTGGCCTTTTCTAGAATTGTCGATTCATGCAACATGTATTATGTTTGTTGCCTGGCTTTTTTTACTCAGCATAATTACTTGAGATTAATCCATGTTGTTGCATGTAATCCAATACCTCATTAAATTTTATGGCCTCATAGTATTCCATTGTATGGATACCAAATTTGTTTTTCCATTCACCTGTTGATAAGCATTTGGGTTGATTCCAGTTTTTCACTTTTACAAATAAAACATCTATGAGTATAATTTACAAATCTTGTATGGGTATAGGCCTTCATTTTTCTTGGGTAAATACCCAGAAATGGAACGGCTGGGTCACATGGTAGATGCATTCAGAAAATATAAAGAACACTCAAAACTTAGTCATAGGCAAACAAGCAATCCAATAAAAATAGGCAAAAGATGGGAACATATACACTTCACCAAAGAAGATATACAGATGGCAAATAAGCATATGAAAAAATGCTCAACATTATTAGTCATTAGAGAAATATGCATTAAAACCATAGTGAGATACCACTACTCTTATCAGAATGGCTAAAATGACACTGCCTGACCGCACCAGGTTGATGATGGTGAGTCTCTCATACGCTGCTGGTGGGAATGTAACACAGTGCAATCACTTTAGAAAACTGGTAGTTTCTTAACAAGTTAAACATAAACCTACTATGTAAGTTTCCTATGGCTGCTCCAACAAATTACTATAAAGTTGGTGGATTAAAACAACAGAATTTTTTTTTCAGTTACGGAAATCCAAAGCCAACGTGTCAGTAGGGCTATGCCCCAGCCTGAGGCTCCAGTGGAGATTCAGTTCTTCACCTCCACCAGCTTCTGCTGACTTCCAGCATTCCTTGGCTTGAGGCTGCACCGTTCCAATTTCTGCCTCCAGCTTCATATCACTTTCCCTTCTGGGTATCTCTGTCTAAACTCTCTGCCTCTTCTTATAGAGAAGCAAATGATTATATTTAAAGCCCACTTGCAAAATCCAGAATAAGCTCCTTCTCAAAAGCCTAAACACACCTTGCCACAGAAAGTGACATTTACTCTCTTGTCACATATGATAATATTCACAGGTTCTCGATGAGGACATGGACATACAAGTATGTTTTGGATGGCCACCCTTCAGCCAACAATACCTATCATGAGCAACTTTTTAACTTCATATTATAACGTAGGCATGTTCTCGTTTTATTAAAATTTTTAAATTCCTTTTCAAACTGTCAGAAAAATATTTCCCACATCAATGGATGCCTCGCAATTAACTATCACTTCAACTATTGAACATTAAAAAAATTTGAGGGAAATATTTTATTTAAAGAACTACTATAATAAATATCTTTGTGTGTAAAGCTCTTTTTCTGTATTTTGAAATCCCTCCTTAATTTTCATAAGTGAGTTCAGTGGTCCAAAGCTATGAATATGAAATTATTTGCATATCTTTCAAAAGGGTAGTATTGACTTACACTGTATCTGTAATATAAGAAAGCCTCACTTTTAACTGCTCCTTCCTATTTGAAGTAAAATATTTTTGCAAATTGATTAAGTAGAAAATGGTATCTTATTTTAATTTGTATTTCCAGTGAAATGAGATGTTTTCCTATATGTTTTAATTGGAATATTTTTCCTTTTAAATCTAATTCTGTGTCCTGTACCCAATTATCAATTGGATAATATTGTATTTTAAATGATTGTATATGGACCCGGTATAGACAAAAATAGTAACACTTTACATGTCGTGTTGTGAATGTTTTTCTGAATCTGTGGTTTGCTTTTGAACTTTGACAAGTTTGCCAGTTCTGGGTTTTAGCAAACAGAGTATAAAATTCTTTTACAGAGGAACATTTTATTGAGTTTTCCCTTTCAAGTTCTCATACTGTGGCAGTACAAGAATTGGAGAAAATTGTCCCACATTCAGAGAGGAGATGACTATTCATATCATTTTCTCCTAGTTTACTTGGTAATTTTTTAATCCATATAGTTCTATTTTGATATTGAAAAAAAGTTTACTAAGACTTTCCAAACTCCTAAATAATTAAACAACTATCTCAAAATCATTTTTATTTATTTATTGTTAATTTGTGATGGGTTCTTTATCATTTTTTAAGGTTCTCGTATAAACTAGGATCTGTTTGAAAGACATTTACTTATTTATCTTATATAGGAGAGACTTATATTGAAGTTCTAAGATATATTTTTAATGCATAGGCAAATCAAGTCATGAAATTATCATGTCTCCAATCATAGAAGTCTTTTACTTAAATACAATGCTGTCATTTTATGTTATAAAAGCAAATTGGCTAGCATACAAATTATCTTACCAATAATTTCTATCAGCCTTTACAACTATAAATTACCACTAATCTTTTTTGACTCATTATAGGGTACTATATATGTTCATATGGAAAATAATACAATAATTAATAAGTAATGAAACAAGAATAAACTGTGTTTCTCGTACCCACAACTGTAAACCTACTTTTGCCCCACCCTGTATGTGTATGTGTGTATGTGTATATGTATATGTATTATACATATAATATTTACATTGTTCCTTCTCCTGCTTCTATCTCATTGCCGAACTCATTGCCAGATGATATACTGTATTTAGAAGTGTCCTTGAAACTTTTGAACTATATGACAAATAGTCTTTCAGCCACACTAATGACCAGATGCAGCTCAGTTGATCAGACCCCTGATCCCCACATTCTGATTTGGTTAATTAGATCAGGGTTTCTAAACCTCAGCACTAATGATATTTTGGGTTAAAAAATTTTCTATTGTGTCCTATACACAGTAGGATATTTACCATCATCTCTCCCATTAGTTGCCATTAGCACCATCCCCTCCCCCATCTGGTTGTGACAATCCAAAATGTTTCCAGGTACTGCCAAATGTCTCCTCCGAAATAAAACCGCCCTCATTGAGGACAATTGATTTTGAGTCAAAGTAGTCAGACGACATGCAGTATAATAAATGCATTTAACTTTTACTCATTAATTATTATTATTTTTGGTAGTCTTTCCAACACAATCAGGTTGAACCAAGGGGAATCCAATTAATTGGACAATAGTTCACTGTCATTGGGCTTAAAAAAAGAAAATCAGCCCCAGAGCATTTTGCTTGGCCATGTGACTTAAACAGACCATAGTAAGGAGAATGACATTGTGATCGCTCAAAGGAAAACATTTCAGAGATCTCTTTTGGCTCATTTCTCTCTAGTTAGTCTATGTTGATGATAAATTTGAAAAGCTATCAATTTTCTAACCAAATTGGTATCTGTAAATGAATTATGCCCTGAGTTTAATATTATATTCTTCGGTATTTAGAAAATGACACAACCTTGATGTCCATCATTTTTTTTTAATCATCTTGCCTCTGACTTTAGCATATATAACTATGGCTGTCTGAGCTAATTAGTTCAGAGGGGTTATACAACATGATAATGAGGCCAACGTTGCAGTTTCAATTAGCTTCACAAAAGGAACACCCAGCTTTACAGCAGCAGACTGAACTGGTAACCCCTGCCACCTCTCTCAGCCAATGGCCAAAAGGAAGATGAGAACAGAGAATGTTGCCAACTCAGCACTTCCAGTGCCATTTAGCCTGGACAAGCAAAGGTCACATCGCATTGACGATAATGCGCCATCCATGTTATCTTCCTACACAATTCACTCCAAAAACACAAAGTGAAGTGTACTCTGTAAATCAAAGGTGCCTCTATCACCAATGTAGATTATTGAAGCAAAGACTTCCTTATTCTAACTTTTTGGAGTTAACACAAAACAAAGTTGCAGTTTTCAAAGGTATTTAAACCATTTTTATCCTTGCTTTCAAATTTGCAATTTTGACCCTGTATTTCTAGTAAGTACATCTTATCCACTCATGAAATTATTTTCTAATCATTCACTTAGAAGGATGGGTCACTATAAACATAAGTTTGCCTGCTACTATGTAAATATAACGGTGAACTTAGGCAATTTTTTATTGGAATGCGAAGACTCTTATAAGTATTGAAAAGGAGATTGAATCTTACTTTCATTTCATATGACTTTGCATTGACATAGGGATATTAACAAGGATCCCTAGCCTGATATTGATTTATGTGTTATATAAAATATAACCTTCATAGAAATATGGCCCCCTGCATCTGCTCTTCATTTCAAAGATTATATTCAATTCATCTAAACTGCCTTGGTAGTGATAAATGCAGGTGAAACTTGGCCAATTAGGTTTATACTCTCTAGTCTTTGATCTCTATACTCGTCTAATCCTAAAACACATTTTCCTAGTAGGTAGTTTATGGAGCTTAATATCATTCTATAATGGCTTTTCTTTCTCACTGCTGCCTAAATTTTTCTTGTGGCTTATCAAGAGATCCATAGGAATATTCCACAATATGGGTACATAGTTTGATGAGAAACATATATTCATTTTCAAGCTCTTCCATTCAAAATGCATTCATCAAAATGCAATGAACTTTAGTAGCCTGTGGAGAAAATAGCTTTTTGAAACTGATATTTACTTCACCTTATCAAAGGTTTGCTAAACATATTGAGTCTCAAATAAATAACAGTGAGTAAGCCAAACAAATTGAGCCTTGAGTGCGAGAATATATATACATATTTCCACGGATTGCTTTTTAACCAATGAAATCAGAAGCGTATGTTTTTTAGTTGATTTTTGCGGTTGTAGCCCCATGGGTACCATATTCTCTCAACTACCTTTCTGTTATCATTAGTATATTCAGAATGTCTTATTTTTAAATGCTGATGCTCTCTTCTTTCTAAAACTTCTCACATTTGTTAAGTATTTGTATTGTCAGGCACTGTGCAAAGTACTTTCATGGATTGTTTCATTTAATTTTTAACAATGGCCTGTGTTATACACTAGATATTATTATTACCCTCATTGAACAGCTAAGGGAACTGCAGGGTAAATATTAGTCAATGGCCCAGGATCCTATGACTAACACTAACACAAGACAAAGCTGGAGCCTAAATGCGGTCTATAGGAATTCTGAGCCCATCTGCTTACCTGCCACACTACACTGCCTCCCAAATTTGTATTATTTTTTTATTTCTAAGAATAATAATATGATTTTATTCCTATTGCACTTGATTTAAAACAAATAAATAAAAATGACACCCACATACCATTCATGTCTCCCCAAACAGACTTCCTACAGAATGTGTCCTGTCTGTGCAAATGTAACCTAGAGTTGAGCCTTCATCCCTCTGCTTTTCATGGGTATTAAATTTGTAGCTAGAGACTTGTTCATGTTTTGAGTCATCATATTTCACTCCCTGTGACATTTTGGGTACTTAAAACACGTTCAATGATGTTTTAAAGAATGCAACTTACACCACTTCCTTTAGAAAACTATAAATTAAAAAATGGTAGAAAGTGTCAAACCGTAATTACATTGAGGGTTTTAGTAACCTCATAAACCACAAAAATGAAATACCAAAAAAATTGTTTCAACTGCCAGCATCGAAGTCTCATTTGCTGATTCTATTTTTGCAGCATTGATGGAAGTAATCCAGTTAGGTTGACATTTTTATAGAGGATAGTTTAGTGTTCAAATAAGCCATGTTATTTCACCATCTTTATTTTCTTTATAGGAAATGGTTTTTTTTTCCTTTTGTAGTGATTTGAACTGTGCTATAAAGTTAATAGAAATGTGTCTTGTACATTGGATTATGGCTCCCGAAGACACGTTTTGGTTGATGTAAAGGTCTTTGCCATAACCACAGTTGATGTTGACAAACACACCCCTCCTAATTTTTAATGAATCTAATCACATAAAATGTGTCAAAAGAGAAACTTGGTCTCGAATATATGCTTGAGTTTCTGTTAGCAAAATACAAATATGATTGCATACAAGCTCACACACATGCTCAGGCATGTGCTCATACATGCACTGAAGTTTGGATCCAAGTGTGAACCTGGTAACACAGTGGCACTTAAGACCAAACACTAAGCATATGTCGAAATTTGGTGTGATCACAACAGCAGAATGGTACAATATTGTCATCCAGCCTGATGCAGAAAGAGACGCCAAATGACAAGAAATCATAAAACAAATGCCATTTCCTTCTCAGAAGCCTTATGTTTGAATAACTAAGGGAAAAATAAAACCAATATGTTTCAGTATGACTTGTCATTGGTAAATTGATAGATACATTTCTGTTCTGTAAGAGAAAATAGACTAATGGACCTTTAATGGTTGAGCTATGTTAGGCAAAATTGATGAAATTTGATGTTTCTTTTCTATAAGTCAAAATATATCGATCACTCATTAAAAAATAACATCAGAAAAATTATATAGTTTAACCTAACAGAATACCATTTATTCTACTCATTCAAATAATTTCTTCCTCTCTGTACCTTGTGTAAAGATGACTTTTAATCATGTGAAAAAGCCTAACTTTAAAGATGGACCTTACAATATAAATAGCTTGTGTGTCGTTCGAACATTTTTAACATATTATTATCCATGAGTTCCCTATGAGAACCAAAAAGAGAATAGTTGTCCATAACTGGCAAATTTTTATCAAGAATGAGAATTATATTTTTTTCAGAATTCTTTGATACCTTTGGCTAATGAGCAAAAGTAAATGTATAGGTCAAGTAAATAGTAACCATATGATAACTCCTTGAAGAAATCATTTCCTTCTGTACCATGTTAGAAAGTTATGGCAAGATGAAATAGCCTCTAGACGCATGGGATGGAAATGCCATTGAAATTATCCAGGCCGACAGCTCTCAGCGATCCAGGAAGAGGGTCGGGACCCACATGGATAAGTTGCCATGAGCAGTGAGGTATCTTGTATGTGATTTGTTTCTAATGTTCGAAGTACTAAAATTAGCAAATTATTTTATTCTTTTATAAATTAGAATATATTTGAAATTATCCTTTTAAAAAATGTCACCTTAACTCAATAACATATCACATTAGAAAGAAAGAAGCACGGTTTCAGCTGGTGGGTCTAGTATTACATACATACTCTTTGGTAATACCCATGGGAATGAATCTAGCATGAAAACATAGGAGTGGTGTTTTGTAGCAGAAGTTTGTAATCAGCAGGCCTAGGCACCTCCCGAAAACTTTTCCAAGATGAGCAGACATTGCTGAATTCCTAAGCAGAAAGTTGTGCCTGGAATTAGCAAAAGGTCACGGTGTTGAGGGACAGTTCTCTAGGGCATGGTGAGACCTGAGGAAACGCCTACGCCACCACTAGACAACAGTTTTCATAGCTAGTTGCTTAGAGCTCTTGGAGTTTCTGTTGCCTTCCTGAAGACCGTGCCTCACACCCCCTGCCAAAGTTTGTTTTCTCTGAGCTCAGTTTATCTAAAGTGGCCATGCTCCAGGAGTTGACCTTTTGTTTCTTTGGCTGTGTTAATATCACGGATTAAGCTTCATAGTTGGTCTCAATCCAGCGGCTATTCCCATAGACATAGGAAAAGAGTTAATTTATTCCTTTATCCACAGATTGTCATTTGAAGAGATGGGGGCACCTCAAATTGTCTCTATGTAACCAAACAAACAAACAAACAAACAAAACAAAAACCTAAAACTAAAATAAAAATCTGACTCTAGTTGTTTTTAACTGTGTGATTATATTTCCCTAGGTTCTTTAGTGGAGCAAATTTATACTGTATCTCATCCTCATGATCTTAATTTCATGTACTCCCTTTTGTGACTTACAATTTGTATAAATTTATAACCCAAACAGCTATAAGCTATTTTAGGGGCAGAGAAAAGATGTGACTATTCTTTTTTTTTTTTTTTTACAGTTCAGTACAATCCTGAAAAAGATGACATTGAAACCTCATAAATCAACCTCATAAATTGAAAAATCCCAAGTAGCATCAGATTTAATCTAGCAAACCTTAAAAGCAATAACAAATCAAAACCACAAGACTTTGTTCTTAAGAACAAAAGAAATTTTGCTATTAGAGAAATCTGTTGTTTTAATTCATCTTCTCAGCTGGTTAAGTAAGAGAAAATTTATCATCTCATAGATGCCCCATAAAATACTTGATTTAATATACATTGCTGATAAAAAGTCTAATAGCCAAAAAAACTACTTAAAATTATGATTTTTTTATTTGAAACAAAGATTAAATATTTCATTTAGTTGTCAAATTCTATATGAACTTTCATTAAATTGAGAAACAAGAAAAAGATTACAAATGTATTGATTATTTTTCTCAAAAATTTAGCAAATATAATGACAAGAGGAAGATAGTCAAATAAATCCCCATTTCTCTGTATTGAACATTTAAGAGAATCAACTGAAAAAAACTATTAGAACAGTTAGGGGTTTAGTGTGGTACCTACTTACAAAAGTAAATACACAAAATAAAGTTAGTTATTAGCTATAATCAATTATAAAATAAATATAAAAAATCACAATAGCAACCCTAAAATAAAAAATAAATAGGAGTAAATATGAAAATAAATTTATAAAGTGACCTTGAAAAAAGTATAAAACAATTTGGAAGGAGATGAGAGTTAACAGGGAAACATTCTCCACTCCTTGACTAAAAGAACCAATATTTTAAACATTAAATTCTTCTCAAAAAGTAAGCCAACAGTTTAATGCAACTAAAATCAGAATCACTGAGGGATTCTCTCAGTAATGTGACAAAATAACTTAAAATCCATGTAAAATAAATTGAAAATCAAAAATAGCCAAGTTAGTTTTAAAAATCAATGCTCACTATGACTTTTGTTTGTTTTTCTTATTTGTTCATTTGTTGCTTTCAGCTGCTTTCAGTTTCCACATGAGCGAAATCATACGGTTCTTGACTTTTTCTGTCTGACTTATTTTACTTAGCATGGTATTCTCAGGATCAATCCATGTTGTCACAAATGGCAGTATTTTATCTTTTCTTATAGCTGAGTAGTATTGCATACATGTATCCCTCTTCTCTAGCCACTCCTCTGTTCGGAAGGCACTTCAGTGTGATGGCTACCAGAGGGAAGAGGGGCTGAGTAGTAAAATGTGAAGAATGTCAAGTATGTGGTGATGGAATACTTTACTTCAGGTCATTTTTCATTAAAATTATTGGGGTGACCTGGTTAATAAAATGATATAGGTTTCAATTGTACAATTCTATGATACATCATCTATATATCTGCAATATATAATAATAAAATCTATATCATTTCATTAACCAATGTCACCCCAATAAATTTAATGAAAAAAATCAATGCTCCCAAAAGGTTAAGAACAATTATACTAATAGAAAATATTTAATCAAGTTTCTACATAAAATGTAGAACTCTATACAATGAAAAAAATCACAAATAAAATGAAAATGCTATAAATGTTATTGGAAAACATTTGCAAGACAAGATTTCTTTAATATATAAAGCTGCCTTTCAAATATGAAGGAAAGAGACAAGCATTCTTATAGAATCCATAACATCAAGAACTATTTCTGTGAGAGATAGTAAATACTTTTGGCTTTGCAGGCAATGCAATCTCTATTGCAACCACTCAACTCTGTCTTTGTTGCACAAAAGCAGCCATAGACCCCCACATAACCAAATAGGCACAACTGTGTTTTAATAATTAATATACAAAAACAGAAGAGGGACAAAGTTGGCCCACAAACTATATATAGCATGCCATCTTCTTCAACAGACCTCCTATGACATTCACTGCTGTATTCCAGATACACCTAGAAGCAAGCATGGTATATACAAGATGCTCAACAATCTTATATGCACAAACAAGTAAATAATGAGTAGAAAGAGGACAACCCACAAAAAAATAATTAAAATTAAAAGTAAGATGTTTGATATTCTTCAAACTCAAATAATGAGAGGCAAATTAAAATCATGACATTTTCTTTCAGATTCACAAGATTTGTTTGTTTGTTTAACAATCATTCTTAAGTTTGGTAAAGACATCAACTCAGGCATATCTTCATATGCTGCTGATGGGTTTTTCACTATTATATCTTTAGTTACAGGGGGAAGTGTAGACAATAACATAAGAGGGTCTGCATATCCCCTCCCTAGGTTAGCAGTTCTCAAATTCTTTGGGCTCATTCCTAAAAATTATTGAGAATCCAGAGAACTTCTATTTATTAATATTTGTAATATTTATCACATTAGTAATTAAATCAGAAACATCTAAAATATTTGTTAATTCATTCAAAATAGCAATAATAAACTCTTTACAGGTTAACATAAATAATATCTTTATTACAATAGCTACTTTTTCCAAAAGGGTAGAGGACTTTGAGAGGAGTGGCATTTCTTTACATTTTTGCAGGTCTCTTGAATTTCTGGCCTGAAAGAAGTCAGCTGGATTCTCATTTGCTCCTGACTTCATTCTGTTGTGGTATGCTTTTTTGTTGAAGTATACGAGGAAAATCAATATTCAAAGAGCTATGTCATGGGGAAAAAGAATATATTAATAGTCTTTTCTGATAACTGAAAATACTGCTTTGATCTACACCAAAATTCAAGAAGCAGTCATTTCTAAATGGGTGGTTGCAATGTGGAATCTAAAACCATATCACTGAACTTTTCATACTCCATTACATTAAACTATCTTGCACTTTTTTGTAACTTCATGCCTTAGGGAAACCTTAGGGAAAATATTGGTTCACTGACTAATGCAGGTTTTCCAGATGTAGATACATTTCATTATACAATAGTCAAGATTCTATTGATCACATCCCCATTGATCTCAGAGAGGTCTTTAACTACTAAGAATGTGTCAAGCCCACAGTGGCTTACAACACGTACAGTCAGTTGATATTTTATTTTTTTAAAGACAGACCCTTCACTTTTCAGAAAACATTGGCCAAATGCTCAAGTCTGAATAACCATAATTTGTCTCCTACTCATTTTTTCAAGAAAAATAATGTTCTTTTACAATGAAAATAATGAAGCAAGCAGGTAGCTGAGTTCACGATTCAGTCACACAAATGCTTTTCCTCAAGACAATCACCATGCTTCAATTTGTAACCCTTGCTATTTTGTCACTCAGAATATTTTTAAAAAGTGCTCAAGCATTGAGATTTAATTAAAATAATTGTATTGCCTCATCAAGGACATTCTTGAGTCAAACTGGCTTGTTTTGCTTTGATTTGTTTTCTTGGTGTGAAGAACACAATGATGACGCATACAGTTGGTGCCACTGCCTTGATTTGAGCTAAGTCGCCACATTGATTTTGCACCAGCAGGGTGAATGTCAACACAGTGGGAAATACAAATAATGTCTTAGCGTTAATAGGAAAATTATTTTGACCTCATGGACATCCTGCAGGAGACTCAGGGCCCCTCAGAGATCCTTAGACACACTTTGAGAATTGTATTCCAGATTTGACAGATGTTAACATTTTATCTTATTTGCCTGAAAACTGTTTATTAATGAAATAATATGAATCCAGCTAAAACCCCCGCTCCTCTCCCCTAGTGCCCTTTTTCAGAGATTAACCTCTATGTTAATGTATCCTTTTTGTACATGTTTCTGTACTTACCCTATGTATGTAGACACAACAGCATATTTTTATGGTTTTTAAAATGTTACACAAATAATTCTATTCTGTATGTATGTTTTTACCAAGATTATCTTAATTCAACATTATGCCATATTTTTGAGGTGGATCTATGTTGATATATATAGATCTAGTTCATATATTTTAAATGCTGTTATACTCATTTCTTTATTTCTGTATGATGGATATTTAGATTATTTCCAATTTTTTACCAATGTGAATATTTCCTTGTTAAACAAGAGTCACTCTAGGTTGGATACCAAGAAGTAGAATGCCCAGGTATAAAATTATGCATATAGTCATTTTTCCATACCTATACTTCCAAACTGCCTCCAACATGGTTTTACCACTTTATAACCTAATATCTTCTTAACTGGTACTCTTTTTATAGACAGTTTGGAAATGTATGTCACACGCTTGAAAAGAAGGCATAAAATTCTGAACCAAAAATTCCAGTTCTAAGAATTGACCATAACTGTCAGTTAGCCATCAGGAATGAGTACAAAGATTTTTTGTTGTTGTTGTTGTTGTTTAACAAAATTCTTTGTTGTATTATTATTTATAGAGCAATAAATCCATCTGGACGACAGCTTCTAAATATTCAACAATGGGTGATCGGTAAAATATTTTGGTATCTTTTCATGGACTATTATGCAGTCATTTTAGATCCCAATTCTATCTAATCAACATGTTATTTTATATCATTATATTTATCAAAAAAGTGATAGGAGTACAGGTAATTTTTCTTTTTTTCTTTATGGTGTCTTTTTTTTCATTTTTCTTGTGTTTTGGAGGAAACATGTTAGTACAGAAAGGAAGGAAGGGCCCTGGCTGGTTTGGCTCAATGGATTGAGTGCCGGCCTGCAAATCAAAGGGTTGCCAATTTGATTCCTAGTCAGGGCACATGCTGGGTTGTGGGCCAGGTCCCCAGTAGGGGGTGCATGAGAGGCAACCACACATTGCTGTTTCTTTTTCTCCCTCTCTTCCCCTTTCTCTAGAAAGAAATAAATAAAATCTTTTAAAAATTTTTTAAAAATGGAGGAAGGGAGGAAGGAAGGAAGCAGTGAGTTAGAGGATATATTTTGAAACCTCACCACAAACAAATTGTCAGGTTAGGTCAAAAAAAAAAAAAAAATAGAACCACAGTTTCCAAATTTGACACTGCACAGGAGTCATTTGAGAGCTTATCAAAACCTAAGATTTGATTTGGTGGGACTGGGGATCGGATCAACGAGACCCTGAAATGCATAGACCTCACACTTTAAGAAATACTAATTTAGACACAGTAGCTAATTTGATCTGTCATGACTGCATTGATGACAAAATAAGGAGTCTTGTCATTTTTAATATTCAGCAGGCAAAAGAGACATGCAATGGCTCAGGTAAAGTTCTGGTGGTGCCTGGTCTCGTGAAAGCCTAAAGCTGAAGGCAGGAGTCTAGGACCACAACCTGGGGTGGGAAGGAGCTCTCTTTCCAGCAGACCTGCTCCAGATTTTGCCTCCTTCTCCTGGACACTGGCAGCCTAGCCTGACACAGACAAGGTCAAGCGTGCAAGTGGTGGCTCCAGGTGTTTGTCCCCAGTTCTCTCCCATCCCTCCTCCCTCTGTTCCTTGGCACTTCGAACATTTCCTCTGTTGAGCAAAGTTTTGCAAATTTGAGCGTCAGAATCTTGGGCTGAAGACGCATATTCCTGGCCTCCCACCCTAGAGCTTCAGATGCCATAGTTCTGGGGTGGAGCCTGGAATTTGCATTTGTAATAAGCTTTTAAGTGTTACTGAAGCTACTAGCATGTGGACTCTACTGAGGTAGAGCCAATAGACTCACCAGAGAGAGCCATCCAGGGACTCAGGAGCTGAGAATAAAATGTTATCCACTAGAACTCTTATCAGATGGCCATTTAGAAATGCATATATGAGAGGATATGAGAGGATAAATAGTGATGGAAAGAGATTTGACTTGGTGGTGGGAAACACACAATACAACATACAGATGATATATTATAGAATTGTACACCTGAAACCTATATAATTTTATTAACCAATGTTACCCCAATAAGTTCAATTAAAAAAGAAAAAAACTATGTCTGAGACACATGTAAAATTACTCAGTTTTTTTTAATCTTTGTTAGGAATGTGTTTGATGTATCATCACGTGCTTTATTGGTATATGTCATAGCTTTTATTTTACTTAAGCTAATGATTGATACATGTATCAAATAAGTACAATTTTAATACTATATTAAAAAAAGAAATTCAGATATGGATAAAGTAGTTGTAACAGCATTACTAGTGGCAGTGGTAATAAGAGTAGCAAAAGTGACAGAAATAGTGTAATAGCAAGATTCATAATGAAATAACAAAAATAAATAAGGATCATTTTTTGTTTCATGTTTTGATGAAAGTCTTGCCCATGATTGTGCCAGAACAGAGACAAGATTGCAGATGTAAAAATGTTATGAAATCACAAATTTAAAAAATGTCTCTTGAAATGGATGTTCACTGAAAGCAAGGTATTTAAAAACATACCAGATCTTATGATCCAGAAAAAAGTTGTTTCTTTTCCTCTTACAGGTATTTATCTTTGACTAATAGATTCAACCAAGCCATTCTTATAGCCTCACATGTTATCAAGAAATGTTTTACTGCTCAATCTAACTACTCCCTTTCTCAACCTATTGCGTTAATCCTGCCTTTAGAAGCCAAGTATAAACTGAAGTCTAGATAAAAGGGATTTTTTTAAAAACCTCATTCTTGTGTTTTTCCTTTTTGTGTTAAATTATGAATACAGTAATTTGTGGTTAATGAGACGTAAGTGCTGTAGTTCAGACACTTTGGGTTACTCATGTCTCTGTACCATTTTCATCCAACCCTCATTTTCTGAACAGCAGACCTGTAATTATGCCAATATTTGGCCCTGCCAGAGAATATTTTGTTTTCCCTTATTGCTACCTGAAGACCAGAAAGTTATGGAAAGCACTGGACATACAAAACCAATTTTACCCCTCTTCCCCCAGTCAAAATTCTGAGTGGCAACTCAATAAGATATAATTAAAGGTAGATGACTCATAGATTTGAGAGATCACCAAGACTTCTTGAAAGCATCTCATCTGGCCGTTTGGCTGGTATCAACTCCATTTTTCAGATGCATTAGCCAAGGCTCGCAAACATCAAATATATATGAAATTGGGGTTCAAACTGGCCCCAAAGTCTGTTCCATGTCAAGGGGCGTTGGCACCTGTCTTTTGCCTCTTGGAACAGCGTTACTGTTTTTTATGTTTTGGTTTAGTTTGCTTTATGTTTTTTTTCCATATGCTATTGCCAGCCTACCTTGAACAATTTTTATCACCTGACTGACTGTTTTTCATAAGCTTTTAAAGCTTTGTCTGTATTGGATTTGTACAGTATCTTTCAATTATGGTGTCCTTGCACCATGTATTTTGATGGATGAAATTTACACCGATACCTTAGTGAAGAACATACATACATTCTGTTTCGCATAAAAAAGTTTGGGTCTCATGTTTACATTGAAAATGTCAGTCTGTGTTTACACTCAAGTGCTAATCTTTCTAAAAATGTCCCACACATTGAAGGACATCCAAAAGGCAGAAACTTATTAGAACCTTGGGTTCAGATTACAAATGTGTTTGGCTTAGCTCAGTGTTAAAGTTCAAATTATCTCAGAAGTATTTTAAATATTTGTACAGGAACACTGATTAGTTTACTAGAGTGTTGCCTCATAACCATCCACTAATAACCACCTTGGTTATGATCATTAATCCCCAAGGGCTCAGGTGAGCTCTTGACGAAGGTAATTTGCTTTAGTGTTTAAACTATTATATGATGTCTTTACCTGAAGATTCGAAAGTGTTGACTCAGAAAAGAACTTCAAACTTATTTTTTAAAACAGCATTTCAGTCTTTGCACAGAAAAGTTGAAAAAGAAGTTCCAATAAGTAATGTCCTCCCTGTCCCACCTCCCCCTTTTTTGTAGTTATTGGTTCCTGATTATTTACATTTAAACTGGAGACCAGTAGTGTGGTGTAGGGGAAAGAAAGCCAGAATACCTGGGGTTTAGTTCTGGCTCTGTCGTTCAACTTATGACCTTCGACAAGTCATTGAGTTCCTCTGGGTGTTGGTTTCTATAAATGAGAAAGTGACACAAGGTCATTTGTAAACTGTAGAGTCTAAATGTGCATATTCTGCCAAGAAAAGTTCAACTGGCCCGCAGGCAACAGGTCTACATATTGGCTAGGCAGAGCCTTGTCTCCCTTGTTTCTTACCTTTCAGCAGGGCCAGTGGCTTCATGGGCTGCATCTGTGCAGTCACATATGCTGCCACATTCTAGAGGGCTCTGTGCTTGGTTTAGAGCTTCACTGGTACTGTCTTGATATTCTGAATATTTTAGCACAGCCCTACATTTTCATTTTAGTTTGGGCCAGACATTTATGTAGCTGGCCCTGCCTCTTGGTAATATGTTTCTTGCCAGGGTGTCTTCCAGATGAGTCACTTTTGCTGCCATTGCATCTTTCAGGTAGACTGAGGAGAACAAAAGTTGACAAAAATATACGGGGTGCATGGAGTTATTTTCAATGATCTGAATGTCTGAGTCCTATCCACAGAGATTCTGATGGAATTGGCCTAGGATATGGCCTGGGCATTGACGTCTGAGGCGTTACCCCAAGTGATCTAAAGGGGCAGCCAAGGCTGAGAATCAAAGTCTAGAGTAAAGGGGTTTTTTTTTAATATAGAACAGCTTTATTGAGATATAATCACATACCATACTATTCACCCATTTGAAATGTACAATTCAATGTTTTTTAGTATATTTACAGAGTTGTCCCACCATCACTACAATTTTATAACATTTCTATGACCCCCAAAAGAAAGCCATTAGCAGTCCCTCCCCTTTCCACCCCCACCCCCACCGCCGCCCCAACCTCAGGCAACCACTAACCTTTCTTTCTCTAAAGGTTTGCCTATCCTGGACATTTCATGTAAATGAAATCATATGTAACCTTTGTGGCTGACTTCTTTCATTTAGCTAGTAATGTTCCTAGGATTCATACATATTATCACATGTATCAGTACTTCATTCCTTTTTATTGCTAAATAATATTGTATTGCATGGATATACCACATCTGCTCACCCATTCACCAGTTAGTAGCTATTTGGGTTGTTCTACATTTTGGTTATTATGACTAAGGCTGCTACAAACATTTGTGTACAAGTTTTTGCATACCCAATTGTTTTCATATCTCTTGCAGTATATACCTATCATGGGTTGTATGGTAACTTTATGTTTAACTTTTAAGGAACTTTTAAATTGTTTTCCAAAGCAGCTGCACCATTTTCCGTTCCTACCAACAGTGCATGAGGGCTCCAACTTTGCCACATACTTGCCAACACTTGTTGTTGTCTGCCTTTCTGATGATAGCCGTCTTGGTGTGAAAGAGCATCCCTTTGTGGTTTTTATTTGCATTTCTTTTATGGCTAATGACGTTGATCACCTTTGTATGTGCTTATTGTCCATTTACTTATCATCTTTGGAGAAATATCTATTTTTAGGTGCTTTGCCTATTTTCTAATTATTTGTGGGGGGTTTTTTCATTTTCTGTTTAAAAAGTTTCTTCATATGTTCTAGATACAAGCTCTATATAAGAAAAGTGATTTGCAGATATTTTATTCGACTCTGTGAGTTGTCTTTTCACTTTCTTGAAGGTATCCTCTAAAACACAAAGTTTTTAATTTTGATAAAGTCCAATGTATTTTTTTTCCTATGCTGCTTCAGCTTTGCTGTTCTATCCAAAAAGGCTTTTTATAACCCAAGGTAATGAAAATTTCTCCTAAGAGTTTTATAGTTTTAGCTCTTACAGTTAGGTCTACAATCCATTTTGAGTTAATGTTTCTGTACAGTGTAAGAAAGGGGCCCAACTTCATTCTTTTGTTTCTGAATATCCTAGAGGGAATTTTTGAAATGGCCTCTTTATGATGGTTAGTGAACCATCTTGCTGAAAATCATCTGAATGATAAACTTTTTTTTTAATGTAATCTTTATTGCATTTTTTTTCCATTACCATTTAGTCCCCTTATATCCCTCTCCTCAAGGAATCACCAGACTGTTGTCCATGTCCATGAGTCCTTTCTCCTTTTTGTTCAGTCCCTCCACCCCCTAGTTAGTCACTGCTGCCCCCGCTAGCTGTCATCTGCTCTCCATCTATGAGTCTGTCTCTGTTTTGCTTGTAGTTCAGTTTGTTGAATAATAAACTTCATGGAGCTTAGTACATGGGGCATCTATACCAAAAATGAATTGCCAGAGAATTTCAGCTTCTTTCTGCTCTCCTCCAGGAAACCCATACACTGGTAGAAAGTCTAAACATCCACAACTACCAAAGAACACATTTATACAGCCTCTGGTCTTAGGTCCCTCAGCTCTAGGGGTGAGGGACACTTAGTAATTGATTGAAGAGTAATATCAATCACTAAAAGCTTCTGAAGGAGCTGCGTTCACTTTTCTGCACTGATCCACACAAACACACTTAAACTACAGCATGTGACCTGTAAGTCAGGAAATTCCTAGCTTGATGCTGTGGTGATATTTGAATTATCATCAATAGAAAATCTTTTGTAATTTGCTTAGCCTGTTGCAGCTCCCTTAAACACAGAGAGACATAAAATTTATTCAAAATTTTCCACCCAGAGGTAAAAAAATTAAATAAAAGTACTATCATTTTATGTGAGTGCCCTTCCAGAGATGTCTACAGGCATGTTTCAAAAAAAAAAAAAAAAGGACTCTTCCTGAAAATCGTGAGTCAGAAATTACTTCCAGGAAGAGAATGAAAATGTTTTATCTAAAATTGCTTAAGAAAAGAGCAGATAAACCATCCCTCCAGAAGGCCCTTGAGTCAAATGTAGCCCAAGGCTCTCAGTCTGGTGGGTTTCCCTACTGGCGGTGGAATTGATCCCAATCCTGCCTGCCACCCTGCAGCCACAGGACGTTGGCTGCGGATGGTACACCCCTCTGCTTCAGGCTGCGTTTCAATCAATGGCTGTCTGGAGGGATGGAGACACTGCTTGGGGCGATGGGCACACAAAGCAATATGCAGATGTTTTGTTGAGTTGTATACTTGAAACCTGTATGGTTTTGTGAACAAATGTCAGCCCAATAAATTCAATTTAAATAGAATAAAATAAAATAAAATACAAGTACTGATTTTCATGCAAGCACAAATAGTCTTTGTGTGCTTGTCTAGGAAGGGAACATGCATGACAAGTGTCTTTTCATACTGCTGAGCTTGAGGAGGGCACGTTAAGGTATGCTTTAGGGACCCATATTGAAACTTCCATCACTTCCTTATAAGTCCCCCAGGCAAATGCCATTTTATCTCAAGAAGGCAAGAGGAAAAATAAGCACAGAATGTTATAGGTCTTAGTCCAACTCTCAGCTGTACTATACAATCTGGGTTATTTTTAGCAATGCATTTAATTTCTTTGAGCCTCCCCTTCTTCTGTATTATGGGAATATAAAAATTATTTATTAGCCGTCATTGTTGGATAAACTTGAATAAAAAAATATAAAAGTCCCTGGCCTAGTTGGTAATTAATGTATTTTATTCCTCTAGTCCTTTAATACCAAAGATATGGTAGTCCCTAATTTCACAATTCATTTGGCAGTTGTTGGTGGGGGGGTGGGGCCTTACATCCGAAGAAATTAAAAGAGCTATTTTCAAAAAGGAAGGTTGGATTTACAATTGGACATGCAAGATCCCTCCCCTATGTCATTCTGTTCAGTGGTCCTAAAGCCCTTGTTCCTTGGCAGGCTATAGGACCTCACTTACCTCATGAGATCTTCCTGTCACCCTAAGAAAAACATCACTATTGTCCATGATTTTGGTGACCCATCAACATTCCAGCTAACTACCCAGCTGTTTGAAACAGCAGGTATTTATTTTCTTTGGTCTGAGTACACAAGATGAAATGCAGCTGCCTGTTAGGGGAAGAGCCTTCTTGGTCTATGTTGTTTGGTTAGGTTCAAGCACTGGAATGAACTGTGACCTTGATCTGTGCACTAACCTCTACCAGGTGCCCCTAGAGATTGTTTATGCAGATATTTAGTGACCACAAAAGTAATTAAATCCAGGTTTTCCTAAGATGCTTTTTGGGGGGATTAATTGTTCAGCAAGAATATTTGTTTGGCTGCCAGTAGGAGAGAATATTTACCATGACGAGTATGTGGGGCCTTGTACAAAGGAAGTTACTATAAGAAGGCCTGGGATCTGGCTTTGTTCTTCCAGTGACCTTGGGTGTTTCAAGCACTTCCATTCCCTCTGCATGATATGGAAATACAGATTTTTTCTTCCTTGGGCCTCCCTGTAAGGGGCTAACGGTAATCAGAAAGATAAAGCATAGAAGGATTTCACTCAAAGAACAACACGGTATACATTCAAGTGGTGGCATATGTATTATTTGTATTCTTTTGGAATTCAGTTAAGTTGTTTTCTATGAAAAACTAAGAGGTTTTTTAAATGATAATGTGTCAAAATTGGAAACAGTGAACTATACATGAGGAAGCATGGAAAGAAACATTAATTCAATAATAAATTTAACCTTTACTTTTATTAGGCCACATGATCATATATGCCTTTTGTAAACTTGTAGATATAAGTAGAGATTTTAAGAAGTAGAATAAACTCTTATTTTCATATCAAGAAAGGAGAACAGAGGTATATATGGATTTCAAGCAGTATATGTTCCAAACCTCTGAAAAATCCCTTCTGGAATTTGGCCTGGAATATATAAATCTAGACTTGTAAGTAAAAATGTTACTCGTATAAGTATAAATATATAAAACCTAAACTTTTTTATTTTAAAATATAGTTCTCACTTAAGACAATTTAAACACACTCCCTATTTCTGCTGGAGTTCAACACATCCCTTTGAAAAATGAAAGACTTTGCTCTATAATAAGAAAACAAGAAGCATGGGGAGTAATTTGAGTGTGATTTACAGTTGAATATAACTTAAACTTTTTTAGGGAGAGAAGTCCATAGGGTTACTTTAGATTAAATCTAGAATTAATTCTCCATTAAATCTAGAATTTTCATCTGGGAAAAAAGTTAAGCAAGCCCTCAATAATTCAACAAAATAAAAATTACATATTTTCTCCAGACTTGGAAGGAACAAAATGGGGTTTCCAGTTTAAACAAAACCTTATGTGTGGTTGTAAGAAGCAAATAGAAAGATGTACATACAGTGCTTTGGAAATAGCAATATATTCATCAGGATATCAGGAGGGGCCGCAAAGCATAGTTGTAAGGAGCCTGCGTCTGGAGCCAGACTGCATGTGTTCCAGCTTCACCATGACCGCTCTTGTGTGAATTATTTAACCTCTGTGTGTCCAAGCATCTACATCTGTAAATTAGGGATTACAATAATTCCTATTACTACTATGAAGAATTAATCAGTTAGCACATGTGAAATTCTCAGGATAAGGCCTGGCATATAGAAGGACTCAACTAATGTTGATGATGATGATGATGATGATGATGATGATGATGATGATGATAGTGTATTTGGGGAAGGTGAGAGTACAAGCGGAATAAGTAAGTGTTTTTTTTAAGATGGGAAATGGACCAGTTGACCCAATCTGTTTAAAGAGGAGTAAACAGAATATTAGAAACAAATTAAGTTCAGAATTAGAATGGGAAAGGATTCTCAGTTCATGAATATATTCTAAGTTGAGTCAATTGTCTTTCTTGATACCGGCAGAAATACTATTATCAGCACTTAACAATTTAAAAATGAAATATTTTGAGCAATTATTGTACATGTACTATGGAGCCATGAAGATGCACTTTAAAAACAAAACTTAACAAGGAATCATCACTGTCTCAGGATTTAATAGCAAGTATTATAGAGATTATGAAACGATGATATGGGATAATAAACATTTTTATTGCTACAAATATGGGATGACGGCATAATCCAAGAATGGCAGACAAAGCAGCCTGACTCCAAGGAGAGAGGGACAGCTCTCCACAAGACCTTTTCCAAAGCTGAACTGTAGCTGTTTCATGCTTTTGATCATATTTTATCATCTGTCTTCTAAGACAACGGCTGCATAGTCCATGCTGGAAAACCAGAGCCACCTGGGCATTCCCTTCCTGTGCCCATGCCCGCATATCCCTGAACAGCTCCATTGCTCTCCAGAGAAGCTCCCCAAGGCCAACCAGCTCTGCCCACTCTCCTGCCTCACTTGCTCCACTGCTCCTCTGCCCAGCTGGGCAATGCCCCTGAACTCTGCCTGAGATGCCCCATTCCTTCCTGCGGCCATAGGCACAGGCTGGGCAAAATCGCCCCTGAGGAGATTCAGGTTTGCTTCCCCACTGGCTGAGGGAATTGTCTGCTGGGCTGTCTCAAGTACGCCACAATTATTTCAGCAACGCTTGGCAGAAGCCCAGGCTGTGAGTTCTTCAGGCTAAAAATGGAGAATCAGGGCCAATATTCTTACTATAATTTTCTTAATTCCAAAAGCTTAAAAATAAATAAATAAATAAATAAATATATATATATATATATATTTATATCAGGAAAAGGATTGGGAAGCAGCTGGGCAGCCAGGCTGAGAGGCTGGATAAAAACAGAGCAGCTGTGTTGGTCTTAAGCCTGAGCTGGCTGCATAACCCTTGATTTCTTTTAATTCTCGGCCTGAGGATTCAGGGCCATAAAACATAGCTAACAAGTGTTGAGCTATCTGATTTCTTGTGAGACATAAAGAGTGGAGATGATTGCCAAGCCGTTTGCAAATGGAAAGTATTGCAGAAATGCTTATAATAATAAACGGCTAATTATAGCACTTTCCCAGGTTCTGGGACCACTGAAATGGGAAGGATGGCACATGCAAGACCTAACATGTTTATCAAAGAGCGGGCGGGATGTCTACTAAAGTAAATACTCTATTATATATGGTGATATCTCATAGGTTGATCAACATAATAAGTCTCGCTGGACAGTTGCTGGGGTTTAAGATAAGCAAAGCAAGCATGGGAGTGTTTTAAAGCCATTTATGCACAAGTAGATATACCTAAAGTATGTTTCAGCTGGAGAGGAGGGATGAGGAGTGTCTCATGCCTCTTTGTGTCTACATGGTGCTTTATGATTACCAAGTGCCCAGCACTTGTCCTGGCACATAGTAACTGACAAAAATTTCATTGGTTCTTTCCCCTTCTCCTGGCATTTTCTCACCAGTGAAAGGTGGCAGAGGAGCAAGGGGGCTTTAAGTGCCAAGAGCACACAGGCTAAACCAAATCAGTGGGTGTGCTCTACAAATGTAGCCTTGGCATGATACCTGCAGTTCCTCCTTCCTATCAGGTTGCCACCTCTATGCCATGCCTATGGAGACATTTTTGGACTGTCACTGGTTACTTTTCATTCAGTGAGTGCAGCAGAAATGCTCGTTGATTCAACCTCGTCTCTTACGGGCATTTACAGCATTCCAAGGCTGTATTTTTCTGTAGTGAACACTGCTGAACAGATTCCTACTTGTTGAGTATTGCTTATTGCTATAGCTATTTTTATTAATGCTGCCAAAAGCCTTTAATCCTCTATGAGTTGAGTGTATCTTTGGGGTTGTTTTTGGTGTTAAAACTGACCTTTGATGCAGAGTGAAGCGCGCGAGGGAGAGGGATTTGAGATAGGAAGTAGTTTGTAGAAGGATCCTTGGAAAAACTCTCTCCCCTGCATTATGTTTTGCATTCCACTAGAGAACAACAAATTAAAAACAAAGTACAAACCTAGCTGAGAACCTGCAAGGCAAGTTTCAACATGAGTGAATTTTTAACAGCCTCAAGGAGGGAGGGGGGTAAAATGAAATTCTGACAACCTTAACTACACTTCTTTCTTAAAATGTTGCTATAATAATAAAAGGTGAAATGTCAGCAGGCACGTATTACTCCATCTAACAATAGCTGATAATTTTCCCTCTTTGGGAGCACTTGCCCTTTCATAGTTTTGACTCTGTGTTTTGACTGACTGCCCATGGATGGCAGTTACTTGAGCCATTTTCCTGCACTTGGGCAGCACAGCCAGGAACGGTTCTGCATTGCTAAGTCCTCCAGGCAGTTGCTCTGGATGACATCTGCCAAGCAAATGAGGCCTGTGGTATGGACTGCTTACTGCCTCTGGTTTGTAAACCACGCCAATAACCTGGGGTTCTTCCTTAAGCCTCGGAAACACGCTCATGGACCTATTTTCTGATAAGAGCCCAACTTCTTTCTGTTGTCAGGGACATATCTTCAAATACCCAAAAAGTCACAGGGCCTCCCTCCGAATATTCAAGAAGGGTAGACACTGCTCATTATTACCACACAGTGGTGAAAGGGGTCTTCTAGTCTGTTTACCAAGCATGCTTTGAACAACCGCTATGTTCACTAGCCTAGAGTGTCTGCGGGAGAGAGCTACCAAGACGACAGGTACACAGGCCGAGCCTGGAGGGAGGCTTACGTGTTGTGGGAGACGTCGGATGAGAAGTGTAAGTGATTGAGGGGAGCAGGCTGACCAGGAAAGCGGCCTGCCTTGAGGTTAGAAGCTGGAATACCGGAATCAGTCATGAGCCATGAAACTCGAATGTCCTCAGGGTTGGCAGGTAAAAGAAATGAATGAAGGACACTGGTAAGGACTGTGAAACTGTGGAGTATGTGAGTGCCATTTCAATGGGACTGAATGTAAGGTATGGAAGTAGGAGCATGGTTTGAAGGTTAAGTTTGGACTCTAGTCTCCTCGTAGAATCTTTAAAACGCAAGCTGAGGCGATAGGGTTTTATCCCATGTGATGGAGAAAGAAAGACGGTGTGAGCAAAGAAGTGATAAGATCTGGCTTTGGAAACAATAACCCATGAAGAATGACTATAAAGAATGGAAAGATTAGATGGCGACAGTGGAATGGGTAGATATAGAGGAAGAGGCCCCGAGGCACTTTGTAAGCAGCACACGGACAGGGAAAGTAGAAAGAAATGCAAGGAAGCGACTGACTAGAGGTGGGAAAGAAAGGATCTGGTCATGACATTAGCTCGGGTTTTGAGTTTGTGGCTTGGGGAACACGGGATGAAGACAAAGTTTTGGGGTGCAGAGGAAAAATGAGCTCAGCTCCAAGTTGTAAAAATGAAGATTTGGGGCCTCAGGACCGAAACTCTGTCTAGAAGACTTGCGAACCTCCACTTTAAGGTTTCCATGGACACAGCGTTCAGATGGATGGGGTCAAGGTTATTGAAGGAAAGACATCTAGGCGGAATAGTCTGAAGGTGTACATTTAAAGAGAAAGTAAAGGAAGCTGATGTTTAAAAAGGCATGTGGTACAGCATACTATTTGATAGGCAGTGAGCTGCTACTGTGGCCACAGGCTGTGAAAGTAGTATGTGAACTTTCAGTTACAGGGTAAGAATTAATTTAAGGAGAAATACATGCTGATTTATCTCAAAATTTTTTAGAAGCTTTGTAGGCCCATCCCACATGGGAACACAGCCCTAACTTCCCATGAATGATGATGAGCTCAGGTGGTTCCAATTGTCTCAATTGTTTGTTGGGTATTCGGTACATACATTTTTCTGTTAAACCATCATTTAATGCTTCTTAGATCTGACTTCTTTAGATTAAGTGTAGATAATATTTTTATTCCAATGACAATGTAATTGCAGGACCCATTTTTGTCATATATGTTTAAAATCCCAAGGATTTAAAAAGCAGATTATGCTGAATGTAAAAAAGGGAGGAATTTCCCAATATTGAAAGACTGTGAAGTATATTCAGCCCCTCCCTGCTCCCCCAGTACATAGAAACGTTGTGCCTGCATGCATGTGTATGTGTGTGTATATTGTAGTGTATTTAATTGGGGGGGGGGATTATTTCATAATTTGGGTGTTCCCATAGATATAAGTGTGAATGCCAAAGACCAGAATGGAAAGAAATTTCTGTTGTAGAAATTTTCAATATAGTTTATTCTCCCAAGTAGCAGGCTGGTGGCCAGTTGCCTTTTTCAGATTATTAATAAAAATCCAACATTTCAAGTTACATTCTCATTCTCCAGCATTTATTAATGAAGCTCCATCTTTAGGACATCTGCAGGACATCATTTATAATAGAATTCTTGTTATACTATAAAATTTTTATTAGATCTGAGAAATGACATTCAGGTGGTGATACATTTTTTGTTAGAGATTTCTCTCTCCAATGAAGAGTCTTCCAGAAGAAAACAATTGTACTTTTCATTAATTTTGTTTTAATTGAGGTATTACGTTCATGCAGTGTGCCAATAATAAATGTATGTCTCAGTGAATTTTTACATGTGGATAAGCATATACCTGTGGAGCCACCAAGCCAGATCGAGTTATAGAACATGCCCAGCACCCAGAAGGCCCCCCCTCACGCCTCCTCACTGCCAATATCGCTCCCCAATAGCGACCTCTATTCTCCATACTACGACATTTGTCAGGGATGCATGGGTTTTAAGTGCAATGCTTACATGTCAATAAATTCTGAAATGTATTTTTTTTGGAGTGTGCTAGAGTACTAGAAAGTACTCTTGACTTCTTTCCACAGGTCACTTGTATCAGAAGAACTTTTCCTATTCAAGTGACCAATCCTTGGGCTTTTGCAATCAGAAGTGGCACACTCTAATTATACTAAGGGTGAATTATACCAAGGGTGGAAATTATACTAAGGGTGAATGACTTTATGATTTCCATCCTCTAAAGGTCATAGGTTTGCACCACTTTTACAGAATTGAGGCTCTACTAAATTTATTCCTTCCCTCTCCATTCTAAAGTGTTCTAGTAAATATTATCTGAATGAGATTTCTTTATGATTGTTTTAAATTATATTAGCAATATCTTTTAATACTTAATGGCTTATCTCCAACCCCAGAATTACTCACAGTTGTGACAGTTTCCAACACATAAGAATTCAGAGCTTGACAAATAACCAGAAAAGAACATACCTCTTATTTAATAATTCAGGAAACCTGAAAACACCACATGATCTTGTTTTCTTTCTGACCTATAGAACCTCTTCTATAGGATTGTTCTATGATTGTATTCTTTTGTTTTCTTTTGTTTTGATATATTTTATTAATTATGCTATTACAGTTGTCCCAATTTTCCCCCTTGGCCTCCCTCTGTCTGATACCCCGATTCCTTCCAATAATACTTTCCCCCTTATTTCAAGACCACGGGCTGCGCATATAAGTTCTTTGGCTTCTCCATTTCCTATACTATTCTCAACATCTCCCTGTTTATTTTGGACCTACCAGTTATGCTTCTTAATCCCTGCACCTTTCCCCCCATTTTCCCCCTTCCCCCTCCCAGCTGGAAACCCTCCAAATGACCTCCATTTCAATGATTCTGTTCCTGTTCTGGTTGATGGCTTAGTTTGTTTTTTAGATTTAGTTGTTTATAGTAGTGAATTTGTTGCCATTTTAACATTCATAATTTTGATCTTCTTCTTTTTCTTAAATAAGTCCTTTTAACATTTCACGTAGTAATGGTTTAGTGATGATGAACTACTTTAGTTTTACCTTATCTGGGAAGCACTTTATCTGCCCTTTCATTCTAAATGATAGCTTTGCTGGATAGAGTAATCTAGGTTATAGGTCCTTGCTTTTCATCACTTTAAATACTTCTTGCCAGTCCTGTCTAGCCTGCAAAGTTTCCTTTAAATAACAGCTGACAGTCTTATGGGAACTCCTTTGTAGGTAACTCTCTGCTTTTGTTTTGCTGCTTTTAAAGTTCTTGCTTTATCTTTAAACTTTAACATTTTAATTATGATGTGTCTTGGTGTGGTCCTTTTTGGGTCCAACTTTTGGGGGACTCTCTGTGCTTTCTGGACTTGTATGTCTATTTCCTTCACCAAATTTGGGGAGTTTTCTTTCATTATTTTTTCAAATAAGTTTTCAATTTCTTACTCTTCCTCTTCTCCTTCTGGCATCCCTATGATTCAGATGTTGGATCATTTGGAGATGTTCCACAGACTCCTTAGACTATCCTCATTTTTTTAATTCTTTTTTTCTTCTTGCTGTTCTGGTTGAATTCTTATTTCTTCCTTATGTTCCAAATCCTGTATTTGAACTTCAGCATCATCCTCTCCCTGTAAATTCCCTGTAGATTATTGGTTCCCTGTAGATTTTTCTTTATTTCACTTAATGTAACCTTCATTTCTGAGCTGGTCTTTTTTATGCTGTTGCTGTCCTCAATGAGTTCTTTGAGCATCCTGATAACCAGTGTTTTGAACTCTGCATCTGTTAGGTTGATCATCTCCATTTTATTTAGTTCTTTTTCTGGGGTTTTATTCTATTCTTTCATGTGGGCAATATTTCTTTGTCTCCTCAATTTGGCAGCCTCCCTGTGTTTGTTTCTGTGTATTAGGTAAAGCTGCTTTGACTCCCTGTCTTGGTAGCATGGTCTGTTGTAGAAAAGGCACCTGTAATTTGTGAGGGGCATAACTGTAGGTACTCGCCAGGGTGGAGCAACCTGCTTTACCACTTTGTGGCTCTGTGTGGGGAGAAGGTTCAGAGAGGGGACAGTGCCCCTGCCTGGCTCCTGGATGTTTGCCTGGCACTCGCTTTTTTTCTAGTCACTTTAGTTATTTCCCATATGTGACTGGGGCCCTTCCAGCTGTTGTCCTGGTAGTGAATCCCAGGCAGGGTGGGTCTGTGTAAGCTCTAAGTCTGTGTGGGCCCTCTAAGTTGAGCCTCCTGAAAATCCAGCAGTTTCTTCCACCACCTCAACCCCCACTGATCTTTACAGCCAGAAGTTATGGGGATTTATCTTCCTGGCACTGGAACTCTGGGTTGTGTCGTCTGGCCTGAGGCTTGGATTGTTTGCTCTCAGGGTATCCCTCCTGATTTTTATCCACTACACATGAATGAAGGACTCTCCATTCCACCATGTCTCCATGCTACACTGGATCTGCACCTCTCTGCCTGTCTCTGAGTCTCTACCCTTCCTACCTACCTGGATGAATGTGGTTTCCTTAAATCCGTGGTTGTCAAACTTCCATACAGCTCAATTTTCTGACAGTTCTGGGTGTTATTTGTTTTGAGGTCTGCTTGTAGTTGTGTAAGGAGGAAAAGCGTGTTTATCTACTCCTCCATCTTTACTGGAAGTTCTATTATTTTATCTAAATCCAAACTTGCCCCCATTTAGAAACCAAAATTATAAGTCTGTGGTTCATTTCTTCAGTCCAATCTAATGACAAAAAAGTGTTCATGCTCACATAAAAAAATGACAGGGCTTGGTGTGGCCCATATTGCTGCTGCTGCTGAGATAATTCTCCAGACTCAAAACACATCCAAGAGAGACTAACAGTAGGTTACATGGAACTAAAGACCAAGAAAAATCTCTTACATTATTAATTTAATTAATTCTTCCCCAGTTGTTAAGAGTTTGCCCTCTAGAATTGTTATAGGAACTGGTAGTTCCATCAATGGAAGATGATCTAAGGTTTGTTGCGTTAAAACAATTCCTTTTTTCGTTAATCAAAATCAAGAGAATCTTGTTTCATACACATTGTTCCTTTCTATGAAAAGACTATGACAATGTGACTGAATTTCCAGGAGGAATTTTCTAGTACCTTTAATGAGGAAAAAAATGTGTTTGCATGAATGAGTATACAACACCTGTAAGAATGCTTGCGAGATCTATTTACTCTACACTGGAAATAGAACTGAACTGAGTTGGCAAGAAAGAGAATTGTGATAATGTGCAGGTTTCACAGAGGTACAATTATAGTCCTAGTGACAGGATATTAAGAAATTATTTAATTACCTTTGTAGGCTGAAGGAGAAAATTTTAAAGATACACTTGCTCTGTCATCAGCAAGAAAGTAATAGTTTTATTATGATAAATTATTTTTAATTATTCAATGCACTTAGTAAAAAGTAAACAAATGCAAATATTTAAAACAAAAAGTGAGCCTTTTTACTTTTCTCTCCCTCCCTGTCCTTAGCATCAATTCCTACATACACCTGGCTCACAGATTCTGTAGATATTTTTAATGTAGCTACAGGATGGATGGATGGATGGACGGACAGACAGACTAGAATACATATTTAGTTATCCAATTTCTGAATCAGGTATCACATTGAAGATTCAATAATGAGAAAAGATAGATACATCACTAATTTTCCAGAGAGTATAGGTTAGCAGAGGGAAACAGAAACTAATCACACACATGTAAATGTATAATTATTCATTAAATGTAACAAAAAGGATCAAGTGAGTTCCTCTGAGGAAGTGGCCATTGTGCTAAAATCTGAGCAAAGAATAGACAGCTGAGCTGGGTTAGAGGGGAATGCACCAGAAAAGGACAGGGGTAAGTGCAAAGCCTGTATGCCAAGAGGATCACAGCTTGTTCAAGGAACTGACGATGCCCAGACTGGCTACAGAATATAGATTAAGCAAAAATGGGGAGAAGTTGTCTACTTAGAATTCAGGTATGAGGCTATTGCAAAAGTGTAAAGGAAAGAATGAAGGCAATTTAGACTAGCATATGGTTGAAAAAACCAGAGGCATTTCATGGTCTTTTGGAAAATAAAGTCTTCATGGTTTAGTAATGAATTGGTTGTACATGGTAAAAAAGAGAGAAACAAAGATTCTGTTTTATATATAGAGAGAGAATTATCCTATACTCATTGTTCTGACCTTGTACTTTTTCCTTAATAATGTTTTAAAGAACCCACCCTTTTCAATAATGTCTTTTAAATAACTGACTATATTTCATGATATAAATGTTCATAATTCCTTTCACCAGTACCTCATTGATGGGCATATAGAGAGTCCTTCTGTTTTTTTGTTTTGTTTTGTTTTGTTTTTTTGTTTGGTTTTTCTTTTTTTTAATTTGGAGGGTGATATTTCAAGCAATAGCACAATTTAAAATAACATACTTATTCTTTGTACTTACATTTGCATATTTTGGCAAATGTGATGTGATAAACTCCCACCAGTATTTGAAAATTATTCAGTATTTCTTCGTTTGAACATTGTTGTTTAATATTTGAACTTTTTATCCATCTTACTAATTTGGAAGAAGGGAATTTTGGCTACATGACCTCCATTGTATTTTTTAGGGTTTTTGAATAAAAATTTTTTTTTATCTTCACAATGGGAACAAATAATTGCTATCCTGTCTGTTTTTAGGATCAGGTTAAGTAATGAATCAGAAAGTTCTTTGTGATAAGCAACCTAATATTACATCTCAAGGAACTAGAGAAAGAAGCGCAAACTAAGCCCAAAGTTAGCAGAAGGAAGAAAATAGTAAAGATTAGAACAGAAATAAATGAAATAGGAAAATATTAACAAAACTAAGTAGTTCTTTGAAAGATAAATAAAACTGACCAAACTTTAGCTAGAATAACCAAGAAAAAAGGAGAGGACTCAAACAAGTAAAATTATGAGTAAAAGAGGAAATAATACCACAGACATCACACAAATACAAAGAACCATGAGTACTATACTTAATTATATGTTAAGACATTGGACACCTAGAAGAAATGGATAAATTCCTAAAACAATACAAACTACCAAGACTGAATTACAAAGAAATAGAAAATCTGAACAAACCAAAAATGAGTAAGGAGATTGAATCAGTAATCATAAACCTCCCAACATAGAAAAGTCAAGGACTAGATGGCTTCATTGGTGAGTTTACAGAAGAATAAATGTCAGTCCTTTGTATACTCTTCCAAAAAACTGAAGAGAGGGACCACTCCCAAACTCATTTTACAAGGCCAGCACTACCCTGCATTACCAAAGCCAGAAAAGGACAATATAAAAAAATTGCCACCCAATATCCCTGATGAATAAATATAGATGCAAAAATTCTGAAAAAAAAATACTAGGGAACCAAGTTCAATGGAACATTAAAAGTATCAAATGCTATGATAACTGGGAATCATCCCTGTAAGGCAGAGATGGTTCAGCACAGGCAAATCACCCAATGTGCTGTATCACATTAATAGAATGAAATGTAAAAGTTATATGATCAACTTGATAGATGCAGAAAAGCATTTGACAGAATTAAACTCTAAACAAATTGGGTATTGAAGGAACATACATCAACATAATAAAGGCCAAATATAACAAGTTCACAGCTAACATTATACTCAGTGATGAGAGGTTGAAAGCATTTCCTCTAAGGTCAGAAACAAAACACAGATGTCCATTCTCATCATTTCTATTCAACATAATACTGGAAGTTCTAACCAGAGCAATCAGGCAAGAAAAAGAAATAAAAAGCACGAACTTCTATGTAAAAAAAAAAAAAAAAAAAAAAAAAACCCTAAAGGTTTTGCATATTGTATTGCGTGTTCACCAACCAAAATCCAGTCTCTTTCCATCACCATTCATCCCCACCTTTACCCTGCTCTACCGCCCCCCACCCCTCTTTCATTCTTGGAATTACCATACAGTTGTCTGTGTCTATGAGTTTTCTTTTTTGCTTAATCACTTCACCTTTTTCACCAAGTCCCCCAACCCCCATTCCTTCTGACAGCTGTCATTCTGTTTTCTG
The DNA here is from genome assembly GCF_021234165.1 of Pteronotus mesoamericanus. Classification (NCBI taxonomy): domain Eukaryota; kingdom Metazoa; phylum Chordata; class Mammalia; order Chiroptera; family Mormoopidae; genus Pteronotus; species Pteronotus mesoamericanus. The sequence continues at coordinate 11,887,870 of NW_026555321.1, forward strand.
TATTTGTGCTTCTTATAATGAAATGATGGTGATCATCATAAGGACCTGGACCAAGGTTGAAACAATGGACTGGTAAATGAAGAGGCCTGTGCCAAGCTATCAAAATGGAAGAACTGATAGAAGTTGATGCATTAGGGTAGGAGGAAGGAATAAAGAGGGGAGAGTAAAAGGGGGTCCAAATTTTCTGCTAGAGAAACTGGAATAATGGTGGTAACAATGATTTTTTTAAGAAGAGGTGTGGGGAAAACTGGAAATAATTTGGTTTAAGGAGAATAGGAATTAGTTTGTTGTGGACTGTTGAGTTGCAAGAGTCAATGTGGATCCAAATTAATTTAGCATTCATAGAGTTGTATAATGAAACTTAGGAGTTATACATCACATTTATAAAAAGTTCGTTGACTATGCTCAGCATCGTGGGTCAGAGTGGAGATGTCAGGCACATATGCTAAATCAGCTTTCTGAGTCAGAGAGGCTTGTCCCACAACCCTCAGACTGCATAGGAATTACCTTATAGTACTGTCCACTCCTAGAGGAGGTAAAGTAGCTCAGACAAAACAAATAATAATCAAACACCCAAATACACTCTATTATAGCTCAAAAACCTTTCCACTTAAAGGACTGTGAGCCAGGTGTTTCTCTTGGCTTTAGACATGGGTTCCTTTTCATGTCAGAAAACATTCTCAAGATTTTTGTACCCTTAGCTCATCCGTCTTGGAGCTCATACCTGACAAATAGCAGTTGACCTTTCTTATCTCTCAGCTTGTGGCTTTCTGTGACTTAATTGGGAAACTTTGCTTGCTATGTTCTAAGTGAGAAGTATAAATTACAAAATACTACATATAGTTATAACATTTAGTATATGATTATAAAATCTGTGCATACATTAATATAGAAATGAACACATAAATGCTTATATAAATGTATATGTATACACACACATCTAAGACAGTATAGTACTTAAATGCACAGGCTTTAGAATTAGGTAGGCTGTACACCTTTCATCTATAAAGTAGAAATAATATCTGCCTCAGAGTTGCTACAAAGATTAAATGATTATAAAATGCTCTTAAATGATTCTGGCATTAAAACAAACAGAAAAAAAAGACTGAAAAAATATATACCCAATTTTTAAAACAGTTATATTTGGGTTGCAGGATTTTGGAAAATTTTGTTTTCTTCTCTATGCTTATCTCTTTTTTTACAGGTTTTCTCTGTCATCCTTTATTAAAAGACAAATTAAAATGAAACTGATATAGTATAATTTTGTTCATAAAATGAATGTCCTAGAATAGTGTTTACCAGTAGGGGAAAATTCATACGTGTCAATTAATAAGTTTTTGAGTTCAAAATTCTCAATCCCTGTATTTCCTAGCGGTAGCAACTCCCTCATGTTCCTTGAAGCCCGTTCTCAACTTTTCCCCTTTAAAGAGGAAAAGCTCAACGGTCCATTATCCTAGGACTGTTGTCACTGAGCCTTGAAGAACTGAGAGGCCATCAGGTTAGAAAATAGATACTCAGTATCTTTATAGATGGCTTCACTTTGCCTTCATTCACATTTTCACCTTCTTACTTCTTCTAAGAAGTAGCCTTTCGTTGATCACAAGGCTAAAAGATGAGTAGCGCTGTCTTTTTTCAAAAACAATTAGAATTTTCTACTAACGTATACTTTCATTAAAACAAATCAGGAGCTACCTTTAGATCAAAGCCAGTTCTTCTTCACTAGAGGACTTACATGTGATCCTAACAAAGGAATAGAGATGGCAAACAAACATAGTTTTACTACATTTATCCAAATATTTGCACCATCTTTCCTCCTTTTTATTCATAATATCAGTCTTAACTCACTGTGTGTAATTTTTCATATTACAAAGCTGAGGAGGTATTACGGCATTTGTTCAAAATCTTTAAGGAACTGTAGGGCTGAGAAAAAACTCTAATCCCTTTGCCCAAATCAGCCTGTGCCTCATTCACCCTGAGGTCCCCGTTAGCCCATGTTACTGGATGATAGAACTGGTTTAATTGTAAACAGAGGAGAAAAGGTGGTCTAATAATCAGCAAACTGGGGCATTCGGCGGCCATATGAGCTTTTTCTTCAGCTTGGTCACTGGATTCCTGTGTCTCTCATCTTACACCCTGTCTTTGTTGGCTTGAACAAGTAACTTTTATAAATTGGCATTAACTTGTTATCTAGCTAGCTTCAGAAAGTTGCTTATTTTATAGGCTCATGAAATTTTGTAGTTAGAGCCCTAGAAGTTCTCCCCTCTCACTTTACAGGGGATGGAGGGTGGGAGGGGGATCAAGGTAAGAGATTTGCCCAAGATAATACAGCTCCTTTAACAAGGAGCCAGGACTATCCATTTTCAGCCATCAAATGTTAATTCTCTCACCAGGAAGTAACATTCAGAGTCACAGTCTGCACGGTCCAGCATACATGCATCCAAGGCCCTGCCAGAACTGTTGTTGCTTAATAATCTAGAGCTTGAACATTTATGAATCCCACTTGGCCAGGTTTGCAAAGCACTTTCAACAGGACTAAATCCTAGAGCACAAATGAGGTTCTCATGGCTGCATCTCTATCTCCTCATCCTTTGAACAGTCTCACTTCATGTCACAGGTGTGATGCCATCATTACCCCTACTTTCAAATCACATAGTTTGAATGATCGTATTTTTAGGGAACATATACCAAAACGGACTCTTATTGGCCCAACTTGGGCCATGTGCCCATGCCTGTGATCAAGAGATAGGACTTTCTACTCCTCCTAGACATTTGGCTACTAGTAAGAATAGAGGGCTCTAACCCTATGGAATCTGTTCCCCATAGGAAGGGAAGATTTTCTTGCTATACATTTGTGTTACTAGAAGTAGGAGAAAGACATACTGGGCAGGCAGAAGCAGCTATCCACTGCAGAGATCAACCAGACTACATATGCAGTAATTTTTAATTTGATGGTGGACATTGTGGATGTGACAACGTTAAAACTTTGGATATCTTTGTCTTCCTTAAGAGAGGGGCGAATTTTGATCTTGCAAGCATTTAGTTTTCTAGAAGATGAACTGCAAGTTCAGGTTTTGGTTTCAGGCTTTGTTAGGACAAATCTAGAGTGGTCCCTATTCTAGGACTGCAGTAGTTCTGCTAAGGCAGTGATTTTTCAACCGGTGAGCTACAAGAAGCACATTGATGTGCTGTAGGAATTTTCAAAACATGGAATACCTGACTACTTAGGGGCACTGACCTCTTTTCCCTTAGATTGTCAAATAGAAAAATGACAACAGCCAACACAACGCTAGCCGTTGGTATGAACGAATCAAAATGATACCTATTTTTGTCAGATTGCCAAAAATACTTGTTTTTGTTGTCTCACAGAATTTTAGCGCTGCAGAATTTTAGTGCACCATGAGATGAAAAGGGTTGAAAATCACTGTTCTATTGCTTTTGGGGGTCTCAGCCAAATCTTGCAAGTGTTCAACAAGATCTCTTTTCTCTGGTTGGTCGGAATTCCAACCTCTCCTGGCAGTGTGCGGCCTTCTGAAACTCTTTTCTGCCCACAGAATACTGTTTGGGGTAGCTTTATGTATGCTGTGGAATCTGTCCCCCATAGTTAAGAAAGATTAATATTCAGCTTACAGTTTGGCTAAAGGCTCCAGGGAACCACCATGTGATTTTCTGGAGGTCTCTCTTTGTGCACTTCTTCAATACCCTGCTGCACAAATTCCTGCCATATCTGTCCCCCCAGATCTCAGCTTCCTCCACCCAGCTGCTCTCTGTTTGGTCTCCACTTCCCTGAGCTGCGGTTTGAAAAGTGTCCCTAGGCAGGAAGCCAAGGTAAATGTGGAGCTTATCTCCTCTGTGTCCCTCCTCTCGAGGATCGCAGGCATGCACTGTCTGTTGTCCAGCGCCCGAAACTGTTGCTTCAAAAGCTTGTCCAGGTATTATAATTGCTTATGTCCATTTATCCATTAGAGCCTGTTATAAAACTGTTCTTGCGATACTGCAACTGAAACACAAAGAGATTTGATCACTCCCCAAGCTTGGCTCTATAAACAAGGCTACTTCTTGTTCACAGAAAATTTCCTAAAAATACGGAGGAAAAGTTCAGGCCTCTTTTAAATGAGTTATGAGAGCTGGTAACTTAATCCGCAGTGAATCCTTTGTGAAAAGCAATAATCCTTTCCTAAGTTGTCTATAGCTCTGTAAATTCTAATGTGTATTTATCTCCTTATTTTCTTTTACTTGAAGTACAGTCATGTGTCGAAACAGTTTTGGAGTAAGAAAAAGAAAAATAGACTTAAGAAGATCTGAGTTTGAATTCCAGCAGAGCTCGAATCTCTGGGCTTGATGGAGATTGTATATAAAGCAGAGTAAAAATATCAATTTCTCAGGGTTGTTATGATGATGCTGAGAAAACTTTTCAAACTCTTGTTACTTTCTATCAGTAGTAGTACAAGGGACAAAGCAAATTTAGAATTAGATGACATTTAAGCATATTCTTTGAAATAGCTTTTCTCTTTCTTTTTTTTTGTAGAGCTAAATATAATATTAATAAATTCTTTGAGAAGTGTTTCCATATGACAAAGCAACCACATCTAAAATTATTATTAAAAAGAAAAACAATGTGTGCTCCTTTAAAATATATCTGTTAGCACGTGGCTTCGCCTTATAGAAGTTTGCATTACTTTTCTTTCTTTTCTGTTAATCCCTGAGTCATAAAATCTGAGCTTATATAAAAGAGAAGAAAAGCAGAGGGGGGGAAAGAATTCATGTATTTGAGTTTTATATCTCGACTGTTTAACAGTTTCATAATACAGGTTTATAACCTGTTGAGAACAATAGACTAACTATTTTAAGCACATTAGCTTTGCTAAAGATTAACTTTTTACATGCCTGGCAAGTGTGGTGAAATTTAAGCTTTGAGGTTAAGAGAGAGAAATATTTTCCATCACTGCCTGTGTTATGAATTTTTAGTAAGACATTAACACCTATCCCCAGTGTGTTACATTCATTTGCAATCAGTGTGATTCAAGATTTTATCTTAGTGCATATACAGGGCAGGGCAAAGGTAAGCTTACAGGTGTGAGTACTCAAAACACAGAATTTATTCTTGTATTATTATTTGTTATCGTATTATTTTCCATACGAAAAACTGCAAACCTACTTTTGCACCACCCTGTGCTCTTAGAAGAAAGTGAAATAAGTAGCTCTTGCTAAACAAAAACTTCATCTTAGCCTCATTTTACTTTGCATTTCTGTTTGTGTTCATTTGATTGGGTGCATGCCCTGTATATCCCTTTTCTACTTAAAATAGTTAAATTACTTTGGCTAATTAAGAAGACGTTTTTCTTTGTTTCTTTGATTTCCCATCTGAAATGCATGATAAGGTGACTACGTGTTTGTAGCTCTGAAAGCCTGGTGTTTGTTTATTGTTATTTCCAGCTGCCTTGTCTGTATTCATAGAGAGCTTATCAAAGGTCTGGGTGGCCTATGCTAGAGTCACCCCAGCAAGTGTGGGAAGAGCAGATACCTTTGTGTGCTCATTCAGGCAGCCAGGAGTCATGGCTGGCCTCCAAGGTGTCAGCAGAGGACCTGGAGTGCTCGGGCTGTTCGGGAGGTCAGATGCTAGAAAAATTACCAGGGAGGCTGCCCTTCAGGGTATCCACTTGATCTCAGAATGGATCATCAGATTGAGGCAAAAGGCTTGGTGTGGACTTGAGTTTACATACACCTTCGCTCTTTCCAGCATGTTTGCACATATATTATCTCTCCAGATCATGGGAAAAGAGCAGCCAGAGGTCTCCCTTTGGTTTATGACAGCCGATATCTCACACCAACGAGGCTTGTTTGAAAATTAACAGTCTAGACTTTGATCTTTGCTGGGTTTTCCAACTTTTTTTTTAAGTCATAGAATCCTTTCTTTAAAGGAATATTCATCTGACACCCAATACATAAAACAAGCGAATGCTTTAGTACACACTTGAATGGGAGGGTCCGAAGTCTTTCCCTCTTAGGTTTTATCTTCTTCTTTGTCCCTGAGGAGGCCCCTCGGCCCCTCAAGGCTCCTTGGAGCACAGTTTGAAAAGCAAAGCAGACTAGGATGTCTGTTGGCCCACAGACATTACCGCTCCTGAAATCCTGTATTGCTTTCAGTGGGTGTCTTGCATTTCCTGTTACATTTTTTCATGTCTGCATTTTTCACAGTGATGGATGAGACATTCTGGTACAGTAGTAAAGCCCCCTGGTCATCATTCAGTCAAACTATGTGATTTGAGCATGTCATTTGATTTGCGACTTTGGCTCCCCTCTGTCTGTAAAAGGGAGATGGTCCAACAGGCATGGAAAATGCCAAGATCTTTAGCTAGAAGACACTGCATCAAGGAGATTGGGCTTATAGGAGCTGTTGATCTCTGGCTCATGCCAGTAGACATATCCCTGGATCACTTTGGGGGCAGCTTCTCTGTCTGTTTGGTTGTGGTCAGGGTAGGGTCAGCAAAACAGAAGCCCATCAGTGAATGCAGAAGAAATGCTTGTTGTGGCTGAATTTCCCCTACAGGAATTCAGCATTGCATGCGCTTACCATCTTGAGGCTTCCTCTTCGATACATTGGGCTAAATACCTGTTTTAATTAACACCATAAATACTTAATCTGGTGGCATATAAAGAACACTGAGTTAGGAGTTGAAGGATCCCATGTTGCGCTGGCACTAGCTTGTACTGCCTCAAGACAGCCAGCTTTGCACAGGTCTTCCCAGCTCTGCATGAAGTAGCTTCATGCTGGTGGTTTGAAATGGCTATGGGGGGATTATTTACACATGAAAAGAAGCAAATGCTGTAAGTTGGGACTTTTCTTTTTTTTAGAGCTGTTTTACCAGCACACCATGAAGAAGTGTTTGAATTATTGATCTAATACTCCTACTAAACATTTTAAGCCTCAGTTTTCTCATCTGTTAAATATGGAAGGCAATACCTGTTCTGCCTGTCTCCCAGATTTGTTATGGAAATCCAAATGTACATGAAAGGACTTCAAAAACAAAAACCGATGTCAGTGGAAGAAGCCACACTATTGTTTCCAGTGTTCATTGTGTAGACGGAAAAAGGACATGATGAGCACAAACTAAATATATTTTTTCCTTCAATAAACAGATAGAATGAGCATCACTCATATGAGATCTTGAAAATACAATGTTATATGTGCTTGTAAAGAATCATAAATATCAAACGTATGTTGAACTACCTTGAAGTGTATTTAATGCCATTCTTTTACATGAAGCTATAGACTAGCAAAAGGCAAATGCCTTCAGCATTTCCAAGGCTTAGGACCTCTGAGGACTGAAGGTTTTCTGTTGGGCATCAGCTTCCAAAGTGCCCTCATTCCAGCCTGAGGATGCTTCTGCTGACTTTGCTGTGACACAGCTCACGCGGGGAACTAGCACTCACTTTCTCCTTAAGGAAGGGGCAAGAAGCTAGACAGTCCCCAACTGTGGGCAACACTCATGTATCCACTCCGGCATCTGGATGAAAGGGTGGCCATGGATAATCCTGGCACTGTTGGCAATTCCTACAGGCGCTTTCCCATTAGTAAACCGAAAAGAAAATCCCCAAATAAAGCAGGCTACAGACAAATGATAATTATTAAGATAATAGCATAAAATCTCTACCAAGTATACTTCAAAGAATGTGATTTTCTTCGCCTTTCAATTGAAGGTATGGTAGGAATCATTATCTTATGCTCCGCAGTTGTACATGCAGGTATAACCTTTGTCTTTTGTGTGGCCCAAGACTGGATGATGTTACCCTTGGCTCTCTAGGGTTCTTGGGTAAAGATATTTTAGATATTTATTTTATTTTGCACTTCAACCTTAAGCTAAATTTATCACTTCGGAATTGTATCTGTATTACATAGAATTTTTAACCTATTTCTCAGAAATGTACTGTACAGGTTAAGAGAATAGACTTAAGAATTAGCACTGTCTCGGACTTTCAGCTCCGTCACCTACTGTTCCCTTGACTTTGTACAAGTTTTTAATCCTCCCTAAGCCTCTGTTTCTTCATCCATCAAATGGGGCTAATAATAGTCTTTCTTTCCTGGGGCTCTTTTGAAAATTATATGCAAACACAGACCTCAATTAATGTCAAGTCATTAGCCTCTTTAAAGAGTGAGTCAAATGGTAACATGGCCTAAATTCAAGTGATGACTTCATTTAGGATCTTGAGCAGCAACATTGTGTAGTGAAGCTGGAGCCAGAATGGTCGAAGCTAAAATTAAGCCATCTCTCAGCTTATGGAACCCTGGGATCCAGCCTGAATTTGTCACAAGCAAAACTAGCATTGAGGAGATATGGTGCATTATATCTGGTGAGATTCCCTAGCCCTCCCTCTCAGTATCCATTTTGGCTCTGGAGGGCTTTTCCCAGGCCAGTGGGGCCACTAAAGAATATTCTGGAATAGTAGAGCATTGTTCCTCCCAGGTAGTCCCTCTGTGGATTATTACCTATGCTAAACAGTGCATTTTATAATGGACAATCCGCTCCTTGCTCTTCTTTGTGCACACTCGTGTGCACATGTCACAAACACACTGCCCTGGTCATCTTGACACTCTGCCACCATAGAGCCAGCGGCAATGGAGCCCAAGTGAGAACCCAGAGCATTGCGAAGTAATGGAGCGAGCCAGAAAAAAAGAGTCATCCATGCATTTTCTTTTTCAAAATAAAGATTTCAGGACAGAGGTGTACCAACAGCGAGATGATGGGAATGGTCTGCCTCAGGCACTGCAGACAATGAAGAAGCACATTGTCTGCAGAGAATTTTTAAAAAATAATAAAACCTACAAAAAGTAAATTGGCTTTTTGTTATCATCCTGCCCTATTTTAAACGATCTCGGTAATAAAACACTCCACCTGAAAAATATGTTCTGTTGACCTAAGTTCTAAACAGTTGCCACAGTCACTGTTGAGCTTTAGTAATACATTTCAACTACAAATTAGCATGTTTTATTACTTATTTTTTTAAAAGAGATCTTTACGTTTTTTTTAAATATTTTATTTATTTATTTTAAGAGAGGGAGAAAGAGAGAGAGAGAAATATCAATGTGTGGTTGCATTTCACGTGCCCCCTGCTGGGGACCTGGCCTGCAACCCAGGCTTGCACCCTACAATCGAACCAGTGACCCTTTGGTTCGCAGGCTGACACTCAGTCCAATGAGCCACACCAGCTAGGGCTTATTTTCTAATAAACGTAAATTCACATACAAGTTAATCTGGAGAATTCCCAGTTGTCCAGTTGTCCCCAGCACTTAGGACTCAGCTGCACACGTTCGTTTCCCACATTTCCTTGTTAGTTTGCAGAATTAGTTCCGGAAGGTTTGCATGATGTCTAGTGTTTTGAGTACAGTTTGTGCCTCCAACCCTTGGGGCGCTACATAGGTAGCATTTAAATAGATTCAAAACAAACAATGATAGCTAATGGTTGTACAGCCAAAGAAACAGAGCTTGAGTCAATGCTTCAGTTCTGTCATACTATACGACCTGGAATTTTTATAATATGTGTTTTAAATTTAAAACAGTCAAACAGAGTGTGCACTGTGGGGTGAAATATTTTTGTTTGGTAAGTGCAAAGTTTAGTTAAACATGGAATATGTTTGTTTTATCTTATGATTGTTGTTGAAAATATGCTGTTTAGAGGAGGGGAGTGTTAAACGCGACCCAGCCTGGGACAAAATACTGCTCCAGCATCACGTTCAAACAGATAGACCTCTATCTTCTAAGATCTTACAATAGAAATTAATTTTACTATTCTCTTCTCATCCTTCCTCTCTGAAGTTGTTTCCAAAATGCAAAATTCCTTGCTGTGGTAGCCATGTGAGATAAAAGGCACTTTGAAGCCACTAGAGGCCTGAATTCAAACCTCATCTCTCGAACTCACCAGCTAGCAGGCCTGGGGTGCAATGCTTAATCTCTATTTATTCTTTTTCAAAAGAGAGTTTTTCAATTTTTCACTTATAGTTGACATACAATATTATATTAGTTTCAGGTGCACAACATAGAGATTAGACATTTATATAAATTATGAGGTGATCACCCCAGTAAGTCTAGTCCCCACCCATCTAACAGTATACATAGTTATTACAATATTATTGACTGTATTCCTATGTTGTAATTTACATCCCCTTGACTGTTCGTTCATTGAATTCGTTATGGTGACGTCGGTTCGCAAAGCCATACCAGTTCCAAAACCCCATGACAGGGTCATGGTAATTAAATCAAACGTAGTATGCCAAGTTCTGCCATTGTGTCTCCTGTGGTAGATAGGGTGTTAGTTCCCTCCTCTCTATCCACCTTTCTCCTTCTCCTTTCTGCATTGGCATTTGTCTGTCTGCCAGCGCTCTTGCCTGTAAAGGATTATGATGGGTGGGAAGTAATCTCTATGTCATATCTTCAGTGCTCAATGCACTCAACAACTAAAACATGATCACTATTTATAATCTGATCTTTCCCCTCTGAACCTTCCAAATTCCACTTTATTTTTTTTCCAGTACAAATAACACCCCTTTTTTATTACAAAATCTTTTTTTCTTATTGTTCAAGTACAGTTATCTCCATTTTCCCGCCACCATTTCCCCCCACCCCTCCACTTTAAAATGCAAAGGTTGAATGAGGGAACTTGTTTGAATTACCAGTCCAGGTCTGGGTGAGTGCAGTCACCGTACATACAAAGTGGGAAGTGCATGTCCATTGTGAGCTCAGGTGTGCAAGAATTTTCTATTCTTCTTCGACATTGCCAGGCAATAGTGTAGTCACAGTGGCCTTCAACAGTGCGTTGAGTTATAGCTTTTACTGACTCCTGCAGTAAAGGACAGACATACATGGAAAAAAGGAAAAGAAACAAGATACCAATCTTGAAACAGTTTCCTTCATTTTTGTGGATCGCTTAATATTATGCTAATAGTGGCTCCCAAAAGAGCATTTTCAACTTTTCCTCAACCATTTCGTACCCTCCTTCTGTGAAATTACAACATTGTGTCTAATCTTTGGTTTATACCTAACATTAGGTTTTCTGGTAACTCATGCCTTATTAGTGGTACACTGCCTTTGGCGTACCTTACAGGAGTTGTATAAGGATCAAATTAAATAACGTATAGAGAAGATTTCATGAATCACTTAAGAAATTACATATGGTAAACATTATTATTATCTTGTATCAGGGATCAGTAAACTATGACCTACTGACCAAGTCCAGCTTTCCAGCTGTTTTTGAGCTAGCCTGGGGCTATTCTAGCCCTTTTAAGGATTTTGGCTTAAAGTATGTCTTGTGTGTAACAACCTCCATGTATTGAGCCTCAGGCTATGCTGCCGATGCAAGTGCTCATCCACCATTTGGATCCAGGGCAATTACAGTTTATTTATTTGCTCACCATTCACTCATCTTGTTTATCATACCCCTTTGGGATTTCTTGTAAGCCCAGGGAACTTCAAACATTTTGCTGGTTGTAATCTAGTCGAATTGCTGAGGAAAGTCTTTCAAAATACCAAACAAAAGTGGAAATCTTCAAAGCATGTTACGTGCCCTAGTATTCCAATTGCAGATGAGAAAACAGGAACTCACAACTTATCAACTGTCTCTCAGCTGCCAATGGCATAGCATGGCTCGAACACCCTGGTCAAGTCTGAGCCCAACCCAGAGGCTAGCTCTCTATCCTATACAGTAACCTGATACATCAAGCCTGAGTAGTGGTATCTATCCCCTGGGATGAAATAAACCTGTTAATCCCAGTGTGGTGAATAAAGACCATAGGTTCTCCTCCCTTGGTTGCAGTTTGCACTGTAATCTTTATTATGTGAAGGTGTTTTTTACCATTTCTCTCTCTAAATTGACCAAGTGTTTAACCGCCGCTCTGACCCCGAAATCTTCCTTAATGTTGTCCCACGTGCAAATGCTCACTGCCTCTTCGGTGTCTTCATTGAGCCCTTACCCTTTCTAGTTGTTCTGGAATAGTTCCATGCCCTTCCTCCCAAAAAGCTGAAAGTTCTTTGAAGGTGAGGAGTCCATGTCTGAGTCCGTTATATATCCTTAGTCCCTACCTCAGTTTCTGGCAAACAACTGGTGCTCAGTACATATTTGCAGTGTGGTATAGCCACAGGAAAAAGAGGTATGAAACCAAAGACCTGATAAACAGCAATACAAATGACTTCCAGACCCTTAAAGAAATCAGAGTACACAGGCTTTTAGGAAGTAAAGAGACTGGTGGGCAAATATACGGGTGAAGAAGCAAGCAGTAGAGGGTGGCCTTAGCTTCTCACTCTCTCCATTGCAGCCTCTTGGTCATGACTTTCTCCAAGCCTGGGAGTTAAGGTGAAATGGAAGAGGAACTCTGGCTTGCTCAGTTCACCCGGCTCTAGTCTAGATTGGCAATTATGTCCAAGTCCAAGTCACCAGCAGATATGATAATGGCTGCAGTTAGGACCATATGGATTGAGCCAGCTGTGACTCAAGGGTAATCAATCCAATATGTCTCATTGGTCCATTGTGCATTTCTGTACTGCCAGAAACAGGAACTGGATTAAGTTGTCTTTTGGGGCTAACATCTACATTGTCTGACACATCTGAATTAGAGTGAGACTCTGTAGGTATAATTCTGTGATCTGGTTTTCAAAGAACATGTCCCATTTTAAGTGTTTCATCCCACTTTAATTTTACCTATACTCGTCAGTAACATTTTGCTTTTTTGTTTGGAAAAAGCAATAATCTTCAATATGCAAATAATATGTAGCTAGCTCAACTGATTAATAATTGAAGTAATCAAGTAAACAAATAAGTCTGACCCCTCCAATGCATGTGGACTTATTAGCCAATAAATGTGGTTTAGGTCAAAATATCCCTCATTAGAACTTACTTCCCTCTCTTCTAAAATTACCAAGTATGACCAAGGTACTCTAAGGTTCCTTACATTGCTTTGCCAATACACTGAGATTGCTGATGAGGAGAAAAATGTACTCTAAATGAATTTTTATTTCTCATGAGTTTCCAGATCCCATATAAAAATAAGTCACCACTAAGGAGAAAATAGAAGGCATAAGATGTATAAGATGTGTTATTAGATAAGGCTCCTGTAAGTGTACCATGTAATATTTAAGCTTTTAAAGTACAAACTCTTAAAAATAAAATTAATAAGAAAAGCAAATTAATTTTTCTAGGTGATAGAGATTATCTATATGATAATTAATCATCTTGTTTACAATTGCCACATTTCTTTGTGATTCCCCAAGTAACAATCAGTTTATAATAAGGACTATTAATGGATTTGCTCTTTACCAAGTATCTTATCTACAGCCTCAGGAGTAAACAGTCCAGGGACCTTACAAAGCAGACACATTACTAATGTTGTTTAAGCAGTTCTAGTAGGTTGAAAAGCTTTCATTTGTTTTTATAAAGTCCAGTGACACCAAGTTGGATGGAAACTCTGTGGCATTCATCATTTCCACTGTGCAGAGTGTCAGCTTCCAAACATGGGCAGAGAGTGCGCCTGCTCTGCCTGCCGCCTGTTCCTGTGCACCTCCAAGCACACCCCGGTTCCCAGGGAGTGAACTTGATGTGTGGCTCTTTGAGGGCCTGGCGCACTCTTTCAGGTGACTGACTCTTGGTGAAGAAGTCAGGAAATAATGCTCGGTAAAAACTGGTCAGGCTAATAAATGTGACAGGTAATTGATTTTTTAAATAAATATGGGGCTTAGAAATATGATTTTTAAGTGAGGGAATTTACCTCTAATTTGCTAGAAATGGAAAATCCTTCGCTTCTGGCATATTCTATACAGATGTGGAAATAAGATATTAGAGTGAATAAAATTAGGAAAAATGGATGTGTTGGTATGGAAAATCTTAGTGTTTATACATAGACATACAAATGAGCTACTGTCTCACTACAAAGTGATATAATTTGTTTATATTGTTATTTCTCTGTAGCAACACCAATGATTTTTTTAATATTTAAAATATCACCAGAGAAGGAGCTTTTCAAGGTCTGCTTTTTCATTGTTTATTATAAAAGATATAACCTGCAGTGGCTGATTATTTGCTTACTTTCACCTTTGTAATTTGTCCTGTGAACACTCTCAGAAGCCCTTTCCCTGGGAAGCGTGTAAGTCACATCATATTATTATGTCTCATTTTCAGGCAGGTGACGGAGCAGCCAGATTTAGGGTCTGGAATCAGGACTAGGTTTGAATTCTGATTTGCTTACTAGATAAATAATGGGGAACAAGTTATTTCACCTTTTTAAATCTCAGTTTTGTGGGAAGTTCTATCTTGAAGGTTCTCATTAAGTGTTAGCTATTATTACTAAAATACAAAGTGCCTGACACACAAGGAGACATTTAGAAAAGGTGATTTGTTTCCATCCTGAACCATTACACGATCGTGCTTTGGTTGGCATGATCAAGTTTTCACTACAATAATACTTCAGATGGCTGTGTTACATCAGGATACTGTTGGGAACGCTTCGCTGTAACTGATCGTTGATACATGTCTCTTCACATTTTACTCATGCTCCTCTGTTACCATTTCCAAAACTTCCCTCTGTCTCCCTGGGTTATTTTTTCTACACCATAAGCATTTCAAATATTGCTTTGCCAAGTAACCCTAAATAAATAATCATTTGCAGTAAGAGAACAAGGCCTTTACGACTGAACCCAGCATCTATTTTGTTTCAATAAGGCTTAAGTGGAATTTTTGTGTTCTGCAATTCAAGCAGTTATTCTGGATACATGGTTTGAAACTTGTGTTACTTTCCTGGCTCCCTCGATTTTTAGTAACAAAATAGACAGTTAGGGATTTATAGAAAGAACAGAAAATAATCTCAAATTATTTAAGGGTATTTATGTATGTTAGAAGAAAGAATGATGCCACATTTTCCTGATTTCTTTATTCTTAGCCTAGATATTCAGACTTCTCTGCTAGCAAAATGAATGTGCATGATTTTTCTGGAAATTCTAAAATTTATTACTTTTAATTAGTGAACTTCAAATGTCAAGACACCAATTTATTTCTTGTGTTTAAATTGTATTAAGGATTTAAGCCCTGGCCAGGTTGTTCAGTTGGTTGGAGTGTCATCCTGGAAACCTAAAAGGTTAGGAGTTCAATTCCCAGTCAGGGCACATAACCTAGGCTGCAGGTTCAATTCCAGGGTAGGGCAATACAGGAGGCAGCTGATTGAGGTTTCTCTCTCTCAGTCTCTCTGTCTCTCTCTCTCCCCCTCCCGCCCCTCCCTTGTCCCCTCCCCAATCCCACCAGCCTCTTTCTCAAAAATCAATAAAAACATATCCTTGGGCGAGGATTAAAAAATAATGACAATAAAAATAAATTGTATTAAGGACTCTTAAGAAACATCTCATCCAGCAAGCTCACCACCTAGTTGTCAAAACATCATTTCTGTTTGTATATCTTTTTCAGACAATTTTCAAAAGGTGCTTGAAAACTTTTCTTTCTTTTTTCTTTTTATTTCTCCTTTTTTTTAACTTTAGAGAAAACTGTTTAATCTCTTTTACGCTTGAACTTCACTGCGGTTTGGTCAAACCCCGTACAAATGAATGCCTTATGGACGAAGCACTTTCAGCCACTGAACACGCAGGCTCGGATAGATTACTTAATGTTCACCAAGTGCCCACAAGGCTTTAGGCACATTCAGCCTGCTCAGGCATCCTGTGTGTGGCATGAGTTGAATTCTACCCGATTTCTTCTTGGATGAGGGAATGTTGGAGTGGCCTTAAAAACTGAGTTAATACATTCTCTGAAGAAGCCTTTAAGAGTCGTGGGGGTATTTGCCTTACATGTGGCAATGGCTTACACTGTCTTTGGACTCTTAAATGTCTGCAGCTGGCTCTCACTGGATGGAATTCTGAAGCAATTTAAGATCCAAAGTGGCCCTTGACTTACTCACCGCAAGGAAATATGACTTGCTCACCCCTGATTTATTTCCCACCACCATCATACTTCAGAAGGTCCATCTCCTCAATAAGTGATCATTCAAAAATAGTATCAACTGCTCTAAAAATTAAGACACGCCCTACACCATAAGAAACAAAACTTGTTAACTTGGGAGCTTCTCCTTCATTTTCTCACTGGCTGCCCTAGGCCCAGCTGCACCCAAAATAGCTCCACTCTTAGATTTTTAACTGTTGCATCTATTATTTCCCAAGAAAGGCCCAAAAGTGTTAAAATAACAACAGAGTGGGCCATAAATTATTATCAACTTTGGTGTCAGATGGTCCTAGTTCACATCTCATAGTGACCTAGGGCAATTGCAATCTCTTTAAACTGCATACTCAGCACTTGTTAAAGCAGGGTAATTATAACACTCATCTTTGTAAAAATTGAATTCATTTATTCACTCTAAAGGTATCGAGTGCCAGCTCTGTGCCTGGTATGTTTCTAGGTACTGGAGATATAACAGCGAACAAAAGAGAAGAAAACCTCAGCTTTCAGGAAGCTTACAATCTAGTGGATGAGAAGCAGTAAAAGAAATACATAAGAAAAATGTTGGATGTTAGACTGCGATGAGTGCTTTGGAGAGAACAAGAAAAAGGGAATGGGGAGATGCAATTTGAAACCGATTGGCCTGAGAAGGCGTCCTTGAGAAGGTGATGGGAATGCTTGTGACATCTAAAAGAAGAGAGTTGCCTGCCTAGGGGATGTATTGCAAAGGCTTCATGTCCGAGGAATGGCAGAAGTTTCTGGAGACTAGATGGGATGGATGGTGAGGGGTAGGAGCAGGAGGCGAGGCCAGAGAGATGAGGAGTAGAGAAGGGAGTGGGGCAATGGATGTATTGCTGTGCAGGCTTTGGAAGGAACTTTGCCTTTTAAAATGGGACCCACAAAAAGGCTGTAAGGAGAGGACGACAAGATCTTAGTCCTGTTTTAAAAGGATCAGTGTGACCACTGTGTTGAAAATTAATGAGGTATGATATGTAAAGCATTTAGCATAGTGCAGGGCTAAATCATAAACATTTGGTAATGGTCTTTATTATTATTATTATTATTATTAATTATTCTTGGTGGTGATATCACCATCCTCATCATTATTTATTTTGATGCTAATACTTTCTCTGTTTCCTTAATCATCAGGAGACAAATGCAAGAATGCAGGCTGTTAGTATTAGATTTGGGGCCATCTGTCATCTTGTACCTTCAAGTTAAATCATCAAGAGGTGTTGGCACCAGCAAATTCAATAACTGGGGCATTTTGCTCAAAGCATCGTCAGCTGTGTGGCTCAAGCCCCAGCACTGCAGCCCCCCTGCCTGAGCTTCAGCAGCAGCTCTCGCGGTTTATTAGCTCAGGCGGACACATCTTGATATAAGGAGCTACCAGTGGTGCAGAAACCATATGGGAAGTTTTTCTCTGACAACGGTATTTTTTTGTACCCCTTTATTTCTGGTCCTAGCTTTTTTTCTTGGGTCTGCTGTCCTTGGTTTTGCTTTCTTAATAAACGGTACTCAGGCAGTGGGTGAGAATCGTGACAACAGCGCCTTGATCTTACGTGGCGCTTTCCTTTTCAGAATATCAAAATGCTTCCTGCCCCTTCTTGCTGTTCCCTGGCTCTGCTGGCACTTCTAGGCATTGCGTTGAACACATTAGTCACGTTATTATCCAGGCCTTGACAATCTCTCCAGTTTGGTCTGTGTTATATACATCGACAGAAACTATGCAGTGACTCTTTGGAAAGCTAGGATGGCTGTGCAGTGATTGTGGTGTGTTTTTTTTCCAAAACAGCAGTAGTGGTGGCATTTATAATAATCAGATTTTAAGGAGTCATGGATCCCCATTGGGTGGCCTTAAATCTATTGACCTTCCTATACCCCTTCACAGGTATACACACATACACCGTACACAGGCACACACCACTCACACAACACACAGCACACACACAAGCAGCCTGCAGATGTGCTTTATTTTACTTGCACCCAGTTTTTTCAAAATTCTAAATTTGTTGACAACGCATTATAAAAATACGGGTTTTTACTTCTTC
Organism: Pteronotus mesoamericanus; assembly: GCF_021234165.1. Taxonomy (NCBI): domain Eukaryota; kingdom Metazoa; phylum Chordata; class Mammalia; order Chiroptera; family Mormoopidae; genus Pteronotus; species Pteronotus mesoamericanus. The sequence continues at coordinate 11,905,878 of NW_026555321.1, forward strand.
AAAAATCAGAACACTTGGCATTCCTCCACCCCAATTTCTCCATGGCAACCATCAGCTGGCGCTGTAGGCACCAACCCAGTGGTGTTCAACCTGATTGCACAATAGAATCACATGAGGCACTTTCGCAAAACTACCGATGCCCAAGCCCCACAGCAGACCAATTAAACCACCGTTTTCAACAGCAGCAGTAGCAGCAAATGTTTACTGAGTTCAGCTGATTTTGTCCAAGAATGTGCCCTGGAAAGAAAGCTGAAATGTAAAATATATTCATGTTGGGGGCACAGAACATGTATGAAAATGATGATACACAACCATACAAGATATAAGATAAGCTTTGTACCAAGTGAGGTAAATAAATCAGTGGTTCTAGCTTTGCTCTCTATTCGAACTACCCCGGGAGATTGCAGGGGGTGGAGGTTTGAAAAATCCTGATGCCCAGGTTGCATCCAAGACCAATTAAAAGGAAATGGAGAAGGGGAAAAGGAACTAGGTATCCCATATTTTTGAAAGCTGGGATTCCAGTGCACAGAAACATAGCAGAACCAGGGATACAGAGCAGCGCTTCTCAGACTTTAAGATGCATATGCATCGCCTGGGCTCTTGTTAAAGTTCTGCTGCTGATGCAGCTGGTCTGGGTTGGGGCCTGAGGTTCTGCATTTCTAACAAGTTCCCAGGTTCCCTGGTTCTCTTAGGGGGCTACATTTTGTGTTGTGAGGACGTGGGGAATAAGCTGTGCTACATTTTAGCCCTGTGACGCTTGGACAATTCTGTGTATCACTCTGAACAGCAGTGTTTGGGACTATAAAATGGGCACAACGATCCCCCCTATCCCCTTGAAGTGCTATTAGGATTAAATGCAATAATAAACATGTACAATGTACCTAGCAGATATTTAATAAATGCTGTTTTTGTTGCTGAAATTGAGAAGAAATGAGGATGATTTAGGAAGGTACACAGGATCGTGTCTTTAGTGGTCTTTGAAATTAGGCCCCTTATTTGGGTAGAAAGAACAGATTGTTCTGGTGTCCTTTGCAACCAGTGGTTGAGTTCCACATGTAATCCTCAAGACATTTACTTTTCATTTTAATTTCCTTTCCATCTTTATGCAAAATTGCTGCCAAATAATAAGACTTTTTAAATGGATAAATTACAGTTGGTTTTCTCTGTTCCTGCAACCCCTCCGGTAGAAACACCAGTGAGCTGTCAAGTGGCCAGGAGGCGGAAGCAGAAAGAATGGACAGGGAAAGCCAAGGTCCTACTGAGGGTGTGGCTGTCCCTTTGTTAGCTGGGCAAAGAAGGCAACTCAACTGAAAATTTCATTTCAAAAATTGAATACCTTCCAGTTCTGCATCATGTCAATGTTTCCAGAGTCAGAAATGAGAGAAGATTATAGAAAAGTTCATGCATAATTAAAGGAATAAGAAAATTGTCTAGGTTTCTACTGACAGAAGCTATGGTGGTTTAAAACATGGTCAAATTTTTTGACCCTCTCCCAATAAGAGGTAGGAGTGTATGTCCCCCACCCCTTGACTCTGGGAGAGCTGACGACCCCTTTGACCAATAGTGTATGGTGAAAGAGACACTGTGTGACTTCTGAGGCTGAGTCATAAAAGGCCACGCTGCTTCCCTTTTGTTCTCCAGAACACTTGCCCCTGGGTCCTGAGCCAACATCCACTAATTCCAGCTACCCTGAATCTGCCACATCTGTGTACTCCTGGAAATAATCCCGGCTGAACTCAGCCTTCCCGTCATCCCTGCCCAGGTGTCCTGAATGTGACTACTGCTAGACCAGCCCAGCCACCAGCTGCATGTCATTGTTATCTTTGGTTAACACCACGAGAAAGCCAAAGAGTCACCCAATAGAGATCTGCTTGAATTCCCAGGCCACAAAATTGAGACAAGTAACAAAACGGTTGTTTAAGCAATTACATTTTGGGGTGATTTGCTTCCCAGTAATAGATAACTGGAGAAAAATAAGGTTTAATATTTGTTTTTGTGTAAGTCATCTTAATATTAAATTTTATTTGTGTATGTTATGGAAGTCAGGAGAGCATAAAGAATATTCACTCAGGAGTCAAAAGATCTGGGTTCTTGTATTGATGTCATTTCTTCCTAAATTCATCAGTAAAAGCATCTGATCTCAATAAAATAGTAAGATAATTTTTTGGAGGGAGGGTTGACCGGCTCTGTGGCTTCTGATCTTATAGAAAACAACCGCGTGAGAATTGACAGGAAAATTCTGGTGTAAAGAGGATAAAGACTCAGTCTAACTCAGATGTTAAAATACACTATAAAGCACAGGAAATTAAGACAAAGCACCACCAACACAGGAATGCTCAGACAAATTAGCAGAACAGAAGAGAGATCAGATATAATGTAAATATTTATGTGAATTTGGTATATGATAAACATGTCATTCAGAACAATGAGAAAAGGATGGATTATTCTTTAACTAATGTTGGGTCAACTGGTTAGCTATTTGGGGAAAAAAAATAACAAAGCTGAATACATAGCCACTGCTTATGCCAAAGTAAATTCCAAATGAATCAAAGATTCCAACATAAAAACAAACCATGAAAGTACCGGACAAGTTTTTAAAAATAACTCCGGCGTACATAAGGTCTTTCTAAATAAGACACAAAACTCGAAAGCTGTAGAGGACAGATATCTTATGTTTGAGTTTATAATAATTAAACAGTTTTCTATGACAAAAAAATGTGTGTGTGTGTGTGTGTGTATCAACAAAGTTAAATAACAAACACCACACTGGAAAATATATTAGTAACACAAATATGAACCGAAGACTCATTTAACTACTATATACATGACTCTTAGGAATCAATAAGGAAAAAAACCAATAATCCAATGGTGAAATGTGCAAAGCCTTTATTCATTTATTCAAGTATTTATTGAGATTTTACCCAGAGTCAGTCACTGTTTTTTGTGCCAAAGATATATCAACAAATAAAACTATGTTCCTGATCCCATGGAACTCCCATTCTGGCAGGCAGATACAAATGACAAAAAGGAATGAGCAAATGCATTCTTGATTTCAGGGAATGATAAATGCTGCAAAGGAAAGTAAACAAGACAAAGGGATAGAGAATGAGGGGGAGTAGCTGCTAATGTAGGAAATATATAAATATACATTATAATATATACTATAATATATTATAAATATATAATATAATATATATTTAATATATTGAAATATATTCAAATAGCAAAGCATTGCTTGTGCTGCCAAAGGAATAGCAAACAAGTGGTTTAATAAATTATAAGTAGAATTAGTAAAGTTCACCCTGAGCAACACAAGTTTGAACTGGAGGGGTCCACTTATATGCGGTGGTTTTTTTTTCAATATATCCATACAGTACTGTAGGTGTATTTTCTCTCTTATTATTTTCCTAATAACATTTTCTGTTCTCTGGCTTACTTTATTGTATGAATACAGTATGCAATACACACAAATGCAAAATGTGTGTTAATTGTTAATGTTATCGGTAAGACTTCCAGTCAACAGTAGGCTATTAGTAGTTAAGTTTGGAGGAGTCAAAGTTATACACAAATTGCAACTGTGCAGGGCATTCCAGCCCCTAACCCCTACATTGTTCAAGGGCAGCTATACAAGGGAATATGATGAAACCCACGTAGAAGAAGGAAATACATTTGAATCTATCAAGGGTTCAAAATAAGATCCAAACAAAATGAGCACGATAGATTTATAATATGAATCTTCTGTGAAAAAAAAAGGACATACAGACATATTTGCATGTGTGTGCAGGAACATTTCTGGGAGGAAAAGTCAGGCTTTACTGATGTATGGTGGTCACTGTGTGGAGGGAGAATCACTTCCCAGGGTATAGTCTTACATTTTTTTCTTAGCTACACATGTTTTATTTCTGTTCTAACAACAAAAAGAGATAGGAATTCCCTTCCATGCACAAGTTCAAGACTGAGGAAGTCATTTCACCTTTTGCTCCAGATTCCCCCAACTGTGGAAAAAGGAATTTGAATGAAATTATCTCTAAATGTTTCTTTAGGCTCTGAGATTTCAAGCTTGAAATATTGGTACCCTTTCATATATTATTTTCTACTAAGATTTAAAAAAAAACATAATAACAACTAGAAGAAAAACAAACTACGAAATTGATGGAAGGCTATCAGCCTGCTTTCTTAGGTTTCAATCTTTGGCCAGGTGCCCCAAAGTAAATAAGAGCCTTATATTTTGGTTCATTTATTGGCAGTAGTAGATCACTGAGAATAATAGGTAGGTGCTGACATTGTTTAGGAAGAAGCATCTATATATTGCCATCAGGGATAATTTATTATATGGCCTTACCTCCCTCTACCCCATCTTCCAAGAAGAAAGGTTTAGGGCTTCAGCAATCAGAGCCAATCTGTTCCTTTCTGTTTGCATACTCCGTCCTGTCTGCCTCGGCCCTTCTAATGCCTTTGACCATGAACTCACATTGGATTGAATTTTTAATAGTAATATTATTTTAAAGTGGTAGGGTCAGAACTATTTATTGCATAATGATTCAAATTGTTGACTGAATTGTAAAAGCTCCTTTTGAAAATTTAATTAAGCAATGGTCATAGCTCAGAGGTGTTTAAATAGCAAGCAAGAAAGGACTGCCCCTTTTCACATCTCCCTGGAAGGGAGGGGACACTGAAGGGCCTTTGGTGGACAAGTGGCCAATATTCCTGGAGTGTGCTCTCTGAGATCTTAGGGATCCCGCTGAGGCCTGTGCATCAGCTCTTCTTACCACTGGAGCCCACAGGTAGACGTCAAGGAGTCCATAAGCCTCCTAGGAAAGTATGCAGAACAGTGTAAGCACTCAAGAGCACCTTTCTGGAAACTGATCAAAACAACAACCACAAAGATGCCTACATAGACTTTCAAAGGGATGCACGTCCTCAAAACAATTAAGGACCCATTTGCTTTCAAAGTCACAGAACACTCTTTGCCACCACTGGCATCCTACCACAGCGCAGTGCCGGTGACCCGTCAGGCACCTGAGGAAGGGTAGGGGATAGTGACTTGGGTAGCGTGATCTGATGCTGCAGGCTTGAGCTTAAATTCTACCTGTCACCTACTTGTCTTGTTACCTTGGGGATGTTGTTTGGGCAGTCTGAGTCAGTGTTCTCACCTTAAAAACAAACCTAATAGTACCCCACTCCTCTGGATGAGGGCATTGAATAGTGTGCTACTAAGACTATGGTCTTTGAGAAGCAGGCCAGTGGTATTGGCATCTCCTTGTTCGAAATGCTTGATTAGATTTTGTTTTATTTGAGTGGCATCTCCTTGTAAGAAATGCTTGATTAAACTTTGTTTTATTTAAGTTAAACAATAAAAAAAACAAACTTCTTAGCTAAGTGGCTTGCTAATAACAAGGTTTTATAGGAGTTTGGGGTTTGTTTGTTTTTTTTAACTGGATGGAATTATCTGTTAAGTATAAAAAGTCAGAGCAATCAATGATAGAGCAGATAAACCTGTCTTTTCTATCCCTGCATCTGCCAGTGCAACAGTGAGCCCTTGGTGGTGCACTATACTGACCAGCACAGCTCAGAACGTGACAGAGTAACTAGAACCCACATGAAAAATGAAGATCCTTTAGCCTGTGTGCTAGTGTGTCTGCTAAACTAATTATGACTATCCTGTGTGACTGGCCTCAATGTGGCAGCCTCATTTCCATGTACTGCCTTCATTTCCTGTTCAAAGAGCTGCAGGGATGACTCTGGCCTGGAGCCAGCTGGGCAATGTTAGCTGCTGTAGGACTAGGGAATTCTGTCGAGGGAATTTATGAGTGTGTGTGACATTTATGTTAACTGTGTGGACTTTCAGCTAGGCGATCTAAACCTTTGATGTTATTTATAAAGTACAATTTTAAATTAATCCGCACAACCCAGATGAAAAATTTATTAGAAAAAGTGTTTCTTAAGTTGGTCTTCTTTCATGCAAACATGTCCAGAGTGTAGGAATTCGCGGTTCACTTTTACTTTGCGTGAGACTCAGTGAGGCATCCTGTGTTCCTGTTCTCTGTGTTAAGGTAGAAATTTAACTCCTGAAGTCGTCATTAAAGAGAAAATGAACAGTTTCCACAGAGGTATGAATAATTAATGAACAAACTAGAATTCATAAAGAAATGCATTATTACATTTTTTACAATAGCTTTTATTTATCTAGTTGTAAGAGTAAATCAATGCCTAAAGTGGAAATTTGAGGGGGGGTGGAAATAGCATTTAATATTCACTTTTAATTTCACTAGCCAGTGTTTGTAGCTCCTCTTAACATTTTGCAGTGTTTCTCCCAAATCCTTTTCTATGCATATGATGTTCTATGCATATATATGTTTAAAAAGCATGGTAAATTCACATTTTGCATGTTTAGTTTTTCCTCTTTTTATATTTAACATTTTACTGTGGTTATTTCTCACACTGTGAATTTGTAAGCAATCGTTGTAATGGTTGAATGATTACCTTTTTAAAGCATTCCTCCCAGTGTGGAACGTATTGGCTGCTTCTGATTTCATACTAAAGCAAATACTTCTGTAGACATCTGTGCATAAAAATATTAGTTTGCATTTTTGGTGATTTCCTTGGGAGCATTTGTGCTCTCTTGGAGCGAAGGCAAAAACGAAGCTTAGCATCCATTTCTGAGGAAAGAAGTAATTCATTTCAGCCTTGTTAAATTCCTCATATTTATGACACTTTTTTGCTAAAGGAATGACCAGTCCCATTCACATCCCTCTTTAGCCCACAGCCCTGTCCTCTCAAGAACAGCTTTAGCACATTGGACCACCATGCTTGGCCCAAAACAGGTTTTCCTTTCTTTGGGTGTAGAAGATAAGCCAGGATGGCAACTTGCCCACAGCGCTTCAAGACCCTTTTGTAGGCAAAGTTTTGCTCCATAGGACCAGAGAGAATGTTTGTTTTAAAATAAAAAGTTTTTATTGAGGTGAAATTTGTCCCTGTGTTAAAAAGATAACGTTTCTTCTCACGTGCCTGGGCTGGTTCCTTCCCACATGTTTGCTAGCTCTTCTGCAGACACCCAATTTCAATGACCTGAGAAAGACTTTACACCCTGAAAAGAGAGATAAAGGAAACTCAAGACCGTGAGCTCCTTTATCACAGCGATGCACATAGATGCTCACACCATTCTTCATTGTCACTTGCAGGACCCTTTTGTTCCCCTTTCAAAAAGTGTCTTTGTGTTTCTCAGAATGAGCTGGCTCGCTCTCTCCCAGCTGTCGGAAATGCAAGAGAACTTCATGGAAAGCAAGGGTATATATGGTTCCCTGTAAGGTTAGAGGTGAGCTCCCCCTCCCTAGTCACAGTCGCCATCTGCTCTCATGCACCCTGTGCTGCAGACATCATCACAGTGGTTGGCTAGGAAGTGTCTAGCTTATGGGTCTGAAGCTTCTTGTTCCTGGAGAAGTGTCACCCAGTGCCTTGGAAGGATCTTTTCTCTCCTGGCCCTACCCTGACTGATTTACTCTGTGATTTTGAAAGCTCTTTTCTAAGGACTTGTTCTGGGAAAGATTATGACAACTTATAAAGATACATACACGATGTTAACATAAATTAGAAAAGAAAAAAGCAAGAGTGCAAAGGAAAACAAGGATAGACACTAGTAAGGAGCTGAAGATTAGGCTAATATGCAAAACGTATACCGTTATTCATTCAGTAACTTGCTGAGTGCCTAATATTTGCCAAGAACCTTGTGTTAGAACATGTTTTTCAAATTTAGTTGCAACACATTAATGATCCATGAAACCATCTTAGTGAGTGACCACCAATTTTAAGAGAATGGGATATGCAAAGGCTAGAACAGAACAGAATAGAAAACATTAGAGGGCAGTGCACAAAGGGCATTATTTACTAAAATATATATTTGAAATATATGTGTATGTTTGTGTATTGAATCATGGTATAAAGTATTATTCTTAATGTGGCTATAATAAGAGAAAATTGGTAAACCACTGACCTACCAGCATGCACAGATTTTGTTTATAGGAGGGATCCTTGAAATTTTCCTTGTCTAAGAGCAAAGGTTTCAGTATTCATCATTAACTAAGATGGTTTTTGTTATAGGGTTTTATCTGATTGAGAACGTTTTATTTCAATCCCAGTTTGCTGTAGTTTTTCATCATGAATAGATTTGAATGATATAAATGCTTTTACATAATGCTTTTTCTGTATCCACTGAAATAATCATATGCTTTTTTTCCATTTTCCTGCTAATAGGATGCTTTACATTGATTGATTTTTCAATATTAAACCAACCTTCTATTTCTAGAATAAATCCCCCTTGCTCATAATGTATAATCGTTTTTTAAATATCTCAGGATTCAGTTTGCTAATTTTTTAGTATTTTTTCCTAAATTCATGAGATATTAGTTTGTAATTTTTTAATAATATTCTTGTTTAGTTATGGCCTCAAAGCTGTGCTGATGTCATGAAATGAGTTTCATATAGTATGTTGAGACATGATCTTTTTCCATATTCAGAACAAACCATGAAAGATTGGTGCGGTTTCCCCTTGTGTTTGGAAAAATTCACCAATAAAGCAGTTTAAGATGAGAATATATTGTGGGGAAATTCTTTAATGGAAATAAGACTATTAACATCTATATTCTTTTTCTGTTTTGGTAATTTTTTAGTGGTTGATCCATTTCATTGACATTTTCAAATATTGCCATAAGGTGTTCATATACCCACTTACTATTGCTTATATTTTAATTTTACAGACATTTTAAAACTAAGACATTACGATTATTGTTAAATAATATTCATTGAGATTTACTGTATATTTACTATTTTTGTTGCACTTTATTCCTTTCCGCATTTCCAAGCTCCCATTTGGACCTTTTGTCTTCTGCCTAAAGTACACTCTTTAATATTCTTTTAGTGTTGGTCTGCTGATAGAAAATTCCCTTAGGATTGCTAATCTAAAAAGGTCTCTACCTCATCTTCATTTTAAAACAGGCTTATTGAGGTCTAGCTGATATAAAATAAACTAAGTGTAAATGTAAAATGTACAGTTTGTTAAGTTTTGACGTATGTATACACTGTTAACACATTGCCACAGTCAACGTACTGAACATATCCATGAGCCCCAAACTTTTCTCATGCCCCATTTTGACTCTCCACATGCAGAGAATAACTATGGAGACACTTAGAACAAATCCTTATTTTCCTGGGTCTTTGCATTGGGTTCAGCAGAGAACTAAAGAAAATATTTTCCTATTTCCTGGGCCAGCACAATAACAAAAACAGCTAACACTTATGTCATGCTTATATGCACCAGACACTGTTTCAAGCACTTGACACATTTCAATATTTGATTAATTTAATCCTCATCACAACTCTATGAATTATCTATTATTATTTCCCCCATTTTGCCACTGATGAACCTGAGGTGAGCCGTAGAGCCCCTAAAAGTGTGTCTGGGGTCATAATCAAACACGTGCATCCTTTGGCCTCGTGACAGTCTTCTACTTGTCTCAGTATCAAGCACAGATGTGCTGTTTTCAATCCCTTTGTCTCCTTTTTATTTTAGAAAATTTGAAAAATATGGCTAAATGTACAGAATAAAATTTAAATCACCAATAACCCAGACACCCAAAGACTACCACTTTTAGGATTGAATTGTATTTCCTTTGAATCTTTTGCCATTATAGATAATATCACGTGAACACCATTGTCACTACAGTTTTGCGTGTAGCCATAATCATTTATTCTGAGAAGCAGAAATGCTTAATAAAAGAATGTGTTCCACTTCAGGCTTCTGACGCATTCACTGATGTTTTACTAGCTGGGTGGGTACGGGTTATGAAGGATGGAACACAGTAAACAGATGAATGTCAAAGTTGTCACACATAAGAAAGAATGTTTCAGCACCAGAGTCCTGGTATGAAAGCCACCAAGGCATCTCTGATATAATCATTCTGTACTGTCTGTTTATTTCTCCCTTTAGAAGGAGCAAATGGATTTTTTATAATAAGGAGGTTTCTTTTGGTAGATATCACTGAATTGGGAGATATAGAGCCTTTTATTGTTTACTTGTTTGTTTATTTCCACTGTTAATTATGTTGCTCCAATTCCAATTGTGTTCACTTGGTCAAAAGAATCATTACCAAGTTCGTTCTGGTATATAATCTGGACTGACAACCTCAACGCCCAGACTCTGCCATGCTTTGTTTGGAAATCCTCCGGGGGTGGCTCTCCGGAGTGATGAATGCCATCTTTGTTTAAAGGGGCAGGAGAGAGAATAATCTAATTCTACCAAAGAGAGAAGACAGTAAACCGATCCTGTGTTTCCATTGCTGTTGGAAAAAGAACAGTAAATGACAGCAAAATTGAATAGCTTGATACTTGCACGGTATGAATTACCCAGCGGAAGAGATGTGTTGAGAAGGAAAGTGAGGATTTGATCTCTGCCTTTCAGTTTTCAGTCATTGTCAACCACCAAGTACAAAAGTTGGCTCAGCAAACCTTGGCTTCATCCAGGATACTAGGGAGAGAGCCAAGAGATTTTTTTTTCCTCTGCTAAGTTGCTCTGGATTGGTCTTTTGTGGATATGTTTACATTGGTGAATAAAGTCAGAGTACTTCAGTCATTTTGCCACAGTAGTGTTTTTCAGACCGTGGCATAGGCCCTATTAGTGGGTAATGAAATCAATCTAGCAGGTCATTACTAGCATTTCTTTAATGACATAGTATTTTAAACAGAATAGAATAGAATAGGATATGAAATGGAATAGAAAATATCAAAGTGCCTCACATAAATAAGAATATTATTTTATGACACTTCTGTTTCAGTTAGATATACCTACACGCATCCATATATATGTGTACATGTGTTGCAGATTAAAACACACTTTTTACTGTGGGCCATAGTCAGTAATTACTGCTGGGAGTTTGTTTACATTAGTAATTTTTTTCTGGGAATATTTTTTTGTATAGACAATGTTCCAAAAGTTTTTTTGTTTGGAATTGAACAGATCAAACTTCGGGGTTGGACTTGAGGTTAACAGGGAGTCTTCACATTGATATGGACAGGAATTATCTTTTTGATAATCAAAACTCTAGGTAGGAAAAAAACAGTTTATCTGAACCTGTCTTTACGGTGATCCTATACAGAAAGCAATTCTGATAACGGCACCTCTTTTCAAATGTCAGATGGCAAATACCCCAAGGTTAGAAAGCCACCGTAGTGGCTTCAATACCAACCCAGAGGTCACTGTACTTGGACAAGAGGATGATTCATGGTAATATTATATACTACTTGCCTGGATTTGGAGTTAAGAATTGACCAAACAATGAAGACACTAGTCATTGATTGTGATGACACATACTTATTTTAAAACATTCCTATGATAATTCAATGATGAATAAGTTTTCTTGTCTGCAATGGTTTCCCTCCTAATTCAATTTAATTTGAATCTGTGTTGATTGCTTTAAGTTCATATTAAGTGGACCTGTGGACTTGGGTAAGAGGTAGATAGTGGCCCAATTGTATATTAGTAAGGTTTTCGTATGTGGTAAATATGTATATGAATATGTGTATAATGATCATATTAGCATGTGATACATTACACCAAATATATTCATTCATTGGTATTTCAGCTTTATGAAACTAAAGAATAGTCAATACAATAAATAAAAACAATCATTCTAGAAAAAAGCAGTGGCTGCCCGAGGTGCTGTTTAAGAAGGATTCGGAGATTGTGTTTAAACTTAGTAGTCATGAGGAAAGGTTGTGTTTGATTAGTAAAATCCGTGATGAATCTAGGCACTATATGTCATGTATTTATCTTGGAACTTCAATTTTGTAAATCCTTCTGGTACCTTGGAAACATGAGATGCTTCCTCCATTTTATAGGTAGAGGGGAAGGATGAGCAGGTGAATGTAGTCCAAAGTTAAACCTTTTAGTAATCTCTTGCTCTTGCTTGTTTCTGTTCACATGCATCTAAACTATTTGTTTAGATAGTGCCTCATAAAATGTTTATATCTGTTTATTCCTTTCCATTCCCATTGCTACTGTTACATTTGCAGCACTAACAATTTTGATAGGATCCAAGGTCATGGACTCCACTGAAAACCATGTGAAAGCTATGTACCATCTCTCAGAAAACCGAATGCTTATGCAAACTCCTGCCAGTTTGTCCAGAAGTGCTGGGAATTCCCTGAGATCTACTCTTGATTAAAAATCCCTAGGCTGGTTGTCTCCCTCCATCTACCCCTCAAATTTCTATTGGAGTCATAACCTTAACATCCAATTTGGATCATATTACTCTCTGCTCAAAACCATTTCATTTCCTGTTGCCTTCAGAACAGCAGTCCAATCTGCTTGGATTGGAATCGAAACTCTTTCAAGCACTCATCTTTGTAGCCCCATTACTCCCATGTCCCAAATATGCAACCTTCTAAGCCAGACCAGAATATTGCTGTTTCCCCAATAGTTCCTTCACTTTGCTCCTACAGGTGCTGCTGCCGTCTAACCTTCAAGCCCAGTGTCTATTCTGATTCCCATTGCTTTTGTGGATGTAGCTCTCAGCACTGAGTCACACCATGTATAATATCTTGCACATCATGGCAGTGCATTTGCCTGTTGCCCCTCAGATCTTTTTCTCACCCGTCCCTTGTATTACAGAGAGGCTGCTCACTGAGGGTTGTGCTGTCCAGGCTCCGGAGTCAGGTGGCCTTCTCTGGGTTCAGCTAGTGGAAAGCTAGAGGGTGAGTGGAAGCCTAAAGGAAGGGAGAAGCCAGGATATTTCTTCCCAACACTCTCTGCCTGAGACAGTGTCTCTGATGGCAACTGTGTCTCCTCTCGGACCTCAGCTCCTGCATGAGAGGACCTTCGAGCCTTCAGCTTCTGCTGGTTGACCCTGGTTTCAGGGCTCCACCATCAATATTTCCATTCTTTGTCCCTGTAGCTCAGGAATTTCTTGCAATTCCTGAGTTGCTGGATGCCTCATTTTCCCATTTGCCTTCACATCTTTTTCTTCACCTGTGTAATCAATGCTTTGCATTATACTCCTTCTGTTTGAATACTTCAACCAGTTTATATTTTCCTGGTTGAACCTTGGCTGATGCAGCCAGTATTTCATGGATATTTGCTGAATTGTATTACCTAATTTTAAACCATCTTCTATGTGGACATCTCTTTTCTGAGTGCACTAGGGTAGGCCCTAGCGCACAATAGCATTACATTACATCACGTCTAGTGCACCATAGCATTACCTGGCATAGTAACAAATTACCTCAAATCTCAATAGTTTGAAACAATTGGCATTTATAAGTTCATGAGTCTGAGGGTAGACTGGGTGGTTCTTCCACTTTGTGCTGGGCCCACTCATGCATCTGTGGCCAGCTACAAGTCGACTAAGTGGCTCTGCTCATCGTGCCTGGTCTCTCTCACACATATGTGGCTTGGTGGCTGGTCAAGGCTGATCTAGGATGGCCCTGGCAGAGACAACTGAGTTAACTCCACTCCATGTTTATCAACCAAGGCAGGCTAGCCCAAGGATGTTCTCATGACAATCACAGAGAAGCAAAAGAAAACATTTAAACATAACAAAACTTTTTTCAAACCTCTGCATGCAGCCTACCTGCTAACATTTCATTGGCCAAAGCTAGTCACTTGGACAAAATCAGAATCAAAAGGGCAGGAAAAGAGACCCAACTTCTTTAGTGAGAAGAATGACAAAGATGCATGACAAAAGAGTAGGTACAGGGAGGGGTGAAGAATGTGGGCAATTAATGCAAGGCAGTCAGTCTGTCTCAGGCTCCATAAGATTTAAAGAGACCTGTGATAATAGAGATGATAGATAGATAGATAGATAGATAGATAGATAGATAGATAGATAGATACAGACAGTCAGACAATAGATGACATTATTTTTTCCATAATAGTAAACCCTTTAAAATGGAAACTTTGCAATAAAATACACATTATGTGTTTGCTAATTTGTTCCATACTGTTCATTTGTACATAGTTACTGGATTTTAAAAAATAAACCAACAGCCATTTATAAATAACATATTAGTAAACCAAGTTAGGGGGACTTTATTTATCCTTTAACCTTCAATTAGCATTAATTGGGAACAGTCCTGGCAATTGTGCCAACCTCACCTCAGGTCAGATGGCTTAACAAAATGAACTGTTTCATGCCCAGAAATAGATGTATTCCAAATATAAATATGAATCAGTTAAAAAACAGATTCTTTTGAAAGTACAAAATAACCACAGTTAATATATTTGTGCCCCAATTAAAAATGTGTAAAGAACACACACTCTGGGCTAAAGTTGTCCCAGGGAGTGAGTCTCATTTTTGCTTTGAATCTTGTGTCTACAAACTGGGTGCCTGCCTTTGAGCCATGCGCAAATGCACAGCTCCCTGTTTTCTAAAGAGAAGATTAAAAATGAGTATATTTAGGTTGGAAGGGTCTGGGACTTGACCTTGCTACCTCAGATTTCCTTCATCGCTAAGAAGTCACTTTGAATTTAACTACTTGGAGTACTCCAGTTTGGTTTGTTCATGGTTTGGGGCACACCATGAAAGAGATGCTGTCTGGTTATATCATAGTGAAATTTGGAAGCCACCTCAGTGACACTGTTTTTTCTATTTCCTTCTCTGTAGTTTTATCTTTAGAACCTGAGCCTGTTCTCAGAGATTCAGAGCAAGTTCTGTGACACCCTCCTGCCTAAGTGAGAGTCCTGGCTAGCCTCTTCTTCACCGTTTGACCTTCGGCAAAACTTTAAATCTTTTTCCACCTCTCCTTTCCTCATCTGAAAAATGGGGTTATGAATAATATCTACCTATATGATCATTTTGAGGATTAAATTTAGTGAAATTAGGTGAAAGGATATTGCATAATCCAGCCCATACAATGTGCTTAGTAAATGTTATACAGGGTCCAGCAGAAGTAACGCCATTGAGTGTCATTGGTAGGGTACGTGAATGTCTCTCACAAGATGGACAGCAACTTAAACATTTCACCTAAAATGTCACGCAGTGTGCTTGAGTGTGATATTGTTATGTTACAGAATTACATGCTTATGATTTTGTAATAAAAGATTTTTATGTAAGAAAAGAGATGTTATTTGTGTCAGACCCTCTATATATAAATGTTTATTATTATTAATCATTATATGAGAACTTGTGAGTTGTTTATATGACCTGAGTCAGGTTCCCACATATTCTTCTTATATTCTCAAAAAATAAATTGTGGTCCAAAATTGTTTTTATACAAAAGGCACTTTTTGTTTTTAAATATTAATGTCAACTGTAGTAATACATACTTACTCATATTCTCCATAAAGCCACAACAGTTACAAACACAAGCTTCCTCTTGGCCCTGTCAAGTCAGTCTTTGAGAATGCTTTTAGAATACCTGTCTTAAATGTCTTTATTTTGGCCTCACACTATCACAGTTACTGAGTGTCTAACAAACAGCAAGGTAGTATTAATGGCTCGGGACTTGAAGATACATGAGAAGAGCAGTGGAGAGAGACTTTGAAGAAAATATATAAATATAGCCCCAAAGTCTCCCTTAATGTTGCTTTAAAAGGAAGGAAAATTAATAATAAGTACATCAATTTTGAGCAAATACATTTTGCCTCCTGACACACTGAATGTTGATTCTGCATGGAGTCACCGTGCAAAAGAGCCCCTGTTAAGACAAGGCAACATTCTGAGAAGCTCAGAGTTGAGGCGGAGAAAATGTACCCCTACACACATACATACGCACACCCACACACAAGCAACAATCACTTGAATGACATAACAAGTGCTTTTATGGTGCCATAAATGTTGGGTGTTGGATGAAAAGAAAATGAGCATGTTATTTATTCCATGTGGCAGCCAAAAGGATGAGCTAGAGAGCCACAGGGTTAGCTCTCACATTCCCAGTGCTGAGTCAAAAAGGCAGAGGGATAAACACATGTGCATAGATGCATATCATACAGGTAAATTGAAACACACACAACATTGTGCATTGTTCTGGATACACGTATTGCACATGAATGTTTAAAAAGGTAGACTGCAAAGATGCAAACAAATTTGTGTTCCGGCCTTGAAGTGGGTTTGTTAAGGAGATTATACCTATGCTCTATTTTTTTTTTTTTATTAAAAAGAAAGAACAGATGTGAAAAAATTTTATCAGTGATCCATTCTGAGTAGTGGGAACCCAGCC
Source organism: Pteronotus mesoamericanus (assembly GCF_021234165.1). Classification (NCBI taxonomy): domain Eukaryota; kingdom Metazoa; phylum Chordata; class Mammalia; order Chiroptera; family Mormoopidae; genus Pteronotus; species Pteronotus mesoamericanus. The sequence continues at coordinate 11,922,084 of NW_026555321.1, forward strand.
ATTGTTCTGCTAACCTCTGTTTTTTCTATGATTGCTCAATTCCATACTCTAACAGCAAAAATTTGGGGACCACAGTTAGTTGAAGAGCAGCTTCTCACATGTCTAGACGCTTGGAGACATTGTCTGTTGCACTGTGTGTTTGGCCATCTCTTTCATCAGTTTATACCTGTGTGAAGTGTCCCCAACATAATTGCACTTAACACAGTCTAGACAGCGCCATAGCGTCATGCTCCGATGCACAGCCTCTGCTTTCACCACAGAGCACAGCCGAAGCCGGGATTTGTTAAGACCTATCCCAGAAAACATCCTCTGAGACCCAACTGGACGCTCTTTAGCACAGCCTAGATTCACTTCTGTCTTTTAGTCATTTCCCGAGGCTGAGAATCTAAAACTCTTGAGTCCTGTCCACAGCAAAGTAGGTCTTTGGGATCCGCAAGCACTGTCCCATGCCTATAATGTGTTACTATGATCCTTGTGTTAAAGGATTCTCTGAAACCATCTCCCCTTTGGAAAGAGATTTTATCTAAATCTATTTGCATTTATTCAAAATGAGAGACAGCTCTGAAACCAGACCCTATTTAAACATAGAAAAAAGGGCAGATTAAACAAATGTTGGGAAACTTTTTTTTAAAAAAAAGCACTTCTATTTATTTTCTTGTGTTTCCTTTTTTCCAGATCTGCGGTTTCCCTCCCACTGGCTGTCCTGTGTGGGTGCCAAGTTCCGCACGTGATTTAATGGATCAGAAGGTCAGATATCAGGCTTGACTCGGGTGTTGGCAGATTCGTGATCTCTATGATTAATTGTCACTTCTTAGCAGTATGGTAATTATCTTCTAATTTTGTGGCAGGGCTGCTGTTGTTTTTAACATAGTTTTGAATTTTGTAGGTATTCAGGGAAATATAAAACAATAAATGGGCTTTTTAAAAAAAGCATAATGGGGAAAAGGAATGCTACAAATTCATTAAGGGGAAGAAGAGTAATAATAGCACAGGGAGAGAAAAGAGCCATTTTTCATTTGCTATGTGGGAAAATTGTGCTGCATGGAGATCCAACAGTTCTCTCCAATCTCTCTTGTGTGTTAAAAGAAAGGCCTGAGACTTACATCACCCATTGGTTGGAGCAGATCAGATAGGACTCAAGCACCTGTGCAGTGAGGATCCCCTGTCTTGACTGACGAGCCCTCGGAATTCTCCCTGTCATTTCCAGGTGTTTGGCAATATCAAGCAGTGCTGACTGCAATGCCAGCTTAAAATTCAGAACCCAGTTTGTTTGCATTATTATAGTAACAGTTTCAGTTTGTCTCTGCAGTTAAGATTGTGTCAGCACTTTCCTTTCTGTGTTTATTATTTTTAGCAGTTTAAAATCTACCCATGAAAAAAAAAAGTGGCTTTTCTGGCTGTAAGGTGACATTCTGGCTGGGCCAGGGTCTGGTGGAGTCTATAGAAATGCTCACTGGCTGTGGGAGTCGGACTTTTGAATGCTGCCTTTGTGCCTCCCCTGGCCCAGGGCCTCTGGCCTATTGTCTAGGTGCCTCAGTTAGGGGTGGCGCTATCTGATTGTAACGAGGACTAATGTTACAGTGCTCAGTGCCCAGGCCTTCCCTGGGGGCCCCCAGTCTGGCTGCCTCTGTCTCCTGGCCTTCTCTCCAGGGGACCAGTCACAGCTCTCATATCAGAAAACACTATTTGTAATTATAGAATGTTCAAGGAAAGGGATCAGCAAGGATTATCTAGACCTGTGGTTCTCTAACTTTTTTTTTTTACAAAGAACCCTTTTCCCAAATGAAATCTTTCCGTGAACCCCAATTTGCAAGACATGGAAAAGTACAGCTGCTTTGTTTGAAGATGAGCAGGGTGCCACAGAGCCCACTCCTCAGTTTCCTCCTCGCCCACCCCCAGCCTAGGTGACTTCTCGGGTCCCTCGTCCTTCCCAGGAAACCTACCACTCCTCAGAATATTTGCACACCGTTGTGCAGGGCGGTTCCCCCAGTTTACAGAAGCTAAGAGGTGATTTTTATACATGCTTAAAACATGAGACATTAGACACTAAGGAGTTCTCACTATATTAATTCATTTCTAGAATATGAATTCATTTCTAGAAAATACAGTTCTAGAAAAGGCACAACTAATCTATGGTGGTAGAAATCTAAAACAGTGGTTACCTCAGCGAGAAGGGTGGCCTAACTGGGAAGGGAGAAAAGGAAATTTTCTGGGGCGATGGAAATATTGTATATACAAGTGTGGTTACATGGCATTTGTCAAAACTCATCTGTGCCTTTTACTGTATATAAATTATACCTCAATTAAAAAATGAAAACAAAGAGGAAAAATAAAGCGAAAAATTAGGCATTTAATGAATGAAAACGCTGATGAATATCCTTATATACTAAAAATACTAATGAATTCTCTTAAAGCTATGTAGACTATTTATTAAGTGGGGTCACTACACAAAGTTTCAGGAAATGGGAGACCATGCTGCTTTCCCAACCCTTTCTTTGCTCAATTCCACCAAAACCAGAAAAAATATCCTCAGAGAATTCCAGACAGTAGAATCACTGAATACCTTTTGGGGTCTTCCAGGCTGTGATATGGCTACAGGATGCTAATGAAAGTTCTGGGAACAAAAATCTCAAGTACAATACTTGATTCATGCATTGCTTGAACATGTGCTATTGATAATGCCTGGGAAATTCTTCATAATTTTGTAATCCTTTGCTACGTGGTCTGAATGGTTTCTCATAACCTATGAAATGCAGGGTTCCTTCTCGTATCTTAGGAGAGTAGAACCTCTGGTGACTGACGTTGGAAGACAGGCATAGTCAACACGTGTAAAATAAGCTACAGATGGATTTGGTGGTTTTGCTATCAACGCAGTTCACATACTTTCCAATGAGTGGCTGTGTTCCTGTATCCTTGCAATAAGGCATTTTGACCCTCTAAAAAGGACTTTTTCCCCCTGACATACTTTGAACCAACTGCAGTTAAGTTTTTCTATTTGTGTGTTTTAGAAGTCAAGCAAGTAACCTGGAAGGTAATTATTTTGGTTGAAATGCGGCTAAAGACATAGGCCAGGGCAATAGGACCCAGTGGCCAACTCTGCCTTCTGGAGCCTGATGGGGAAACCAGGGCTGGGAAGAGCCAGGGAAATGTTTTTTAAAGGGAATAATGGCAGAGCTAGGATATGGCAAGAGAGGATCCTGTGGGGCCAGTGCAGGAAGGATGTGAAGCTACTCAAATGTTCCAGCTTTTAAGGCTCGTACTTCCCTTCAGAAAGGACAAAGTGTCTACTGCTTGAGTGATGTCCCAACAAAGGACCAAGGACTATTTAATTCACAACATGAATACACATTGACAAAAATTTAGTTCCCTAATGAAGCTATGGCAAAACTTTTGTAAAATAAGAACATTTTCAATAACTAGGACACTTTTTTAATGCAAAATTACTGTGCTTTGCCTGCATGGACATGCAAATTTCCTGATCAAATTAAATTCACTTTAGCAAGAGATTTTTATCCAACCAGTTCAGTCTAATGTGCATAAGAGCAGAAATGAAAGTGCACAATCTAAGAGCCTGACCGAACTTGCTTTTTCCAAAAGTCACTTTTGCAAGCCTGCGTTCATTTGAAAAGAACTGTTTCTTCAAATCATTGAGAGTCAGCCCATCCAAATGGAAAGTACCAAGACATAAATTTTATGTCTTCTCCATTTTGGTAACTTGGAGCAAGTGACTTCCTAGAGCCAGCGTTCTTGAAATATATGTTTGCATGTATTTTTTATTTACTTAATAGGTCAAGTGGTCTTATGAAATACAACCTGTGTAGTCACATTTCTGTTATTCATAGAATGAAAGTGAGAGTAAAATGTCAATAATAGAAGCCCAATCTATTGATATTTTTCCCATTGACTTTTTAAAATCAGCAACCTGAACCTTTTCAGCCACTAAGCTGCTTATAAGGGCTGTTAATAAGTGAGAAATACTCTGATTTGAGTCTTATTTCCTTTTCCTTCTCCCAGCTATTTTCCTTGTTGGTGCTATTGAGCTCATAACAACTAAAAAACATATTGAAAGAAAAATAAAAGACACTTTAATGTGTAAATTATTCTTCTCAATTTCCAGACAAGGAAACTGAAGATAAAATGGTCATGAGCAATGCCTAAAATAACCTCACAGTCACTGTGCAGCAGGGCTGGGCTTTAACTCACATCTTTCTATCTGTAAGTCCTTGCCTTAAGAAGAGCAGCAGTGGATTGAATCTAATCAACAGCACTTGCTGGATTGGAAAAATAAATTTGTGGAGAGAATTGACTATTTTGGGCCTGCCCATTATAGAAAACCATACAGTGATAAATACATAAAGGTTTTTTTTTTTCTCTCTAGGGCAGCGAGTGGGACTCAAGCATTTTCTATCTTTCTGCATGTCTGTTCTTAGCATATGAATTTATCAAGGTTACCTCTTGCTTCAAGATGGCTGCTGGAACTCCAGCCCTCAAATTCTAAGCAGCAGGAAAGATGGAAAGAGGGTGGTAAAAAGTCACCCATTACCAGCTCTCTTTTTGCTCTTTAGGAGACCTTACCAGAATTCCCCCCAACAAATTCTATATACAATTCACAGAGTCCTAGTTGCAAAATAAGCTGGAAAATGTAGCTGGGTACTTTGCCCCCCAAAAGTGAAGAGAGATTTGGTTATAAAGGAATATTGCGAAGGCACCTAGAAAATCTGGTCACAATTAGGCAACTAGTAGAGGATCTTCAATTATGAAGGAGAATGATGAGGGGATGCTTTAGAGGAACTGGTCTTGCAGGCACCCACATGATGAATAAAAGGAGCAATAAAAGGTATATCCGAGGACTCCGGTTTGTGGCGATGTGCTCTGTATTAGTGAGGTGGCATCAGGGACAGGGGAAAAGAGATGAGTGTGATAAAACTTATGAAGAAGGAATTGACCAAAGAAAATGTATTCATTAATTAGTTGTGCAATTCAAAACTATGTTTCAATAAACACACCTCATGCACACATATGTACATAAAACTTTATATATGCATGTGTATATTCATAGACATATGCATACATATAAATGGCAACCCAGGAAAGAGATTTAGCTAAATTTCTAGGAAAGAAGATCTATCTGGATAAACAAAAAAAGTTACATGGTGTTTTTCTACACAGAAAATTAGCCAGAATTTTCTCTGGGCAATATATAAATACTATGGTATATATGTATAATAGGTACATACAACACAAACAACATAAAACTTTTCTAGGGCTCCATACCACCAATAACAATGATTTTTCAAACTTTTTCATCCCTAAAAAAAGAAAAAGGAACACAAAAAAGAAGCTAATTTATAAACTTTTAAAAGGAATAAGAGGAGAAGTTGCAAAGGTAACTAAGAAGTTACCATAAGAAGCCAAGCTAGAGGAAGTTGGAAAGTCAGGATGGGGAAGGAACCAGTTTTTCTTCCTTTTTTCCTTCCCTCCTCTCTTTTCTCCTTCCTTCCTTCCCTCCTGTTTTCCTTTTTTCTTTCTTCCTTCCTTCTTTCCTTCATTCCTTTCCCTTTCCTTCCCTTCCTTTCTCTTCCCTTCTCTCCTTCCTTCCTTCCTTTCTTCCTTTTTTTCCTTCTTTCCTCCCTCCCTCCCTCCCTCTCTTCCTTCCTTCTCCCTCTCCCACATATGCACTCCTCCCTCGTGTATGTAATCCAAAGGGCTGGGCAAAAATGGCCAAGTTTGTCAGTACAACTTTCTTGGTACTGTGTGTTTGACAACCTTGGGTGCAAGGCAAAAATGATTTTTCATGTTAGCTTTGAAAATCAGCTAGTTTTGAAAAGTGTAACTTGATTGTCTTATTTTAACCCCCTCTGATTGCATTTTGTAAAGCTAATGTGAGTCCCATTTTTCCCCTCCAAATGCTGGAGAGGGGCATGTTTCATTGGCATCAGCTGCCTGCCCATCCAGGTGCCTTCTCAGTAAATTAGCTGAGGCAAGCGTTGTAATTTCTGCTGTAACGTCCTAGACAAAGTCTCTCATTAAAAAGTAATTGCCTATACACTTACATAGTAAAACTATAAAAATATGCATGGGAAAAACACATGCCAACTGTAAACTAGTGGCTAGCTTGGCAAGAGAAGAGAGGGAGAGGAAAGAGATAGGGAGGTAGGTAATTAGTGTTTTGCTACTCTTTCTTATAAAAAAGAGATGAAGCGAATAAAGCAAATCTAAATGGTAGGCACATAGGTGTCTGTAGTATTGTTTTATATATCCTTTGAATTTGTGTGATATTTCATAACTTATTTTTAATTAAGCCAAATGCCATTCATATAGGCAAAATGATTTGAGTCCTTGAAAAATCTTTACTTCATCCATAATGATCTACTAACAAATTACATCTCATACTTCTGTGTCTTTGCGTATGCTGCTTCCTCTTTCTGCCCACCTCTGTCCTTATGGTCTCCATATAACCTCTTCACCTTTCCAGACTCAACACAGGTATCACATCCTCTGGGGCGCCTTGCCTGATCCCCTGCCCCCGGATCATATCTGGGTTTGGAGGTCCTCGTCTGTCAAAGGATATTGTTCATATATGTATCCTGGCATATATTCCACAGTTGCGTAAACACTGGTTTGCTTCTCTAACTGCCAGGACTACCATGTTTGGCTAAGCAACAATACCCCAGTGGGCACTGTTCCCACAGTGTCCAATTGTTGAGTCAACCCTGCCTCCCTCCCACCAGAAAGAGACCATTTCTATACCTTTATGCAAAATACCTATCCTAGTTCAAGTGCTGTGATTAGCACATATTGACATAACAAACACTTGTTTAATGAATGAAAAAGTGAGCAGCTAGCCAAACTCTAATTTCCTTGATGAAGAATTCTTGAGACAAGTGGTTCTCTGAGTGTGGCCTCTGGACCAACAGCATCTGCATCACCTGGGAATGTATTTAAGTGCAGATTCTCTGGCCCTATCCCAGGCCTACTTAGCTCAGAAACGCTGTAGAGGGAACCAGGAGACTATTTAACCAGCCCTCCTGATGATCCCGACATGCTTAACTTTGTGATATACTGACTTAGACTGATCAAAACTAAAAGAGGACCTTGGTTGAGTCTGGCCAGGTGAATGAGAGTGATCTAGAAACTGTAAGGGAAGAGGGGGCAGTCCTGAGAAGTAGCATGTGCAAAGACACAGAAGCATGGTATGGAATTTTTAAGTAGATTGTTGGATGGAGTAAAGAATTGAGGCTAGACAAGAAGAGAGATGATAATGAGGAACTCTGTCTAAGGTGTCTGGATTTTAATCTGGCAGCAGTAGAAAGCCATTTAAAAATTTTAAATAAAGTGGTGATTGACCCAGTTTTATATTTTAGAAAAGGTCCTATGGCAAAGATGTGACAAATGGTATGGAGGTGAGATTAGCCTCTGTGGGCCAAGTAAGCAGCTATTTATCAGTCTAGGTGTGAAACGATGAGAGCTGAATGAAGGCAGTTCCAGTGGTAATGGAGAGGGTGGCATGGACTCTAGAAGTATTACAAAAGTAGAATTGACAAAACACAAGAACTGGCAGAATTCAGGAAGCAAGAGTGATGCCATCAAGGGTAACTCTATGGTTTGTGTCTTAGGCAATAGATACACACTAGTGTCATTGACTGAACTAAGGGAGACAATAAGAGGAGGTGATTTGGGGACTGGGATAGGAGCTGGAGAAGGTGAATTTGATTTGGACATTTGAAGCTGGAAGAGTTCACGGAACAATCATATGGAAGCATCAAATGTCCACAGTTATATCCTGGGCTAGAAACCTCAGTTTGGATGATATCTAGGTCTTAATCATTTACATATCATTATAAAGTTCCAGGATTGTCCAACCTTTTGGCATCTCTGGGCCACAGCTGAAGAAGAGTTGTCTTGGGCCACACATTAAATACACAGACACTAACGAAAACTGATGAGCAAAAAAAAAAAAAGATTTTAAGTAAATTTACGATTTTCTGTTGGGCTGTATTCATAGCCATCCTGGGTCGCATGAGGCCTGCAGGCCACTGGTTGGACACCCCTGGATGTTGCAGTAAATATACATAAATTTTGTCTTAATATCTGATTTTTTCCATAGGAAAAATTCCTAGAATAAAGGCTGTCGATAAATATAGCCAAATTATTTTACAAAAGGTTGTGTCCATTTACCCTTCCATTAATATTATAGAAGAGAGTCTGTCTTATCACCAGCATTAATCTTCACAAATTAGATATCCTAATGCTGAGGATATTTTAATGTATGCTTTCCTGATTTCTTATAAGTTTGGACATATTTCACTTTTGTTGACCTTTATCCAAAGCTTACCTATTACATTTGCCCATTTCCTGTAAGGTACCGATTTTTTAAACTGATTTTCAGGAACTCATTTTCCCTGTATAGGTTATTATCTCTTGACCATCTTACGTATTGCAAAATGTTTTTCAGTTTTCTCATTTGTCTTTGTTATAGCACTAGATGGTTGTCCCCTTTGCCTAGAACACTCTTGAGTATCCCCCAAGCTACGGGGCTCACCCCCTCAGTGCCTGCAAGTCTTATTCTAATCTTTCCTCTCAATGAGTTCTACCCTCACCACCCTATAACCTCCCAGTTAGTTTTACTTTTCTTTTTTCTATAGCACTTTCCACCTTGTCACGTACAATACAATTTATTTTGTTGTCAGTCTCTATTAAGAATGTGAGTTCCTTGAAAGCAAGGACATAAGAACTTTTGTTGGTTGTATAAATATATATATGCAACACCTAAACTAATGCCTGGTACAAAGTAGATGTTTAATAAATATCTATTAAGTGAGTATTGATTGCTTTTACATTTTTATCTATTGTTCTAGAGTTTCAAAAGTTAATCCACATAAATTGATCAGCCTTAACTTTGTCATTTCTTCTATTATTTCATGCTAAAATATTTCCCCATGTAGATGTCAATTAAATATTCAGGTGTATGTTCTTGAGGGGTTTTTTTAAGTTTCTTAAAAGAATTACTTTTTAAACCATCCAAAATTTATTAGCGTATATACTGCAAAATTAGATTCTAAGCAGGTATTTCCCCAAAATTGTCAATTTCATCTCATTTTTTAAACTGCTTCATCCTTCTGTTATGAGTTTATAATTTACATTTTAAAAATTCAATATTATATTCATACAACAGGGTCGGATTAGAGCCTAGAATAGTACAATGGAGCCTAGAATGTTCCATTAGCTACTGATGAAAGTTTTAAATCCTTGACATTAGGATTCACCAACAGTTTTATAGCAAATCTTAGGTTGAAATTGAAGCAAAATTCAAATTTCTTAATTCCATGAGAGGTATCCTTTAGCATGGATAAACAGAAAAGTTCATAAAAAAAATCTCTTTCACAAAATAGACAATTACCTAGTTTCTTTTAAATACAAGTTTTTGCCATTATTGATTTGTGTTGTGGTGACTTATTTCATGAACATCCTGATTGGCAACCATTTGAGAAGACCACATTGATTAGACAAGTTTTTTTGAGATATGAGGAGATCATACAGAGACATAGTAAGTTTCTGGTTTGGGATTGTGCTGCCTGTTAATAATAGATCAAATAGCTAGTTACCAGCTCTCTTTAGACAGATATGTTATCAAATAAGTTTAAGTTTTTCTCTATGCAAAACACCATGCTATGCCAATGAGAGGCACAAAAAGTACACCCAAAGAAACAAAATTAACAGGGATCAAAATACATACACAGGAAAAGGTGAACAGTAATTTTAGTTATACATTATTATTTAGTTTTGGAAAAACAAGTAGTGCAGATTCCATTTCAAGATATTAAGAAAATGAGGAGATGATGGTAATCACTTACCTATGAAACCTTCACTGAAGGGATTAGAATTTGGTTCAGGACTAAACAATAAGCAGAATTTGACTTTTATAGAGGAAGAGAACAGGAAAGGGAGGTTGAATAGTCCTAAAACCTATTTCCAATTTTTAGCAGGGCTTGTGTGTGTGTGTGTGCGTGTGTGTGTGTGTGTGCGCGTGTGTGTTTTCATTGTAGGTATAGGCAACAGGTGGTTTCATTTTTGGACATTTGCTTTATTATGGTTTAATACATGTCTAAACAGTTTCTTATTTCTACTTTAAACATCTGATACATTAATATGTCTTTTTTAGTATTTTGTTTATGTTATTACAGTCGTCCCAATGTTTCCCCCTTGCCCCCTCCATCCAGGCCTCCCTCACTTCCATAGACAGTGCCTTCGCCATTGTCCATGCCCATGGGTCCTTCATATACAGGCTTTTACTAATCCCTTCGCCTTCCTTCAGTCAGGCCCCACCTACCAGTTCCCCTCTTACAGCTGTCAGTCTGTTCCATGATTCTATGCCTCTGGTTCTGTTTTGCTCATTAGTTTTATTGTGTTCATTAAATTCCACTTATAAATGAGATCATATGGTATTTGTCTTTCATTGACTGGTTTGTATCACTTAATAGATAATCTCTATTTTCATCCATGCAGCTGAAAAACATAGGAATCCTTCTTGTTTATGCAGCATAGTATTACGCTGTGTAAATGTACCACAGTTTTTTTGATTCACTCATCTACTGACGGGCACTTAGGCTGTTTCTAAACCTTGGCTATTATCCATAGTGCTGCTATAACATAGGAGTGCATAAATTCTTTTGAATTGGTGTTTGAGGATTCTCAGGGTATATTCCCAGCAGTAGAATCACTGGGTCAAAATGCAGTTCCATTTTTAATTTTCTGAGGCAATTCCGTACTGTTTTCCACAGTGGCTACACCAGTGTGCATTCCCACCAACAGTTCACTAGGGTTCCCTTTTCTCCACACCCTCGCCAGCACTTGTTTGTTGATTTATTGATGCCAGCCAGACATCAATAAATCTGACAGGTGTGAGGTGATAGCTCATTGTGGTTTTAATTTGCATGATACACTAATATATCAGCATCAAATGTATGGTGGTAGACATACTTGGAATTCAAAAACAGTTAACGTGGTAGAAGGAGCTATGTGAATTGATGCCTTTGCTATTAATATAAATTATTTTTATACTTATCAGATATGGAATAAGAGAGATAGGTACACTTTAAGCAAACCTTATATAGGAGAATTTGCATCTACAGAACAGATAAATTGAAAAGCAAATATTTATTTAGCAAAATCCTTCTTTGCCTAAGGATTCAAGATAGCTGCTTTATGTAATAAATTACTGAATAAACTTAGATGAGTTTTGGACCCAGCTTTATCAGAGACCCCCCTGGGATGTGAAAGGGGCTCATTTGTACAGATAGTTTAAGAATAAAATAGCTAAATATACATGTGAAAGAATTAGTAGATAGCAACTTCGATCCACTGCAAGATTCTACAATGGTCTGGTGATAGACTCTCAGTCTTCATTTCTAAATTCTCCTCTTTAGTTACATTTCTACAACTGATATTCTGACTTCTACAACTGAAAGATACTTGAGAAGTATCTTTCCATCAAAGGTCCTAAGGAGTGCCTGGCCAGCTTGGTTTCTGGTCATAAAGAATTATAGATTACTGGAGATAGAACGTATCCTAGAGATGGTCTCCTTTTCTACTCCAAGTGTGGGTTATGGACAGTATCATTGGCACCACCTGGGAGCTTGGCAGAAATGCAGAGTCTCAAAACCATCTCTAGATCTAGCAAATCAAAATCTTCACTTTAGCAAGATCCCCAAGTGATTCTCATGCACAGTAAAATGGAAGAAGACCGAATCCATCCTCGGTGCCCTTGAATGCTACATGGCTAGTTGCCTTATATGATTATTGTTGTTGTCAGCCTAAGAACATTTGAGAACAAAACAAATCCATTAACAGTTCTGTTCTTGGCTTGGGGAGCAATTGCCATTTTAAAGGGCAGAAATGTTGTGCACAGGAAGCAGAGAGAAAACATTCCAAAAAAAATATGCTTAGGAACTACGGTTGCCCGGAGCCTGAGTTTGTTGGAACAAGTCAACTTGTTTAGAAAAACATGATGATAAGCTTATCATGGACCACTTAATGCTCATCAAAATGAATGGCATCATTTTATGGAAATCTTGGACGGAAATAGGACTACTTCTAAAAGTGTTTGGTGGAGTGGGAAGTGGAGTGAATGGGCGACAAGCAGGCATGAATGCAATGTTCGTGAGAAAAAAAGGTGCTATGGCTGATTTCACGCATGAGTTCCATATGTCCCAGCCTGGGACTCACCCATGAAATAGCACCCAGAGGTGCTTGCATCACAAAAGGTGGCAGGATATTAAAGAAAGGAGATGGTGGTGAAGGTTTTGATATTTTCTGTAACAGATTAGATGCCAGACTATGTAATAAAATGAACATGAGTCTGTACCTACATATTGTTCAGCCACAGAAGACACAAGCTTCTGTAAAAAGAAGTATCTTTCAGTAGAATGTTCCAGCTGAATCAAAGCCTTGATAATAACAATAGAAGAGAAAAAATTATGATAGTATCCTTTGCACTTGGGCACCTATATCCTAAAGCAATTAGCTTTCAGTTCAAAAAGAAAAGCTGAAGACAGATTCTAATGCCCCCAAGAACTGAACCAAAAGAGGAAACCTGCCTTCCTGGAGCTTCAGGTAAAGGAAGGAGCTTCAGGAGTCACTCTGAAAAGAGTTTAACGCTTTCATTAGCCTTTGAGGGGTCAGGAGGGAGGTGGGAGCTGGACCAGCCCCAAGGCAAATGCAATAAACTCTTTGTTATTTGATGCCTGTGATTAGGTTAACAGCAACAACAACAAAAAAGATATTTAACCTATTTACCTACTTTTCCCCAGAACTTTTTAAAATTGTGTTTGAACCTATGGAAACTTTGGTTTTGATTTGAAAAGGTCAAAGAGTTTAAGTTTCTAGCATGGTTTATTTTCCTGGCTAAGTGATTAAGAGGACAGAGTGAGATTTTTATTTTTTTCGTTGTTTCTCTCTAAATTGGTATTTTACAAAAGTTCATTTTTTTCTCCAAATTCACCTCCACCTTCTTACTATATAAATATGCTTCAAAATAAATTCATTGTTGTAATTTGTCATGAAAGTCATGTGTAAGTTCAAATAATTTTTCCTGACCTTATACTGTAATCCAGTACTGTCCACTAAAAATACGAGTTGAATTGCATGTCACATATGTAATTTAAAATTTTATAGTAACCACAGTAAAAATGAAAAACAACAGATGAAATGTATTTTGTTATTACATTTTATATAACTCAATATCCAAAATATTATTCCAACACATACCAATGTAAAAATTATTGAGATTTCTTATATTCTCTTTTTCATGCTCTTTTCAAAACCCTGGCTGTATTGTATACATACAGGGCATCTCAGTTCAAACTAGCCACATGTCCACATGTGATGTAATAGCCACATGTGGCTAGTGGTTTAGAAGAACCTAATGAAAACTATAGATCTTCCTCCTAGGAAAAAAATCACATTAGATCACAAACCTTTAAGGTTTGCTCTGATAGGGTATAGGACAGAACAGAGTCTCAAGGGACATGCTAGTAGATCATCATAGTAACATAACCAGTTGAGCTGCTCAGCCTGTACAATGGCGTGGAGATTAGGGGCATATAACTGGGTTGTCATTCACTTTGTAATGATTGACAGCCTATAAAGTTGGTTTTTTTTCTTCTACTGATGATTCCCTCAATCCTGGCTCTGTTTGGCAGAAGATAGACCTGGAACTCAGCCTTCTTGGGAGAAATAGGACCAGGAAGGTGGGGATGAAAGGACACCTGAGGTGGTGATGTAGACAAGCTCTGCTCCAGGCTTTACAGAGATGGGCTTTTTCTCTCATTGTTTTTGCTAGCTTCTTCCTGTTGTAATTTGTTTGGTGAGCCCAATATACAGAGGAGAAAGGGAACCAGTAACTCACCTTCCTGCAGCGTAGACCTCAAGTCCAGGTTGCGAACTTGAATGCCAGCAAAAGCACGTCAGGTAACTTAAATGAGTCACTTCTTAAAGAACTGAAAATTTGGACTTTTGATTGAAATGTCTGTTTTTTCAAATGTTGACTGGTGCTTTAGTTGTAGTAGCACCTTTTTTTTTTAATGCTAGATACACCAATCAGGATACTGATGCAAGGTGGATTCGTCCAACAAGATGCAAATTAAATCTTCACACAAAACACCGATGGTGGTTCTCAGTCAGGAGCTGTGTCCATGAGTTTTGTTGCTCTCACAGTGATGGGAAGGCTGGGATGCTACTAGCCTTTGGGACCTTCAGTACAAGGGTCCTGCACCCAAGATTTGTCCTGTCGCAAATGCTGTAACATCCCAGCTGAGAAACACTGAAAGGGGATGAGAATTCTCCAGAGCCCCATGTGGTATTGGTGTTGTCAGGTTCAGCTCAGGGTTGGGACTAAAGGCCCCATTTGGTCATGAGGAGGAAACGCTTTGCTGAAGCATCTATTTCCTTCTGGTTGGACATGTGTGACAGACACTGTAGGTTTCAAGGATTGGAAGTGTCTGGTCATCTTTGTCTTATCTCACATTTCTGTAAAGCTTTGCAAAAAAAAAAAAGGCTTTAAAGAAAGACTTTATTTCCCTTCTCTGCCTTTAGTATGCTTACACTCTTCAGAGTTGTAGACCTATTGTGAAAAGTAAACTTTTCATAACTTTATTTTTGTGTAGTGACTTTGAAACAGTGTGACCCCGAGGAGATGACTTACTTCAAATTTTCTGATGAGAAAAGGGCTGTGTTACAAAAATCCCGTAATGGAGAGTTCTTCTGAACTCTTTATCCACCCATCCCCAAAAGGGAGTGATGCTACAGGTATGAGCTCCGGGGAAGGACACATCCTTGCTCTACTTGTTTGAACAAATTGAGTTCGCCATAATGCTGTTTCACAACCATGCCAGTTCAGCTGAGATGTTTATTAGGTTTTGTTCAGTGATGAGATCTTTTTTTAAACCAACGATGGTCCACATGATTCATTCTCTGAGTTTCATATGAATTATGAAGTGTTTTGTGCCTTTTTCTCATCTAGACTTCTGGTGATCAGTTGATCAGTCGATATATATACCTATTTATAATGTTTTAGTGAAGTATAACATGCATATGCTAAAGTATGTAAGACTTGATGAGTTTTTTGTATAGGTGTACACCCATGTAATTACTACTCAGAAAGAGCTAAAAAACACCTCCAGCTTTGTAGGAGGTTTTCTCAGCACCCCTTCCCTGCCAATAAGAACCAAACCCTTATTCCAATGATTTCCACGGACTCCTGTTGCTGTTGATTCAAATTTTTGCCTGTTCTTGAACTTTACGTATGTGAAATTACCTACTATGTACCCATTCACATTTGCCATTTTTCCTCAATATAACATCTGAGAAATTCACACATATTGTTACATAGATCAATATTTCACTCTTTTTGTTGCTGAGTAGCATTGATTACATAAATCTACTACAACTTATTTACCCTCCTGTTGATATGCATTTGGGTTGTTTCCAGTTTGGGACTGTCTTTTGGTAAGCATATACATTTCTCTTGGATAAATACCTAGAGGTATAAATGGTAGATCATAGAGCAAGTACATGTTTAACTTCAGTAGAAATTTCCAAACAGCTTTCCAGAGTAGTTGTGTAAACTTACACTACACCAGCAGTGCATGAGAGTTCTAGGTACTCCATAGTTTCTCCAATACTCAGTAATGCCAGTCTTTCATTTTGATCTTTCTGATGAGTGTACAGTAATGTCTCATTGTGGCTTTACTATGCATCTCCACCTTAAAAACTGAGCCATAAAAATTGCTGAAGTTCATGAAGAAGCTTTTACATTCTTGGCTATAATACGTGCCAAAAGTGGTTAACCCTTTTCAGGAATCCTAACTATTTCTCCTTCCTCAGAGACATAAAGCCCAGTTGTGCAATCATTCCAGCTTTGTCAGCTGTGAGCTGTCCCCAGGGTATGGCCATGATAAACAGCGTGCAGGGGAGGCCCAGCATTGCTGCCATAGGCACTTAGCAATGAGTTTGCCCCCTCCCAACACAGGGCAGCCTGCCTGTTCGGGAAGGACCCAGTGAGGATTTCCTGAGCACCTCCTTTGTTCCAGGCACTGTGCTGGGCATCAAGGAAGCAGTGGGGCCCTAGGCACAGTCCCTGTCTTGAAAGGCTCACAGTCTAGTCGGGGAGACAGAAAGTGAGCATAAAAGTGTCATGCAGTGTAAGTGCCTTGAGAAATGTGTATGCTCAGGGAGCTTGGAAAGGCCCAGAGCCAGAAATGTCTTCCCAGGAAGAGCAACAACAGGGTGAGTGTTAAAGGAAGCAGAGGGAGGTCACCCCAGGCAGGTTAGCGGTGCCGCACGGGCATGGAGGTGAGCCTCTGCGTGGGTGTTGCCCTGAGTCCAGGACGGCTCGGGCGGGAGGCTGGGGTGGGAGAGCACAGGCAGGAGAGAGCGCCAGGTGAGTGGAGGGCCAGCCTGTGCAGGGTGCCAAACATAACTTTGCAGCATTGCAGCCTACAGCATCTCTTTCTCGGTTTACCTGCAAGCAAAAGGAACTGAGGCTTCCCTTTGACTCTTGTCTCTGAGTTTTGAATTCTGATCATCTTTTGATATTTAACTGCATGGTGTTAGTCTTCTTTCTCACTTCTTCTCTGGACATGAATACGTTTTCTGTTAAACAGTTGGTAACCAGTGTGTACTTTCTCATAAACGATAGTCAAAGAATTGTATTTTCTTAACTAGAGTTGGTTTTTTTTTCTTCTTCTATGCTTTCCAGACCCAGCTAGCTCTTGCCATAGGCTTGACTGTGGCCTAAGATAATTTTAGTTTTCTGGTAGAATGGAGTTTTGTTCTATCTGTTAGTGGCTATCCTCTTGATTGGAGGAGCGAGGCAGACAATGACATCCCTAGCGAAGGATCATCAAGTCCTGATGATGTCCAAAAACCTTCTTCCTCAAGCACAGCCAAGGCAGCCATGAGGTATCAGGATTACCTCCATTACATCTAACAAACAATCATGTAGCATGTATGTCTCTCCATTTTCCAGGCAGTATTCTAACTACATTACACATAGCAACTCACTTAATCCTCTCTACCACCCTAGAGTTGAATGATATTATTTCCATCATACAGACAAGGAAACTGAGGCACCAAGAGGTGAAGTAACTCGCTGAAGTCATGGATGGGATATGAACCTACACGTTCATTCCTGTAAGCGCTATCGTATGCTGCTGCTTCACACTTGTGAAATATCCAGCAGAAACTCAGAGAATCAAAGTTCACTTCGTAAACACTTATTTAGCAACTGCCTGGTGAATGAGTCAGCAACACCTTTGCCCCAGGACCTCTTAACCTACTTGAGGAGACAGGAAAATATGTCTGTAATGCAGTGTTACCCCGAGGAGGAAAGGAACTAACTTTGTCTGAGGCGTAAGAGAAGGGCCTGGCCCGCGAAGACAGGCTCGGCCTTCTGAGAAGAGGAGAGGCCAGGAAGGGCGGCGCTCGGAGTTGTGGGGGGGCAGAGCGTGTTTGGGAGGCGCCAGATGTGCTCGGGGCGGCGGTGTTAGGGTGCGCTGCAGAGAATGTGAACGTAGGGGGCAGGGTGGTGGGAGTCCAGCGGGACCGGAGGGTCTTGTGCACAGGCGAAAAAGTAAGGTTTTGTCTTGTACCCAGCGGGAAACATGTCAGGTGTTAACTGTCCAGGCCACCTCCTGGTGTTATAACAGGGGTCTCACTTCACTAAGGGTTTCAGTTTTGAGGATTTTTAAATAGAGGAGAAAGGTGATAAACCATCTTCATTGCTATAATCCAAGAGAGGATCAAAGCAGCGCGGGGTGTTTGGAATCTAGGGGTATCAGGCGGGTTGACAGTAAAATACAGAGTCAGATCTATAGCATGTGGGGCAGGGACACGCAGAGGGAAGGGGACAGGCAGGTGTGAGTAAGAGGGAGGGAAGGAGGAACAAATGGGAAGAGGGAGGAGAGAAGAAGAGAATGCTGTCTGCTGAAAGGAAGAGAGGGGAGACATTGAGGGAGGAAGAAAAGAGGGAGGAAAGGATGGAAGTGGAAAAGGAAAGAAAATATGCCATGTCTTAAAAAGAAATCTTATGGTACCATGTTACTGGCCCAATGCCCACGTGCCTGGAACTTTCTGGAGTATTCACACAGCCAGCTTTTGTTCTTGTGGTTCACCGGCAGTTATTTTCATGGCTCTGTAATAGCCCATTGCGATGAGTTCCATTTGAAGATCACTTGGCAGGCTTCTGCAAGACCGCATTTAGGGGGCATTGCCTTGGCGTGCAGACAGCTTCCAGACCTTACACACCCACAGAAGCATGCTATCTGAAGAGTGCAATAAAGCAAATGCAATTCATTGCTAGGCACCCCAGCAGCTGCTAGTGACGCTATATGGGACATTTTCAGAATAATGCCTTTCTTTAAAAGAAAAAAAAAAAGTCCATTTAAAATTCAGTGTCTCAACCCTGAAGTTTGGTGGCTTCAAAGCCAAGGAAATTTCAAATATAGGGGAACTATAAGCCTTTTGTCAAGGCAAACCACTCCTGTCCTCTTTGCTGGTGATGAGCAGCGTAATTAGTGGAGTGAGTTATTTTATTTCTCTCTGCGGTTATGATGATCAGGCTAGGTGGAAGTGAACCGGAGTTGGGAGAGGAGTAAAAGTTCTAATTGTCCAGGGCCTGAAGATGTGGATAAGGTGGCATGTCAGGTGTTAGCTGTCCGGGCCGCCTCCTGGTGTTACTGGAGTCTCATTTCACTAGGGTTTCGGTTACCACAAACTTTGCTCATCTTCCTGCTGCGAGCCTGGCTCCTGGTAGCAGGCCAGGGGGCATGGTGTGGAATCCCAGTTGCAGACAGCAGCCTGGAGTTGGGAGCCGCTTGTCTGGGGAGTGCGTTATGTGGCAAAATCCATACAGTCATGACGTCAGCCCAGCATCGGTCAACACAGGTATCTACGGTGCATTTCAAGCACATATAACTGGGATAGCTCAGCCTCATCAGTGCAGGATGTGGCTCTGGGTTCCAAGCAGGCAGGTAGTTTCTTTGCTTAGAAAGTCTTTGTTCTACCGGACTCAGAAGTAGCGTTAGGAGAAGCTCATGCTGAGGGCGTGGAGGTGTCAACAGATCCTGAGAACCAGTAGGATGCAGGGTAAGTGTCACATCCTGCCACTCCCCCTCCCACCCCCGCTCCATGCTCTCTGCGTGAACACTCAAGATTTTGTTAACAATTAATGCGGGCTCAAGACCTGTCCATATTGTCAACTTTTCTTCAAATTCCCATATATCATTCTTAAGGGTAAGATTCCACAAACTTATTTTTCCAGTGTTTCTCATATATCTTGAATTGGAGTCAAAAGGCAGAGCGAAGAAAATATAACTCCTGGATTTCAGGGTTTTTTAGACCAGGGCCAGGAGTGGGGTGGGGGAGGAGGTTAATAGATGGATCTAGATTATAATGATTTTTCTGTGTTTTTTAAAGTTTAAAAAATTTTAAGGAAAATGAATTATTTTTCGATTCTTAAGTAAAATATTGAATGGGTATATGAACAGACAATTGTAATCACTTCCTAGGGCCATTCTTTGAGTGACATTGAGTAACCTCAAGTACCACACTTGAGGAAACAACCAGAATGTGTCCACAGAAGCTGAGGCTTTGAGGATGATCCATGTTGCACAAGAAGGGTGGAAGGAGCTGGGAGTGTTCGATCTGGAGAAGTAAGAATGCAGACGTGATTACAGGTATTTTCAAGTAAAAGAACTGAAGTACTGAGTAAGGAGACTGCTTGTTCTGTATTTCCTTAGGAAAAAGGGTTTTTATCCTTTGGTGGGAATAACAGACCCTCTAACAATCTGACAAAAAAAATAAATAAAACTAGAGACTTATTCCCCAGAATATTCATTTATAGAAATGCAAAATTAGCACATAATATTAAGGATTTCATGGAACTCTATGAAGGCCATGTAAAGAACTCCTATTTTAGATGGTAGGACTGACAGTGAATGGAAATTTCAGGATTTGGCTTGATTTAAGAGAGAATTCTCAAATAGTGTGGTAAGTGCTATGTTGGAACTGGGTTTTTCATAAGGGGATTCACTGCCCCATCACTAGAGGCTGAATGAATGCTGGTGTGGACTTCAGATTCACCAAGACCCGGTTTGGTGCTGGTGGTGTTGCTTCTTGCTGCGTATCCTCAGACCAATCATGTGTTTATGCTGCTGTAAATGGAAGTGAAATCTACCACAAGGTGGTTGGGATAACTCAATGGCAAAGAGTGTCTAAAACTGTCTATCCTAGTATTAGAGAAGAGGATGAACAAAATTAACTTTTCTCAGTAAAATTCTCAAAGATCACAAGTTTAAAGGGAAAACAAGGCAAAACCTAACTCCTGCTTCTGCATAACTTTTTCATAATTATGTTCCTTTTTTACTGTTAAGAATATTATAGAGAGCATTTTAACTTCACATCCAAAGTCCTTACAATAACTGTCTAACTCCAAATATACACCAGATTTGTATTTTTAAAAACCTTTTGAAATACATTGAAAGGTAATATGATCATATCTTGAAGTGTTTTAAAGAATTCTAACCAAAGTGTGAATGAATACTGCAGAGAATGAAATGTATTTGAAAGAATTCAAAGTGTTTTCAATGAGGAGAAACTTATCCTGAATTTCTATTTAATAGAAGAGGAAAGGAGGTTGCATTTTAAGGTAATACTTAATAGTGGGAAAGAACGGTAACTACCTATCAAGTGAAAAGGGATAATACTAAATAATCATAGAGTATGTAATTGAAGTTAAATGCCTGTCTTTAAGACTCTGGAAAGGAACATAGTTTTCAAAGGGTTTTGGTAATGGGCTTTCTAAAATGTCCAATTGGGGTATGAACTAGTGGATATGAACATTTAGTCCTGCGGGTGACGGGTTATTATTAGCAGCTGACAGCTCCAGGGAGCAACTCCAGAGCATTTGCTGCTATGTGAATCATATTTGATTCACCAAGCAGCAAATGTGTGTGGAGCACCCACAACATCTGAAGCTCTGTCCCAGGCATGGCTCATGTCCCCTTCAAGGGACAGAAGCCAGGTTGGGGAGGTCAGCACATACTCCTGAAAGGATGAGCAGTGGGGGGATGACTTACCAAGCCATTGAAAGGAAAGTGAAAAGGCTGTGTTGAAGCTGATGACGATGTTCATGGAGGAGGTGAGACCTGAGCGGGGCCTCGAAAATGAGCAGGAGTTTCTCTCTTCCCATCTCAGTCAGAGGCAGCACCATTAGTTTAGATGTTCACATCAAAACCTTAGAAATCTTACTTGCTTCCTCTTTCCCTCACCCCAAATCCAAACTCTCAGCAACTCCTATATCTTCTGCCTGCAAAATATATCTTAAGACCGCAACTTCCACCATCTCTACTGCCATCGACTCGGGTCAGGCCACCATCATGTCTCTGAAATGCTTCAACAGTGTCATCGCTGGTCTCTCTTTTCACCTTTGGCTCACCCTCGAATCAATTTTCCACAAAGAAGCTGAAGTGATGGTGTCACTACCACAATTTAAACTCTTTAAAGATTTCCCATTGGGCTAAAAGTAAAGTCTTTGCTCTTCGCCATGGCCTACGTGGCCCTGTGGAATGTGGCCTCACTGGTCTTACCCCGATTCATCTCCCCTTAGCTCATCATGGCTCAGCTATGCTGCAATCCCATGATGCTTTCCTCTACTCAGATGTACAACAGGGAAAGAAGATGAGCTTTGCTGGAAACTGTGTCAGATCGGCTCTCATAGCTAGCAGGAGAGGTTGGTCTCGCAATGATTCTGCCACACAAATGGGGCTGTGCAAGTAGAAAATATCAGCAGCATAGTTTGATTTCAAGGACCAGCCCCCCACCCCAGGGAAGGTTCCTTTTGTATCTAGAAATTTATCTCCCAAACCAGCTTTATTAAATTCTCTCCCAGGAAAATATATCTCATTAAACTCCCACCAAGAAGTATAGCCAGTATTTACTGCCTGCCAAGTACTGTGCTAGGTACAGGACATGGTGACATAAGAAAAAAAAGACATGGAAACCCCACCTTCTTATGTTTTCAGACTCCTGGGGGACAAAGACAATTACAACAGAAGAGAATCACAATGAGGAGCTTTATAAGACGCCATGAGAATGCAAGGGTGGGGCACCTAACTCTGACTTGGGTGGTCAAGGAAAACTTTCTAGGGGAAGTGCCTTTTTAGCTGAGACCTGAAGTAATAGTGGGATGTAGGGCAGAAGACAGGGGCAAAGATTCAAGTGTTCTTGGCAGGGGAAACAGCCCATGCAAAGGGACATTATTAGGAGAGAGCATGACACTTTCATGAAAGCCAGAAAAGTTCAGGATGATTGCAACATAATGGGAAGGTCAAGGGAGTACAAGGAAGAACACAATATCAAAAGTAAATAAAGAACTATTTTGTAGAAAACGTCAAGACCATTCATTTGCTCTCGAGCAGAGCTTCTCCACCTCTAGAGTACATCCGAATCACAGGGTGGGCTTCTTAAACACAGGTCGCTGCTCCTACACTGAGTTTCTTTCTCAGTAGGCGTGGGTCAGGCCCACAAGTTTACATTTCTAATAAGTCTCCAGATGATGCTGATGCCAAGTACCCTTTGTATACAGAGCCTTGTAAGTCATCATAAGGTCTTTGGACCTATCAGTAGCAAATGAAAAGTTTTAAGTAATGGGACGACATGATCTGATACGTGTTTCAAGGGAGCTCACTCTGGATAGAGTATGAAGAGGGGCCAAGTGCAGAGATTGGCAGGCCATTGGAAATGTTGTTCTATAATCCAGCAAAGAAAGGATGTTGGCATAAAACAACATAAAGGTAGAAATGATTGAAGGAAGTCCAGAAGAGAGATTTAGAAAGAATAATCCACACACTTGTAGATGAACTGGGTAATGCAGAGGTGAATGTGAAAAAAAGAAAAAACAGTGATTCATTTTCACCATGGGCAACCTCTTGCAGGGTACCATTTGCTAAGATAGGGTCCCAGCTATAAAAGGAGGGCTGAGAGAAAATGGAGAGAAGCCACACCTGATAGTGAGATATCTTTCTTTTTTATCTGAGAGCAGGTTTTCTTTGTGGTATGGGCTCTGGAAAATTCTAAAAATAGATGGTTGGAAGAGTCTATGAAACACAAAGAGGAGAGAGTAGACAGTACCTAAGACAATCATTAACTCCTCAGTGTTGCTGAAGGTCTTGCCAAGGTGCCAACCAAAGTCTTCTGTCATTACTAAATAATGTTAAAGAGAAATATTGAGTCTACTAGATAATAGCAAGGTCTTTCCAACCTTATTATTTTTTGTACCTGGTATTTACACTTTCCACAATCAAGGTGTGTCCATAATCTTACCTGTTTTGGACAAGGTGATTGCAGCCCCTTGGGAAATAAAATTGTTTGTTCATCTCAGCTGCCTTCACATCCCTCTTCAGCCATACACAGATCCTCATTTACATTTTGGATGAGTAAATGTCTGGGCTGTGTGGTGTTTTATAAGTGAAACGGACATGTGAATGTGCAGAAACAGACCAACACAGAAATAGATGACAGTAGATATGTGCTTGAGACACCACCCAATTAATTTAATTTCTGTGACATCATCCCACTTTAGTTGAAGGCTTCTGCAATAAGTAGCTCTTGTTTTACCTGTAATTTAGACTCTTATTAAACAATGTGCCTGCATGAGAAAGAGTTCCTTTAACGCAAGGTTTCTCAACCTTGGCACTACTGACATTTGGGGCTGGATAGTTCTTTGTTGTGGGCACCTATCCTGTGCATTGTAGGATATTTAGCAGCATCCCTTGATTCTACCCATTACATACCAGTAGAGACCCCACATACACACCCAATTGTGACAATCAAACATGTCTCCAGACATTGCCAAATTTCCACTTGGGTACAAAATTGCTTTCAGTTAATGACTATCAGAGCAATGGGTCTCAAAATGTGGTGCTCAGACACAGAGCATCAGCATCACCTGAAAACTTATTAGAAATTTAAATGTGTGGCCCCAAGCCTCACCTACTGAAAAAGAAATGCTCAGTGTAGGAGCCAGCAGTCTGTGTTGAAGAAGCCCACCTTGTGATTCAGACACGTACACTGGAGTTGGAGAAGCTCTGCTCAAGAGCAAATGAATGGTCATGAAGTTTCCCAAGAAACAGTTCTTTATTTAAAAAATATATATATATGAATACAAGAAGGTCTTCTCTCTTTTCCTTTTCCTTTCAAGAAAGGAAGTGAAAGTACATCGTTTCAATTCTGAAAGGCAAAGATTATTGATAAAGTTTCCTACCATGGAAATTCTTATAGGTAGACAACAACTTTGAAATCACATGAAAAGCTTATTGCTCTGAACATAATTTTCTTTTTTAGTTTAGAAAGATCAAATAGTAATGGCTTGATTGGCTATCAGATTGACAAAGAGAGATTTTAAATAAGCACATGGGAAAACTTTCTGCAAGTAGAATAGAAATGTGATGCTGAGCTTCCATTTAGGGTAGCCGGCCCACTCATCTGGCCCAGCACTCAACAGTGTTCAGAAAGCAAAGACAGATGTCTATGTAAGAGAAACCTTTCCTTTGTTTTCTTTCTTAGCTTCCTTTTTTTACCTGTTTATTCATTGGCCACCTTTGTCACCCAAAAATAGCACTAAATAAGGGAGTGGAGTCATCTGGTTTATTTAAAGAAGTTTTATAATGCATCCTACAAAGTATAAAAGTTCAGATACAAATTCTGAAAGTCATTTTATCAGAAAAGGAAATGATGATCCACTTAGATAATTATTTTTACTTAAGAGTGCCTGTATGCCAAAATAACGAAGACAAATTTAATAAGGCTTTATTCATTAATGTATTCATTTTCTTTTTTAGTTTAGAAAGATCAAACAGTAATGGCTTTCATTTATTTATTTGTTATCTCATGGAGGCTACATTTTTTGGAGGTAGGGGAAACAGTAAACAAATAGCCCAATGTTTCAAATTTTGGTTTGTACCCTATTAATAGGTTATAAGATCAATTTAGTGGGTTGCAAACCATTTCATGATTGTTTCTTTAATGAACAAACTAGAATAGAATAAAGAAACTAGACTTCATTCGTATGTCATTTCATCAAACTATTGTTTCAGTTGTATGTGTGTTTGAGGCCATGAATCAATGTAAAACATTTCTCAGAATGAGTTTGAAAAAATACTGAAATTTTTTAAATACAGAAATAAATGAGATGATTTCAAGTTGGAATGCATGCTAGGAAAAAGGCTAAGCGGCTAAGAGAGAAAAATAACAAAAAATGTCAAGTGCAAGGGAGGCCGAACCATCATTAGCTGCATGACCTTTTTGATGAAATAGCATTCTACCCGCATGTGGCCCACGAGAGGGAGCCAGCAGGGAACAGGAGACAAGCAAGCCTTCTAGTCAAAGGGAACAGCAAGTGCAAAGGTTCTGTCTGGGGCCCAGCTACCGGGGGTGTGGCAACTAACAGGCAAAGAAAGTGGACAGTTCATTTCCTTCCTCCTTGGGAAGGAAAATTCTAGAACTTTTGGTTGATAGAAGCACACACAAAAAACAAGAGAGAGGCATGAACCTATTCTCTAAGCAGAGATTTCACTTGACAGACATGGAAAATTCCCAATTCAGAGTACTCATAGAAAGAAACTATATACTCAATTAAAATTTAGCAAATATTTATTGAGTTTTTACCAGGGTGAATTCAAAGATGAATAAAAGTTTTAAGATTTAAGTGTAGGGCTGTAAGTACACATACACAAAAGACCAAGGAATGTCATTTACTTATTAATAAAAGTTGGTCATTCTTCTTCTTAAGGAGGCTTATTCCACAGGCCACAAATTATTTTTCTCTGTTTGGCTTTATAACAAAGATTTCATTTACTCCAGAATGGTCTCTGCCCAATTAGATAACAGAATGGTTTCTGCCTAATTAGATTATTCACTCTGATCTCTGTTTCAAAAGATAGGGATGCTGTGTATCCAATGATGACTTTATAGTCTAGGACTGCAGAGTTTTACACAGACTTACCACGTCTGAGGCACCCTAATGCTTTACACTAATGCTTTCACAGAACCCCAAATTCTAAGCCAGCACTTTTCATAGTAGGTATGTCTGTGTAACAACTTTACTATTATCATTATTGATGCTATCATTGTTATTTCGATGCACTCTATCTCCTTGCTCTCACATTCAGTTCAACGGCCTAAGCTCCTTTTACAGCCCTGCCACGCATCCCATCCTCTGCCTTCTTGAAAACTTACAGCCTGCAACTTCATAACTCAACCTCCTTTTTTTTTTTTTTAATCAGATGGGCAGAATTCACAAGGCTGCAGCAATGGCAACAAAAGCTATCTCAGTGGTCTCCAATAAATACTCATAGTCTGAACTTTACTACAATGGACTGTGAACCTCAGATCATTGGCAAGTGGTCTGGAAACCCTGGAGACAATATTTATACTTACCTCAAGGCAGCTGGAATCCGGTAAAAACTTTCAGTATAGATAGCAAAGTCATAAGGAAATTTGCAAAAGATCCTTTAAGCAATTTGGGACACAAGAATTTACATTTGTATGAAGAGCCTACCAAATGTTCATATATTTTTTTGAAGCAGTAATTTGAGAATCTTCTGGAATCCCTCTGAAAATTTTTTCTAAAGAAATAAGCCAGAATTCAGAGGCAGATTTTGGCATAAAAATGTTATTTGTGGTATTATTAGTGTTTGAAAACCAACTGCATTTTTTTTTTTAAGAGAGAGGGGAAGGAAAGGAGAAAGAGAGAGAGAGAAACATTGATGTGTGAGAGAAACACCGATTGGTTGCCTCTCGCCATGTTCCCAACTGGGCACCTGGCCTGCCACCCAACCGGCAACCTTTCAGTTCACAACCGGTGCTCAATCCACTGACTCACACAAGCCAGGGTCCAAATATATTTTAACTGGAGAATTTAAATGTATGTTGTTATATCTATACAGTAGAATGTTTTAAGTCATTAAAAGTGCTACTTAGGAAGAAATTATAGCATAAGAAAATGGTTAAATTATAATGTTAAGTGGAAAAAATTGGAATTTATGATATAAATTCAAATATATATATAACAGATATATAGGAAGCTAGAAAGAAAATGAGAGTTGAGAGAACTGGATAGGTCTAATACTAATCATTGTTTTCTTATACTGCTCTATATTTTTAATTTTTTTTACAATGAACATATTTTCCTTTTACATTCCAAACAAATAAACTTTAACTCAAACATTATCATGTTATTTCTCTTCAGTAAATGTAAAAATAATTCATGGTTTCAGATGGTATTCAGTATACATATGGCACAGTGTTAGATATGAAGATTTGCTTGCCAACATTAATAAATATACACTTGTCTAGTTTAAGCATAAATTATTGCCAAGTAATAAAGCAGCATTAATAGTTTATTATTTCTTGTTGGTTGTATTTATAAAAACTATCAAGAACTCTCATAGAAGATTTCCATTCTTTGTTATGAGGAAAAAGAGAATGATATATAGCCATGGTTTGCTTTTTTAAATGTGACATTTTTAAGGACCACATATGCTAGGGTAATTGAGTCATAATAAATTATAGACCCCCCTAATTGATTACTAAATTTTGCCAATTAATTGCAGGAAAGTAAAAAGACAGATTTTAGATCTCTTTAGAAGTTCCCTCAGCCCCTAAAGCCCTTCACAGTTACCAGTTACAAGGTTACATATTAGGATCTATAAAGTTAGAGTAATGGCCTTTTCAAGGACTTTGAGCAATGGCCTGAGAGCAGAGGGTTTAAACCTAACACTTTCTTCACCCAGTTGTGAAACCATTTGCTATGCCTTAGAAAAAACAAGCCCAGCTACCCAGATCACCTTGAAATTTTGGTGATTCGGCCGCCTCCATCCCTAGAGGCCAAGTTCATTCACTGTCAGCAGGCAACTACTAGGAAAATTTATGCTCCTCTGTTTCAGAAAATTTTTCCCTGTTGCTCAGCCCATATACAATATCTGCTCTCAGGGAGTCTATATTTATGACAACCCAATCATCTTGGCCTGTGCACTGCGTCTCAGTGTGAGGAACCAGAGACTTCTGAGGAAGACAGCTTTATAGAGGAGACCGCACTGTTGACAGATTCATGCCTCCTCCCTGTGGGTGGTCAGAGTCAGGGAAATCCGAGCTTCCCAGCTCAGGCCCGGCATGTGCCAGGAAACTTAGATTCAGGGAGCTGTTATCTATTACAGCTATGGGCCTCCCAAAAACCAGAATTACAGGTAACTAATATTCCTTCTGCATGCCAAAGCAAACCCCAACCATTTAATCCGCAGATGACTCAGCTATTAATATTAAAATGATTTCTTTAATAAAGCACATGTAATGATTTGTTAATCTCTGAGCAAACACAAATATACCATGGAAGGGCTTTAACTTTGACAACCAGATCTAAATGAACAAGGAAGGAAGTATGTTATCTCTTGGAAAAGACTCTCTCTGAAAGTGTTAGTCCACCAGCAGAGGAGACAGATTCAGATTTCTTGGGAGCGAACTTGGTTTTAGAAAAAAAGTTCTAAGAGGTTTAGTAGAAAGAGCTGAAGCAAGATTAGAGGGAGGTAAACCTGATTTTGAATCCTGCATGAAATTGGGTGTCCCTGGGAAAGCTCCCGAATTGTTTTACCCTTTCTTTCTCAATTTAAAAAAATGGAGCCAAGCCCTGGCTGGTGTGGCTCAGTGGATTGAGCACTGGCCTGTGAACCACGGGGCTGCCAGTTTGATTCCCAGTCAGGGCCCAGGCATGGGTTACTGGCCAGGTCACCAGTAGGGGGCATGCAAGAGGCAACCACACATTGATGTTTCTCTCCCTCTCCCTCCCTTCCCCCTCTCTAAAAACAAACAAACAAATAAATAAATAAAGGAGCCTATAATAAATGCTTATCACAGTAGATATCAGGGAAAATAATACATTGGATGTGAAATGTCTAGCTTTTGTGGTGTGCATTTCACATACCTCTTTATCTCATGATTCAAACATATTAAAATACTTCCAACCCATTGTGACGAGTTTGCCCTTATAGGGAAAATGTACTTCTTCTCATTTGGTAATTAGCATGCAACTTACAAACAGTCATGTCTAACTTAGTTTGGAGTGAATTACCACCTATTATTTCTATCAATGTATAAATAGATACTATCACCCTTAGCCTCCTCCGGCACATGCAACTTCCATTGCCAGCGCAAACCCCAGCACCAGGTTGTTGATGCTACTCGCACATTTCCCACCCAGCACTACCATATACAGTCCATGGTCCATCTGCTAATTGTTACCTCTATACCCCTTGCACTCCATAGAAATGATGTTCCAGGTAATCAACAAAGTAAATGCCTGGATGTGTTTATACATGGGAGATATTTGTTATGCCATAATAAAATTAGTAGGAGGGAAGTATTGTTTGAGCAAATCCAATAAAATATGTTTGGAAGATAAATTGTGATTTTGAGAAAAAGAAAGGAAAGCAGGGAAGTTTGGGAGACGTTCCTGGAGATGAAGTAACCTACAGCCTTTTGTATATAAATGTATGCCAGCTACATCTACAGCAGCGGTCCTCAAACTTCAGCATGCCCTTGAATCGCTCAGTGGCGTTGGATTCCTGGACCCTCACCCCTAGAGTTTCTGATTCGCTACCTCTGCGGTGGGACCAGATAATTTGCATTTCTAACAAGGGTCCACACAATGCTGATGCTGCTGGTCCAGGAAACACTATGAGAACTACTGATCTATTTAAGTCATAAAATGAATTTAGAAGCTCTTCGTTTTTTTTTTCAGCAGTCTAGAATAGTTTAAATAACACTGGAATCATCATTGAAAGTTAGTTGGAATCCAGCTATGAAGTTTTCTAACCCTGAACTTTTCCCTCTCTTTTAAATATTAGAATTATAATCACTGTTTCCATTTCCTTTTATGTTTTTCTATTTCCATTGCAATAGGACTCAATGTAGTACTTCCTTATAACTATTTTAATCTTTTTATATTCTCAATTATAATATTTTCCTCTCTTCTTTTCTTAATTCTGCTCATCATATGGTTATATATTTTATAAAAGAACCAACTTTTGAATTTATTTGTTCTTTCTACCATTTTTGTCCTCTATTTATTTCACTATTTATTAACTTCATACTTTATTTGGATTTATTCTTTTGTTCTTCATGAAATTTTTTTAATATATCTTCATTATTATGTCTTTAAATAACAAAGTTACCATAGTTATAAGCTATATGTTTTTCTCTGAATATAACTTTAGCTGTGTTCCATTAGTTTATGTAGGAAATAATTATTCTCCTCTTCATTGGTTCTAGATAGCTTAAAATTTACATTTTGCTTTTTTCATTAATCTTAGAATTTATTTTTTTAAAGATTTTATTTATTTTTAGATATAGGGGAAGGGAAGAAGAGAAGGAGAAAAACATCAATGTGTGGTTGCCTCTCGTGTGCCCCCTACTGGGCACCTGGCCTGCAACCCAGGCATGTGCCCTGATTGGGAATTGAACCGGCGACCCTTTGGTTCGCGGGCCTGCACTTAATCCACTGAGTCACACCAGCCAGGACTAATCTTAGAATTTACACGCACACGCACGCGCGCGCGCACGCACACACGTATTTCCTCACCTGAGGACAGCTTATTGATTTTAGAGATGGGGAAGGGAGGGAGAGAGAGAGGGAGAGTAACATCAATCAATTTCCTCTCTTACACACCCCAACTGGGGACTGAACCC
Source organism: Pteronotus mesoamericanus (assembly GCF_021234165.1). Lineage (NCBI taxonomy): Eukaryota > Metazoa > Chordata > Mammalia > Chiroptera > Mormoopidae > Pteronotus > Pteronotus mesoamericanus. Next base: position 11,952,879 of record NW_026555321.1, read on the forward strand.
ACAATGTAGCCATGTGCCCTGACAGGAAATCAAACCCACAACCCTTGGTTTACTGAATGCTCCAACTAACTGAACCACACTGGCCATGGCAGTCCTAGAATTTTTCAAGTGTTGTAGATAAGATCAACTAGCTTGTGCTTTATTATGTAATATCAATTTTATTTGCTTATAATCCAAGATTACGGTCTATTAAAGTATCTACTTTTTAAATTGAAGTTTTCTATCAGCCTGTAATTTAGTTTTTATTAATGTTTTATTCTGATGCAAGTTTTATGCACAAATCTATTAGATTGTGTGGTGTATATTTTTCAGATCTTTATGTTTTTTCTAATATTTGGGTTCCTTGATCAATTTTGAAATTTCGCAAATCATTTCCTAAAGTCAATGGAACCATCATTATTCCAAACCTTATAAGCGGAATACAGGCAAAAAAAAAAAAATTACTAAGTAAGCCCAGAGGCATCTCAAAAAATAATACACTATGACCAGGAAGTCTTGTCCCTGGAGTATAAACATGGTTAAAAATCAGGAAATCTGCCCTGGCTCATGTGACTCAGTGGATCAAGCACCAGCCTGCAAACTGAAGGGTTGCTGGTTCGATTCCCAGGCAGGGTGCATGTCTGGGTTGCAGGCTAGGTCCCCAGTTAAGGGTGTGTGAGAGGCAACCAACCAATTAATGTTTCTCTCACACATCAATATTTCTCTCCCTCTCTTTCTCCCTTTCCTCTCCTCTCTCTAAAAATAAATAAATAAAATCTTTAAAAATAAAAATCAGGAAATCTAACAAAATAATTTGTCTCATCAATAGATTAAAGAAAGAAAAAAGTGATTTTAACAATAAAAGTGGAAACATTTGTAAAATCCATCCATTTTAATTTTAAAAACCTTAATTGCTTTCTGTTTTTGTTTGACATAAATGTGATAAAAACTACCCACCAAAAAGTAACAAATAACAAAATTCTAAATGGTGAAACTCTAAGGCTCTTTATATTAAAATCAGGCATAAGAGAGTGTATCAATGATTTATTGTTGCAATAATGCTGCAGAACAACTACTAAACTTCATGAATATATGGTGTTGAGCATGTAAGTAGCTCACAGTTGGTGGGGATCAGGGGATCTGGGCTGAGCTTGTTCACATGTGGGGCTGGCTGTGAACTGATGTATGATGGCTTCTGCCAAAACAGTTGGGGAAATTGAACCCTATATATGTTCTCATCTTCCGGTAGGCTAGCCCCAAGGTGCTCTTATGGTAGTGACAGAGGAGGAAGAGCAGAGGCAAACCCAGTATCAGAAGCACTTTTCAGGCCGTGGCTTGCATCATATTTGCTAATGTTCCCTTGGCCAAAGCACTCACATGGCTCCGCCTAGACTCAATGGAGAGCACTGCCCAGTTTCATGGCAAAGGACATGAATACAGGGAAATCTGAGACTGTCTTTGCAATCCTCTACAGCAGTGATTTTCAACCACTGCACTGCAAGAATTTTTAAAACACACAGTACCTGGCTATTCAGTCAGGGATACTGACCTCTTTTTCCTTAGATTGTCAAAGTTTTAAAAAATGACAACAGCCAACACAATAACTGTCCCAGTGTAAATGAATCAAAATTATACCTACTTTTTGTATCAAATCATCAAAAAATATATTTTTCGGTGTGCTGCAGAATTTTAATGATTAGTTTGTGTGACATGGGATGAAATAGGTTGAAAATGGCTGTTCTACAGATAGGGATCCCTGCTTCCACTGATATTCATTGTCCCTTCAGAGTGTCTAGTGAATTTAGTGGGGCAAGAATTGGCATATTTCATGCAACCACAAAAAGTAATACCTTTTTTTGTTGATGACATTGTAAACTTACAATAGTCAAGGAACTCCACTGAAACATGGCTATCATTAGTAAGGATATTTGACAAGGTGGTTAAATTAAAATATAAATATAGAAAAATCAATAGGTCTTCTTTGTAGTCATTCACTCAACATATTTATTGAACATTGACTGAACGAATGCCAAGCACTCATCTAGTCCCTGGAGATACAATAGTGAACAAAAGACACAAAATCTCTTCCCTCGTGGGGCTGGTGTTTTAGTTGAAGGAAATGGAAAATAAACCACACATGAGTGAATAAGTCAGTTGGCTACAAGTACTACAAAGAAAAATATCAAGGAGAAAAGGAGCCTAGTAAATACTTAGCCAGCGTGGGGAGGAGTGCTGGTGGCAGGCAGTGGTCACGCTGTCTTCTGTGGGATGATCATGGTAGGCCTCACTGGCAAAAACAAGTTAGCATCTGAGCAGAGATGTGAGGTGCATGAAGAAGCCCACCATGGAGTCAACTGGAACAAGCACATTTTATCAGAGGGCACAGTGAGTTCGGAGGACTTGAGAGAGGACTGTACAATGGCATGCTTTATTCACGAGTTATCAATTACAAATGGAGACGGACTTGTCCCCATCACAACACAAATTATAAAATACTTAAGAATCAATTTAACAAGAATAATTTGGAGAACATCAGTTAATATCTTAAAAAGTCCAAGAAAGCTGAACAACTGTATCAAAGTAACATGATTTGGCAAAAAAGTAAACAAATTGATCAGTACAACAAACAGATCAGAGAGGCTATGTAGAACTAAAGCGGTCACCTTACTTGTTAATATATTCAAAAGCAAATTATAGATGGATAAAGGTACACATTTTTAATTGAGCAATAAGTATGTATTAGTTTTCTATGCTGCTGTAACAAATTATCACTAACCAAGTGGCTTAAACAACACAAATTTGTTACCTTACAGTTCTGTAGGCAAAAAGTCTGACATAGGTCTGACAGGACTAAGGTGTCAGCAGGACCACGTTCCCCTCTGGAGGCGCTGAGGGAGAACCCACTTCCTGGCCTTTCCCGGAGGTTGTCCATATTCTTGGCCTTGACCCCTTCCTTCCTCCAGCTTGAAAGCCAGCAATGTTGCAGTTCTCGACGATTCTTCCATTGTCACGTCTCCCTCTGACCACACCCAGGAAAGGTTCTCCCCTTAAGGACTCATGTGACTAGATGGGACCCACCCGGTTAACCCAGGCTACTCTCCCCATTCCAATTCTGTATTATTAATTACACCTGCAAAGTCCTTTTTGCCATGTAAAGTAGCATCTTCACAAATTCCAAGGATGAGACATCTTTGGGGACAATCTTTGTGCCCCACAAACATTTTAGAGAAGATTGAGGAAGAATATGTTTATAACCCAGATGTCAGGGAAATGTCAACAGGAACTAGCTTATAAAGAATAAAGGAAAAGATGAGCATGCTGCGCATGTCGTTTATTTTTCTTCACTGAATGACCAGACATAAAGGAGCTCAAAAGACATAGCTAAATATCTTACAATATACGCCAGTGGGTTAACATCTGCATTTTTACAGCGTTCATAAGAATTAGTAGAAAAACATAAACAACATTTGAAAAACAAGGAAAATATCTGAATAGTTGATTTGCAGAAAAACCAGTCCAAATGGCCAATAAAAACACATGAAAATATGCTCAACCATAGTATTTTTCAGAAAAACACAAGTTTATGGTACAGTGATTATGTATATTTGTTTCCCAGGGCTGCCATAACAAGCCTGTGGTAACTTAAAACAACAAGGATTTATTCTCATAGCAAGAAGACCAAAATCAAAGTCAAGGCCGTGCTCCTTCTGAAGGCTCTTGGGGAGAATCCTTTCGCGCATTTTCCAGTGCCTGGTGGTTTCAGATGTCCCTCAGCTAACTCCAGCTTTTGTGTCGCCCTTTAGTTGGTCCCCTCCTCTTTTCCCTGTGTCTCTCTCCCCTCTGCATCTCTCATAAGGATACTTGTCACTGGCCTTAGTACCCACCAGAGAATCCTGGGTGAGCGCATCTAGAGATCCTTAGTTATATCTGCAAAGACCCTTTTTCCAAATACGGTATTATTCATAGATTCTGGGAATTAAGACATAGACATATCTTCTTGAGGGGGGCTACCATTCCTTCAGCAACTACGGTAAGATATTATCCCTCCCACCAAATTGGTAAAACTTTTAAAAGACTGATAATACCCACAACTGTGGTATATGGAGAGATGAAGGGAGGGATTCTCATACACTGCTGCGGTCTTGTGAATTTTTGAAAATCTATCAAACTCTACGGATGCAAAAACATGCACATATCATGTATTACGTGACTTGGCTTCTGGGAAACCAGCCCATAAAAATAAAAGCATCAGTATGCAAGATTCAGTATACAAGAATGTTATTGTATCATGTTGTGGTGAGGGAAAGAAGAATCTGGAAACTAAATGAAGGCCCAGTAATTGGGGAATGTTTGAAAAAATTGTGGTACTCCTGTATCGTGGATATGTGTGTGTGCGGAAACACACATATTTGAGAAATATGTGGAAGGATAAGTATCAGCTTTTATAATGGGCAGACAGATTGGTAAAGCATGCAAGAATTCATGTTTGAGGTTTTAAGTGGAAAAATTACCTTTTTTGAGTCACAATGCCTGGGATCTAGTATAAACTTCTTGGTTCCCTCATCCCTGGGGTAAGTGAACAAAGTCCTGTGTGACCCACCACCTGGAGGCTCCAGTTGCTCCACCTCAGGTAGGACAGAGCCCTCACTCTTCTCTCAAACCCCTGGATCCTCCGCGTATGCACTGAATTCCAGGAGTAGCAAAGTGTTTTGGTTCTGCCCTCCTTGAGGCATAATGAGAATATTGTTTTATGATGTGACTAAACAGACCTAGAGATGTAATCAGTGGCTTTTGACAGAGCCATTGCCAAGTGAGAAAATCCCTGCGCCATTTTGTCCAGGGACTGAGATGGAGTACCCAAATGTATCTTGCCCCTCCTTCCTGAATTCCCCCAAATATTTTCAGCAATGGCAACACATTGAAGAAGATACATAGGCTTCCTCCTTCAGAAAAAGAAAACAAAATCTATGCATTTAGGTTTACTTTAAAAAAAAAAAAAAAGGCACACTTGCCCTGAAACCTCAAGGCTTCCTGGAATCTTTGTTAAGAATTCAGATGTACTGATGATAAATTTGTAAATACCATCATATCAGCCAATACTGTTAACAAATAGAAAAAAGAGGAAGGACAGTTTCTTTGATCCTAGGAACTGTTTTTGGTTGTTGTTTTTTTTTTTAATTGTCAGGAAATGCAGTTAAACCTGGCAATCTGTGAAAACCTGAGATCACAGAGTCATTGATCCTTTTAAACTGCTTGCATGCTGCATATAACGGAGCACCAGGTCTGTGCTAACTCCCGAACTCTTAGAAATGCTTAAGTTACTCACATCAAATCTCTTTAAAAGCACCCAAAGATCAAATAACCCTTCCTTCCTCCAGGAAAGCTAGGCTCTTAAAAGGCCTTCTTATTTTTTAAAGAATCCTTCAGTACAAGGCATGATTCTTAGTTCCTTCTTCTATGGGTCTGTCTTACTCTACAATGAATACAAATTACTTTCTTAATCAGAAGAAAAACACATTAGCTAAAAACTCATCTATGTGATTTGAAAATCACCGTTCATAAAGTATTTTTGGAAGAGGTTTTTAAAGAAACAACGAAATTAGTTACAATCCATAATCAGAATTTCATAGCATGAATGCCTAAAGATTTTTTTTTCATGTTAATATTTATAGGAGATTAAATTCTCAGCTGGTTACAAATGTGAGACAGTGTGCAGCTTGGAGGGAATGGCCTTCTCTGTAACAGTGACCTAAAGCCAAATCTTGGCATCTCACAGCCTCTCTAAGCCTCCATTGTTCCATCTGTTAAGTAGAGATGATAATTCTTACCTTTGTGGAGTTGTTAACAAAGCTTTGGGTTAATGTTGTAAAGTGGTAGAAAATTGCACCCAATAACTAACAGTAGATGAAGTTTCAGGGCAATGTTTCTTCCCCATTTTCTTCTTCTTTGTTTTAAATAACCACAAGCAAGAGCAATACAAGATGTATTAGGCATTTGTCCTCAAAATGCTATTGGTTTCTTAATTATCTCTCCATAAGTATTTGCATCTCAATAGACCAATGTTGGTGCCCTTTGGTAAAGGGAACAAGAAAACTTTAAAAAGAAGAAGAGATATTGGAGATCAGCTTTGTGGTTGAGGGGGTGCGATCCGGGGAGGGCCTGCAAGGGAGGGGCGCAGAGTGGCTGGTGAACTTTGGGGTTTTGATCTGGGTGCTGGTTGCACAGCTTGTTCACCTGTATTCTGTGGAGGTGTCCATAAGTGTGTTACGCTTTAATAAGAAGTTACAACCAAAAGAGAAAAGACAAGAGGTCTCAATAGTAAATGTCCTTAACATTATCTTTGACGGACCTCATTTTTTTTTAATCTGTCATAGGCACATCACAGGAAAAATCAAAATTCAGTGCTTTAGAACAGAGGCTTTTGACTACGTGTGGGCATCAGAGTAGCTTTGAAGTTTTCTAAAAAGTAAAGATCAAGATCCTCCCCTAGAGATGGTGATTCAGTAGATCTGGAGTGGGGCCCAGATATCTCTCTTGCTTGAACTCCAGAATTAGGAACCACGACTCTGAAGTCTAAACCAGAGGTACTTAAACTATGCTGCACATTGGGATCACTTAAGGAATTTAAGAAACATGGAGGGCTGGTTCCACACGCAGAGCCTCTAGTTTAACTGACCTTGGGGGTGACCTGGGTGCCCAGGTTGTTTGAAGCTCCCCAGATGAGCCAACGTGCGGCAACGTTGTGAACAACTGTCTAGAACAGAGGGGAGGAGCTTGGAAATCTTGTTTATCAACAGCAGGTGAGACCAGCGAGGGACCTGCAGCCTCATTTAACTGCCCGAAGCCCAAACTGCCAGCACTCCACCCACGTTTTACCCTGGCCTGTGGCTTTCACAGAAGACGAATATTTATTGCATGTTCCTCTAATGAGTATGTGTTTGTTTATAGGGCCTTAATATCCTGTCTATGTCATCCTCCTCCTTTTAGCTTGTAAATTTCTAAACGATCAGGGCTGGGTAACTGCTCCTACAAGCAGCTAAGTGCTGCAATTAAATGGATGATCCCAAACAAGACAGAAATTCCTCTCTGCAGCTCTCTATAGAGGCAGACTCCAGCATTTTCTATCCCACCTGCCCCAAGGAGTTCACTCTAGGAAAAGGAAATGCAGGAGAAAGCAGACTCTTCTTGGAGATGAAGTGTCCCTGTGTCACAAAGGGTAGCATTGAACTCTCAGCAGTAAGGTTCATAGTCCAAGATTCACTTACTCTGCTGATGGAAAAAAATGGTTCTGTTTTGATGGGAAAACCAATTCTCCAGATGACAGCACAACTTCCTAATTCTTTGCCTCCTTTCTAACCTGTGGCTGTGACCTTGCACTCAGTACCTTCAAAAGACTTCCTCTCTCTGATAAGCCTTAGAAATCCCTTTACTCTGTCTGAGAGGCAGAGTCAAGTGGGATTGGAAGGGGTGGGGCCTCTAGTCCTTTATCAAGGGAGTGCAAGTTGCCCCTTGAAAGAAGCAAAGAGAACCCAAGGTCTGAATAGTTTTTACCTATTTGAGGAACTGTTCAGCTAAAGGACTCTTAGGTGAGAGGCAACACAAACAGCTCTACAGTCTTGCTTTTTTCTTTGAAGGTTAAACAGAAAACATGTGGATAGCCCTATTGAACTGGCTTCCCGAAGGAGCCATGCTCCTCTGTCAGAAATGCCCTCCTCCGTCCTTGATGCTTTAATGAACTCCTACTCGCCCTTCACACAACCCCTTCTTTCGGGAACCTTCCCTCGTTTGCCAGGAAGGCGGACAAGGATTTGCTCTCTCCTCTGTATTCTTACAGCACAATGTTCACACTGGTTCTTGGGCGTGTTACGGTGTGTTATAAATATTTCCCCTCTCTTCTGTTAGACCTAGGCTCTTCTTAGAGGAGGAGGGCATCTAACTTATGTCGCAGACTGAGAACTCAGTTCTAAGCCTTGGCATGTGGTAGGAATTACACCACCTAATTACAGTAGGCGATGTTTGGCACATGAATAGCCCATCCTGATAATGTGGCCATATTTATTAGCAGAAGTTTTGCACAGTGAAGCTTCTAATTAAAACTGGCATTATCCTAAAATAGGAAGCCACATCAGGGCTGCCTTTTGACTCGATGCATGTTGGATTTCATTCCATCCAAATAACTGCTGACTCTCCAACTGGGCTCTAATGGAAGATCAAAGAGGCTCTTACGACCTGGTCCTTTTCTCCATTTCAAGAAGTGGGTTCATACAATTAGATTAATTCTAAACTGCTGACTCTAAACTGGAATGACAATGGAAGCGTATCTGACCACTATTTCTAAGTGAAATAAAGAGACAGTAGAGTAGATGAGATGAATGTAGGAAAGGAAATACTAAGTAGAACATTAGGATAGGAGGAGTAAATAATATTTAGATAAGAAGGGACCTTGCTTTGGCTGGTATTGCTCAGTTGATTGAGCACCAGCCTGCGAACCAAAGGGTCACCGGTTCGATTCCTAGTCAGGGCCCATGCCTGGGTTGCAGGCCAGGTCCCCGGTGAGGGGTGCATGAGAAGCAACCACACATTGATGTTTCTCTCCCTCTGTTTCCTCCTCCCTTCCCCTCTCTCTAAAAATAAAATAAAATCTTTTTTAAAAAAAAAGAAGAAGAAGGAACCTGAATCATCTGTCTGTGCTGTCCAATTCTGCAGCCACTGGCAACAGGCAACTATTTAAATGTATTAATAAAATGAAAGAAAATTAAACATTCGGTTCCTCATCATGCTGGCCACATTTCAAGTGCTCAGTAGACATATGAGACTAATAGCTACCCTGCAGGACAGTGCAAGTATAGAATACTGCCTTTATCACAGTAAGTGCTGTTGAACAGCACTGGATAAATCCAGTCCTTTTGCATATGGGAAGCCTGACAGCTGGAGTTCAGGGAGTGGCCCAAGGACACACAGTAGGTGTAAGCCCAAGGACACACAGTAGGTGTAGGCCCCAGGGTGGCCTCATTACACTCCACGCCGTGACATTTGCCCCTTTTCATTGTATAATTTGTCTGTGCGGATCAAAGAAAATGAGGAAAGCTAGCAAATCCCAGTTAAATTCAGAAGTACAAAGTAGCCATTCAGTGCTGTTATACTAAAGCAAACTTACTGACATAAAAATTTATAAGTAAAAATTTCATGGCATAGTAACTGTCTTAAATGGAAAACTTAACTTCTGAACAAAACTTGTCTTTATACTTAAGTCAAATGCTTTGTGGCCATAAAAAGCACCATTTAATCACTCAATATCAGGTGAGGAACTTACGTGCTAATCAATAACCTCAGTGCCTACCCTTATAGCTATTTAACTGTCTTCTATTGTGTAGTAATTACATATTATTGTGTAATAAAATATTTCCCCCCAAAATACCACATTTGCATCTTCTGAGTATACGTAATGTAGTTAGGGGCTGTCGCACGTCACCCATCAATGAGAATAATTTGGCTTTTCAAAATGTTTCTCATAATTTCTTTCTCATATCTTGAGCTGGTTTCAATAAGATAATGATGGGCCTATATTTAACCTCCTATAAAGAACATCAGCTTTCTTTATAAATTTCAGTTGGGTTTCTGGAAACCAAGGTGGTAAGTTTTCACACCTGGGGCAATATTTAAACTAAGATTACGTGAGAATTTGAGTTGGTGTCATAGTTCCTGGGTCTTTTTTTTTTTTTTTTTTTTTTTTTTTTTTTTTGAACATGGTATTTCAGAGAGCCAACGGGGATTTGATTGAACTCACAGGTAATTTATCTTCTTACATTCAGGTGAAGACATCTCTGTCCTGTGTCCTTTAGCACCTCAATGACCATGCTCAGAGCCAATTTGTTATTGGAAAGCCACACACAGCTGGTGTCAAGGAGAAGTTTCCTCCCTGTTCACTGGAATGCCTTAGAAGTAGCATTTGCATTATTTGACTGAAAGTTACAGAATTCCAGACCAAAATGATTTAAAGGTGTGTCATCTCACAAAGCAAGGTCTCTGGAGGTAGTTGGTTTTAGAGTTTGTCAGTTCTGGGGCATGACAAGACCCTTCGGACACCCTCCACCTTGTTGCTCTGCCATTCTCCCAACGTTGCCAATCATGCCCAGGCTTGTCCCCACAGAGTCACAAAGTGCCACGTCTCTAGGCATCATATGCTTTTACAACTGCATCCAAAACCTGGAAAAGAGTCAGTTTCTCCTCATATGTGTCTTCATTACAGGAACACACCCGTCTCCCAGAAATCCTCTCTCTTGCAACCCCTAGCACACTGCCTCTTCCACCTCAATGGCCAGACATGCTCGTAACCTGAGCCATAACTGATACCCTTAGCTATCAGTTGTCCAATGATATATAACAAGCCACCCCCAAACTTAGTTGCGTTAAGCAAGTTTTTACTTCTCAAGGTTCTGCAGTTTGGACTAGGCTCAGCTGGGTGGTATTTGCGCTCCACATGGTATCAGCTGGGGCTGAAACATCTGAGACATCTTCTACGTCCACATGTCTTTTATATCAGCTCAGATGGGCAGGCTCTCCGGGCGCTGGTCAGGCATCTCTGTTTCTTCACATGACCTGTCCATGCAGCCTTCTCAGAGTAGTCTGCTTTCTACATGATGGCTGACTTCCAAAAGAATGTAAAGTGGAAACTCCAAGGCCTCTGAAGGTATCATCTCAGAAGGCACACAGTGTCACACATGCACTCGGAAGCCACACAGTGTCATGTCCATGCTGAACTTGGTTCTGCAGCCTTCACAGTGGCCTCTGCTGCACAGGCCATAGCCTGGACACAGCTGATTTCAGTTCAGTGTTCCAGGTGGCCTTTGGGGACACAGCACGAGCCTTGCTGTACTTGGGAAACAATACCCTGTGCCTAAATCCAATTTGAGACAACCGAATTAATGTGGCCTCATTTTCTCCCAAGTTGAACTAGTGAAAGAATAGATCGCCATATTTTTATACTAAACAAAAGAAAAATGTGGCTGATTAACATGAAATTCAGCAATATGGTAAAGTGGTAAGATTTGAGCAATTGAGGTAGCATGGCCTTATGTCCTGTTATATAGTCTTCTACACTTTTCTGTATGTTCCACACCCATTCCCCTGTCCTCACACAGCCCTGCTGGTTGAGCACTAAAGACTAGGCTCAGATTAAAGTGGATCTGCCTGAACTAAGGCTCTTCAATGCAAAAGTGTTTGACACCTTGGGTGACTTAGGCCAATTCCCTGCAGTCAGTCAGAAAAATTTCAAGACCCATTTTAGAACTTTCTATTTCATGCCTGAGAGCATAGAAAAAATATCAGCTTCTAGGGCCAGACAACTGCTTTGGGATCTCCAAGTAGGTTTCAAGGCTCGTCATTCCTACGCAATGCTGCCGCTCTAACTGGTTTGAACGCCAGCCCAGGATCGGCAACTGCTAGAAAAATGCAGCTCCTCCCGTCAGAAAGATTTATTTTTTCAATTTCTGTTTAATTAGGGTATTTTAATCACTTAATTGTGTCTTGCGTCTTTTGCAGCGGAAATTGAATTACATTGTCCAAACACCTTTAATGACCTAACTCATTTGAGTCTATCGAAGGAGTTCTGATCCATCATCTTTTTGTTTAAAAATATTTTTGAATACAGTTTTTAATGTTTACAGTGGACATGCCTAGGAGATGATGCTGACTTAAAAGAACATTTTGTTTACAAGATGCATCTTGTGTCAACTGGGACATTTTGGAAGGGTCCAGGATGGGACAAACAGCACCCGAGAAGTGCGTGGCCCATGGAGAGGGGCCCGGGCATTGCATTTAATGAAAGTAACTTAGTAAACTTTCTGGAAGACGGTTTTCCCCTCCTTTATTTCTATTAAAAAAAAAAAAAGGCATAACTAAGCACCAAATATTTTTCGTTCTGCCAGTGTTTTGGGGTTTTTTTTGGCTCACTTTGTTCAGCTCAGACATGGAAAACTATTGCCTCGCAGACACGTTTCTGGGCAGCTAAGGAAATAAAAAGGAAACACAACTTAGTTCATTTCTTTTCCACTGGGAAATAATATTCAGGAGAATGAAATGTTGTCAGCCACAGTTAGAAATCAGGAGAGTAGAAGCTCAGTATTGCCTTGGAAAAGAAGGAAGTTGTTTTATGAAAGACATCAGAATCAGAAATCTTTGCTGGAGATAGAGGAACCAATAGGTCAAGTTGAAGAGATCTTAGATTTGTCAGCATATTAGGGAACAGCCCCATACTCTGAGTTTTTGTTAGAGAAAAGAAATTTTTAGTCATGTTAGTAAGTAAGGAAATTGATTTCAGCCTCAGGGTATTTTAAAATATTCTAGAGAGATTCCATGAAAAAAAAAAAGAAAAAAGAAAAAAGTGACAGCCTTTTCAGCTGCCTTAGCCTGGGCTACATTTACCACCCACCAACAAAGAAACAAACTTCCCAAGGTAATTAGGTTTCCTTTAAGTGCAGCTGAAATACATAACCAAGCGATGTTTTAAGTTTTGCTTCACTTCTGAAAGGCAAAAACCCTGTATTTTAATCCTTAGTCTCCCACTTCACCCCCTAAAAAAGACTGATAGATGGATAAATAATAAATAATAGATAGATGGGTATACACCGACACACTGTTTTACTGGAAGAAAAATTGAAATGCTGTTACTTTGAAGGCAGAACCATAAAAAAATTGCAATTTTTGTAGGCTAAAATGACCAGACCGTGGCAATGTTGTGTTTCAGTCTAATAGGAGATGCATCTCAATCACACTTAGATTTTCGCTTATATTTACTAAGCCGTTAGAACTTTGTACAAACCGTCAGCCACGCAGTTTACGAAATGCCCCTCTCCAAGTGAAATTGCACCTGGAGATCTTGTTGGTGTTTTCGGTCCTATGTGCTTGATTTCTTTAAAAACTCCTTAGTCTTCACGCAGCTAATGAGCCGCAATAATAAAGCCCTTGTTTGTCCATTCGCCAGCCCTCCCATTTGGCCAAAAAGCCTCTGGCCTGAAACCCTGTCCTGGGCTCTTGTCCATTTTCTGTGAGTCTCCTCATCCCCTCCCTTTTCTTACCCAGCCCTCTGGACGACAGTCAGAAATCAGAAGGGCTCTATTTCCTTAAGCAAGTCACTTCTTTCAGCGTTTCTGGCATTGCTTTGGGGCGGTGGCTTTCAAATTGATGACCACAGTCCACAGTAAGAAATACATTTTACATAACTATTGAGCCCACAAGGCGGGGGGGGGGGGGGGGGGGGGGGGGGGGGTACGCAAACTCAAACAAAAGTTTCACAAAACAATTTTTACTCTTAGTAAATGCAATCAATGAACTCTGATGCTTTCCAGTCAACTTTATTTCATTTTTAAAAAAGGTGCTTCTTGCTCCCCACTAAATTGATTCCACAACCCACTAATGGGTTGGGACCCATAGTTTGAAAAACACTGCTTTAGTGTACTTGGTTCAGCCCGAGAACTTTAAGTTTGGCAGTCAATCACAGCCTTGCTTATATCGGCAGAAAAAGGCAGGACTATTCATTGCTAGGAACACGGTAAAAACAACCTTTGGCAGCTTTCAGAAGACTTTTTAATAGCAGTGGGATAAACAGGTAATAAGTCTATTAATGGAAGAGTGCCTCGGCCAAAAAATAACAAGGGGTTAAAAAAAAAAGGGCTGCCACACTGTCAGAAGGTAGATGGAATCTCACAGGTTCTCATTTTAGAACTTTGCTTTCAAGTCCAGCTTCTCGGCTGATAACAAAAGAAGGTTGGCCTGGTTTCCAGGTGGTAAGGAATGTAGATATTTCAGATGCAGGCGGAGGAAAAGAAGACTCAGGATGTTGACTTAGAAAGACTCCCTCTGCAACTGCCAACCATGCTTCATTTCTTGTTGGGACCAGGAACGAGTCTTCCCTAGGCTTCCAGCCCCGGGCCTTCTTCCTCCATCTCCCGGCCTTTCCCAGCCTCCCTTTTATTACTGTGAGTCAAATTTGTTCTGCTCTGGCAACCTGGGTGAAATTCATTTTCTAGATTTGGGATAAACGAAAAGATGTTCTTTAACCCTGAAGGAAATTGTGTATCGGGTGTTCCTGATACCATGATGTACCAAATCAGAATCCCATTCAGTACAACTAAAAAAGCTGCAGCTTTTGTGAAAGCTATAAAGTCCAAGATAAGTGCACAGGAAATTCTGTGCTTGGCAGTTTTCATTAGTTATATGAGTAAGTGTTCCTTTCTCCTCTCAGTCTTTGGCTACTGATATTTCCTTTTTAACCTCATGTTGAAGGAGGATGGGAATGTATCAGATCACAGCTGAAAGTTGGCTGGATGTAATCAGTCCAGGAGCACAGGTTTTAATTGCTTTCCTACAATACAACATCAAGTTTAACTTCAGAGAGGCCACTGGAGGTGATCTGCCTTCACACTTGTGCATTCCCGACACCACCCAGAAAACATTTAAAGGCCACCAAGAGAAGTTCCTGATGCTAGAGATTCTTGCGCATCCTTGAAGTTTGCAGAAGAAAGCGTAAGATCTGTCCCATTGAAAGTGTTCTTATCTCTTGCAAATAGACCAAGAAGAGCTGGAAGAGTATTCAGCAGGATATCAGAGCCCCTGAGGATGACTCTCATTTCACCTACAAATCAGGAGACTGTGGCCTAGAAATTACCCTTCCCTACAACTAACTTTCTGCTTCTATAAGTGAGGAGAACCACTCTTGGCTTACGTTGCTCATAAAATGGTTATGAGCATCAGATAGTGTACATGTAAATAGTGTGATGAATATAATGTTCAATTGCTAGGTTCCTTTCTGTTTTCAATCAGTCTAGACCTAATGCAGAGAAGGGACTTGGGGTGTAAGGACCACGGTGGGGGTACTTTTTAAATCCTCATAGCCCTAGGAGTCTGATTTTTATGGTGAATTTGCAGGACTTAGATCTGAATAAGAGAGAGGGGTCATTAAACCAAGGGCACCAGGTTAGGGGAAAGCCAAGCAGAGGTGTTCAGTGGCAAAGGAAAGGACATGAGAAGGAAACCTGTTCTATGATGGCTATGTAAACCCAGATCGCTATAACAAAATACCGTGTATTGCATGGCTTAAATAACCAAAATTTATTTCTCACAGTTAGAGAAGCTGGGAAGTCCAACATCAAAATGCTGGCAGATTCAAGGTTCAGTTTTTGTGCCCTCACGTGGCCTCTCCAAGGTGCATGCTCTCAGAGAGATTTCTCTGTTTTCCTTTCTCTTCTTATAAGGACACTAATCCCATCAGGAAGGTTCCAGGGTTAGAGCATCAACATATGGATTTGGGGGCGGGGGCTGGGGATACAAACCTTCAGCCCATAACAAGCCATAACTCTAAGATGAACATTAAAAGTGCTAAAATGCTTCTAATCTTAGTGGTGAATGAAATACAAAATTATTTTTACTCTAGATAAATTACCTCATCATTTATTACTAATCTTTCTTCAGAACATGACTCCAATGCTGTATCATTTGGGCTTCCCTGAGCACATACCACTCTCCCTCCCTGGCCCACCCACAACAGATGCTCCATCCACCCCAGCTGCTCCCCACACATTTACTCCATGTTTAATTGGCATTTGACTCCTCACTTCTATACACAAAATCATCTAATCTTGTCCACCTTTGCATCCTCAGGACCGAGACCAGTACCTTACATAATATGATCATAAGAATGGCTAACCTTTACTGGATAGTTGTCATATGCTAGGCACTTGGCTACGTGTTTATAAGTTTCTTTTCTCATACCACCGCCAATGACGCATTTTTCATCCTTATTCCTGCTTGCAGATAAGGAAATTGAAATTTACAAAGTTAGTTACTTTGCTCATGGTCAAAAAGTTGAGAAATGATGGAGCTGACTTTGAAGTAGGGAGATCCTTGATCTCAGGCTGTTCATCACTGCACTACTGTGTTTAATAAATGCCTGGTGAGTGCACTCATTCTTTAATAAAGGGGGAATGAATAAACGAATGCATGAATGTTGGCTTGATTATTTAAAGCTAATGAGGAAAGCTTTCAGATGAATTACCTAAAAGTTCATTCATCTAGCACTTGTATAAGGTGAATAGCAATTATTAAAACACTAACTGGCAACATTTGGAAGAATGGTTTAGAAACTGTCAAAAAAAAAAAAAAAAACAAAACAGCCAGTACTACTTAGTGAAGTCATCTACAATAAAGACAGATGAACTTGGCCCTGAGTCTCCTAGTATGAGAGTGAGTGGTTTAACTTAAAGACTGCCTATAAGAGCATGAAAAAGAGGCTGAGAAAAATAGGAGAATATAGGGAGAATTTCCAGACTCTTTTCTTACAGTCCCTGAACATTCAGGTTCCTGGGAAAGTGGCAGTTTAAGGGTAAATACAAAGCCCACTGATGTGCCTAAGTCCGGTCATTATTCGGCACATTGAGTTACCAAGAGAGAGCATTCCCCAAATGAAGAGGGTTGCAGGAGGTGCTATGAGACCTGTTGAATCAGAATCTCAAAAGAGATAGCCGAGTCTTCCGAATCATGTGATCTGGCTGTATAACGCCTTTGATTGTCCTCCTGAGCAGTTCCTAAAGTCCAAAGAAGATGGCAGGGGAAATAAAAGCTCATAATAGTCCGTCACAGAGCTAAGTTTCTCTCAAAAACATGAACAAAAACATACATTTCCATCCTGCTCAGGTCAGACCTAAATAAGAAATACAAATGTGGCCAAAAACAATTTTGAGGTGATGGATGTCTGCGAAACAAGGCTCCCAGAATCCTTGGCAGTTTCTTTTTCCTTGACTTCTTTTCCCCTCATGAGAGAAAACGTCAAACAATAAAGTTTTCAGCAGCAGGTATAGTAGCAGCAAAGGTACCTAACTGGAGATTGGCCTTTCCAAATGGAACATACTTAAAAATAGTAAGAAATAGCCTCAGAGAATATTCATTTCAGTGTCCTTGTTAATAGATTAAGGTGAGACCAGTTGGTGTCATTCAACTTTAAAAGTTTCATAAGTTTCAAAGCGATTACTAATGCTTTGGGCAAACTGCCAGAGCATTTTTTTAACCATAATATTTAAAGTAACTTTTAGTTGTGCAAAACTATAACATTTTATTTATCCTTGTGTGAATTTAAAATGACTGCTCTCTATATTCCTTTTCCAAACAAACATTTCTCTGTGTATTGAAACCCAAGATGCAAACTTCCTGTTTCAGAAATATTTGAAAGAGGAGACTGCCAGCCAGGAACCCCAGGGTTTGCTGGGGAAAGCAAAGGACGAGACCTGGGAAGATGTCATGTTCTCTGATAAGAGCCTATCACTTAGATTCCTTGAGCCTTGGTTTACAAATCCATAAGTAGTTTGTTCCATGAGAACAGAAAAACTAACTGTGTTGAACTGAAAATAGAGCTGGTATTAAAAATCCAGGTTAGAAAATATTAGAAGGCTACTTTAATCCTCAAAAGAGCTGTATTCACAATTTGCCAGGATTAGAGATTGTCCCTGCTGGCAAAAGCACAAGCACAGAGATCGAAGGTCCAGGGTTTGCAAACTGCAGTTGTGACTAACAGTGAGCGTAAAATGGATTGAGTCATATCCAGCCTTTTTTAATGAAAAATAGTGGGTTAGAATAGAAGCTATCATAATATATCTGTCATAGAAGGTGAAATATTGTTTCATGAAAGTTTTGTTTTCAGGTGTGTGGGGGCTGTCACAATGCAGAGTATTTTGCTTATTATAGATCATCTAGTCTAATACTTTCATTTTATAGGTAGAAAAAAATTAAACCAAAAGATATTATGTGGCTTGCCTAAAGTTACATTATTACTTAATATAAATTGATAAAATAAATACTTAAAAATCAACTCTGTCCCGTAAAAAACCCAGTTGTTCTCAAAATCCAAGTGAGGATTCTACAAACAATGGCACAGATTTTCCTTAAAGGAAAACCCAAGAGCATATCAGAGGAACGGTAGCATCTGTTCCCATGGGATATTAGAAGGATCATAGTTTTATTGAGCTTGAGCTTGAGCTTAATGAACCCAGCTCTGTGTGAAGTGCTTTGTAAGAATTACATCACTTAATTCTCCACAGTAAGGTCAGTAGTCTAATTATCCCCTTTTATAGATGAGTAAAGGGAGGCTCAAACAGACCATAGTACCCCACTACCTCAGTGAAGGAACCGAAGTGTGAATCCACTACCAAGTGGAGGAACCGCAGTGTGAATCCAGAACCAAAGCTTACCTGCTTGGTTGCCCTTTCTCACTTTCTCTTCAATTGATGAATAATAGATGGATAGATAAAGAAAAAT
Source organism: Pteronotus mesoamericanus (assembly GCF_021234165.1). NCBI lineage: Eukaryota > Metazoa > Chordata > Mammalia > Chiroptera > Mormoopidae > Pteronotus > Pteronotus mesoamericanus. The sequence continues at coordinate 11,971,161 of NW_026555321.1, forward strand.
AGACCAATGCCCACATTTCAATATATACACATACGTTGAGACATTTTATAAGTCTAAACCTGATCAGAGAGTATAAAAACACCCTCTGAGAGAAGAACAAATTGAAAAGCAAATAATATAAGATATTTGGGTGAAAATTTTGCTGACATTACAATTTTTGTTATGTATATGTACAGTGTTTCTTAAAGTTTAATTAAAGTTTAATAACCACTAACTGGGAAAGCAACACTATGCTGTTTTCACAGCAAACTAAATACAATGAATTTTTGCTTCACTTTCTCCACCTGTGAATTTCAACTTCTTTGTCTGTCACAACCAAAATATAAATGCCTTTGATTATGGTAGTAAAAGAAGAGAACTAGACAAGTTGGAAAGAAGGAAAGAGAGAAAAGGGAAATGGAAAGAAAAAAATATTATCAAAAATGGTCATTAAAAAGCTTTACTAATTATTTATGCATACATTCATTCCTGGTTTCTTGGATAGTCTTTTTTTTTCATTCAATATTATTCATGAATGTCACCCGCAAAGAAAGAGAACACAAGTGAACCTATAGGACCTTAAAAATAGTCAACACTAATTTGCTTCCCCAGTTAACCTAAATTGCTTACCCCTTTGTTGTTGCTCTGAATATTCTATAATTTAAGTCCACATAAACAGTACTTCAGTGTAGGATATACCATTAGGACAGTGTAAGTACCATCAGATGCAGAGAATTAGAGATTAAGAAAAGTCAATTTGCCACAAACTCAATTACTGAATGGAAATAAAAATAACTTATGGCTGGGCTCTCCCACTCACTCTTCTCACTCTTCGGAAAGCATACTTTGAAATTGCAGGGCAAAGCAGAACAGAGAAAAGCTCCAAAGATAATCTAGTCCATACCTCCCCTCCAGTTGGTCCTGACACTCTGCCAAAGAAGCCCTTGCTGTTCAATGGGTGGTCCCGAGACCGGCCCCATCAGCACCCCCTGGGGGCTTGTAAGAAGTGCACATGGCAGACTCTACCCCAGACTGGCCAAAGCAAAGCTGCATTTCAACAAGGTGCTCCAAGGATTCAAGTGCATGTTAAAGTTTGAGAAGCATGGAGCTACATCTTTGTAAGGGGGAAGAAATCCAAAGCTACCCTGGAACAGTTGAGATCAAAATATAACCACAACCACCCAAGTGGAGATTAAAAAAAAAAAAGATGTGATTCGATTATCATTATGGGATAGACATACAAAATACTTGGAAGGAGTTTGGTGATTTACTCTAACAAGTTAGAACAAAAGGAAATTGAATTATCTTGGGAGAGATGGAAGTTAACAGGCAGGCAGAAAGACACTTAACATGCTTTATATCAGACCGATTTCAATAGAAGCATGTGCTAGATCCCCCACGTGGTTTTAGGTGGACCAGGGGATCTTGTTTTGTTTCTAAAATATTCATTTTTCAGTGACCTCTTTTTTATGGCAAATAGTACTGGCTTTCCATTTATAGTAGTGATATAATATTTTCTTCGAAAAGAAGTTTATTTCAGTTTTTAAGAGGGTTAATTGCAAAAGCTGTAATAATCCAATAATAGGGCAGATGGGTTGGGTGTGGAATATGAGGAAAAAGGGAGCAGACTTGCCAGACTAGGTCACTGTCGCCCTGAATTTCACTTTGCACAGATGAACATCATGTTAAAAAGAAGTAGAGGGCTGCAAAAGTTTTTATTTTGCCAAATAAAAATACTTGAAAACAGAACGATCCGACATTTACTATCTGCTATTACTGCATAAAAGAGAGAATATTTTAATACCCCAAAAAGCTGGAAGACAATATTAGAAAGAAAGGATAGACCTTTCCAAGAAAATATGGTTGGCAACCTTACAAAGATACATATATATAGGTCCCCAGTCCCTTAATCAAAATCCTTGCCATACAAGTTTCAGAATTCAGATTTTGGGGGCGGGGGGGCAGGCAGGGGAGGGAGGAGATTCTAGAAAGATAGGAAGATAATGTTGTGTAGTATTCTAGCATCTGAGGAAAAATTCAGTACCAAATCAAATACTTTAATATTTCTGCAGTGAAACATAGAAATACTCACACTAAGTTGAATCAATAAAAATTCATAGAACATCCAAATCAAATCAGGTCAGCTTTTACCACCAAACAAGTTAGGAAACACTTTCAGTTTTTAGACATTTTTTTTTTATTTTGAAATTAAAAATAAGGAATTATGCTTCCGTATTCTACAGTGTTGCCTTTTTTCTTCTCATTTTGCTGTGAATCATGACCACTCTGTCCCTGATGGGCACAGGTCTGGGAATGATGACATATACAGTGTGTGTTAGGCCTCTGATCATATAACTTCTTCTGATTCTCCAGTCATAACCATAGCCCTCTGTTGATGAGATATATTAATTCATATCACATCCTTCATGAATATTTATGAAGAGATTTCCAAACAGTCATCTGCTAGGTGGTAAGTTCCACAAGACAAGAATGTCTGTTTTGTTCACTGATGTAGCCTAAGCACTTAAAAGAGTGCCTGACACATAATAGGTGCCTAGTATTTGGTTTAAAAAATGAAAGATTTGCAAGTTAGCAACCTTTACAAATACTAAAATTACCATTGACAGCTCATGGATATGGAGAGTTGAATTATGGCCGGGAGTGTGTGCGTGCACGCGCAATTCAGAGCAACCTGTTACATTCTTTTTATGACAAAAAATACATGTATATGTGAGCACTTCCCACTAGTTCCGCAGCAGGAAACAGAATTTGGATAAGGAAGTTCCAGATGATGTTGTATATTGAACCATCTGAAACTCTGAGTCAACACGAATAAGTATTTTGTACTAATGGTTATTTTTTAAAGGTAGAATATTTAATTTTCTTTGCTGTTTTGGATCCAGAAGGTCAAAAGTAAGAGAGATCGAAGAACTTTAATAGGAGAAAACTAAACAGAGTAAAATAATTCCATGGAAATAATTCAGTAAAATAATTCAGTGAGACTTTTTAAAGAAACTGCTTAGCCACCAAGCAAGGATCTGAACTGCATTTCATGGTCACAACAAAGTATGACTTCAACTGGACGAAATGTGATGGCAAAAAGGAACCAGTGTAACTGTGGCCTAAATCTTCCAGAAAGAAAGCTAGTTTGGTTCTCCTCCCTTGACTCATATGAATATGGTTTTGATAAAAGTGTGATTAAATAAGCAAAACTTCTTTGCAAAGGGAAAAAATTATACCCAACTTAGAGGAAGGCAGTATCGCTCTCTTTTTAAATAAAGGCAACATGTCAGCATATCGTAAATTATTGGCAATTTTTTTCAGAACTAACACAAAATCCTGCAGGCACTTACCAACCACAGTGTATAATGAAATTTTAAATGGCCCATAATCCTATCTATCCAAAAATTTTAGAGCTCAATTATAAACACAACCAGCCCTTGACCATTGTAATCATGTTAATAGCACTCGCTTAGTGAATGTTTACTATTTGCAAGGCACTATTCAATAAAAATTACTCATCTTACAAACTTATGAACTGGTATCACTGCCATTTTACCTTTGAGGAAATTGGAATTCAAAAAGGTTAAATAACCAAGTTTATACCACAGTAAGTGGCAAAGTTGGGGGTTGTAATCCGGGTTCATCCAATACACATATCGTCTGCCGTGCCACACTGCCTTCCTCCAGCCACGTTAGCTGCATGGAACACTTTTAAAACCTGTGGCCGTCTGGCATGAAGGTAATTGCTATCCAACAACAAGCAATTCCAATTATTATATTTTTTTTCTGTTGAGTCTTTTCATCTTCTGCCACTGCTTATGACAATAAATATACCCATAAAGTCAAGAGCAATTCATCTCAGCTAAGAGTCTTTTCAATTTGCTGTTGTTTTCTTACCTGCTTATTGAAATTGCTTCTGAAATACAGGGTAGGGCAAAAAGGTTTACAGTTTTGAGTATGTGAAACACAGAGTTTATTCCTGTATTATTATTTATTAATTATTGTTACTTTCTGTACGAATAACTATAAACCTACTTTTGCCCCACCCTGTAGATTTGTGGGAATTGAATCATCTAATTAATTGTTTTCTTATACTATGTTGTATCTTAAATAGTAAAACTTTTACGCAGAGTTTTGCCAGATACCACCAGAAAAGAATTACAGAATTTCTGAAATACAATCTTTAAGCAAAGATTCTCCATAAGAAAAAAGCCAACAAAGAAAACATTGTCATTGACATCAAGTGTCATTAAAACTACAAATCATCCATTGATTCCCTTAATAAATGCATTGAATACCCCAATATGTGTTAGAAATTGGTAGAGGTGCTTTAGGGTTTATACAATTTGATTTAGTAAGAAGATACCAAGTCTTTACAGTGAAAAGAGTCTTTAAAATAAGGCTGATAATTGAAATAAGACCACAAAGGCTAGAGATTGTTCTTTGGTCACAAAATATGTGCAACATAGAATATAGTTGCACGGTGCTCCAGCGGGGCGCCCTGCACGCCTGGTGGTCTAGGAGATGATTGCGCCTGGGCGCAGGGTGATTGCTGGCAGGAGAGGATGAGAGGCATCGGCCTGAACGCGCCCTTCCTACTCCCAGTCGGATCAGATCCAGGCCGCAGCAGCAGCGCTGGGCTGAGGACCCTTACCAACTCTTAATTCCCACATGTCTCTTTGCAAGAGCATCAGGCTACCAGCCTCAATTCCAGAGAGAATAAAATAATTGGACTTCTTTTTAAGGAAAAAAAATGCCTCACAGCAAATTTGTCTCAGGAGTTTGTACCATGAGACTGCCCGAGGCAAACTGCCTGCTATTCTGTGACCCACAATGATTCGAAGGACAACTCACCTGTCATCAGTGCTTCCAGTTAGAAAATAAAAGGTCCCTGGGGCCTGGGTTCTGTCTGTACTTTGGACTTCCCTCATTTCTCTTCCTAACATTTTTAAGAGGTATTGATAACTGCTCAATGCTAATTTTAGCTAACAAAATGCAGACAGGTCTTGTAATCTCATGCCTTCCTCTAAACCCCAACTCGGTCACACCCTACTCAAAAGTCATCCCCATTTTTCTCTTTTGACTTGGAGGGCAGTGTGTGGGCTGATGGAATTCTCTAGCTTCTTCAGAATTTGTGTGGGCTCTGTAAAGAGTGGGAACTCCTGAGCCCACAGTATCAAAGCACCTCTTCCTGTGGTTCCACCTTCCCCTCCTTCCTCTCTCCTGCTGATTTAGCTCAGGCCCCATGGACCCACCTTTGTATCTGCTCCTCTACCATTTGCATTTTGTCTGTGCTCCTGGCTTATCTCTTGGGATCATCTTTCCTTTTTCGATTACTCCTTTATTTCCCTGCTGGGCAGAGCTCAAACCTTGCTATTCCGGGCCTCCCCAGAATCAGCCCTATTTGAACTGGCTCAGTGGCAGCGTATCTTCTTGGGTATCGCTCAGAGGCAAACACTCATTCTGGCAGGGAGAGGGGAATCTAACCAGCAAGAAGCTTGCTCCTAACTAGGCCTTTTACCATTTTGCTAAGGGACTTGACTCTACAGCCTTTTAACTGTGCATGTAACAAAGCTGCATGTGGCCAGTCTTGTAATTTCACTTTATTCTAGAAGGTTGTGTTGGATCTGGTGTGCAGACACTTGGTTGAGCTGGAGTGTGGGTACCCAGTGGAAGAAGGAGATACTTTGGCTCTACGCCCGCAAATGTCCCGTGGGGCATGGATAAGAGTCCACTAGCCAAGGAGGTCACTGTGTGTTCCCTGCCTTCTCTCAAGGACCCTCTCCCTCTAAACTAACTGTGGACTGTGAACTGTGTTCCTACATATATTTTTTAAATTCTCACCCGAGGATATATTTTATTGATTTAGAGAGCAGAATGCGGGGGACAGGGGAAGAGTGAGAAGCATAGAATTGAGAAAGAAACACAGATCAGGTGCCTCCTGTGTGCACCCCAACTGGGGACTAGACCCACAACCTTTTGTATACATGACGCCACTCCAACCAATTGAGCCACCCAGCCAGGGCTACATTTTATTATAAGTAAATTGTACGACAGTTTGTCAAAAATATATTCAGAGGTACAATCTAAATATGATGTCCTAACCAAAGAATTCACACAAAGAGTAGTTGGACCCCTCCTCCTAGTAGGGATAACAAATGTGTCTGACTTTTCCAGCCTATTTTTTCTTATATCATTCAGGCTGCCATAGAAAAGGCACAGTCAAAATAAAGTCAAACCTCCGTTACCAAGAAAGAAAATAACTAGCCTTATTGAATTTATATAAGAAACAAATGACAGAAACCTCATAACTAAAATTCAGCCCACTGTTCTGTGCTACATTTATGCATGTAGAACAAGTGTACAAAATCCAGATTTATCTAAAACACTTGGAAGTGCAGGGATAATGGTTAAGCATCACTCGTTACTTTGATGTTCAAAAATTTTAGTTCAATAATCCTTACTGAATGCCTAAGACCCTGAATCATCTCAGAAAGAATAGATTTCTTCTACTAAATGAAGGAATTGAGATTTTTCAGCTCTCTGCTGTTTCTGGCTTAGCACTTTCTGTGGCTTTCCCCTGGGGCATTTATCCTTTTTTACATCTTATTATGGATATTTGTGTGCTGGTTTTACCTGCCCTAAAGAAATGACAGGGCCCCGAGGGCAAACTTGATGAGCATCACTTTTGTAACCCTCAGAGCCTTAAATGAGGTGAGAGATAAATAGCTACAGCAAATTGAAACTAAATATTCACCCTGTTGTTCCCCCAGTTGATGAGAAAAGGGAGAGGAGGGGAGGGGAAAGAAGAGGAGGGAAAGGGAGGGAGAAACAGAGGGGCAGGCAGGCGAGCAAGGTGAGTAAGAGAGGAAGGAGAGGTAAGGAGGTGGAGATACAATAGCATATACCAATGGTCTCTTCTGAGGGCGAGACCTGGATCAGCAGCATCAACAACACCTGGAAATTGTTACAAATGAAAATTTTGGAGGAACCATCCCAGACTCAGAAATTCTGGAGCTGGAGATCCATCAGCCTGTGCTCAATCAAGCCCTCCTGGCGATTCTGATGCAGCTAAATGTGCACATCAATGGTATAGACCTTGATCCCTCTCATTTTCTGTAGGAAATGTCTCTCTTCTAGGCCAGCACTAATCAAACTCATGGTGCACACAAATTGCTGGCAGATTGTGATTCAGCAGGTCTTGGGTGGGCCCTGAGATTCTGCATTTCTAACAAGCTCCGGGGTGGCGCCCAGGGTGCTGGTCAGTTCTAGGACAAAGAGGTGTTGCAGGGGACCCCAGGAGGTCCAGCTGACAAAGGTCGGCAGAAGGGGGAGCAGGTGAGTTTCCAGCCTTCCTCCCTCCCCCAACGCCTCCCTCCATCTTTAACAAATGCTTCTCAGCGTGAATCTCCTTTGCTTACCTGGGCTTCCCATAGTTTTCAGTTGAAGGGTGGGTACCTTTAAAACTACAAACAGGATAAAATGGATAAAACAGTAAAGAAAGAATCTTACTGTTGAACAACTTTAATGTCGGGCATCTTTATGATAATCTGTCTGGCCCCTTTAAAAATTTCAACGACTTAAGTGATCTATTACTACTGGAGGACGTCGAAATATTGAAGCCTTTAAACTCAAGTAATTGCTCCCCCACTATCTGTGAACAGGATGTTACCAGAAAATTTCCTCTGGCATTACATGAGACTAATGTTTACAAACCACTTGAAGTATAAAAGTAAATATTACTTTTATTAGCTGTGCTTTGAACATAAATGCTCTATAATTTTCCTATGTCTTTGTATATCTTTATTTAAGAATTTGAACTAAAATACAAACAATAACTGGAGACCTTTACTCTTTTCTCAATGTCATTTACCACGTGACAAGTAGTTTACTCTTCATCTTTTACACTGAGAAACAAAATTCCCTGGAGCCCGCGTGCCTGAAGCCTGACAATTCAATTACCATATTTCTCAAAGAAAAAGCGCTGTCATAGCACACACAGTGCGTACAGTTTTGTGCTTCATTGAGAAATTAGGCTGTGGGAATATGCAAGACACCCTTTTGACTTGAAAGTTATTAATTTTTTTTTTTTACTAATTCCAGGGCTCCTAGGAATTCAAAGAAAGCCCAGTGGGTGTCTTTTCTTCTGAGAACTTCTGTCTGTGAAAACTTGGAGAAGCATTCCATTTCTCCCTAGTCAAGTCAGGGAACTGCTTCCTAAAGGTTATCAGGGAAGCCCTCCCTTTTCCCTGGTGAAAGCTCTTCCCTGACCTCACGCCACACAGCCATACTTCCCTAGCCACCTGCTTTCTGAATTCAGCCAAAATCAGCAATGGATAGTGTAGGAAGGTCCAAGCCTTGACTTCACTGCTACCCTGTCCCTCCATTTAGAGAGCTGCAGATCTTGCAAGGTGAAATAGGACAAAAAGAACAGGTTCTGATTTCTTCGGTATTTTCATAAGCCACATGCATACAGGTTCAGGTATAAAATACCCTAGTTTTGTTTGTTGTTTTTTTTTTTTTAAAGTGGTTTAATTTTGTAAAAGAGAGAAGGGCACTTTGGCTCCAAGACTGAATACCCTCTTGGCATATAGACTATTTTACTGACTCAGACCGTACATTCAAATATGCTAGTAAACTAAAATATCCAATAAACAATTTACTCAGAGGGATAAATGTCAAGTTATTATACACACACATAGGGAGGGCTATGTTTTGAAAGTGTATCTTTAAAAGAGATATTGCTTAGGCCAGAGCATCCATGAAAAAGGTATTTTTTTTAAAAGGAGCCTTTTTGACACTCTTGAAACATACAAATGAACCTTGTGGGAAGTCCCTAATAGAATTTTAAACATTTCTGTGCGAGATTAGATGAAAACTCATGCTTTTAATAATCCAAGGATGTTAGACTAGGAAATAACTTTAGAAATAAAGTAGCGAAGCCTCTATATTTTCAAAGATATTCAAAAGGCAGAAAGACTTGCCCAAGAGCTCCTGGCTGATCCAGGGCAGAGGAGAGGTCAGCCAGTTCCCAGTCCAGCGCCATTTCCAGGAAGTATCTGACCTAAATCTCCATGGCCTCATGAATATACCCATCCTTAGCTGCTAATTCAGTTCCTTTTCAGATCCTTGCAAGAATTGCACTGCTGGTAACAGTAATGCTTCTATTAAGCCCCAGCTGGAAGGGCTGGGAAGTATCTAATTTCTAACCAGCCAGAGTAATGGCATTATAGATAGATGTTTATATTGTTAGCACCCAAGACTGCAGCCTCACTCGATTAAATGGCAGCGTGGATCCCTTTACATTCTTGTTATTTTGATAATTAGTTGGGATTTCCAGTTCATCTGTGACCTGACACTTGTATTTCATTTTTGAAGTGACTCAGGGAGTGAGCAATTCATTATAATTTTGCAGAACAGACTGTACCTGTAGCTCATTAAAATGTGTTTGAAGTTTAATAAAATTGTACCCCATCCAGTAATAAACCTGGTTAAGTGTCTAGAACATCCTGCGTGCTTTTAATGGCCTGTTTGTTTTTGAAAGATATGAAGCAAGACAAATTATTAAAAAGAAAGATAAAATACTGCCTTAGAGTTACAGTTTAAATTTTTTTTGCCATTTTAAATAGAACCATCTGTTACCGTTTATGTTTCCAAAATATAAAATTTTGATCTATATGATCACATTTTTAAAAATATTTCTTTTCCGTTCCCCAATCTGCGTAAATACCCATTTGTAAGAAGTTAAATAGCATTTGTTTAATTCATCAATGCTCAAATACATTCGATGTTGCAAAAACAAAAAATAAATAATAGTTTTAGGAGAAAATAATTCAGAAAAAGCCAAATAAAAAGGACCAAAATTACACTTATATAAATTATTAATGCAGATATCAAAAATTATACACTTAATTTCCTACTAACAAAATGGAAATCTCTGCTCAAATTACTTGTCAAGGTGAATAAACTAGAGATGAAACACAATAGCCAATATTGTTACCCTTAATCAGAAATAATTTAAATGATATATATACATTTTGCCTTTATTTCTTATTTTTCTTATTTTGATATAGTTCTTATATTTTGGCCCTATTTCTTATACTTAAACTCGTACATGAACTTAATATATAAAACAAAAATATAAGAACTATATCAAAATAAGGAATATGTATATTTATCCCTTTTACTAAACTGTGGGAACTTCTGCCCTGGTTGACTAAGAGGCAATGTTGACCCTTTCCTGGACTTAACATTAGTAAGTCATTAAGATTTTCATCCCTCTCTACTTGTATTACATTTTTCCATTACTCTAATTCAAATCAACAACATTCATTAGCAAGAAGGCAGCAGCTCATACTTGTGGAGAAATGACTAAGACAGTACACTGGTGATGAAGCAAAATGTCAATATTGTCTTAATTCCATGTCCTTCTGTGGGACTAAGTCACTGCCACACACTGTGTCATTTCCTGAAGACATGGGCCAGGCCTGCCTGGATGGTCAACAGTGCCTGCTCACAACTGGAGTCACATGCCAGTGCTGCAGGGTGTAAGAAATTACTCTATTTTCTTTTTATTTTTCGAATGTTGCTTTTATAAAAATACAGGGTCCAGCAGAAGTAATGCTTGCTTGAGTGTGGTTGGTAGGGTAATAATATGGGTGTAATAATTTATAGTTTTAATTTAAACATTTCACCTAAAATGTCATATGGTGTGCTTGAGTGTAATGTTGTTATGTTACAGAATTACCTGCTTATGATTTTGTAATAAAAGAGTTTGTAATTAAAAAGGGGCGTTATTTGTGCCAGACACTGTGCATATTCTTTAAAAGTTTATGTAACAGAATATAGCATTTACTATAAAAGTTTAAATAGAGCAGAAAAAATATAAGAAATAAAGCAAAATATAACCCCAAGTTCTACCATGCAGAAATAACCAGCAATAACATTTGGAGAATGTTCTTTCCAGATTATTTCTCCATGTATATGTACAAAATAGGAGAAAAGAAGAAAAGAAGGATGGGTGCAAAGAAGTAATTTTATAAACATGGCATCACATTATAAATGCCACTTTAAAATGTGTTAAATTTAATTTTATTTGGATTTATCTGTAAAGAAACTAAAGGAATGGCTTAGTTTTGGTTAAATGTTTCTTCGCCCATAGGATATTGGATTTCGAGAGATCCCAATGAAATTAAAGGATTGTTTTAAAATGAGATCATTCCTTTTGTTATTGTCTCCAATTTAAATAGTATTAATTAACTATACCTACTTTTAAGCAAAGAACTGCATTTTTTTATATCTCACCCTCTCCAATTCTTCCAATTTTTGTTAGCTATCTTATTTTTACTCTGTCGGGGTTTATAACACTTAACTTCTACTTTTGCCAATTGTTTAGTCATACTGTATGTGTAAGCCGATGGTGCCCTTTCACCTTTTTTCCATTTCTGGAGAAGTTTCCAATATTAAACCTTTGCATTCCTTTTCTGTTACATTGCTTGGCGGGATTTCATTGTCAAGTGTGTTTTGTGTTTGGTTTTTTTCAAGGATCACTCAGGGGGTGCTTTAATTTCTTGAGTCCCCCCATCTTTTAGAACGCATGTCTTCAACATCTCGCTGATGTTAGCTGGGTCCACTTACTTTTCCTCAATACTTTGAAAATAATTGCCTCATTGTCTTTGAGGTTGAATGTTGATGTGGAGAAATCCTGGGCTGGCCAAAATTACTGCCCTTGTAGGAAACTTTCTTTTTCTGTCTTGTTGACTAGAAAATTATTTTTTTCACCCTGACGCTCATAACTATGGTATGACTAGTGGTCAGTCATTCTTTATCAGTTTTTTTCCTGGAACATCGCATGTCCTTTGATCTGCAGAGTTAAGTTTTCTTTCATTTCTGGGTGAGTTTCCAATATTCACCTTTGCATTCCTTTTCTGTTACATTTCTTGTCTCTGGAAACACCAATTAACCTAGCAGTCTTTTGTCTTTGCTCTCTGCATCTAGCCACTTACCTATGAACTTTCTGTCTTTCCTCCCCATTGACTATTTTAATGAATTTTTTTTGTCATCATTTTAATTATATATTCCTTGCTGTTTCAGTATTTTTACTTCAATAATAGTAGCATTTTGGTTCTCATTCTTAGTTCGCCATCTCCCTTTTTATTACTCTATTCCTTTATAAATGTTTTAACCTTTTGTTGTAAATTGAGTACTTAGAAAATTTTTTTTATTTTTCTTGGATGACATTTTCATCCTGGGCTGAACTATTCTTTCTCTCTTATATGCTCTCTATCTCTCTCTATCTCCCCACCCCCTTCCATTTGTACTCGGTCTTTTTTAATCTTGTTCATTCTAGATTGAGAGGCTCTGCCCAGACCTCCTTTTTACTCTACTAGAGTTGTAGGTGAATTTTTTCCTGACGTAGTCACCACATCATCTCAAAATCTTTTGTCTTTCTCTCTGACGACAGTTTGTGGGCTGAGTATTGGCCCCCAGCCTCTTTTCTAAACTAAGAAAATGCAAATGGGAAGCACCAGGACTGCAGGCAGCCCTTGCTGGGGGCCTGGGTTCAGCGGCCTCCTCTAAATCCCATTAGACACCACAAACCAGGCTCTCTTCCACCAGCTGCAGCTGGTCCTGTGGCTGTAGTGTTCCGCTCCTTCCCCAATTTGCCAACGCCGTACGTACACGAGAGCTATTATTTTCTAAGGTGTTTTTCTTGACTTTTCCTAGGGCTACCTTTTCCCCTCCCTCAGAGTATTACTTTTCAAGTCTAGAGATGTCATTAGAATCTCTGGATTCGGCCTGTTCACCTTCCTCCATCTGCACTTTCTCAGCGGTGGAGGCGTTAACAGTTAGAGCGCTTCCTTCCAGCTACTCCTAATCGTTTGCCCAGCACTTTTTAGGGTGAGGATATGTAGTTCTACTCCTTTTGTTTGTGGCTGCTGACAGTTTTTTGTTTTGATTTGTTCTATTTTAATATATGTTTTTTGTTCGTTTAATGTTAAAGGAGGGAGGAGACCCCACGATCCATCCTCATACAATGATCTTTTCCCCCTATCATCTCAAAAACTACATTAGTTTCTATCAAAAATAACCACACTGCTCAGATTTTGATAAGTTTAAATAAAAATAAGCATTTCCATGCCAAGTAGTCCATTTCATTACTGATTTTGTGATACAAATAATGCATTTTTTGAAAAATAATTTAATACAAAAAAGCATTGTAAAGAACACATACACATTCATTGTCATATTTGGGTATGTTTTGCTATTTTACTTGTCTGTGTATAGATTTTCATTTGGATTCACACTTCATATTTGGCTTTTTGTTGTTGCTTGTTTTGTCTCTAACAGTACCCTATGAGCACCTAACGTAGACTTAAATATCCTTTGAAAAAAGTATTTTAATCTTTTGGAAGCATGCTAATGTATATAAATACTCTATTATTGAACACTTATTTATAATTGTTTAAATATTACTGCTAGGGTGAACATCTGTCTACATAAATTTTGGTTGTACTTCCTTTAAAATATGTCAGTAATAATCATTATAAACCTTGATTATTAAACAGTGCTAGAAGGAAGATAAAGAAAAATCTTGTATACCAGGTTAACTCTTGGGACATAAAATTTTGAATAAATTTAGGTATATGTCTCTTACTGTTTGTTTTGGGGAGGGTTGCCATAAATTCAAGGTCTAAAATCATGTGAATTCTGATTAATTGTTTCATGAACGTCATTGAGGCATTTTCTAAATTGTTTTCAAAAAGTACCACTTTTTCCCTGACCAGTTCGGCTCCCACAGAAGGGGTTGGGCATTGTCCCACAAAGCAAAAGGTTGCCAGTTCAGTTCCCAGTCAGGACACATGCTTGGGTTGCAGATTTTAGGGTTCAGTCCCAGGTCAGGGCACCGAGAAGAGGCAACCAATTGCTGTTTCTCTCTTGTATCAGTGTTTCTCTCCCTCCCTTCCCCTCTCCTATAAATAAATATAAAAAATATTTATATATATATATATATATATTTTTAAGTACCACTTTTACTGCCTTGAGCAGTGCCCTTTGGATTTTTCTACAGAGTTCAAAGTAGCATAGTGATTCAGGGCACAAACTCTGGGGCCAGAAAGACGTGGGACCTAATCCCAACTGTATCACTTGCACAACCTAAGGCCCTTCCATACCTCCTTCTTCACCCCCTTCTTTCATTATGTCCCAATGACACTGACCTTCTTTCTCTCTTTTCCACAGGCCAAGGTCATATCCCACTTGGCCCCTGCTATTCCTTCAAATATAACACTCTTCCCCCAGTCTACTTGTTGCTGACACTTTCTTGTTCAAGTGTTAGCTGTCTGCTTAGCTAATACTCCTATTACCTCTCCCTCTATTCAATTCCTCTACTTTATTTCCTTCATAGTACTTCGCATCACTTAAAAGTGTCTTAATAATGGCTCTATAAAATAATAATAATAAAATAATGGCCCTGATTGATGGTATGGGTGCTTGCTTCAGCACCCATAATTCCCTTTGTACCCACCTACAGCTGCAGTGCCCTTCGGCTGTAAGAGGGACTGCCCTCTGGTGGATTCTTATGGTATTGCTACTAAAGGCAGTAAGTCTGCAGTGAGAGACTTGGTATTTTAGGAGATCAAATACTTGAGACTTACTGATTTTTAGGTATAGATTAATCAGTTTAATCTACATGAAACAGGAATGACCTAAAATGTGAACGACCTTGTTGTAATAACGATAGCTACTGTTCAATGAGTGTGTTTTCAATACCAACCGCTGTGCTAAAGAATTTTCATATATTATCTCATTTACCTTAAGCATTGTCAGCCGAAAAAAGCAAGACAGTAATTTGACACATGATACAGCATAAAGAAAGCTTTCCCAAACCTCAGAAAACAGCCGATTCTCTATGTCCAAGCTTTGTCTACAACTTTTCAAAAAAAGAAAAATGAAGAGATGCCATAGTTATATTTTTAAGCATGAAAAGGCCTGATTCTTCACTCAGCTCTTAGCCAAATTATGTGTCATTTAGAGATTTACTGTATTTTTCTTCTCTAGACCTTAGTTTCCTTAAGGGTAAAAAGAGGCTGAGAGCCCTTCCACATGTTAAATGCTCTCAGTAAGACCCAGGAAGTTGATCATTATGCTCAGCCAATGCCACGGGGAAACAGAAATGTCATTTCTTCACCCTTATCAGGTATAGTGGCTCCAAAATTCTAAGAACTCAGCATTATTTGGGACTTTTTGTTGCTTATTTTTTTATAATTTATCATATACTTTAATTATCTCACTTGTTCTTCACAAACAACCCTATGATTTATATAAGGCCCATACAATGGTCATTTTACAGATAAAATTCTAAATCTTACAAATAAAATATTCTTGGTAAAATCAATGGACAATATGCTAAAACTCCGATCTTCTGAATTCTTTAATTGAATAAATTTCACATGTAACCATGTGTAAGTTTAAGGTGTATAGTATGTTGCATTGATATATTAATATATTGTAATATAACTATAATTGCAGTGATATTTATCACATTATATAAATATAGTACAATGTTATTGTAAGATCACTTTGGATGACAACTAGGACTTATGTATTAATTTTATGTAGTGTTAACTATCAGTTAATACTTGAAAAACTTATGTTTTACAACAAAGTTACTTCTTTAAAGCTTCTAAAGATAATCCTTAACTTAGAAATGGGAGCCATGCGCTGAACATAATTTACTATGTTGTAATATAATTATCTATGTCTGTGTTTAATTCAACAAAAATCTATTCTGTAAACATTATTGAGTGCCCACTCTGCCCTTGCGCTGGCATGCAGGAGATAATTAGCAAAAGAGAGATAACTCTGACCTTAATCCTCATGAAATCTATTATCTAATGGTTTATGAAATCATTCCCAGTATCATCTTCAAAAATAATTGTGGGTAAAATGCCAAAATTGAAATGCTAGTTCATTCATGCATATTCATAGCCTTATAATATCATTTTTAAAGTGTCTGCTGGGGGGAGGTGACAGATTTGCTTTCAATCTCTTGTTAGCTGTGTGATCTTGAGCAAGCCACTTTACCTCTCTGTGCATCTGTCCCATCACTTGATAAACAGAAATAATGCTCTCTAATTTGCAGTAGTTTGTAACAATTAAATAAGATAATGTGTACAAAGAGTCTGGCATACACGCTCAATACATGGCAGCTGTTGAGTGAAAAAGAAAAGGAAAAGAGAGAAAAGGAAATTGGAAACAGTCCAGCAGGCAATTTGGGATTGGCAGAATGCCAAAAATGACAAAGTTACTTAATGTTGTTGTATATAAATGGCTGGAAGTCATAAAATAGCTCAAGAGAAATATCTTCTATTATGTTTGAAACTAATAATGGAATGCTTTTCTCCTCTATATCATACTAATGTTCATTGCCTTTCAGTTCTGGGCCCAGATACTCTAGAAAAAATGTTTAATTTTAACCTACCATCTACATTGGGTAACAGAAGTCTTGCAAAAACTAAATTCTACAAATATATTGAGTAGCAGCTATGTGGCCAGCACGATTGTAGATGCTGGAGACAGCAATGAACAAAATAGGGGGAAAAAAGTCTAGTTACAATCTAGTGGAAGAGAAATAGGCAATAACTAATATTGAAATGTAAATTATGTGGAATATTGGAATGTAGAAAACTCTATGGAGAGAAAGTAGGGAAGGGAGTAAAATTTAATATAGGAGATTAGGTAAATATTATTGAAAAGGTAATATTTGAGTCAAGACTTAGAAAAGGTGGAGGTAAGGTCCTTAACACTGTCTGTGGGAAGAGCTTTTCAGAGACAGCACGTTCAAAGGCCCTGATGCGGGACCAAGCTGGTGTGTTTGAAGAACAGCAACAGGTCAGCTAGGCAGGAGTGGAGTGCATGCGAACAAATAGCAGGAGATGGACCAGCGGCCATGGGCGACTCTGGTCCTTGTCTGGGGTATGATAGGAAACCATCTGCAGGGTTTGTGCAGAGGGGTGAAATGAACTGATAGATAATTCAACCAGTGGAGCCATGTGACATCATTTACGTTGTTAAAGGATCACCTCTGGCTGCATGCTGAGAATAAAGTCTTGGGGACAGATGTGAAAACAGTAAACAGTAGGGCTGAGCTATTGTGATAGCCCGGGAGAGACGATGAGAGTAATGATGGAGGTGGGGAGAGTGTTGTGACTCTGAATCGTGTAGAATCACCATTCATGGTGATGAGGAAGACAGAGGGTAGAACAAGTTTGACGCTTTGGGATTCTTTAGAGGTGCATGGGGAAGGTTTATAATCTAGTTCAGGACATGTCAAGTTTCAGGTGTCCATTAGTGTAGACAGTAAGATATACAAGGACAGGTCTGGGCTGAAGATAGACATTTGGGGAATATCAGCATACAGATGATATTCGAAGCCACGAGACAGAAAGAGATTACCATTGGAGTGAATGCAGATAAAGAATCCAATACAGGATATGTCAGTGGAGTGAGTCCTGAAGCATCGCAATGGGTAGATGAAAAAGAGCCAGAAAAGACTGAAAAGGAGTGGCCAGTGATTTGTGAGGAAAATCAGGAAAAGTGTCTTATCCTGGAGGACAACAGAAGGAAGTATTTCCAGCAGGAGGTAGTAATCAGCTGTGTCAAATGCTGCCGAGAGATGAGGCCCAAGAATTGAGCATAGGATTTAACAGTGTCTGTGTCATGAGTTAGCATGACTAGGACCATTTTGCAGAAGTGGTAGGGGCCACGGCTGATCGGAGAAAAAGGCAGGAGGGGAATTGGAATCAAGGAGTAAAGACAATTCTTTTGCTTTAACAGAGAGCGTAGAGATGGCGTGAAAGCTAACAAAGTAAAGCTGAGTCCAGAGAGAGAGATTTTTTTAAGATCCAAGAAATAACAACATGTTTGTTAATCAATTCATTGACCAAATTGAGAAGGGGCGAGCGATGAGGCTGGAAGGAGAAGGGAAAATTGCAGCAGCAATGTCCCTGAGGAGGGGGGCTGGGGATCCAGTGCACAGATAGGTTGACCTTAGGCAGGACTATAGCCTCATCATCTATTGCACTGGCTCTCGAGGTGTGGTCCCAGACAACGGCAGTGGCATCACTTGTTTCAGAAACTCTGAGCCTGGGCCCCAGCAATCTGTTTTAACACACCCCCGGGGTGATTTTGATGCACAGGAAGGTCTGAGAACCGCTGGTCTGTCATAACCGAATGTGCAGGTACAGATGCTGTTCTGGAGGAGATGAGGTCCTGGGAGCGTGGGCCATTCTCCATGGTTACTTCCATCTTCTCAGGGAAATAGGAAGGCAGGGCATTAGCTGAGGGTGAGGACTGGGGAGAAGTTGTTGGAGATTTGAGGAGACGGGAAAGGTTTGAAATAGTTACCTAGAGGATTAGGAGAGTGAGCAAAATCTAGGGAGCATGGTGTGAGTGCCTGGGAACGTGCGTGCCCACATGCAGTTCACAGTCCCCTGTCTGCACAGAGACAGGCAATTTGCCTATCTTTTTCTCCAGCCACGTCCAGCTGAAGTTGACAAGGAAAAGAGAAGTGCAGAGGAGGAATGAATGAACAAAATGACTAACATAAAGATGAGCTTTATGGGTAAACATTGCTTTCCAACTTGGAAATTGTACGGTTCCTGAAGACCACTTATCCTCGGTAGCTTCTGGGTGAAAGAGTCATGTCTGCAGTCTCGCGGCCGTCACGTAGTTCCTGAGCCCCGGGTGCTGCATAGGCCAGGGCGACCGGGCCAGTCGGATGGCAGGCTGGCCAGAGCACAACCATGCACCCACAGAGTTCCCAGAAAGAACTGTTTCTCCGTTTCCTGCCGTGCCCACCATGATTCCCTATTTGGACAAAATCATTATTTAAACATAAATTTGCCAGTCTCAAAAGACCACGTAGTGTATGATTCTGTTTATGTGAAATGTCCAGAAGAGGCAAATCTATAGGGACCGAAAGTAGGTCAGTGGTTGATTGGGGGAAGGGGGAATGATAGCTAAAGAGTATGCAGTTTCTTTTTGAGATGATGAAAACGTTCTAAAATTGACTGTGGTGATGATTGCATGTATCTGTGAGTATCCTATAATCCACTGAATTATATACTTTGTATTGGTAAATTGTATGGTTAGGTATTATATCTTAAAGCTGTTTTTAAAATACTTACATCCTCATACAATACTTCCATACAAATTTAATTACTTATTTGTGTAGATGAACATCAAGGGCTTATCAAGGAAAATAAGCCAAATCATTTAGACCTATAACTGGATTCATTTGCACCTAAATTTAAATAGAAGAGTTTACTTCAAAAGCTGAGAATTTTTTGCATAGGTAGAAACAAAACCAAAACAAAACAGAAAACTTCTAGTCTCTGATATGGAAAATAACATCTAGAAGTTAAGATGGTTTGTTTGTTTTGGGGTTTTTTTCCAAGTAAGAAGGAAAGCCAATTCCCATTCTGTGGTGCTTTCTTGTGAAAAATGTGGACTAAAAGTTGCTGTTAATTCTACTTCTCAAAGCTACGTCCTCTCAAACAAAGCAAAACAAATGCTCTCAGGAGTCTGACGGTGATATGTTGCTCTTTTGTCCAAGTGGCACGTGATGTTGAAAACAAATTCATTTTTGCTTCTGTCAGCTTCGTGGCTTAGCGCTAGTAGTATCCTTTGTTTCACTTCTGCATTAACTGTTTTGCTCTAAGCGTAGGGAAGCACCCACCTTTTCATACCATCGTTGAAATGTGCAACTTGTTTCTGTTTTAAAACATGCTGGCACTTATTTACCTTGTATTCCTGGTAATTTACATGACTCCTCAATCGATCAGTCATCGTGGCCAATTTGACTCTGTGTAGGAAGAATCCCAAGACCACATAGTCTTGTCTTTCAGGATCCAAAAATAAATTCTGAGGGCAACTGATCGTTTACTCTTATGGACGAGTTATTGGATATGTGTTGAACAGCATGGGGCTTCGCGGTCTGAGCATGAAGGCTGCATTAGGGGGCCAAGTTAGCTTTTCAACCAGTGGTTCCGTGACCTTGGGCAAGCCATTTCATTGTCTATTTCCATATCTAAAAATAAGGACCTGGATCAAGCACTCTCTGGGGTTCTTTCCAACTCCGACCTCTAGAAAAGGCATTGAACTTCTGAGAGGTGAAGAGCTGAGGTCTTACAGTCAGTATGACCTGCTTAGAATTCTGGATTCACTTCTTAACTAGTAACCGTGTTCTAATTCTTCAGCCTCTCTAAGCCTCAGTTACTTCCTGTCAGAAAAGAGGATAAGAATCATAACTGCTAGGCCCTGGCCCAGGTAGCTCAGTTGGTTAGAGCATTGTCCCAATATGCCAAAGTTGCGGGTTCGATCTCCTGTCAAGGTACATACAAGAAGCCACCAATGAAGGCATAAATAAGTGGAACAACAAATTGTTTCTCTCTCTCTCTCTCTCTCTCTCTCGATAAAGTTTTAAAAAAAATTTTTTTAAAGAATCATACCTGCTGCTTAGGTACAGCCTGTAAGTTATTGATCACAGGGCTTGCAATGGAGTAAAAGCTATTGATATTCACAGTGATGATGCGTCTGTATTTGACACAGTAAAAGAGATGACCCCACACACACTTTTAGCCTAGCTGGGGAGCAAAGCATATGTGAGGTCATGGACCATCTGTACAAAGCCACAGGCCAGGAAAGGGTTAGACAACACACTCAAGAACTGGAGTTACAGGCAGCTGAGTTCAGCACTGGGACTGTTGGTTGGGAGAAAACGTAAGCTGAAGCTCTACTTGTTTGTTTGTTTCTTTCCTTCCTCCCCTCTGGCTCTCCCAAGTTTATTTTGGTTTTGAAACCAGGCCCACCCAGGGGAGCTAACCAAGCAACAGACCCTTCAGCCTTTTCCTGTCTCCCAGCCTCAGACAGGCGGGACCCTCCCACCCCGTGGGCTCTCAGGCGCCGCCTGCATTGCTGGGTGCCCTTTTTAAGCTTCCCATCTCTCTTCCCCCAAGTGATTTCTAGGCCCCATTCTTCGTGCCTAGTCCTGCATCCTAGCATGCTGCCCTTCACCTTCTTTTCCTCCCTCTCTGCTCTGTTCAGAGGAGGAACACCTCTCCAACTCTGTGGTGAACAAATTAATACAAAGAGACGGTTTTGATTGATTGCACCAATTGGATGTCAGAAAGCTACAGAAGTAGTTCTTCGTGCGGTCAGTTTATTGTCAGCGCGCTCGCTGTTTGGAAGCCTTGCTCTGAGTTTAAGGTGCCAAACCACATCACTGAGCCCCTAACTGTTGATGGCTGCTCAGTGCTGGGCTGGACTGTCACCCGTGAGGCTCCATCGAGACTGTGGGTGATTGCCCCATGGGTGTATACCAGTGTGCATTCACTTGCTCTGTTAGTATGTTTCATGCATTATGTAATTTATTGCATGTAAACTGTGGAAAGTGCTTCACACTTGGGGCCACTTAAGACTGTCTCCCAATGGAAGAAATTGGAGTATCCCACTGTTTAGATCAGGGGTCAGCAAACCACAGCCTGAGGGCCAAATCTAGCCCACTGCCCATTTTCATGAATAAAGTTTTATTGGGCTATGCTTATTTACTTCTTATGCATTGTTTCTGGCTGCTTTCACACTACACGGCATGGTGGAGCCGTTGCAAAAGAGACAATTCAGCTCCAAAAGCCTGAAATAATTTACTCTCTGGTCCTGTTCAGATAAAATTTGCCAACCTCTGATTTAGATGTAAAGACACCAGATATGATAGGTCCGTTGAGTACAGCCATATAAATTATCTAGTTTTCTTTTTTCCAATGATGCATGTATTTTTCTATAGATTTTACAAAGGTCTATTCCATTTTTTAATTAAAATGAAAAGTATCAATAGAAAAATACTGGTAAGCTACGGGGTCTCTCTATGAAGGTTGAGGCTATTCGTGGAAGTTCAGGACTGGAAGGTGTAGCATCTAATCTGACCTCACCATTTGATAAATTGAAGAAACTGGGAGCTATAGATGTCCCCAGAGTCACATGACAAGTTATGGCTGTCACAACCCAAAACCCAAGGCTTTTAACTTCCTGCACAGAGCTTTCGCCAGCCCTGTTAAAAATAAGTCAGGGAACAGAGTCAACTGGTGCTGCTGTGACTTCAGATGACCAGCCTCAGGTGGGCCATCAACATTGCCCTGGAGTCCTACTAAGAGTCTCTGTTCAACACACTCTTCCACATTCTGTAATGACTGCCTCCGACTTCTTAATCTTTCAGAAACCTCCACCATCCCCTTGTCCTCCCTTACTCTCATCACGTAACCTCACCTCCTGCTTGAGAGAAAATGAAACCTGTCACACAGAAACTCTGATTGTCCTGACATTGGAACACATCAGTGCCCATCCTCCTCCTTCCTCCCTTACAATAAGAGAGTTGTCCCTTCTCCAGATGGGTGGAAACCCTTCCCAGGAATTTTTCAATACCAATTATTTTATTTTCTCTCTTTCTTTCTCTCTCTCTTCCTCCCTCATGTGTGTGTGCGTGCGCATGCACACACAAAAACACACATTGCATCCTCAATGGCTTTTAAACATGCTCACATCTCCTATTTTTTAAAAGCCAACCATCCATATCTAAAGTGAACTCCCAATTATTTCTTCTCCCAACCACAGCCGAACTTCCCTGAAGTGTCATCCATTTGCACCATCTCTGTGTCCCCATCTCCCAGTTTTCTTCAGTCTAGCCTGTCTGGCTTCATGTGTCCTCTCTCCAGCCAAATTAACACTTACTAAAGTCGTCGATGACCTTCCTGCTGTCAAATGCAGCGAACATTTTCCAGACCTCTCATCAGCGCTCCGTACCACGGATCACTCTCTCCCTCTTGCCATGATACTCCTCCTTGGGATTCCAGGACAAAGCGCTCAGGTTTTCTTTGTACCTCACAGGCTCTTCCTAACACACCTGCTGCTCACATTCCCTTATGAGCCCATTTTTCTCCCTGACTTTTCAGCATTAGAATTCCCCAAGTGTTGATTGCAGGTACCCCGCTTCTTGCTTGGTTTGTAATCCCATCCATGTCAGCACCTCCAGTTACCATTAATCTACATGCAAAGGCACACCTCTAATTCTTTCAACACACATGGCCACAATGACTTTTGAAAGGCAAATCTAATCGTTTCCATTTCATTCACTTAAAGAGTCTCCAACCAAGTCTAACTTCGGATAAGTATTAAATCCTGTCTACGGCCTAAGAGGCCCTGCCTCCCCAGCCCCATCTCACCCCACGCTCCCTACCTTCACTCCCCTGCAACCGCCCTTTGCCACCACTCATGTGGGCAGGCCCCCTGCCCTCTCTAGAATGAGCCTATGCACATTCCGTCACTATGCTTGGGTTGTCCTTCTCTCCCTTGCCACTTGGGTGACTCATCCTCACTCTTTGTCTAGGAATCTCATCCCTTCTTCTAAGAAGACATCCTTGACTGAGTCAAATCCTGCTTTTTAGCCTTTCCCTTATAACAGTTAACATAGCTAAAATTTTACATTGAATTGCATAATTCATTTAACTATTCCCTCCCAAAAGTTCCATAAGGACAGATACCATGTACTGTTTTTATTTTATACCATGTGCCTAGCAAGTGTGGATCAGTAGTAGGGGCTCAATAAATATTTCGTGAAAGAATAAATGGAAGGAAGGAGGGAGGGAGGGAAGGATGAGTAGGTGGATGAAAGTACAGATGGACAGACAGTTATGACATATTTGATCTAAGATATTGTACCTTTTAGCATAGGTACCAGACTGATGAGTATTGTGCAGATTTTCCATTAGCTAAGAACAAAGGAAACATAAGCATTTGACAGCCATCAGATTGTTGAGGCCGACACCTTGGTAGATACCTGCATGCCACTTTTATATTCTTCCCAGGGACTTTCAATTTCTATGGGAATAGAATAACAATAGCAAGTGCAGTGAGTATTTCTTCACTGCCACAAATATTACTAAAATGCAAACTTGTGGCTTCTGATTCATACGTCTTGTTAGACAGGAAACTCCAAGCTGTCACAGGGTCATAAATAGCTCTGCATTTTTCCTCACTGTGATTCTCCATGACTAATGTCATTAGCCGACCACAGAAACTAAGCCATTGGTAATAGGAAAATAAAAATGGTGTATGTTCTGGTTGTGTTTGGCACAAAGCCTTTGTTTGTGCAAATATGCATGCCAAGGATCCCTAGAATGAACTGCTTTATAACATCCAATCAGGTCCGAAGAACTGAGCTCTTATTAAAAACAACACACCCTATAGCAATCAAGTGAATCCAAAGTATTGAGCCTTTTACTAAATGCCTATGAGACTGGGACGTTTGTGTTGACTCCTACACATTCAAGTGCAGTCCCTCCAATAGTTATCTTAGTAGGAAATGTATTTATTTTAGTAATACTGCCCTTTCTCTAAATATTTGCAACTCCTCTTTGGGATGGCCTTCAAGGCTGAAAGTATATTATTAAACACATCCTCAGCCTTTTGAGGGAAAATTTTATTTTTAGAAAGATCCAGTGTTACGAAGAAGAATCAAATCTAGTGAATAAAATCAGGGGCCAAGCCAAGCATTTGGTCCAAACACTATTTAAGTTCCAAAGATACAGGTTTTCTTAGGCAGAAAGCAAAAACTAAAAAGGCTCTAAAGGGCCGACTGGTTTTCAGTGAGGAGTAACATAAACGTTTGAAGAAGTGGAAAACATGCATAGCTTCATCAGATGACAGGGCTTACAAATTCCAGTGTGTTTGTTTTAAAACTCAATCTCATTTCTTTAGAGATTTGAACTGGCCATCCCGCAGGCCAGCCTTGGCCAACAAGATGTGTTTGATTTGGCCAACATGGTGGTTTTATTTAAAAAGTGAGTCAGGATTTAAAAATCAGGAGATTTCTAGTACACAGTTGGATTTCTGGGGTCCTCTGGAAAAATCGGAAGATCTGACCGAACGGTTCCCACAACCCCACATGACAATCCCCTCCTGGAAAGATATACCTGTCACCTCCTTTATAAAGGGAACAGTCAGGTCTGTGTCCCTAGCTGCCATTATCGACTGCCCTGACCTCAATATTTATAATCGTACTCCCTCTCCCCTTTGCTCTTTGTCATTCTATGGGACATTTGTTTCTTTAATAGTCTGTGTCATCGCCCCCTAGACCGAAAGCTCATGAAGGCAAGGGCTTTTCCCCTGTGCTTATTCACTGTCCCATCCCAGAGCCGGGTGCGTAGCTGGCAGCAGTGGAGACCTGTTGAATGAATGACTGTCTACCACTGTGGGTGGTGGAATTTACGAGCCTTGTTCTAGAGTCATACTTAGTAGGTGAGACAACCGGTGTTTACCTTTCTATAAATCAAGAGCATTTTACAGCCTCTATACATTTCATTTTCTTTTTTGTATCACTTATTTTATGCCACTCTCACAATGTTTTTGCATTTAGTCTTCACAACAATTTTGTAAAGTATGCTATGTCTCTGGATTTTCCCTCAAATTTTTCCACCGTTGTATTGTATTCATGTCATTGTATTACATTCATTTCATTTTTCTGAGCAGATACTAAGTTCTGTCCATGGTTCAGAATTCAAAATCTATTTTAAGAGCCTGCAGTAACAAGTCTTTCTGAAACCCCTGTCCCTTGACCATGAGGTTTCCTCCTCATGGGCCAGCAGTGGCATTAGTTTCTTGTGTGTCCATTCATAGATATTCTCTACAAACACATTTACATATTCTTCTTTCTCTTTGTATTCATGGGTATCACATATCATATACCATTTGCTTTTCTCACTAAACAGTATCTCTTCAACATTATTCCATATATACTCACAGAGTTCTATCATTCTTTTCTTTAATCCTAACCTGAGAATATGCTTATCAATTTGAGA
The DNA here is from genome assembly GCF_021234165.1 of Pteronotus mesoamericanus. NCBI lineage: Eukaryota > Metazoa > Chordata > Mammalia > Chiroptera > Mormoopidae > Pteronotus > Pteronotus mesoamericanus. The sequence goes on from NW_026555321.1 coordinate 11,997,053, forward strand.
GAGAGAGAGAGAAACAACAATGTGAGACAGAAACATCAATCGGCTGCCTCCTGTACATGCCCTGACCAGGGATCAAACCCACAACAGGTATGTGCCCTGACCGGATATTGAACCCACAACATTTTGGTGCATGGGACGATGCTCCAACCAACTGAGCCGCCCGGCCAGGGTCTTTTTGTGCTGTCCCTCTGACCTAACATGCCACTCCTTACAAGGCAGGCTGTAGTGTTCTATATTCCTTCAAAAACATTCGTAGACTCACCTCAGGAGCCAGCTCATAATGTTCTAAGCATTCCTCCTAAATGTGTACAGATTTTCTATTTATTTCATGATCTGCACTGAGAAAGTATAACAGATGTACAAGAGAGAGGAGCCTGTAGCCCTGGCCATGGTCTGGTTTCTGGGTCAGAGGCCAGCAGCCTCTGCCAGGAAGATCCAGACCCAAAGCGGAAAAGACAAGTTTTCCCTGTGATGAAGCAAGGTCACACCCCTCTTAGAGCTGAGTCCCTCACTTTGTCAGGTGAAAATACCAGAGACCAAGTGTTGGGTAAAAATAATCTTTAAAATATATAGAGGTATGAAAGATTGTATCAAAATATTAGTGGTTAACTCTAGGACAGGTTTTAATTTTTTCTTTATACTTTGTGTTTGCAAACATTTCTATGCGAACAGGTGTCATCTTTATGCTTAAAAAATAATTTACAAAATGTGCCCCTTCGAAGCCTTCTACTCTACCACCCTTTTGCTTGGGGTTCTAATTCCTGACACATGCTCAGTTCTTGGCTGGAAATACCAACTCCTCACACTGAGCAGAGGCGCGGTTGAGTTCAGTCAATGCTGTTGTTTCTGGGGCTGCCCTGTTGGTAAGAATTGATACCTGCTGCAGGCACGCCACCCACATGCACCACTCAGGGCCCCGGCAGGAAAATAAATGACCCGGCGGGTGATTCAAATGGGAGGATTCGGTACAGGGGGTTGGTTAATGCATGGGCGCCAGAGCACCAAAAGGGCAAAAAGGAACACCTAGGTCACCCAATTGCAAGAAGCCGCTGTCACCCTTCGAGACAGGGTTACTGGGACCAAGGAGGTCAGAAAGCAGTCCTGTGGAGCAGTCCTGTCGGGCCAACCAATTGCTGCTTGAACCTCCAAGGGATGCAGAGACTGCTTCTGGAACAGCTAAAAGAGGCAGGAGGCTCCGGCCAAAGCCAGGGCTGGTGGATGCTCCCAGGGGCATGAAAGAGACAGGGAAGGAAGACGTGCTTCTCTCCCTCACCTTCCAGTCTCCCTCCCATGCCTCCTGTCAGCGGGATCAAATAGAAAGCCCTGTGGCAAGGGACTGGGGGAAAGAGTTTGCAAGGCCCAGCCTCAGTGTCACAGAACAGAGAATAGAAGGGTGGATTTGGGACAATAGGTGACAATCAGCTTTTGGGTTGGAAATCTGTGGTTTTGAAAGTGACGGCCAACCACCTTTATCTATTAGACTATTCTAAATCTTTTCTTTGAACAACTACTGTCATCCTAAATGTCCAAATATATCTTGGCTTTTCAAGAAAAGCACCTTTTCTTTCTGAAGGGAGTATTCATTGGTAATCCCTTTATTATATACTTTTCTGGCAGCACCAAAATGGGATTGAACCTGGTAGTGTGTGAGGGATCAGGACTCCAGGACAATTCATTTTCACACACTTGTAAGGTTTATTCTCCTAAACCCAACTGCAAAATGATAGGAATAATATCCTCAGTCAGTTGGATCAGGGATTATTCATAGAACCTCTCACTTTCTGAACAACGAGATAACTTTTATCAAACTCAGAAAGTGTCTCATCTCCAACAAGAAATGTTTGCCTGCCACTTACGTAATAGGTGTCTCACTAATAGTTGTGAGAGGGTTTGAGACTCATCAGGAGTCAACTTTTCAAATAATTGTGTCAGATGGACCAGACATTGTGTTCCCTACATTAAAGCTTCAGCCGCTTAATATTCCGAGCTAGAAATTTCATGTTTAAAAAAATATATCCTGTAGGTACAATTGGTGCTCAGCTTTTGTCTTCATAGAGAGTGACATCAACATTCGTTGTCAGGACCTTCCATTAAGAGAAGATTTAAGCTCAGGTCCTTCCAGAACAAACCTGTCTTAGGAGACAGGAGGCACAATTTTGAACCCAGATTTTCCCATATGCCAGTCTTTATCTTTAGACATTTCATATCTGAGCCTCAGCATCCTTGTTGTAAAAGACACAGTAAAATGAGGTTGTGAGTATTATGTGAAATAATTGATAAGTGTAGAGGTTTAGAGCATAAAATCTGGGTTCATGAGAATTGGGTTCAACTCCTGGCTTTTCCAATTAAAAATCTTTACTACCTTGGGCAAGGGAGCGAACCTCTTAACTTTTGTTTCCCCAACAGTAAAATGGAGATGGTGCCACCTGCATCCTAGGTTGCTGAGAATAATAAAGGAGATGGTATATGCCAGACCCTTAGCAGAATGGCAAATACATAATAAGCACTCAAAAAATGTTAGGTACTATTACTATAATTGCCTTTATTATTATTAATATCATTATTCTTACTTTTTAGGAAACCATATACACATCTGTAGGAAGTTTGGTGATTAACATATTAACATGTTAACATAAGTATCCTAATTGTCTTTTTTTCCTCTACTTATTAAACATACAAATAGAAACTTTTTAAATTTGTTGCAGATTTTACTACAAAGCCAAGGGCCATATTTGGTCTAGTCGGCCTTTGTCTTGGAGCTAAGAAGAGGTGCACATTCATTTCATGTGGGATCCTCACTATTTCTTTGGTGTTTTAGAAAGTGGCTGACTTTCATTTCTCTGGGAATCTTTGTTTGCAAATCACATGAATTCATTTTTCCTGAAAATCACGTGACACATTTTTATCTATGGCAGGTAAAATCAATAATACAGGTTGATGACCAAGCCCCCCGGTCTTTCCTTTTCGTATAAGAACATGTGTAGGCAGGTGGGTCTTATTTAAAATAAAATTTTTTATGATTCTAGAGGTGGTACTAACTGAAGTATTCCAAATCACATCCGTTGGGAAGCCAAAAACTATATTCTTTGACGGAAATGTGAAGTTGTAAAAAAATACTGATTTGAATGTTCTCTCACTGAAAAGCATTAGATGAAGTCCCAACAGAGACCACCCAAATAGTACCCATTAATTGTCACAACACTGCCTGAAGCGTCACTTTTACAAATGTTACTGTCCCCAGAGAAGTGGGTTACCCTCTTACCAAACCTCTTTCCCACAGTATCTTGCTAGAGGATGGAAATCTCATGCTTTTCTAATGTTACCAATTATTTTGTAAAAAAAAATGTATGTATCCTGAAAAACAGTATATCTAATACTGTGCCCTTTTTATGAACGACCGCTGTGCGTGAAGTGAGTCAAATTCTCCACAGATAGCAATGACACTGCTGAGCGCCCCACTCCCTTTCCCACGCGCCGCCCCATGTCACCTACCCTGTGAAGAGAGCACAACCTCACACACCAGCTCTTGTCTTACCAGGTCCCAGTGCCAGTACTCAGTTCTCCAGAATCCACGATCAGTCAGGCACCACAGTGACAGCTCACATTTACTGAGCACTTACTATGGGCCGGGCAACACCCTATGTACTGTTCTTGCGTGAACTCATTTAGCCCTCACCACGTCCCTGTAAAGATGTACTGTCTTTTTCTTTCGGGACCAATGTACAGCTGATATTAAAACAAGCTGAGGTAGATATTCTGTCCAAGTATCCAGATTGCATGGTCAGAATGGTTTCAGCCCACAGCCACGTTCTGAAAGACCCTCAGTTCACAGCTGGATCTTGACCAGGAACACTGGCATGACCCCAGGGCAGGCGCGGCATGATGATTTGTGAAGCATCTGTGTTTTGTAGTTGCTGTATTTTTAGTTACCCTTTCCCTCCCACACACTCCTATGGCCCTCGGCACTTCTGATAGAGCACCAAAGACAGCCTCCTCTAATTAGAATTAGTTGTGTGCATTCTGTCATCTCTACCAGGCAGTGCTTGCCGGAGGAAAGGGAGATGAGCTTAGTCACTTTGTGCCCATCATGGCCCCCAGCTGAGTGATGTGCACATAGTGGGTGGGAAGCATATGACTCAGCAATTGAGCTCACTGGCTCTTGGTTGGCTTTCTAATTCCTTCTCTCACCAGCTGGGGGACAAAGGTCAAATTTCTCTGTCCCGCTAACCCTCTGTTTCATCAATAAGCAGGAAACAACTCCAAATGTCTCTTGCTCCAAATGACATGGTGGCCGTGTCCCCCTCACAATTCTATGGAGACACAGCAGCAGTCCCCAAGAGGCTTGCTGCATCACAACATTGCTCACATCTTAGGAAATCCCCAGTGAGAATGTTGAAGCCAGGCCCCTGACCTTCATTCACCCAAACCCTCTGTGCTCAAGCAAGCCCGTGTCAAGACCATGGGCAGAGAAACAGAGAGAAGAGCAGAAGGAAGGTTTCCCACTTCACAGCCTTCTGGGGCATGCTGTTGAGCTCCTGGGGGAGGGAAACTGGTCCTCACTGAGTGGTAGCTGTCCATCATGTTCCATAAGTGTTTCTAGATGATCGCAACATCAGAGAGTTCAAAGAAGGTTCACAGGGCGGCTGGTCAATCAGAGCCTCAGTCCCCAGCTGCAGACACATGGAATTCCGTGAGGGGCGAGGCAGTGGGTCATCACTAGATGGTTACAGAAACATGGCTGGAGTTTCTCTTGACACTGTAATTTCAGAAGTGTCAAATCCATAAAGAGCCTGGTCTCATACAAAGTGACTGCTTTCTTTCCAAAACTGCTAGTCCTAAAAAAGGCCAGAATTTGGGGAAGTGTGAAAATTATCAAGAGAGAGCCATATCATCCAAATATAATTACTCTTGAATTAAGTCTTGATCATAAATTTTAAATTACATTTCTTTTGACTAATAGATGTTTCTGGCAGTAAATAGCGGCTAAGGAAGTCCCTTTTACATCCCATTCCACACCCAGGCCAGCCAGAGGAAACCCACATGCCCGATAAGAAATATTAATAGCCTATACCTCTTTTGAAGTTTTAGATTGAACACTGTATGATGTGCAATTTAAAGTGTGCACTTTAACAGTCTTATTGAGACATTATTCACATAACAAAGTTCCCCCATCGAAGTGTACAATTCAGTGGATTTAGTTTATTTACACAGTTACATGGCTATCACCATAATCTCATTTTAAGACATTTTCATCACCCCAAGAAGAACTCTTATACCCATTAGCAGTCACCGCTGTCCCTGCACATATTCTCCCACCCACCCTCACCCCTACTTCCCAGCCTACTAATCCACTTTGTCTCTCTCACCTAGACATTGCTTGGCAATCCCCTCTCTTATAATTAGAGTCAAATGATCAGTATTCCCTCAAAATCCGTCATGTTTTGAGAAAATGTACGTTCTTCGTGTGTCACTGAACTTTCCCTCCTCCATTCAGCCCCTCTTTCCGAGCCTCCTACAAGTGGTGACCATCGGTATTCATTTATCAAGCACTTATTACAGGCTGCTGTGTGCCACGCATGGGCTGAGCATTTGGGGGAGTCCATGAACAAACCAAAGACCCCTGGCCTCAAGGAGCTGCCCTCCCAGCAGAGGGAGACAAAGCAATAAGCAAGAACAACAGAATCAGAAGTACACTGTGTAGTGGGTTAAAAGATGCTACATACTGTGGGGAAAAGAAAGCGTGAAGCAGGGTAAAGGGCATTAGAAAGGCTGGTGCAGCCCTGGCTGGTGTGGCACAGTGGACTGAGTGCCAGCCTATGAACCAAAGGGTCACCAGTTCGATTCCCAGTCAGGGCACATGCCTGGGCTGCAGGCCAGGTCCCCAGTGGGGGACACGTGAGAGGCAACCACACATTGATGTTTCTCTCCCTCTCTTTCTCCCTCCCTTCCCCTCTCTGTAAAAATAAATAAATAGAAAGGCCAGTGCACATGGATAGGCAGGTCCAGCAGGGACTGGGTGGGTCAAAGTGGGCATCCCAGAGAAGTTAAGATTTTCCAGCCTTATGGGTCAGGTGCCTGCGGGACCAGCATTTCTGGGGCAATTGCATTGCAGAGCCCTCTGGTGAGGACAGGGATGACATGGTGGAGGAATAGCAAGGAGGCTGGTGAAGCTGAAATGGAGTGAGAAGGAGGAGATCATGACAGAGAGGCCAACGGGGCAGATCATAGGAGCCACAGCGAGGTTTTGAACAGCGGCTGCCATGTGCTAAATTATATTCTCAGAGGACCACTCTGTGTGCCATGTGAGAAGCGATCAGAAGGGAGCCAGAGCAGAACAGAGAGACGGCCTGGATATCATCTCAGAGGCCACACTATAGGGCAGTGGTTCTCAACCTTGGCCGCATATCTGAATCACCTGAGCATCTTTACAAAACCGAGGCCTGAGCTACAAAACACTAATTGGTTTGGGGTGTAGCCTGGGCACTGAGGCTCTGCAAAGCTGCCCGGGCGATTCGTATGTACAGCTCAGGTTGACAATGAGAGTTTTAGGAGCACTCAGCAGTCCCACAGGCTCGACTTTGCAGCTGGGGAACAAAAACTACAGCTGGCCCTGGCTGCTTATTGGCAAAGCTCTCTGGCACGGCTGTTTTGAGGCAACCAGAGATCTCACTGCAACGGCAAGGCCAGAGTTGGCACTGCAGACGGTGTTCCCGCCAGGATGGGGCTGGAGGGAGCCCACCTGGACTGCCGTGCACACCTAGAGGAGCTCAATCCCATTCGTTTGCTGGATCCAAACTGGAGCCTCTGAATGGGAGAGCCAGGCTCCCCCCCTGCGCTAGACAGAGGGCTGGTTGTAATGGATCAGAGCAGAATAAAAGGATAAGCCTGGAAATGGCTATGTGAGTCACTCAAACAAGCATTTTTTGAGAATTATAGTTACAGTGTGTCAGGCATTGTGCAAGGATCTGCAGATAAAAAGATAAGGTCTGACCGTCCTTGCCCAAGCGAAATGGCTCAGAGTGAATGCCATATAATATTTCAAAATATGTTATTTGTCAGAAGGCTTTAAATAAACCAAAGGGAGGGGGGACCCTTCAGTTGCATATCTGAGCTGTTGGCATTTCTAGTTCAGAGGGATGAATAGAACATCATTGTGTTGTATGGGCACAAGTACAGCAGAAAAAAAGATGCTTGGAGCCGTGAGCCGAACGTGAATCAGCAATCTCATTCTATTGTTCAGAAAATAATTATGATGCTGGGAGTATGCTGGAAAAATGTTCAGGGGGATGGAATAAGGAATATAAGTTTGGATAAATAAGTGCAAACCAGGGAAAATAGCAAAGTATTTTTTAATGCCTACAAAAAAAGAATCATGCAGAAAAGCCCTTCCCCCCAGCAGGAAGCAGACACTGGCTAAAACACTGCCTCTTGTTTTTGGCTTCCTGGGCTCAAATGAATGTAAAAAAAAAAAACTCACAGAGGATTTAGGGAAGGCTGGGTTATAACTATGGAAAATACAACCCATAAGAAGGGAGATGATTTAGACGCCCTGTGGGCAACCTCTCATGACCTGGAAGTAGAGCTGCCCTCGCTTCGTAACTAAGAAATGTTTCTTGAGTATCTGCTATGTGCTGATCACTGGGCCAGCTGGTGGAGAGAGGAAAGGAGTGGCCCCTGCCTTTGGAAGACCTTCTTATCTGTGGCAATGAGCAGGGAAGTGCAGAGACACTATAAATCACTGGTTGTCAAACTCCAGCATGCATCAGCATCATCACCAGGAGGGCGTGTTAAACACAGGCTGCTGCGCCCCATCCATGGAGCTTCTGCTTCAGTATGTGCTGAGCCTGAGCATCTGCATTTCTAAAGAGTTCCCAGGTGATGCTTATGCTGCTGTTCTGAGAACCACACTTTGAGAACCCCGCTCTAAGGAAATAAGGATACGGAGCGAGAGAGGAGGGTGAGCGTGAGCTGACTACAGAAGTCCACTGGAAAGGTGCAGTTGATCTGTTGGTACAATGAAGATGCCACTTTTTAAATGTGTTCTCCAGTAGTCAGCTTATGGGTTTTTAATTAGCAACATGCTTTGAATAAGCCACACTGGCCATGATTTTGCCACGACCCAAGGAAGGGTGGCAAGAGGCAGGGGAAGAAGCTTCTCTGCAGGCCTGTGGAAGTCAAATTGGACATAACACAGCAGTGAATCCAACATAGCAACAGGTAAGAGCGTGGCAGGAGGGTGACCTATCCCCACACTCATGCTCATTCTGAAGTTCTCAGCAGAATCAGCTGGGAGGCCTTTTCTAGGTGCACATGCCTCAGCCAGCCCTAGAGATGGGGAGCAAGTCTCTTCTGCCGATTCTGCCATGAACCCCCTCCTGTGATTTAAGAACCACTTTTTCTACAGCCTCCATGATTGTGCCCCAAACTTATACGTTAGCAGAGTGCAAAGCCAACCTCTCTGAAAATGTAAAACTCCTGCACAAAACGTGCCTCGTCACTTTATTACTACAGCACTTGTATCTCAAATGCAAGGAAACTCACTTAAAATCCAAGTGACCTTCCGAGGAGGTTAACTGTTCACCAACATAGCCTAATGCCTTGGCAAACAGCTTCTTGCTGGTAAGGTTTAGACAAGGCTGACTGTGCCTTGGAAAGAAATGTGGATGCCTGTCCAACAACAAGTATAGCCTACCAAGAGGGCACCTCAGTTCCTCTAACATGCTCCCAGATGTTTTAGGCTGTGGCTCCCAGTATGTGATTCCTGGGGAGTTTAGTCAGATCACCTGGGAACTTGTTAGAAATACAGACACTCAGACCCACCCACCCCCGTGCCCAGACTAGCTGACTCAGAATTTCTGGGGCTGAAGCCCAGCCGTCTGCTTGCTATCACAAGCCCTCCATGTGCTTGCCCAGGTCTGAGAACCACTAGTTTAGTTTATATGTAGCTTCATTGCTACTTATAAGTCAGAAACAAAAAGGGATGGAAAAAGCAGGCTACCTGTCATTTATAGATCTACTCAGCTGAGTATTCTGGCATATTAAACATTTCTTGTTTATTTGTCAGATTTTCACCTAAGATACTAATATCAGACCAACTTCTTGATGACCTTTGGCAATCCCATAATTCTCAGTGATGATGGGATTCACTGCATCGCCCTTCTTAGGTGATGCAAGGGCTGTATTCTTGTACTTTACAGAGGCTTCATCAAAACACCCCCCCCCCATGTGATAGGGTCTCAGGAAGCCCTTCTGAATGACAGTCAAGTCTTATTTATTCCAAAGACTGGTTTCTGTCCCGCAAAAGCCTCTCTGTGTCGCATTCTCTTATTCTCTGCTCCACAGTAGTAAGCCAGGCTGACTCATTTACCTGGGGGAAGTTGAGAGATCAAATTATGTGGCCATGGTCTCACAAAGAGTGAGGGGTGAAATGAGCTGATGTAAACCACACCCTTGTACTTTTCACAGATTCCCAAACCTGTTACCGCCACAGTTCCCAAACTCTGTACCAAGGCACTCTGGGAGCGTCACACACACCCATAGGAACACAATGGGATGTCTTTCATTTTTGAGGGAAACACAGCAACAACTGTTGGACACCTCAAATACTGTTTGGCTGTTTGGACCTAATGACTTAATAAGTAGAATGTTTAAGTATTTTTTTTGACCTGGGGTCACTCTGAAAAAAAGTACTGAAATTGTAAGGGTGCCATGAAGTGAGAAAGTTGCGAACCTCAGTATTCTAGAATCATTGACCTCAGAATGAGGTATGTTTTCACTGTACACCTTCTGGTCAGGATCATACATATGAGCCAGAATATTTAAGGAAATAGACATTCAAAATTTAACTTAAATTTCAGGGGGAGGGGGGAAACAATAAGAAAATTATAACATAAATTATACATGAATCTTTTAGAGCCTTCTTTTCTTTCTTAACCTTCCTACCTAGATTCACCCAGCCCAATTCCCTAACTCATCCCTTAACTACGGTTCCTTTAATTTCTAAAAAAAATAAAATAACAACCTAAATTCCCATTGGGTGCCCCAGTCCTTTCTTTCTTTATGTCCTAAACACAATGGATTAAGTCTTACAAATTTGAGTTAATAATGGCTCTGGTGCATTCCTGAAAATCACCTTTAAAAAAGATCATTGAAAAACAAAATCTAGGCTGGGCTGTAGTATGTCTATCACACCTCACAGGAAACCATAGATATTTGCCAATACAGTTAGCCAAAGAGAACTTCATCAAGCAGTATCAAACAAGAAGCCCACGAAGGGGAAACAGAGACTGTGTAAAGTTTAGAAGGAATATTTCTGTAGGAACTTTGCTGTGTAGTCCTCCTCCCCCACCCAGCACTTGGCATAAACAACTATAACTATATTTATCAGGAGAATTTTATTTTATCTTCAAGGAATTTTAGGGGCAAAGGAGTGTTGCTAACACCTCCTTAGGAAGATTCTTCTTTTTATCCCAGAGTTAAAAATCTGCAAGGAGCTCCCCATGGAATCCAGAAGCAGCAAAGCATTAGCTCAGCCTGGGCCTGGCTAGCACCCCAGGGTGTAGACAGCGCCATCAAGTGGTCACATGCTAGAGTCTTTCCTCATGAAGCTGTCCTGGGTTGGGGAAAGGAGTGGGTTCTTGTTTGTTGCTGTTGTCTTATTCATCGCCCAACGCTTTTAAGAAATCAATAACACATTATTTGCTTTACTTCTAATGTTTTATTTTCCTATTCTTGTTTGTTGTTTTTCATGCACATGTCTCAGTGAGTCACCTAACCACAATTATATATTCAGGCATCTGGTGGTTCTGTGTGGTACCCTCATTCCTCAGGAGTTATTTAACTCCCCTGACATGATGAATGTGTTTCCAGCAGCCCCTTCAATACACACACACACACACACACACACACACACACACACACACAAGCATACACACACCCGCACACGCTTTATTTTCCTTGGCACGGGAAGCTACCCTGCTCTCCACCAGGTGTCAGTAGCGTCAGTTTTAATCGCTTGCTTTGGCCAACAGGGCATCTGTTGTAGTTGTTTCTCCTGCTGCGTTACACGGTTCCTCAAACCACCCATCTGCTTCCCTTTAAGAGACTAGCTTCGATCTCTTAGAGGCATTCAGAGAGGGTAGTCCACCTGCAGAGAAAGGTAGCTGTAAAGAAAACATGCTATAAACGGAGCAGGCAGTCAAGTTGATTCTTTTAGAGTCGGCCTCATAAAATTTTTACTGACTGGTTTTTTTCTCGAGTTTTCTATCACTATATTATGTGGCTAGAAATTGTTCCAAGTTTCACTCAGTGTGACAATAAATTAGATGTAGCAGATCGTTTTAGATTCACGGGGGGGCTTTTTTGTTTGTTTTAAGGCCCACTCTGACCCCAAGAGCCCCACTCCCCCCCATTGCTGACCTAGTTCTCAAAGCAGAAACAGAATTTATTCAGACCGTTGCCCCAGAAGGCTGCATGCAAGAAGGGAGGATTCTACCGTGTGTCGTCGAGTGTGCTTATCCTATCTAACTCTTGCACTCTCTCTGTAGTGAATGACCTGATGCCTCCTGGCTGTTAACATCCCCTGTGTCATTCTATTGGTCAGTGTCTGGGCCCAGCCTCCTGCCAGGCCATGATGACTTTGCAGAAAAGAGAAAAGGAGAAAGAGAAGGGAAGAGAGACAGAGAGGAGCAATGATTTGGCATGGGCCTGGGTTAAGATGAAGAGTAGAAATGAGCCCCATAATAAGATTGTTGAGCTTGAATTAAAAGGGACGGGTGAGGTGGAAGTAAAGATTAATCGTTTTGCCAAGAACAAAATAATCAGCTGCAGCAAATTAAGCTCAAATTCAACCACAGATCCTGGATGTATTGTCTCACTCCCTCAAGGCAAAACACAGTGACTGTGGAAAATCTGAAATGCAAATAATAACTTTGTCATTCAATAGCCATTTGCTGATGTCTCTGATGCCCTCCCACCATACCCAGCAGAGGAGCCTGACCCTGCCTTCTGCTCCAAGAAATGACCCACTAGAACTAACAGCTGAGCCACAGCACAAGGCTGAGTTTCTACTATTTTTCCGTATGTTTATTCATCAACTCAGTCTTATGGCCCTTTTTAGCCAGACCCATCCCCACTCTAACTGTGCTGGCTTTTAATTTTTTTTTCTATTAGTTATTTGTTTATGCTACACTCCCAAATAGGGTTGGTTTTACCAAGTGAAAAAGGTGAATCACAGTGTGGTGTAATTTGAATACACCTTGCCTCTCTTCTCTTCTATTTGAGTTCTCAAGTTATTACCATTGTCAGAAATTCAACCATTATATATTCACTTCAATGGATCCCAGGTTTACTATTAAAATGCAAAAACATCAGGGAAGGACAACTTGGCCACATTAGGAATGCTATAAAATTGGGTACAAATTCATCTGTGTACCCAACCTCCCTTGCCCCTCAAAACAAATTCAAATGAACAGAAAAGCTAACCTTGAAAGGGAAAAAAAAATTACAGAAGGTAAAATTCAGTCTTGGACAAGGAGAATGGCAGAGGAGAGGGGAGCAATTCCAACCCCATTTTATCTTGGGAATGATGAGGTCTAGGGAGGGGCTTCTGTGCTGCTGTGAGTTTCTAAATCACCTCAGGGCCCTTCGCAGTGGAGGCCAGATCACAGCGCTGGGGCTATGACTGGGGCTGGCCAGGAGGTGAGTAGATCAGAGTAACAGTGACCGTAATAATGGAGAAATCTCCCCATAACTAACATTGGGGTCCTAGTTTTCCATTGACGAAGCATCTTCAAATTCCCATCATAGCCTAAAGGGCAGGAACTGTGATTCCACTTTCCAAATGAGGCTCAGAGGGTTAAGCCACCCGTCTGAGATGGCCACACTGCTGAGCTGAGACTCCAAGGCCCCTGGCATGACTCCCGGCCCGAGGGTCTTTCCTCCATATCTGGGATTGAACTTGTCCTTACAAATGTTTCCCGAACCTCAGGGTGAAAGGTGTGATGGAAATGGGCGTTCTGCTCTGAGGGGAAGGGGACAGAAGGGAAACTCGAGGAGGGAGAGGAGAGCTTTTCAGAATGGGGACAAGAGGCACCCAGTGGAATTCCACAACCGCTTTGCCCTCCTAGCGTGGGGTGCAACCCACTAAACAGACATCATTTGTCGTCACCCAACTGTGTTTGCAGATGCCATAGGCAGAGCAGTGGCAATGTCGAAGTGGGGACAGGGTGGGGCGAGGGGCCGTGGCCCTACCCCATAGGTCCAGTAATGCCCAATGCCCCACAATACCCAACAAACTTTGTAACAACAGTTGCTTGCTATGTAAGTGCAACTTCAAGGCACATCCCCAAGCTATGCCTTCCACTCACACCACCATGACCTCTAAAATCCTTCTATTTAGGAAGCATAGGGTGTGCACGTTTGCTTAGTGCCAAGTGAGAGGGTGGGTCTGTCCTCCTCTGAGAGACTTCCTGGCGTTCATTATCTCAACTGAGAGTCTGCAATAGCCGAACATGTGAGCATGTGACCCTGTACACTGAACCAAGAGATTTGCCTATGGAAGTTTCCCCACCACCACCTCCAGCCCACGCATGGCTTCCTCTGGCTGCCGTGAAGCAGCCGCTGAAGCGTTAACAGATGGACCCTGCCTGCGTCACCATACGGACCCCTCGGGCTGCGTGGTGCTCTTGTACCCTTTCTCCTGAGAGAGCCAAGGAAAGGCAAACTAAGGAAGGTGACCTTAAGAAGACCACAAATGCCTTCTTGAGAAAAGTGCACGTAGAGATGCGGGGTGGGGCGGGGAGTGCAGTGTTTCATTTTAATTAGTATGTACAGATTGTATAAACAATGACTCACTAGGTCCATACGGAAAGATTTTTTAGGGGGTAATTTTTGCGGTTGCCCTTCCAATGTCACAGTTTCTATTGGGGAAAGGGAAACACAAGGGGACAATGGGCATGCAGTTGGGGATGGGGCACGCGGTCCACAGGGCACTGGAGCTTTACAAGGTGGAGTTAGGGGTGTCCTCTCTGGCCCTAGTCTCTCTAGCTCTGCAAACTTGAACACGCAGGCAGGAAAACAGCAGTGCTCCCACGCAGAGGTGCCACCAGAGCGTTAGCCTCCTGAGGAGTCCTCCCCCGCACTGTGGCAGAGCGATCTGTCTCAGACAAGGGCTTTCCCTTAAGGACCTTCCAGGGCTCCCCATTTCCCAAAGGACAAAGTCCAACCTTATAGCAAACCTTTCAAAACCCTTCACCACCTGGCCCCGAACATTTGCAGCTTCATTCTTGGCCACTTCCTGCCGCCTCCACACCCCAAGTGATACCTCCTGTGCCAAGCTGCTGTCCCTTTTGCTCTTCTGTGGCGCGTGAGCCACACCTTTCATCCCAGAGGACTGACTCAGCCCTGAGTGTTTCTCAGCACCGCCCCCTTGGCCCGTGGCATCTGCGCCTTGTATTTTTAACTGCTCCTTGCCAGTAGGTTCTGCCTTTTCAGGCAGCTTGTAAAAGGGGTTGTAAATCCCGTGAGGCCTGAGAGCCTGTGGTCTTAACCTATTTGCCTCCCTGGTGTTTATTCCAGTATTAAATGCTCCTCTCACATTCATCACTGTCTCAGTATTTCTCCCTCCTAAATGTCACTTGAATCGCACCACCGCCACTGCCACCAGGGGAGTTCTAGCCACCTTCCCCTCTGCCCCAGACCTGCTGTAGCCCCCAGACCGGTCTGCTTTCACTCAGCAGCCACGGTGAAGCTTTAAAAGCTGGAACCGGATCATATTGCTCCCTTGCTTAAAAGCTGCATGATTTAAAGGAGTTTCCCAGTTTTTCTATACAAGGCTCATTCTGGCAGAGTATCCCATGTGCCTCAGGAGTGCAGGGGTGAGAATAAAGCATTAAATCATGGGACAGGGAAGGGCCTGTTGAAAAGAAAAGCCTTCAGGTCCAGGGTCGCCTCCGCTGAGAAGCCTTTCCAGATAACCCCAGGAAGAAATGACCTCTCTTTCTTCTGTGCCCCAGTCTGCTCTGATGAGACACTTAAGGGGGAACCTATATACCTTCTGGCATTTTTTTATTGTGATTCTCTCCCTGTTAGATGGAAAGCCCCTGATGGACAGGCTGGAGAGCTATCTTTGGACAAAGCTAGGGGAATGGCAGAGCAGATAGGCCCTCAATCAAAGCCTCTCGGCAGACCAACCCAGTTAATGACTCATGTAAAAGGGATATTCTCCATTTCAAGAGCACTTGCCTAGGAGAGGAAATCGGATGTCATTCCCCTCCTCAATGTCGTGGGTGCTAAAGTGCCGAAGCTGTTAAAGGGCCATCAACGTTGAAGGGACTGGTGCACAGACCCTCGCAGGACCTAGCTGAAGACTTCCTGGCCTGTTCTAACGAATGATCTGCAATCCTGTGGCTCGCCCTTCCTGGAGAGAGAGCTCGTTGCCAATCTCTCGTTAGCGTAGTCCTCCCTCCCCCTTCGAACACATCCCCACCAACGCTTCCTCCTCACTGCCCTACTTGGTGAGCCTCTTTGCTGTGTTTGTTGCCCTTCCGGGCAAACACAAGAGCTCTGCCTTCTTTAGGACTAAGCTCTTTGCATTTTGTTTTTTCCTCTGGCCCCATGAGCAGCTGGTGAACCCCAGACTCCAGCCATGGCTCTGGAAAGGACCTTCTCTGCTTCCGCTCCTCAGCACAGAGCACTCTGCTGACGCCGTGCCCCGTATCATAGGACCAGCAGAACGTGTGGCCCTGGACACCTGCCTCCTCTGGGGGATTGTCAGAGACTTTCCTGCAATTACATTTTAAAACTCTAGAGCTCATTGGAGGAAAATAGCACTAAATACTACCAAATACTAAAGTACAATAGCAGTAGTAATACTAATATACAATTAACTTTATACTAAAGGTAATAGTAGAGGAAAAGTAATACTAATAGATGATTAATGGTATAGTGATGGTAAGAATACAGTAATGCTGAAGTACTAAAGTACTAAATAGTATTATACAGTACAATGGAAGGAAAACAGTAGTAGATAAGCAAATCGAAACTAAATTGTGTGGTGTTAACATTGTTTTTGGAGCCTCAATAAGACTTTTTTCCCTGTCCCCAGATTCTTTCTGCTTCACGTGTAATTCCTTTCTATAGCTCATATGCCTATTTCTTTGAGATTCTGTAAACAAAGACACTTTCAATTGATGGTATAGCAAGACCATAACTGGAATTCTGTCACTTTACCCTCACAGTGATTAAAAAGGACACAAAACTGTTCTGACCCATTTGTATTTGTGTTGTATCTTAATGTTGGTGTATCAGTCAGGATTTGTTTGGTAGCAAGTGGCAGAAACCTGCATGGAGCCAGTGGAGGGGAAAATGGGGGTTGTTTCACTCAGGAAGGGTTGGGGGGCCCAACCCTCGGAGGGGCCGGAGGGCCGCAGCCCAGCCCCAAGGCAGCCTGAGAGCTGGGGCTCTCGGTGAATGTCGGTCCACCCGCTTTCCCACCATCAGTCAGCCTTTTTCCATGTGGTGCAGAGAGACATGGGACTAAATTAATTTCTCCTCTCCCTCACTCCTTCTCCCTCCCTCCCTTCTCTCTTTTTTCCTTTCTCCAAACATCCGGTTTGGCCACAGGTGGAGCGCTGTGAGCGCTGGGGCAGGCCCAGCCGGAGCCAAGTCCTTCCTCTCCAGAACAGACGGGAGCAACGTCCTGAGAAAACATGGCCACTCCCATGGGGTGGGGGGGGGGGGGGGTTAATGGTAGCTTGGTTTCTAAGAAGAGCAAGAGTCTAGACATTCAATAATATAAGTATGATCTGAGATCTCACCTCAGCGTGTCTCAGACCCTGGTTCCTCTCAGTCAAAACCAGAACAGGTGGGTGAGGATGGAGCAGGGAGCTTGTGTCTGGTAGCCCCTGAAATGTGAATCAGTAGCAAGAATGCATTTTCCTAGTAGTTAATATTCATCTCTCCTCCCAGGTGCCAATTCAGGTTGCTTATACCATCCCATGTCAACTTTCATTTGTTTTATTTTATTCAATTATTCAATATATATTTGTTGAGTGCCTATTTTGTATCAGACATTCTACTCAATGTGGAAGATAGAAAAATAACAAAGACAGTCCCTGCCACAAAAAGACTACAGTCTAGTGAAAGGTAGGCATATAAAAATGTAATGACCGCACATGTGACAAGAATTGTGACCAAGGTATGAACTCAATGTTGTGGTATTAAATGTGGAGCTAGAATGAATGGCCATATATAAATGCAAATTGTAAACATAATGTATATGCTTCCTCTTCCACACACTTCCTCTTCTCCAACCAGTTACTTAGCTATTCCCTCCTCAGCCAATGTTCCATGTGCAGAGTGCATTGTGGTTTACCCAGCACTTCCACTCATATTGCCTTTAAACCTCTCAGACATCAGCCTTGTAAGTAGAGCAAGTATTATTTTCCTCCTTTTGCACATGAAGAATCAGAGATTCCAGTGCTTTGCAATGACTTGTCATGATCCCACAGCTAGTATGTGACAGCATCGAACCTCTGACCCGTGCCTCGGGGCTTCAGTACTATTCCTGAGCAACCATGCCACCGCTATCTAGAACTATCCCTGAACGCAGTGATATCTAGAACTCAGTGCACAGTGATATCTAGAACTATCACTAAACGCAGAAGCCCTTCTAGAAAAAGAAAACTAATTCTGATCTCTCCCCAGCTATATTCAGGAGGACTGTGACCCGCATTCATCAGCCATCTGGTTCATCCACCTGTGCATGTTCTTCAGCATGTTTCCCTCTGTCGGGTGGGACACCTCTGGTCACCGATGCCCGCTGTGCCTCCACCCCCGATCGGAGGCCAAATCTGCCAGTTGCTCTCAGATCTCAGTCATGTAGTAGGGAGCGGAAGGAGTTGGGCTCTAACAGAGAAAGTCACAAATGGGACACTGTGAATACAGATTTTCATTCTCTAGAGCAGTGTGCCTCATACTTTAAAAGTGCACATCAGTCGCCTGTGTGTCTTATCCAAATACAGGTCTAATGGAGTAGTTTCGAGATGGGACCCGAGTTTTCTAACAAGCTCCCAGGCAAGGCAAGGATCCCGATTGAAGATGCTAATACGCACATCACAGTGATGCTTGGGAAAAACAGCAAGTCAGTGTGCTGGTGGTTTTCTTTAAAACTTAAAAATAGACATGTGCTCTTGAATAAAATTATTTTAAAAAACATGTTTCGAGAAGGAACCCTGAGACCTTACAGACGTACACCCATCACATAGCCCTTATGCTTCGCCTCCCCCAGGCCTGACTCCAGAGTCTCAGGTTGCTGATTAATGCATGTGTATTTGTGGAACAAAACCATTGTGGAAAATGCAGGTTATAACCTGTGGTGTTTTTTCTTGTCTTTTTCTTTGTAGGAGATGTGAGTGAAAAAAAAGGTCCAGAATGATTACTAACCTATGACTCCCAACAGTATGACAGGTATCTATATTTTTTAAATTTTCTTTGTGTGTCTCCATTTTTGTTCCACTAAAAGAGAAATTTAAGGTGCCTAGAAGGCTACCTGAGAGTCTTAGCTGCAATAATTTTCAAACCAACAAGTGTTATTAAATGCAAATGCGTCCTGGGAACACATCCCTCTAAATGGGCTTTCGTATTCAGAAACTGTGAGATGTGTCATCGCCGCTGACATGAGGGGGAGGAAATGATAATTCACTATCAAAGGCTAGTTTTAGCCATTATAGGATCGCCCTTGCGCACTAAATACATTCTCTCTTTGCATTCGTTCAGATCAATATAATAAATGGCTCTATACCCTCACAAACCAGAGTCCAGGCATCTTTCCCAAAGTGGGCTCCTCAGTCCATTCAGCAGTAGAGTGAGAATGGGATAGGATTGGGTCGCATAAGGTAAAGTGAGATAGAAACTCTTAGCAAAGGGCAGAGAAGCAACCAAGTGGCCGCTGAGGATCATGACATTGCTGTGGCATGAATTCTTGGTGCAATGACATGGAACAGAGGTTGCAAACCGAAAGGCCCCAGGAGCCAGGCCAGCACACCTGTGCCTGAAGCAGACTGGGCAGACAAACAGAACTCTGTTCTCTGAAAAGAAGCCATTCCTCCACGCTAGGCCATCACCGACAGGCAGAGTTGAAGCCAAGTGTGTCCGGAGATTTTGAATTTTCAAAAGTTAGAAAGCCAGGTCTTAAATAAAACACTCCCAATTATAAATGGAAGCAATAAACATATAAACATATCAAAAACTCATGGGCCAGTCAAATGTCTGCTGACCAGAATCAGCCCACAGACTGTCAGTTGACAGCCTCTGCTATTTGCCCTCTAGCCTAGCACCAAGCCCATGACTGTCCTTTTGGTTACTATGGCAGGAGGGCAGGTACCCACAGACTTGGCATGTCATGGGTGCACACTCACTTTTGATAATGTATTTATGTCACCTCCCCACCCAGTGACAAACTAAATATACAGGACAATTCCTCCCAGAATTCATTCCCCTGTAGAACTGAAACATTGGAGCCACTGCAAGTTGTCACTCTGCCTTCTAGAAGTTTACAAGCCTTATATAATGGCCATAATCTTACATCTCCCAACATCACTGCCCCACCTCTCTACCTGTCTACACTTGAGTTCCTGGCGCAACAACAAGATCAAGCGCCTGGGCAAGCCAGACTATGATTCACACCCTTAAGAAGTGAGGGTCCCAGAATCACCTTCTGATCTTAATTCTCACTAACAGCCACCACAATATACCCACTCCCATTTCTATTCCACTGCCAGCCTGACCAATATTTTCCCCCACTTAAATCTCACACTTTTCTATGTCATACCCCTGTTACTATTCCGTGGAAAATTTCTGTAGATCAAGCTGGCTAAGCCTCCATGTATATGCTGCTCTGAGTGGGCATCTCAACAAGGCGTGATGGCAAAGTCTTTGCAGCCCCAGGTTTGTGTAAGCACATGGATGTCAGACAGCAGTCCCGAAAACCAAGGGAAGTGGCCTGTGTGACAAAGGACAGTGTGGGATCAAGTGCTACACAACAGTATCTCTCTACTCCATGATAATTTGCCTCCCTGATTAAGCCTCCAAAGTTAGTCTCAAAGAACGTACCCTCCTGAGACATATGAACATGGTAATACTTGATATGAAGTGGGTGATCCAATGGATTCTTCTTGCTTTGAGGTTGGTTCTAGATAGAATGTAGTACTGAACTTCCATCCAACATTCTTATAGAGCAGGGGCTAGATAGTAAATATCTCTGGCTTTACATGCTACTCAGTTCTGTTGTTGTAGCATGAAAAGCCATGGACTATGTATAAATAAACAAATGGACCTGGCTGTGTTTCAATAAAACTTTATTTACAATACAGGTAGCAAGCCAGTTTTGGTCCAAGAACTATTGTTTGCAGACCCCTATTCTAGAGTCCAAGATAGTCCAGACGATCTTGCTATTGAGCAGAACCCTCAAGACCAAGCCAGCTTTCAGCCAATCACGTGAAAGCTGGATGCTTTCCTTGCAGGCTGGGCTGGAACTCCAGCTGCCTCCCAGTGGAGAAGGGAGCTTTTGTTCCCAGCATTCACTTCACAGAGTAGAAACTAACAGTAGTTCTATTTTCAAAAGGAGTCTACCCCATACATACACATATATACTCAGTATATGTTAACGGACTCGGCTGAGAAAATCATCACTTTATACTTCTTGTGGATAAAGTAGAAGTACCCTTTTCCCTCTCTCTTTTGCTGTGGACTCGAACTACATGTTTATTTTACGAAACCTAAAATGAGACCAAAATAAAGTTTTAAGACATCGGAACTAAGCACTTGCTTTAGGAGCATAATTTAAAGGGCAAATATGAATAGTTTCTCCTTTGAAAAACATAATAGGTAATATTGTTATGCAATATAGAAAATCAATTAACCTTTATGAAAAGAAAACCATAGTTTAAATGAACAGGAAAAAGAACACGATCTATTTTCCTAACGCCAAGCAAACCAGCATTTTCAAATAAAGTGCTGCCTCAAACACAATACGTATTAAAGTTATATATTTTGTATTAACTCAAGTGGAAAATTGTTTATTTTCTGGGGTTATTTAATTTCAGCTACAATGGAGTTGGATGGTGCCAAAATTTTCTCATTGATTTATTTCACCTAATTTGAAATTAGGGCTATATGAAATAACTCACTGAAAAATACTGATTTATAAAGAAGAAAGTAAGAAAGTGCCTTAATATATTTTATTTGTCTGGAATTAAGTGCTGTTTCCTAGATAATCTGAGGGGAATTCTACTAACATTTATGGCATTAAAATGAGCTCTACTCTGCATAAAACCATGATTCACAGCATAAAGGAATTTGTCCTAAGCTATGAATACCTGAAATGTTAAATAGAAAAAATAGAGGCCTTTTTTGGCCTTGGTTGAAAAGGAAACAAGAACTCAGACTCCTCTAAATGTGCCTGGAAGGCCAAACAGAAGGATTTAGTATACTGGCACTGAATCTGTTTCCATGAAGTTATTTTATGATATAAAGTTAGTCCTGTTGTGAAGTTGTCTTCTGCTTTTTTTTCTCTCAAGGCATTACTGTTGAATGCATCCCACATAGCAGGGGAGGGATGTTTGCAAGGATATGGCAGGAGAGTCTCTGTTGTTGCCCAAGTATATTCATTGTCATCTTCAGAGCATTTGCTTGCATGTTTGCTTGTTTGGGGTGGGGTGTTTTCTAAGTAACATGAAGGATTACACAGGTTTTTTTTAACTTAACATTTCCCATTAATCTTGAGGTTAAATATTTCTCATGTAACTAAGCAAGTTACCTAATCTGTCTAGATCTTGAGTTCTTATCAATTAAATGAGAAAAGTGAAACTAATTTATCTCTAGTTTCCCTTTCACTTTTATGACTAGATTATCTACACTTAAAATATGAAGATGTATAAATCACATTGCCATAAAGTGAGACGTGAGCATACTACTGGTTGGGTGTAAAGGGAAGGGTACTGGAGCAATGCAGTATTGCTTTGAGACTATCCTACTGGACAAGTTTTCCAGAGTCAAACAAAACATTTAATTTGGGAAAACTCAGTGCTTTATTATAAAGCCCATGTCATTTTTCAAAGGTGGCACTACAAGTGTTCCTTGGGCATTTCAATGGCTCCTTAATGACCATATCATTCCTTCAGAAATAGAATCACAAGCCCTGTCTGGGTAGCTCAGTTGGTTAGATTGTGCTCACAATACAACAAGGTTGTGGGTTTGATCTCTGATCAGGGCACATACAAGAATCAACCAATGAATGCATCAGTGAGTGGAACAACAAACTGATGTTTCTCTCTCTCGCCCCCCCTTCCTTTCTCTCTCTAATATCAATAAATTAAAAAGAAGGGAGGGAGGGAGAAAGGGAGGGAGAGAGGGAGCGAGGGAGGGAGGGAGGAAATCACTGTTGTGTTTATATCCTACAACCTAAGTAGAATGTCTGTTCATGGGATCAGAAAGTTGTTGACAGAAAAATAATGGCACACCGAAATATAACTAATGTCAACAGTGTACATATTGTTAACATTTCCCATTGTCGGTAAATAGTAAAGTAGGATTTTGTTCATGGCAACTTAGTCATCCATCATACAGTGATACAGTCCCTAATTGTTAGGCCTCTATGTTATGCAAGTAATCTTATAGTGAACTGCATTGTACATAATGTTGCACCTCTCATTATTTCCTCAGGACCAAATTCTAAGTAAAAGGAATTACTAGGTCAGAGGGACTGAGCTTTAAAAACCTTTTCTGTTGCAAAATTGTAACCATATTATTGGACCAGTTGAGACACCCATCAGCAGTGTCCATTTCATCACATACTCTCCAACTTCGGATTTTGGAGGGAGGCGGTAGTTTTTTGTTTTGTTTTGTTTTGTTTAATCCTCAACCAAGGACACTTTTTTCATTGCTTTTTAGAGAGGGAAGAAGAGGGAGAGGAAGGGAGAGAGAAAAACATCATCTCTAATGAATATGTGATGTTATTTTGCTCGCAGTGAGCCAAGAGTTATTTTTCTATGCCACCAGCACCTGCCACACCCCCAAATGGAAAGTCCCAGGCTCATGTTTTATCCATCTTGGCTTTTGTTTCCAGTCTTGGCCATGAGGACATATTCTTGCTCTAAAATTTGGCTATACTGCTGAAGGGATACTAGTGCGGAAGTCCAGCTCCCAACAAGGTAGAGGGCAGCTGCGTTCCCGCCCTGAGGCTGGCACTGAGCTGAGAGTCATTTTCTCCAGGCCTCACACTTTACACATTAGCAGGCAAAGGCCAGAGTGGTGAAGTCCCTTGCCCAAGGTCACCACAGTGAACGGTAGAGTGTTTGGACCATCAGCACCCCCTGCATCTGCCAATAAAAGGAAATTTTTAAAAACTGCTGGCTTCCCACCATTAGATTTTGTTCTTCTTGTATAGTATCAAATTTTGGTTCCCAGTGTTCTGCCAAGACCCTCTTGGTATTCCCACCACCACCACCTCCCTTGAATCCTTTGGCTTCAAACATTTTAACCTGCCAAACTGCATTTATTAAGTAATAAAATTCATTGCCTACTTTTACTAATCAAAAACATATATAATCTGATATTTTTGATGAGCAGGATGAAATGACCAATGTTCCCACACTACACAGATATATAGAAAAATTGCTGTCTATTTTTTAAAAATTAGAAGGCATAAGATTTTTCATGAAAGTGGCATAGCTGCCTCATATCATTGTATAATATCCCTTGGGCCTTTTCAAACTTCATAAATTGCTCTTAGTTTTTATCAGTACTATTTTTATGGACCGCAAGTTAAAGACTATTTGCATAAGGAAATTCTGAATATTCTGTGCTCTAATTTTCTCAACTGTAAGTAGGAGTTAGACTTCTATAACATTTAGCTAAATAGAACTGTAAATGAAGCCATCAGAATTCCAATTACTGCTGGCACTACCTTTAATCAAAAAAGTCTTTCAGTATTATTATAAAATCGTTCTTCAAAGATTATATCTATGTAAATGAATATAAAAGAGCCTATCATACTCAGTAATGCATAATGAAAATATTCATGAGAATTTCAATCATTTGATACTGTGTACCAAATTAGATCAAGAAATCATTGGCATAAATCAGAACATTAGTAAATTCTTTGAGTTTTTTCAACAGAAAATTATAATTAAATTTAACAGTAGAGCATCTAAGATAATGGATTCTAGGCATATACACATAACTAAGAAACAGTCCTTAACCTTTGAGGAACTCACAGTCAAGAGATATTACAGTTTCTGAACACATCAACACATATTTTTTAATACCTAAAAAGACTCGGACAGGTTTGGAATTAGAAGAAACCTTAGAGACCTTCTGATCCAATACCCTGAAATTGCATGTGGAAAAACTAAGCCCATAAACTAATGAACATGCTTCTTGCCAAGCAGCAATGCACCACACAGACATTTTTTTATTGAATTTATTGGGGAGACTTTGGTTAATAAAATTATATAAGTTGCAGCTGTACAATTCTATAATACATCATCTGTACACACAGATATTTTGGTTGTTCTCAATGATTCTTCACACTTCTCACTTTTTAAGCTTCTATTGACTCTGATTGCATTTGTACAGGATTCAATGATATAAAAGATAACGCTATTTGGCATCGTAAAGGGCCTATTAGTAAAATAATGCTCTCTGCTATAACAAAGTGAACCCCCAAACATCAGTGACTTTATACAAAAGAATTTTATATATGACTCTTGTTAAGTCCAGTATCATGTATTCTTGGTTGGTGGGTAATGTTCCCCCTGATCCTTCCTTCTTATTCCTCATTCACTTCCAGGACTTCAGAATTTTGTTTATTCAACAGGAAAAGGGAGAAAAGAAAATAAAAAGCTATATAGAGTTGCTTTATGGGCCAAATCTGAAAGTGCTGCCAAATGCTTTTATTCATACCACTGGCTAGAACTCAGTCACATGGCCTTGTCTCACTGCAAGGGAGGCTTGGAAATGCAGTGTAGCTGTGTGCCCAGGAAGGAGGGAAAGCACAAGTTTTGATGGTGAATCTGTCATAAATGGCTATAGAAATGTTGCATAATATGGAAGTAAGCGAGGTCAGGGAGGACTTGGTCTTTATATTAAAGTCATCTTTTTGTTTAAAAAATTTGTCTGTTACAGTCCTCCAAACCTTCTTTGGGTAGCATCAACATCTCTAGATAGAGCTAGAATTATTGATTTTGCCTACTTTCCTAGTTGCTGCTGGAGTTGATATGGTATAGTTAAAAGAACATAGACTTTGGAGTCATGTGTACTTGGGTTCAAATCCCCACATATCTATATTATGAATTTGAGAAGATTGCTTAAGCTCTTGGAATCCCCATTCCCTTATTGTAAAACAGGGACAACAAGCATCTTAGAGCTGTGGTACAACTCTAATTAAATCAGTCAGTAAGCATTTATTGAGAGCCTCCCATGTGACAAGTCCTGTGGTACAATCTAGTGGAGATAAAGAAAAAAAAAAAGCACAGAGTCCAGATGAATAAATATGTTACAGTCATTGTCACTAGTAGGCACTCAATAAATGTGAGTGTTCTTGCTTCCTTCCCCTTACCACTTTTTAATGCACGATCTGCAAATTTGACATGATTTCTTTTTTGGCGGGGGGGAGGCACGCTATGCATGAAGACAGGTTTATCCCTAGAAATTCCAAATAGAATAGTTTAGTGAATAACGACACATCTGAGAGATTGAGAGGTCAAGAGGAAAGTGTCTCAATTGTTCCTGTTGCTTTGGATCGAATTGACAGGGTGAGAATTCTGTGAAGCATGTTTAATGTGCAAGGGCTTAAAACATAATGATTTGAGCTACAAACAAATACTGGTTCAGTTCCAACAAAAGTAAACAGAGAAACATCAAAGCTGAGAGCCCCCGTCAAGGCTGGTGGCCTTTGCAAATCAGAGGAAGGTCTTCAGAGGCAGCGCATGGGTCCCTGAGGGCCAGAGGGCAGTAAGGCTGCAGTGGCCTCCCCTGCTTGCTGACAGGTCAGGAAGAGCATGCAGACCCCCCAAGAAAAGCAAGATGACAGCATCTGCCTCTCCCGCACTGCGCAGGCGTTGGTCTCCTGGCTTCTCCAGAGACCCCGCGTCGGGGAATCCTCGCCCCTCTCTGGCCCTCCTTGACTCCTTGTCTCTTGGCTCTTGTTTTATTGCTTCCTATGATTTCCGAGTAGGACAGAGGAGCTTTATATTTGTTTTGTTTGAAAGCCAGCCTATTTTTTTATACTCTTGTTTCATCCTTTCTACGAAACCCTGCTTTATTTCCCTTTATTTGTTTTTATCTTTTTCTTTTAAGTGCAGAATAGGATTGGGCGGGGGTGCCAGGAAAACAATGAGGACAACATGTCTCTGAACCAGGAGACTATATACCATCTTCACTCCAGTTATTTCTGCACCAACCATCTTTAATGCCCCCAAACCATATCTTCACATTACTGACTCTTAAAATGCAATGGAAGGGCCAAGGAAGGGTACAGGCCTGTGGTTAGATCCACCTGGGATCTAGTGTGGCTCTATCTCTTCAGCTGTGACCTTGGGAAGTTGCTTTTCCATTCTTAATACTCTGTTTTTTCATCTGTGAAATGGTGGTGATCTTTATTTATTTCAATATTAGCCTAAGTGTCAAAAGAAATAATGAAAGGTACCTAGCACCGTGGCTGAAATGTTGCAAGCCTCAGGTAATAAATGACAGAGGCGGTCATCAACCACCCCCATCTTCTGAGTATCTCCAGGCCAAATGCACCACCCCTGCCAGGAAAGCTTAAGGAGACAAAAGCAGCTGTCCTCTTATCATGTCTCAAATACATTAGAGGATGGATTTGATACATTCCATAACTAAATGCCATCTAGCTTTCCTGAACAACTCATTTCATAATTGAAGAAATAGTCACAGGTATGACTCAGAAATGGGTCTCCGGTTCCACTTTACAGGTCTAATCCTTGAGAACTTTCCATTCATTTTGAATATCCCTTTAGCATGTTTGTGAAAATCTATTACTGAAGCTTCTAGAATCCTTTTGCTGCTGGCCCGCCTCCACAATACATCTAACTGTGTCATTCCTGCCTTCACAGACGAGTCTTGCTGTAAGAAACTCAGGATACATTGGCCAGGCCTGTGATTGGCTTCATCTCTGTTTTCGGGCAGGGGCAGTTGTAGCCATAGTACATTTCCTCTCCTCTCAAACCACGCAGTTCATAGCATGTGTAATTGAGACCTGCTTAAGATTCCAGGTTTCCAAGATTAAGAATATGCTGTGCTTTCTGACCCTGTCAGGCCCCAACCCATCACAAGAATTTTCCATGTGCCACAAGTTAGTTGAGGAAAGGCTTTTGATCTCCAGATTCCCTGACCAAGAGGACAAGAATTAAATTGCCAGAGTATGGGGCTCCTGGACCTGGGTCAGTTTGGTCTCATCCAATGATAATGTCACCAAACATACGTCCTAATTAGTCTTCTCCATTATTTATCTCTCTCCTTCTCTCCCTTCTTTTCCCTCTCCCTCTCCCTCTCTCTTTCCATCTAAGGGTCTGGTCTACCTAGCATCCTTATAGATTTCACCACCGTCCTCCACTCCCTTTGTTCACATCATACCATAGTGCCAGAATTGCCCACAAACCATAGAATACCATCATTTGCCACTGCCCAGGGCTGGTTTAGAAAGTCTGTCGACTATCTTGGCACAAGGAACCATGTGACTGCTTCAGCCCAATATTGCTTTATCGTAAATAATCAGCAGCTGTCTTAATCTTGATGGCAGAGTATAGATATGAAAGACAGGGCCTCCTGGTTCTGGAAACAAGGATCTTGCTAGATGGGGGCTCCCTGACTTCACTGCTTCACACTGAACTGTCTGGGCTCTCCCTGTGTTGGGTAAGAGGCTGCCAATGGATCTTTGTATTAGAAGTTAACACATTTGTGGGGTTCAAGGTTTGGCTTTGCTTATAACCATCCATGTGGCCTTGATCAAATGAGGCCACCTTCTTGGACCTCAATTTCCTTTTTTTATAAATTAGATGTTTGAACTGGTGTGAGCTCCAAGGTTTCTGTAGCCCCAACTATTTTCTGAATTTTACTACTCAGAGCCCACTGAACGAGGACAAATTGAGCTAGTTAATTTGCCTCTGAAAACAGCATGGACTATTGCCGCACCTCAAGCTACCATACATGCCCCTTGCTGATGGTCAGAAGAACAAGGATAAAATGAGGAACAAGGTGAAATGATTCAGGAAGTAAAGCTAGTGTGGGTTTGCCAAGTTGGGATCCCTTCAGTTTGGTTTCATACATAAAGAAGATCAAAACCTTTTGTTTCTATGTCTTAAAATGAGAATAAATGACTCTAAAGCTAATCCATATGCTAAGTATTTTGTTCATGCTGTGCCTAGATCATTTACTTTAAATAAAAGCCTACTCAGCACGCCATCCAAATATAGATCCCCAGTGGTTCCGAGAGAAGACAGCCTGGGACTTGGGGTAACAGAAACATTTCAAACCCCTAACAAATGGGCCCTATCATAACAAAACCTACAAGCCAACGTTGGTAATAAAAAGAAAGTAAAGGTTTGTTTGGGTCACAGGAAGTTTCTTTCCTTGCTGGAAAGCTATTGAGATCAATACCAAGTACCAATGATTGCTCGTAATATAAATATACTTATGATTATATTCCAGTGAAACCACACCCCAGATTTGTTTATGTCTATTATAACTTCAAAAAGTGAGCAATGCTTTGTAAATTTCACCAGCTTCCCATCTACAAAAAGTAAGTGTCCACATTACTATAGCACCCTTGCTAAAATTTCACAGACTGGAGCTGAGTTTAGATTAAATTAGTGAGTCACTTAGAATACAGGTATTCCCGCTGATGCTGAATCTATTAGTCATTCATACCTCCGTGTGTATTAATTCAATCAGGCTATTTCCTGGAATCAGTCCCACTGGCATGTGGGGAGGAAATGATAGCAGCTATAGACAAGGAACTCCAGCGCCTCGGGGTCAGAGTAAGAGCACTTTGAATCAGAGGCCACCAGAAACGCACCTCACAATTTTGCCTAAGGCCAGGTTTCTCAACTCAGCAGTATAGACGTTTGGGGATGGACCATTCTTTGCTGTGCCGGTGCTCTCCTGTGCATTATAAGGTATTTAGCAGCATCCCTAGTCTCTACCAACTAGATGTCAGTAGGGCACACACACACACAAGTTATGACTGCCAAAAATGTCTGCAGACGTTGCCAACTGTCCCCAGAAAGGCAAAATACCTGTGTGAGGACTGCCAGCCTAGGGGCAGCCCCATAGACATTTCTGATAACTAGTCTCCCTATCTCCTTTTGAACCAATATATGGATCCGCCAAATAACCCTCTTACAGAGATAACGTGTAGGAATGGGATTTTTCTTCCAGAAGCTTCTTCCTCACTTGGCCAGTGTCCTTCCTCCTCCTGCCCCTTTTTCTCAGCTCTCCAGGCAAATGTAACCCTAGAATTGAGGCCGCTGTAAATGAGGCAGTCCCAGGAAGTACATGGCCCACTCTGCTTAGGGTAGCAAGTTTGGATCATCTTGTGACACCTTCCACTAACTTGCCACATTGTTCTGAGTAAACATAGCAATGAGAACACACAAGAGAGCATGCATTTAGGTTGAAGAGCACTTTGGAACCACCATTTGGTAGCTCAGTTCCATCTGCAGAAGCTGTCATCTGTAGATATAGGCCAGACAAACAGAATAATTGCTAACAGCGCAATATTTTTTCTTCTCTTGGTTACTGTTTGGTCAGAAAATACCTCAGGCCAGACTTTCATAAAGCTGTAAATGTTTGTATCTTAAGCTGCGACTTTTTTTCCCACCACAAATCATGCCTTTCAAGTCCCCAAACATCAGTGTTCTCAGATGTTATTGTTTCATGGTCGAAAGCATACAAATCATTTGGACATAATGTCCTTCTTACTTTTCTAAATAAATATGCCCTTTGACCCCATTCTTTTTGAGGAGAGATTTTGCTTCCCAAAACCAAATTTCCTAAGGAAATAGATGAAACTCTTTCAAAGAAATGTTTGTGCTAAGAGATGATCATTATAATTCCATAGGATTTCGCATGTGCTATCAGGCCAGCTTGGCCCATCTTGAGGAAGATTCCAGGCACAGCAATGCCCTTTAACTGGCTTTGTGATTTGTGGGCAAGTTATTTACTTCTCTGGACTGCAGTTGTCTCATCTGTAGAATGTAGCATAGTGGTTATAAGAACAGTTTCCCATTCACTGTCCATAACTTCAGGCAACATCTTTAGCTCTCAGCCAAAGTTTCCTACCTGTGAAATGGACTAATAACAACAACTCCTTCGCAGCCGTTGTTAAAATGCGTAAATAAAACATAGTATGCACCATGCCTGGCACACAGTAGGCCTTCTACAAAGGTTAGTTCTCACTATGATAAACTCAAAATGAAGTTATCCTTTTGTCAATTCTAAATTGTTTAGTGGCCTTTCAACCTTTCAGATGGGCAGCTAGAAAACAAATCAATTCTTTCTTAGCTTGGTTGTCCTAACTGTTGGCTTGTTTTTGCCTTTTTAATGAGTGTTTTGGCCACTTGGAGACAGAGCCTGTACCATCATAACATTAACTTTTTGAAAAATCATCACCAGCAGCCAATGTGGGAAACAGAATCACTCCATGCACAGCTGTCTCTTGTTTGATAAATTTACTGGAAGAAAAGACATTTTAATTAGAAAAACAGCTCTTAGTGTTTGAGGTATAGAGTGAAAATGTCAGAATTTGAAAGAGTGTTGAGTTTGAGTAATAAATCCTTGTTGTACACTGAAAACCATATGTTTTCAATTAAAAGATCATAAGACAAAGAATCAGAAGACCCATCTCAGCTCTTCCTCTGCCTGGATGACCTTGAGTAAAAAGTGACCTCTCTGGGCTTTAGTTTCTTTATTTCAAACCTCTTGCCATATACTTTAGTCCCCAGAATTTACTTCTTTTTCCTGTGATGATCCTCTAAGTCATTTTGTGTTGACGTCCCATAAACAGGTAAGGGGGTGACATGGTTGGCTAGACCTCCTTGAGTTCAAATCTTCACTTGATCGTTTAGTCACTATGTGACCTTGGGCCAGTTGTTCAACCTCTCTGTGCCCCAGCTTCCTCATCTAAAAAAAAAATGAGGATCCTATTTTTACCTCATAGCATTACTGTGAAAATTAAACTTAAAGTGTTCAGAATGGGTGCCTGTCATATAGGAAGCAGACATTAAATGTTAGCTATTTCTTTTATTATTTTGTTGGCTGTCTCCAAAGAGGGAAACCTTAAAAAGATGAAATTGGAGTTCTTGGTACTTGAAGTTTTTCCATTTCATGAACCAAATTTACCAACTAAACATTTAAGAAATAAAGATATCAAATGCCCATCCTTTTTACTTCCCTAACTTGCAACCCATCAAACGCTACTTTCCCCTCTGATTCCTGAATAGGAAAAATCTCTTCTCTGTGTAGTAACTATTTTAAATTGGCTAACCACACATTGAACAAAATCCATCTACTTCATATGGAGACTGTGTCCCTAGAACAGTGTCTCAAACATCAATGTGCCCATGAATCACACAAGGATCTTATTAAAATACAGATTCTGATTCATCAATTCCAGGGCCAGAGTCCCACATTCCTAACAAGCTCCCAGGTGATAAAGATGCTCCCGGTTCTCAACTGCACTTAGAAATTCACAAGCCATTTGAGGATGGAGGGCGCACGGGGGCACACCTGACCCTCGCTGGGGCAAACACGTTGGAGAGCAGCTGGCCTGTGGGGAATCATTGTCAGGCAGCCCCCCCCAGTCCCAGGCTCATCAGCTCTATTTTAATTAAAAAGTTTAAGGAAAAAAACAAAAAGGTATGAAAAGGGCAGTAGAAATCCTCCCTACTTCTCTTGATTCTCCTGAATTGTAAAAACATCATAGAACAAACTGCACCAAACAGGTTGACCCAGATGCAGTGCTGATTTATTTTCCACAAGACAGGCAGGCGGGAAATGGTTTAATTCTCCCACCATTTCTGCTGCTGGGGCAGGACCTGTGAGGTGCAGGTGCTAAACCAAACCCTCCTCAGGAGCAGTACACACCCCGCTGGGATTGTGTCATGCCACCAGGGCCTCTTGAGGAAATGTGGTTTTTGATGTATTTAGTGGTATTCTGAGGGCCTGAGAACAATCCCAAAGCTCCTCATCTCAAACACTCCTCACCTGCCTAAAAGCTTCGCTGCCACATGATCGAGAGTAAGGAAGAAGCACATACTGTGGCAGCACTTCTATTCCCCAACAAAAGGAAAAGTCAGACTCCTCCAGATTGAAATCTTTCCTCCCTAGATGAATTCTGCATTGATCTTAATCCTAGCTACTCATTTACATTATATATATATGGTAGTGAGATTCTATGAGAACTCAGAAGACGGGAATCTGTAGGCCTATATGTTACTCTATTTTTTTGACACCGTCATATATTTTTGTCCATTTTGTTAATCCCTGAGTCTACTTTATGGAAAGAAGATGTGTGCTTTGCAGCCAAGTAATGAGACTCCCTCTATAGTGTGATGCACAAAATAGATCCGATCACTTAAGAGTCACATTTTGTCTTTCTATCTGAGAAACTGCAAATCTCAAAGTTTATTCTTTATCCACAAATTATGCCCCAGTTCTAGTTTCCAAAGTGAGAAAAGAGTCACACGCATTTCCTATTTTGAGAAGGGGTATTTCACTTTTGGGAACATAAAATGGGGTCACTCTTATAAGCTACCTTATGTTTTTTTTTCAGAAATGTGGGTTCAGACTGGCAACGAGAATAAACATTATGATCTGAACTTTCATACAGGAGAAATCTAATCCTGGCGGTAAACATCTGTTCCCTTTTATGTGCATTTGTGGCTCTTTAATATGAACATTTCTGTGACGGCCGTAGCTTTTCTAATATCCTAAATGGAATCTCTGTGGCCTTTAGAGTAATTACCTCAAAGTTTGAGTCATCCGACCTGAGGCTTCTCTGATTAAATCGGTATGAATTATGGAAAACCAAGTGACCGTTCCTAGGGGAGGATTCCATTGTGTCCTCTGGAAAGTACTTTCCCAGTCTTTGGGGCCCTGGTCAGTGTTCCGCAGTCCACTTGTTCGTGTGTGGTTAAATAATTATAAGATCTCGCTCATGAACTTGGTCGCTGCCATGCGCTGAAATTCCGAGTGGAGTTTCCGCCATGATCTTTTAACTTTGTTTTAGGCTAAACTTGAAAATAGATTAATATGCATTTAAAGGTTCTAAGCACATACTTGTAAAAAAATTTAATGGTTTTAACTTATTATCAAGAGATTATCATTGTAGTGTCTCATTTCAGAATAATTATTTGAGGTTTCTCTAGCTATGACGATTGTTTTTCATTTGGATGGTGGTTGCCTAATGGAATAGACAGGAAAACTGGAGAAGTGGGAGCAGCCAGATAAGGAAAAGATTTGTTTCTCTCTTAGCAGCTCCCGGATCTCACTCACTTAATGGACTGAGAAACCCTGCCAATGAAACAAGAGAAACCCTCTGTGATAGCAAATTTAAATTCAGCTGCACACAGGGACAGAGAAGGCCAGTCTCAGTGAGAGGGAAAATAGGCAGGTGCCCAGTAAAAGAAAGACAAAACCATATAGCAATGGAAAGCAGCCTACCTGAACAAAGAGGCTGATTTTGCAAGACTATGCCTAAAAGAAAAAATGTCTGAGGACGCGTTTCATGTATCCAGACGAGGGCTCCACAGACCCTAGTTTATAAAGTCTTGGGAGTAAAGCAGCGGAGTCGTTCTCCGAAAGTGTACATCCCCATTGGAATGTTCGAGCACATGGTGTGCTCCTCAGTATTCCATCCATCCGTCTGTCCTTCCCTTAGTCCATTCATTGGCCCATCTGTCCATCTAGCTATCCATCCATCCATCCATCCGTCTATCCATCAATCCACTCATCCATTCATTTATAAATTTTCAAATAAAATATAAATAAAAGGTTAGTATTTTCATCTCAAACCCCAGCATCCAGTTTCTTTAGAGACCTCTGCTGCAGATCTTGAAATAGCCACAGACATGTAGCACTTGGGAAGAGGGGGAAGCAAAAGAAGAGAAATGTGAGGCAAACAATATAGGGACCAAGAGAAGATAATGAGCAAGGGCACTTAGCTGAGCAGCAGGAGGATAAAACAAGCACAAAAAGGTGAAAGATTCTCTCAGCAATTTCTGTTTCCCGCTGGGCTGCAGAGGAGAGGGGGAGAGATGCAGAGAGCTGCTGACTTTAATTCAGCCCCACTCAAGGCAGTGAGCATTCATTAATGGACCAGGCCCCTTACTACACGCTGGGTATGTAGCTAAACAAGCCATGGTCCCAGCTATTAAGGAGCTCACGAACCTAAATAGGTGAATTAGTAATTACAGTATATTGTAACACATTCTAACTAGAAACATGAGAATCAGTTAGCAACCCCTCATGTTTATTTTCTCATTGGTTCAACTGACAGACATACTACCTAGTTCTTGCCATTGTGATGCGAGTGCTTGTAGCAGTAGGAACCAAAAGATAGGTAAAAATGGTATGGACACCATTGACATAACACAGGCAGAACACGGCACATTCTTGCCTTACAGAGGAGCTAGAGACAAATATCATAGATATTTAGGAGAGAAATCCAAACAGGGAGAACAATTTGCCCAAAGTCATACAACTAATAAACGGCAAAGCCAGAATTGGAACCTTGACTAGCAGAGCCCACGTTCTTATCCACTAGCATGCCATCCTGCCTCTAGAAAGCAAAACACTTTTCATTTGCACTCACAGTTTTGGGAAGGTAATACTCTTCATAGCAGAAAATCTACATTGAGTTGATTTTAGTAGTTATGAGTCCTTCTTGTTAGTTACCAGTGGCTTTCAGATAAGAAAAGAGGCATAGAGCCTGTGCCAAGGATGTCATTTTCTCTTTCCAAAATTACCAGATTATTAGGGGACAATAAATATTAATTAGGACATTGTGTGCTAGGCACTGTGAGGCAGCGCCGGCCAGCACTCGGGCAGAGGGACAGCGTTTCTGCTTCACCCGACTCCTCTGGACCCCACTGTATCCATCCAGCTTCTCTGCTCATTGCTCCTGGGACAAGGCCGGCCTGGATGTCCCCCATCCTGACTGCCTGGTGTTACCCACGCCCCCGCAAAATAAGGAAATTAGACATGTGTGCAAATGATTGTATCATGAGGTAAAAAGTAGCACATGGAAGGAGGAAGATACATGGAAAGGGTTATGGGAGTTTGGAGGGTGGATGGATGCTTTCAAGGAAGCTCACACAACCAGCTAGGCCTTGAAGGCTGAGAAGGGAACAAACCTCTGTCTTTATCAGCATGCTGTCTGACACATCATGCTGAGCAAGCCAGGTGTGATGATAGGCCAGCCACAAAGGAAATGCCCACTTCACCAAAATGCCTCTCCCTCTGCCTCACACAGAAGGCACTCCTTGGGCCTGGCCCTACGCTTTCCGGGCATCCTTGTCAAAACACAGCTTCTACTGGGAGGGATGAGTCCTCCCAGGTTCTCAGCCTTCACATAGTGGTATGAAGTCATTTATCAAATTTCTTTCTTTTGGAAATGTGCTTTGACAATCAGGTTGAAAGGAGGCTTGAGTTTGGGGGTTGGGGCAATGGAAAGAGGTATTGCGTGCATAAATAGAGTTAACACTTAATGAGGCAGGCAGACCTTGGTGTGTGTTAACCTCTTTAATCATCACAATAGCATGTTCTTAATCTTACAGATGAGGAAACTGAAGTAACAGAGAAGTGAAGCAGCTTGCCTAAGGTCACAAAGCGATTTGCGAGCAGATGATCTGCCCACAGTGGGGACTGAGCGCCCACAGTGGAGACTGAGCGCCCACAGTGGAACCTGAGAATAGCATGTACTTGAGAGGAGGGAGAGAGGAGATAGGAAGGGCATCAAAAGGAGGTGAGAGGTTGTCCAAAACAACCTCATCTATACAGAGATTCTGTTTAGAACCAGGTGGTAACGGTAGTGGTGTTGATGGTGTTGGGGGTGATGAGGATAAGATAGCTGTATGCCCTACACATAATATTTTATTAATAAAAGTAACATTGTTTTATTAATAGTATTTTTCCTTTGGACAGAAAGAGAAATATATGGCTACATGCGTAATATAGATGAAATGAAATAGTTACAGCTCTATTTACACTTGAATAATATTTAATTACTAAATACTTTTACTTACATTCTTTCACTTGATCCTTATTAAAATCCCAAGAGCAATGCTAGATTGCACTTTTACAAGTGAAAAAACTGAGGCTTAGCTCAGAGAAGAGGAATTGATTTTCCCAAGATTAGCCTCTTCAGCTAGAGCTCGGGTCTTCCAACCGCCTCCTCTACTCCCTTCACTGAACAGAGCCTCCTCCAGGCCCATACGCTGGCCCAACCCATTAGGTTTTTCATTTTCCATTATCTTCATTAAGAAATGCAGCCCTGATAGGTCCTCAAAAAGGGCAAACGCCACCTTCACATAAAAGGAGAACAGGGCTGGATCCTGGTACCTGCTCTTGGCACAGCGGGAGGTGGTTATGTAAGGACTGGGAGGGGGTGCTCCCGGCGCAGACAAGAGCTTCTGCAGAGACACTGACCTATGGGCCCAAGCCCACAGGTTAGAAGCCCATGTGGTCAAAGGACAGAGAGCAAGGGCAGAGTCACAGAGAGGGGCTCAGCAGGACAGGAGGCATCAGTCCCATGGGCCTTAGGACTTTATTCTGGTATTGACAGGAAGTCATCAGATTTTAAAGAGCAGAGAAGGGAGGGAGAAAGAGAGGGAGAGAAACATCAATGTGTGGTTGCATCTCGCGCACCCCCTTCTGGGGACCTGGTCTGAAACCCAGGCATGTGCCCTACACTGGGAATCAAACCTGCGACCCTTTGTTTCGCAGGCCGGCGCTCAGTCCACTGAGCCACACCAGCTAGGGCTGATGTACATTTTTAAAAGCTTCTTCCGGCTGCTGCACGGACAATGGATTGTTGGTGGCTGAGAGTGAAAGCTGGGAGACCAGTGGTGAATATAAATGAGTAACTGGGAAAATTGAGTAAGACAATAAATTCAGTTAATAAAGAACTTTCAAAGTACTAATCAAATGGTAGCTATTAGTAGGCCAATGGCTACTCATTAAGTCAAATAATGAGACGAATCACTTAACCAATATAAAAGATATAAAAGGGCAGATGAAGTGCTCTGAATTTTAGGTTCCTTGTCACTCAAGCAGTATACTGCTATGTATTTCTGGGGATATTCATGAAGATGAATAAAAGTCTAGCTCAACCCTGGCCCATGTGGCTCAGTTGGTTGGAGCATTGCCTGTAAACCAAGAGTTCACGGGTTTGATTCCCAGTCAGAGCACATACCTGGATTGTGGGTTTGATCCCTGGTCGGGGCACATACGGGAGGCAACCAATTGGTGTTTCTCTCTCTCTCTAAAAAAGCAATGAAAAAAATGTCCTCCTGTGAGGATGAATTTTTTTAAGTGTTTAGCTCTGTATCAGCCAAATATTAGTCTGCAGTTCTACATGACTCCACAAATAAAAATAGGTTGATACGTACATAGGCTGAGAAATTAGAGACATCATACTTAATAGCCCAATGCTATACAGTGACAATTCTACACATCCTCTGAGTTTGTAAAGCATTTTTCATATACATTGCCCTAATAGAAAATATGGTTTGGGGTCTCAATACCTAAAATTGAAGGCCTTTTAATGCAAAGTCAACACTGTTCCAACGAGTGCCCTGAAATCCCTGCCTACTCAGCTGACCCTTTCTGACCCTGTTGTCGTAATCCTACTTCCTCTGCCTTGGCTTTTTTCTGAGGTGTCAGCTCGCTTTGGTGTCCTGAAATACTTGAATATTTTAATATAATTCTCCTTTTTTTGATGGACAGATTTCTCTTTTATTATCTTTAATGAAATTTCCAGAGATAGGCTGTAGGTCGTTATGTTAATGAGATTTATGTTTGTTTCTCCTTTGCACAAGAACCGTTTGGAGGAGTGCTGCATCATTCACAGCCACTAGAATTATGGCATCTAATGCAGGCTCACTCATTCCTGTCTAAACTCCCTGCAGACATAGGGGCTGGTGTATAGAAGTTACTCCAGTAATAGTTCACATGTCCCTACCTTATTATTTTCTTTGATTCTACTTGCTTATTATTTGCATCATAACTGACAAATTAAATTGCCTAAGAGTCTTAGTCTAGAATATGAAGTATTGAAAGAAAGATGTTTGCTGGGATCCATTAAAGAGCAAAGGATTTATACTTCATGTGCTTAACGCGATGTGATCATTTTTAGAGTCCCCCCTTTTTAAAAAAAAAAAGTATTTCTACTACTGTGTATATTGTATTACTGACAATGCTCAAAACAACAGGCTTTTTGAGTGAGGTTTAGTTACATCCATACAGTTAACATCTGACTTTTACTGCTTAATGCAATAGATTTCAAAACAATTGATGAATTTTTAATAATACTACGCATTTACTCCAAAGCTGTGTAAAACGTTAGAGTCTGAGAAGAAGATTGCACGCTTACCCAAAACTTGCCAATAATTTGTTTTCTTACCTTAGATTTTCTAACCACTGTGTATCTTAAGCTCTGTTTTATCCAAATCATCTGGGGAACTTAGTAAATACACAAATGCTCAGGCCCCATTCAACTTCAATAAGCCTGGTCTCTGTGTTCTTTAACAGCACCTCAGGTAATTCTGACACTCATCAAAGTTTGAGAATTGCTGGCTTAACTTCTTGATATTTTAGTCCCTCTGAAAAATATATCTCATTGGTTTGAATCTGGGGGGAACCAAAGGATCTAAGCATTAGACATAGAAATAAGGAAATTCGTGGAAACCATTGTTGCCAAGTAAATGTATGCAGAGGTAACTTACATTTGTCCCAATGAACAGCATACCCAGTGGGCAGAATTTAAGGAGCCTGGTGTAGGAGGTGCCTTTTCCCACCTTGAGGATGGGATAGGAATTATATGGGCCCCCCCGCACCCCCAGTTTTGGCGAGGATGGGAATCCAGAGTGTTCCTTAAATAAATCCCTCTAAAGTTTCCCAGTGACCCAACCAGAACTTCTCAGTCCCCAGGTTTCCCAGCAGTGTCCCCAACCTGTAAGCCTGCCAATTAAGCAACTGAACATCATTATCATGAATGTAATTACAGACAGTATTTATGACCTCGTAAATGCCTCCAGTGAATGAAGCCCTTTTCCCAAACCACCTCAGCCTCTTTTCTTAGGAAAATGGAAGGCAATCCTATCCCCTGCCTCACCCCTAATACAACCCCTTTACTTAGGAAAAAACCCACCCTTGCTGGCCCAGGGGAAATGCTGAGCGCATTTTGTTAGGCTGTACTCTAAGGAGGAACTGTCCCCTTGGGCAGAGCCCTTTTGGGTATGTCTATCCAAGCACGTTCACTAGCTCCCTTTACTAGGGGGCACTGACCACCAAGTCTCCCTGTATTTCTTAATTTCTGTTCCAGCAGGGAAATGAACACCAAATTTTAAATTTTTCTGCATAAAATAAATGAAATATTGGAGTTTTTACAAAACAGTGTGATAACTTTAACATTGCTTCAAATGGAGCTTTACAGGGTGCAATTTGCCAAGGACGGAGAGAGTCCCAGAAGGTACAGTAGACATTGCAGGAACACTCATGGGTGAGAAAGCTTTTTGTGTCTGTAGAAGTAAATGAATCTCTTTAGGTGCAGAATTAACTCTTGCATTCAGTAACTTTATATGTAGCTCATGAACACCTCAAACCCTCATGGATAATAGGTACTTGAATAGATTCTACAAAGATATGTTTAGTCTGAAATGCAATACAGCCTCCCAAGATCTTAATCTGTTTTCTTTTAATGGATTGTGAGCATGAATGCCTGTAATTGCACCAGTAGCTGGCACGGTTGAGTCCAGACCATGCATTGAAGAATGCCATATAAACTCTTAGGAGAAAGGACCCATGTTTATTTAACTGAGCTCATACAATGCCTAGCATAGCCCTCCATACAGAGTAAATTTTCACAGCTCTTCTCTGAATAAGA
The DNA here is from genome assembly GCF_021234165.1 of Pteronotus mesoamericanus. Classification (NCBI taxonomy): domain Eukaryota; kingdom Metazoa; phylum Chordata; class Mammalia; order Chiroptera; family Mormoopidae; genus Pteronotus; species Pteronotus mesoamericanus. Next base: position 12,037,236 of record NW_026555321.1, read on the forward strand.
GCAAATGTCATATCCAAAAGCTATTATATTGTATGACTTCTTTAAAAGGGATTGTGGCACCCTGACTGGTATGGCTCAGTGTTTTGGGGGTTGTCCCACAAAGAGGAAGGTTGCTGGTTGGATTCCTGGCCAGGGCACATGCCTGGGCTGCAGGAGCAATCCCCAGTTAGGGTGTGTATGAGAGGCAACCAATCGTTGTTTCTCTCTCACATCGATGTTTCTCTCCCTCTCTTTCTCCCTGCCTTCTCTTCTCTCTAAAAAATAAATAAATAAAATCTTTAAGTAAAAGGAATTGTTGCTTACAGGCCAAGGTAGGATATTTCAAGCCACAGCAGTTCCATTTACTGCAACAAAGAAATCATGCTGTGACTTTGTTGTTATGGTTGTTCACAGTCTGCTTCAGGAGTAGGAATGGAGTACATGGGTACCAGATTTCCACATAGGAACCTGAAGACCCAGCAGGGTAAATATAACTTCCAAAAGGGACTGAGAGAGTAGATTGCACTTTTAGAGAAACCATCCTAACCGATGTCAGCTGAAGACAACTAGGAGCTTTACAGAGGGCACTAGGGAAACCTGAACGGTTTTTAACCTGGTGTTACATAATTTAAAAATCATTTTAAATGTCTGAAAACAGCTTACAATTTCCAGTGCTACACAGGGATCAGCATGGACTTATCTTTCTAATATGGGTATCTATGGTCCTTTGGTAAATTTAGCATTAAAAAACTTACTTATAAATTATAGCCTTTCAGTCACTGTATGTGATCACTTTAAAAGTAGAACTGTGTTTGTATTATAATTTTTCTCATTTTCACAGCAGCCTAAGAATTTCTAGAAATATGGATGACCAGATGGATTATGTTTTTAATGTCTATGCAAATACAAATATACATATTAGCTTGCTCATTTTTACTTTCTATTTTATATCCATGTACAGTAAAGATATTAAGGAGGTAAAATTCACCACTACAGAAGGTTAGTGTGAGAAAGTTTTCCTCTTTTTCTCCCCATTTTCTAGAGGACTGACTTTTAAGTCCCTATCAATTGAATAGAAAAAAAACCATAATTACATAAATAATTAACTGCCTGTACCTCAATCAAAGGGGTCTACCACTGGAGCCCTTCATTCACCCCACAACTCAAGTACCACCTGCTGTCCTTTATTGGATCTCAGTGCCAATTTGAGACTACATTGAAACCACTTACAAGATCCAGCCTCCTTCTTTTAAGCCATCAGAGGTAGAAGGAAAACAGAATTGTCACTCGGTGTAGCCACGTGAACAAGTCCCACTTAAGTACCAGGGTGTCCCTCAGGTCAGCCTGTGATAAAACCCAAGTCAAACAAGGCTGAATCCTGGATGTTTGGTATCCTAAGTATCTCAAAAGTGTTCACGACCAGCTCTGACCCTCCAGACCTCAAATGGTCACCGAAGCAGTCACGTGAATTGGTGTAAACGTGCTCTCGGGCCATTGCTGTGGAGGCAAGACTGGAGAAAGTGCAGCCTTCCCAGGGAGGAACCTACATCTTATAGGCGCTAAAAATAAGGGGGAACATGTTGATTCCTCTGACAGGCGGTCCAACTGCGGTGGCTACACGCCCAAGGCTGACAAATTCTGCATCTTATCACTGCCGTCAAGCGAAGATGCATGTGAATACTGTCAGCCTGAAAGAACTGAGAAACAACTTGCTTCCCAGCACTGCATCTCAACAAAGTCTTGACAATGCCAACAGCTCATCATCTTGTATTTTTCAACCCTCCAGAAAATGGCCTTCCAGCCTGGGACAAACCGAAACACTGTCCAGACCAAGAACACGACTGGAAGCTAGTAGGAATGTCTGAAGCCTGCCTGCATAGGAAGAGCCATTCGGAGAGGCACAGCGCGTTGAAAAATGAACAGTCCTCGCCACATCTCATCCAGACCACTTGGACTAGCTCAATATTCCACCTGGACCATGATGATGTGAATGATCAGAGTATCCCAAGTGCCCAGACCTTCCAAACAGAAGAGAAGAAATGTAAAGGTAACCAGATTTTTATTAGACCATATCATGTGTTTCACCAAGGGAAAAAAAAAAATCTCTGTTGTAACTGTGTGCTCGGTCTTCCTGTATTCCAATGGGGAGTGCCTATGTGTGTTCTCCAGCAATTCTGTGATGAAGTTTCTTTATCCCCAAATCTTCTTTTAAACATAAATAAATAAGTGGGTTCCAAAAGAAAGCAGTTAATTTCAGTTTCATGTTGTATTGGGGTACTTGGGAAGAAGACATTTGTGTTTCTCTAATTAACAGAAGAGTTGTTAGTTTTGGCTTTTTCTATTTTTGAATCTGAATAGAACAGACATTGCCATCATTATATAAGTACTTGTTTTGAAATGTGTGTATGTGTGTGTGTGTGTATATATTTCTTTTCCTGATTGTGCCAGCAGCTAATGAGATCTCAAAGTCTACCTTTAAACTAAATAGACAATTCACATTCAAAAGGGAGGTTTTAAGTTGGGTTTTGTTTCTTGTTGTTTTGTTGGGTTGTTTTGTTTTGTTTTTTTTTGACCCATTAAATCCTTGTGTCATCATCCTGAAAGGCGAGATTATGGTTTTAGGGGGTTGTCACCTCATAAAAAATATGTTAAACTGGCCTAAGTTGCTGATTGCATTAGACTTAACCGGTCTTCACCCCACGTCACCTCCACCCTGACAGATGTCCTCATGCTGATCGCTTTATTGTCTTAGGGCTCCCAAAATCTTTGCTTCTTAAATTAGTCTTTAAATGTCCACGAAATTAATTTACATCTTTAAATGTCCAAGTTCATGTAACTTACCATTGTGTTTCAATTTAGCATTTCTTTAAAAAGGCTTTTGTTTTTTCTTGTAAGGATTTTGACTCATGATAAAACTTAAAGTTGGGTATTTGAAAATTGGGCAATCACGTACAAGATATTAATAAAAGTTTGTAAAATCTCCTATATATGAGCCATGAAGGACTTTTCAAACTCTTCTAACTTGAACATAAAAGCATGATACTATTTATCTCTCAAAGGAAACTACTGCTGGTCCTTTAGCTTCTCTGGAAACCCTTCAAAAGCTCCTTGGAACTGCCAGTTGATCTGGGAAGTTGAGTGTGTAGATTGTTTCAGATGAAACTACGATCATCTAATAATAAAATAATAATAAAATAGTGGTGTAAGCTCTGACTGGAGAACAATCAAAACTATCCATGTTCTCTTTGAGAAGATTTGTGTTTGTCCCTTATCTGTATTACTTAAAAGAGTTCAGAAATTGAACAGGATATTTAGAAGAAGAGCAACAGAAGTTTTTTTCAAGGGAGTCAGGTATAGGCAGGTGTGTCTCTGTGTATATGTACCCATTTCTTTGAAATACAATTGAGATTTAGTCTCAGCATCTATATCCAGATTGTTTTTTCAAATATTATGAGCCGGGGTCAAAACTACGTCAGTCCCTGGTTTACAGTAAATGCCAAAAGAAAGTGTAGTGTTCTCGTGAACCTCACTAAGGACCTCACTAACTAAATTTTATTTATTCACAGTTGGTACCCATATTTATTCATTTATTCTTTCAATTATAGGACCATCTCTGTCTTGATCATGTATGAGGAATATTGGCCTTGAGTATCTAGAGTTCCCTACATTGTAACTTTTCAGTTTGTTAATATACCTTAAAAGCAAAAGGAAAGAGTCTTTGTTTGGATTCAAGACCATAAGTATAATACAGGCATTCAGACCACATTTTTGAGTCTGACATATTTGGGCTAGAATTCCAGCTCTTCACATTTCTGTCCTCAAGCAAACTTATGTGATTGTTGATAAAATTAAATAAGAATGTTTGTAAGCGTTTAGCATAATACCTCTCATATAGTGCTCTCTAAATAGCAGCTATCATTATTACTGTGATCATTACTATTAGTTCTGCATCATTACATCACATCAATTCTTTGGGCTGCCCTGTGCGCCTGCCTGGCGAGGAAGGGGGAGGGAGGGTAGGACAAATGAGTGTGGGGTGGGACATGACATTTCAGGGAGTGTAAAGTTGATTTTGCATTTATTCAGCTTTCTCCTGCTGAAAATTAGAGAATTATTTAATAAGACACTATAAAGAAATTGTTAAAAGTTCTTCCTCAAGATTCTAGTATTGAAGGGAAAACGACTAAGGTAAACTTTCCTGTAGTTTTCAGACTAACCAGGATTCACCTTGGCATGGACGTGAGCCAATGCCTTGGTTCAATATGAAAATGCCACCAGGAAGCCTGCATTGACATGGCCCAAGAGCCTGATTAACTGAATTTCACTCATTCACAGTACACACCTGTATTTACCAATGAGGCCAGGGAAATAATGCAATTAGTCATTCTTTCCTTTTTGGACTTGGTTCTTCTCCATGCGCTCTGCTCACCAGCTAAAGTCACTGCGAGGAGAGTTCTATTTTGATGTCCCTCTACAATGGGCATTGATTTCCTGGATATCTCTGCCTACCCCCCAAGCATGCTTGATATCTCAGTCTTGGGCTATAAATCCATTCATTCATCCCGTCAGTATTTATTGAGTGACTACTATGCATGGGACATTTTCATTGATGTCCAAGCATGAAGAAATAGAAGCAGAGCTAAAAGAACATTCAGATAGCTCCATTTCAGGGACCCCAGATGGAACTGATAAGAACTAAATAGCTTTCAAGCAGCCAAAAACTTAAGGATCTAAACTGCAAGAGTCAAAAGAACAAATTGACTGTTTGACTTTGTATAATAGGCCCATCTCCCAAACCAGTAATCCAGCCATAGACCAGTGCACCTATAAGCATGATATGTGAACAGAGATCGTTCTGCAGACTATGACTTTTACCACTCTATTGATGCAAGTACAGAAACTGAGAATAAGATTTAAAAACGTTTATAGCAATTTGACATTACCACTGACATTCAAATGCATGATCAGTGGACTCCCCTCACTGACTAGGATATAGACCAGTTGGATATCATCATATCTACCTGTCAGTCATATGAGGCCAGAGCTATGTAAAGCCTTGTGCAGTAGAGCCATGTATTGAGCCATAATGAACAGGATATTTCTTTAGGAATAATTTGAGAATCACTGATTTATGCTTTATAGTATTCTTAATGTTTTTCCTTAAGCTTATTTTTTGTTATGTATCTAATGTTTTGTTTTTCATTTTGGTCTATTTTCTGCTTTCATTTTAATCTGCATATGCCTGTGCTCCTATCTGCTACAGTCCTTCTCATGAAATTGGTTGCTAACATCTTTAACTAGAATAAGATCTCTGAAGCCCTTACATTCTGCCACAGAGCTCACAATTTGAGTCTGCTCTAGTACCAGAGGCTATTTCCAGCAAGAAGCAAGTGGCCCTATTGCCTTCCTCAAGCCACCTTCTATCTCCACACTACCCATCCCCGGGGGTTTTGTCACAATTTGGACTGACAGTGTGGCCATGAGGACCACTTTCTCCTCCTGCCCGCCTCCTCCTTCCCAAAGTCTGAGATGATGTACTCAGCAGTGCACACAGTTCACCAACCAGTGGCACTAGCAGCAGCCAGGGCTTCTTAGATATGCAGAATCTCAGGCTCCACCCCAGACTACTGAGTTGGAAGCTCTGGAAAGGGATCTGGGAACCAGTGTTTAACCAGCCCTCTCTTAAAACCAAAGTATCAGGAAGTCCCTTAGACTAGACTCAAATTTTTAGAGTAGGAAAGGGTCTGCCACCTAGTGGACACTTGGAAAACACACATTTTTCTTCCAGTTCTTAACTCACCTGGGGAGTCTGGTAAGTTAATTCACCTGTGTCTATCCGTTCTTGATTAGGCCTTCCTTTACACCTGGCTTATTATCTTAATTGTCAACTAGATGTTCTGTTTAATCACTTTTTCTGGTCACACTTCCCTCTGGGACTTGAGCCCTCTGAGAGCCCCACTCTATTTGCCTGGAGCCCTGATCCTCTAAGTTTTTAGACTGTACAAGGCTTCTGCACTTGACCCTTGCACACCCTCCTGAACTCTCCCCCAGAAACCACAGGGTCCCACCAGTCCCACAGATTGGGTCCTAGCCAATGCAGGCACCCCTGCAGCTGAATCTAGCCAGCCCTGCAGAACCCAGGTAAATAGTCGGACCTCCACACTTCGATGTTTGACCTTGATGTCAATCAGGGACCTTCCTGTTTGACCTTGATGTCAATAAGGGACCTTCCTGAAACACTGGAACCTGGTGGGAGAAACAGGGCAAAACTGACTCATTCCCTACTGGCATCAGACAATAGCAGCAACCTGGTGATTTCACTGAGTTTTCTCTGTAGGTCCGCTCTGTGCTTAATATCAAGAAATTGAGTCTCAGATCCCCAGGAAGGCAAGAAAAATAGTCAAAATAATTTTACTAACAACTTACTTTCTCTGATTACAAAAGCCATCTGTGTCCATTGTACAAAAAGTGAAATTTTCCCAAAGGTTCAACAAAAATAATTTTAAAAATTCATTTGTAATTCCATCCTCCAAGGACAAGCAGTGTTAAAATCTTTATTATATCTTAGTCTTTTTTTCTGTGTATCTCTATTTTTTACAAACTTGCAATATTAGCCATTCCACTTTTAACCAGTTTTTAATGTTTAAACAATATATCATGAACAGTTTCCCTTGTCATTAGTCTTTGAATCCTGACTTTTATTGGCAATAGATTATTCTTGCTTGTAGATATGCCATAACTTATTAAATGAGTCTCCAAGATTTAGACAAGTTAAAGTAATTTTTAAAACAATATCTTATGTCAACAAAGGGGCAGACTATTAACTCCTGCTCCTCATAAGGAGAAAAAAATGAATCAAATCAATGATGACAATTTTAAATGATGTATAATTCTCATTTACCAAAATAACAAAGTGTTCTAAAAATGAGAGACATAAAGCCAAGTCATTGTATGCATTATAATCCTTCAAGTTAGACATTCACATTTTCAGCAGGTGATCACTATCTTTGTCCTTAAGTGAAACACAAGGACATCTTCAGGCAAATGAATATTTTAGAAGATGGAGGATTAAAAAGTTTGAACCTTTTCACCAGTATGATCATGCGCTCCATCCATCTCCTCTTTCCACCCTGCCCCACTCCCCATGCATCAGGGTACACAGTCCTGCCGAGAGCACGGGTGTAATTCATATACTTCAAGGGCACTGGGAGCCTTAGCCATTAACATGGCTGTAAGTGCTATCTACCAGCTTCTGACATAGGCGAGAGAGCCCTGTGATTTGATACCTCAAAGGTAAGGAAGAGCACCTTGTAAGTAGACCAGGGTGGGCAGAGCTGGAGGGGAGGGAGGAAAACACTGGGACCAAGGCAATGTCAAAGAAAGGCAAACACCAGAAATTCAAAGCTCTGTTTCATCCATCTTTAGTTTCCATTGAGCAGATGGACCACAAATTTTCAAGGCCAATTTAGCAGTGTCTGTCACAACAATGCTTCAACTCAGCTGTCCCTCCTATACTACTCTGTCCCATAGAAATACTCACATAGGCCACAAAGATCTGTGTTCAAAAGTTTTCTTTGCATCTTTGTTTTTTTTCCTGAAAATCTGGAAATGATCCATAGCGAAATGTTCAAATAAATTATGGTATATCTAAAGAATCCACTAGAAAAATAAACAGATTTTTAAAAACAGGTGGTTTTAGAAATAATAGAGAAGCAATCATGTATTAAGTATAGTATATATCCCATTTACAGTTTTAAATGCATAGAAAAAGTTCCTAAGAGGGTCTTGGGGGGATAAATGGTATGGAAGGAGACTTGACTTGGGGTTGTGAACATACCATACAATATTGATGCTGTGTTATAGAATTGTATACCTGAAACCTATATAAATTTTCTTAATCTATGCACCCCCATACATTCAATAGAAAGAGAAAAAGAGCCCTGGCTTGTGTGGCTCTGTGGGTTGAGTACCAGCATGAGAACCAAAGGGTCATTGGATTGATTCCCAGTCAGAGCACATGCCTGGGTTACAGACCAGGTCCCCAGTGGAGGGCATGTGAGAAGCAACCACACATTGATGTTTCTCTCCCTCTCCTTCTCCCGCCCGTCCCCTCTCTCTAAAAATAAATAAATAAAATCTTTAGAAATAAAGTAAGGAGCAGGATTGCCATGTACCACTGTGCAGATTGTCAGGTTCTATGCTGTACAATAGGCTCAGTGTTCACCTTCCAGTTGAGGCTGTGACACAGTGCCCTGAAGACAAACGTCACCTCCCTCCCTGCCTGCCAAGAGTTGACCCAAACACCGGATAAATCTACAAATTTGCTAAGAGAGTACAACTAAATGTTTTAACAAATATGTGTATATATAGCGATGTATATGTGATATATTTTTAATGTATACAAGATCTGTCCAGAAGGTATCCAGCCATGCAATATTAAAAATAGACATTTATTGAGGAAAATACAAAAAATACTACACATAGGACAATGATGCCTCAGTCCCCTTCAAAGTAGGCACCTTGAGACCTCACACAGTTTTCCCAGTCGCCATCAGCTACTGCATTGCATTTTCCTGAATCTCATCAGCAGTCTGAAATCTGTTCCCTTTCAAAGATGATTTTAGCTTTGAGAAAAGCCAGAAGTCACGGGGCACCAAATCTGGGCTATAGGGGAACTACGTCATCTGGGTGATTTGATGTTTCACCAAAAAACTCTTCACGAGACATGATTCACGAGCAGGCGTGTTATCATGATGAAGCCCATAGCTGTGGCCTTCTGAATCATCCGAATAGTTTCCATGGAAGAATGTTCAAGCTTAACACAAAAATTGATGCAGATTCTTTGCTCTACTCATTCAGTTATTTTGAATGCCATAGCCACACAGTACACATGCTCACTCAATGGCTTCTACCACCTCCACTGACTAAGTGCAGTGAAGTTGTCATTGTTCATTCATGCACATTCCAATCCACTCTCCTTGGTTGCCAGGTTACAGCAACGCCGTGCAAACCATTCTTATATTAACAATGGCTGGACTTTTTCCACACAGACATCACCGCATGTAGTGATGGACATGTTAATGAGCCAGATAGGAAGAATCTTCCCTCAATGTAGACATTTATCAAATTGTCAAGATGTACAGTTTGAATATCTTACAGTTTTATTTGTCAATCTTACCCAATAAAACTGAAAAAAAGTCCTAGAATCCTCAAGTTACTTAGCTGCCCTAGTGCCTCAAATCCTAAGGATGTTGCCCAGCACTTAGTGGGCACATAGGGACAATTTAAAACAGAAAGCCAGGATTTTGCTCTTGGCTCTAACACTCACCAGCTATTTAACCTTGGATAAATCACTAATTCCCTCCAGCAAAGAATGTAATCAGAGATTACAAAGAAACAAAAGACATTAATCTACACTCCATTTTAAAGTAGCTCTCCAAGCCCTAGCTGGTGTGGCTCAGTTGGTTGGAGTATATCATCCTACAGACCAAAAGGTCATGGGTTCAGTTCTCCATCAGGGCACATACCCAGGTTGCAGGTTCAATCCCTGGTTGGGGTGCATAGAGAAGCCACCTTGATTTATAACGTATATTGACACAGGAACGGGTTCTCTCTGTAGTTATTCTGTCACTGCTGCTAATAATGAGCTGTATTTATAGATCAGTCTTTCAGGTTCTGCACCAATTTAGCTTCCCTGACCTGAAATGGAATAACTGAGACCCTGTTTCTCTATCCTCACTGAAGGATGCCGGAAATCCAGAGCTAGCTGAATTTGGAAATGAGAGTCAGAAATCCTCCATGGTCTAGAGCCATTCTCCAAGGCATTGACCTGAAACAGAATTAATGTCTTTGTTGAACCTCTTTGACCATGACATTTGTCAGTATTGACTTATGCCAGCAACCTGACCTTATTAAACTTTACTGCTTCTTCAAATATAGAACTATATTGCAAATATGACTATTTAAGTCTCTTATCTAGCATTTGAGTTAGAATATTGTGTGTGAGTTGGTTTCTTCATCTAAATGGCAGTGTTCAGTGAGTGGCAGCTTTTACCCCAACTATCCACAGTTGTGCTGCAATGTGCCCAGCAGAGCAAATGAGAAGATATTTATTTGGCTCTTTGTTTACCTAGTTCTTATAATGAGCCTAAGATATACAGGAGTGTGCAAAAATAGATGTACAGTTGTTTGTATGGAAAATAATACAATCATTAATAAATAATAATACAAGAATAAATTCTGTTTTGCATACCCTCAATCGTAAACCTCCTCTAGCCAGCACCTGTAAAACTAAAAGCCAAAACTGTGTAAATAAAAGAAACTCCTGTCCTTTAAAGGCAAAAAGTACATGTTAATTTTTGCAGGAGTTTCAGTTGAATGGGCTACCAAGGAAACAGGCATCTGCATTGGGTTCATCCCATTTCATATTTATGGCCAGACATAGAGAATAGTGCTTTCTTGTTATCCCTTTGTAGTTACAAATGACATCTCATTTTTTACCTTCCTTTGAAGTGGTCATTCTGTGTTCCCCCAAACAGTGGAATCAAATGCCCAATTTATGATTTTTTTACGTGCAATACCTTCTTTTCTAAATTTTTTTATTTTTCAATTATAGGTGACATACTATATTACATTAGTTTCAGGCCTACAACCCAGTGCTTAGACATTATATAACCTATTATCACCCTGATAAATCTAGTACCCATCTGACACCATGCATAATTATTATAATACTGTTGACTATATTCCCTACGCTGTGCACTACATCCCCATGACTATTCTGTAACTACCAGTTTGTACTTCTTAACCCCTTTCACCCTCTTCACCCATCACTGCAACCTCCCTCCCTTCTTAAAGAAAGCCCTTTGACATTTCTTGTAATAATGGTTTGGTGGTGATGAACTCCTTTAGCTTTTTCTTGTCTGGGAAACTGTCTGTCCTTTGATTCTAAGTGATAGCTTTGCTGGGTAAGGTAATCTTGGTTGTCCGTCCTTGCTTTTCAACACTTTCAATATCTCTTGCCAATTCCTTCTGGCCTTCTAAGTGTCTGTTGAGAAATCAGCTAGCAGTCTTATGGGAACTCCGTTGTAGGTAACTAACTGCCTTTCTCTTGCCGCTTTTGAGATTCTCTCTTTGTCTTTAACCTTTGGCATTTTAATTATGACATGTCTTAGTGTGGGCCTCTTTGGGTTGATCTTATTTAGGACTCTCTTCACTTCCTGGGCATATATATCTATTTCCTTTACCAATTTAGGGAAGTTTTTTGTCATTATTTTTTATATAAGTTTTCAATTCCTTGCTCTCTCTCTTTTCCTTCTGGCACCCCTATGTGTATGTTGGTACACTTAAAGTTGTCACAGAGGCTCCTTACACTATCCTAATTTTAGGGGGGCATTTTCTGCTTCTGTATCTTCCAAATCTCTGATTTGATCCTCTGCTTCATCTACTTCACTGTTGATTATCTGTAATGTATTCTCTTTTTTTTTTTTTAATCCTCACCCAAGGACATGCTCATTGATTCTAGAGAAAGGGGAAGGGAGAAAAAGTCAATCAGTTGCCTCTTGTAAGCACCCTGACCAGGGACCAATCTGCAACCCATGCACATGCCCTTACCAGGCATCAAACCCCAAATGCTGCAGTCTACAGGACGACACTCCAACACACCAAGCCACACTGGCCAGGGCCCTGTAATGTGTTCTTCAGTTCAGTTAATGTAGTCGTCTTTTCTGACTGGTTCTTTTTTATTTTTTCAAGTTCTGTGTTTACTTTGCCTCTCTTTGTTAATGTTCTCACGAAGTTCATCTGTTAGTCCCCTAAGTTTGTTGAGCATCCTTATAACCAGTGTTTTGAATTCTGCATCTCGTAGATTTCTCATCTCCGTTTTGTTTAGTTCTTTTGGAGTTATATTCTGTTCTTTCATTTGGGACATGTCTCTTTGTCTCCTCATTTTGGCAGCCCCCCTGTGTTGGTTTCTAGGTATTAGGTAGAGCTGCTACATCCCCCTGGGTTGGTAGATTGGCCTTATGTAGTAGGTGTTTTGAAGGGTCCAGTTGCTTTCAAGGGCTTCGTTCCTTCTGTCAGGGTGGGGCCAGGCCCCTACAATAGTTCTTTATACCAGTTTTATTTTCTGGTCCAGGATCCAGGCCAGGATTATACATTCTATTTTGTTTTTGTGTCTCTTTAATATGCTTTAATCCATTTCACCTCCTTGTGTTCCATGGCATTGAGATTTTTTAAAGAACGCAGGCCATTTGTCAAAAATAGTAAAATATTTTTGTATCATGTGATATTTGTACTTATAAAAATTTGAATTTAAGTATGTGATTCAGAAACCATTTCCAATCTTCCAAATCACCTACATTTCCATGTGAGGTTGTTCATCTTTGTTGATAAGCTTCTTCATAATTTCACTGAGTTGGAAGAAAGTGTCTTTCCTGAAAATCCTCTTATTAAGCATTCATTCAATACTCTAAGGATGAATGTCTCAAAAGTAAAAAGTATTTGTTTTCCTGTCACCTGTGGCATTTTTAAGTTTGGAATGACAGTGTGATACTTACCTGAGGGACACCTTTCTCTGTAGTAGGGACAGAAAACAGGGTCTCTGCAGTCTGAAGACTTCTTAGATAATTAATAGACTTTGCCTATTTATTCTCTTCTCTTGTTTTATCCAATCACATTAAATTACAAAACAATTAAGATTTGGTACATCTTAAGTTAATCTTCATATCTACTCCGTACCTTTTTAGACTACTTGGTGTTTGAAATAAAATGAATTTTAATTCACTATTTGTAGATTGGGATCTCAGGGTACCAACATGAAGTAGAGCATATTTTTGAAAACTTATAAAATATTTTTAATTTCTATCATCTTTCAAGGCCCAGTCGAAATATCACCTCTGTGATTCTTTCTCCATTCCCCATAAGAATGAGTTATTTCTTTCTTTATGTTGTCATAGAATATTATGGAAGTACTTACTGTGTTCTGCCTTGTCTTATAATAGCTTCTGAACATGCCTGTTTGATTCACTGGAGACCATGAATTCATCTTGATTTATACCAAAAATATTCTTGAGTGTGTTCTGTGAGCCCAGTATTATACTGGGTGCCAAAAAAGAAAACTTAAATGAAATTTCCAGATAAACATGTTAGGATACCTTTGAGTCTAGACTTGGAAGGACTAGCAACTCGTTGATGACCAAGCAACGGTGAATGTTCTGTTGGCTGGCTGGCATTTGTCTTAGAAAAGAATAATGAAGAATTTACCCTACTTTGTTCCAGAAAAAATTCTTTTACTCCATGTTCAGTTAACACTTGAAGTATTCAGTGTGTGAGATATTTTTCCTGTTTGTTTAATATGTCTTTTTAGCTTTCTTGCAATTCAGAAGAAAGCCATCCTATGGTGCACCTTCTATTAGATCTAGAAAATAACATATATGATATTGATACATAAATTATGTGAACTTTAAATTTTTTATTTATTTTACTTTTAATTGACTTTATTGGGATGACATTGGTTAACAAAATTACATAGGTTTCAGGTATACAATTCCGTGATACATCATCTCTATGTTGTATAGTGTGTCCGCCATCCCAAGTCAAGTCTCCTTTCATCACCATTTATCCCCCCCTTTACTCTCTCCTGCCACCCCCATCCCCCTTTCCCTCTAGTAATCACCATACTGTTGTTTGTGTCTATGAGTTTTTTCTTCGCTGAATCCCTTCACTTTTTTTCACCCATCCCCCAACCCCCTTCCCCTCTGATAGTTGTCAGTCTGATCTCTGTATCTATGAGTCTATTTCTATTCTGTTTGTTAGTGTATTTTGTTCATTAGATTCCACAAATAAGTAATATCATACGGTACTTGTCATTCTCTGACTGGCTTATTTCACTTAGCATACTACTCTCCAGGTCCATTCATGCTGTCACAAAAGGTAAGATTTCCTTCTTTTGTACGGCTGAGTAGTATTCCATTGTGTAAATGTACCACAGCTTTTTTGTCCACTCATCTATTGATGGTCATTGGGCAGCTTCCAAATTTTGGCTATTGTAAGTAGTGCTGCAAGGAACATAAGAAATACATAAATATTTTTGAATTAGTATTTTGGGGTGTTCTTTTTTTTTTAATATATTCCCAGAAGCAGAATTGCTGCATCATAAGGCAGTTCCAATTTTAAACTTTTGAGGTATCTCTGTACTGTTCTCCACAGTGGCTGCACCAGTCTGCATTCCCACCAACAGTGCAGGAGGGTCCCCGTTCCTCCACAGCCTCGCCAGCACCTGTTGTTTGTTGATTTATTGATGATGGCTATTCTGACAGGTGTGAGGTGATATCTCATTTTGGTTTAACTTGCCTTTCTCCAATGATTAGTGAATTTGTTTAAAAGTTGGCATGTTTATTTTAATTACAACTTAACATCACTCCAACAGAGCAGCCCCATTGCTACATTCTAATTTTTAGCCATTAAGTCCTACAAAAATAAACCCAAGCTCTTACAGTAACTTTGATGACTGAATTTTTTTATTTTGATAATCAGTTTTAATTACCTCAAGCTATTTGTAATCCACATCTATTTTTGTAAAGGTTTCTTGAGATATAATCTGCATACCCTACAATTCCTGTTTTAAATGTACATAACTATTAGTATGTTTAGAGTTGTGCCACAACAAAATCTTCACCACAAGTTCTTATTTTAGAACTTTCTCATCACCCCAAGGAAATTTTGAGCTGGTTTATACTTATTCTATATTCCTGTCCCCAGCTCCCCGCAAACACTCACCTACTTTCTGTCCCTACAGGTTTGTCCTTTCACTGGACACTGCATGGAAGTGGAATCATGCACTAGCACTGGCATTTCACTTAGTGTACTGTGTTTGAGAGTCATCCACAGTGTAGCATGTATTAGCACTTTGAACTTTATGCCTTTAATTATGTTTTATAACATTTTCAAGTGTAAGTATAGGACTGGATCCTTTAATGAACAAAAACATACATCTTTTGAAAACTAAATCAACTGTGGTGGAGTCTAGATTTTGCACTACTTGTTCTTAAAGGTGAAAAATCAAAAGTAAATGCAAATGATTCAATTACTCTTTCATTATTTCTATTATTAGAGAAATTTGTTTTAAACTCAATCTCTGACATATTATTCTGGAATAAAGAAAATATACTGTAGCCATTAAATGTCAAAACCATTTCACTGAAACAACCAGTCCACTTTTCAAATCAAGTCCATCAGTGTGAATTACAATGAAATAATCATCTTCACACATTAAAATGAGGAGAAATGTATTTGCTTTAGGAGATTGAATTAAGGAATACATAAAATGAATGGCTATGTGATATTCATGCAAAGCATAAATGATATTCATTAAAAAGTGTAAAATATTGAAGAGCACTTTTTCCTGAGAGAGAGAGAGAAAAAACATCAGTTCATAAAAAGTATATGTGTCATAATAAGTATATGAAGTGGTATTAAATTAGTATAGAAAGTGGCATTAAATTAGGCACATATTTTGAAAAACAGATAAATTATTAGCGTGATCTTAGAATTTGTGATAAAACACATAATTAGTTGCCCAGAATTTTGAAAACATTAAAATAACTTTCTACTTTTAAAAAAGCAGCATAGAAAAATGGACAGAGCGAGTTCTACAACAGCAATTCAAGGACCAAAATTTCAATACCAACACCTTCCCTTATTAGCTACATACAGATGAGAAAACCATCCCCTCAGGTTTCCACTCCGCAAAATGAATGAAAACACCTCCCCCAGCAGTCTTATTGTTTGGTCATGAAGATAACAGACAATAGACCTCATCATTATTATCTAGCCGTTGTTCTAAATAAAGTTACATCAAACTGAAACTTTACTGTATGTTTTTTAGACTGTATTAGAGTCATTCAATGTTTGCTATTGAATCAAATGTTTATCCATGAAAAAGAGTAAGCATTCCACTGATGGTTTAAAAAAGAATTCAATGCTTATAACGGTGGTCTAAAATATATTTCAAAAACCTTACTTTTCTTTCAATCCTCAGCCTTAAGGGTGCTACAGATCTGTATTCATTTTTGTGTAGGAACATTTTGCTTTTGGTCTGAATCCTGAGCTTTTTTTGAAGATTATCCCATTCTTTCAAAACACAAGGAGATTGTATGATTTGCCTTTGATCTTGGAAGAGATTTGTTAAAATAAACCCTTGATCTTCATCCTGGGGTCTCTTATATGCAAAACACTGCGTTAGAATTTATCAACATTCTTCCATCCAGTGCAAATGCTATGGCAGAGAGGCCTTGACATAGCGCAAATGGTTCTGGGAATTTGGGGTCCTATGACCCATTACTTGAAAACTTAAATGAAACAAATTTTTTACTTAAGGCTGAAATCAGACCAAATATTATTTTTCAACATGCAAGAGAGAATTTCATGGACTACCTAACCAGCAAGGATGTTTATAGCATGTAAGTTTTCTTGTCTGACATGTTTAAGTTCCTGGACCCCTCAAGGAGGACAACTGACAAACGATGAAGAGTCACTACGCATCAGGTCATATTCACCCTCCAGTATGCTGGCCCCCAGTATAAACTACTAAGGGGTTAAGGGCAGCACTCTGGAGGCATATTTTATAACCGTATCCTATATTCTAGCACATCATCCTGTTTACGTGGAGAAAATCCATATTAACTCACAATCTGGAAGATTATAACTTTTAGGTCACGCAGCCACTGTCTATTCTCATTCATTCATTTAGTAAGCAACTTTTAAATGCTTATAGTAGACCCCTAAATTAACTTAAATATCCTGGATATTTCTAAGTACTTTTTTTAAAAGGTTTTAATTACTTATTTTTAGAGAGAGGAGAAGGAAGGGAGAAAGAAAGAGAGGGAGAGAAACATTACTCCATTGCCTCTTGCAGGCCCCCAACTGGGGACCTGGCCTACAACCCAGGCATGTGCCCTGACCAGGAATCGAACTGGCAACCTTTCGGTCTGCAAGACGATGTCCAGCCCACTGAACTATACCAGTCAGGGCTAGCACTACACTTTCATCTGTAATTTATGCATTGATTTTAAGAGAACATGGACATAAATATTAAAGAACTATTTCACCATTACAACATGGAAAGCAGATATTCTTAGTGCAAGCACGGTATTTGGGAAATAAGCAAGGGGTTTACAGTCAAATAAGCCTGCCTTCCGATCATCACTGATCAGCCTGCGACCTTAGGCAAGTTACTTAACGTCTTCGGGTCTCAGTTTGCTCATCACTAAAGCAGGAACAATAACTTCTCCCTACAACATTTCTACACCTCTGATCTTATCTGATCTCTTCAATTCATCTTCTACAGAGCAGCCGGGGAATTGATTTTAAAGAATCAAAAACATGACATGTCACCTCTTCCCTCATCCACAACCCCCATCCCAGCTTGAAATCACCCTTGGCTTTCAAGAGGGAGATTAAAGACTCACAGGTCCTTTATAATGTGGCCTTGGACTGTTTCTATTCCTCTCTGTTGCCCCTTACATAACCTAAACTCAGACCATTTGTTGTTGTACTGAACAGTGCCTCTGTACCTCAGTCACACACTGTTCCCTTTTCCTACCTTATCTCTGTTTCATACAGGGAGCCAAGCACTGTGAAACCACTTTCAGTTAGATTATATTATTAATATCTAAGCATTACAACAATCTTGTCACTTTCCACGCACATTTTTGTAAAAGCAAATCCTGCTTGGTGATGGATTGTGAACAAAAACCTCCCCTTGACGTCCTTTAGGAGAGCTGCAAAGCTTTGTCAAAAAGCTTTTATTAAATACCAAAGGAGAAACAATTAGAAACAAATTCAGAGTACAGATGTTTTCAAAGAGGAGGACTTTGAATTTCTATTCCTTCCAAAACAGACTCAATCCCAGAACCCAAAGGCCCAGCCTTATTCTTCGGCCACCTGGGGATTTGCACTCCCGTGGGCCCAGCCTGTTCTGTGGCCCACGCAGCAGGTTTTCTCCTTGGTAAAGACTGTGAAAACAGACACCCTCTTCGGCAGCCTGCCAGGCTCCTCCTCTCTGACCTTGGTGTGTAATCTGAGGTGGGAAAAAAACATTGTTCTTCCAGATGACATATCCCTAAAAATGACCTTACCTCCAGCATTCTGCGGACTATATTCAACAGAATAGAATTCTCAAAGTGTTTCAGAGAACGCTTATAACAGATGCTACAAGATATACAGGATTCTATGATCAGATGTGTTCAGGAAAGGCTGAATTATACAAAGTCATGCAAAGTTGAACAGTTTTCCTTTGGGAATCTCTAAAAAATGGGTATATAATCCATCGTTTTCCAAATTCATTTGACCATAGAGCCTCTTTTTATTGCTTTTTCTTCAAAGCATCGGTTGGGACTGGTATTTTGGATTCCTTTGGGAACCCCTTCTGAATGTTACTCCAGTAGCCCTGGTATCCATTTAATAAGGATCAAAAAATTACAATAATCAAAAGGATAGCAATTCATGCTAATATTAGCTCACCTAGGGCTGAGGAAGTAGAGAAGTTCCAAAATGGTTAGAGCCGAGCATGATTCTGGACTCAAAATTTTATGTAAGTTAGTGGGAGTCCTGAAGAGAAATCATCAATCACCAGGCGTGGGACAAATTCCCGTAATTCTTGCCCTCCCTCCAAGGCAGTTTTTTAAGCCTAAAGCACTAGGGTCAGTTGGGAAATTAAAGAGTGCACCCAGAATAGGAGGACTCAGACACTCAAAGCAGAAGTGAGTTCTGGTCCCAGTCACTACCACCTACTATGTGACGAAAGTCACTTTATCTCTCTGGGACTCAGTTTGCTCATAAGTCATATAAAATCCATATTGAATACACAGCTCAGAAGTTCTAGTTGTAATACTCTGGGAGCCTGGGGGAAGCCTCCATAATTTTCCAGATGTCTTGGGAGGTGTGGGGAGAGCCGCTTTAACACACAGTGGTCCCAAAGTGTCGGGAGCTTGCCTCAATCTCCTGTCTGGAATTAGACGATAGTAACTTGGAGTCTATTTTAAAAGGAGTAAGTTGGAAGAATCCAGACCCTGAAAGCCCAAGAGATCATGCTCAGAAAGTTATTCGGCACCCCTTTATTTGTCCAAAAATATATTACCTAAGAGGTAGATATCTTTCAGCAATCATGTGATGATATCTAGACATCTAGACCCCACCACCGCATATTGATAATGGGATCTTTCCTCAATTTCGGTAGCCCCCTCAGAGGGCAGGAAATGAACATTTTAACCCCTTTTATAACCTCTCCTGGAGCAGAGATGATTGGCGATGCTGACATGCATTCATTAATTCCAGAGCCTCAGTCAAGACAGAATTAATAAGCAGGTCTATCTCTTTTCTCTGGTGGCAAAAAAAGTCTAAAAAGCAAACTGGCTTAACTTCAGACAGAGAGATGTCGCTCTCACAGAGACTTTCCAAGCCTGAGGTTGTCCATTTATTGCAGTATGTAAAATTTTATCTTGTTTTAAATGCACACAGGTTCTTGTGTACTGAGAGTTCTCCACCTTTTTTCTGAGAGAGAAACCATTGTCATACTCATGTATGTGATGGGTGTCAGGGGCTTTCAGATGGAGTCAAGAGCCTCCTAGAACACAGAGAGAGTAACATTTAAGCTAAGTCCTGCCCTGTGAAGGGCTGACGAGGAGACACTTCAAATAGAGAGAACATGCAGTGTCCCTGAGGCAGATAAGAACCGGGGGTGTTCCACGAACAACAAGGACACTGTTTGGCGGAAGTCAAGTGTATGGGGGTGGGGAAGCAGGTTTTGACATGAGGTGGGAAAAGGCCACCTTTTGGTAAAGAATTTCAATTTTATTCCAAATGCAGTGAAAAGCTACTGAAGTTTTGAAACAGGGAAGTGACATGATCTGATGTTAAGTTTTTAAAATAGGACTCTTTGGTGGCTGGAGCAAGAAAGAATTGAAGGGAAGTAAGGAAGGCCAGGAGGCCATTTGGGGCAGGCAGTGAGGAGAATGGTGACAGCTTGAGCCAGGGGGATGGCCGCGGAGAAGTGGTTGGATTAAAACTAATTTTTGGAGGAAGAACCAGTGAAGCTGCTGGTGGATTGGATGTAGATAGTGAGGGAGCGTGAGGAGTCAAGGAGGCTCTGAGGCTCTTTGCTGACACCCCCAGCTGGGTGGTGGTGCGGAGACGGGGAGACTGTGGAAGGAGCAGGTTTTAGAGAGAATCAGGTTGGAAATGCTTACTGGTTGCACAAGTAGAGGTGTCAAGTTGGCCATAAGGCGTCTGAGGCAGAGATATGCATGTGGATGTCATAAGCATTTAACTGTATTTTAAAGCTATGAGACACAATGAGATCACCTTCGGCAGGGGATGGCGAACTTTTTCTCTAACTTGCCATGTACTAAATATTTTTAGACAGCCATGCAGTCTTTGTCGCAACAGTTCAACTCTGCCATGGTAGCTCCGAGTAGATATAGAAACAGCTATGGACATTATGTATACAAGTGAGTGTGGCTGTGTCCCAATAAAACTTTATTTACAAAGCAAGTAGTGGGCCATATTTGGCCTACAGGCCAAAACTTGCTGACTTCTGACCTATGACCTAGACTGAAAACAGACTGAGAAGAAAAAGTAGCTTAACACAGAGGTTAAGGCACTTCAATAATAATAATTATTATTATGTGTATATAATTATATCACTTACTATGCCAGCTCTTTACTTATATTAACTCAATCTTCATAATAACTGAAGAGGTTGTACTGTGATCACTATTTTACTAAGAAGAAAACTTTGACCTAAATGAAAACTTTTTCTCTCTCTCGAAGGAAAAAAAGAAACCCAGAGATTAACAGTCTAGCCAAGTATGGCAGTTCTGTGATAGTTTTAGATTTGGCACCTAGATTCTTCCAGTTCACTTTTCTACCATCTCTGGAGCATGGCTCTCATCCTCATGGCCCAGAATGGTGTCTAGAGCTCCAGCCATCCTACTGACATTCCACACAGCAGGAGGAAGGAAAAAGAAGCAAATGGTATGCACCAGTTGTCTTTGTCAGCTATCTTTTAAGTTTCCTAGAAACCACTATATGACATTTCTTCTGCCGTATCTCATTGGCCAGAAGTTACTCAGACAGGCACTGGATGCAAGGAAGACTAGGAAACAAAGGTTTTTGGTTTGGTTTTTATTTTTCCCCCTAGGGCCATTGTCTTCTAAAATTTAAAGATTCTATTACTAAAACAGAAAGTAAGATCATTAGAGTAGAAACTAACATTAACATTGCCCAATGTTTATTATCTTTCTTTATCTGCCTTTTTGCAAGTGTAGTTGATTACTCTCTCCCTAAGACATCTCTCATACGTCTGACCTCCACTGTTAAAGTCCTACATACTGTTCAAAAGCCAGTTCACAGGTCACCTCTTCTGTGAAGCTGTCCCTGATGCCCAGGCAGATTCTTCCAGTGTTTATTTGTCACAGTTAACACACACTCCCTAGCCTGTCTCCTTGACCTGTCTCCTCTACTTGACTAGACAACTCAAGGGCAGGTGAAGCCAGGTTAAGGCATGGAAGGCAACTTTTTAAAAACTAAGGGAAATATGCAGTAACACCGAAAGTAAAGGAAAAGGAAAGAGTAGGCAGGATGCCCTGGCCATAGCGAAGGGGCTGGGGTTGGACACCCAATAGAACAGCAGTTCTGATATCTTGCTGCCTATGAAATAAACTTTCAGAAATTCTGATGCTTAGGTTTCACCCCATATTGATTAAATCAGAATTTCTGAGGGTGACACTTGGGTTCTTTAGAGTTTTATGGGTGATTCCTCTGTGGAGCCCTATTTGAGAATCAACACAGTTGGAAATAGACAAAACAGCGGGGTGATTGCGGGCGGGGGAGGAGAGGGGAAGTAAAGGAAGGTAAGGGGGGACCAAATGGTGATGGAAGGAGACTAGATTTGGGGTAGTGAACACACAATACAGCGTACAGATGGTGTGTGGTGCAATTGTGCACCTGAAACCTGTAGAATTTCGTGAACTGGTGTCACTCTAATAAATTCAATTTTAGAAAAGGGGAAGAAAGGAAGTGAGGAAAAAAGAGACAGAAAATGAGAAGCCACTTCCTCCTTCAGAGACCTTGAGAGTTTGTTGTTTACCTATGAGGTTTTCAAGCAAAATTATTAGTCTTATCCTTTCAAGTTATTTCCTTCTGGCTATGGATGAAGGTATATTTCTATAATAAATAATTATTGATTGAAGCACTTCTAATGAGAATTATTAACGCTCTGTAAGTTTATTTCAGGCAGTTTGAGGCACTATGGGTCAAATAATTCTTAAGCTTCTCTTTAAGTAACTAAATTAGAATAGTCAGCCAGGGAAATAAGAAAACAATCTTACTGAAGCTCACCTCATTTGTGACACATAATATGTTTAAATTGCTTTATCGACTTCACAAAGAAGCCTGCCAGATCGATCACAAGTGACAGAACTGTGATTGCTTCCATCAGGGTGTGAGGGGCCGCATTTCAAATTCAATGTGAGCATTGAACTCCATTTCCATCAACAGTAATGAGAGTTTCATGCATTTACGACAAAAAAAGACGAGCCCTATAAGGAGTGAGTTTCAGAAGGTTTTGTACTGTTTTCTCCAAAAAATAGAAGTTAATAAGGAAGTGGGTTCCCTTAAATGTATTTTAAAACGTTTTTCCTACTCCATGATTTCTGAGGGAATTCAGGATAATTTAAATTCAATAAAAAAATACTGTTGATTCTCAGGAGTTCTTCCAAATATTACATGAAAGTTGAGAGAAAATGTTTTACAGGAGGCATTCTTTCCTTTTTCACTGCAGTATTTATATCCGGTTTTAAGTCAGAATAACACTCCAATTTTTTGCAGTGTTTCAGAGTAAAAGCAAATTTGGAAAATTGTATTTTTTTTTTTGGAATGAAAGTTGAGGCTTTGGCTTTAGTTGATATTGTTACTGGTGAAAAGCAAGTAATTGCTTGGTTTTGTGCCTTCAGTGAAATAGGTAGCCAGGAATTGCACTGAGGGAAACTGCAGACCTGGATTGATTCGACACACAGCTCCTAACCAGAACGAGGCCTCAGAACAAGTGTGCTTGCCAGGAAAGAAAACTGCTTTATTGATAGGTTAATTTTCAGATTAGTTTTGGGAAATATGAGATAAATAAATGAAATCAGACAAAAACAAAAAAACATAAGGCCTAGATTCTTTTTCCTGGGGTTTTCAGAAAATAATCATTGCTTCCAATGAAATGTTTTGACATTTTCAGTAGGGAGAACATGTTAACTGTAATGTAATGTGTATGTGCTCTTAAAAACCCTTGTGAATAAATCTTTTATTTGTTTTAAGAGTAATCAGAGAGCAAAAACACTATTACAATGTTAGCTGCGTTCTTCGTTCCTCTGGTTACATCCATGCTTTCTAGGATGTTGCGATTCATTTTCCAGTTCAGAGGTACCAATTTGAAGAAAATTCCTTTACTTATAGTTCAAGTTTTCATTTTTATAGTTGTTTTAAAGTTGTTTTGTTTTTATAGCTTTTTCACTTGTCTTATAGTTGCAGTTTTTTGAGGAGTCTTATTACTAAATGTCCACGGGGTCTGTCTGGGCTTCTTCCCTTATTTTTGTCTCATCTGCTTCTTGCTTTCTAATTCTTAACCTTCTTCCCTCAAACAGATAGCTCCATCACTACATTTCTAAAAATCACCACCACTTAAAGGCTCCCTTGCACAACAGTGACCAACTTCACTCTGTATATTGAACACGCATGCTGTTAAGCTACTTGGTGGCAGGGGCCATGATTAAATGTTTGAACAGCCTCTGCTCCCACCACCTCCTGCCTTGTGCTTAACAAATGCCCTGTAGACGTTGGCTGAAAGAGGGCAATACCCTCCTTTCTCCTGTCATATGTCCCTGTCCCGGAATTCTGGGCTGCAGTTAACTGGAACTTCACATCCAAAGTCAAGGTCTTACTATTGAATGTTACAATATTATATTGCTCTGGTCCCTTGGGTCCAATAAGGTCACACATTTGTGGACCAGCAGGAACCCAAATATAAATGTCACCACCTGAAGCCCAGCCCTGCAAACTAAGTCTCCAGAAGAAAGAAGAAGAATCCCTAGTTTCAAAGAAGGCAACTTCCACCCTTACTGAATCAGCATCTGGAACACACATGTGCTGACCACCATCCACATGGAGAAAATACTGTTAGTAATCGTCTCAACAAACAATTACGGTCTAATGTGGTATTTGCTTGAATTGAGTCTTAGTTCAAAGATGTGATGATTCTTACAGAAAATGCTTTCCCCATTTGGATTACTATCTTTAAATGCCAAGTGCATGAACACTACCTAAATCCCAGGCATGCTTCAAAGTAGTCTCAAAAGCAGATTTGAATGGGAATATAATGATGGTGTGCACAGCCTTCCATATACTACTGATAAGAGTGCTGTTACAAAGAAACAGGGAAATGCTGTAATAGAGAGGTGTTCTTCATTTATGTGTATCCCACATGCTCTCCTTCATGCACTTACAAACAAAACAGAAAGACAGAAGGAGCAGTTCATTTAAGCTTTAGGTCTCATGTAGATTAATGCTAATGATGTAGAAAATTATCAGGTGCATAGAACAAAATAGAAGTCACTTACAGACACCAGTGACATTTTCAAATGTGGCTTCACTTGGCATATTTTAAAAGCCTGTGGGCCCTGTATGTCATTAGGAAGATGGTTGGATCCTCGTATTAAAAGCCAATGAGTAACATTCAACAACAGACTTAACCACTAACACTTGTATCACTGGTTTAAAGCTTGAAAGTCGGCCATGAGGCTCATGATGCCTGGATTTTCTCTAGTTCACGCTAATAAACTAGATTATTGATTTTAGGATTTTCTGTGTAGCCAAGGATAGTCTCTAAGATGTCTTTATAATGTTTCATGCTTAAGTTGTCAACCAAATGACATAACAATGAGTAATCATTTTCTAATCATGTTGGAAGGGGATAAAAAGAGCCTATAAGGTGACTCTTCCCAGCCTCAGAGCAACAGGAACATTCTTGCTCTCAGTCCTGTAGCTGGGCAGAGGTCATGTCCACCTGCCTGCCGTCTTCCCCAGCAATGAGCTGCATTCACAGCTTAAGACCTCGGAGAGTCGGAAATCTGCTTTCCAATACATTTGAATGGCAGGAGGGCTCAAAAGACACCTCAATCTAAATAGGATTTTAGCACGTCAGGTGCTATTCCAAAGTAAAGCAGGCTGGGCTGCTGTGTTGGTGGTGGTGTTTATTCATCTTCCCTTCTCGTTTCATGTGTATGGATGTACGCTTCTCGGCGTATATGCCCGGCTCTCCGGCTGTATGGGGCTGGTGAATGCATGCATAGAGTGTGTGTATATGTAAAGTAGAACCTGAACCAGGGTAACAAAATGAACTACTGTATGCAAGAACTCTATGAGGTGCACCCAGCTGCCGGCAGCAACTGCTACATGCAGGCCACTGATTATTACGCGTATTTTGAAGATAGTCCGGGTTACAGTGGGTGCCACGCTCAGGCTGTGCCCAGTAACAACATATATATGGAACAGGCCTGGGCAGTGAATCAGCCTTATA
Source organism: Pteronotus mesoamericanus (assembly GCF_021234165.1). Lineage (NCBI taxonomy): Eukaryota > Metazoa > Chordata > Mammalia > Chiroptera > Mormoopidae > Pteronotus > Pteronotus mesoamericanus. The sequence goes on from NW_026555321.1 coordinate 12,062,836, forward strand.
CCTGTAGTTACCCTGGAAACATGCTGAAAATCAAGGACTCTGACTTGGACATGGCCCTGAATCAATACAGCCAACCTGAATATTTCACTGAAGAAAAGCCTACCTTTTCTCAAGGGCAGTCACCATCTTACTCGCAAAAAAAAGGTAGGGACCATTGCACCTAAATTTATTAAAAGTTTCCGTTGTGTGTGAAAGTTGCAGTTTGCATCAGCTTGCTCAAATATTTGGCTTTGAGTGCTGAATGTCTGAAATGAAAAACAGCAGTGAAGAGAGATTGCTGGGTGATTGAAAGGGGTCCATGAACAACAAAGATTTCCAAGCACTTTTTTCTTCATGTATTAAAGCTGGATTGAGTTGTTTTTTAGATTGTGTGTGTGTGTGTGTGTGTGTGTGTGCGCGCACGCGCGTGTATAGAGAGAGAGTATGTGTGGCTATGTATAGTGCAAAGTGATTATTGTCAGCTTCTTTGCTTTAAAAAAAACATATAAAAAGCTTCCCCTTGGTGAATAAGTACTGTGGTGTTTGAACTGGGGATAATTCTCCCCAGTTTAGGTTCAGATTAAAAACTCATTTGACTCCTTGGCACTTCATATTAAAAGTTTATTTTAGTTAACTAGTAAAATATTTCAGTGATTTTTGAAACCACTCTAATGTTAGGATTTGTAAATGTTTAGTTTAATATATTTACTTATCCATGTAAACTGTAAAGAATCTCCTTGTAACCAGAGCAAGCTGTAAGAAGGTAAAACTTAAAAGGAACCTGGTACATTTTATATTGCGACTGTGTCCCTAAAGTTTAATGTGCCTTCAATCATGTCAAATGAACTCTTTATGTGAGGGTGAAATATCCTTAAAATATCCATTGCTAAAACAAATACAACATCCATTTATTTTAATAGACACTGATTTTACAATGTTGCTTAATTTTCTATCAATGGAACATTTCTTGTATTACCAAAAATGAAAATAAGAAGCAAACCAGTCGCTATTAGGAAGTTAGTGGCAACTGCCAGATAGAAAATGCTTTCTAAAATAGCTTAAATACTAGTGCAAATGCACCAGAAGTTCATTTTTTCTGTATACAATCTACAGGATATTATATAAGAAACCAAATTAACAGGTTTCTGTAATTTGCAAGAATATCATGGCCATTCATCTTGAACTGTGAATTTGTCTGTAAAATTGTCTTAAAACAGAGTGTGGTTTATTTGATGTGGCTCCTATAAAAATTATTATTTGCTGTTTTGAATGTGACCATAAGAGGTAATTAATAGCAGCCTGTTTTGAAAAAAAATAAACAAAATCTTTAAAAACTACAAACTAAATCTAAAATCCCTGTTCAATTTTTACTATTCTGTAATTTCCAGATATGAAATATGTAGGGGATTATAGCATAAGACATATTCAGACTTGTTCATCTGCATTTTCACTTAGTCTTGCATCCTTGTGAAGGGCATCAGAATTTCTCATTTATTGCAAGGGACAGACCACGTAAGTCCCCTAATGGGAACATTTGAGGGAGATTGTGTGCTTTCTGTTTCATTTACCATTATACTTATAAGTAATTTATCTTTGAAAAGAAGTTAACATTGCCTCATTAGACATGCCTGGATATGCCTTTCTTACTGATGTAGGATCATTAGACAATGTTGGTGTCTATCTCTCTATTTGGGAATTCCACTAGTCTTAAAAATTCCTGCAAAACTTGTCAGGCTTTTTACTCTTTTTTTCTTTTGTCTTTTTATTGTAATTTCTTCAGCCAGCACTGGAGAATATTTGCTTATAAAACGTTAAGCCAGGGATTCTTTACTAATTAATTTGAAGCATGAACTAGAGGTTAAGACACATTGTATGCATATATTGATGTAATTTCTCAAAGCCATATGCCATTAAAAGGCCGCTGCCACCTGCCAGACTCACTAAATCAAAGCAGGCAAATATTCTTAAATGCGCTGTTATTTACTGTTACAAGTCTTTAAGTAAATCCCAGTAAAACTAAACCCAGCTGTTAACTGTCTCTTAGGACAAAAGGTCATACCCAACATGTTTATCCACATTGATCCATTATTGATTTTTGTTGTTGCTGAAGAACATCAGTAATATCTCCTTAAGAAAAAATTAAGACTATAAACAGGTGTTCAATGGGGCAGGCCTCATTATTGCAATTGGATTTTTACCTGTTTTCATGAAACTCATAATTGCTTCATCTGTGCTTGTTGCTATCACTCCAGCTGTATAAGCGCTTCATTAAAGCAACTGTCATAACTTTTAAATAATTTTTGAGGATGGCTTATTCTCTAGCCTTTAATTGGAGTTTACTAGTATGTAGAAAATGATCATAATCATTTTTAAGTGTATTTAAGTACATATAGATAAATAAAGAAAAGCTACAAACAAAACCCAGTGTTAAAACTGGTTATTTTAATGGTTGACATTAGAATGACTTTTAACTCTCTCTGTATTTTTTCTGTTTTTATATTTATAGCCAAGAGGGAACAAAGTTATCAAGTTCCTGAAGCACTAAGAATACAAACTAAGGAAGAGTCAGAATTCAGTTTATTAAATCAAATTTAAAACAAGACTTCAAGAATTGGCAGGGGAGCCAATGTAATTTTCACATGAAGAGGGCTGAAGTGCAACTATAATGTCTGTCTTATTTTTCATATAGAATATGAGAAAACACATATTTCATTTTTAAAAGTTAGAGACAAAAGCACCATAGCTCTCAGTCAGGAGATATGAGCTCCTTATTTTTATTTATTTTTCTTTTGTCTTTCAAATAACCTAGCCATGGTTTGTTAAGTTAAAATTGTCCATTGCAGCCAGTTCTGACCGCTCCTGAGGTCCCCAGACAGCTTGAGTCTGGCTGTTCTGCGGGCAGCTTTGCCGGTCAACCTCTGGGTCTGTTGACACAGAGCCCGTCCCTGGAGTGTCTGTCCCCAGCAGCCCTTCTCCACAGGATTCTTTGCTTCGCATTCAATAGACCATCTTTCTAGGAATTGCACGTTCCAAGAAGTTGCTGGTGTGTTTGTATCAAAGTCAGTGATCATGTCCAAAAGGAAAATAATTTCCTCTTTTGGAGCCAGGGTCGAGGGATGGGGTGTGTTTGTCCTGTTCAGTTTTGCTTTGGTTTCGATTGCACATGTCCTTGTTCTATAGCCAGTGTTTGTGTTGTGGAGAGAAAAATGAATAACTGAAGCAGAAACTCCACATATACAACTCTTCTTTCTCAATCTAATCTCGATACCCCTTGGTCTTAGAGACAGGAATCTAAATCTTTTTTTTTTTTTTTTTTTGATGTTCTGTAGCCCTGTTGACTTTGTGTGAATACTTGTACAGACATGAGAAATGGAAATTAAATGGTAAGGTTGGGGATGTTTGAAGTGACCCACATCAAGAGTCTTGGATTAAAAAGAGGAGTTAAGCCCAAAGAAATATGATTTCTAATTAGAGTTTCCTTGACCTCTTTTTAAAGTTGGAGAAGGATTGCTATACCGTAGAGCTGGGGATGGGGGGGTTTCAAAGTCTGCACAGAAAAAAAATGCTACGTGAACCACAGGTACCCTAAAATGCTAGAATCGCACTCCTAGTGAGAGGCAGACAGGAAAGGAAACCAAAAAATGGCAAGATTTACGAGTCCTATTGCATAATCACTCCCAACCATGAACTTGAATATGAGGTGACTGTACACTATTTTGATTTCTCTTTCTCAATATTCCCTCCCCTTCCCTCCCTTCCCCTCTTCTCCTCTTTGTCTCTCTCCCACCCACCCCCACCGCTGTCACTCAATCTCTCTCCCTCAGTCTTCCTCTTTCTCCCCCCTCCCATCTCTACTCTTCCTCTCTAGTTGAATTTTTTTTAATTTAAACAAATACGCAATCAGTCCACCCAATGAACTGTTGCAGACATCATGTCTTTAAAATGTAATAATACTTAAGAGGTTAATGCAACTGCAGATTTTTCTACAATGTCTATGCAATCGTAAGGATGCTGATGGAAGGCTAGGACTCACATCAGGCACCGCCACCAGTATGCTATTACGAGACAGCGCCACTCTAGAAAACACTAGGCCCATTTTGTGGAATATGTAATATACTCACTATTCAAAAGGTTAAATGAAAGTGCCTCTCAGCTCCCAGGAATGGAAGCAAAATAAGAAACAACAGTAGTTTCCAAACCAAGTCTAAGTGCAGCCAAAAGCCTGAGCTGGCTCCTCTCTCTTTTCTGTTTTGTCAAAGGCTTGTCCTGCAAAGATTTGATGAGATGCCCTAACCTCATCCTAGATTCACTGCCATTCCTCACAATGGAAACTAATAGCCGGAGTCCAAGGCATTGCGAGAGACCGAAGTGGGATGCCTGGCCGGCTTGGGAGAGAATGTGGGTGCTGCTTATTTCCCGCATTCAGGGTGCACATCCACCACCGTGCATGTGAATCCTTCCCCACAAACTCACAGCTTTTTGCTCAGCTCCCAGTATTCGGGTGCATTCGGCCTGAGGTCCGATTGCTTCCCACTCTACCATCTGCTCTAGCCCAACTTTTATGACCCCAACTTTTTGTTCTGACCCTAAGTACCAGTGCCCACTTAGCAGCTGTATTCTTCCTTTTCCAGATCCTCAGGAGTCCTGAGCTCCCATGCGCTGTCCTTGGTACTACCCTCACCTCAGCTCCCTCTGTACTAGGTGCTTAACGAGCATCCTCAATTCTCCTGAACACTCCCAGAAGGTGCCCCGCCCTGCCTCCTTTCCCTACCTGTAGATCCTTCCCCCCATATTGTTCTGTCCTCTTCTCCCCATGTTCACCCCTCGTCCCCCTCAAAGACCCCTGCTTCCGGCCACTCAGTGGCAGTCCTCCCCTGCCCTCTGCACTCACCACAGGCTTCTCCTGAACATTCAGACCCTTTCCCATGGTCTGTTAGATCAAACGCTAACTCCACCAGCTCTTCCCCTCCCTAAAGAGCTACATTTTGTTTCAGGCTTTGTGCGTCCGTCCACACCCGCTGTTTCAAAAAGCCTGGCCAGCTTCTCAACACATTCCTCTCTCTGCCATACTGCCCCCATCCCTGAACCAATGAATGACACTTTTTTCTACCTAGCACCCACTGCCAGCCACACGCCAGTGCGCATCCTGCCATTCTCGGCACTTTAGGTCACTAACTCAGCTCACAGCCCATCAGATTCTTCTGTTTAATCAGCACCACATTCAAAGGCAGGATGTTTTATACAATGATACTAAATGATGTGTGCAGGTCACCTTTTTGGAACGAAAATAAATTATATATCATATGTATTAGACCAGAGCTTCTCAGCCTTGTCACTGTTGACATTAGGGGCCAGATAATCCTTTGCCATGGGGGCTGTCCTGAGCCTTGTAGCACATCCGGCAGCATCCCCAGTCTCTATGCACTTGAAGCCAGCAGCACTCAACAGCCCCTTCCCCAGCAGTGACAATTAATAATGTCTCCAGATATTGCCAAATGTCCCTTCATAACACCTCACTATATTAAATTAACTTAATATTTAGAGATCAACTGTAGTAATGGATTTTTTTTGTAATGTGAAAATCCCTCCTCTGTTTTCATATTCCATAGCTTAGACTTTTGCAGACTGAGCTGTCTCACTTTTTTTCTTTTTTGCTCAGTCCTCCCCCAACCAGATTGAGTGGTATCAAAATGGAGTGGTACACGTGAACATACATAGACCTGTGTATCTGCAACATGTTACTTACATATATGTTATAGATCATTCCCATAGCCTGAGTTTGGGTTCTATTTGCCATATATGCTTGTTTATGTCACCTCTGTCTAGATCATTAGCACCATGAAGTAGCCTCCTTCACACTCTGTGAAGGGCTCTCCCACCGTGACCGCAGAGTGTGCCTGCAGGGAGACCAGGGCAGCTTATAGCAGCAGCGATATTCGTCCGGATAACACTCTAGCCACTTCTTCATATAACATCAAGCTGAAGAGCTGATAGCCCACATTTTCAGCACTACAACCTTGAATCTCATTCTGAATGGATTCTCAGATTTAAAAAAAAAAAAGACATGCATTTTTCTCAAATACATAAGATGTGAAGTAACAGAGGGTGCTCTGTGTGAGCTCAGGGCCATAAGTTGACTCTTAAAGCAAAATGAGATGTAGCTCGTGACCACTGCCAGTGGCCTTCTCCGCTCCCCTGCCCCTCCCCACTCCTCACCTCCTGCTTTTTAATCCGTCTCTTTTAAAGCAGGCACTGATCTCATTAGTACCCGGGTTCTAAAACTGCAATGCCTACAAGCACCAGAGCTGATATTAATGACGGAGAGGCACAATTGTTCCTCTTAATTTAAGTTTTGCAACTCACACACACACATCTTTTATGTGTTACAGGAGTATTTTTATTTCCATAAAGAAATATATTCTTTCATTTTTCTTGAATTACTTTTGTCTTCCCACTCTCAACAAAGATAAAAGTTCTGTGAAACACATCTTCACTTGTAAAAAGACGTAACACGAGAATAAACGTAAATGGCAACTGGCATTTCACCTCGAGAGTTGGGGCAGAACATGGACTGGTGCTGACAATGGAAAACTAGAGAGCAAGTCTGCCTCTTAGGAGGTAGACTGCCCTTCTCAGTCCAGTTGATTGCTGCCCTGTGAAAATACCGGCTCTTTTTTGCCAGATCCTCCCAATTTTTCACAGGAAGGAAGAAATCTAGGTTTTATATGAAATCTCCTGGTTTTCAAAATTGGCTGAGATTTTTAAACACTCTGCAAGCCAAACACTGGAGACTGCCAGTGTGTGTACCCTTGTGATTAAAACTTTGACGGAAACTCATTAAACCAATCTCTTCCCTTTTCTGGTGATTTGCATCTTCAAGTCATACAGTTCTAATTGTAGATTGACTGCTTATGTCAGCTACTAAGAATTTGAGCCTACAGGGTAGGAAGAAGGAAGGTTCTCCTTGTGCATGAAACTGCGCTGTGCCCAAGCCTACCCTAAAAATTAATATATTTTAGCTTCAGGAAGTCTTGAGTCAGGAGAAATAATCTAAAACTTACTTTGCCCCTCTTTCTGACCTAAGACTTCTAGATGGTGGAAATCCAGAGTCCCTTGCCCTCATGACCTCTCCCCTTTGATCTCCTCTCACCTCTGACCCGGTCTTCCTTTCCTTTCTTTACCTGCCAGTGCCTTAGAGTTTAAAAACTTGGGACTCTAGTGGCTACTGTCCCCCAGCAGCAAGGATGCAGCCAGCCAGGGTAAAGCAAAGATGCTCAGTTGGTCCCACGAGGATAGCAGTGAGAAGAGAAAGATGGTTGCCATTCTAAGGAAATATGTTGTAAAGTAGGAGCCTCTGTGGCACCCCTGCTGAGAATTTGTGGACGGCGGTGAAAGAATACCTGTTAGTCAATGCTGGTTCAAGTTTGTACCCAGTGTCTTACACATGAGGCCCATACATGTTTGTTACATAAATGGACAGATGGATGGAATGCATATATTGTTTATCAGAGGGTTGAGATTAACATTATGCAAAACTTGGTACCTAATACCAAGAATCAAATGTGAAAAGAATCACCTTAGTATGTCAGGAAAGGCTAAAAGATAACCATCCAAGATGTTTGAAGTTTATAAAGAAATGATGTAGGGAAGAAGGTGCCAGTGGGGCTGAGGGACTTGACTCACAAGGGTCTGTGCTGTGGGACACGCTGAGGAGGTTCAAGATAAAATGGGAAGAATACCCAAACGTGAATGATTTTGCTTCCTTAGGAGTGTTAAATTATAGTCTCATCTGATACCCTGACTCCTACCACTCAAGGTTCTTTGCTGGCTCTAAGTTGACAGTTCCACAGGATGAGTCAGCAAATGGATTTCTTTCGCCTCCCTGAACTGCCCAAAGCATTTCCTACTGCCAGCAATAACACGGCTCCTCTTAGATGCCGGGGGTGCTGCCACTAGGCAAGGGGTTCTGCAGAAATTAACATCAGCCATATTGGAAATGGCCTCTGAGCTCGGCTTCTCCGCTAGACCTTCCTTCCAAGGTGGCAACTTCTACCTTACATCTGCCATCAAGATTAATCTGCCTTATGTTCTAATCTTTTTCCGAAGGCCTGTGTCTACCAAGGTGACAAAAGGTGCCAGTATTTCTTCTCCTAGAATCTGAGAGGCTGTTATAATTCACTCAAGAGAATTAAACTAACCAGGCTTCTGATTTCACACATGCACAGGAAAGCCTGGAATCCAATGCCAACCCAAAAGCCAAGCTTACTGCCTGTGGCATGCTTTCTAGTGCAAATGTACACAGCCTCTCCTTCCACCTACCAAGTCCCTCTGAGGAGCAAGTTTTCTAAAACTGAAGCTGGCTATGCGTGTACACCTTGAAGACATTATGCTAAGTGGAAAGCCAGTCACAAAAGACCATGTTTTGTATGATTCTATTTATGTGAAATGTCCAGAATAGGCAGATCTGTAGAGAAACAAATTAAATTAGTGGTTTCTTAGGGCAGGGCAGATGGAGAAGATAGGAGGAATGGGGGGATGGCTTCTAGAGGTACAGGGTTTCTTTTGGGAATGATGAAAATGTTCTAAAATTGATTGTGGTTATGATTTCACAACTCACTGACTATATTAAGAGCCATTGAATTATATGGCATGTGAATTATATCTTAATATAGCTAACAATAAAAAAAAGGTAAAAAAATGTGAGTAATACTTTACCACGTCAACCTATTTTTATGCAGGATAATACTTATCAATTAATCAGACATAGCCAAGTGCCGACTAATAAAAAATCTCAAAGTCCTTTGTTGAACAAACAGATGGAATTTGCTTTCATAATAATATGCTTCAGAAAGTGGCAAGATAATTTATTAGTCTGAAAAATCATGCACCTGAGTAAATAAAAGCTGAGGAAAATATATCACCCATGGATGCATCATCCTAGGCCCTAATTGTTTTCTGAGCATATTAACTGTCCTCCTTTAACAGTCAGCTGGTATAATGTGCAGGTGAAATTCTCAGATGAGCAGTGTGGCCTCCGGGGTTGTGTCTCTCCTATTTGTTTCCAGGCAGAACCCAAGCCTGACATCCAGTGCATGTCCACTCGTGGAAACAGAACCGGCACGGCACACGCATGCTCCTTCCCTGGGCGTCCTGCCTGCATGTGGCGCACCTGGTGACCCTGAAAAACAACAAAGGCGGAGACACGGGGATCAGAGAGCAGGGGATGCCTAAGTCCTCCAGGCGAATGGGTTAGCACGAGACGTCGCCCAGTACATCCAGTGACCTTAAGGGAAACCCCACCTTCCATTTCATTCTACATGGAGTGTTACTCCCTGACAGAAATTATTTATTGGTGGATAATGGGCTTAAGCATAACGATTGATGTGGCATTGCCTGCGGTGCCCATTTTGGGTAAATAAGATGGTTCCAAGTTAATATTTTAGAGAGAAAAGAAGGAGATGGGTGGGGTGCACCGGTATGTTCATGTAAACAACTGCTACCAGCCTAAATGGGTACTTTTGTAGAAGTCTTGAATATTTAACTAAAGACTTACTTAATCACCTATTCATCCACCCACCAAGATAATCTAGGAAAAATAAGCGAGCAGAGCAAAGCATCCATCAGGCCAGCCTCCTGAAAACAGGAGGCGCCCATTCCACTCACAGGTGGAATTACCATGGGATTCCAGGTTCACGCGAACCTTAAAGGTCAAACAGTTCAACCATCTACTGCTGAACTAAGGGAGGAGGGATCCAGTGTCCTACTGCCTACACCAAAGATAAAGCAGGTTGAGGGAGCGATGGTGAGGGACCTGCGTCTTCCTAACTCTGGCTAACATTCTCCGGCCCTCCCAAGGCATGTCCCACAAGCAACATACTGTCTAACTGTACTACCATTTGTTCCTGAATGTGATACTAGAAGGAAATAACCTGTATCTCTTTCTCCCATATCTCTGCCACCTGCACTTGATATCAAAAGCTCAAAAGTCTTTATTCTGATCAACTGTATGTAACCTCTATGTATAAGAGGTAACTTTCCTGACATTGATATGTATATTCCATTTGCCTTTACCAGGCAGGTACAGTGTTTTAACAATTGGGTTACTTTGTTATTTAAAGTTACTTTGTGTTTTATAAGCATGTGTTTCAGTGCCCACACAAGCACTTATGCACCACAGTCACACACACACACACACACACGAAGATGAAGAAGCACCAAAATGCTAGTTACGTTTGCAGCACAAACAGGGGTTACGTTTGTGGTGGAGAGCTGACAGAAAATGTGTGCTTTACTAATTTACATCTTTCAGTTGTTCTATAATGAACTATATTACCTGTGTAGTTTTATTTTAAAAATCTGGACTTGCAAGGAACTAATACACACATTGTTTATGATTCATGAAGACTGACCACTAAAGTCCATTGATAAATGGTGGTTAAGCCCAGAGCATCTCTGGTCATTTTCACTATAACCCACCCCCGATTTTACGCTTAATAACTAATTAGTTCTCTGGATGCAGAGACTTAGTGGAATTTTTATGTTGTTTCTTGGTATGCATGGACTCTGCAAAAACTGTGTTTGGAATGAATCGGCGCCTAATGAGTCTTCCTATAGATTTTGTTAGTTTTTCTCATGAAATGTGAGTCCCAGCCCATCCATTACCTGCAAGATAGTGGTAAACGATCTTGGTGTTTGGGGTTTACAGTCATGTCAAGGGGAAATCTGACCAGCAAGCAAAGACTCTTTTGAGTGGAATGAAGAGTGGTTTATAGAGCCCAAAGTAGAAAGGTGAGCAAGCTGTATACAGTTCAGACTTTGGCGATGGCATCTTAATCAAACTGGCCTGGACAGAGTGACTCTCATGTGGGGAAATGGTGCTGCACTTTAGCTCTTCTTAGTCCTGTCTCCCGTATGAAACCTAGTGATCAGAGAAGAGGAGAAAAAAAAAAAAAGCAGGATCAAATCTAGCTGATTAGTGAGCATGTGTCTCTCCAGATCACTAGTTCTTTGTGGAGCTTGAATCTGGGTGTTTTTGTCTTAATCAGAGTGGAATCTTGGTTTCTTGACCAAAAACCAAACTTGCTAATGCAGTTTTCATTAGGTCAGAAGTTTGGACCTGTATTTGCATTACCATCTCTTTCAAAAACCCTTGCTGAGGTCTTTAGTCCTTTCCATCTGTAGGTTCCAGATAGACGCTCCCCAACCTCCCCACCCCCGCCCCTGCCCTTACATTCTTTGCCATTCGCAGATAACAGCTATGTTGAAAAACTGAGGCAGCCGTCAAAGGAAGCAGGTGCCAGACGCCTGGGTTTCAGCACGAGTGACAGGATCCCTGCCCTCTAGCTGGAATTATACAAATCTGTTGTGAGTCACAGATTACAGGCTAAGGGAGGGAAAAGCTCACCGTAGTTACAGTGCAGATAATAAAGGGCTGCTCTTGGGGAAGCACAAGGAGGTATGGGCGCCCCCAACCCGGGCTTCAGCTGAGGGGCAGGCGGGAAGGCTCCTCCAAGGTTTCCCTTTTGTGATTCTGGACGTAGCCCTCTCCCAGTGTCTCCCGCATCATATGCAGGTGATCTCTTCTGTTTTCCCCACTGCACTGAAAGTGTCCCCCGAAATTAAAGCAGTCACTTTTAGATCCTTGGCACATTGCCTAGCCCATAGTATTACCTATATAAATCTTTATCAAATGGAACCACCCTCTTGTATTGCCTTCATTTCTTTGTTTTTTAATAACAGCTTTATTGAGACATATTTCACATATCATAAAATGCACACATCTAAAGTATACAAAATATGTCCATACAAAACAATGTTTTTTTATCCAATGGTATTTAGTATATCCACCGAGTTGAGCAGCCGTCAACACTACACAATACCAGAACATTTTCTTTACCCTGAAAAGAAACTTTGTATTCTTCAGCAGTCACTTCCCATTCCTCCCACCCTCCAGGCCTTGGCAACCATTTATCTAATTTCAGCATCTATAGATTGGCCTATTCTAGACATTTCATGTACATGAAATTGTAAAATATGTGGTCTTTCAAGTAGCTTCATTCGTTTAGCATATAGTTTTCAAGATGCATCTGTTTTGTTGCATATAATTGTACTTCACTCCTCTTATGGCTGAATAATATTCCATGGTGTGAGTATAGCGCCTTTGGTTTGTCCATTCACCATTGGACAGACATATGAGTTGTGTCCACATTTTGGACATTCTGTCTGAATAAGGCTGCTCTGAGCAGCCACATACACGGTTTTCTGTGGACACAGGTTTTCAGTTCTCACGGGTATATATACCTAGGAGCGGAGTTGCGGGGTCATTTGCAACTTTATGTTTAACATTTTGAGGAACTGCCACACTGTTTTTCAAAGCACATTTTATATTCCTACTAGCAGGATCTGAGATTTCCAGCTTCTCTGTATCTTCGCCAACATTTGCTCCTTCCTGTCATTTTCACCATAACCATCCTAGAGGAAGTCAATTGGTACCTCATCGGGGTTTGAATTTCCTTGCTGTGGTGTTGAGCATCTTTTCATGTTCTTTTCCTTCACTGTCACCTTTTTTTTTTCTCTCTCTCTCATTAAGAAATGACCAGGACTGGAAATACAGGATTCAGTTGCTTACACATACAGAGTGGGGCAAAAATAGATTTACATTTGTGGATACATAAAACGTGGAGTTTATTCTTATATATTATTTATTAATTGTTATATTATTTTTCCATACAAACACTGTAAACCTGCTCTTGCCCCATCCTGTATTTTTCTCAAAGAAATAAACCACATCTTATTTGTCTTTATATTCTCAGGACCTAGCACGGTGCTAAGCACAGAGTGGATGCTAAATGAATGTTTTCCGAATTCATAGATGAATTTTTTGTTAAACATACAAATCTTGCAGTCTCCTTTTTCTTCCCCTGCCTGAATCCCTCCCAGAACTCTTTATTAAAATGCCTGATGAGAGGTTTGAAACCCTGAAGCAAACTCAACAGATGACTTGTGGTTTCCACACCGCAGAAGTAAACTGAGAAAGGCTGTGATATTTAAAAAGATAATCCTACACATGACCAAATCCCACTTCGAAGTCATTTATCTCTCTCCCGAGAAGGGACATTTTTATAAAAAATAAAGTCTGAGCAAAGTAATTTCTAAAAAGTTGTGAAAAGGAATCATTTTCTTCTATTTTCTTTATAACTTTGTTCTGAAAGGTTAGCCCTCGGTGACCTAGTTTAACAAAAGATCTGGTAAAACGACGAAGTCATCTGTCATTTCAACCTGGCTAATCTTTAATGAAACCAGAAAGAGTTCACTGGCCAAAGGACTTCATAAGGGACCCATGATCAGGAGAAAGAGTGATTTTGTTTTCGCAGCTTCGCCCTTCTCCGCAGCCCAACAAATCAGCCTTCATTTTGATTTTTTTGGTCTTATTAAAACTGTGTGCTTTTATGGTGAATTGTTGATACACGTGAAACTGAACTTTCCCTTCTGAATCTGTTTCTTGTTTGGACACCATCTATAAGTGAAAAGAAAGAGGCAAAGGCAGCTGGGAAGTAAACTGCTTTTGTTTTTGTTGTGAAACGTTAGCTTCCTGAGTCAAGGAACATAACAGAGTAGCACACTCTTAGTTCTGTATCTATGGATTTGTCATGGTTGGATTTGTTCTCTCTTAATAAACAGAACCCCTGTTATTTCACACTACCCAATGTTGTTGGGTTGTGTATCACAATATCACAAGTTTACCAAATTTATTTTTAGATGGCCTTATTCATTCTACTTAAAAGTTAACTGTCTATTGTTACAAAACACACACACACACACACAACCAGCACAACTTATACTGCAGGACGAGAAGTTAGTCGAGTAGACCTAGGTTTAATCCCTGCTGTTACCTCCTGGGGTGGCCCTGAAGAGGACAAACTTCTGAAGGCCTGTTCACCTCAGAAGTACTTGATGCTCTCCCAGGACCTTTCCAGCTCTAAAGTTTTCTGAATTTATTCACAGAGTGCCTTGATTTCAAAGTGGATCAAGTCTTCTAAGAATAGGATCTAAAATAAGCTTTATGAAAGAGACTGTGTTACCCAGAATCTCAAGCTCTCCAGGTGTCCCAAATCCTGGCCTCTCTGCATGACTCATGGGCTCCAGCAGCCTGTGGGCATGTTCCCACGTGCCCTGCAAAAGCGATCTATTTCTAAGGCAAGGCACTCCTGAATCCTGGGCCCAACGTTAGCTCTGTAAGTGTGAGATCAAATGCCAGATAAGATACTGGGGAAATATATTAAGTCAGGGAAAGACTTCTGAAATGTTTTCCTGTTAAATGTTTTATTTACTTTTTCTATTTAAAACTCAGTAATCAGGAGAAATAGATCCTAAGGCAAAAATTGCATTAAATGTATAAAATAATTGCCTCACCTCCTCTGTCGCCCACCTTACCCCCTGTCCCCTCCTCACCCTCCTCCTGGCTTGCGGTTTTGACTGTAGCATGATATTACTTTCTCATGTTCCCCTTTCTTCCGCCTTCACAGGGTATATCCCCAGTTACTTAGACAAGGACGAGCTCTGTGTGGTGTGTGGTGACAAAGCCACTGGGTATCACTACCGCTGCATCACCTGTGAAGGCTGCAAGGTAATTGCCCCGGGCTCAGCCCAGCTCCAGGCGCCTGCCCCCCGCCCCCCACCCCCAAGCCTGCCCTCCCCGGACTCAGAATGCGGAAATTAGAACCATGTGATCTTCCAGCTGGTTGTCTGGTTGTCCTCTTCATTTTTTGCCATGTTCAAGAACTATATTTTTTTTTTCAAAATCAAAATAACTACATGAATTTTGGGGAGAGTGTAATGTCTGATTTTTTTAGACAAGGAGATAATGAAGTAAGAAGAAATTAACAAAATTCTCACTTTGCATTTTAAAATGCATAGATACACCATGTTATCATCCCAAGAAATTATCCTTTCTCTTCCTGTTTTACCTCCAGTGTTTTGAGGAGACAGAGCTTGCTCTACCACAGGCTGTTTGCCTCTATTAATCTGGGGGAATATGCTTCCTTTTAAGGTCTCCATTAGAGAATATCTTTGAGACTACTTAAATTCAGTTATGTTCTGAAATTACCCAAATTGGCTTTCTGCACAGCCTGCAGTCAATAAGTAAATTCTGGTCCTCCATCAGCTTATTTTAGTCCCTGCAGACCTACCTTCAAGAGATACTTCACAAGAATATACCAGTAATCAAGTCCGTTCACTTTCTGAAAGGGAGCCTAAATTTGCCTACTTACAATTTGTCATCAAAATTAAGATGAGCTTTCTGACCAACATCTTTTGGTCCAACAAGCTAGCCTCAAAAAGAAAGTCTACTATAAAGATAAATAAAGCTTAACTCAGGGCTATAGCCAGCCTTCAACTAATGTTTCATAAAGGAGGAAGTATATTAAGTCAGGGAAAGGCTTCTTACATTTTTTCTTGTTAAATGTTTCATTACCTTTTACATTTAAAACAAAATTACCACAAGATGTAAGTTCTAAAACAAAAGTTTTTTTCAAATTTATAAAACAGTTCGGGCTCCCCTCCTCCGTCACCCACCCTACCTCCTCTCCCTCTCCTTCCCCCTTTCCTGCTGACCTTTGACCCTAAACCCCAAAAATCAACATGTTAGCTCAGTTTCAAGCTGAGGTGCCCAATGGAACTATTTTCCCTGCAAATTCCCTACTTTTTATGTCTGAAATTAGGAAACACTTAGCAGAAACCTGCTAAGGGCCTGCCACATCCATTGGGAAGAGTCATTTCTAAGGTCCCAAGGCCTTACATCTGCAATTTGGAATGTGATGGAATATGTTCTCATTCATCCAGACCCCTTTGATCTGGAATTTTTAATGTTTTAACAAAGACTAGACTAAAGGTTCCTGCTACATCTATAAAAATAATGTTTTAAGGAGTTTAATGGAACCAATTACAAATAAGTCCTGGCTATTTACTAATTGGGGAACTTGCAGACAGTCTTTTGAAAGCACAGTTTTATTGACTTGATTTGAAAATAATAAAACTGCACTGCTTTAGATATATTCTCTTATTTCAAAAGCTGAATAATTCAAATGGACCTTTTTCCTAAATTAGCCCCCAGTTCATAAGGCTTTACCAACCTAATTATGCAGCAGTGAGATTCTTTCAAATCAATTTCAAATGGTAAATTTTGAATTCTGGGAGAGAACCTAATGAAAATTACATTCAATAACCAACTCCCAAAATGACTCTAAAGACTGAATGTGCCCTACAGAGAAGACTTAATGCTCATTTAGCAACTGACTTAAACGAATCAAGCATATTAACCTGCGATTCTGCCCCACATACATTTTCATGGTGATCAAGAAATCCACTAGCCTCTTTTCCCTAAATCACAGGATATTTGGGGCCTGATTCAACTGAGGTTTACTTAAGAGAAAAAAATCATGTAGGATAAAGCTGGATTTCTCAGCTTCTGCCTTTATCTCCTAGGATTACCTCATTTCTAAAATCAAAAAGAAGCCTTTCTAGGGTAGTTATACAGATTGTTTGATGTGAGGACAAAATATCTTGAAAAAAGACGAGTTTTTCAAATGAAAGACAGTGTTTAAGTGTGGGCCAAAGATTTTTTTAAAAGATTATAGTTTACATTTTGTTTATTCGGATTTGTCATTTAAAAATATTTCTATCCCACACTTGCAATGTATATAAGGAGAATCATTTTTTTCCTTGAGGACAGTGAAAATCTTCTGGAGATGTTTTGTGTGCTTTGATGGACTAGTTTTCTTGTATCTTTTGTAGAAAATGTTGGTAATGCCCCACAATAAGTGTTATTTTAAAGTAAGACTAAACGCTTTTTTAAGAGTTGCCCAAATATTGAACTAGGAAGGTGACACTCAGCATCACCTCACACCACGAAGAAATGGAGCCCCGTCTTCTCAAAATGCAGGGAGACGTGTCTGATGTTGATTTATAAAAGCAGAACCTTCGCTCACCAACAAATCGTCGATGAAATATGTGTCCTTATTCAGTTGCTGGGACATTTCTTTTGTCAGTTCATCTCAAAAAGATTTTTTATAAATAGACTACTTAAACATTTTCCATCCTGGTTCATTCACTTCTGGGACTTAATGTTGTCATTTTTTTAAAGCTAAGAAACTGCCTTGGCTGGTGCGGCTCAGTGGATTGAGTGTGCAGGCCTGCAAACCAAAGAGTTGCCAGTTTGATTCCCAGTCAGGGCACAAGCCTGGGTGGCAGGCCAGGTCCCAAGTAGGAGGCACATGAGAGACAGCCACACATTGATGTTTCTCTCTTTCTTTCTCCTTCCCTTCCCCTCTATCTAAAAATAAGTTAATTAAATATTTTTTTAAAAAAAAAGAAACCTAGCATCTTTACATTTACCCAAATAAAGTGGTCCCCCATCACATGTCAAAATATTTTTATTACAACTTAGAGGAGGCCAACATATTAAAAGGGATTTGGTCCCTGAAGGGCCCAAGAAAAGCCATCACAGATAAAAGCCACAGAGAAGATGGCACAATGAATAGCAGAGCCTGCCACCTGAACACTTTTTTCAAAATAAGCAAAGTATAAAATATTGTGTTTGTTTCATTTAAAAATTCACTGAGTAACCTTTTTGGAAAAATTAATGTTACTCTCATGTCCAGTATATAGCACCTCATGCTCCCCTTAGTGTTGTGTGACTCTTCAGTATGTGCCCCATCCCCCTAAAACGTGAGTCAGCGTCAGAGTGTGAGCAAGAAAGAGTCTCCCCGACCTCGGATAGAACATCAACGGCCCTACACTCACAGCAGCATGTCCACATTCTCGGTGGCTGCCTGAACTTGGGTGTTTCCTCTTCTAGGGAAACTTGGCCTCCTCTAGAAGGAGGTAAGCTACCCAGCCCCTCCCCGCCCTGCCTCCGACCTATGACTCCTTGCCTGGAGTCTCCTGGTTTCTTTCCCCTCCAGGCAAGGGTAGCCCCTGCACAGTGGACTGGACAGAGGGTAACAGAGATCGAGGATGTGGTTGTGGGGGGGTGGGGGGCGCAGGAAAGCTTATTTTCCACTCCGTGCCATGCCCTGGCATTCATGCTTTAGCGTCATTTGCCCACCTTGGACTTCCTTTGCAGGGAAGCGCTGCCAAGGTGCCAAACAGCAGCACCGCGTGTGATTTAGTGAGTCTTGTAGCAGTGTATCAACATCATTCAAACTAATGGACTCAATTGTGTGACAATGCAAAACCCAGATACAGTAAGACAGATTTTCTGTTAGAACTTGCACACACATGCCCCAAAATCAAGTCCATTTGCTGCAGTTACTGCTCTCATTATTTCGTTTTATTCCTCTTTGCCCAGTATAAAATCCTACCTTTGATGTTTTCTTCGTAAGAAGAGCTCTTGTGTCTGAGTGAGAAAACTCTAAGTGGTATGTGTACATAATCGAAGCCAAGAAAAGCTAAACAGATTAATTAAAATTCGGGCTTCATCGAGGTCAATTTATTATTCCCATAATTTTTGTAACCAAGTTAGAGGTCCCACTTAAGCTTTAGTTGACAACATTTTTTAAAATGCACTTTGCCTTGCTAGTCCACTAAAATGAAGGGTGTTGTTTTTTTTTTGAGGGGTGAGTTAGAGGGGACTATTTATAATCTGCTCATCTAAAACATTTAAATAACACAGTAAAATTGGATTCAGTTTATATTTATATCATATAAGTAATCAAGTAAATAAGATTAGAAGTCCAACTCCTGGGCTCCAGTCTGAGGTCCAGCCTGCACTCACCATGTGACTTTGGACAAGTGATTTAACCTGTCTGCGGCTTTGTTTCTTAACCCCTAGAATGGAGGTATTGAGTACCAACTCCATAACGTTGTAAAAGAGACAGAAGATAAGTGTCTGCAGCACTTTGCGATGTGCTCCTCACAAGAAGTGCCCCCTGCCATTGTTAATTCCTACAATACTGAAGTATAGTTGCCAAGGCTTAAGTGTCGTGTCCAGAAAGGTTCTAGTATAACACACTGTTGAGAGAGTTACATAAGCCACCTAAACCTGGAACAAAATGTTATCCTCAGGAAACTTTACAGGGGTGTTTTCCATGCCTTAAGAAAGGCAGAGACATATTGTGCTTTAGGGTGTATGTCAACAGATATTATGGAAAAAGAGTGTGCTGGAAGGAAAGATCCCAATGCTCTGAGCTATGGGAAGAATTTAGTAGAGAACCTGAAAAGTTCTATTCTATCTCCAAGTACTGTTGTTTCAAGGACTATCTGAGCTGATTATGATCATCTCAAGAGTCAAAAACAAGAATTACACTAGATCTCTAGAGGCAGTTATATTCATTTAATTACTAAATGATTAAATTATGATGACACAGTACTGCAAGTATCCAGCTCATTTATTCTCCAGTATAAAGTACAGCAAATCTCTTCATAGCTTAATTTAGCAGCACAATGATGGCACTCTATGAAATGAAATAATATAATTTATTTCTATTACTCAATGTTTAAAAAAATAAAAACAAACACAAGATTTTTTCCATCAGCCTCTTTTCCTTCAACAAATGCCAAAAGGATGGTAACTCTGTAGTCCTGTGACATCTTCAGCTCAGATTTAGAATTCTTCAGGTTCATTTTGATCCAGTTGTCCTATATTTGAATAAGTAGAGTTGTAGGCCCATACACAGGTAAGATCCAAAGCAATCCATCACAGCTATGTAGACACAAAATTCTGGAGTCATACGTTTCTAGAAAATATGAAACTTGTCTTGGGTCTTTCTTTTTCATGTAGGGTTTCTTTAGAAGAACCATTCAGAAGAATCTCCATCCATCCTATTCCTGTAAATATGAAGGAAAATGTGTCATAGACAAAGTTACACGAAATCAGTGCCAGGAATGTCGCTTTAAAAAATGCATCTACGTTGGCATGGCAACAGATTGTAAGTAGCCTTCTTTTGCCTTATATTCAAGGGGTGTTGATTGGAGAAAGGTTGGGTTCAAGATCGGCCAGGCAGAAAAGCAAGCAGGAACCCAGGTGGGCAGAAGGAAGACACCTGACATTCCCACAGTCGTTGCTAACTGGTCTCCACCCTACCTATCCCTTATTAGCTCCTAACTCAAGGTGTCCAGATCATGGGTGAGGGAAAGTGGTTAAAAGATCCCTGTCATGTTTGCAAGACTGTTAGTAATACTCTGCCTGCAACAAAGATTACAAATGAGAGGTCTTATCCATTCACCTCGGTAAGGTCTACTTTTTCACTCAGCATTGATGTGGCAAAAGCCTCATGGACGAGTCCTACTATTTTTTCAAAAGCAGAGACAGGAATTTACTTTTGTGGCCATTTTTGGAGATGGGGCACTGGCAGAAAACATCATGATCAGAAATTTCTGAAGAATGTGAAGCCGAGAGCTATTACATGAGTCACCTGCTGTTGGTTGGGTGGTATATTTTTAGACGGGAAAACATTCCAAGCTGAAGTCGTCCTACCCAGCGTTCTAAGTGCCACAGCATATGGTGGGAGATTAGCTGCCATCCAGGTCTCTTCTCCCCACACTGTGGAAGGGATTTACACCAGCCACTTTAATTAATCTGATAATAAAATAACAATTGTGTCCTTCTGAACTGGGGCCTCCCTTTTGCCAGGACTGAGGGTTAATGATCTCCCCAGGCAAAAACTATTTGCACATCAGTGAAGGATTCCAACCTTGAGTTTTGGCCGTGTTTTTTTTTTTAATTTGGGAGAATAAAAGAAAGACAAGAAATTAAGAAAGAAAAAAGGAATGCATTAAGGATTTTTTTCCTATGAAAGAGGAAATAATCATGGCTTATGTTTATGTGATTAACAGGGTTCTCTCAGCTAGAACAAAAGTATCTGTGGTTTGCCCATTAAAGAAGATAGAATGGGGAGTCTTAAAAAAGAGGAGGGTTGGGTTAGAGTGTTAGGCTGACAATCCTGGGTTGATCCCACCTCTGACTAAGCGTGTTCTTTGTCTTTATCTTTTAAAGGCTTTTAGCCACTGCCAACAATATGCCTGATAAGGGTATGTGAAATGATTGACCAAAAATCAAATGCTCAGCTATATTAACAGTTCATTATAATGAACTCTTATTATTAAGTATCCATTTCATTGTTTTATTGAGAACTTAAAGATATGAATGTTCATGAGGTTAAAAAAACTCAGTGTTCGTCTGAGGTTTGAATTCATTTGAATTCATTATTTGCTTGTGACATGTTATAAGAGCTCTGGCTTTAAAGTCAGAAGAACCATGGGTGTCCCAGATCTGCCACTTGCTAGCTGTGTGACCGTCAGACTTATCTCTGGTTCCCCTTCTGTGAAGTGATCTCCTACTTGGCAGGTTGTTTTCAGGAATAAATTAGATAATGCCCAACAGAGGCAACCCTCCTGGCATAGTAGAGGCATTTGGTAAATGGGGTATGCATAAAACCCCCTCCCTCTTCTCCCTTTAATGAATGAACTAAAATACCAGGGCAGGGCTCATTTATATTTCCCACATTTGTCAATGCTCACCTTTCTTGGGTGACCCATTCAAATCGAGGTGATCTGGGGCTTTTCATTATCCTGTTTGTGGACTAGCCAAGCACGTATGATGCTGCCTGCTATCTTTGCTTTTTTTCTTTTCCTACCAGGTCACACCTTCCTCAAGAAATGGCCCTAGGACAATGATGTTGTAGGACTGGAGTCAGGAGTCCTGGGTCTTGCCTTGGCTCTGCCATGAACTTGCTGTGTGACTTTAGGCAAGTCGTCATCTCTCTGGGTCAACTTCCTCCTCTGTGACAGGAGGGAATTGGACTAGATAATATTTAGGGTCCCATCTGGTCCTAAAAGACTATGACTCTGTAAAACCTCAGCCTTTCCATTCCGCTGATAGTTACTAAGAGTCTGGCAAAATGGTTTCATTTGGAAAATTAACCACAGTATAGGTTTCTTGTTACCTCCCTTTCGCATTTCCCTTCTGCATAAATGATAAAAATCATGGCTATGTTTACTGAGAATGTTTAGTGCATTGTCACATTGCCTACCCTGTGAAGTGGGTATTATCAATCCCATTTTATATGGGAAGAAATGTAAGCTCAGAGAGCCTAAGTAACTTGCCCGAGGTCACACAGCTAGAATGTGGTGGTGTCAGGATTCAAACCTGGATCTTTCTAGATACAAAGCCTGCACTCGTTTACCACCAGTAAGGGTTGACCAGGTTAGGGAGTAAGGCAAAGCAAGCACCTGTGAAACCCAAGATAGGCCCAGCCACAGTCCAATTATTCCTCAAGGAAGCTAATGAAGAGCTAATGAAGGGAGGGTGGGATCATCAGTCTCTCATTGACTGCTACTGAACTTTCCTTCAACCTCCTAAGTTCTCTTAGTAAGGAAGTTCTTAGGAAGAGCCACTTAGAGGAAGGAGGGGCATTACAGAAACTATAAGAGAGGATTCAGATGATTGGCTAGACAGACTCATCTGGGAACTTACTAATGGGCAGGTTTGACCTCTCTCTGCTTCGTTTGTACTTAGGGCCACCTTCTGTGGAATTGGGATGCCCAGCATCCAGCTACTCCAGGGCTTTGTTTTGAAAAGCCGGTTAGGCACTGGGAGTTTGGCGCTAGGGCTCATGTTGGACAATGATTAGTCAGTCAATGGCAGTTTACTGCCAAAGGAGAAAATGCCCCCATGTGACCAACCCGGTAGGCCCCACCGAACCATGTGCACATCAGCGGTCCAGGGATGTGCAGGCTGCCATGTGCCTGGGAGTATCCATGGGTTTTTTGTCTCCCTCTGCCTCTCCCAGTGGTACTGGATGACAGCAAGAGGCTGGCAAAGCGGAAGCTGATTGAGGAGAACCGGGAGAAGAGACGGCGGGAGGAGCTGCAGAAATCCATTGGGCACAAGCCAGAGCCCACCGATGAGGAGTGGGAGCTCATCAAAACCGTCACCGAAGCCCACGTGGCCACCAACGCCCAAGGCAGCCACTGGAAGCAGAAACGGAAATTCCTGGTGAGGCTTCCGGCACAGCTGATGCTCGGCTGCGTGCCAGCGCTTTCGCCCTCAGCTCACTCAGTCCTCCCAGCCCTGGGGTGCTGAGGTTACCGCCCAGGTTATTGATAAGGACACTGGGGCTCTGAGAAGTCAGGGAATGGCAGAGGCAGGATTTGAACCCAGGTCTGCCTGAGAAAAAAGGTCACTCCTATCATCTATTGTTTCAGGGTCACTAAATTCTAGAGCAGTTTCTAAGGCCATGTTATCTGTTTGCTTGTGCTATTAGTGAGGCCAGCCATGGGTAAATAAGCAAAATACTTGACTTTCCATCCTTCCCTTTTTATACTCATTTCCTCCCTCAGTTGCCCATTTACACACTTACTTAGTCCACCAAACTCGCTCCAAAATATTCCCTTTAAGATAACCGCTAGAACAAAGTGTCCCATTTCTCAAAGGCATTTTCCTGTCAGTAGGAGTCAAAATGTTTAACTTAAAATAAATTGTGTCAAGGCCAGGAAGACAATAGAAAGAGGGGGTAAGGATGGGGGTGGAGAGGGAGCTTGTAGAGAAAACAGGCCTTTCAAGACCCTTGGAATATCAATGTTTGGTGTTTTTATACAAACTAACCATTGTGAAAGTCCTTCTCATTCATTTCTCCTTTGAACTTCACAATGCTTTGAGGTTGGAATTACTATTCCCATTTTACAGATATGTAAACAAAGCCCAAGGCCTTCAGCAACTCACCCAATATCATGTTACTAGAAAATGGCTGAGCCAGGCCCAAAAGCCAACTCAGGTCTTGTGGTTCCAAGTCCAGGCTCTCCACCCGCCTTGCCAGATGGACTGCCCATCCCCCCACCAGCTGGCATTTGACATGCAGGGACAAACCCTGCTCTTTGTTTATGACATGAACCCTTTGTGAGTATCTCATTGGGCCCCAGCATCAGACATTCTGTGGGTTTATTTGTCCCTCCAGGGTACATTACAGTATCCTCCCTACCCAGACAAGAAGTTACAGTGGTATAATTGTCCTTGTACCTGAACATCACCATTATAATGCCATTATAAATGGAATTGTGTGTGTTTGTGTGTATGTGTGTGTGTGTGTGTGGTTAAAAAAGTATAACAACCTTAAAGGAAATTTGGGGGGAAGGCTTACCCATAATCCACCTGCCCCCAAACAATTTCTTTCATTGTTGTAATGAGCAGGTTCTGTCAAAATTTGTTGATGTCTTCCACCAACAGTGTTACCATACATGCACCATGGCCCTTTGCAAAGGCCGGGTACTGTTCTAGGTGCATCCACACATTAACTCTCTAACCCAACCCTATAGATAGATATACTTAACATCCCCATTTTACAGAGCAAGGAACTGAGGAAGAGAAGTTAAGGAAGCTTACTACACCTCCCACAGCAAGTAAGTTGTGACAGACGCGGCCCCACTCCAGAATCCATCCTCGAAACCACTACACTATTCACCTTGGCCACCTGCACAAACCTGGGGCCTTCAAAAATCATGTCTTTGGAGGGGCAGCCTCTTAACACCCCAATCTTTCATCCTCAGCCATACCCTGGTATATCTGCCAGACAGTTAGAAAACTCTAATTATGGATAGATGACCAATTCTAACCTAGTATAGTTGGGGCATAGCAAAATAGAACCCTGCCTAATCCCAAGCCTAAAACTATCCTTTCCCCAAATGTGTTAGCTATAAATGGATGTTGTGGAAGCCACTCCCAGGCCTGCCACTGCCATCTGATTTCAGAATAGTGACCAAGCTGAATCCCAAATTCAGTGGAAGATTTGGAGCACATCCTGGACTTCTCCTAAGAAATCCTGCACTTCTATTTTCTTTATTTCCAAAAGAGAATGGATACTACTCTAACTAACCAATTCAGTGGTCACCAAAGTGCTTCTTTCCAGACTGAAAGATTTGTTCTTTTATTAATAAAACATTTATTGAGCTGCTACTATATGCCAGGAGGTGGGAAAGCTCAGCCATATTCCAATGGAAGGAGACAGACAGTAAAGGTTAAAGAAACAAGATAAGTGCAAGTAGCGGTAAGTGCAATAAGGAAAATAAACATCATGATGGGACAGAGTGATTGTGAGCTGAAAGTGGGAGAGACTTCACTTCCTTAAACAGATTGATCAGAAAGGGCCTCTTTGGAGAGGTAATATTTGAGCTGATCTGAAAGCTCAGAAACCAACTCTATGAGGTAAAAATGTAATCAGACCTCTTCATGCCTCACGGTCTCTTCAACAAGACAACACAACTTCTAGTAATTAAAACCAGCGAAGTCTGTGCCTTTCACTTGGAGCCTCTTAAGAGTTTTCATCAGTCTGATCATCTGTGGAAAGAACCACAGAAGATATGGCACAGGATGACTTGCAGTATTTTTCTGTCAGGGCCATGAGGTTATCCAGGCACAAGAGAGTTTTCTTCAAGAGGGTAATGTTTACAGAGCAGCTGTTTGACCCACCAATCTCTGCGCCCCCTGGGGAGATGACATGAAATGCATATTTCAGAGATGCTTGATCTGTTCAAGAAGTCGCCCCTCTTGATCCAAATACAAATAATGACTTCGCCAGGCCATGTTTTTCTTAGAGGGGTGGGTGCTGGGAGGGACCAGAATGCTCCCATGCCCCACCTATCTCTACAGCGAACTTCCTTTCTATCAGCCTGTCCCCTTCTGTGTTTGGGGTCAGCCCTGCACCTCCTTGGGACAAAGACCATGTTTCATTCAGCACTGTCCCCAGGGTCTATCCCATGTGTAGTCAAAATTTGTGGTAGCTTTTCTCCATGTTAGCTGCCTTTAGAGTCTTTCCTCCCTGTATACACAGCCCATTCTCTCCCATGGAGAGAGAGAGTCTGTTGCTCTCTCCCCCTGATTCTGGTCCATGATACCTTTAAACAATGGACTTGGGCAGAGCTACTACTCAGGCTGTGTCATAAGAAGCCTTGTAGTTTCCATCTGGTTATCTTGGAGAGGAAGCCGCCTGGTCCCCCTGAGGAAAACTAACTGCCATGTAAAAAAAAAAAAAGTCCAACTACCCTGAGACCACTATGCTGTGAGGAAGCCCAAGCTAACCATGTGAAGAGACCCCATGGGGAGATTCTCAACCCTGGCACTGGAAATTTGAGTGAAGAAGCTTTCAGATGACACCAGCTTTTGGTGCCATGTGACAACAACTGCATTAAGTGACCCCAAGTGAAAACCACCCCGCTGAGGCCTCCAATCCCCAGAACTGCAAGAGAGAGTAAAAATTTGTTGTTTTTAAGCTGCTCAGTTTTGGGGTAGTTTGTTACACAGCAATAGATGACCAGAACAGAACTCAAGGAATATTTATTAAACAGAACATGCAATTCTACCAGCCCATCCTCAGAGGCAGTACACTTAAGCCTGTGTCTCAGCCAGGTTACAAATAAATATTTACAAATACTCCCTGCAGAAGGATGGACTCAACTGAGTATTTATGCTCAGGGTGAAATTGTCACTCTTTTGGGGGGAGTTATTCCTGCAAGGACATTAGGAAGCCTTCATTAAAGACAGCTTTGCTGAATGGTATCCATGTCCTGAATGGGCTTCTATACATTAGGATTTATGTCTCCTATGTAGCTGATAGCCCATTTTTGCTTACAATACTGCTATGCATATTATTTTATTTATTTCCATGTAATGATGGCCCATCTTGTCTGAAATAGAATTCGAGGAGGCCCATTATGTTAATAATAAGAGTAATATATCATTAAGGATTAACACATGTTGTCATAAAAGCTACAAATATTCATTTATCTGTAATGGGTAGGTAACTTAGTAAACTCCCAAAAGGAGCTTTTTTTAAATCATTTTTTCCACTAAGACCAG
Source organism: Pteronotus mesoamericanus (assembly GCF_021234165.1). Taxonomy (NCBI): domain Eukaryota; kingdom Metazoa; phylum Chordata; class Mammalia; order Chiroptera; family Mormoopidae; genus Pteronotus; species Pteronotus mesoamericanus. The sequence continues at coordinate 12,089,660 of NW_026555321.1, forward strand.
GACTCATGTCAGAAATAGAGACTGGGGGTGTGGCCTGGGTTTCAAATCCACATTTGTGCCGAGAATGAAGAGTCATTGGCAAAGAGGCACTTTTGCAAAAGCCAGGCAGATTTTCATAATTCTAAAGCCACTCTGTCAAACTGTTTCCAAAAGCACTTACATCGTACAATTTTCTAGTTTTCTCTAATCCACTCAAATCTCTGATGGTACAGAAGTGCCCAGTTTAATCACCAACGATCTGTGTGTGATAACAATGATGAGGAACAGTAAATGTGGACCCAAGACAGGAACAAGAACCCTCTGATACCAAACAGGAGAAAGCACTGTCTCCTCACCTCCCAGGGGTGGTGAGACATTTGGTTTGGGGCAAACCCCATCCCAGCAACATTATTGTCTGTTAACATTGTGTTATTATTCTGATCCCTTAGTTCGCATACAAAGGTGTGGCTTTGGATGGATCTTTCTCCCAAGTATGAAACGTGGCCATAAGAACCAGGCCAGCCCACCCTGCTTTTCCCCCAGCAGAGCTACAGTCTAACTTCCCACACACTCAACTGGGCGGCCTTGGAAAGGGACCTAGCAGGAGGGTCAGACAGGATGCGTGGCCTGGCCGTGTATGGTCTGCATGGATAGGTCATGAGACAAGTGCAATCAAGACAAGGAGGCTTCTGTCGCCCAAAATTATTGTAAGTACATCAGAAGGCGGCAGGGTAGTCTAGAAGCTGTGTGAATGGAGATCGGAACTAGACGACCTGGGTGCAATGCTTGCCTCTGTGGCTTTTTAATTATGTGACTCCGGACCCATTGCTTCACCTCTCTAAGGTTCAGCAGCCTTTATGCCCTTACCAAATGATACAAAAGTTATAGGTATAGGTATAAGTGCCTGGCATATCATTAGCAACCATGTAAATGGTTAGTCTGTCTATTTATCATCTCTACCGTCACCACCCTCACCGTCCTGTCCCTGCTCATCCCAGGCAAAAGGAGACCCTGCAGTAATGTCCCAAGGCCCAGGGACCATTAATTACCTTGCCTGGGTCTTCCTGCCCATCCTCACAAAGGTGAGAGAAGACACCCTATGGCCAAGCAGAGGAAGAGAGAGTCAGGCCTGACCCCACCCCACTCTGCATGTGCCAGAGGGCTGCGGATTCAAGGGAAGAAGCCCGCAACGCTGAGCCGGCCGCTTACAACCAGGCCAGCTGGCACCATTTCCCACTCACCTTGAACAGTCCTGATGCAGTCAACGCTCAAAGCCAGCTAGTCTTGATGTGCGTGAAACCAGCCTCCTCTAACGCTGAGCTAGGACGGAGCCCTTGCCTGCACACAAACCGCATCTCTCCTTTTGTACCTGGTATGTTAACTCAGATCGAGCATAGGTGATATTTTTTTTCCAGTATCCAAGATCCATTAAGGAAATAAACCTTAATGATATAACAGAAGCATTCTACTTTGTATATGGTTTTACTGCTAGCAATTGTATTTGCCATTGAATACCCAGAGGCTTAAAAGTAAATCTTTTTTTCTACCCTGGTATTTATTTTCAACAGAACATCTTGTGAAATTGTTACATTTGGGAGTTCAAGTTCAATTGAAATTGTATATGACCTGGTGTAGTTTCCCTTCTTTTTACTCATCTTTAGGATGTCACAGGCAGTAATTCAAATACCCCCAAAACATAGAAACTATCAGTATTAACCCACACGCATTTCAAAAACCACTGAGTACCATTTAAATACAATTCGATTACATCTATCAGTGTTCAATGAGAAGATATTTGGGTTCAACCAGGCCAAAAGTGTGTGTGTGTGTCTATGTGCACATGTGTCTGTGTGTATGTCTGTGTGCATGTATGTGTATAAAACTCCCTACCTTTTTTAATGTATGCTCACATTCTGTTTATCAGTGGATCTTCTTAACAGAGTGTAAAGTAAACAAGGCAGGTGCAATGAGCCTCATTTTCAGGGTAAGAGGAATTATAAAGACCAGTGAGGAGGTCAGAAGGATTCGGGAAACAGCAATGTATTTTCCTTTAGCACAATCTGTGTGAGAAAGAGAAAGAAAGAAGCTGTCCAGGTGATTAATCCATCAGTTCCACCTGTATCCGGACAGCCAGCAGAACAAAGCCTTCCCGGGGCTTGCCATGCCAACAGTTACCCCAAAACATCGTCATGAAAACACAACAAAACCAGATATCTTTCCTATCTACTCGCTGCTGGGTAGCGAGTACAAATAATTAAATAATTAAAAACAAATAATTAAAAAGTAAAATGAAACGAACAGAAGAACCTGCTGGGTGACCCCCAAAACAGGTCAACACTACCAGAGTTTGTTAGGTAACATATTGAACAGTCCTCCCCGAGGCCGTCGCCACCCTCCTGACGCACCCTTGGAGGGCATGGGCTACTCCTGTCGACCCAGGTGCCCTGGCAACAAGAAAGAGAGTCATTCTTTGCTTTTCTTCCTACTAAAAATCAGATGTGAACAGTAACAGGGGAGATGTGGGAAGAAATATGGTAACTGGATTCCCCTGAGCCAGACGTGGTTCCTGCTGTCCCAGCGGGTCTCCGTGTGCGTCCCCCGACCAGTAGCATCGGCATGCCCCGGGAACCTGGCAGAAATGCCGATGTCCAGGCTCCGCCCTGGCCTGCCGAGTCAGGAAGGCTGGGGTGGGCGCCCAGCAATCGGGCGATGCGGCTGCACGGTGAAGCTTGGCGCTGCAGCGGCAGCCCTGCCACGGCCAGGGCCCTCGCCTCTCTGCCCGCGAGGGGTTCAGCCTTGCTGCCCTCGCTCACAGCACCACTTTCTCCTGCCCGCCTCAGCCCACCCCGACACCTCCCACCCCCGGAGGCCTGCTCCAGTCTGTTCTCCGCGGCTCTAGGCAAAGGTGGCTACCATCTGGTGGGGCCTTTGTCTCTGATCACTTTGATCGCATTCACAGTTTCCTGGAAGACAGTGGGAGGGGCTGACCAAGGAAGTATGAAGAGGAACAAACATTCTGTCCCCTGGTGTTAGAGTGTACAGGGTGTCAAAGCCTTGAAATAGGGGGAAATATGAGACTTCTGGAAGATTACTGTGCAAAGTCCTGACCTCAGGGGATTGTTCTTGACCTTCCTGTGCATGGTTCGCTCATCAGCCAATCAGAGGTGAGAGTAAGGAGCTGGCTCACTGGTAGGCCACAGATAAATGGTAGTTGTTATTATCACAGCGACAGGAAAGGGCAATGGAGAGGACCGTTCCTGGCAGGAAGCACTGGTAACAACAGGAGATAGGTGGGAGGCCACACCGTGGCAGTCGCTGAACGCCAGGCTGGGCAGCTAGACGGCTGAGTGGACGCTGGGAGCCAATGTCAGCGCAGCTGCCTGGGGGCTTGCTAGAATGCTGATTCTGCACAATTAAGTCTGGGGAGGAAGCTCAGATTCTGCATTTCTAAGAAACCCCCAGGTGACACCCATGCTACTGTACCACACTTTGAGCAGCAAAGCCAAGGATTGCTCATAGGTAAGTGAACAGCAGAAAAGGGTGAGACGTTGACTACTAGCAAAATCCCCACTCTGCCTCAAGGTAGCCAAGTGCCGCCCAGCTCAGTGCCTATAGGCAGTCTGAAGATCTCCCCCTCCAGCCTCCTCCAACAGGAGTTTATTGGGAACCCCTGAGGAAGAATGAATCCACATGGTGCTGTCTGCCAGGGCTTCCCCACCGCCCCGTCCCTCACAACCCACCCTGAGCCCGCCTCGCACACAAAGACGCACATCACAATGCACGGTGCTCTGAAAATGCCCTAGGATGTATGTCCCCTGGTGTAAGTATACACCCTTTGTGTGCATTCAGAAGTAGAACCCAAATTCCCCTTTTTTCTGCTTCCCCCTCCCCATCTCTCCCTCTCTCTCTGCAACAGTATCCCTGTGGATAGCATCACTGGGGGCTATTACAGCAATGGCCAAGGCATATCCCTTTGCTCAGGGACACAAATGGAAAAATACGCAGTTCGTTAATAAACTGTATAAACTGGTAACTGTACAGGTTGGCAGTTCAGAACAGATTTTTCTTCCATGCGAGAACTAGAATACAGATTTCTGCAACTTCATCATTCAAATCTTTCTTGTCTCTCCTCCTCAGCCAGAAGATATTGGACAAGCACCAATAGTAAATGCCCCAGAAGGTGGAAAGGTTGACTTGGAAGCCTTCAGCCATTTTACAAAAATCATCACACCAGCAATTACCAGAGTGGTGGATTTTGCCAAAAAGTTGCCTATGTTTTGTGAGGTGAGGAAATGATTTTTTTTCTTCTACAGTGTTTTTCATTCTAGCTCCATTAATTTCTAGGAATGCTGAAGATTACTTATGACATAATATTAACTAGTAAGGACTTAGTCCTGTCAAAATAGTGCCAGTACAAAGAGAAAATGCACTGTTTTGTTTTTATTTCTCCACCCTCTCTACTCAGTCACCATTCATTAGCTTGTCCACATGAGGCCAGTGAAGATCCTATCCATCCATCTGACTCCAGGCATAGGGAAGATGATAGCAATACTTGCATTTATTTAGCACCTACAATGTCCTACTTACCATGCTCAAATTTGCCCACAATTAATCCAGTCCTTATAACATATTGGCAAGGTAGCTTCAATTATCCCCATTTTACAGATGTGGAACACTGAGGTCAAAGTGATTAACTTACCCACATATGGGGCCATGGTTTGAGCCTTAGTCTATATTCTTTCAACTGTATATCCCAGCAAGATGGTTATGCGGTTGCTTCTTAATCCTCAAAAATAGAGAATGACCCTCACAGAGCCAAGACCTTATTATCCCCTTACATATACCCTCTTTCCTGATAAGCTCACCATTTCTTGGCCCTTGAGCATCCTCAGGGCACCTTGAGGAGCTCACCCACCAGAGGTCATAGACTTGCCCAGTGGGACACTCATCCGTAACGTTAGCAGTTCTGCCGCGCAGTCAGCTGCATGGGCAAGAATCCTGGATAAGTTGTTAAATGTGTTCAAACCTTGGTTATCTGATATTTAATGGAAATCATAATAGAATCTACCTCTTAGAGCTGCTGAGGAGTTGAAATGGGATAGTATATGCTTGGATAGTGCCTGGATCGTAAGTATTCCATTAATTTTAGCCATTAATACTATTATTATTTCATTCATTACATTACCATCCTGCCTCTACCCTCTTTTTTGAATCAAGTATTGTTGGTTATGTTTTCTGGAGGGTTTTTCCCTTTGAAAAACCCCATCAGATGCCTCTCTATTACTCTTCACTTTGCCACAGGGACCCAGAAAGATACCAGGTAGAGAGGGCCACGTGCTGCTGTGAGCCTCCCGCGTGATATGTGAATCTAGTCTCACCTATACAGAAGTTGAGTTTCCCCACATGCAATGATTCTGTCCCCACCCCACCCCCCAGCTTCCAGCCTATTTGTGTTCTTGAGTTTGTAATGATGGGAGCCCAGCCGGAGTCTGACAAACCTCAGACACTAATGGGTACACTTCTCATTGCCTATTTCTGAGCCTGCACAGAAGCCATACCCAGAAGGACAGAGCAGTGGGCTTCAGGACACAGGTATCTGACCCCCAGACCCAGCAGAGAGAGATGTGCCTCCCTCTGACCCCCAGCTCCACTGTAGGAGGGAACAGTGAGTCCTGGAGAAGCATTCTGACTTATATCTGGATTTGGTGTGGAGCGTTCCATGACTCTGACCATCTTTTTTTTAATTAACATTATTAAAATTTTAGAGGATATTACAAAAATAATATATAGTCATTCGATATTTATATAGCATAATAAAGATAAAGGTTCATGGTAATACCACCAAGAGATAACCTGATGATGTTTTGGAAACTATTTTAGTTTTTTTGAAATAAATATGTGTGTATACACACACACACACACACACACACACACACACGCACATACAAAGTATGAAATATTGGGTTGGCCAAAAATTTTGTTTGATTTTTTCTGTAAGATGTCTCTAGTAATACTAAGTTGTCTTTAAATTTATTCCAAACAATTTTGCTAGATTGTATTGTGACAGCTGTCATAACAGCATGCATTTTAAAAAAACATCAAAATTGGTGAATTTTTGTGTAGCCATTTTAATATTGAAGATGAAAGAAATTAAGCAATATTTTTGGCATGTTATGCTTTATTATTTCAAGAAAAGTAAAAATGCAACTGAAACACAAAAAAAAGAAAGATTTATGAAGTGTATGGAGAAGGTGCTGTGACTGATCAAAGTTTTGTGCTGGAGATTTGTCACTGGACAAATGCTCCATGTTTGCGTAGACCAGTTCAAGTTGATAGTGATCAAATTGAGACATTCATTGAGAACAATCAATGTTATACCATGCAGGAGACAGCCAACATGCTCAAAATATCCAAATCAATAAAGTTATTGATGAAAATGAAAAATGTGTCTCTTGACTTCAGGTCAAGATGGAGGCATAGGTAAACACTCTTTGTCTCCTCACACAACTATAGAAAAAAATTGCATCTAGACTACAAAACAGATAACACCCAGAACAATCAGAAAATTGAGTCATATGGAAGTCTGACAACCTAGGATTTAAAGAAACCACATTCATCCAGGCGGGTAGGAGGAGCAGAGACAAGGAGAGATGTGGAGAGGCACAGAGAGGCAGAACCGGTGGTCCCACATTCACGTCATGGAATAAAATCGGGAGCGATACCTTGGGAGTGAGGGATATGAGCCCCAAATGAGACCACCCAGTAGCCCAGGGTTCCAGCACCAGGAAGATAAATCCCCATAACTTCTGGCTGTAAAAACCAGTGTGGGTTGGGATGGTGAAAGAAACTGCTGGATTATCAGGAGACTTGTCTTAAAGGGCCCACATGGACTTAGGGCTTATTCAGGCCACCCCCTCTGGGATTCAGCACCAACGCAACAGTTGGAAGGACACAAGTGACATATGGAGAGAGAGTAAGGAGACTGGAGACAAGGCGAGTGCTGGGAGACAGCTTCTTCCCAGGCAAACCTCCAGAAGCCAGGCAGCAACATTGTCCCCTCTATGAGACCCTCTTTCCCCATACAAAGCCAATGAGTCGTCCCACCCTGGCGAGTACCTAAGGTTCTGCCCCACAAAATTTGTAAGTCTGCTCTTCAACAATAGGCAATGCTACTAAGACAGGGAGTCAAAGAAGCTCTACCTAATACACAGAAACAAACACAGTGAAGCTGCCAAATTGAGGAGACAAAGAAATAGGCCGACTGAGAGAACAGAACAAAACTCCAGAAAAAGAATTAAGCAAAATGGATATAACCAACCTGTCAGATGCAGAGTTCAAAACATTGGTAATCAGGATGCTCAAAGAACTCACTGCATATGGCAACAGCATAAAAAAGACCCAGGAAGAAATGAAGGTTCCATTAAGCGAAATAAAGGAAAACCTACAGGAACCAACAGTGAAGGGGATGAATCTAAGAATCAAATCAATGATTTGGAACATAAGTAAGAAAAAAGCTTTCAATCAGAACAGCAAGAAGAAAAAAGAATTTTAAAAAATGAGGATAGTATAAGGAGACTCTGGACTTCTCCAAATGTACCAACATTTGAATCATAGGGATGCCAGAAGGAGAAGAGGAAGAGCAAGAAATTGAAAATTTATTTGAAAAAATAATGAAAGAAAACTGCCCTAATCTTGTGAAGGAAAATAGACATACCAGTCCAGGAAACACAAAGAGTCCCAAACAAGTTGGACCCAAAGAGGACCACATCTAGACACATCATAATTAAAATGCCAAAGGTTAAAGATAAAAAGAAAATCTTAAAGGCAGCAGGAGAAAAGCAGAGAGTTACTTACAAAGGAGTTCCCATAAGACTATCAGGTCATTTCTCAAAAGAAACTTTGCAAGCTAGAAAGGACTGGCAAGAAGTATTCAAAGTGATGAAAAGCAAGGACCTATCACCTAGATTGCTCTATCCAGCAAAGCTTTCATTTAGAATTAAAGGGTAGGTAAAGCACTTCACAGACAAGTAAAAGTTAAAGGAGTTCATCATTACCAAGCCATTATTATATGAAATGTTAAAGGGACTTATTTAAGATAAAGAAAAAGATTAAAACTATGAACATTAAAATGGCAGCAAATTCACAACCATCAACAAATGAATCTAAAAAAAAGCAAACCAAGCAAACAACCAGAACAGAAACAGAACCATAGACATGGAGATCACTTAGAGGGTTATCGGCTGGGAGGAGGAAAGGGGAAAATGGGGGGAAAGGTGCAGAGATTAAGAAGCATAATTGGTAGGTACAAAATAGGCAGGGGGATGTTAAGAATAGTATAGGAAATATGAAGCCAAAGAACTTATATGCATGACCCTGGACATGAACTAAGAGGGGGCAAGGGAATGCTGGAGGGATGGGGGATACTGGGTGGAGGGGGCAAAGGGGGAAAATTTAGGACAACTGTAATAGCATAATCAATAAAATATATTTTAAAAAAGAAAACTTTCTCTTATTTTAGAGGAAAAAAACACATGAACTTTTTGACCAACCCAATATATCAATATAATTTATACCATAATGTACTTTCTACTCATCAAACTACTTTTTTTTAAACTTTCTACTGAAGAGTAAGGAGCACATATGATAAGTGTGCAGTTCAATGAATTTTTACACACTTAACATGCCCACATAATCAGCACCAAGATAAAGAAACAAAATATTACTAGCCCTCTGTTGTACCTTTCACACTCAACTAGAGAACATATCATTTAAGTGTTCTTTCACAAAATAATTTTTAATGACCATAGTATCCAAAAGACTAGCTCTACTATATTTAAGTTATCTGCTTTTACTGGACCTTGAATTCATTTCCAATTTTTCACTCATAATAATATTCCAGAATAAACATTCTGGTGCCCATGTGCTGCTCACAGTACTATTTCCTTAAGGCTTTTGATACATGCTGCCAATTGCCCTCAAGAAAGAAAGTACATTCTGACATCTGTGCCAAAGGTGCTTGTTTCCTCTCATTGGTGTGACATTGTTCTTTTTTGTTCATTGGATTGAGTAAATTTTCCTGGACCTTTCTTGGTTTTCTCTCTCTGGGCTGTGTCCCTCATCCCCTAGCCCTTGGTGTCTGAGCAGACACGCTGTTGAGTTTGCTACCCCTGCAGCTTGAGCTAGCCTGACGGTCATGTGTTCCCCTTCAGACAGCCACCAAAAATGTTTTTTAGAAAATATATAGCTCATATACACCAACCTCTGAAGAGCTATTTCAGTTAGAGAAAGCAAGGAAGACGTGTCCGCCACCAATAACAAGCACACCGTGCACTTATGTGTGTGGCAGGTGAGGGGCCCACGTGGAACTTCTTGAGTCTCCCTGAGAAATTAAAGCCGGCTTCAGAGTTACGATTCCATCTCTCTTTCAACCCTGGTATTTTGTAGTCTTCAAGTTACAAATAAAAGGGGGGGGGCCACTTGTACAGCAGAGATGAGTATGTTTCCGGTGTGTGTGGCCCCCTGAGGACCTTTGACTTTCACGCTACCTTTGGAAGCCCAAATTGGGAAATGAACTGTGCAGGTCCCTGAGGAACCTGCCTATGGAGTGGGGTAGAGATCCCAGGTGATCTCAAGAGACAGGTTTCTCGCCAGAGGCCGTTTGATGCATCTGCTGTTGAAATTGTGCTGACGCTAATTTTCTGCTGTGATCCATGCCATCCCACCAAGCAGGGTTGGTGGACACCCTGGGCTTTGAATGATCTGAAATCATTGCTGGCAGAGCTGCCAAGAACACACATAAGAACCTCGTCTAGAGAGCAGGGCACTGTCGTCTTTGCCAGTCAACCCGAGTGATGCTCTCTGAGGGGCACAGGCAGAGTCTGCGGGAGGATTCCTGCATATCTGCTTCTCCCAGGGAAAGTGCTTGGCAAGGGACTAAGAGATTGCTGACCGGCATGTTGAAACTAATGTCGCTAGGATCTTTGAAGAAAAGGCACGTGGCCTAGTTTTTAAACCTTTGGTGATCCCTGACAAATACTTGTGAAACTTCCATTTAAATTTGAACTAATCAATAGTAAGTAAGGTTAAAAAAGAATATTTCTACTTCATCTGTAATCAGACTTGGTTACAGATAATGGGGCCTGCCCAAGTTTGCATACTTTGCAACATATAAAAAATAATAATAAATGGTTTGATCTGGTTAGTAATTTCTCTATGGTACATTGTGCCAAAGTGGTTTTCAAGAGGGGCAGCGTGAATATCTCCTGGGAACTTGGAGAAATGCAAGCACTCAGAGGGCGGGGCCAGCAGTAGTGTGGTTAACAAGCCCTTGGGTGGTCCTGGTGGGGTGAAGTCAGAACCGCTGCCCTAGGCCTGGGAGCCGGCCGCCGCCTGCAGCAACCAAGTCTCTATCTCACTTGCACGGGCTCATCCACGCTCAGGTCTCCTGTTTCCTACCATGCCCTTGGGCCAGGAATCCCAGCAAGGAATGGAGAAATACGGATTAGAGCCTAAATAAAAGTAAATCACAGTCATTTTTTCTCTTTTACTGAGTGGAAGGAATTTACATATATAGATTCCAGAACCAAATACAAAAGGACTTTTATTTTGCAGAAACAGCTGAGCAATTTGAAATTAAATAGGAAAGTGACTAGGCTGGGTTAGTAAAAAATACAGAATACCCCATACTTTAAATGTAATTTAGGAATATTACTTTTAGTTTTATATAACCTAAATTGAACTTTGGGTGTTGCCATGAATATTTCCCAGGATTTGTATGTGCTTAATGAAGAGATGGAAATTATGTGTAATTTACATTTTCACTGTTTATGGACATTTAGTCCCACTCAGAGTACTTCAAAGACTGTGTTCTCTTCTCTTGGCATTGGACTCCAACAGATATAGCTTCCAATTCCAGCCCTACTCACAAGACATTTGTGACCACCCCCTAGCATGTTGCTCAGCCTCTCAGTGCCTGAATTTATGTGTCTGTAACTAAAATTGGAAGTTGAATATGTACCCCACGGAGTGCTGTGAACATAAAATAAGGTGATGCACATAAATCTTGGCATGGTGCCCAATTCATTAAACAAACGCTGTAACTAATAGCCTTTTAACCTATTTTAATAACGGCATTTAATTAACTGTTCTCCCCATTCAGAAAATACAGCTCTGATTCTTTAAAATTTATTTTTCTTAGCAAAGTTCTCTCTAAAAGTTTGTATTCATGTTATCACACTATCAAAAATCCTAGTTAAAAAGCAACCTAATTAGCTTACAAAGAAATCACCACATTGACAGAGCGATACAGTGTGTGGAGTAATTCTGGTGCCATAAGTACTGAGATTACAGCCCTGGGAGCCAGAAGTCTGAGTTCTGGCCTCACCTCTGCCCATAACTCACTGGGTGACTTTAGGGAAAACTTTTACATCTCTGGGCCTCATGGGTAATAAGCATCTACAAGGGACTTTCTAGTCCTGTGCCTTTTAAGAGACTCAAGGAGCAAACTTGCTTCAAAAAAACAAAAACAAACAAAAAAACAAAGAGAAGCGTTGTTGCAAGATAAACAATAGAGTCATCTCTTGATTATTGGAGCTATGCATAAGATACAAGTGTTGGCAAATTTAACATAAACCCAGCTCTCAAGCAGTTAGTTGGGTTATGATACAAATTCCAGAGTAAGAGGCCATGAGCAGTTTCACACGTGAGTGACTGTAAGTCAGTTTGGAGAACTGTCACAAAAGAAATGCAAACTAGAACTTGGGAGTAGAAGCAATCGTTGTCGACAGACTGGAGCCAAGTGGGAAGGGAAAAGCCACCAAGAGTACAGGCCCAAAGAGTTCAGGACTAACATCCATTCCAGAGAGCCATACGATACCACCCATTGTTCTGACTGGCCTTGTCCACTCGTTCTTTGCTGATGCGGGCTGGTTCTTTTCAGCTGCCATGTGAAGACCAGATCATCCTCCTCAAAGGCTGCTGCATGGAGATCATGTCCCTTCGCGCTGCTGTGCGCTATGACCCAGAAAGTGAGACTTTAACCCTGAATGGGGAGATGGCAGTGACGCGGGGCCAGCTGAAAAATGGGGGTCTCGGGGTAGTGTCGGATGCCATCTTTGACCTGGGCATGTCGCTGTCTTCTTTCAACCTGGATGACACTGAAGTAGCTCTTCTTCAGGCTGTCCTGCTGATGTCTTCAGGTGAGTGTTCCCAGGCTCCTTACTGGGTATCAAAGGAGGTTTTGCGTGTCTGGTGCTAAGTCCAATAACCTGATAAGTTTTTAATCCTTCTTTAGCTTCAGAATCATAGCTCCCTCTCCAGGGAGCAACCGGGAGTTTGCCCACAGACTGGGAACTGAAGAAGGGTGTCAGATGGCTGCTTTTTCCAGCCACCCAGTGTAGTGGGAGAGAGCCAAAGGAGCCATGTACAAGACTATGGAATGGCCCACCTTCAGCACACACCACCCTGCCTGCCTCATGGTAGCTGCTCCATTCTGGTTTTCTGACACAGAATAGGAATGAGTGACCACACCATTCCACATCAAGTTCCAGATGAGGAAACTATGAGTGAAAGCTAGAATTTGTCCATGGCTTAGCTACAACCTAAGTTTCAGTTATTTATTGCTATATAGGGTTCCATCCCAAAACTGAGTGGCTTAAAACATCCCAGATGGTTGGGGTCAGGGCCAAAACATCAAACACAGCTTCAGGCCACTCTCTTGATGCAGCTTCTCCCACAGCAGGGATTGGACTTCTTACGTTGCTGGTGGACTTCAAGAAGGAGAGTTCCCAAAACACAAAAGCAGAATGTGCAGATGTCTTAAGGCCGGGTCTTAAGTCATAGAGCATCACTTCTGCTTCATTCTACAATATTTGTCCAAATTAGTCTCAGCACCAGCCCAGATTCAAGAGTCCACCTGGGAGCAATGGCAAAGCCATCTTTAAGCTGTCGTCACTCATTATCAAGACCTCTAACTCCCATGGGTGAAGAGGGAACAATAATGCTGACACCTTTTTCTTCAGGGATGATGTCCTAATAAATAAGAAATGCAAAATATATCAGACTCTTCGAGAATAGCTAGTCTTTAAATAGGAGGTGGTTTCCAAGTCATCATCTGCATTTTGAGAGTACCCTAAGTTTAGCTATGTCTCAGCAATTGTCATTCCACACTGTAGCTGTCTGCTTGACTTGTCCATCTCTCCTTCTGAACTGTTTTTTGATGACAGAGATGTGTCTAGTTGTGCACCTAGCACCTCAACCAGTGTTAGTGGGATTCAAGAAATGCTTATTGGGTAAATGGCTGAGTAGGTGGGTAAAATATCAGTCACAAGCACAATGAAAATCCTTTATAGAGTTGATGCTCCCTGGTTAACTCAGTAGAATTCCTTTCGTTTAAGCTGATCTGGAAACTTATTTGCTACAGAAAATTTACGTATGGAAGGCTTTTTTAAAAAAGAAATAATAGTTTTTATCATGGAAAATTTTAAAAATAAACATAAGTAACTAGAATAGCATAATCAGGCCTCTTGTACACTGTGGTGGGCAAGCTCTGGGTCAACCCTCCATGTTCTCCATCCTCTGATGTTCGCACCCTCATACGATCCCCTCCTATTGAGTGTGTGCAGAACCAAAGACTTGCTTCTAAACAATAGAATATGGCAAATTGGGTGCCATTCCTGAGTGGTCACATTACATTAGGTTATGTAAGATTCCCCCTTGCCAGCAGACTTGCTCTAAGGACTATCTTTGCGGCTTGATGAAGTCCTTGGCCATGTTGGGAAAGTGCACATGACAGGGAACTGCAGGTGGCCTCTCAGAGTGGAGGGCGGTCTCCAGCCACCAGCCAGCATGAAACTGGGGCCCTGAGTCCTTCAGTAGAAATAAAACTCACAGCTTTTCCAACGCCTCCCTATGTGACCTTGAGTGAACCCCCAGCTTCTCTGGGCTTCAGTGTCCTTTAAAATAAAGAAATTGAACTATGTAAGTGGAATTCTATTCCTGGAGGGGAGATTCAAGGCAATTTTTTAGCTGAGATTTTAGCGGTTCAAAACCCGTTTTAAATAATGCAGAATCATAGTAAGAAAGCTATTTCTTTTATAAATTTTTTTCTGGTTATATCTCCTAAATAAGGCACAAAGAGATACAGTTTGATGCTAGTCAGTCCTGAACACCTAACACTTGCTAACCTCCCTTTTTGAGAAAGAGAGAGCAGATCTCAGGGGCAGTTTCCACAGGAACTTTGAGCTAAAATGTAATAAAAGTTTGTGCCATGCATCCATTTTTGTGGTTATCTTCTCTTTATGGCAAATGCATTTTTATTTACTGAATAGTATGAAGTTTCCTCTGTAGTGAGTCAGTTTAACAGCTTAAGTAAATAATCTAAGCGAGGTAGACAAGGGGAGGGTGTGGAAAAGGCAGAAACTGCGAACGTAGCTCCCACCTCTGTCAAGCACCTACCGGAGTATCCTTCCCAATTCTGCCTGCCAGACAGCCATGTGTCCCACGTAGTAACTGTAAAACCATCCCCCTGAAATGACCTGGGCACTTCTTTTCATTAATGCTTCCAGGATCACAAGAATATTACAAAACACTTTACATTTGGCAAATGACAGCTACGTATCAGAGCTCTGACACTCCAGTTCCTCCTCTGAATTGTCCTCTAAGCCCCATTGCTTGTTTGGCATTTTGTTTTGGTTGGCATTTTTGTTACACGAAATCATAAACCTTTTCTTCAAAGCCTTTTCTAAGAGCTATTACTGCTAGGTTCCTTGCTCCTACAGTGATAAGCAGAGAGCTAAAATGGAAATGATCTGGAAGACATATCTTTGAGAAATTTTTGCTTTAGATTGTTAAAAAGTCTTTGACCTTTAAAAATGTTTCTCTTTTCATAAACATTTTCAGTACAACTTGAGCATGATAAAATGTCCTTTTACTTTCTCTGCGTCATTTATATGACTTTCTTATCTTTACCACTCATCAGGGGACAGAGCCTGATATCACAAAACCCAGGGTCTTGTTTCCCTTTAAAGGAATACATCACAACAATATTGTGTTGATTTTGATTTTCTATTTGAATCAAAAACTAAAGGATCCTGTGGGAAATTCTTCTGGCACATTCAAAGGAAGAGAGAAGACAAGAGAGTAGGAGAGAAAGGGAATGAGTAAATCCACAGAGCAGCAATATCAAATATGAAGGGAAGATAGATGATAGATAGAGAGAGAGAGATAAAAATGCACAATTTGCAATTTGATCTGAATAGGGGATTCCAAAAGCCCATATGTGAGTATTTTAGACTCAGAAGGGTGGATTGAGCCATTAGCCCTGATCTTTCCTTTCAGATTAAGCAGAACCTTATATAGATTTTTACTACACATATTATTCAATCACTGGACACTTGGAATGTGAATTTTTATGATCAGAGCGGCAAAGAGCAAACTGAGGGGACCTGGGCAAGGAGTGGTAGGCTTCCTGGAGCTCTATGAGGAATTCATCTTATAAATTACTTTTATAACTCAAGTGCTTGCAGCCTGGATATTCCACAGTCATCCAGCCCTCTTGTGACATCTCTTTATCATTTTCTGCAAACTGCTTTGAGCCCCTGTCACAGCAGGGGGAAGACCAGTGGTCCCCCCAAGAGTTGGGACAATTTCCCGGTTCCTCAAATGGTCATGGTCTCCTCTCACTCCATCTTCCCTCTGTGACTCTTCTCTGCATGGGGCAACTCTAGCAGAGTTCACACCTCACCCCTTTTTCTCCACTTTAGCTCCCCAAAGCGCCACCAACACATGCTGCTACAGGTAAATATTTTCCTAAGTTTAAGAGAAGGAAAGGAGTGGTTCATTACAGGCCTGGAAAACTACTGAAATTGCACATTGTGCTTTTTTTTCTTCACGGGATATTCTTATTGTCCAACATGTCTCCTTGGGCATCAGGGCCTCCTGCAATGATGACCCTAATGTCTTTTCACGTGTCCCCTGTCTGTGCATATCCACACTGGTCCTCCTCTTTCAGCGGGGGAGCTGGTGCAAACTCAAAATCGTTCCCTCTTTATGCTCAGTATATCAGCTCTCTGGGTGAGACTTCTCCTTCCGGACCCTACAAGGAAGCTACTGCCATTCACACCCATGGAGGTGACTGTCTTAGCCAGAGATACTATTCCAAACAAAGCACTGGGCCCCTTCATGTAAATGATGCCGCACCCTGGTATCTTGGTGTCCCGTGCCCCAGAGTTCATGTGGCTCCTGTGCTCACTCCTAGGAGTTGGAAAGTCCCCAGATCTGCCCACTTTCACGTCAAAGGGCTTGAACCACAAGGCAGGCCCGCTCCTTCCCACCCTCTGAAGTAACATCCATCTTCTTTGGTCCCCTCAGATCGCCCAGGGCTTGCCTGCGTTGAGAGAATAGAAAAATACCAAGATAGTTTCCTGCTGGCCTTTGAACACTATATCAATTACCGAAAACACCACGTGACACACTTTTGGCCAAAACTCCTGATGAAAGTGACAGACCTGCGGATGATCGGAGCCTGCCATGCCAGCCGCTTCCTGCACATGAAGGTGGAATGCCCCACGGAACTCTTCCCACCGTTGTTCCTGGAAGTGTTTGAGGATTAGACTGGCTGACTTCGTTCTCATAATTCCTACAGCACTACTGGG
The DNA here is from genome assembly GCF_021234165.1 of Pteronotus mesoamericanus. Lineage (NCBI taxonomy): Eukaryota > Metazoa > Chordata > Mammalia > Chiroptera > Mormoopidae > Pteronotus > Pteronotus mesoamericanus. Next base: position 12,106,291 of record NW_026555321.1, read on the forward strand.
TGTCATTTCATTCCATTGCCTAGATCTTTTTTGTTTGTTCCTTTGTTTCTTTGTGTTGGGAGGGATCGCTTAGGGGAAAAGGGAGATAGACATGTTGGCATAGACATGGATGAAATTGCCCCTTGAATGCGGGTACTTTTAACTATTGCATTTTGTTCTCCAGTCCTTTGATGTGAATGCTTTGAAGGTTTTACAGCTATGGAGGTGGGGTGAGGACCATCATTCATTCACCAGCACCAAGCCGTCACCAGCTCCCATCTGTCCCTGGTCAGAGACTCAAGCAAGCAAAATGGCACAGCAGAAGAAGGCTAAAGAAGCCTTAAAACCAAGATAATGTGGTCGTCTCGACTCAATTCTGATTTTTGCAGCACTCAAATTAGCAAGACACAGACCACCTTTGGTTAGATGTGGCTTTCAGCTTTCCAAGGAAAGTCTGAACAAATTTCTGTTTATCCTAGAGCATGCTGTCTTCAGCACTCTTCCTTCTCTCCTAGCAGCATTCCTTGGAATGTACAGAAATATTTGTTCCCCAACATCAGTTGTTCTTTCACTGGAAATCTTAAAATCCTATGATTTAATTCAAGTTATACAAGTCGTGACTCGAAGATATACAGGTACTTGACTGAATGAGACCAACAAGGAAAACCGTTTTCTTCTGTGAGTCCAAAGAATTTAGAAATCTTTATCAATGTCAGTGATTCAACAATTTCCAAAAATTCACATAGCATTACCTCATAGGAGAAAGGCTTCTTTACAGTTATGGCTCAGAGAAAATTTCCATAAAAATTAAGCCTATTTACAGAGTGTTGTCAGTTTTCAATGACATCTGATCCATCATCTCCCAAACTCCTGAAGGTATTTATCCTGATTGCATTTTTGCTGAGCTGACAACAGATTTCCCTATGGATTAAATCTTCTAATCAAGGAGAGATAATGAGCTGAAATTTGAGTCTTGTGGAGGAATTCTGAGGAGAGATTAGTGCGGTTACATTCTAAGTGGAAGGAAATGCAGTGATCTGAGAGCCCCCTTCATGTACTGATGGTTGGAGGAGGCTTTCTTCTGCTCTTGGATCCTCAAGCTCTTTTCTCTACTCACAGATGTTTCCTAGTCTCCTTTTCCCTCTGACTCTGTGGCTTGACTGTTGCTAAACAAAGGCCGGTCCAGCCACGGACCCACTCTGTCCCTGTTGTAGCATTGCCCTGAGATATTCAACAGAAAACGCCCACAGACCATGACCATGACCCCTCACTCATCTTCCCTACCCAGCCCACCTCCTTGATGACAAACGTTGGAACAGCTTGTACCCAGAAAACAAATGGTGATGCCTCATCACTTCAGCTTCAGAAAATGGGCAAAGAATGTACCCACGCAATTGAATGTATCTCATTCTTCTTCACTGGCATAGTAGATATACACAATTCCTTAGCCTGCCTTGTACTGCCTTATCCTGGAAATACTGGGGAAAACAAGCCATATCAGCAAGATTTACCTAAAAATGAAGGAATGAAAGTCACTGTGAAAACCAAGTAGGCTAATTTTTTTTTAAGGTGGTCCAGAAGTCTGTGTGCCAGAGTTCTAGTTTGTGCTCTGTCAACTGGTAGATTTGTGACCTTGGTAGATTTGGTCTTGGTTTTCTCACCTTGGGTCTTGGTGGATAAATCATACACTCTAAACTCCTTCTTGTCCTTAATACTCTACTAATTTCGGCGGGGGGGGGGAGGGGTGCCACGGGATCTGGCTCTTTTGATGGTTTCTTTCATATTCAAATTTCTACCTTTATTAGACAAAAACTATGGCCCTTTTAATAGATATGGAAATTGTATTTGGTATTGATTCAAAATAAGAATTTGACACACTACTCATCAGCTATGTAGGGAAAGGCAGAACAGCCTTGGAAACGGAAGAGGAACAGCATCAAAAATCCCAAGTGTGACTGGAAATAATCTGAGAGGAAAATTATACATTTAACGCACTAAAGCAATTATATCGGCTTCTGGGGAAAGGAAACAAGAACACCGCTATGGAACTTGCTAACCACAGAAAAAAAGTAGACGAAGAGATTAAAAGTATAAACATGCAGTTCTTGGGCAGACACCTGCTTTGACTTATCTACAGAGAGTTTTTGATTTTGTTCTCTCTAGGCAGCCTCTAGCTTAAGCCTTTGCTTTGTTAACATCTCAGCTCCCTCTGTTGACTCCCTTTGAAACACAACCCCTCAGTCACCTTCTGGCTCCTGGGTAACTCTGAGAAGCTTTGTGGTGTGGGGCAAGTTTTCCCTCAGAAGGGAATGAGCAGAGGCAAGCAGGCAGGGTATGGGAGGTTCACAGACTCCTTGGGCATCAAGCCTTCCCGAGAAAGCCTCCTTGATTTGTTTGACAGAGATTCCCTCATACTTTAGCCACACTCAGATTCAAATATAAGTATGAAGCCTGATCTAAAGCAAAATCGGAATGTTTTGTGGACTAACCATGACCAAGCATTGGCCAAAAGGGAATCCAGCCAGCCCCAAGTAAATGTATGTTTGATCCTCAGCTTCTTAAATGATTGCCCTAAAGAGACAAACGACTGATCTCAAGATCTTGTTGATGCTGAGGAGGACAAGCCTTAAAGTACTTCAAGTTGAAAGGAAAGGTTAGAAGAACTCAAAGGATTATGATGCCAGTGGTCAAAGTGACTCATTTCTTCTGTAACTGATTGAGGAACCTAGTACATCTCAAGACTCCATCTCATAAAACCCAATTAGGAGGGATTTGCTCTGGATTTTTTTTTTTTTTAACATTTTTTAAAAATATTGTCCGGACTGTCAGATCAAGTGTGGACTTGACTGAAACCCCTCACAGTGGGGAGACATCCCAGTAGAGGAGAACACACCTGTACAACTGGGATTCTTATTTATAAATCACTTAACTTTTGGGGATGAGTGGTAGGGGTGTGTGTGTGTGTGTGTGTGTGTGTGTGTGTGTGTTACCCTCAAGTGTACTTTGCTCTTCGATTTAGACATGCAGTATTTTCAGAAATAGTGAGAAAAGTGAGATCTTTTCTTCTTTATGATCTGCTCAATACACCATGTGCCACCTTAGAGCTTTTCCTAGTCAAGCGAGCCTCTGTCGTCAATGACGCACTTTGCCGCATTGATGCCTCAGCCCAATGATGTCTCCCTCACCTGTGCCCAAGTGACACCTCTTTGGTTTCCAGCGCTATCATCTTCATCGAGGTGGACCACCAGGCTTGGCTGGGCTCCAGGAACACCATTCTCGTGGCTCTTCCATGAACAGGTGTGCAAGCCTTGGCCCCTCCTCAACACTAAACCCCCCCAAAACTCAGCCTCCATGGAACTGCTGAGTGCCCTCAAGGCATGTCATTGTCAGTGATACATTTTTATTCTGTGAAACTCTAACCTATTCGTGTCATATTGACCTTTTGCTGCATGAGTCATAAATTATGAAATCAGTCTTATGGTTTTTGAAATGTAGCCAGCATTTGTAAGGCTAAACCTTTTTCATGAACTGAATTTAAGTGAGTAACCAAGCCACAGTTCCTCTTCAAAAGGAGAGTGCTTACAGACATTTGAATCTCTTTGCCCTTTCCAAAGGCTATGGCATCAGGTTCTAAAATAAGCTCGTAATTTTTCCTGTTATTTTAATAATATGGAAATAGTAGCATAGTGTTTCTTTTCATAGTGATAGACTATAATCCATATTTAAATTTTATAGAGAAGAAATTTTATTGTACTGTGATGTAGATATTTATTATCCAGGTAAGGATTTGCCCGGTGTGTATTTTTTACAATTGAAATGTTTTACTTTAATCTTTAAAAAAAAAATACATGAAAAACACATGCAAAAAAAAAAAAACAGACTAGCGGGGAAAAAAGGTTTGGCCTTATCACAGAATTTTTACTGTGCTGTATAAATGTTTGCAAATGCAAAAAGAGTGCATTTCTAGTGTGTCTCCACATTAATTAATTAATGCCGCCTTCAAGAGCAATATCGTGCAGGTAAAACACTGTTTGTGGCTTTCTGTTGCACAGTTAAAGCTGACCCACCTTATGCATAAGACAATCAAATATAAATTTGTCCTCCTCAGGATTCAGATAATACTCAAGTAAATTATGGAGCACAATGTAAGACAATAGAAGACACTTTACTTAATTACGCATGTACTGTTGATACAGAAGATACCAGGGCATGAATGAGCGGACATTACCCCACTTTTCTTTTGGTTTCCCTAATTAACTTCACACTCTCATTCAATTATAGAGCCAAATTAGAAATCTATGCTTTCTTCAGAGAAAACGCATTTCCCCCCTAATGTTTTCATGCCCTAAGAATTATAAAAATACTACAGAATAGGAGATTTACAGTCATCAGAAGGTCTGTGTTTTGCAAACAGTGTTAAGTGATATTGCTAGATAAGTAATATTTTTTTCAGCCTAAAACTGTTGAAATCTGTGATCAAAATGTTTTAAACTGTCCAAAAAGAAAATTTGTATATTTGGGAAAAATGGATTTTTACATAGCTTTTGTATGCAGACATTAAATTGTAATTATGAATATAGTGGGCGTAGATAAAGTCATAAGCTTCAATTCTAAAAAAGAAAAAAGAAAATGCTTATAACGGATATACTTTCCTGTCTCTTTCTTTAACTATTATTCTCTAAATAGGCACAGTATTGCCTGCTCTTCACATCTCAGCAGCTGCCATAGGAAGGGAAACAGGGAAGTAAGGACATTTGTTTCATAAACATCTACTTGGGATGAGGTATGAAGGGAGAGGAAAGAGAGAAATAAAAGTCTCATGGGGAAGGGCCACAGAGATGGAATGAGGAGGGAAGACTTAAATTTTTGCAGCTCAAAGAATATATTCATCATCTTATCCCAAAATGTTTCAAAATATTATTAATAGAATTATATAATATCAGCTATCAACATATATCTTAATCCCCATTGCCTTGAACACATATTAGGATTCTTTCTGTAATGACTGGCAAAGAGGTAAGTCAAACTAGCTTAAGACTGAAGGGAATTTATTGACTGTAATATCTGGCATGTCCAGGGATACGCAGCTTCAGGCATGGTTGGATAGGGGTGTTCACTCAGTTTTGTTAGGAGGTACCTCTTTTCCTCTGCAGGGATATTCCTCATGTGGACTTCATATTCACATAGCCTTTTACCTCATGGGTGGCCCCCAGGAGCACTAAGATTAGCCTTACAGTTTCAAACAAGTGGAGAGTTTCTTTGCCCCATTCCAGTAAAAATTGTGCCTACTCCTCATTGGCCCAAATTGAGTCATATGCCCGTTCCCAAGCCAATCACCATGCTAAGGAGGGCAGATTTGCTAATTAGCTCTGAAGTCAGTCCTCTGAAATCCTGGAACAGAGCCCGGGGGGGGGGGGGACTGGGGGGAGGATAATCAGCCCCGCCCCCTGCCCCAATCTGAGTTGGGACAGGTATAATTCCTCAAAGAAAATTCTAAGTTTTGCTACTGTAAGAAGTGGGGAGGAACAGCAAGCAAACAAAAGCTGCCAATGTCCACACCAAAAGTTAAGTCTGAAAGTACATCCATTTTCAGTATAGTAATGGAGTCTCCTTTACACAGAGGACACTCAGCATGATTTGCCAGGACATGAACCAAATAAATACTTTCCAAAGAAAGTATCTGATTACATCCTGCCTGGCTCATGAAAGAGGTAAGTCCAGGTAAGATGGAGCAAGCATTTATTATTTCCTTGGGCTAAATCAGTTCCAAGTACTATTTTTCTGAGTCCTCCAATTCCCTATTCAAAAGGCTGTATAACTTTTATATTTATCTCTTATATGTTAGGTACTTCTCAACTCCAACCTAATGAACTCATTTCCCTTCCTAAATAAATTATTTTATTCATTTTCTATTAGAGAGTTTTCAACACATAGATTCCAGCTAGTTATAGTTCTTAACCCCTTTCCACAATAAAGCCAACCCAAAACTACAGTGATATTTAATGGCTTGATTTAGGTTATGGAGCTAGAATTTTGCAGACCTGGACAATTCTAATAATCTAGAATGAAGAGAAATGAGAGGACAAATTTAGTTGGCATCCCACCTCGAGATGACAGCTCATCTTGGTTTCATATTTAGCTACTCAGGGAACTTGTGTACATTAGGTTCATGTACACAAGTTCTGACATTGACTATTGTTCAAACAAAAAAATAAAACTAGAGCTACTGAAATGCAGAATGTTACGGATACCCTTCAAGTTATATCTCTAGGAATCATGGGCTACCTGAAAAAAAAAATGTTCCATGTTATGCTCTGAAAGATAGAATGCATTTATACCATATACTGATGAAATCATAAATGAAGTCTTTGTCAGTAAAATGCTATTGCCTGCATGTTATACTAAAAGAAGGAAGAGAGCTATCTTAGCCAGAGTTTCCCCAAAAAGCAGAGCTTATGTGCTATGGTTTTGATACGGACAATAGCCCCCAAGGAAACCAAAGTGGAGAAGAAAGAGAATGAGTCAGAGGAGGAAAGAGAGTAAACACAAGGGTGCATTGCTGAGCTGGTCACACCAAGCACAGCTGAGAACTCAATCGTGCAAGATCATCTTCTCAGGGTCCAGAAGAATACTGCATCCCAGGATCATTCATCAGACTTCATCTATTGACACTCACTTCCCATGATCAAAATGGAGGTGGACTCCCCTCTACCTCTAAGTTGTGCGTGCCTGGCCTCAGAGAAGGTCCTGTGGTGTCTCATGCTTGAGCCCTTCAAGGTGGGAAAGTCAGACTCCAATCCCATAGCTGGACAGAGTCCATCTAGACTAGATACAGATCAAGTGGTAAATGCGGTGAGACAAGTGACCCTGTGTCCTAGGGAAATAAATGGATTTTAGAGGATCTGCCATGATTTGATACAGTAGTTCCTCCAGCCAACAAGTCCTTCCGATTACATGGAGAGAGGTCGCAGGTGCAAAAATAACAAAGAGAATCACAAGTTCAACAAAAATACAAACCTATATTTCCCTGTATCATGAGTTTGCATATTATAGGGGCTTTTAACTGCACACAAACTGGTCATGTAAATTGATTGTCCACTTAACTACATCATCATGCAGTAGCTGAAAAAACTAAATAGACTAGTCATCTTATGACACTGGATTTGATTTTCTTTACAGGTGGCTCATTTCAAGGTCAAAATTCTTCTTAAAATAATTTTATATTTATTTTTACAGAGAGGGGGAGGGAGGGACAAAGAGGGAGAGGAACATCGCTGTGTGAGAGAAACATCAATTGGTTGCCCTCACGCACCCCCCACTGGGGACCTGGCCCACAACCCAGACATGTGCCCTGACTAGGAATAGAACCAGCTATCTTTTGGTTTGTGGAACCATGCCCAACCCACTGAGCCACACCAGTCGGGGGAAGGGCAAATTTTTTGCTATACAAATATCTAGTTGAAAATTTTGTAGAAGCCAATGGAAATTTGTTTTTCCATACAAAACTTCACTTTGGTGCAAACATTTTTAGAAACAATGCATATGAAAATTGAAATCAGATGATTTCTGCAGCCTTATTCATCATAGATATTCTGGTGTATCTGAAGTCTAATGATTTTATGATTTTCCCTATGTGTACTAGTAGTCTTAAAGAGAGAACTTAGGATTTCTTTACACTACCTAAAGTCAAAGCCACATAGTCTTTCTGACAATAAATTATGTCAAAGGATGAAGAACCCAAGACCATCAAAGACCATCAATTGCTAAGTAAGCTTCTTTGTGAGAAACCAATTGAAAATTTCAGAAAACTCATTTGTGTTTTCTCCAACATTTTGACAAAAATACCACTCATCAGTTACTTGTCACTCAAAAGGCTCAGCAACCATGCCAAAGGACGTGCCAGGTGTTGATGATGCCTTCCAGAGTTCTTCGCTGTCACACTGAACTATATAATGTCCCAGCATATAAGGAACAAGTGCTCTATGGCAGGACTCATACTAGGCCCTCAATGTTACCTCTAACCCTCCAAACAAACCTATAAAGTAGATGTTAACATCCTCATTGGTCAATGGACAGGACAAGTGCACATAAGCAACCTATCCAACATCATGCAGATGATAAGCATCAGAGCACATTTGGTTTCCAAGATCTGTGTTCTTTTTATAACCTGTACTAATAAAACCAGCATAAAGCCTTAGTCCCTGTAGGAAAAGGCAACTGTGCTCTGGAAATGTTTGCCGTTTCCCCTTCCAAAAAGGCTCACCTACCCTAATGCAAAAAAAAAAAAAAAAAAAAAATGCATTCTGAAAAATAGGCCACCTCACCTCTCATTAGGTTGTTTCTATTGTAAAACCATTTACTAGTTTTGCAATAGTAGAGAGCAATTTCTCTTTGCAGGACCCTATTTCTAACCCAGCTGGCTTCTAGCGGTGTCAGTCTATAAGAGAACATTTTGTTTTACTAAGCATTTGGGGGTCTGAATAGTTAAATTTGGGGAGAGCCAAATTGCTCAGCATAATGGAGCAAAGAACTCACAGCAGTGAAGTTGGGGAAGTGAGAAGAGGACAAGAAAACAAGGTGACAGAAGCTAAGTTTCAAGGTGCAACACCATGCTACAACCCCCTCAACTTTAGATACCAACTTAAAATTAGCCAATGTATGGTGCAGGTTAATTTCTTATTGAGACACAAGGAAAGGGGACATTGAGCTATCATGTGGGTACAGAACAGAAGAGACCCAAAGCCAAGGGGATCTTGATAATATAAGTATCCAAGAATTTATAGAATTCTAGGGGTTACTTTATTTGGTAACAACAAATTGAGAGACGAGTTTTTCAAAGCAATTTCACCCAGCTCTGAAGAGAGGTCTCAAGCTGACATCTGGTAGATACATTTACATAAGACTGCACATAAATTAGTAAATTGAAGGTCCTTGTGGAATTTTCCACAGGAAAGCAATAAAAGCCTCCCTTCCCCAACTTTTACTCCTACCCACAATTAAAAGAAGACAGCAAAGTCTGAAACCAAATATTAGCAACCAAACCCAGATATATTAGAGGAAAAATTCTTACAATAATTGCAATGTCTGAAATGCCACAGATTAATAAGTATATTATAAGGAATATATAAGTAGCTTTTCCAAATCAATAAGAAAAAGATATAAAATACAACAGAAAAACAGAATATTCCCAAAGGAGAAGCCCAAATGGCGAACAAGTATGTAAAGAGATTCCCTCACTTCACTAGCAATCAGAAATAGGAAAATTGACACCATTTTACATTCTCCAATTAGACAGACAGGAAGTGCCTAGTGTTAACAAGATTGTTAGAAGACGAGGACTTCATATCCTGCTAATGACAGTGTAAGCTGGTTCCATCCATCCTACCTATAGCCAGTGACTACATATAACCAGGGTTCCATTCTTGGGAACACTCCCAAACTCACACAGATCCATAGGCAAGCTCAGCCTAGCTCCACAGACTCTGCAGCACCAGGGAGTTTAGTGGAGACGAGGGAAAAAGAGAACATTAGGGTGGGTTAATACCTACCACAGATATCACTGCAGCATCAGAAACATTGAACTAGACCTGCATACTGAAACATGTAAGAAACAAACCAAGGCCATATCTATGAACTATAAACACATACAAAGGAATGCCATATATTTTACATGGAATCATACATAACCAAGGACATCAGACTGACCGCCTATGTGAAAGAGATGAGGAGAAAAAATAAAATAAAGCCGGAGAACCATTGCAGGCTGATGATTTAAACTGTCATGAAGTGAAGAGTATGATTATCTGAAATCCCTGCACCTGAGATCCCCCCCAAAAGAACTGCCAGCTTTTCATCTCTTTACTATCTCTTCCCTGAGTACAGTATTTCCTATGTAATAATGGGCAGTAAATGATTGGATAACAAAACCCTGATGAGACATACAACCTATGGCCTCAGAACCAGGTCGATAAAATCAAAGGCAGCCTGGAGAGGACTAGGGGGAAATACAAAGAGAAGGGGGAAGTAGTCCTGGCTGACAAATGGTCTTGTAGCTGACGAACCTATTTTTCCAATCCACAACATCTCTATGTAACTCCAACATGTAAGAAAGGAGAGTAAAGGCTGTGGGTGAATAGGTTTGCCCATTCAGCCACACGCCACAGTCTCCAGAGCAAATCCTGAGATTGCTATCAGAGTTCTCAAAACCTCTGATCTAGAAATCCTTGCATTTATAATGATAGGTCAACTTTATTTAAAAGGCTAGGGTGGAAGCACTAAGTTCCTGATGTTTGTCAACTCTCTACAGACAGACAGGGCCTGGGCCTAAGGCCAGGCTGCCTGAGACAAGACTGGGAAACCTGAGAGATGGCCTTTTGTGGCCGGCACTCTTGATTTATCCTTTAAAACCAAATTAACAAACCTCTTTTGTTTTCATGGGCCTGTTTGTATTAGATCTGTTTGTGTCATGGAAGTGACTTCAGCAAGTTTAAACCAAAGTTGCTTCTGTCTTTTCTGAGTTCCTCCAGCTAAGAGGGCTGGGGACCAGGACCCAGTCCACTTCACATGGGAATGATTCAAGGAGCTGGGAGCATTTGGCCTGCAGAAGACTTGAGATGGTATTCCAGATTGCATCTCAGCTACCTTCCAGGCTGAGAGCAAATCAATTTGTTCTGTGTTGCTACCAAAGAGCATAACTGGGATTACTAAATGGAAATTAATTAAAGGTCAATATCAGCTCGAAAGAAGGAAGAATTATGTGACAGTTAAACTGTCTAAAGTGGAAACAGAGAGTTTCCCATCACTCAAGGTGTTCAAGAAAAGACTAAACCCTCGTCTGGCAATGAGGTAGTAAGAATAGGCCTAGAAGCATCAAAGCAAATGACCTCGGGGATCTGCTCCAGCCCATGGTCACATCATGGCCATGTCCTCAGGGGCTCACTGCCCACACTTGCTCAGGTTTTAGGCTCTTACTGGTGTTGTATTTTAGGTTCTCCACAAGGAAACACGTGAGATGAACGGGAGTTAAATGCAACTTCTTGTGCCACTTACTTAAGATGTATAATCAGTCTCTGCATAAGCAGATGAGCCAGGAAAATAAAGTCTACCATCTGCCTCTCCATGTTTTCAACACTCATCCTACTAGCTCCTGAGAAAACCTTCTCTGTGCAGCCGTGAATCAGACAGGCTGATTTGAAACCATTACCAGAGAGAAGGATGTGCCAGAATCAAAGAACAACTCTAAAGTGAGAAAAAATACAACAAATGAATCCTAGGATAGTCTGACAAACTGGGAACATTGCATTGCCACCAGTTCCTCAGATTGTGTCGAATACCATGGTCATTGTTAAGAGTGTCCATCCTAACATGAATCTCGATTTAATTCCCTCTGGTTGAGACACAGCACGTTGGTTGTTTGCCCAGACACAAATTTATTTTGACCAAAATTGGTCTTAATCAGCTTGGCTTGAGTAATGATGTAGCCGAAAAACACAGCCAGAAGGCAGTTTAAGAGGATTCTCCAACAATTCATAAATTAGAGAAAAACAGAACTTTAAAAAAAATATATTGTAAAGAATTCATCTCTCTGCTGCATTATTTCGTTTAATCGGTGTTAGCAAAAGCCATGGCTGTCCACTGCAGAAAGGTGTCTGAGGACCGAGAAGCGCACCATGGACAGACCAGGGCCTTACAACAGTCAGGGCAGGGGGTTGTGTTGTGAAGTTCCGCTGTACGCTCGTGGCTCCCTCTGCACGGGCGTCTCATGAGCCTTAAAAACCAAGACGATGGCTTATTTGGAATGTCAATCAAAAGTGGGCACAGTTAGATTCTGACCACTCTAACTGTGAATTACAAACAAGACTGAAAATGTGCTGGCGCAACTTTTTCTTCCAATACAGTGATTGCAAGTCACATACTTACAGGTGTAGGATTGGTGATATCTGGCTTGTCATAAAAAGCATTTCAATTGCAATCAACCTCATCCATAAGAATCCCATAAGAAGGGATCCATAAGAATCCCTTCCTTTCACATCCAAGTGCAGGCTTCATTTTTCCCAGAAATTAGACTAAACTCTCTCCCTGAAAAAAAAAAAAATGCACTCCTGTAGCTCATACTGACAGGAAAACGGGGCGGGAGGGGCTGCAGGCGGCGACACAGTTCTGGACACTACAGCAGCCCTGGCACATAAAAATGAAACTAATGACCCCAGAGTCGCAAAGAAAGTGTATTATTAACTTTATTATAAGGAAAGTATATCCCTTGGGCTCCTGATGACTTATTCTCAGAAGTCAACAAAAATTTTTATTGAAATTTTTTTAATTTTCAGTTTCATTACAAGGGTAATGTTAAAACTCACCATAGAACATATTGAAAAGCATAACCAGAAAGGTCATTAAGTGCTGGAACCCACTGTCTAGCGTAAAGTGCTCTTCCAGAGGTGGCACTGCCCTGCCCGCCATTGTTTTTTGCATGCCCGCCTTCCCCTTCCTCTCTCCCCCAAACCCCCACCCACCAGCACCAAGGAAGACCTACGTATGTGCTGCCTATAAGCACAAAGGAGACAACGACACAAAGGTGAGGCCAAAGAAAAGCCAGGGGCAAAGAGAGAATTCCTTCTCCACTTCAGGTAACACAACTTTAGGTGTGGACACTAAAAATGGCCCGTGACCCCGTGGTCCAGGGGACAACCATGGTTAACATTTGGGTAGATAAACATCCTTCTGGACATTTCTATATGCATAGATACACAAGCATAGTCACCAGTTTTTCAACTTTCTATATAGACTATTCCACACAAAGATCTCTAGGGTTAATACAAAAGGAGTATGAAATCATAAGATGAGACCAATAGGAGAGGCAGGAATGAGGCAGCTGGAAGAGACTTGCTTACACTTAGTATTTTCCCTAGGCTTTCTGGAAGCTGAGAATTCCTCTGCTCCAAGGTCTACAACTGTAATTGTTTCTGATAAGCAATTATTTAGATAAGTGATGTCAAAAGGGTCAATTTTTTTTTTCATTCTCAGCTTTTATTAAACACATGGAAGTGCCACATCTTAATAATCAATTATCACGATCCTCCTTGGAGACCTTTGAGAACTTAATGAGTCTGTCCTTTTGTATGAACAGAGAATTCAAATTGAAGAAATCCTTCCAATGAATCACATTAACATGAATTCCAAGTGTCCTTTAACTTTTGGGCCTTAAAAAAGATATTGAGGGGAGTTTTTTTGGGGGGGTGCTTCTGAATCAAAACATATCTTCTTACTTAACGAGGCAATAACTTTCAACAGAAGCTGCCCCTACTGCACTTTAGTGAAACCAAGGATCCAGAGAGGTCACAAGAAAGTCATTGAAGTGACTTTCAACCTAAAGTGGCTAGGGGTTCAGGTAGAGCAACCTTTCTCGTTATTGAAGTTCTACAGACTCTCAAGTTCTGAGTTTGGAACTTCTTTTTTTACTTTTGTTTTTTTTTTCACTTGCATTTTTTTATTTTGATTTTTTATGTTTCCCATTACCTTTTAGAGCATTGATACCGCACCCCCGCGATCATCACACTGTTGTCCATGCCCGTAAGTCCTCTTTCCTTATGGTTCAATCCCTCCGCCCCCTCACCTCTCCCGCCTTAGCTGTCATCCTGCTCTCTTTCATTTAGCATAATGTTCTCTGCCCCATCCATACTGTCGCAAAGGGTAAAATTTTTTTCTTTTTTACAGCCGAGTAATATTCCTCTGTATAACCGTCCCATAGCTGTTTCATCCACTCATCTACTGACTGATACTTGGGCTGCTCCCATATGTTGGTGATTGTAAATAGCGATGCAGATTGGTGCAGCCACTGTGGAGAGCAGTATAGAGATATCTCAAAAAATTAAAAATGGTTCTGCCTTTTGACCCAGCGATCCCACTTCTAGGAATATATCCAAAGGGACCCAAAACACTAATTCAAAAGAACACAAGCATCCCTATGGACATTGCAGCGTTATGCGTTTGGAAATTTAGAGCACTGCTGTGCTAAGCAGCACTAAGGCTGGCCACTTACCAGCCTATTCTTTTCTCTTAATTTTCTCCTCCCTTCTTTTCATGCTCTCCACCCATTCCTACCACAGGGAGGTATAGTGCTTGCAAAAATGGAAAACTCTTAAAAACCGAAGAAGAGGCAAGTGATGGTTCTCTAACAATGAAATTTTAGACCTGGAGTGGGGGCAGGTATTTTAGGGGAGGGACCCCACCCATACTCTTCAGAGACTAGCACTACTTTCCATATTCGTCACCCCTCCATCCCAACACTGGATCCTCTGAGCTTCACATCAGAGGACGGGAAGGAAGACAATTTTAGAAACAAAGTTTATGGCAAAAGATGGAAGTATTTCCTGATAACTGGGAAGATTCAGATGATGCTAAGGAATGTAACAAACAGACTCTTTATTGGACACGTGACACCGGTCTCTATATCTCAACATACCCAGAAACAAAACAGTGTCTTGCTCTCTGTATTAGTTTCTTATTTCTGCTATAGAAAAATTACCAAATTTAAAGCCTCAAACAATATAAATGCATTACCTTACCATTCTGTAGGTCAAAAGTCCAACACAGATCTCCTCAGGCTAAAATCAAGGTGTCAGCCGGGCTGCATTCTTTTCTGGAGGTTCTAGAACAGAACCTATGTTCTTGTCTTTCTAGCTCCTGGAGACCATCCTTAATTCTTGGCTCATGGCAACTTCTCCTCATTCTTGGCGGGCAAGTTCTCAGTGGTTCTTTGCTTTTTAGCCTCATGGGATCACGATGGATCCACTGGGATAATCTAGGGTCATCCATTGGATTATTGCCCATTTCATCCATTGCCCATTCCAAAATCCCTAATCACAACTGTGAAGACCATGTAAAGTAACATATTCACATGTTTGGAGGAGTGGGAATTGAGACCTGGACTACTTAGGACTTTGCGGGAGGGGCATCACTCTGCCTAACACATTCTACTTTCTAATTCTCCAAGTTGTTCAACTTGGCCATTTCCCAAAAGGGCTAAAATGTGTCCAAAGGTAAAAAATCTCTGCCACAGTAAGAAGAATGAGCAACTCCAAGTGATAGGCCATCTTTACATTTGTTTCA
This sequence comes from Pteronotus mesoamericanus, assembly GCF_021234165.1. NCBI lineage: Eukaryota > Metazoa > Chordata > Mammalia > Chiroptera > Mormoopidae > Pteronotus > Pteronotus mesoamericanus. The sequence continues at coordinate 12,121,378 of NW_026555321.1, forward strand.
ATTTCTACGCACTAAAAGAAAAAAAATGATCAAAGGAATGCCCCTGAGATTCTAAGGAAAACCACTGAGTGCCTGTAACTGTAGTTATGGAAACTCCAGTAAGAACGTTATTTCACTGAGAACAGGTAAAACCAAAGCCTTGGCCCACACAGCGAGCCTCTGGGTAGCAATATGTTCTAGAAGAGTGAAATCTGAAATTGCTTTTTTTTGAAATCAGGAATGCCTGAAATGACTCCTGCTCATGAGATTTTCTTAATGGCGTGAGGTTCGGGGGCAATTAAAGTGAAATGACCATGTAAGGTTCCTTTATCTGAGAGGTAGGGGGAAGCACAGCCAGTAATAGGAAGAAAGGAAATGTGTACGTACCTTGTAAGTAAGGATGAATATCCAATTCACATCTACAGGAGAATTAACTTATTGAAAAATATTTGTTGAGCAGCTCTGTATAAAAAAAATAGAAAAGGAAAGCACTGTGCTAGGTGCTCTGAATTGAGGATGAATTAGTCAAGAAGCAGACCCTTAGGGAATTTGCACTCTAGTATTGAAGATAATAAACATTATTTTCTGAGCACCAGAGACGAATAGTAATTCTCTAGAATGGTGCTTCTCAAACTTTAATGTGCCTACATGTCTCTTTATTAAAGTGTAGATTCAGTAAAATGAAGATTCGGTTGGTCCAGGGTGAGGCCTGAGACTCTGCATTCCTAACAAGTTTCCATGAGATGGTGATGTCACCTTCCAGTGTCAATCTCAGCAAAAATTAAGTTTACCGAGGGATGTAATTCAAGTAGTTACGTTAATTAACAAGTGTTATTAAGGCTGTTACCTCAACACTGTTTATGTTGTCCAGATAATTAAATGAAAACTTGCCTTTCATTCATTCCATTAGCCCTCCTAACTTATGAGGACACTCATGCTAGTCCTTAGATTTTATGGACCTAAGGGACCTCAATTCCATTTTTTATATGTAAAACTTAAACAACTGGGTATTTTAGAAGCAACATAAAAATCAATATCCATCTAACAAGAGTAGCACATAGGAAAAAGATTGAAGTTGAATGAGGAGCAAGTCCAAGAAATAATAGAGTAAGGTTGTCAAGAATATATGATTTTTAAATTGAAAGGGCATGCAAAGTGCCAAGAAGAACACATTTAAAAAAAAAAAAAGACAAAGAATGTTAAGACTAATACCTAGAACATTGTGGTAACCTTTCTGAAAACCAAGGATAAAAAATATTCTAAAATTTCCAACGAAAATAAACAGATAGAGCAGATGGTATTGCATTTCTCATCGTAATACTGCAGCAGAAAGACAATAAAACAGTATCTTGAAATTATTTTCAACTTGTAATTATTACCTAGTCTTTTTAAGAATGAGAGAAACGGCCCTGGCAAGTGTGGCTCAGTTAGTTGTCCTGTGCACCCAGGGGTTACAGGTTTGATTCCCGGTCAGGACACATGTCCGGTTTGTGGGTTCAGTTCCTGGTCGGGTGATGTACTCTCGTAACGTCCATGTTTCTGTCTCTCTCTCTCCCTCCTTTCCCCTCCCTCTAAAATCAATAAGAATGTTCTCAGGTGAGAATTTTTTAAAAAGGAGAGAAAAATTAATATTTTCTAATATTCAAGAACTTAGAAAGTTTACTACCCATGAACTCTCTGAAAAACATGTCTAGATAAAGTATATAGAGGAAAATAAGAACAAGAACAAAAACAAAAAAATATGAGCGAGAATAAGAAAGGAGAGGTGGAAAAGAGGGAATAGCATGCTAACTTTCTTCAATTTTTGAGAAAAGGAAATAGATATTGGAGAAGAAAGATGTAGAATTTAATATGTATACTGATGGTTTTAATGTTATTTTTTAAACAGTGGAAAGAGAGGTATATGTAACATTAGTAATTCTTCTTAAGCAATACACTAATATCAGAGGCTATAAAAAAACAACAAATTTGTCTATATAAAAATTTTAAATTCTTGTGGGCCAAAGACACTGTAAACACTGTTAAAACAACGAGGAACAGACAAGCTTTACCCTAGAAGAAAATATTTTTGTCACATGTCCAACAAAGAACTTAAATCCGGAATATATAAAGAACTCTCAGAAATCAACACTAAGAAACCAAAGAACCTATATTTTTAATGAGCAAATTACTTTACAGACACTTTACCAAAAAGAAAATGAGGAAGGCATACCCAAAGATACTCTACATTATTAGGCATTAGGGAAATCCAAATTAAAATCACAGAAAGATACCATAACATACTTATCAGCGTGAATAAAACAAAAATACAATACCAAATGCTGAGCAGATGCAGAGCAACTGGAACTCTTCATACATTGAAGATGGGAATGCAAATGGTAAAGCCGTTTTGGGAAACAGATCAAAAATACTCTCATATACATATGTCTTGACTACAGTAGGTTGTCACACAATTGTATACATTTATCAAAGCTCATTAAATGCTATGGTTAAAAAGGGGTAAACTCTATTTAATATAAATCATGTCTCCATAAATCAGATTTTTTAAATGCATGCAGAATTTAAAAGCTCCACATCATATAAAAATTTTAAGTGTTTACTGCCTACATCAAACTTCAAAAGTACTGTCATGTTTAATTTTGTAGATAAGAGTATGAGCCCATATGTATTCTTTTAAGAATCATTATCAGTATTTTTAAATGTGTGCATATGATCTATTCCATAGTAACAACAGATTCATATCACATCAGCATGTAAACATTTACGGGAAGTACTTATTCTCATATAGCTGTGCATTGCACATTCTAAACATGTAGAGTGTTCAAATATGAAAGATGATTATGTGATTTGAAAAGTATTTTTACTGTTTAATACAAAATAAAAAATAGGTTTTTTTACCATTAAAAAGATATCTCCTAACAACAGAATATTTTAAAACAACATTTCCATATTGAAATTAATAGAGTGCTCCCAAAATGATGCTTAAAAAGATACTTATATTTCTATATTAATAAGGAAGGAAAAAAAATAAAAGCAAATCCCAATGGACCAAAAAAGGGAGAATTTGCAAATGTATTTAAAATAGTAAAATGTGGGGTGAGGTGATAAAGATATTGGCCATAAACATGAACAACTACTTTAAAGTAGGGATAATATTCTAAACTACATATTAATAATTATCATTATCAATGCTCTGTATGTAGCTGTTGAGGTATGAAATAATAAACTGAACCACTGCAAATTAGAGAATATAAATAGACTAATCACAGAATTAAAAACAGGTATATAAAATGAATTCCCCCCCAAAAAAACAAATGGTACTGACAGAATGACTGAAGCATTTTTATTTGTTTTTTATTTTTACAGTATATTACATTGATTATGCTATTACAGTTGTCCCATTTTTTCTCCCCTTTATCCCCTCTGCCCTGCACCCCCTCCCTCCAGCACACCCCTCCACCTTTGTTCACATCCATGGGTTGTAAGAATCACTAAAGTATTTTCGTAAATTTCCAAACCACAATATACTCCCTTGATGTTACCAAAACTTTTCCAAAATATAGAAAACAGCGCACTCAGTTTGTTTTTATGAGGTGAATGTGGTTTTGATCACAAAACCTAAAGGCACCAAGAATAAAAATTAAATGACAGCTTAATCTTGCTTTTAAACTTAAATACAGAAATCCAAAATAAGATCTAGGGCACATATTCGGATTTAGAGGAGCAACTCTACCACAAGGACTGGCTTCAGTAGGGGCTATGGCACTCCCCAGAGGGCGTCGCGCAGACATGGCAGCAATGACATCACAGGCCTCCCCCGCAGACGCAGACGCAGACACAGAGGACTTGGTTTAAACAGTCAGGGAGATACGGTGCAAGGCTGGGCTTCCCAATCGCATGGAGCTTTCCTTCCGCTGGAGGAGACAGACACTTATTAAGGAAAATTATCCAAATGTTGGAAATAAGGCATAAAGATGACTGCCTGTCTTTTCAAAGTCATATCAAAACTTTACTTAACAGCCCCTACCGCCTCCCCAGGGATTGTTTGGTCCTCTAGCAGAATGTTCCTTTACGTGATTGATTATTTACCACTGATTAAGGCCAAACCTCTGTGAAGTTATTTGTTAACTCGGAAGCTCAGACTTTTGTCTAGTGCAGATGCAAATGATCTAAGCCTTGTGCAAAAGATAACTGCTAAGGTTAGAGTTGCATTGCCCTGCATGGCATTAACCTATTTTGTCTGTAACATAGCAAACTTGCTTCAGCATGCCTTTCCCAACTGACAAATGTTGTGGGAACCCGCCCAGGCATCCTGCTAATTTTCTGAGTTAATAAATCTTCGATACGTACTCCCTATCCATTTGGACTAAAGTCATGTTCTTAACTTTTTAAAAATTATGCTGTTCATACAGTTAACAAATAATGACACAAATAACCCCTTAATTATAATTGTGGAAAGGACTAAGAAGGAAAAGAAAAAGACTATTCTGGCCTGAACGGTCCTGAAAGACATGGTGCTTAAACAAAGGCCTGGAGGCTCGTGCGTACAGCAAACTGGGAGACAGGGTAGGGCCTGACATGCCAGTCCTTCCTCACGTGATTTTCTAGCTACACCCTAGGACTCCCAAAGTCACACAGGAAGGTAACCAAAAACCACTCTTCCAGAGCTGAAGCAGAAGTGGTTTATTTTTCCACACCAAAGCAGTCTTCAAAATAAAAATAATAGAGAGTAACGATAAAAGCTATTATTGACTCAGAGTTTACTTACAGTGTTTCAGGTCTGGTACTAAACACTTAAATGACCTTTAATGCTCATGGCAATCTGACAAGGTAATTAATTATCCGTTACTATCACCGGTTACAATCTGACCATTTCCATCTCCATTTTACAGATGAGAAAACTGAGGCTTGGAGAGGTTATTTGCCCAACGGTACACAATAGGCCTGCCAGATTTCAAGTCTTAACTCCTTTACTATCCTGACTCTTCCAAAGATATTTCTTTTTTTTATATATATATATATATAAAAACATATATATATGTTTTTAAGATTGTATTTACTTTTAGGGAGGGGAAGGGAAAAAGAAAGAGACGGAGCGAAACATCAATGTGTGGTTGCCTCTCACACACTCCCCACTGGGGACCTGACCTGCAACCCAGACCTGTGCCCTAGACTGGGAATTGAACCAGCAACCTTTTGGCTCGCAGGCCAGCACACAGTCCACTGAGCCAAACTAGGTAGGGCCCAAAGATATTTCTTTAAGTTTGTGCTGCTTCATAATGGGGAAGGGGTACATTATTTTCATTTTGTAACGTATGTCTCATAGCCCCATCTGGTGTAGCTCAGTGGGTTGGGCATTGTCCTGCAAACCGAAAGGTCGCCAGTTCTATTCCTGGTCAGGTCACATGCCTGGGTTGCAGGCCAGGTCCTCGGTTGAGGGCATGAGAGAGACAACTGGTCGATGTGTTAACACCTCTATGTTTCTCTTCTTCTCTTTCTCCTTCCTTTCCCACTCTCTTAAAATTAATAAGTAAAATCTTTAAAAAAAAATCTCTTGTAGATTAAGACCTCAGGACAAGGTCCTGGCGGGATAGTTCAGTATGCTGGAGTGTCATCCTGATGCACCAAGGTTGCAGGCTTGATCCCCTGTCAAGGCACATACAAGAAGTAACCAATAAATGCATTAATGGGTGGAAAAACAAATTGATGTTTCTCTCTCTCTCTCCCCCTCCCTTCTTTCCTCTCTCTCTCCCTCTCCTCCCTCTCTCTCTCCAAAATCAATAAATAAAAATTTGAAAGTAAAAAAAAACATCATGGCAAGAAGGGAACAGGAGGCCGATGTATGTGAAGGGTGCTACGGTTCAATGTTTACATTTACTGGCCCTGTTCCTTCCCAGCTTCCTGCCGCAGGGACTTGGAAGTGAAGCAGGATTTGCTCAGAGTGGCTTTTCAACAATAAAGGGTATCCTGTTGAAGAGCTGTTTACTCCATGCTTTTGCTTTTAACTGCTCCCTAGCAAAGGTCCCTCTGTTGCCTTTCTCTCATCTATAAGCCCTGAGCAGTTGTCCAAAAGCTTTTAGCCCCACTAACTGGGCAAAGAGTCTTCTCTACCATTCACCTTGAAACTGGTTCTGAGTTCCTCTCAAGTGTTTGTTTGACTGTTTAGCCAAGGGTTAAGAGTTCATCGTGAGCAGACAATCCACTTGCCTCTATTGTGTGTAAGCTTTCCAGAGTTCACTGATTGGTTTTCTGTTCCTTTTCTTTCTGCACTGGTACTTTCTGCTTTTAAGTTGAGAATTATATAAAAATGTAATTTTCCAGCCACCTTTCTTAATCTTATATTCAAAGAGAATACATATGCCAGAAATATTTTCCAAGTGACACAAAGGGATGTTGAATTCTTTCCTGGGTCCCTGTGGCTTAGAGTCTAATACCAACCCTGACCCCTGGTGACTTTTTTTTTTTAACCTCGAACAACCTAGAACAAAACCACAGAATTCTATACTTCTCAACGAAGGCACCTGAGAGGCCACCTAGTCCAACTTCCACATTTTACACAATGTAAAAGGCAGGCTGGTAAAATCCCAGTGCTAAGACTTCCAGTGACTATATTAATATTGACTTTGTATGATATATTTTACCTTCCTAATTGTACCCTCTTTGTGAACAAAGTCTCTGACTTAAACTTTTTTGTACCTCATTTGCTATTAATACATATATCTCTGTATGTTGTAGATGTTCAGAAGGAATGGGGGAATGGATGTTTTATAGGACCTTCCATTCAAGAACCTTTGCTCTACACTGAATGGGATTAGATCCAACCCATAAGGAATGTACGAAGTTCACAATGAAGCAGTCAGAGACATAGAGAAATCTCATCCCAGCTCAGTGGGTCCCTTGGAGGATGCTTTGGATTTTATTCTGTAGGTTTTTATCATGTATGTTGTAAATACATGTATACGCCATTATAAAAGATTCAGGCAACACATCACCATGCAGAGTAAAAAATGAAGCACCTCCAAATTTCCTTCCCCTTCTTGCTTCCTTCCCGAATGTCAGCACTATGTGTAGGTAGTTGGAAGTGTATTCTTCTAGTCCTTGTCAATGTCTTCCTACACATACGTAGGGTTTGGTTTTTATTTTACATAAGTGAGACCATGCTTTACTCATTGTTCTGAAACTTGCTTTTTAACCTAAAAATGCATTTTAGAGATCTCTCCATAGGAGTATAGATGCACAAGTTACTTAGCCATTCTCTCATGGATGAGCCCTGAAGAGACTGTAACTTTTCCTACGATGAACAATCCTGCCCATAGGGGAGCTTCATTCAGAATAGATCCCTAGAATGACAGTGTTGAATTGATATTTATTTCTTCTGAGTAAACAGATCAAAGGTAGCAAGCATGATCCAAATCAAATATTTTAGAAGATGGCCTTGGACAATTCACTCAAAATTTCTGGGTGCCCCATCTGATTCAGAGAGTGATACAGGTTCAAACGAGATCAAGTTGTGAAAAGCCTCTGGAAAACATGAACTACTATATGAATGAAAGGAACTAATAACCCAAATGTAGCAATATATGCTATGGTGTCAATAGACCACATACACGGCTACCCTGAATGATCTGTAATGGACACCTTAAAGATGTCCAGTTTTTTCTTGTTTGGACAACTGCCCCTTTCTGTTAGGAAGTTGGTCACCTCCCAACTCCAACCTCGTGGTTATGGGGAAAACTGCCATTATAGCACACAGTGACTGATCCAAGGTGGGCACGTGACTTCCACAGGCCAATAGGGCTTTTCCCTGGGATTTTTCGAACTGGGCTAGGGGAAAGAAATGCATCCCTTGTAGTGACATCAGCAAAATAGCTAAATAAGATGTCCGTTGAGCATATCCCCCCACCTGCCAAGAACAATAAGTAGGCATCCATCCACAGATAAAAGTGCCTCCCTGGGTGCGTTGGGGCCCAGGCAGGAAACTATGAAACCCCAGTGCAGCCTAAGACAGAGGAGTGTCATTTTTAGAAAGTAGGCTCTCAAGCAGGCTGCTGACTCACCAGCTCTGCAACTCTGAGGACTTGGCTACAACCCCATTTGGCTCTGGGTCTGTCGCCAGCACCATATGCCAAGGAACCAGGGAGGAATCACGCCCACCCACGTGTGCGGTAATAGACACTCAGACCTCAGCCCTGGCTATGGATCCTGAAGTAGTCCATGCCCTGGCTCTAGCCCCGCTCAGCCCCGCTCCAGGAGCCCCTTGTGATAAACCCACCAAACTTGATCCAAATGTAGATTCCTAATAACGGCTCCAGCCTGTCTCAGCCACAGTCAGCAAACAGTCCTCCTGGCATAGGGACCCGGCAAGAGACACTGGTGTGTCTGAGCACCCAGCTACAGACTCAAAAATAGCTCCGTACCCATGAGGACTCCATTACAGCCACATTTGGCTTGTTCCTCTCACCGGCACCGCCTGCCAAGGCACCCTGCAGGAGTCACGCCCACGCATGTGTCAGGTAGTAGACACACAGGCCTCGGTCTTGACTGTGAACCCAAGTGGCCTGTGAGCCAGCTCCAACCCCCCTCAGCCACAGTCCAAGAGTCCCTGGAGGTAAGCTTGCCAAACATGGTCTGGAAGACCCCAAAAGGGCCCAATCCTGGGCATCAGCGCCCTCCCGGCTGCGATCTATGAGCCGGCCGGCTGGCACAGGGGCCAGGCAGGAGAAACTCCCGTCTGCACCCCCAGATCCTAAAATTTCCTAAAGGTGTCTCCAACTTTCTTACAGCCATGTTCTGCTTGTCTGCCAGAAGTCCTGAGGGGCTGGTATTCCATGGGAGACAGTCCATCTGCAACCTCAGAGGGCCTGAAACGGTCCCATTGCACCCCTTCCAGCCACAGCCACAAGCAGGCCTGCTGGTGTAGGGACCAGGCCGGAGACACTCATGTCTCTGCCCACAGAGGTCCTGAAAGGGTCCTATCCTATGTTCCAGCCCCTCCAGTCATGGTTAGAGACCAGCCTACCATGCCCAGGGACCGGCAGAAAGCATATCATCTGTGCCTCTAGACTGAAGTCTATACCCCTCAAACTCTCAGTTATAAAAAGATTAAGTTCTAGGGATTTAATATACAGCATTGTGACTAGAGTTAACAATACTGTATTGTATACTTAGAAGTTGCTAAGAGAGTAGATCTTGAGTGTTCTCACACCAAAAAGAGAAAAACTAATTATGTGAGGTGATGGATATGTTAACTAACCTTATTGTATAATCATTTCACTATAAACGTGGGTCAGATCATCACATTGTATATCTTAGACTTACACAGTGTTATAATATGCATCTGTCAACTATATCTCAATAAAGCTAGGGGGCAACGCATGCCCTTCTGGAGCTGAAGGTACGGAATGAGGTGCCGTGAAGTGCTGCTGGTGGCCATGCCCAGCTATGTGGAGGAAGTCAACCTAAAAGATACAGAAATGCACAGCTTGGTGGCATGTAAAGGCCCTGGTCTTGGTTTCTGGGCTGTGGCCTCCCTCTGAGCCATCCTCCTCAGGGGATGTGTGCCTTCTACTATGTTCTTCCCTTGCATTTGAGTCAAGTAAAGATAACCGGTAACTCCATTTCTGAAAATTCCTCCCCTTTCTATCCATGGTTCTTCCCCCTGCCTGTTATTCACTCCTCTCCCACCCACCTGCCAAAAAGCAAAAGATTGTTCTCGGTAGAGGAATGATTTTGATTTGCTTTCTTTATCTGAACAAGTGAACAGCCCAAGAACTCCCGTGGAGAGTATTTGAGCAGAGAAAACATGAACCCTCCCTGGCTATAGCAGTCTCTTTCAGAGTTCTGATTATCTTCAAAAACCTGACTCTCAGTCATAAGACTGGAAGGGGCAAATGTGGTGCAGGAACCAGATTTTTATAAAGGATAGTCTTCAGCAACAGTAAGAAAAAGTCATTGATATTTTCCAAACTTCAAAAAGTACCTGCACACTTCAAACTAAACTCTGGTTCTTGCAAAATGAGGGCCATCATGGTATTTTCTAGAAGAGAGCATTTCTTTTTTTAGAGAAGCAGCTCTGGCCCTGAACTTCTCTCTGTCCTTGCCATTAGAGTGTGTTTAAATATAGGCTAAAAAGAATTACCCAGAAAAAGCTTTGTCACCATTCCATCCCTGACCTCTTCTTTTCATCAAATGTTCATGCATAAAAGCTAGTTCTGTGACTCTAAGAGAAAAACCTGTCACTTTAATGCTGTCTAAGACCCTTGAATTTTTTTAGTAAAAGTAGAAATAAATAGCAGCAACATGCTAGCTAGATGATAAATACTTGTCTTTCAGGACAATAAAAATCTGGATTTAATAATTGCATCTGCATCACATAAAAGCAGAATTACAGTTAGAGTCTCCCTAAATAAAATATCTGATCTGCCACTTAATATTTCAGTAACCTTGGACTCCCCTGAGTCCCAGTTTACTCATTTTTTAAAATAGCAAATAAAATAAAATAAAATAAGCTCAACTCATATGGTGATTGTGATAATTAAATGAAATTTGATATGTATACTCTCCATATTAAACTCTAAGCACAGAGCCCGGAGCATATTATGTGTTCAATAAATGATAAGTATCATCATAAAATTGTTAGTAATGAATTTTAAGTCTTCATTAGTAATTTTCATTTCGATGCTAGTAACAATCATAAGCTGAGAAGCTAGGAGTATTCTCTCCACTTCAGAGATTAAAAAATTGAGTTTCAGAGAGAATAAATAGCAGAGCCAAGGTCGTATTTCCAGCCAGCACATGACAGATCTGAAATTCAAACCCAGCCAGTATAGATCAAGACCCCTTCTCTTGCCCTATGCAATATTATCTTGCATTAATACACAATGGAATACTATGCAGCAGAAAAAAATAAAGAACTCCTACCATTTACAATAGCAGGGATGGAACTGGAGAACATTATGCTAAGTGAAATAAGCCAGGTGGTGAAAGACAAATACTACATGATTTCACCTATAAGTGGAACCTAATCAACAAAACAAACAAGTGAGCAAAACAGAACCAGAGACATAGAAATAAAGAACAAACTGAATGTGACCAGAAGGGAGAGGGGAGGTGGGATAATGGGGGAAGGAAGGGGAAGGGTCATCAAGGAAGATGTATAAAAGACCCGTGGACAAAGACAACAGGGGTGGAAAGGATTAATGCGGAAAATGGGGAAGATAGGGGTGGGTAGGGCAGGGGAGAATAATGAGGGGGGGGAATGGGGACGACTGTAATTGAACAACAATAAAAAAAAAATTAAAAAATTAAATAAATGAGATTCAATCAAAAAGATTTTTAAAACATGAGCACCTCAGAAGTGCCAGGTGCTGTTCTAAGCACTGAGACTAAAGCCAAAAACAAAACAGACCAAAAAAAAATAAAAAAAAAGTCTCCACTGTCCTCTTTGAAGGTGCAGACAGTCAATAAAAAAAAAAATGGTAAAATAGACAACACGTCCAACGAGGGGGAGTACCAGGAAAACAATTAACCCAGGAAAAGGGGAGGGGGTGTGCCGAGGAACAGAGGACAGAATGCAGTTTTAGGTATGATGGATGATCTGGGCGGGCCCCGCTGAAAAGGTGCCACTTCAGTAAAGGCCAGGGGAGGCGAGAGTGGGAGCCACACTGGCATCCTGTGGGAAAGCCATCCTGATAGAGGAGACACTGCAAAGGCCCTGAAGGGAGAGCACGCTGGGTGAGTCCCCACCGTGTGAGCCCCGGGGGAGAGGACTAGGGGTTGAGGGCTGAGAGGTCATGCGGGACAGCGCAGGCAGCCAGAGGGTAAAGGGCAGGGAGGGCTCTCAAACAGACTTTGCCTGTTACCTTAGGATACGCACCACCGGGCTTTGTGCAGAGGAATGTCATGATTTGACTTAATTTTAAAGGGTCATTCTGGCTGCTGGGTTGAGATTAGACTGCAGAGAGGCAGGGGTAGAGCAGGGAAGACGTGGGGGATGATTGCAAGAGAGAGGATGGTGACTTGGACCAGGATAACAAGATTGCAAGGAGGGAGGAAGGAGCAAATTCTCAACAGATCCCTTTTTATTATGAAAGTTTTCAAACATAAAAGCAGGGAAAGTAATACAGCAAACTCCTATAAATCCATCACCAAGATTCAGTAATTATCAAGATTTTGCCACAGTTGCTTAACCAGCTTTTCTTTTTTTTTTTTTTGCTGAAGTGTTTTAAAGTAAATTACATACATCATATCATTTCACTGCTACATATTTCATTCCATAGGCATTTCTTTAGCAATATATACATTTCTTACATACATTTACATTAGCACACCTAACAAAATTATCAATAACTCTTTGGTATTAACTCAAGCAGTAATACAATTTCCCTAGTTATCTTTAAAACTCCTATTTCAGTCTGGTTATCTATCCCTAGATCAATACTATAGCAGTTTAATATAATCATTTCATAAATATTCTTACTAGCAGGTAGCATACCTATCTCCCACATCTTTAAATTCTCTTGCCTGGTCTTTATCCTTTCTCTTACATATGAATTTTACATAAATCCTTAATTAAAGGTTAGAAAACTAGGGTAATTTCCCACATGGTCCCATGTTTAATAAGAGGAGGAGGTGACATTTAAAGCCAGGCAGACTGATTGCAAAGCCCAGATTCTAGCCACTACATCTACACCACCACCTCCACATTAGTTTATGAAGTGGTAGAAAGAGCTGGGTTAAATGTCAGTCAACCTTGGGCTCTCTACTTGGCTTTTCAACATGTGAATACATGGAGAACTCTCAGAATGAAGCTGTCTCATCTGCACAATTGTTGCAGAGACAGCTTGTCTCAAGGTTATAAGTGAGCAGTCCCTATAAATTGTGAGGCATTGATTCTGTAAAAGCCAGTCTAAATTTTACATTTTTGCACTATAAAATAGTCTGTGTTTTTCTGTGCAAAATCTATTTTAAATCTCTTTTATTGGTAGTCTATACTAAATATCTTCATGGATTAGGGGAACTTCAGGGGAATTATTTTACTTGTCTTGAGGTCAAAATGAAAGTAGGGGTAAAACTCTCACTAAAATTATTTTGTCTCTAAGGATAACACAAAAAACATTCCAGAATTTAAAGGGTTCCCAGTGTTGATTCAAGGTCATGCTCGGCCAATCCCACACCCTATAGGAAGCCCTGTAACAGACAAGCTAGGCCCAAAGGAGGGAGAAAAAAATTCTCCCATGTATAAGCAAGTTCCAAACATGAACAGTGGGTTGAGAAGCTGTGAATAAGAAGTTCAAATGTTTTGGAGTCAGTCTCTTTGGAAGAACGCCTAGATGGAAGGCCCTAACTATGGCTTTCTTATAGCTCATAACAGCTAAGCTCAGCCAAACAGAAACCAAAGTATCTGACAGTGGCTCTACGTCTGCATTTCTTCCTTTATTTCTTTCCCAACTTCTGCTCAACCAGAAATAAATGAGCAGCTATAAAATAAATCACAAAAGTAAAAACAAAATAAAGGTTAGTTTTTCATGATCCTCAGGACGAAACATAGAAACGTGTGGGCTGTTTTGGCTTGGGTATAACTGAGAGATGGTTTTACGTATCCCTAAGTCTTATTTTTGTCTACCTGTCCAATTTCGCTTTATTAATAGATGCTGTCTTAGCTCGGGTTCTCCCAGAATTCATGAGCAAGTTATTTACTAAGGAAATTCTCCCAGGAAAAACCTGTAATAAAGTGAAAAATTAAAAAACAACAACAAACTATTCACAATCTCACAAAACTGGGGCGATAAAGCCTGGAATTCACAACCATCAAGGCAGAGGGGCTCAAATTAACATCCCCAGATTTAATCAGGGCCACTAAAAGATGTCGCCCTAGAGTACGGTTAATTTGAAATAGGCCAGGTCTTACAAAAATTAAAACCCAACCTCTAATCAACTAATGACTAAATTAAAGCAATGTATCGCTACATTAACTGCCTGACAAAAACTAAAAATAAATGAATAAATAAAACCTTTTGGCAAAGATAACATTCCCCAAGCAGCTATGATTTTTCATACACAATGTCTGGCAATGAATAAAAAACGTCCATGCAGGCAACAGAAAGTCCCAAGAGAAACAAACAAGCAATAGAAACAGACCAACAGATGATCCAGCTGTCAGAGTTATCAAACATGAGCTTCAAAATAAAAAAATAAAACAAAACAGGAGACAATTGTCCCACCCTGTCTACTCTTTAATCCTGTACTGCAAAGGAATACTTTAAACACTTTGAACTCTTCCTTCTGGCATTTATCTCCATTTTCTCAAGTGATGTTCATGCTGCTATCTCTGAATTCATACATTTTAGTTATTATCTACTGACTACCTGCTGTGGTTGATAAGAGTTTAGCTCTCTTTCAACTTTCCTCCTTGCAAATCTCTCTTAAATATCTCATTCTTTTCCCTCCTGTGATACAATACAGTTACAATCAATATATGGTTAAATTAACATGCAGGGTTAATTTAGGGTTATATGAATATTGATTTCTACTGAGCCAATTATTTATACTACAGTTCCTTTCACAGTTTTCCAGGAGTAAATAATTGTCTTATTTTTCACTTTTGCGTATTCTATGTGCCTATCATCGATGGTCCCCCAAGATCCCCAATAAATTTATAAAACCAATATCAATTCTATTTTCTACATAGTCAGGTGCCTGCTGTTAAGTTCCATTTTATTTTCTCTAGAAACTTTCCTCCTCAAGTCTTCCGCATTCTCTTGTCCAAAGTATGTTGGTTGCTCTCTAAGCCTATTCCCCAGCTATAGTCTCAGAATCTCCTTATTTGTACAACTAGAAATTTCTTTTTTTTTTTTATCATCTATATTAAGCCCCACATTTCCTGTATCTCATTTCTTGGTTTAATCCCATGTTTTGGTATACCTTCCTGAAAAGTCATACATTAGAAATAAAATGTTTGAGGCTCTGCATGTCTGAAAATGACCTTAAAGTAACTTAATCTTAATTTAGGCAAGCAGTCAGCAGACTGGAACTATGGACAAATCCAGCCTGCCACCTGTTTTTGTAAATAAAGTTTTACTGAAACACATCTCTGCTCATTTGTTCACATGTAGTCTGTGGCTGCCATGGCAGAGTTGAGTGGTTGCTACAGAAACTATAGGGCCCACCAAGACTTACTATCTGGCCTTTATATAAAAGTTGGAACATTCCTAATGTAGATCTAATTCTAAAAAGATGGGAAGTTATCGAAAGGAGCACAGCAGATCGAAAGGAGCAACAGTTTATGGCAGAAGGCATTCTAAAGCTAGGCACGCTGACCTCAGTAAGCAGTGGCCACTGTTAGCCTTATTTCAAGGAAAAATACCAAAGAACCCTAAAAGGAGTTATTAAAATTAAACCACCAAAGAAGTGAGCTTAAGAAATCCCATTGCCTCAGGGGCAGAAAACTCTGAGAGGCCAATCCTGCTCCAGAGTTGCTATGTAACAAACTGCCCCAAAATGTAGTGGCAATAGTTTATTAGCTCAAAAGTCAGTGAGTTGGCCATCTGGGCTGCACTCAGTTGGGCAGTCCTGCTCACGCTTGTGGCTGCACTCATCTGCCCGTGCTGCTTAGTGCCGGCTGGCCCAGCTCCGGTGGTTGGTGCTGGTAGTCGAATGAATTGAGTATCCAGTGAACTATGTGTCTCCATCAGGCTAGCCAATTTTTTGCCCATGATAGCAGAGGGGATCCCCACCAGCAAAAGAGAACAAGCCCCAATAAGCACAAAAAAAATCTCTATTTATGGCACATTTGCTATTCTCTCATTGGCCAAAGAAGGTCACACAGTTAAACTCAGGGTCACTAGGGCAGAGTACCAGCCACAGCTTAAAGACAGGGAAGGGAATTTTGCTGGCAATGTTGCAAACATTCTACCGCAGCCAATAGTGTCTAAGTAAAACTGAAGGACTAACACTAAACATGGAGACGATTCAAAGACAATATTGATAAAAAAAACAACAAAAAAAACAAAAAAAAAACCATATTCCCTAACATTTATTGTCTTTATTATGTTCAAGGCACTACACATTTATTATCACATGTAATTCTCATATTTCCCTATGAAGTAGTTCTTATCATCTCCACTTTTCCGATGAGAAAACTGAAGCTTAGAGAAATGCAGCAACGTTAGCCAAGGTTACTGAGCTAAGTGGTAGAGCTGGGCCCAGAGCACAGACGCTTCCCCAGCAGGCCACTGCCACCTCTCCACCAGCCAGTGTGCAAGAGATAACAAAAGCCAAAGTCAAGTGTTGGCAGTGAAAAGGATAAAAGAAACTGAGCAGTAACAACAGAACTTATTCAATAATTGGATGTGGGAGTTAAGAAACAAGGGTGACTCAAAGATGACTCAGATTTGAAACCAGCATGGCAGGGAAAACACGTGAAACTGAGTGTTAAACTATAAATTTTGACTGAGGCCCTGAGCTATGAGAGTTATCAGATGCCAAAGGGAGATGTGTGAGACAGACCTACGAGATACAAATTTCAGAGAAAATGACAAATAATCAGATAAATCTTGGTGATCTTCATTCAGATCAAGAACACAAAAGACTCAAAAGAGTAGAAAGTTGAGAAGAATTAGTAAGGATTTATTTGGAAAAAAACACAAACACCCACCTAAGGGAAGGTACAGGAGACACATCCCCTTCATGCTAAGCCCAGTGACAGGGACTTCAAGGACAACATTCAGAGTTTGCTGTGTGTTCCTGGCAGGTAAAAGAGACAGGGCACAGGTTGCAGATTCCACTTGAGAAAACCAAGCATTCCTGTGGCTACAGAGTAAACTTGTAACTGGAGAGTGATTGAACTTCCTCAGATCAAAGATACGTGAATCCAGGGGACCAGATGTGAAATCTGCAGCAGGTACATGATCTGAGGCTGTTATGAAAGGCATCTTGCCCTAGAGGATGGCTTCCTAGGCCAAAGGAGCCTGGTGGTAGTAGGCTGCTCAGTGCACCATGGAGGCAGAAATCAAGAGGGGCTAGCAGCTGTCAACTGATGGAGAGGCACCACTCACATCATGGAGTGACAGAGGGGCCCAGAATGAGATTTGCAAGAGCCATAGAAGTACCCTCAAGAAACAATCCAAATTTAAACATCTGCCCACCCAAAAAGCACAAAAAGTCACCTTCTTGGCAGTGCCTATGAAGTAAGAATACACCTGTTCTCCTACTTCTTCTTTCCTGTCTCCTTCAATTCTGGTAGTTTCAGGAGTGGCGGCCCATGAGTCTAAGGGGAGGCATGTGAGAAAAGTAGTTGATCATAACCTCCACCCTACAGGTATATGGCCCGCCGATAGCTGGGCCTCCCTGGGGAAGAAGTGCTCGAATGTAAACTCATGTGTTAATAATTAGAAGTTCTAATTTCTGTATCGAAATGTGGAGATGGTAAGAACTCCTTCATAGGGAAGTATGAGAATTTTGTAACTTAGGGTTTTTTATTTTCTAAGAATGAATAAAAGAGTTATCAACCTTCCTTAACCCCTAACAGAAAATAGACCATGCCTTCAGAAAGGGTTAAAAGGAACAGTAAGTGATAAAAATAAGTTTTAAGTTTGTACTCTACAAGTACTGCCCACTCAACACATCAGTAACAAAAATTGGGAAGAGAAGTAGCTGATTGAGAGGGTTAAAAAAAAAGAGTGTGGAAGTGAGTTTGCATCTTAGAAGAGAGATTGAGGCCAATGACAAAGAATTTAAGGGTCATTTGCTCAGAAGTGGTAGTTGATGCTGGGTCATAGGTCTTGGTGAGAGAAGGTAAAGAGAAGAGAGTCAGGACAAAGTTTTGACTGATGATTACACAAACTAGAAACATATTAGAAAAGCCACTAGAGACAATCCATCATGACATCAAAAAGAAGTTGATGGAAGACTGCTGGACCAGCAATCTCACCTGGAAAGAAGGAAGCAGCCATCTGTGGAGGGCCCAGCGTGTGTGGTCTCATGTCTCTTTCCAACCAAGCCAGTAATGCAGGGAGCCAGGCCTGGGCATTGCGACATCAGTGCAATGGCTGACTTGGTACAGTGGCAGCAAAGGTGACAGGCTAGTAAAGCACAAAAGGGTCAAAGGTAAAGAAGTCATGGTGAGAATGCAAAGAAAGGGTAAAAAGAAAAATTCCAAGTTTTAGATCCTGAGGGTGAGCTCATTCCCAGTGATAACAACATTGGCTTTGAGAGTGGGACAGAGGACATAGAGCTGAGGCTTCATGGATGAAAAAGAGCCACCAAAAAGAATGTCCAAATCACCAAAGATTATGGCAGCAAGTCAGACAAGAGAAACATCATTGTTGGTTTACAGGCTGGCCTTCATACACGGAGCGCAAGGAGAGAACAGAGAAAGAGGCAGAGCACTCCGTATTGGTAGGGGGCAGTTACAACAAACAAGGATACTTACCACAGAGCTTGTTTTCAGCCTGCAAGACAGCAAGATACCTACACCTACCGCCAGAATCTTAAAAGCTTATACAGAGCCCTCACCTGGGCCTGGTCAGGTACACTGTCCAGAGGGTCTCCCAACACATCTCTCTCTCAAGGCTACATCCTTGAAAACAGCTCCCACTGTGGGAACGTTGGACAGAACATACATCCCATAGACCAGGAAGCAGGTGAGGAGCCTCTACTCACCCCGGTCCAGCTCAAAGATCAACAGGCAGTCACCTCCTCTCCATAACCTCCCCCAACAATCATGAACTTCGACCTAAAGGCACCAATTTGCCTGGTGCTTCATTCATTCTGCTTAAGAAGGCAGAAAATCAAAGTGTAGACGTCTAGCCAAATTGGCGGTGTAGGTAGATACACTTTGCCTCCTCGCACAACCAAAAGAAGGACAACAACAAATTAAAAACAAAAAATAACAAGAACTGACAGAAAATCAAGCTATATGGAAGTCCGACAACCAAGGAGCTAAGAAAGAAATATTCATCTAGACCGGTAGGAGGGGCGAAGACGGGCAGCTGGAGCAGAAGACGCGCAGCAAGGCAGCAGCTGGATGACCCGGTGGTCCCACATTTGTGTGCGGATAAACCAGAGGAACAGCTGGGGAGCGAGACAGACCATGCAATCCTGGGTTCCAGTGCGGGAAAAGAAAGCCTCAAAACCTCTGGAGGTAAAAACCTGTGGAGGATGCGGCAGCAAGAGAAACTCCCAGCCTCACAGGAGAGTTGATTGGAGAGACCCACGGGGTCCTAGAATGTACACAAACCCACACACCTGGGAATCAGCACCAGAAGGGCCAAATTTGCTTGTGGGTACTGGGGGAAGTGACTGAAAGCTGGTAGGAGCCGAGCAAGTGGAGTTGTTTCCTCTCGGACCCTTTCCCCATACACAGCATCACAACACAGCAACCTGGGTTGCCCTGCCCTGCTGAATTCCAAAGACTCCACCCCTTCCAATGTAACAGGCCACTGAGACAAAGAACTATGGCCCAAATGAAAGAAAAGATCAAAGCTTCAAAAAATAAAACTAAGTGATGAACAGAGAGCCAACCTATCAGATGCACAGTTCAAAACACTGGTAATCTGGATGCTCACTGAATTGGTTGAGTATGGTCACAAAATGGAGGAAAAAGTGAAGACTACACAAAGTGAAATAAAGAAAAATATACAGGGAACCAACAGTAAAAGAAAGGAAACTGGGGCTCAAATCAATGATTGGGAGCAGAAGGAAGAGATAAACATTCAACCAGAACAGAATGAAGAAACAAGAATTCAAAAAAATGAGGACAGGCTGAGGAACCTCTGGGACAACTTTAAACGTTCCAACATCCGAATCATAGGGGTGCCAGAAGGAGAAGAGGAAGAGCAAGAAATTGAAAACTTATTTGAAGAAATAATGGAGAACTTCCTCAGTCTGGCAAAGGAAATAGACTTCCAGGAGATCCAGGAAGCTCAGAGAGTCCCAAAGAAGTTGGACCCAAGGAAGCACACACCAAAGCACATCATAATGACATTACCCAAGATTAAAGATAAGGAGTCTTAAAAGCAGCAAGAGAAAAAGAGACAGTCACCTACAAAGGAGTTCCCATAAGACTCTGCTGATTTCTCAAAGAAACCTTGCAGGCAAGAAGGGGCTGGCAAGAAGTATTCAAGGAAAGGCAAGGACCTCCATCCAAGATGACTATCCAGCAAAGCTATCATTTCGAATGGAAGGGCAGATAAAGTGCTTCCCAGATAAGGTGAAGTTAAAGGAGTTAATCATCACCAAGCCCTTATTATAGGAAATGTTAAAGGGACTTATCTAAGAAAAAGAAGATCAAAAACTATGACAGTAAAATGACAACTCATAACTATCAATAACTTAACCTAAAAAAAACAAAAACTAAGCAAACAATTAGAATAGGAACAGAATCATAGAAATGGAGATCAGGGTGGGGAGGGGAAAGAATGGGGGGGAAAAGGTACAGGGAATATGCAGCATAAATAGTAGGTACAAAACAGGCAGGGGGAGGTAAAAAATAGTATAGGAAATGGAGAAGCCAGAGAACTTACATGTATGACCCACGGACATGAACTAAGGGCGGGGGAATGCTGGGGGGAGGGGCAGTGCAGGGCGGAGAGGCAAAAAGGGGAGAAAAAAGTGAGACAACTGTAAGAGCACGATCCATAAAATATATTTTTAAAATAAAAAGAAAATCAAGGGGTATATTTTTTAAAGATTTCCTTTTTTTCATGTATACAACCTTTATATTGAAGGCGTTAAAAGGATTATGCTTCCACCATCTATAAAACTGTTTGTGTAATCCCCTATTCTCCAGATAGCATTGGTATATATAAGCATTATTGGAATTTTAATCAATTTTTCAAGATCATCCGAACTGATGTGTAATTTCAAAGTGTGGATGAGTCAAAACTGAGCATCGTTGACCATGGCAAACTAAAACCATTAAAAAATACATAATTTTGATCCTTTATTAGTTTCACATTTTAGTGATTTATCACTATTCATCTCAGAGGCTTAAATTATTTATTAAGTTCCTACTAAGTGCTAAGCATTGTGGATATAAAGACAACTAAATTTTAAGAAGAAAGAATTTAGCTCTTCAAGTCCCATAGGGACTTCAGTCCAGGCTGGGTTTGCCAGACTTAGCAAATAAAAAACAGGATGCCCAGCTAAATTTGAACTCAGATAAACAAAAGAAAAAAATTAGAATAAGTATGCCCCAAATATTGCATGGAACATTTATACTAAAAAAGTATTCATTGTTTGTCTGAAATTTAAATTCAACTGGGCATCCTGTATTTTATCTGGCAACCCTAATCCAGGTTTTTTTGGTCTGTAAGAAAAGGGTTTTAGCCAAAGGACATCTTTAAAGCAAGCAGTAAAAGAAACAGTTATAAACTATGCTCCTTTATTTTGCCAACTCTTTTTATTTGTCCCCATCAGAGGACATAATTTGCTCAGGCTAACTAACCATTAATCACATAGCTTCCCTAGTCATATGTCTGTATAGCACACTATGCTTCTTTTATTATATGAGGTCTGTTGAGGATAAGTCCAGCCATTGTTAACATAATGAGAACTGTTTGTGTGATATTGATGTACCCTGGCAGCCAAGGAGAGTGGACTGGAATGTGCATGTGTGAATGATGACAACTTCACTGTACTAGTCAGTGGGGGTGGTAGACAACGTTAAGTGAGCATGTGTATTGTGTGGCGATCACATTCAAAATGACTGAGCAAGAAGAATGTTGAATCTGCATCAACTTTTGTGTTAAACTTGAACATTCCTCCGCAGAAACTATTTGGATGATTCAGAAGGCCGCAGCTGTGGGGAACTAGTGATTGGCAGCTTCATCAGGATCACCAGCTTGCTCATGCATCACATCTTGAGCAATTTTTTTGTGTAACATCAAATCACCCAGGTGACTCAGCCTCCCTACAACCCAGATTGTCACCCTGCAACTTCTGGCTTTTCCCAAAACTAAAATCACCTTTGAAAGGGAAGAGACTTCAGACCATCGAGCAGCCGATAGCAATTGGGAAAACTGTGTGAGGTCCCAAGGTGCCTACTTTGAAGGGGACTGAGGTGTCATTGTCCTATGTACAATGTTCTTTGCATCTTATTCAATAAATATCTCTATTTTCATATTACATGACTGGATACCTTCTGGACAGACCTCATACTTCCCTTTTAGAGCAGTTTCAGGTTCACAGTAAAAGTAAGCCTAAGGTATAGAGATTTCTCAGATACCTTCTGCACCCACACAGGCCTGCCTTCCTCTATTATCAACATTCCCCACCAGAGTGGTACATTTGTTACGATTGATAAACTACACTGACACGTAATTATCACCCAAAGTCTAGTTTACATTAAGGTTCACTCTTGGTGTTGTACATTCTATGGACTTGGACAAGTGTATAATAACATATCCGTCATTACAGTAACATACAAAATAGTTTCACTGCCCTAAAAATCATCTGTGCTCCATCTATTCATCCCTCCCTCTTCCCTAGCCCCTGGCAACCACTGATCTTTTTGTTGTCTCCATATATTTTTTCCTTTTCCAGAATGTCATAAAATGGGAATCACACAGCATGTAGTCTTTTTAGACTGATTCCTTTTACTGAGAAATGTGCATTTATGTTTCCTCCATGTCTTTCCATGGCTTGATAGCTCGTTTCCTTTTAGCAACAAACACTATTCGATTGCCCGGATGTACCACAGTTTATTTACCCATTCACCTACTGAAGGACATCTTGGTTGCCTCCAAGTTTTGGAAATTATGAGTAAAGCTGCTATAAACATCTGTGTGCAAGTTGGTGTGTGGACATAAATTTCCAACAACGAGGAGTGCGATTTCCTGATCACATGGTGTTTAATTTTGTAAGAAAACACCAAACTGTCTTCCAAAGTGGCTGTGCCATTTTGCATTCCCACCCGTAATGAATCAGATTTCCTTTTGTTCCACATACTCACTAGGATTTGATGGTGCCAACGTTCTGGATTTTGGCCACTCTAACCGGTGTGTAGTGGTATCTCATTTCACACCGCACTTTTTTAATATTAGCACTGTCTTAGGGTAAAAGCTAATCTGCCATCATAAAATAAGGGAAAGAGACCGGCAAGTTCACCTTTAATGGATAACCTCCATCTCTAGGCCCAAGGTATTTGTTCAAATTCTTACCATTTACCTGCCAGTGGGAAGGGGGTAGGAAGATATATAGGGTAACTAGTTTTCATTTTAAGGATGGGTCAGGGAAGTGACACCCATCACTTTTATTAGCCTAAACTGACTCACAGGGACAATCCTAGCTGCAAGGAAGGCTGGGAAATGTAGTTTCCACATGCTCTGCTACTATTCTAGGAGAATCCATTACTAAAAAAAAGAAGGAGTGGATGGGGAGGAGGCAATTAGAAGTCTGACAAAACTTAACACTAAGAGAGTTAGGTAATTATCTGTGAAATTATTAATTTAATGACTATACCCCCTCCCCATCTAGGCTGTAAACTCCATGAAGGCAGAGATGTCTAGCTGGTTCTCACTCTATCTCCAGAGTTCTGGACACTATCCACAAAGACTCCATAAATATTTGTGGACAGAAGAGAGGAGAAGATTGAGGAAGAAAAGGAAAATTCCTCCCATAAGGTCTTTGCCCTCCAGCCTCTGCGCTTCCCCCCACGAGGAACTCTCAGAGGGCCCTCCCCTGGTATCTGCTCGCTGCCTTCCTCTGAGGATCCAGCTCTCCTCTCCATTCTTCTCCTCTCCTCTCTGGGTCCTTTTTTCAGCCATGTGGGCTCAAAAATATTTTCTGTGGTTCCATCCACCCACTTGGCATATCTGTCCACATAGGTACTTGGCAGAGTTCACACTGGACAAGTCAGTGACCAGTTTACACCTCTGCTGTAGGGCCCTCCTCCTACAATGAACACATCTGTTCACCCTCAGAGTAGTCACTAACACCAACGCCACCCCAGTATAACGCTGGATTCTAACTTTGTCTTGGGCTACCGCAGTAATACCACCTAAACTGCATCTCCAGATACAGAGCTAAACCCTCTCTGAACACTTTCCTGAGGACAAAGGACCACATCTTCAAGTGAATGATCCTGTTTTGAATGGATGAACAGAATATGGCACTGCATGTGCTAACACTCTGTACTGGGCAGAATTATCCACTTACATAGAACAGCTGCAATAATTGACATTTGAGACAAAGTTTGAGCCTTTAAAACACCACACAACTTAATAGAGAACAGACATTTGGAAACACTTAGTTGTCGGTTCACCTATCATCTCAACCACTTACTAGTTGTGTGACCTAGAGTAAACCATTTAACCTCCCTGAAGTTAGATTTCCTTATCTATAAAACAACAATAACAATACCTACCTCATAGATCTTTATGAGGATTAGAGATACATATTTTATTTAATGTCTAGGATTACATGAGTATGGTGGGTTTTTTTTTTTTTTTTTTTTTAATGGCAACAAATGCCTCCCCACTACTCCTGTTGAGAGGTGACGTATATGTCTTCTCCCACTAGGTCTGGGTGACGTGTGACTGTTTTGGACAAAGAGTACAGTGGAAGTGATCTCTATGGCTAAGTCAGAAAATGCCACATGGAGCCTGCCTGGCTCTCTGGGGATGCTTCCTCTGAGAGAAGTCAGCCACCATGTAAAAAGCCTGATCAACCTATGCTCACCAAGATGGAGAAGCCACAGGGAAAAGTTCCAGACGACAGCCCCAACAAAGCTGCCAGTGGAGGGCTAACAAACTGCCCACCACAGGAGTGAGACAACTTGGACATCTAGCCCAGCAAGGCCTTCAAATGACAAACATCTGACCACATCCCAAGAGAGAGCCACCCAGCTGAGCCCTTTCCAGATTTCTGACCCACCAAATAATAAGCAAAATAAAATAGTTTATACCATGACATATCGGGATCATTTATTACACAGCAATAGTAACCAGAACAATGAACAACAGTAAATATTAGCAAATATTCACAGTAATCTAACTGCTAAACCACATGGTCTCTAGAATCAGGCCTCCTGCTTTCTAAGGTGTGAACACCAAGGGGTGTCCCAGCTCGGAAGCCTCTCTTCCACTTGGAGGTCTCTCTCTGCAGAGCCTGGTTTCTTTCAATTCCCTGCTAGGTTTCCTGTCTAATTTCTAGATCAAGAAAAGTCTGGATGAACTTCAGATAAACACTTTAAAATTATTTCCTGGAAGCTCACCAAATCGAACATGTGAATCCTCCCAGTCTGCACAATTGAAAACAAGTTATATAATTTCTGTTTCTTGGGGCGGAAAGGGTTGTGCAAGACAGAGAACATTGGGACCGCTGCCTGTCGTCTGGAATCACGCTTTAAATAAATAGACAAATTGCACTGTACTGGAATGATGAATAATGAAATGGCAGAAATAGGAATTAAAGAGCAAAGGGGACTACAGAAGCTATTTCTGTCTCTCACTGAGAATTCTTAATGGCTTAGGTTAGGTGTTTATTTCTAAGGGAGTGGGTTATTTTTAATGTCTTTGAACATAACGCCTCCATGACATCCATTATTTCCAAATGCCTGCAACTACTTCTCGATCTAAACGTCGCTGGAGGACTAAGGAACAGCTTGAGGTTTACACCGAATGTGTCTGTTTTTCCTTCAGCTATTTAAAATGTTCCATCAGCTATATCAATTATTTATGAAATTCATTTTCTCATGAGGATGTTATTTTCTGTAGAGACTGGAATTGTTTTAAGTTTGACTTTGTCCCGCCTTTCTTTTTTCTTCACTGGTCAATACTCTCCAGTTCATCCATTTAGGACAATATCTGATATGGAGTTAGAATCTTCCTGAAGCTGGATAATAAACAGAGATCAGATTTGAGCCGTAAAATATTAAATTTGTGGCTGTGTCTTCTCTTCCTACTCCCTATTCTCAGGATGTCATGTGGCAGGCTGAAGTATATTTGCATGTATAATTTTTAAAACATTCAGGATTCTAAAATCTTTATGGCAATCATTATATTTTTTAAAATTTTATTTACTTATCTTTAGAGAGAGGGGAAGAGAGGGAGAAAGAAGAGAGAAACATCAATGTGTGGTTGCCTCTTGCATGCTCCCTAGAGCGGACCTGGCCCGCAACCCAGGCATGTGCCCTGACTGGGAATCGAACTGCAGACCTTTTGGTTCACAGGTCAGCGCTCAATCCACTGAGTCACACCAGGCAGGGTGCAATCAGTATCCTTTTAAAAGCCATGAGAATAACTAGAAATTAAAATTAGACCACTGCAGTGTTTTGATCCTCAAACTTAGCTGATTACCAGAACAACTAGAGACCTTATAAAAGTGCAGATTTCCAGATTTTGCACTTTTCCAGAAAAATGGAATCAGAGTTTCTGGGAGAGGGGGTCAAGAATTCATATGTATATTAGAATCTTCCAGGTGATTTTATGGTCAACCAGCTTCAATGGCCTCGGCCCAGCTGCACCCATACCCTGCCATACAACATAAAGAGGAAGGAGCTGGAAGAAAGCAGACAACATGTTAGTAATAGGCGCAAGGCTCACACAGACTCTCCTCAGGCCTGGATAGGACTAAACAGACTCTCCTTCCATTTATTCAACTGACAAACAAACACCGTTTAAGGATGAATGAATGATAAGATGGCATGGAATAGAAAAATATAATTTATTCTTTGCTATCAAGACACTCAGAATCTCCTCCTTCATTCATTCACCAAATATTTATTAAACACCTGTTGTGTTCTAGGTATCGTTCTAGACACTGGCACTACAGTACTGAACAGACTCTGGCCTGTTCTCATGGTATAGTGTATTTAGCACAATCTACATTCTCTTTTAGAAGGTAAACAGGTAACATATGGGCTGGACTTTGACAATTGCAGCCGGCAGTTCACTGGGCAGAAGCAGTACAGCACCCACATGAACCTGACAGAGTGTATCCTTAAATTCTGCACCATAGACACCCCATTTGTCTCACCCTAGTCACAACCATGACGTCCACAGGTGTCCTAGACATGATCTTAGCATATGTAAAGGCAAGAAGATACTAAAGATTACCCAAGAAATGATGCATAAACTGGTGTGGCTCAAGAATAAAATACACAGGGCAGGAGAAGTGGAGATTTTGCTGTGAATGAGATGGGACTCCAGCTGCAATCTCTAGTGAAGTTCCTTACATGTTAAATGTTCCTTCTCTCTCCATATGATTATTATATTCTCCATTTAATTTCTTAGAAAGATCTCTCTGATGGCAAAGTAAAAATGTCAGTGAGGGTGGAAGACTTGGAGACCAAAACGCAAAGTAGCAATTACAATAATTCCAGAAAAAGGTAATAAAATTTTAATTGAAGCAATGACCTAAATGGAAAGGAAGCCTTGACGCTCCAGGCTACAGGGATGCAAACAAGAGAGGAAAACTCCAAGGCCACCTGCAGTGGAAAGGTAAATGAGAAATAAAGATAATAAAGTAAACTTGCTTGTTTCATCCTTAGCACTGCCTGAAAGAAAAATTCTTTTTTAATTTTTTAAATTCACTACCACAGTGGTCAAAATTCATGCTACCTATGTAATATATACACACATACACACACGGACACACCTCAAATACCAACTTTAATTTAAAGCTAGGCCTGGGTTAGCAGCATGCCAAGGCAAATGGCGAAGCCAACACAAATCCTTACTGGAGTAACGTCATCATCCCAGGCCTCAGAAAATTCTCATAAAGTTCCAAGGACAACAAACAGCTCCCAGTATACAAGTATAAAACACAGAGAAACAATGTACCATGAGTGGAGAGCCCAGAAAAACAATAAGCCATATAGTCAACCCCACAAATATTTGAGTTTTGGAACTGTACAATACAAAATGAAAAATAACAATGTTTTATGTATGTAAGGAAAAAATCTTTGAAAATATGAGCCAGAATAGATCCCAGAGAAACAAGAGGTAGAAATATAAAATGGAGCATAGAAACTGAGGCATAGAAAATCAAATAATAGGATCGAACTTGTGTCCAATTGGAGTTCCAGAAGGAACTAACACAGAGAATGAGAAGGAGACAGTATTCAAGGAAACGATGGTTGAGAATTTTCCAGAACTGATGAAAGAGAACAGTCCTCACTTCAAGGTGGGGATTTTTAGAATATTTACCTGAGGCAAATCAGCAAAGCTTCAGAACACCAAAGAAAAAGAAATCATAAAAAGGAACAACATATATACGATATTATACAATAGTTGTATTTACAAAAGCAAAAGACAGTAAAACAATATCTTTAATGTAATGAAGAACATAGCTGTCATCTTAGATTTTTATACCCAAGAAAACCTCTTTCAAAAACAAGGAAAAAATTAAAGTCAGTTTCTTGAGAGAAAGTCAAAGTGAATTTACCACCAATAGACCTTTGATAAAGAAAATTTTAAAGGATGTACTTCAGGTCTAAGGAAATATACCCCTGATAAAAGATCCGAAATTCAAGAAAGATAGTGGGCAAAGTAAATTAATAAATATATTAGGAAATCTACACAAATATTAACTGTTTAAAACGAAAATTAAAACGGCAGGATAGAACTAAAGTACTGAAAAACAGTTAATATACAAAATGAGAGAGGGTGATCAGAATTACAATATTCTATGGTCAATGTATTGTTAGGAAAGAAGGCAAAATATATATAAACTTTAGACTTTGTTAATTGGCATTGTTAAAATATAAATGCTAACCACCAAAATAAAACATAAAACATAAGATTTCTAAATAGAGGGGAACATAAAACATAAGATTTCTAAATAGAGGGGAAATAATGAAATGAGGAAAATGGAATATATATATATAATTTTTCCACTTTTCTATCCCTATACTGAATATATGGAACAAAATATATTTTCTCTATAGATAGATACAGATATAGCTATAGATATAGATACTAAGTACAGATACAGATATACATATTTTTATATGTATGTAGAAGATTTATATATGGAAATCTAGCAGATTTTTTGTCTTAAGAAAATCTTTTTAGATATATATGCTAAATATGTATATAGGACATTTTTGATAAAACTTATTACATGAAATTAGGCATTTCTGTGCTTGGGGTTGGCCTTGTTTCCCTCCGAATCCTCCACAGCATTGAGGACAGTGTCCCCTCGCACTCACTAGAAACGTCTCTAATGCTGTCCAAGGCAGGCTCTTCTAGCCGCAGGCCAGATGCCATTCCTTAAGGAAGCTCCCTCCAACTATCAGCAGGCTCTATTTCCCATGGCTTCTCTCCAGGCTTCAGGCAGTCCCCCTCCACTACCAGACAGCCTTCCCTTGACCTTGAGCTCCTCAGCTACCGATCTGTTTCCCTTGAAAAAGTGGCTTAGGAGCACAGTCTGTAGGTTCATTCCTCAATCCTTTGAAGTCTGGCTTCTGCAAAAGATTAATAATAAAAATGAACTCACACAGTTTAATTCAAATTACTCATTTGGTGCCAACTATGTACTTTGATTCTGGTCCTTGCAGGTTTTGTTCCTTTCAGAGATGCAATATTTAAACATTGAAGAAGAATTGTAGGGAAGTAGAAGATAAAGATAACCCGAACAACTTCTACCAGAAATTTTTTTTTGCTGACTCTGTGCCAGGCATCATACCAGAAGCTTGACTTTCATTCATTCTGATCCTTAAAACAAGACCTCAAGGTCGTCATTGTTATCTCCTTATTGCAGGTGAGTAAACACAGCTCAAGGAAGTGAAGTGAATCTCTTAGGATCTCACAGTTAGTAAGTGGCAGAACCAGCATTTGAACCCAGGTTTGTCAATTGCAAAGTCCACACCTGGGCCACTATACTTTAGAGCTCAAAGTAAAGCACTAAAATGGTATTGCAGGCTGGCAATGCTTTGAGTGGTCAGGAATGGGTGCACTCAGTGCTACAGGAGATTCTATTGATAGCATGACAGGTTCTGAGGTCAATATTAAAGTAATAGGTCCAAACTCAAGTCTTACACAAAGGAACGTTAATACTAATCCCTCCACCAATAAGAAAGCTTTGCTCTAAGGACAAAACACTTCATAAATATTTTCCATCAACCCCTACAGGTATCTTATTCAATTGTTAAAATGTGCTTCAAAGTTTAAAACAACAAAAATCAGCTTCTTAAGTATCAACTGTCCAAACAATACTCAGTTTACATTTTCTTGATTCATAATATATCATTCAATCCACCGTTTAAGTTCTAGGAAATAAAACTCAACAAAATAATCACTATAAAAACAACATTACAAATTCTAACCAGACAGAAATGAACTCACTCAGGGTTCAAAAAGTGTTTTTTTCCTATCCCTTACCTAACTCAAGTTGAAATCAATTTCCTTTCCTCTCTTTTGTTTCCTTTTGTTAACTCATCATCATCTCTCCTAAATTACTGATTAATTT
Source organism: Pteronotus mesoamericanus (assembly GCF_021234165.1). Taxonomy (NCBI): domain Eukaryota; kingdom Metazoa; phylum Chordata; class Mammalia; order Chiroptera; family Mormoopidae; genus Pteronotus; species Pteronotus mesoamericanus. The sequence continues at coordinate 12,151,768 of NW_026555321.1, forward strand.
TCTCCTGAATGTATCTCATCAGCTGTTTAGAATATCCTTCTGGCTTGAAGTAACAAGCCAGAAATGCAGCACAGGGTGTGGCAGTTTAATTCAGATGGATTAAATAGTGTAATAACGAAACCTAAACCAGACATTTCATCTCACCTAAGCAAAGTGCCCAGGACAAAGCAGGCACCCATGACTGACAGCAGAGTTAACTTGTACACGCACTATTATCTTAATAATCTGGTTTCTGGCAGACATGTGCTTGAGTCTTGGATGGCAGGGCAGGGGTGGATGCTGTGGATCGTACACTGGGACTGAGAAAGGAGAAACAAACTAAATATCACCCCACTACTGGAAACAGAGGGTGCCCTAGCTAGTGTGTATCAGAGAAGAAAAAAAAAAGAGTTGGGAAAATTGGAATTATGGAAGAGAATTATTGCTTTGAATAAAGTGGGGAACCTAAGGTATTTATGATTTTTTTGTTTTTTCTTTTTTTTTAAAAAAAATATTTATTTATTTTTAGAGAGGGGATGGAGAAAGAGAGGGAAAGAAACATCAATGTGTCGTTGCCTCTTGAGCAGCCCCCACTGGGTTCCTGGCCCGCAACCCAGGCCTGTGCCCTGACTGGGAATCAAACCAGCGACCCTTTGGTTCCCAACTGTCACTCAATCCACTGAGCCACACCAGCCACTGCAGTATTTATTATTTTGGTGATGCTAGATGATAATGCACAGGACCTGCATGGTAAGCAAGTGAAAAGTGAGTGCTATCCATTTATCATCTCACTGAGGCCACCCTGCGAAGTGCCCATGTATTAATATGCCTGTGCCATTATCGCCAGGAAGATAGCCTTGTCACTGAGTGGCACTCTGCTCTCTCACGCACGGCTAAAGGCCTACGAGGAGGTAACTGCCCCACAGGCAAGGACTGGGGTCACACCAGGCTCCAGAGGAGCAGGCACTAGGGATGGCTTGGAGGAAACTCATTCCAGCTTCTCAGGGAATAAAGTGGAAGGAAGGTACAAGTGACACCAGACTACCACTGTTTCAACTGCAACCATCAAACCTGGCTCATTGAGCCAGCAACGCAGAACAGGGCTCCGCACGGAAGGGCAGGTAGAGAGGCTTCCGTCAGTCGGGCTCCCGGCAGGAAACTGACAGCAAGCATCCCAAACGGGAAAATGGAGGAGAGTTTAATAAAGACAGTCTTTATAAAGATGAACAATGGCTCAAGGGAAACCAAGACAAGTGAGGGAGCCTAGATTAGCTGGCGACACGTACCTTCACCATTCCTTAAGAGACAAGGGAAAAAAGATCCCAAGAGGAGGACAGAAAAAATTCCCTGGACTCGCTCTGTCCGCACCGCAAAGCTCTCTGACGCTTCCCCTTGGCTGACCCCAACTAAATCCCCACGTCCTTAACGTCCATGCAGGTCAGCCTCGCAGGGCAGGGCCAGGAGGAGAGGAATGAAGAGTCCATCTAGAAAAGCAGCCGGGACCTGGCAGAGGACACTTTTCACAGGGAGAGCAAAAAGGTGCTCTGAGCCATTTCTCAAGTAAAATAATGTTTACCTTATGGTAAAACATGGATCAAAAGCCATAGGAGATACCACTGACATCCTCCCCGCTCCCCCCGCCCCAGATAATGGAACTGAGTCTCAGGAAGGAAAAGTAATTTAGTAAAGATTAATAAAAAATAATGAACAAAAATGAGATTCAAACTCATCTGCTTGAAAACAGAGCCCGCTCTTTTGGCCACTCGGATACACAGCCTCCAACAGTTACATTTTAAAAGTGGAATCCTCAGGCTGCGAAAGGTCTTGGATATAACCCATTCTCATCTCCCTGGCTCGAAACGCTTTTTTCTAAAACTACGACATATGGACATTCTCATGTGAAACCCTTGATGAGAGAATTAAGGAGTCTTCCATGAGGACAAGCAGTACAGAAAGTGGTCTATGTTTAGAAATAGTCAACCCAAAATAAGAAATGAATTAACGTTTGAAAGGGTAGAGCCGCTTGTCTCGGTCTGGGCAAAGCTTCAGTTTTCAGAAATCCATGAAGATGAAAATGAGGCGTCTGAAGAAGCCAACATTACTTATTGATTGTGTGACAGCTTAGCAAGCAAAGCTGATGAGGCACAGTTCCATTCTGTGACTTCATATTCAGTGAGCAGTGGGCAAAGGGGCAGGGGGTGGTTCTTGTCTTTCCTTAGCAACTTTTTTGAAAAGGAATGCATTCAGTACCTCCTGGACATCAAGGAAGAAGCCAAGCTCAGAAAGCGTAAGCACTTGCTCTGTTCGCTAGATTAACAACAGTTTATTCTGTTCTCAAGTGTTTTCCTGTTCTGAAAACCCAACAGAGGCTAATTAATGCCCGATTCTTTTTTCACACTCAGAGAAAGCATCCCCATTAACTTCTACATTTCCACATACATATATTTCAAGGCAAGCTGAGACCTTTTTAAATTCTGCAGTAGGGAAGATCCCAGGTAGAAAGGTCTTCAGGCAACACAGCCTGACAAAGAAACACCTCAGCTCAACTGAGTCATACCCGAAGGCTGGGATAACCTCCTCTCTGCCGTCCTGGTTAGCCAGGTGGGAAGCCAAGGGCGGCGACCATGCCAGGAAGAAGAAAAAGAGGAACCACATGGGACCAAAACGTAAAACCAGAAAACCTAAGTCACTTATCATTTATTTACCTAAACTAAATTTCAAATTTCCAAGAAAGCAAGCTTTGCATTTTGCAGCATCTAAGAGATACTGTGGCATCAGAGAAGCATAGAACAAGTCTTCAAAGCCAGCAAACAGACTTTGCCAGTTCGAATCCAGGCCTTGCCACTTTGGTCCTAGAATGTGCCACTGAGCTAATTTCACCTCTCTGGAGTCTCATTTTATCCAACCATAAAAAGGCAGAGTCACAATGTCCAGATAACAAGGTGATTGTGACAAGTGACATGTGACATCCTGCCCTTTTTGTTTAACAGACCCAAAAGCTTTACCGATAGAGTTCAGTGTCCTCTAATCTCAACTTTGCCAACGGCAGACTCTTTGAATACCATTGAAAATGCCCTTGAGGCGAGTAAGAACACCCATGAGAAAAATTAAGATATCAGCACCAAATTACAGACCTTCCATTGTATTACAAATGTTCATTTGTAGTTGAAGATGGAAAAAAAGTTAAGTCTCTTTGTTCTACAGGCTTCCAAAACACATTGTGCCACTTACCACATCATTCTTACCTGCCTCATTGTTTTCTCGTAGGCTACACACTCCTGGAAGACAAGGACCTTATCTCTTACTTCAATTATCCCCACACACAGCACAGGAGTTGGCACATGCGTAGTGCTCAATCAGGAGTTCCTGAATGCATTTTCGGATGGATGGATGGACAATGAATTATTATTTCTACCACAGGTCTCTTTTAGGATCAAATGAGATAACATATGTAGAAGGAAGTGCTTTGGAAACTAGAGTGTTTCCAAAGAGCCCAGTGAACCGGTCGTGGTTTTCTCAGTCCACAGGAAGAGAATGGCAAGTGTTTTTCAAGGCAGGGAAAGCTGAATATCCTAACCTTAAAGGGAAGATGTAAAATTTAAACTGTAACTGTGTGATTTATTACTGCACAACAATGTACAGATTGACTACTAATGAAAATCGTCAGCATCGAAGAAGCAAAAGTGACCATACACAAAATTTCAGAGCACAAACTAGGAAAATATACACAATATATGTGGTTGCGCAAGGGCAATACATGGAAGGCTCTCACAAATCCACATGAAAAAGATTAATGTCACACTCCAATAAAATAAAAGTGAAGGATATAAACAAACATTTCTCAGTAAAAGACATACAAACCAATGCTATTAAACATTAAAGGGATGTTTTACCTTTAATATTGGATCCTAAACTTACATTACCTTTTTCCTTTTTCCAGCTTGCTTGCTTTCATTCTTTTGTTCATGTGTTTTTTTCTTCCTTCCTTTTTTTCTTTCATTCTTTCGACATACTTGACAAGAACATTGTACAAGTTTAAGGTATGCAATGTGATGATTTGATACACATATATATTGTAAAATGTTTATCACACATCCTTCCCCTCACGTAATTATCATTTTGTTTTTGTTGCTATGGTGAGAACACTCAAGCTCTGTTCTTGCAAGTACCCAGCTCAGTATTGTTAACTGTAGTCACCGTGCTGTACCTTAGATCCCTGGAACTTATTCATCTTATAACTGAAAGTTTATTCCCTTCGATTTTATATATAAATAAGATCATACAATATTTGTTCTCTGTCTGACTTATTTCACTTAGAATAATGCTCTTAAGGCCCACCCATGTGTCATAAGTAATAGAATTCCCTTCTTGTACACCTGTATAATATTCCATTGTATATACACCACATTTTCTTTATCTTTTCACCCATTGCTCTACTTTTTGGTTTGTTTCCATGCCTTGGCTATTGTGAATAACTCTTCAGTGAACATGAGAATAGAGATATCTCTTTGAGACAATAATTTCATTTCCTTTAGATATATATCTTGAAGCAGGATTGCTGGATCATGTGGTAGCTCTATTTTTAGTTTTTTGAGGAACCTCTATGCTGTTTTCCATAGAGTCTCTACCAATTTATTTTCCCACCAACAGTGAATCAGGGGTCCATTTTCTCCACATCCTTGCCAGAACATATCATCTCTTATGTTTTTGATAATAACCATTCTAACAGGTGTGAGGTGATATCTCATTGTGGTTTTAATTTGCATTTACCTGACAACTAGTGCTTTTAGTGCCTATTCATATAGTTCTTGGCCATTTGTCTATTGGAGGGCTCTGAAGAAATGTCTATTCGAGGACTCTGCCCATTTATTACTTGGATTGTTTGTTTACTTGTTTGTTTTTTGCTAATGAGTTATATGAGTTCCCTATATATTTTTGATATTAACTCCTTATCAGATACATGGGTTGCAAATATTTTCTCTCATTCATTCAGTAAGCTATCTTTTCATTTTGCTGTGCAGAAGCTTTTTAGTTTAATGTAGTCCTACTTGTTGGCTTTGCTTTGGGTGACTATACTTTTAGAGTCATATACCCTCCACCAAAAAAAGGTTGTATATATTCATGTTTTCATGTTACTAGTGAGTATCCTTCTATTTAAGCTTAAAAAAACTTCTTTAAGCATTTCTTGTAAGGCAGGCCTAGTGGTAAATTCCATCAGTTTTTGTTTGTTTCAGAAAGTCTTTACCTCACCTTCTTTTCTGAATGACAGCTTTGCTGGGTAAAGTATTCTTGATTGGCATGTTTTTCCTTTAACACTTTGAATATATCTATCGTTTCACTCTACCCTGGCATGAGGAATCTACTATAGCTTTATGTGGTTTCCCTTTTAAGAGAGAATATTTTTCTCTTGCTGCTTTCCAAATTCTCTTTGATTTTAGACAGTTTTATTGTAATGTATCTCAGAGATCATTTTGGATTAAAACTATGGGGTAATCTATTAGGTTTATGAGTTATCTTTAGTCACAGGCCACTGGGATGCAGGGCATCAATAACTGCACAGTCCTTAGCAAGTGCTGGGGGTCGAGGGAGGTACAGTAAATGCAAGGACTGCTGGGGTACTAAGGGGCACTTCTGGGTCCAATGACAAGGAGTAGGGTAGGCAGCTGTGTTAACATGAGCCAGTGATATGCACACGTTTGGCTGTGAAGGCCAAGTACAAGAACCTGTGTAGTGGCAGGAAACAGGTACAGACACACAGGTGAGGGCTGGAATCAGCACCAAGGGCCACCGCTGCTGCAGGCACACTGACAGCTGCAGAGGCCCTAGCTGGCTGGCTGGCAACTGCAGCTCAGCCCAGTGGTGCAGGTCAGTGACAGAAGGTAGGGCTGAATCCAGGCCCACGGCAACTGCAGGGGGGCTGGCTTTCAGCAATACATTCCGTGGCTGCAGGATGTCACTATGGGCACACACACAACAGTGGATCCTGGTGACAAGAGTCAATCTAGTAGCACACAGGTGCATAGCTGGAGGGGTTAGCTCCAAGCACTTTCCTGGAGATGGAAAGCAACTGCGGGGCTCTAGGCTCGTGTCTTGCACTCACGCGGCCACAGAGCTCTGGGCTGGCTGCTGGTGTGGATCTTGAGCTCCAACAGCAGTGAGGAGTAGGAGGCAGGGGAGGCGAAGGCTCAGGTGACCGGTGTTTCTTCAATGCTGGAAGCTACTGGGGTCTTCTGCAGGGCAGGGCACCAAGAACCAGAGTCACTTCAGATGCATGGCTGATACTGGTAGCCCCGGCCCTTCCTCCTCGTTCCTTGCCATCTCTATCCATTTCCGCTTTGCTTCTCTCGGGGCGGGGTGAAATCCAAGTCGGTCCTTCATGCACACTCCAAAGGCTGGGAAGCTGGTCACCCACTCTGCCCTCCCTTGCCCAGGGAGGGGAACGCTTTCCAGCTGGCCAGTTCCCTCTTGACGTTCAGTAGTGCCTGCCTGGGGGACAGGATGATGCCGGCAAAGTGAGTTGTTCTTCCTTCCCTTTTCGTGTGGTTTTGCTCAGGTTTTTTGGTTCCACTGTGTTGCTAAGTTTCTTACATGGACTCCTGCGCTCTCCCAGAGCTGTTTATGTTCATGGATAGCTGTCTAATTGTTGATCTTTGTTTTGTGGGGGAAAAAAGGATGGGGTTTCCTACTTCACCATCTTGGTGACATTACCTTTTTTTAGTAATCACATCCACAGGTTATATCACACCTTTTAAAGCTTATAATATACCAAATACTCCAGATTTTTTTTTTTTATTGCATTCTACCACATTGGGCTTTCTCCATTTATGCTGATGCGATGGCTCTTTTAAAGCTAATTCCAAGTCCTATATTTATTTCTATTACCCTCAAATTTTAAAATGATCTTAACAGGTCTGAATTCTAAGCTGAAATGAACAATCAAAATTTCCTATCTGTCATGCCAGCTCTCAATTCCAGATTATATTTTTATCCCAAGTCATTTTTATTAAAGATGAACATCTCAGGAACAAAGACGGAAAGCCAGTGCAACCAGGTCTAGTGAGGAAACCTCTGCACAGTTCACACATGACAGAGGGCTTCCATGATGGTGGGGGCTGCCCCAGGAATGGCCCCAGCTTGAAGGAAGCAAAATAAAAGGGGGAGTGTTGGACAACGAAAGCAGGAAGAAAGGGAGAACGGGACGGAGAGGTGGTGGGAATTGACCACATGTCTGAGGTAAGGCAGCCAGGGGGTTTATCCCACACCATCTGTGCCAAGTAGAATGAAGCAGATGGACGGATGCTTGGATGAGAGGGATCACACAATGTGCTGAGTAGCTAGAGAGACCCAGAAGCACCATGGAATCTCACTGTGTACTACCATCCCACCAACATCATATCCTACCTCTCCATGAGAGGCAGTATGATATAAAAAGGAAATGTCAAATATCCAGAGGAACACAGAAGCAATAATGTTCTAACATTCATAGGAAGCTAACAGCAGGAAAAGGAGGTACTAAATTCAACAAACAGAACTAACACTGAAAGAAACAAAGTCAATGGAACAAACTTTGCGAACAAAGTTTGCAAAGTTTGTGAACAACCTTTCAAACAAAGGTTGAAACTTTGCGAGAAACACGGAATAGAGCCAATTACAGAGCTTGGAAGAATAAAAAAAATTAAGTAAAAAACATAATGGATACAGCTGAGGAGCAATTAGTAAGTCTAGAAATTCTCTCAGAATGCAGCCCAAAATTTCAGAAGAGTTAAAATATGAAAGAAAAATTGGTATAAATTACGTGGCAGTCTATTCGTAACAAATGAGTCACAGGTTAGTTAACCAGCCCAATTTCAAGGGGAGGATGCCCCACAGGACTTGGAGGGATGACTCATCGAGTCCACCATTGTGGCAGACAACCATACATCCCCCCATATTCTCTCCCATCACCCTGGATGTACCTCTATTACCACCTTTCACATAATGTTATAAAATTGGTTTCCTTGTCAGTTTCACTAGATGGTGAATCTCATGAGGTAAGAACTATTTCACTCATCTTCTCAATCTCTGGTTGCCTGCTCCGTGTCTAGCACAGAGCAGGTCCTCACTAAATGTTTATGGAATTAAATTACTCCTGCGGCAGTCATCCAGAATACAAAGAATCAGAGTACCTAGCTCTAAAAATAGTTTCGGATCAGCTGGGCTGTATTTTCTTTTAAAAAATTAAATTAAATTAATTGTTTTCAATGTAAAGGTAACCTCTAGAAGTGATATAGAGCATGCTACTTCCAAGATATCAGGGGGAAGGTAGGCAAAGAAAAACATAATTCAACAAAAGTCTTCTACAGACTTCACTCAGACATCTACAGATAAAGTAAACAAAACATAACAATATGACAGATTTAAATAACATAAGCATCCAACTTGAAGTAAAGATATAAAGAGAGAACTTTGCAGTCAACAAATTGTGTACAACACATATGGCACATTTACAAAAACTATGTATCAGGCTAAAAAGCAAATCTTGAAACTCCAAAAAAGCAAAAGTATTCAAGTCATATCATAACAATTTTTTAAAATTCACAAAAATAAAAAATGTAATAGTCCCTCCCCCCACCTCTGGCCAAAGAAATTTTCTCCATAAAATGAAAATTCTTAAAAAATACCTGGGTAAAAGAAGGAATGAAGTAGAAATTTTAAACCTAAATAGAACGCTAACCACAAAAGAAATACAAAAAAATAATCAGATGTCTCCTCCCTGAAGTCACACCAGGCCCCACCTCCAGGCGGCATTGGAAGTGGGCCACCAGGGAGAGCATGGCCTGGAGCTGCGGCAGTTCCTGAAGGGGTGGCCGCCGGAGATGTGTGGTGACAGCAGCCGAGACAGGTCCTTCTCAAGGGCGGATTTGGGTCGCCCATCACCAGGCACATCACAGACTGAAAAACAGGTTTTGATTGGACGACAACACAAGGGACAGTTAGATCTCAGGATCCCACCGCTCCCTGACCCCTGCAGGAGGAGGATGTCCTACTCTCTGGAGAAATATACCAGGGAGGCTCCAGATGCTGGAACACCAGGAACGGGGGACAGTTGGGTTGAGGCTTTGCGTTAAAAGCGGTGGATTTTGTGAACGTCTGCCTCCTGGGTGATGAGGGCTCCTCTGAGCTCCCTTTCCCAGACAAGCTCCCAGAACTCCCACAGCCAAGGGGGAAAGCCCAAGCAGGGGACAGAAAGATCCTTCTCAGGAGAAATTGAGCAACCCCAGGGAAAAGACACACGGATACAAAAATCTCAAGGTCTCCCCAAAAAAAAGGCTCACCACCCAATCACCCTACAATGGAGGCCAGCGATGAAGAAGCCTGGCCCCCACACACAGGTCTCCCAATCAGTACCTCACTGTTCATTCTAACGGATCCCGGGCTCAGCAGTACCAGACAGAGAACTGTTTGAATGTAAAATCCAGAGAGCAAAGCAAACAAATAGAAAAAGGAACTGGAAGTAAGTGAGCTATGAAGGACACTAAAAGAAGCAAAAAAAAAAGAAAAAAAGAAAAAGAAAGAAAAAATCCTTAAAAATTAATATACACAGGGTAATAAGAGATATTGTCATATCCATGAACCAAAAGCAGACTGCTATTTTTAAAAAGCAGCAAAGAATAAGAAAGAGAAGGAGCCCTGGGTACCTAAAACTATGATAGTCACAACTGAAAATTCAATAGGAAAGTTAGAAGAGTAAACCAAGCAGATCTCTCAGGTGATAACTAGAAGTAAAGGAAATAAAATAAACAAAAAGAAAAACAGAGAATTAGAGGCTCAATCTATGAGGTTCACTACCCAAATATGTGGGTTCTATAAATGAAGACTAAAAAAAAAGGAGAAATTTTTTTTTAAAAATAGGAGGAGGAAGAGAAAGAGGAGAAAAGTTCCAGAACTGGAGTATATGAATCTTTGGTAGAAAACTGCCATTTACAAGCCAGCACTATAAATGAAAAAAGACACACCCACAAGACATCACTGTGGAATTTCAGAACACCAGGAATAAAGAAGAGACTAAAGAAAGGGGAAACCTTGTGCACTATTGGTAGAAATGCAGATTGGTGCAGCCACTATGGAAAGTAGTACGGAGTTATCTCAAAATATTAAAAATGGATCTGCCTTTTGACCCAGTAATTCCACTTCTGGGAATTATTCCAAAGAAACCTGAAACATTAATGTAAAATAAACATAAGCACCCCTATGTTCATTGCAGCATTATTTCCAATTGCCAAGATTTGGAAGCAGCCCAAGTGTCCATCAGTAGATGAGTAGATAAAACAACTATTGTACATTTACACAATGGAACGCCACTTAGCCATAAAAAAAAAAAAGGAAAACTTTACCCTTTGTGACAGCATGGATGGACCTGGAGGACATTATGCTAAGTGAAATGAGCCAGCCAGAGAGAGAAGTATCGTATGATTTCACTCATGTAAAATCTAATGAACAACCTGAACTAATAAGCAAAATAAAGACAGACTCATAGAGAGCAGGCTGACAGCTCTGAGTGAGAAGGGCTGTTGAGGGGTGGAGAGAGGAATCAAGCAAAAAAGAAAGAGGACTCATGGACATGGACAACAGTGTGGTGATTGTGGGGGGAGAGGGCTGGGTGGAAGTGGGAGAGGGTAAGGGGGAAAAATACAATAAAAAAAAGAGAAGAGACTATAAAAAGAGAGAAATGTAGGAAAATCATCAAAACAGTGAATGATGCGGAATCCAGGAGACAGGGGATCTGACAGAGGAGAGAGGAGGGAAAACTTCTAGGATCAAAACAAGTCCCAGGAGGACAGCAGGCCCAGGAGCACAGAGTCCAGACTGGAGCCAAAAGGCGCAGGACTTGGGCGGGAGGTCTGGGGAGAAGGGCGCAAGGGGCTCACGGATTATCTGCTGGGGGGTGTGAAATAGATTAGCAACAGGTACAAAAAAACTAAGCAAAATAAATGTATGCAGTTAACAACACTGGAGAAAGTAAAAGAAAAGAAACTGTCATGTTAATGCAGTACTTGGTTTAGTAGTAAACTACATGTACATATAAACAATATTTACAGGGCACAATCATGTAAACATTGAATATTACTATAACCAGAAATACTGACCGGACTCTGTTGGGAGAATGAGGAAAGCAAAGTATAGTTGAATGACTGGGCGAGGCAGGAGCAATTAGCTCCCAGAGGTAAATGATCATCTACCATAAGAGAAAAATCAGTAAATCAATAAATTAATGTCAAAAACTGATTAATCAAGAGACACAGGAATTGAGATGATACTTAGGAATGCGAATATTTAGGAATCCCAGAAGCAACCACTGCATGGACAGAAAGTGGGTCCTTCCTAGGAGCAGGATCAGGCGACCCCAGATTAAAGACCTACAGATACTAAAACCTCAAGATCTCCCAGTGAGAAAAACCAGCTCACTCAAACATCCTACAATGGAAGCCACCAATCATCAAGCCCAGCCAACCCACAGGGAACTGTTATTTAAGCCTCCATGTCCTGACTTTCTTAACTTTAGTAATAAAATACATTTAATTTTTAATAATGAATAGAACAGAGAGAAAGTCCTTTATAAGGACCCTCTTATAAACCACTGGCCGCAATTCAACCCAACAGAGCCTAGAGGATAGCATCAATTCAACTCAACTGTGAATTCTTCTTTTTCTGCCCTGGCTTGAAAATCAACATCTTCCCTTCAAAACAAAGTCCAGCCTCAGATTAATTTATGGCTGTGCTGGGTCACACTGGCATTTAAGTGGTTCCTTCAGGTACAGTCTCAAATTAATTAGTGACACTCTATTGCACTTGAATTTCATGTGTCTCATCGCTCACAATTACTTAATTTGCCTTCACCGGACAAAAATGTACTCTTTGGCTCTCAATAAACTTGTACAAATTTACTTCCACCCTTCAAACAAGAGAAAGGGAAGTCATCCATGAGCCCATGAGGAGTCTCAAGGTGAAGACTTCCTCTCTCTAAATCACACTTTGACTAACAGGAAGCTGACAGCGTGGAACAGACAAGTCAGCTGACCATTTTTTGGTGCTCCATTTTTAGAGAAAATCGCACAGCATATCACACACATACAAAGACACACCAGAGAACTGATGTAAAAGACAGACTCATAGAAGACCAGATTCAAGACAAATCTTGACACTGGTCCTTGCATCAGACAACTCCAGTGACCTACCTCACACTGAGAGCACCCAGCCTCATGCAAATGCTGGGATTTCTCCAGCACTCCAGACCCCAAAGGTTTCATCCAGCATTCACATGTGGGGAGTTATTAGCTCCCAGGCAAGCCTCAACTAGCGGAGCACAGGAGCTGATAGGGACAGACGTCAATCCTCCGTGGACCATTCTGAAAGGCATTTGAAACACTAGTCAAAATGCTCCAGGCAGGACCTAATCCCAGTTACTGTCAACACTGACCTCATTAATGTGCCCTTTTCCTTCTTCCCCTGGCCTCCCTGACCCCTCACCTCTGTTCTTTGGCACTGCTTCCCAAACTACCCAGATCAAGTCTTTGTCTCAGGTTAAGCTTTAGAAATTACACCAGCTAAGAACTGTTTGCCTGAGACTGAGGGATTTCCCAGAATATGAAACCTTTAGTGCTAAAATTGAGAAAGCCCCCGGAAAACCAGATAAATTTACCCTAGTAAGACAGTGAAAAGGAAAAGATACCAGAGAAGACACTGAAAACATAAAGAGATAAAGAAGAGATGACAGTGTCTCTCCACCATCTCTAAGCCTCACTATATCGGGAATCTCCATGCTGCAGTAGGCTCCCCTCCCCCCTCCACTATTATTTAATATTATGTGGATAGAGATGGTAGCCAATTTAATAAGACAATAAAAACTATAAAATGTAAAGTGGATAGATAAGGAAGCAATGCTAGGAAATCTAGCAAAAACACTCTAGAAATTTCAAACAGCAACTTAAAAACTATGAAAATAATAGAATTCACTGATTTAGTCAGTTAAAAGAACAACATATAAATAGATAAGCATTTTCTTATTGACCAGCAATAAACAGTTAGAAACTGTCATTTTATAGAATTCTATTCACTATAGCAACAAAACTTATAAAATGTCTAAAAATATACTTGAAAAGAAATGCACAAGATTTATATGAATAAAATGATAAAAATTTACTCTAGACTATAAAAGGTGGCCTGAATAATCTTTTCAGGAGAGACATTTTCTTGCCTCTGCATATGAAGTCTCATAATTGTAAAGATACCATTTCCTTCCCAAAGTAATCCGTAAATTCTCACTGCAAACCCAACCAAAGTCCCAATATGGTTCCTTAGTGAAATCTGACAGGTTGATTATAAAGTCCTCTAAATGAGAAAATGTTCAAGGATAGTCAAGCAATGTTGTAAAAGTAAGAACAGTATGGGGGACTTGATCTACCTAATATCAAAAAAATTAAGGTATACAATAATAGACAAAGAGAGAGATGAAAGAAAATAGGAAATTTTAAAAGAGACCCATTATGGATCAGAATACATTCATATAAAAAAAAATAGTATTTAACACCAGTAAAGAAAGGCTGGGTTGTTTGAGGAACGTTTCTGGGACAACTGGATATTCATTCAGAAAACATTTAAGTTGGATCCCCACCTGACACAAACATTTATTAAAGATCTAGTGATAAGCTCAAAGGAAAGACATTTCCTGTCCTCATAGAGCTAACAAGTGAGAAAACCAATATTAAGTCAAAGAACCACACAAATAAATAAAAATCACTACTGTGGCAGGGGCTGAAAACAATGCTACTTTCTAGTGTGAGATTTCAAAAGAGTGGGAATTGATTTAGCAAAGTCAGGAAAGGCTTCCCTGAAGAGGAACTGACTGAACTGAGTTCTGAAATCCCAAAAAAGAATAAGGGCTTGCCGGAGGAAGCACGCCTAGCAAAAGGCATGGCTGCCCAACAGCTCCGGGAGGAAGAATGCTTGGAGCATTCAAGGGAGTGAAGGTGCGCTAGTGTGGCTGGAACCTCACAAACAAAAGGAAGCATGGCATAAAATGAGCCTGGAAATGCAGGCAAGGGCCAGATCAGGCGGGGCCCAGGTGGTCTTATTAACTGTCCCCATCCCTATCCTAAGAGCAATAGGAATCCACAGAGACTTTTAGCCAGGGGAGTGACAAGAGGGGACGTGGTTTTGAAAAGATCACCTCTGGTTGCAAGGTAGAACAATGTAGAATGTAAGCAATAGCAGTAGTCCATGTGAAAAATATTAATAACTTGAACCAGGGTGGTGACAATGAAAATAGAAAAAGGTGGACTGATTAAGATATTTGAGAGGTAAAATGTACATGAGTTGATAGTAGATTGGATACTGAAGGTGATAAAAACTAGGTGTGCAGAATGGATACACGGTTACACCATTCACTGGAGTAAAGAGCACAGGACCAGCGTGCAGTGGGGAAACCGCAAATTCTAGTTTGAATGTGTGGAGTGTGAGGCATCTTGACATACGCAACTGGAACTATCAAGTAAGCAGTACGGAACCTTGGGAAGCCATTCACAATTCACATTTTCAACACAACGTGAAATAGAGCAACATTAACTGCCACAACAAATAACCCCCACAGCCTCGCTGGGTTGAATCTTCACTCAGGGAGAGGCCAAAAGCAAGTTGTGAGCGGGCTCATCCCTGTGCTACGCGAGGACCCAGGCTTCTTTGTTCTTATGGCCTGCTCCTCCCCCGCGCCGAGGCCTCCACATTCAGGAAGAAGTGGAAAGAGAGGGGGGAGACTGCACACCTAAACCACCTGAGCCAGGAAGTGACACACATCACACCTGACACACCACGTCTCGCCATGTTCCGTTGGTGAGAACAGCATCCTGTCTGCATGCCTGCTTCCCAGTGGAGTGCTGCCAGCCAAAATCCACGACACCTAGTTAAATCTGAATCCCAGGAAAAATAAAATCATTTTGTAGGATAAGTATGTCCCAAAAATTGTATCTGAAATTCACATTTAACTGGGAGTCTTGTTTTTCATGGTTGTTTGTTTACGTTCTTGCTAAAACTGGCAAGCCTATCTATGGCAAGATCACACCCTTTGATGGACAGTGAGTCATCTCTGCCACATGATATAAATGGCTTAGAGTAGAATTCCACCACATTTCCTGTGCGGGTTGGGGGTGGGGAGGGATAGGGTAACTTGTTCCTCAGCTCAAGAGACCAAGAAAGAGGAGACAGGATGGCAGACCTTGTCAAAGAACACGATGCCCTGTAATTTTTCCATATAGTCAACGCGAATCTATGAAGCACTACTGTGCTCTGAGTGCCATGCGAGGGTCTGAAGATCCTGAGACTTGCAATCCATGCCTTAAGAAGCTCGCAGTCCTGGGGGGTTGTGAGAAGGGGGTAGCGTAAATAAACTGATGAAGGAGCATCTAAGCCAGACTCCTGGGCATCCAAAAGGTTTCCCAAGGAAGATGGTGGCTGAACTGAGCCTCAGAGGTGGGGCAAATAGGAGTCCACCCAGTGAGAGGGTGCAGATTGCTGTTCCACCCAGGGAGTGGTAAACGGTACAGGGCATCGCCTCCCACTAGGAACTACTGGAAAACTGGACAAAATATACGGAACAATTGACAGCAGCCGAAGCAGGTCTATAATCTCTGAGAGAAAGGAAATAAACAAGGCGAGCTCTCCCTACAATTGCCCTGGTTCTCTGCTTGGAGGCAACTTCTGGACTTGGGCACAGGGAAAGGAATCAGACAGAAAGCGGGAGAAGCACTGAGTTGAGGAGACAAATATAGGACTTTGGAAGGCTGAGGTAGCTGGAATGTGAGGGGCAGAGTCCCAGGCAGGAGAGAGCTATGCAGAGAAAGTTTTCCAGAAATCTGAGGAAGGGCCTCCTCAAGTCTTTGACTAAATGCTAATCAGCACACGCTTAGATAAAGTTACACAATGCCAAAAATAGGACAACTGTCAGGTAGCTATAAGCTAAACAATTTCTGGAACCCAGTCAGGACTGGAAGATGTTTGGAGCCCTCCCCAGCCAGAGTGAAGACTCGTTTGGCACATGACTCATTGACTCATTCAGAGCGACCCCAGGAGTGCCACACCTAAGAAGTAAAGGCTACTCTAGACCAGAACCGACAAAGCTTAAAAAACGAGCCTAGAAAAGTTCAAGCTTATGTGCACATAAGTTTACTGCCTATCAAAACAAACTTCAACATTCTCTTAGCAAAATCCAAACACCCAATGAAATATCATTTAGAATGTCAACATTTTAAAATTAGTAGACATGCAAAGAAGCAGGAAAATGTGACTCACATCCAGGAGCAAAATTAGTCAAAAGAAACAGTGAGAAATAACAGAGATAATGGAATTACCATGAGAAGGTATGGGGGAAGTTGACGGAAATCCAAACCAAGAGTGTAGCTGGAATACACAGCACTGTTGGACAAGTCACCTGGAGAGTATCTGGTTCCATTTGGTTACACTGGTGAGAGTAGGTATTCAGGACCGGCAGCCACTGTCATCAGAGAGGCTGGGTGACGTGAGGCAAATGTAGCGGTAGGCTCCATCTGGAGAAATCTAGAAGACTCATGTAGGTCTTGTTGACTGGCAAACAGGATGGCCCACTATGACAGCCAGAATCTGGTTGTCTATGTCCTGGTCATATCTTTCTCACTTATTTCTAAGATGCACTTGGATTAAATATTTGCACTTCGAAAGAAAGGAAAGGGAGTTCAGCTTTAATGAGCATCTACTGTGTGCCAGACACTACCCTGGACACTCCGACATACATGATTTCACTTTATCCCTATACTAGCCCTGAGAAACAGATACCTACCTCCTTAGAAATGGAGACTCTTAGGTCCGGAAATGAAGGAGTTTGTTTGTGTTCAGTCCTGTAAGATTCGTATGAACTGAAATCTGTGAAAATTTAATAAACCAAACTGTGAGAAATGTTTTGACGTCCTCCTCTGCAGTGCAGTCTTTGCAGTCCAGCACACCTGGGTCCAAATTCAAGTTCAGTTCCTTGCTAGACGTTTGCTGTTGCAAAGTTCCCAGCTCTGGAAGACTCTGGTTCTACATGTTGAGTGGAAAGAGTGTATCATACTTTACT
Organism: Pteronotus mesoamericanus; assembly: GCF_021234165.1. Taxonomy (NCBI): domain Eukaryota; kingdom Metazoa; phylum Chordata; class Mammalia; order Chiroptera; family Mormoopidae; genus Pteronotus; species Pteronotus mesoamericanus. The sequence goes on from NW_026555321.1 coordinate 12,168,866, forward strand.
CATATGTATACAGTCTTACATCTCTTTATTCATAAAGCCACAGGGAAGATTAAGTGAGAAGATTAAGAATGTAAAGAACCCAGAATAGAACCAGGAATATGCGAGGTGTTCAGTAAATACCTGCACACTCTGTCCTGCTGCTCTGTTAGTTAAATATCTAACCTGACCTTATCTTATAAGATAGGAGGATGAACATAAAAGTCATAACTAAATCAAATAGAAAATAGTTTTTAGAAAATGTGTAAGTCAGTGGTTCTCACAGTGAGACCCCTGGACAAGGAGCACCAGCTGGAATTTGATAGAAATGTACATTCTGATCCCACCCCAGATCTACCAAATCAGAAACCCCGGGAGTAGCCCCCAAAATGTGTTCTAAGGAGCACTCAGGTTCACACTACAGTTTCAGAACCACTTGTAAAACAGTTTTTCCATTGCATCAATTTCATTCAATTATTGCATAGACTGCGGTTAGATACTAATAACCAATTTGATAATTTCTCATCCTTTTGTGTTTTATGGAATTTTTTCAGATCACTTTAATGTATTCTGCTGATTAAAGCTCTCTACAAGAAAGAGTAAACCAAGTAAAATGATGTTGAATTAACAACCTTAAGAAAAAGGTCTCAGCTATTGATCTGAAACAACAACAACAAAAAGCCATTTTAATGGCCAAGTGGAGGAAGTGAAGATTAAATTGGTAGCATCTTCCCTAAACCTAGTAAGAGGTTACCACATGTGACACTTCCAAACTCCCACCAATTTCATGGTGAATACTGTTCCCTTTGCTAGCTGTTCCCATCCAAATCCCTTACATTAAAACTTAGTTCCTAACTCAGCTGTTCTGTTTTCCTAACATGCAAATTTGGAAAACAATGAAGCAATTTTGATTCAGACATCAGGCACTTGTCATTAGGTGCAAAAGTCTATGTGCTGAAGACCTCAATATAGTGAAAGCTACAAAACAAGAACTGGATGTGGGCTGGGCAGCTGAAACCAATTACGCAGGAAATTTGGCATGAAACGTAAATGGCACATCTGAATACTTAGAATGATTCTCAATTATATTTCAGTAGTTTTCATTTTTTCCGATTGCTACAATACTCGTCCACATTCCTCTCCCAAATGCTGTACTCCTCCATCCTTGCTTGCAGATGATTTCAATTGTTTTCTATTTTCTTAATCTTCTCTTTTATCTCCACCATTTTTTTTTCTTTTTGCCTTCCTCATTTCATGATTTTTTTTTCCTATAAGGCATACACCCAGCATCTGATGCCTCTACAAATGCAGGGAATTTTCTTCTTGTCCCTGAAGTGACAGCTTGTCTTTCCCCTCAAGTGTCTTTGTTGCAATGCCTGGTAAACTGTTTATTTTTCCTAACAGCTTTCCTTTTTTGCCTGAAAAACAAGCATTAACCAAGAAAGTCCTTGTTTTGCTAAAGTGCTACTTTTTGCGATTCCTGGTGCTAGAGCGCCGCCTGCTGAGAAAATTAGAAGTAGCAGGTCATACAGCCTTTGGTTTAGCGGAGGATAAAAGAATTGGATTCCGGTGGCCATTTTCTTACCCTAGGTACACTCTTCAGAAATGACTGGTGTGTGATATTCTTGATATGGTCCCTCTCCTAACTCTGTTGCAGAACTCACTATACATTACCCTTAATAATACAATGACAACCATAGTACAGTAAGTCTGTATTTTTACCACCATCTACCAAATACTTAGCAAAATGTTCTGCATAGACTAGATGCTCAATAAATATTTGTAGATAGATAATACGGTATTTTGTTGTGTATAATATACTCCTGGGTATAATGTGCACCCACAGTTTTGTGTGCATTATACACAGGATCGTTATGGTATGTAATCATACCCATATAAAATGCACATCCATAATATTCCCTCAAAAATTTCAGCAAAAAAATGTGCATTATACACAGCAAAATACATTGTTCTGTGAAAGCATTTATAAAACTCTAATTTAATTGTTTATTTCTCTCAATAACCTAAAGCTGGAAGGAAAAGGAAAGTATATATTTGACCCTTAGATCGTGGCACTCAGAGAGGTTTGCATAATAGGTTTTCAAAATATATTTGAAGAATTCATACTGATTATATTAATTCTAAATATATAACAGTCACCATTGTAGCACCTATAATGTGCTAAGAACTGGACTAAGTATGCATGAAACACTGTCTCTAATTCTTAAAACCTGCCCATTTTACAGATGTGGAAAAAAATAGTAAGGTTGAGTATCTTGCCCAAGATCATAAAGCCAGGAATCTTCCAAATCTGTCTGACCCTGAAACCCATGCACTTTCCACTCTACCAACCGCCTTCCACAAATCCGAAGCCAGGACTAGAATTAGGAAATGTCCCCCTTTAAAGAACCTCAGGCAACTCTCCAACCTCCATCACCACCAGCATCTCTCTCTCTCTCTCTCTCTCTCTCTCTCTCTCTCACACACACACACACACACACACACACACACACACCTGTCTACCTCCCCTCCCAATAAAAACAGTGACACACCCACACTCAAGTTCACAAACACAAAATTGCCACCAAGGGCGGTGAGGCCTTTGTCTGAACGAGCTAATGATATAGAACCTATGACATCATATGACAATCCATTTCCCCCGTTACAGAGATCCCAGATAATTCCAAAGGCCTTTCTGATAATAAACTGAGGCCAGTTTTCTGTAGTTTTCAGAGCTTTTATCTATGATTTGCAATTCTTTTTCTGAGACACTACAAGGTTTCACTACTTTTCCACATGTGAGCCTTTTAAATATAGGAAATATTCTACCATACCCCTCTAAACATTGAAAATAGCACTCACACCCAATAAATGTAAACCAGAAAAGTTGATCTGTTATGGAGTGAATGCTTGTGCCCTCCCCCATCCGTATGCTGAAGTCCTGACCTCCAGCCCAGACGGTAAATAGAGGTGGGGCCTTGGGGAAGTAAGTAGGTTTAGACGAGGTCACGGGCATGGGGTCCTTGTGATGAGAGTAATGCCCTTATAGTGAAGAGATCAGAGAGCTTCCTCTCTCTGTCTCCCCATCTCTGTCTCTGTCTCCCTCAATCTTGCCCACATTGAAAATACAGTAAGACGGTAGCATCTTCAAGCCAGGAAAAGGGTCCTCACCAGAGCCTCACCATACCAGTACCCTGATCTCTCACTTCCTAGTCTGCAGAATTGTGAGATATTTCTCTTGTTTAAGCCATCTATTCTGTGGCATCTTGTCATACAGTGATCTGGCTCTACATAGCAGTTTTATATCGTACCATAATCCACAGTCATTCAATACTCTACAGATCTTACTTCCTAGCAGTTACATTTTTCAGGGGAGCTAACTGGATTATATAGATGAGATGCTGAAGCCTGTATGTATATACATATTCTTCACAAAGACAAGTGCCACAGCAAGTTTTTGCTGCTCACCAGCTGCTGACTTGCCATCTCAACTGAACTCAAAATCCTCATTTTCAGGGCTTCTCTGTTACTCCAACATATTTGTAGTGCCTGGTTTCTCAGAAATTTACATTTTTAACAGCAGCCTGGGACATTTTTCTGCTGGTGGCCCATACACAAGACGAGGAACGCACATACCAACAAAGAGTACAAACCCATTGTGATACGTCAAAGAAAATGGCTACAAATTCTTTTCCCTCTTTGTATCCCAGCAATGTGCGTTACAGCTCCTTCCATCCAAAAGTAGTCTTTTTCTCCACTTCTGGTCTGGCCCTGAGATTTTCTTTGACAGAAGTGATACTGTACGAGGTCCTGACCTCCAAGGAGTCTTGCATGCTTCTGCTTTTGCTCTTGGAAAGAGCCCAAACTAGCATGGTGAGGGACAAGGGATCACCTGGAGAAAGGTCTCAGTCATGTGAGCCATCCAGGCTGAACCCATTATAAGTCAGCAACCCAGCCAGACCACCAGCTGACCAGAGACCTATGAGTGATCTCAGCCAAGATCAACCAAGCCCAGCCTACACCAGGTCTTCCCAGCTGAGCCCAGCTCAAACTGAAAAGTGACCTCCAGAATAAATAAATAGTTATGATGTTGTATAAAGCTGCAACATCACCTACAGTGTATTGCAGCCATAAATGATTAACTTGAATCTAATCAAGTATTTAGATCTAATTTCCAGTTTACAGGAAATTTACATGATAGAGGAACAAGCCAAGTTCCATTTTTGAATGAGGTAGGTATACATAAATAAACACACACACATGCACACTCTATATACACATCAATTTATACTCTTACTTTAGTGTTTAAAGTTGGAGAACACCTTGGCAATTTTTGATGGACATTTTCCTATCATGCCTTATCTGTGCCTGAAACCTAAATTAGTCTTTTAAAAAAAAATAACCAAACCAGTGTCCCAGCATTGTTTATTTACAGTGTTGTATAAACAGAAGACATGAAACTACATTTCAGGAATCATGAAAAATGTTTGTGTTGAACCACTCTGGACTCTGTAATGAAGATTTATTTATATAAGGGTCTCTGAATTGATCACTTCTCAGTTCCATCTTTTTTAGGGACATTTTAACAATCAATTTCTGAAGTCCAGACATGCACTGTCTATGACTCACACGGAGTCAGGGAAAACCATCAGACTGACCATTTTTCATCTCAAATTTTTTATTCTCATTAACATAAGAAGGATTTATTATCCATCAGCTTCTGCAAGATGCAGGGAATAAGTCAGCCTTAGAGGTTTGAACTAGAAATAGATAAATAGGACAGGAGTTGGGTTCATCTGGTTCATTCATGGTTTGGAGTTTTTAAACTCTTTTTAACTAATATACAGTTTTAAAAACCCAAAACATATTTTCTTAAGGCTTCACTCTTTCATTTCTAAACCCATGCGTTATGAATGAAAATGGAACTCATGTGTCGTCGAATGTACTTGCACTCCATTCATTCATTACAGTGCATCACACTGTAACACTGACATTCCCTTGGTAGCAGTCCTTTCAAGGCTCAAATGATTCTGAGGTGAAAATTTTGGAGAACCTTCTTCTCCCAGCCCTTCAAAGAGTCCCAGGATTTGTAAACCATACTCTCAACTGCAATATCCAGTTCTTAAAAGTTTTTGTCCAAATGTAATATTCCTAGGATGGAAAGATATCCAGATTAGTGGAATTAGTCCTTCTCCTCTCTTCTTCTTTGTCCTTGATTCTGCCGCTTTGAACAAAGAGAATGAAATGGTTTCTTTATGAAGTATCAGCGGGCACAATCTTCTTGCAAACTTCTGGGCAAGAGAATGGACTGGGATAACAATGGAAATTTCCATATTAAGAAAAGGAAAGGGCCCCGGTCGGTGTGGCTCAGTGGACTGAGTGCTGGCCTCGAACCGAAAGGTCACTGGTCCATTCCCGTTCAGGGCACATGCCTGGGTTGCCGACCAGGATCCCCAGTTGGGAGCACGTGAGAGGATGTGTCTCTCGTGTATCAATGTTTTTCTCCCTCTCTCTCTCACTCCTTTCCCCTCTCTCTAAAAATAAATAAACAAAATCTTTTTTAAAAGTAAAAAAGAAAACGCACAGTATGATTGCAAGGTGCTAGCAGACTCCTCACAAAGCCTTTTTCAAAACATTATCTCCCTTTATTACAGTGTCCCCAGAAAGCAGGTGGGGAATTGTTAACAGTCCGGCGGGAAAAGCCTGCTGATGCAAGCTCACGTGAATGCCTTCGCTGCCCCAAGCTCCATTGCCTCCTCCGAAGAATGGCAGGCGGCCCTTCCCCCAGCATTTCCTCACACCGCCAGGTTCCTATTATTGCATAACGACGTACTCCAAACTTAAAAGGGTAAAGCAGCAAACAATGTATTTTGCTCACCGATTCTGTGGGTCAGGAATCCAAGCAGAGCTGGACTGGGCAGGTCTCCCTGGGGTCACTCACGACGTTGCAGTCAGATGTTGGCGGAGGCTGCAGGTATCTGAAGATTCTACCAAACTAGACATCCAAAATGGCTCACTCACACAGCTGGCAGCTGACATTAGCCCTTGGTTGGGAGCTCAGCTGGGGCTGTTGACTAGAGAACCTACACATGGCAGTCACATGTGAGACTTCTTACAAAGCAGATAAAAGCTCCAAATGAGAGAGTCTCAGCAGCCAAGGTGGAAGTTGCATGCTCTTTATGACCTAGCCCTGAAAGTCACAGTGACCACTTTTATCCTATTCCATTGGTCAAAGCAGTCACAGCCTGCCTAGATTCAAGGGGAAGAAACCACACACTCCCACCTCTTTTTCGATTACAGTATACTTTCAATATTATTTCTGTTGGTTTCAGGTGTACAGCACAGTGGTTAGATAATCTTATACTTTACAACTGTTCCCCCCAGTACTTCTGGTACTCACCTGGCACTATATATAGTTATCACACTCTTGACTATATTTCCTACATTTTGTAACCACCAATTTGTACTTCCCAATCCCCTCACCTCCCTCACCTCTGGCAACCACCAGTCTGCCCTCTTTGTCTATGAGTCTATTTCAGTCCTGTTTGCTTGTTTATTTTGTTCTTTACATTCCCGTATGTATACGTGAGATTTCCTGCCATTGGTCTCTCTGTGTCTGACTTACTTCACCCAGCACGACACCCTCCAAGCCCATCCATGCCTTCCCAAATGGTAAGATGTCATTCTGTTTTATGGCCAAAGCTCCCACCTCTTAACAGGGAGTAGTATATCAAGAATTTGCAGATGAGACTTTAAAGCCACCCTGATCACCATGGATACTCCCACAGACGTCCGTTATGTAGCCAGAAGATACCCGCAGAGGCAGAACTCTGGCTGCCCTGACCTGTGTCCGAGCTCCCCGACCACTGCAGAGGACAGTTTCTATGACGCCGTCAGCGTCCCGCTCAAGGGCCCAGGCCACACCAAGGCCTTTCTCTGGTGTCGGAAGTAGCTCAGCCCTCAGTGACAATCCTCAACCAATAAGAGACACAGACAGTAGTAGATAAACATCCCGACTTCCTTATTCCTTGGTGGGGCAATGCGGAGGCCTATTCAAGGGGTCCCCAAAGTGACTGAGCCCCAAGTAGCCTTCGTGGCAGCCGCTCATTAGCGTGCCCTGCACTGGCTCTCCTCCTTTCCCTCTGCAGCACCCCACCCCCACTTCTGCTTCCTGACGTCACTTCCCAGCACCCAACTCCTCGTCCCCAGGTCTGGCTGCTTTTTGGAGGACCCAAACTGAAGCACCCACCGCTTGTAAAACAGCAGTGTAAACAGAAAGACAGCATCATATGATTTCACTCATATGTGGAATCTAATGAACAAACTGAACTAACAAGCAAAATAGAGACAGACTCACAGATAGAGAGCCGGCTAACAGCCAGGGGGTGGGGTGGAGGGATTGAGCAAAAAAGAAAAAAGAGAAAGAACTCATGGACACAGACAACAGTGTGGTGATTGTCGAGGGAAGGGGGAGGGGGTAAGTGGAAAAGGCTATGGAGCGGGCGAGTGGATAAATGGTGATGAAAAGAATCAAATAAAGATGTTGTGCTTTTCAATAAATAACTCTTCAGTTCTTAAAAAAATAAGGTAGTAAAATAAATAAATACAGCGCCCCCTACATGTGTGGCGAGAGAAAAATCTGAGGACTGTTAAAACAGATCATCTCGCAGGCCCCCCACCCCTCGTCTAGATTGCTGTCACCGGCATCCTCCACTTCATAACCGTGCTGACCTGAGGTGGTCCGGGATTGCCCTGAGTTCTCAAAGAAGTTCATAGGGTAAAGCCAAAATTGCCCCCAAACTGAGGAAGACAACCAACGCTTCAATAGTAGGTCCTACTTTCTACATGAAATAAAGCACTTCTTACATGGAAAAAGGAGACCCCCTTCCCTAAAGCAGCCATAAAAATCAGCACTGAAGGGTTGAAAGCTTGAAAAGAAAAAAAAAAATGCGACTGAAAATAAAGATATCCCAGCAAAATCTGAGCTTTCATAGCCAGCAAACTGCAGGCAATTGCAATTCCTGGAGCTAAGGGTGGGTTTCATTTTATTTACGTGTTTTGTTTTATTCTTTAACTTCTCAACTGTGTACCATAGGCTCAAGGTATGACCTGAAATTCGCTTACCAGATGACTCAGCCTTCCCTTGGTTCTTGAGATCTTTTGTAATTAGCTTGGTAACCTAATGCATTCAGTGGCTATGGGCGAAACTCAGAGGAGTTTAAAAAATCCATTTAGAGAAATTGCCAGAAGTTCCAGTATTTTCTCAGACAGAGCTGGCTAATTGAGTTTCTTGGTATAACCAAGAATGGGCCCCCAGATCTGCCAGGCCTTTCTGGGTCCCCTTAAACTGGAAATGTCTCAAGAACTAGTCTTCTGTTTCTTTGGAGCCTCCTTCCGAAGTCCCACCTGAATGAAAGAAGTGTGGTCACACAAAGGACAGCAAGCTTATCATTTGTCAAGCCTTGCACTGAAGAGAGAGTTTAGCTGCATATATATGCAAAGCTCCCCAGAGCTCAACTCCCACAGCATGTTACCAACAAAGGTAACAAAACTGCATAGGAGACAGCAACCTGGTTATTTTCTTGAAAGAACTCCAGGGACCAAATTATACAACTTCCAACACTGGGCTATTCAAGGGCCAGGAAAACACAGAAACCACAAAAGAGGGAGGGGAAAGAGGCAGGAGCAGGATGTCTGTCTAATTCGGCACTCATTTTGCTCTGTTTTATAACAATGTTGGCTCTATGGAATAAAGCCAAATGGGGTTTCTGTGTCTTTAAGGCCCAGGCAACTTGGGCAATGGGTAAGTTGCCATGGTAACTTGTAATTCAACTGTCTTCTAAATTGAAAAGCAACAATAGTAGAAAATCCCTAGCAAATAAAGTGTGATACCGCTCAGTGACGATTATTTGTTTATTCCAGACTGGCTTTGAGCACTTTTTAAAAATACAAACACCTAGAATCCTCTGCTATGTTTGAATGAAGCAGGGCTATTTTTTCCTTTTCAAACACTCTCAGACAAAAAGAAAGCAAATAAACAAACAAGTTTCTGAGACAGCTTACATGTCAAGCCTCAATTTGATGACCCAAGAAGAATGCTCTCCACTATACACACACACTCGCTGCGCAGAGGAAACCCGCAGGAAAAGCAATTCAGAAATCCCTAGGAACGTGAGGCAGTAAGACCTCAGCCAGTGAGTGTCCCGCATCAGACTTCCTTCAGAAAGGGCCTGGCCACACACCAAGCTTTGAGATGTGTGCTTTGCATGCACACACACAAGACTGTTAAGATTATAACCTCAATAAAACATCAAAAAGTTCCTCCAACAGTCAATCAATTTAAATAATTTACTGAAAGATTCTTGGGCACTTTTTAAGACATTAGAGCTATAAAAACAAGGAAGACCCAGTGTCTTACATCTATAATCTCACTGGGGAATGGGAGGAAAGACAGATCCATACCTTGTATGACCAGGGTTCCCCCGTGTTGGGGAGGGCTGAATTGTGACCTCCCCAAAAATCCGTATGTTGAAAACCTAACCCCCAGGACCTAAGAACGTAACTGCATTTGTCGATAGGGTCGCTAAAGACATAATTAAATTACAACAAGGTCATTTAGGGTGAGCTCTAACCCAATCTGACTGGTATCCTTGTAAGAAGAAATCTGGACACAAACACGTGCAGAGGGAAGATGATGTGACGACAAAGGGAGAAGACAGCCGTCTACCAGCCAAGGAGAGAGGCCTGGAATGGAGCTTTCTCTGTGGGCATCAACCCCAAGAAAAAAATACCTGCTAAAAAGGAATCCTTGTGGCTAACTAGGCCCAAATTCACAATCAGAATCTAGCAGCCATTGTTTACAGAGGCCCCTCATGTACACTGCATCTCAGAGAAAAGTCACAGGCAGAGCAGCTCAGCTTCCTGCACTGCTGGCTGAGCTCACCCTTACACGGAAGCTCCTGGTATTGTATTTAGACTAAAGGGGTAGAGCCCTTCCCCACCCAATCGGAGCTTTGCACCTATCTCCCCTTCTGCATCTCTACTGACCCATCAGGGCAGCTCCGTAATGACCAATGAGAACAGCGCAATGTGGACCAAGCAAACTGTGGCAAACAGGATGTTGCTCTGGGCATCACTGCTGGTTGCCATCAACATTGAGCTCACCAAGGAGGACCCTTCCTCCCCAATAGTATCCCATGAGGAAGAAAACACTGTAGGTTGCCTACCTGTAGCCATTCTCCAACCCCTTGTCTTTCTGAAAGAACCTGCTGCTCTCTATAGATGCTAAAAAATGCTATATACTTGGCTTTCCAGGCTCCCTTGCAGGATGAGACCCCAATCAATCTGGCCAATGGGAACTGAGAGGTGAAGTCTAGTGAAGCCTCCTGAGGAAGGTTTCTCCTAATAAACAATAGGAAGGTGTCTTCTCTTCTTCTCTGGACGTAAGGCTTCTCCCGCGCTGCCTGATGGTGGTGCCATCCTGCAGCCATGAGAAAATATTACAAATGTGCACCAGACGATAAAGGATCAGAAATTCCCGGGTTTATAGGTTTTTCCAACTAATTATGATAAAATACACATAACATAAAATTTACCACCTTAGCCATTTTTAAGTGTTCACTTCAGTAGTGTTAAGTACCATCACACTGTATACCACCCACCTCCAGAACTTTTTTCATCTTGCAAAACCAAACCTCTGAAACATCTCCCCGTTTCCCACTCCACTCCCAGGCACCACCATTCTGCTTTCTGTCTCTACGAATGTCTCCCCTAGGCACTTCCTGTAAGTGGAATCACACAGTATTTATCCTTTCATGACTGGTTTATTTCACTAGCATAAGGTTCAGCCATGTTGTAACATGTACCAAAATTTCCTTCTTTTATAAGGCTGAATAGTAGTCCATTGTATACCACATGTTGTGTACCCATTCATCCACCAATGAACACTTGCGTTGCTTCCACCATTTGGCTCTTCTGACTAATGTTGCGAAAATGTGCATATATAAGTATCTCTTCAAGACTCTGCTTGCAATTCTTCTGGGTACATATCCAGACGTGGAATTTGCTAGATCATATGGTAGTTCTATTTTTAATTTTTTAAGGAACTGCCATACTGTTTTCCACAGTAGCTGTGCCATTTTACTTCTCCACCAATAGTGCACAGTCGTTCTAACTTTTCCACATCCTCGCCAATATTTGTTCTTTTCTTTTTTGCTTTGTTTTGTTTGGTAACAGCCGATCTAACGGATGTGAGGTGAGCTGCTAGGTTCTTGATGGCATTTGTAGCCACTGACCCAGCCTGGAATTGCCCCACCTCCAGAGGAAATAAGTAATAAATATCACTATTGTTGAACTCTCTTATAGATAGGTCCTAAGTATATTCTAATTGATGTATCGCTCTTTCTATAAGACCCCCAAAAAGAAAGGATTCTCTTCATGATTTAATTCTGTTTCTCATGCTTTCCATTATATACTGTTTCCTGCACTCCAAACCTAATATAAATTCTACCCCAGAGTCAAGTCACACACAGCGCAACTGCAAATACAAAGGAGTGTTCATAACAGCTTTACCCATAATAACCAAACACTGGAAACAACTCAGATATCCATCGATAGGATAAACTGTGGTACCTCCACATAAAGGAATACTATTTAGCAATGAAAAGGAACGAAACTAGTGATACATGAATAACATGGATGAAGAAGCATTATCCCAGAGTACATACTGCAATAATTCCATTTACAAATGTAACCTTTTAGAATAGGTTAATCTAGTAATAGCGGAAGAAACTCAGAACAATCGTTACTCTATGGGGTGGAGATTGCCTGGAAAAGGGCACAAGGAATCTTTCTGGGAGGATGGTAATGTTCTATAGCTCATTTAGGCTTTAGGTTACACAGGGAGAATGCATTTGTCAAAATCGAGCGGCAAATGTATCCTAAAGATGTGTGTTGTTTATAAATTTTACATCAAAGGAACAAACTGTAAATTAATACACTCTAGTAAATTGTATGTTAGCTGAAAAATTTAGGGGACAGGCTACTGATGACTGCAATTTACTTTGAAATGCATTTTTTTAAAACCCCAAGGTGAACTGATGGGTGGAAGCCTGGACAGCTATGTCACACACAAGTACAATAAAATGTTAATGGTAAAATACAGGAAGGTGTTCACTAAAATGCTTTGACTTTGCCAAGAGTGGTGTAAAGTGTCAATCGGTAAAAGCTTTGGTTCTATATGGTAAAAATTCCCCTGACTTCCTGAGGGAGGGAGTAAAATTAAAAGGATTTAGAGAAAAGAGAGAAACACCACCCAAAACTTTTACATTCTTACACTTCTACTACAAAAACTGACATTTCAGTTAGGGTCAAAATTGGAAGGTGCTGCTGTGCAGGAAACGGCTCGGCTTAAGCGTGAACGGTTCGGCCAAAACTCACGGCCTGCTGGGGAACTGACAGGAGCCTCAGTGCCACTGGGCCAGGGGTTTCCCGACATTCCTCCTGCTTTGTGACCTTCTCCAGTTTCAGCTGTCCCTTTCATTGGGTGTTGGAACCTTGGGGCATACGAAACTCCTACACAACCCCTCCGCCCCCAGCACACTTCCTGTCTCAGGGCCTTGAGAGGTGTTCTTGAGCTAAAGGTATTATTACAAGCCTTGAGCATTTAGGCAGGGACGAAGGGCCAGGGAGTCACGCCACCAGGACCTTGAACAGAAGGACAGCGGTGTGCAGATGGCCAGTTGCGTGCCGTGTCACACGAGGTTAAGGCAAGGGTGATCTGCCAGCCTTTAGCTGCAGGAACCATGCTTTTGCCGCCCACCCCACCCCACCCCACCCCACCCCATCATTTCAGCTGCGGTGTTTACATGTCATCTCATCACAGCTGAGCCCTGGAAAGGACGCTGGAGGGCACACAGTTCAATCCACTTGCTTTGCAGAGGGGAACTGAACCCAGAAAGGTGAGACGACCTTCTCAAGATGGGTGAAAAGAAGAATCACAACTAGAAGAGATTTCCCCAGTCCTCAGTAAATGCTGAGAATAGTCAAATCTCAAAGACATGGACTCCTTCCTTCCCTTTCAGGGTTCTCATGTTATTTTTACTTTGAAGCATGAGGCCAAATATTTCTGCCCGTTGTTACAGATGTACACCTTGGACAATGACAGCGTGACTCGAATACAGAGGATCTCACCGCCGCCTCCCCCCACGCCCATATTCTTGCTTTGAGGCCCTGGTACTGGGATGAGGACTTGGTCACCTCTTGTTCCTTGATTCGTTTTTACTAGAAATCAGGAAGTTACTAGAAATCAGCAGTAGCTGAAGGTTGAGGTCATCAGAGTCTGATCTAATTGAGTGGTTTCCAGCTGAGAAAGGAACCACCCCCCTCCAGTGGCAATAACTGGTCTCTTCACTCCAGCCCCAGGCATTTGGAAGAGACCTGGCCACAGAGGCTGACAGCAGGGAGAGGGGGCCTGGCGCAGCTTCCCACCTCGTTCCCCTGCGGGGGGGTCCTCCTTTCTCCTCTTCCCCTACTTTGGGCATTTCCTCAGTTAATGCAATTACCTACTGTCTGTACAGGGGCTTCTCTGTTTGCATAGTTTTTTAACACATTTTGTCTTGGCTTGTAATCACAGCAAATAGTTCTTTTGACAGATGAGAGAAAATTCTATTTAGGGGTTGGGAAATAACATTAAACTCCTATCATATGTTGAATCCTTGACTAAGCTCCCCCTTTACACACTCCCGAACAATCAGTCCCATGAGGACTACAGTTACTGACCACCACTCACAAGCAGACTCCAAGCCTGGTGCCCCTCCGCTACGCACAACAGCTGAGAGCAGACTCAAGGGCCCAAACATGTGGGTTTTGTAGTCCAACCCTCCACTCAGTAGCTCTGTGACCTGTGTAAGTTACTTCAACTCTCTGAGCCTTGGTTTTCTTCCAGAAAACCTAATTACCTCTTCGGGTTAAGTAACAGTGGTATGCTGGTAAACATCTCACTCTCTGGGGAGGAAAGGGGGGGTGTGTGTTTATTATTTTTACTGAAAGGATATGCAGCAATTTATAAATAATATTCTTTACTGTAAATTCCATGTAACCAATTAATCTCAGAATGTGTTTATTTTTGCCAAAGTTGCAATTGACAAACTAGTTCTGACATGAACATTAACTGAAATTTTAGGTATATTAACAAGACAAAAATGAAACAAAAACGTCAGAATTTGAGTTGTTTATGAACAATGTGAGCAACTTCTTCGCTGAACAGGTACTAGTTTTCAAATACTAATGGATTATTTTTTTTAACTTCCTATGCCATTAGCAATGTTTAACGGCAACAGACATGAAACACTTAAGTTTAACCTGTATTATTAACATTTTCTCTATCACTTGAAGAAACCATCAACCAAACAATGGCTTAAGCCCTGATTGATAGTATTTCCCATGGTATGAACAATCCCACCATGGCCAATTTGGGGCCACCAACATGCCATCACTTAGCAGGGAGCTGACAGGAGATGTGCAGGAACACGCCATTAGAAAGCATTTTCACCATACACATAAAAATAAAGGTAGTGAACCTCAAAAGCATAAATAACAGTGAAATGTAAAATAATTAGGAAGTAATGAGTTTTGAGTATTATCTTCACAAATGTAATTCAATCATTGTAGGCTTTTCATTTTTAATAAGGGCTATGTTTCTAACAACCAGCTCCCTAAATTCCTGGAAATGTAACCATCAGACCACACAAACCTTCACAGGCCGGCTCCAGGCCCCCACAGCTGGGACAATTGTCATGATGTTGTCACAATGCTGTTAACTGATGGCCACGCATTCCATGTCTGCACAGCTTCCACAATACTGTCTGGATGAGTGCCCTGGGTTTTCATGGAACCTGATTTTGCGTTTTGGAATTTTTAGAAATCCTGAGACATAAATGTTCAATAGGTGTAAGAAATGAATAACTAAACCAACAGACTATTCCTCAAAAATCCTGTCAGATAAATTAGTTTAGAAAAAGAGCAGCCATTGTAGGAAGCAAAAAGATGATCAAGAGAAAATGAAAGTGTAGTTGGTCTTCTCTACTTTGGAAACTACCCTACTTGCGTTTAACTGCAGAATCTGAACAGGAAACGGCTACTGAAGAAAAATAGATGAAAATTTACAAGTAAAGTAACAAAGCAACAGGACGGGTAAACTGCTAGGGTTAAGGATGAAAAGAGTTCAGAGAAAAATGAAACAATAGGAAAGAAAAATAGAGGAGGAGAGAAAGTAACTTAAAGACTTTACAAGACCATGTTCAGTTTTATGGGCATCAGTAAGAAAATGAAGGGAAAAAATTTAGGACCACCACATTCACCTTGGGTATTTGGTATTTGAGTCCTTTTTAAAAACATTAATCTTATTTATATTAAAATGTGGCGGAAATACTAATTTTCAGAGCATGGAAAAAAAGCATAGATTGTAAAAAAAATTCTCTTGAAATAAACAAATTAAACCATTAAGGATTTTACCAAAAACTGCTATATTTTCCCCATCCCACTCGCCAAAAGTCAACAAGAGCATCTGGTACTTCGTGTTCATGTCAAACACCAGATCAGATTATCCTATTTCAAGCTGCCCCCACCCCCACCAAAATGTAGGAGAGTAACTCCGGGTTCAAATTCAAGAGAAAAGTGACAATTGAAAGAGGTGGTTGTGGCAAAAATCCTAGGAATGGGTTTTTGCTTTCTCTCCTTCTGGGGGATGGATGGAGAATGCTCCTTAGGATGTGTGATTCAGGTTAACCACGTGAGCTCCTCTTGAGAGTTCTGTGGGGAAAGCACCCTATATAAAAGCATCCTGGGCAGGTTCTGAGCTCCCTCCAAGACTGCCCTTGCAGCTACTACACCCGTTCAATCTAGAGTGTTGTTCTAAGTGACTCTGATACTCTGGTGTCTGAAAAATCATCCCAGAGCAACCAACTTTCACACTGTGAAGAGCAACCTTCACATGGCTACCAGTGCACAGGTCAGAGTTGTCATTAAACTTTTAGACAGACTACTAATTAAGGAAAGTCATGTCACAAATTTCAAAGGCCCAACCGAGCATAAAAAGTAAAACCAGATCCATGAATTGTCTGTCTCTATTCACATGCAGCATTTCCAAAATGCAGAAGGAATTTAACCTGTTTTGTTTTCCATCAACCATACGTTTATTTAGAGCTCAACGTTTCCTGTTGTACTGTGTAAAAAGGGGGACAAAATACAATGTACATTTATACAATCCACAGAGTATGATCAACATCCAACGTGGCTAACAAGGTTTTTTTTGTCCTGGAAGCACTCTTTCCAAGAAGCCCGAAGAGCTCAGTATAGAAAAAAAGGAAGGGGGGGTACTTGGTGGAGGAAGTTTGGGGAAAACTGCATCCCATTAACACTTCCTTAAAGGATTCACAATGCACATTCACACATTAGAGCTGGGGACTGACATAAAGACACATCGGTAACCTTGTTTATCCTAGCATTTCCCAGTTTAATCAAAGCCCATTACTCCCAACATCAATTAGTATCTACAGAAAAGTAGTGGATATTACCAGTCTGGGAAACACACACAGGGAATGCGAATTGAACCAACTGCCTTTACTTCACCGTGGCCACAGCCACTGGGAAAGGAAAGGGGGCAGAGGGAGGTGGTCTTGCTGAGGGATCTCACCCCTTTCATGGCCAAGGATGACTCTTGACTAGATCAAGTCCCCCCTTCCTCTCTCACCAACTCCTTCCCAGAAAGACTACCTTAGCACGTACAGTGAACCACTATCAGCTGGCATTATAGAAAATAGCAACAATCCTTGCTGGAATCTCTAACTCTAAAACCATCTTTCAAAAAAAAGCTCTGTATACAGACATTTCCCTATGCTAAATTAGAGATTTACATAAGCGATCCAGCTATGAGTGTTATTTACAATAGTCAAGACCTGGAAACAGCCCAAGCGCCCATCGGTAGATGAATGGATAAAAAAAAAAAAGCTGTGGTACATTTACACCATGGAATACTGAGGCTGTAAAAAAGGAACTCCTACCTTCTCCAACAGCATGAATGGACCTGGAGATTATGATGCCAAGGGAAATCAGCCAGTCAGAGAAAGACAAATACCAGACGATCTCATTTATATATGGAATCTAAAATCAGGAGGGTGGATACACGGAACAGACTGACAGCTGTCAGAGAGGAAGGGGGATGAACTGGACAGCCAAAGGACATATGCATGATGCCGAGACACAGCCAACAGTGTGGTGCTGGCTGGAGGGAAGGGGGGAGAGAGGCTGGGTGGAGGTGGGCAAATGGGGAAAATGGGGACATCTGTAATAGTGTCAACAATAAATTTTTTAAGAAGAGATCCTGCTATGTTCAGGGGAAAGTACTAATTTAAATTACAAACCGTCTTACAAAAACATCGATAGAAAGATACCAAAAACCACACTTGGTTAGAAATAACATTTATTATCCCCTCCCCCCAGGTACAGATTACTTTTCAGAAACATGAAGGTAATATCCATGTCCTCATCAATAACAGTTTGTAGAAAATAAACTTAATTCACATCGTCAACAATATATTTCTATCATTTTTTTAAAACAATAGCCATTTTATTTCTCCATGTTAGTTTAAGAATAGCTTCAAGTTTTGTTTCAGATCAAATCAAGGTAATCATTGTTTATAGGTCATTTCCTGACAGAGCCCATCCCCCCAACCCCTAAAAAAAACCTATATCCTAAGTGATAAACTCTTCTTGTACATTCAGCAAACTTTATTGGAAAAGAAAAAGTATAACTGAGATAGGTACTTACTCTCGTGCACAGTAATAAATCTAGCTGAGCTTCTACACCTTGCTTTGCAATGATGCTTACATAAAATAAATCATATCAAGTTACAATGGTAATTTCTTGAAATGTAGATATGAAAGCTATACACTTAATCCACTGAAATTTCCTTCTTATTAATCTGTGATTAAACCATTGCCATAAGGAAAAGCTTCTTTCCAAGATATTACCCCTTTCCCTCAGCTACTTCTCTCTAAAAGGCTGAACCCTCTTCTCAGATGGTGTAAAGAGACACATTAAAAGCACAGAAAAAAAAGTTTTTACTTGCTGACATAATGCCCTTAAGTTTGCTGCCATAATGCCCGTATTTTAACTTTAAAATGTAAAAATCAGAGTTAAAGCATCACTTAATTCATACAGTACATTATTAATTAATCAACAGTGTCCCACCAACTCAGAAGTTTCCTAGAACTGGTTGTCCTCTCTGCATTTAGTAAGTTTATAACCAATGTCCCAATCAAAGAATGTGCTTGTAATAGGCTGCTGGTTTAATTTTAGAATTGGAAGTTTCAATGTTGGGCTATTTTCAAATATAGAAATGCAATGAGTGGCATATGAACTACTAATTTTGTTTCCCATTACCTACAGGAATTCATTCAAATAAAATTTTACAAGACAAAATGCAAATCTATATATCTATACATAGATGTATACATGTATATATTGAACCTAAGGTTTTATAAGCAATACTAACATAGTTCTGGTTACACATTCCTAAAGACTTAGTAATTGTTTTAAAGATACATGTTATAAAGACATTTATGCAAAAGGCAAAAACTAAGAATTCAAGATGATCTTTGAGGTTTTCAGTATTACTTCAAAAAGCTGTTTCTATCCCCCATAGAAGAAAACTATGCATTTGTCTTAGGAAAAAAAATTATAAAAAGATAATGCTATCATGTAAAGAATTCACAAAAACTATACTGTATATCCCATAAAAGTCATACCTATTTAAGGTAAATCACAATTATGGTTTATATTTTATTACAGACATCACCATCACCTTTCCTCTTTAATAATGAGAGGGTTTAACTTTATTTTTAACTTACTTAACTAGTGCCACAGGAATTCAAGTCCCCATAGCAACAAGTTAAACAAGATTACAAAATAAGGCATTCTGCTCACATGTCATTAAACAGGCTGAGTCAAGTAAAGTGGGTTCTTTTCATTTTTGCAAATTTATATAATCCAAAAACTTTACAGAAGACAATCCTAACTGCCTCCCAAAACACAATTAATTGTTATTTTCTAGGGAAACAAAAAAAGAAAATACATAAAATCCTCAACTTTGGCTATTTGTCCTACTGCCATAAACAGAGGTTGATCTTATCTATCTAATAAAGCACAATATTAGAAATGTGAATGAAATGTTTCTGACTATACCACTTCTAAACCTGTAGGTCACATATGAAATAATTTACCAAATTATAGAGTAAATCTAATTTGACAAAATCCCTGTAGTGTTATTCAGAGGGGAAAAGTAGACTCACAACACACTTGCACACACACACACCAACATACTAAACGATTTTCTTAAACATTGACTGGTTCTCCAAAAAGAATCAAAACATTTATCAAGCTGGAGCATGTGTATAAAGGGCAGCAATGTAAACTTTTTTAGCTCAAGGTAAGAATCTGAATAAACTTTTAAACAACTAGTACCTTGAACCAAAAGTTTTACCAAAGATGAACTCTAAAATACCTATTTTTTTAAAATTTGGACTCAACTGTCTGTTGCACTTTTACATTAAGTGTTGCTTAAACAAAAATAGAGCATAAATTTCAATATTCTACTGCCTAAACATTTAAAGCAATGGTTATGTCATCAACAGGTATAATGCACCTAATTCGGGTCTTCTGACACCCTTGTTTTAAGTTTATTGTATGATAAAGTTCTTCACAGTTTAAAATATTGTGAAGAAACATATTTATGTATAACTATATTCACATACATATTATGTACACATACTACGTATTTGATGTACCCAGAAACTCTGAATATGTGTGTGCCAGGATGATACCCCACACATAGGCAGGAACCCTGAATAATAGATTGATGTGTGAACTGTGAAATGATTTCCCAGAAATGCTTACAAATCAGAAAAGATTATTATAATGATTAATAGTAACAAAAATTTTACCTTATTTACATAGTGCCTATCTCCCAAGAGGTAAATATGCTTTATAGACATTTTTTAGTATCTCTGTGAGGTGAGGTGTTGGGAACACTATCAATTCTCATTTTCCAGAGCCAACTACTCTGTGCAGGATCATATACTTTAACAGTGGCAGAGTAAATACAGACAGGGAAATCTCCTACACTACAAAGTCTCCAATTACCAGATCAAATAGTCTTGTGGTAAAATCAAGTTTCCATCATACAATAGAACTTCTACCACAAAGGATTAATTTTTAAGTCCTCATATACTTGTTATATTTATACCACAGGGAGATCAAAATGGTTTTTGGTTTTGGCAGATGAAAAAGTCTAACATTCAGTGTAACTATAATTCAGTGTAACTTCTCCAGTTTAAGTGAGACACAGCTGACTGGTCTATCAGGGAAATGCAGTCAATGTCTAATCATGGCTAAAAGAAAATCTCAATCCAAACAGCTACTGCATGACTACAGAGAAAGCCTACAATCTTGTATTGTCTTAAAGGTCTTTTCTATCTCCACGTATTGTATACACATATAAATAAGCATTTTAGCACAAAATGTACAGTTAGCATGATTCAGTTCATGTTTAAATAAACAAAGGCCTTAGGGGTGAACTTTAAAGGCCAAGAGCTCCTCAGAGTGCATGTTGTTTAAAGATCGAAGATCTGGCAACTTTAGAAGAAGTTTTGTAAAAATAGAGGCCTCGTTTGGATGGTTTTTCATTATTAAGGTCCTTAGTGCACGGATGAGGGTTTCCTGCAAAGCCTCCACAGAGTTGACGTTTTCTATTCCAGATCGATCTAATGAAGAGTAAGGAATAGAGAGATAGGAAGGAGAGGATATATTATTAACATTAAATATAATTCTTGCTCATCAATCTCATTAATGAATTCAAACAAGGTTTTATACATTGGAACACAGGCAAAAGATGACTGACAAAGTGTTTAAAGTCTCATTGGCAAGTTTTTATAGCTATTTATTATATTATAAAGATATATATCATATAGTACACTTGATAAAATTCTTTAGTGCTTAGGTATTTCTGATCACAAACTAGAGATTTTTAAAATTAGGTATCATCTGCTCATTTCAAATGCTTCTAATTGGCAAATAAAATAGTGCAGTTTAGAAATATATTTTTACCTCATATGGAATATATCCACATTTGTATGTTACCATGTATGGGAGGCAGCCTCTAAAATAGCCTCCACTGATCCTGGATCCTGTCCTTGTATATTCTTCTTTTCTTGAGTGGGCTAGACTTCCTGACTCACCACTAATGAACAAAAATTAGACTATAAAAAAAAACTGTAGCTTCCATCTTAGGCACTCACAAAGCCAGATGCCATGTTGGGAGCTGCCTGACAGAATGGTTGAAGCGCTAAGAAACTGAAGGTAGTCTCCAGCCAACATCCACCAATGAACTGAGGCACTTCAGTCCAACAATTTGCAAGAAACTGAATCCTGCCAACAACCATGTGAATAAAGTTGGAAACAGACCCTTCCTTATAGAGCCTTCATATGATGAGACCACAGCCGTGCCCGCAGCTTGGCTACAACCTCCTAAGAAACCTCAAGCCACAGGCACACATCTAAGCCACGGCCATGTCCCTAATTCTCAGAAACTGTGGGAAATAAATGTATACATTCTTAAGCCACTGAGTTTTAGGGTAATTTGTTATACAGTATACAGTATGTTAGCTAGTTAACATACTACGCGACTTTAATATCTAGTGTATTCACATTCACTTAGCATACTGTGCTTATTAAGCTCATCACACCAATGTTTATAAGTGGTTTAATAAACCAATAAAATAAAGTATCTTAAAATTAATTAGCCAAACCTATGTTGTTTGCCCAATGACTTCTCTCATCAACAAGGGCTATTTCTTCCCTTTACAATAGGAGGCAGTAGTATGAAAGAAATATTCAATGGCTCCCAGTTTAGGGAGCTATAATTAATCAGAAAGAGACTTCTCCAAGGAAGCAAAATTCTCTGGCCATTTACACCCTTTTTTCATTTTTTACAAGGAGATCAAGGAAATTGTCCATTGTACCTCTGGTTGCTTAAAAAGGCCACTTGCAATACAAACATTTAGAACACTAACTAAAATTTAATAATAAAGGGGAAAAAGTTTGTGGTTGTGGGCACATGCAAGAGGCAACCTATCAATATTTCTCCCTCACATCAATGTCTCTCTCCCTCCCATCCCCTCTCTGAAGATCAACAAGCATGTCTTCAGGTGAGGATAAATAAATAAATAAGAAGTTATATCATGCAATCTAGAAATTAACAAGTATTTCTTCTGACAACCAAAACAAAAACCAGAAAGCAACTGTAGATGCCAAGAAAAACAAAAGCCTACTTCAAATACAAAGAAACTAAAGTTTCTTAATTCTAAACAATTAATAGAAAATATAAATGAATAATACATTTGTTATCTGACACTTGGACCATTCCCCTCTCAGGAGGCACAGGTTGAGGGCAGAAATTTATATTGTCTTGTCTACCATTTCAACCCCACTGTGTGAACACTATGAGCACTATTTACATGATCATAGTGCTGTAAATGCTGATTTTTTTATTTTTTAATTCTTGGAATCAACTTATAAAGCATAAAAAATAATCACAGCTATAGAACAGAATGCAAGTTTTTTGACTTGCCCATAGACATTATTTAGCAAAAGAAGCCAGGATATGGAGAAAAGAGGATACTGTCTCCCTAAAAAATGAGATGATTCTACCTAAACTATCCAAGAGATTATTTAAAAGTGAGGGATCAAAAAACGTGAGTATGTAGCCCTGACTGGTGTGGCTCAGTGGACTGAGCACTGGCCTGCAAGCCATAAAGTCGCCAGTTCAATTCATCGTCAGGGCACATGCCTGTGTTGCAGGCCAAGTCCCTGGTTGGGGGCGCAACCAATCAATGTTTCTCTAGTGCATCGATGGTTCTCTCCCTCTCTTCTCCATCTCTAAAAATAAATAAATAAATAAAATCTTTTTTTTAAAAATGTGAGCATGTTGAAATTATAAATAAATCCAATACAGTAACTGAAAAAATAAAACGTAAAAATTACAAGGGAAAAATGAAAGGGAACTTTCTCAGTTCTATTTACTAAATAAAAAGAGGTATAAGCATAGTATTTAGACTTGGGTGGGCAACCATCAAAACAATCAAAATGAAAGATGCTTAGAAATCTAGTTCTCAGAAGAAAAGGCTGGGAGTTGCAGAAGAAAGAGAATTTTCATTTAAGACTCTTCTCTAGTTCTTGAATTTTATTTTCCTGCTTAGATACTGCTTTAAAAATAACAACAGCCTTCTTTAAGTGGTAAAGGTTTCAATTTGACATGAGCACTATGATATATCTAAGTGAAAACATTATTTTTAAATGCATAGAATCGTGCATATATATGTATTTCTTGTATGTCTTCATATATAAACACAACAAAAATAAAAATGCACATATTATTTTATAGTTTTCCACTTAATATGCCAAACATTTTTTACATACTATATATCAATAAGCAGGCAAATGGATAAATGGATGGATAGGTGAATGGATAGCAAGAAACCCCTAATGTTAATAGGTGTCTTTTTTGGTAGTGATATTATCATTATTCTTATTTTCATCTTAGTATTTTCTATTTTTTTCAAAGAACCTCTGTTATTCTCATGGTCAGGAAACAAAGCAAGGCTTTTTCAAAAGGAAATCAAAACAAAATAAAAATCATGTTCGTGGTGGAAAATACAAATGATGATAGTAGCACAGTTCCTAGCACGGACAAAGCTCTGCTTCACCCCTTCCCTTCATTTCTTCTCTGAAACATCTCTGGTGCTTAGTCCCTCCCTCCACCTCCTCTGACACAACCTATTTCAGAAGCGTTCAATCCACTGCCTCACACCTAAGGTGACTTCAACAGACTCCCTACCTGACTCTCCAGCTCTAATCACTCACCCATCTAATCCTCCCAGGACACCGACGCAGAGGCAATGTTAAAGCATCACTTTGCTCGTGCCTCATCATTCCTCTGTGTAAGAGGTTACGCTCATCTTCAGCTGTCCCATTCAGTTAAAACTCCTCTGCTTAGTTCTCACTGCTATCATTCCATACCTGACACTCCCTTAACCTGTAAGCCTTCTATACCCCTCCTCCTTGATGTACACATTAGGCTTTGGCCCCTTCCCCTGCCCTACTTTGTGTTTTCCCACACCGTTCCATCATTTTTTTGTTGAGAAAACTTCATAATCCAGTTCTACCTCCATCTACCCCACAAATTCCAGCTCCACCTCCATCTTCCCCACAACGCCTTCTCAGGTGACTTCATCTTCCTTCCTTTAACTCCTATTTACCTCAGTCAGACCACACAATCTAGTACATCAAGCTTTTTGTGTCAGTTCTGTCTCCAAATACAATGCAAATACTTTGAGAGCAAGTATCTGTCAACACTTGTTCTGTCATCCCCTGAGCACCTACCACACAGCGCACAGACATCAGATAAAGAAATGAACAGGTATAGATTACCTTGAGTTTCACAATAATAGGGCTATTAATCTTATGTATACTCAAAACATTACTAATTACTTATCAAGAGACTGCAAAACGGTAAAGGACAAAAGTCATTACAAGGTTACCGAGAGAACAGGCATCCCTTCCTGGCACTGTCCTTCCATTCCCTCCATACTATTCCCATATCAGAAGTACATTTTTAGCTGTGCAGGCAGATATCATCAAAAAATGTAGCCAAATTATGCTTCCAAATGGCCTAAGTCTTTATTCACACCACTGATGTACAGGTCCTTTATGATATACAAAGAAATTACTCTTCTTAAGAGTTACTGATTTACAGTTTAGTCAAAAAACCAGGACCATAACTTACACTTTCACAGTGCCTAGCACATTTACACAGTTGGAAGCAAATGAGGAAGCATAAAGTATGTCATATCAAAATAGTGGAAAATTCTTAACAAATGTTTTAAAATAAAGTCATTGATACCTAAAAGTGGCTGGTACTTACATATCTCCAGGAAAGCACTGCCTCAATTTCTAATTTGCTACTGGGAACTAATATCTGCTTTAATAGCTATTGTCTAAATTGAAATACTTTGGTCAGAAATAGCTGCAATATAAGTGCAAGGTAGGGAAATTGAGAAACATCATCAATGACTCTCATAAATAAACATTAAATGTTAGGATTCAAAAATCTTTGTCACTCACTCAAATAGTAACTGACCCCTTGCTAGGCTCACATGCTATAATCCCTGCCTTGCACAGGATGAAAAAAACCGAGACAAAAGGGTAAAATTACTTACATTCAAGTTACACATAAAATTCAGTGGCAAAGCTGGGTGAGAACCTACAACTAAAGATTCACCAACTGTTGTAACAAACCACACTAATACATACTGATACTTTCAAGAAGTAACATACATATACATATTAATTAACAAACCACATTAATACACACTGATACTTTCAAGAAGTAACATACATATACATATTAATTAACAAACCACACTAATACATACTGATACTTTCAGGAAGTAACATACATATTAATATTGATACTTTCAAGAATATACATATTAATTAAAACAATTAATTAAAACAAATTGGTTCATATTAGAACCACCTACCTGGAGAAATATAATGTTCCAAAATGAGATGATGATTTAGATTCATAAAAAATCATTAACAAAAACTAGACTAAGTGGTAGATATGAGGCCCAGCTCTAAATATCATTTTATTATTATACAGCACTTTTGACTGTTACTGCCATGATTTTAAAAAAAATTATGCAAAAAAATAAAAATTAAAAAATTAATTATGCAAAAAATAACAGATTGACATAGCTTAGCATCTTCCTTAAGGTCTTCTTCTCTCTACACAGCTTACTCCCTAGTTACCTGCCACCTCCTCTCAGTTGGTCCTTACATTCTAGGTATGGCACAATTTTGAACCAGCTTTCATACCTGCAGATACCAGGACAACTGCTGTAAACAAACTCATCTCTTCATCACTAAGCTGGAGGGCATTCAGCTTCTCACTAAACTCAAACATAGAGTTTAGCAGATCCCCAGCTCCCATTGAGTGTAAGTCATCCACGCTATACTTCTTTCCACTTAAAAAGGTGACAGTACGCTCCTTTGCATCAAACAATGAAGCAAACCGAACCATTAAAACCTGGAAAAAGAAAAAGACTTAAATGTATTTGGAGTTCAATAGCAATGCTAGGAAATACTTCAGTACTCAAGTCAGTCAGTAAACATTCTATACATAAGAGAGTATAAAGGAAAACCTGAGTTTATGTTTACCCAGAATCATTTCCTTAAGGCAAATTCCCTACCAAAGCAATTGTTATTCTATGAATAAGATCAAAAAAATTCTAGCCACCCAGTAGCAAAATACTTAAGTCCTGTGGTACCCTAAAACTCTATTAATAAAGATTCTGAAATGCAAATACAAAATTAAAGCAGGCAGTAACGCCAAGAAATCTGAAATGGGCCTTGGCCAAAGGCATTAAAGAAACTCCTTAAGCTACCAAATATATCTCATGGTCTCCAAGCCCTAAATAAAAAGAACAGTATTTCAATGCAGTAATACTTGGAAACATTAAAACAGTAAATGCAGCCATGGCAAATGCAGCAGATAAACTCTAATTAGACCATTTCAAGAAATCATAACCCAATACACAAAGAAAACTATTATAGTAAAAGTGTGCTAGATACCAAGTTATACTCAAAATCCTAACCAAACCAGTTGACAATTGCTTACCTACAGCACTCCCTCCACTGAATGTTGACATTTGTCATATATTTCTCTCCTAATCAGCAGAACACTGAACATGACATCCCTTTGCAATGCTCCCAATCAAGGACTTGTTTTACCCAGGACAATCCAAAAGAGAGTGAGCCTTCTATGAAGATGACATTACCTATAACACAGCTATCCCAGGATATATCACAAGGCGAAAAGACCCCTGGTCATGGAGTCAGGGGTTTGTATTCTAGCCTTGACTGTGTTATGAATGTACTGATAATCCAAGAAAAGCCTCTTTACCTCTCTAGGCCATTCTTAACCTCAAAAATGGCTGAATTGAACTTGATCACTGATATACCTTCTGGCTTTAAATCTTAAATGTAATGTTTTCCTTTAAACTGAGAATCCTCACCTGTAGGTGTTACTTTTCATGAATAGGGCTTCTTCTCTGTTCTAGTCCAAGTGCCCCAGAAAATAGAGCCTAAGGCCAAAGTTTATGTGAGGTGTGCACTCGCACATGTGAAAACAAGAGTGAAGAAAAAGGAAATGATATAGGGAAGCAAAGAGAGCAAATATTAGTAATACTTACGGAGCTGGCCACCACTTATTATCAAGAACTGAGAGCCCAATCTTATGAGACCATAAGAAAGTAATGGCTCCCTACCCCCAGTGATCACAGATTTCACCCATCAGACATCAACTTCCCACCTACTGATCTGCACTTCAGAATAATGCGTAAGTGAGCTCCAAGCAAGCCCCGAGGCTTCTCATACCTGAGCAGCAACAGGGAAGCTACAGAACAGACAGATGAGAGGCACCTAACTAAGCACAGGAGAGGTGCTGTCCGTGTCCTACTAAAGTGGGCAACACTGACCCCAAACCCTGACAGAAGACATCACAGCAAGAGAAGCTGGAGAAGGAAAAGTAGCCAAAGATTCTGGAGATGAGGCCATGAAAATCTGAGCTGCTACATAAGAGATGTTTCATACATCCCCCAAATACAAGGAGGGGCAAAAGTAGTTTTACAGTTGTTCGTATGAAAAATAATATAGTATTAATAGTAATATAAGAATAAACTCTGTTCTATATACTCCCAACTGTAAACCTACTTTTGTCCCAACTTGCATTCTACAGTCTCATAAAAAACAAAAACCACATTCTATTTACCCTCCTATTCTGTACTCAACATAGTGAACTCCAGGCTAGCAGTAAGTGTACACTACTCTGCAGAAGCCACCACATCCACATCTAAAAGCAATACTTAGCCCTGGCCAGTGTGGCTCAGTTGGCTGGAGCACTGTCCTGTAAATCAAAAAGTTGTAGGTTTGATTCCTGGTCAGGGCACATGCCTGGGTTGTGGGTTCAGTCCTCAGCCAGGACACATACAAGAACAAGAGACAACTGGTCAATGTTTTTCTCTCACATCAATGTTTCTTTCCCTCTCTCTCTCCCTCCTTTCCCCTAAAATCAATGGACCTGTCCTCTAGTGAGGACATTAAAAAAAAAAAAAAAAATTAAAAGCAATACTAGAACCTGGAGTTCTCATGCTGGGAATACAGAGCATTTACATTTCAAGTCCTAAGCGACTCTGCATTTACCTAGTCTCCTCCCCAAAATCCTGAGATGGACATCCCTTTGTTGGCAGTTGCAGCCTCTGGACTATAAATACTCATTTAGAAAAGAAGGACCATGTGCATGAAAATAAAATACTACATGTCCTGTATCCATACTCAAGATTAACAAAACCTACCTCAAAAGTCCCAGCCTTTAAAAGATTGACCTGGTCATGCTGAGAGAGATCTCTAAATCCAGGAATACGCTTTGCAAATTCGACCACTTCTTTCACTGCTGGGGTGAAGCTCATTGAAAATTCTTCCCAGATTTCATGCCCCGATTTATGAGGATCCACATATGGAGACTTGCTCATTGGACAAACCTAGCATGCACAAAACAGAAAAGCTGTTAAATTGTGAGAGGTGGTAAAGAAATTTCAAAAGTGGCATCTCAATCACTGGAAACGCCAACGTGAAAATTACTCTCAGATGATATTGATGATAGCACTTTCTCTTTTGCTACTCTACAGTAGGACAGGAAGCCTCACAGCAACTGAATTTAAATAGTAACTCACTTATAACCATGAAAGAGGCAGCCTAAACAAACAGATCTGTTAACAAGGTAGTTCAGAAACCCGTGGCACAGATCTAAGAGTTTACTTTGCAACACTGCTGCCACCTTATGTTGGCATTATGGTTTAAAAAAAAAAAATCACACATATTTACTTGATTCTCAATCCTATTAGTGAGTTATGGCAGATGTTACAATTACCATTTCTTAGATGAGAACTGAGACTCTGTAAGATGTTTAGTGTTTATCCAAACACAGCTAGAAGTCAAAGCCGTAGAACCCAAGCCCACATTTAGTTAATATCTCAAAACTCACTTTTTTCTAAATGGGCACAATTACAATGTGTAATTTCAAAGATGAAAAGACAGTGATATCTCACTTTTTTTTTAAAAAGGTCACTAACCGTTTATTTTAGAAACAATTGTGTGAGCACCCACCTCCACTTAGTCAATTAGGAAATCAAGACTGGAGATACAAGGTGCACCTTTTTAGGATTGGGGAGGAAAAAACAGGACACTAAAGAAGGCACTAAAACACTAAAAGATTACAAAACATGCACTGGAACTTTTAGTAAAATCAGCCTTTACATTTTCACTAAATCCAAAAGATTCAAGAATTAAATGATCCTATAACCATGATTTTCTTTTCCCTCTTTAAGGTAGCCACTAAGTCTAATAAAATATAAGGTCACCTTCCAAATCCATGGGATCGAATACTTGCAAGTGACCAAAAAAATCTAACAAAAGGATTAGGGTACAGTCAACTATTTTGAAAATATAAAAAGAAGGCTTTAATTACCTTGCTGTGGAAAATACCAAGCACTATCAAAGGACCTCATAGTTTAAACTGGAAATGATGCGGTACTGATGTTTTTGCTGAAATTGTGGCTGAATAAAAACACTGTACTTTCATGTAGACTGTTGTATTTGATGAAAAAAAAATTGAGTGATATGAATAACATTAACTCATCCCCTAGGATGAGGGCTGAGAAAATCCTTAGAAGCTAGCCTATTAAATCAAACTATTCCTAAATTCTCACACAATAAAACATCTATGTTCTATAACCAAAGACCCTTTTGTATTATAATGGTTAAAGAAAACTCCAGAGAAATCAAGGAATTACTATGGTAGACTAAAAGATCAGCCCTTAGAGAAATCCCAGTGCTAGTAAGATGATTAATCAGAATGTCTAAATTTTGAAAGGGATTTCTAAGAATTAAAGGACCAATTTTGCATGATCCGTATTTTACATAAAATCCTAATTCCAATCATAGTATCAATCAAATCACGTTTGTACCTAATTCTGCGAAATTAGGTCATTCAATAAATGATGTTTATTAAATGTATTTGACCTAAAATATTGCACAAAAGTGATTCTGTAAATCTCTTAGGTTTTCTGACCCACCCCTGAAGTTGGTGTATCTCCCATATAAAAGAAAACCTTCAAAGTTTTCCTTGATACAAGGTGAGCAAAAAAAATGATTTCACTATACCAGATGCATTCTCCCTCCATTGTTGCACAGGTAACTATTCTTGTTCTCATTCTGAGAAAATCCATCTATCGAAACTCTATCACATACTCTTTGAGTATAAGCATTGGAGAAGTTCATACAATGTCCATTTGCAATACAAATGGCATGCCCATTTGGGTAATGCATTATGTTCCTCCCTTTATACTGTCCATTGAGATTCTGCTGGCTCTCACTACAAGGAAAATGGTTGCTAAGCCCATTGCCACAATGGTCATGGTTTAAATTATACTGCTCCATGTTCTTGGGAATCCGTTCTCGTTGGGGCTGCATGGTCTCTGCTGAGTTTTCTCGCTGCTCTTGATTATACATAAAGGTATCCTTGTGGGCTCTGGTCACCATGCCAATTACTTCTTCCTTTGCAAAATCAGAAGAGGGAGGAGAAGAGCTTTTGATGTTTTCTTGCTCCAGCTGGGGCTTGGGTCGCAGCTGTTCCTGGGCTGGTAAGGCTGTCTGTTCATGTTCTACTAATGCGTCATTCTGCAAATGACCACTGAACTGGCTGTTCATCATGGTCTTCATTGCACTCTGCATTTCAATTAGCATCCTCTGTTTCTCACGCTTAGGAATACGACCAAACCGAACAGCTATTGAAGAAAAAGATATTTAACATCTATATTCTAAATAAGACCTGTTTATACAAAAGAATAACACAAAATTATCTTTGGTAGCTATGACCTCTAGTAACAAATTATAGAAATGATCCCTGAAAGGATAGTCTTTAATAGCTACGACTTCTAGTCATGCAAGTAAATAGTATCTATGTGTGTCTGGAACAAATTACCCTAAACTTACTGGTTGTTTCTGATATACCACAGGAAGTGGAAGGGAGGGAGAAAATTTTCCACTGTTCTCCAAAAACAAAGCTAAGGAGAAGATCTATCTCGTAGGTATTTTAAAAGCAAAATCTAAGAAAGAAATCTGAAATTAACTAATGAAAATCAGAGCCTGAAACAGACCAGCATGACTCCACAGCACCTTATTAACAAGGCTGATGGCTGTTTTTAAGGCACATGGGATTCAGCTACCTACATCCATTAACACTTAATAGAACCTAGTAGATACAATCACTCCCTGAACATCTGACCTTTCTCAATTTATTTTTGTAACCTGTTCTCAAGACCCAACACTAAATGACCTGTTCTTTCCTTTTCCAGCTTCTTCAAAAAGAAAACCTTTTTAAAAAAAAAAAAGCCTTGGCCAAGTAGCTCAGTTGGTTAGAGCATCATCCCCATATGCCAAGGTTGCAGGTTCGACCCCAGGTCAGGGCACATACAAGAAGTAACCAATGAATGGATAAATAAGTGGAACAGCAAATTGATGTTCCCTCCATCCCCAACCCCACCCTCCAAAATCAATTAGGAAAAACGCAGTCAATAGAAATGTAGTTACTGAAAATCAACTTGCTGAATTTTAATTAAAATCAGTAAAATAATTCATCCTCCATTATTGTAGAGGATAGCCTTAGAATGTGTCTGGTCTTTTAAAAAAGACAATAAAAATTCTATATATCCACCCAGCAAGAAAGCCTTACTAATCTAATTGTATCTCTGACATTTATCAGACCAATGCTTTCATTGTGTTTCTCACTCCACACCCCTATTCCCTCTCCTTCACCAATGGCTGTCATTTTTATTCTTTTGGGGCAATCACAGTATCAACTTTAGATTACTATTTCTAGTGCTATAAAAAATTCTTCAGGCAATTAAAAATCCAAAACATCAGTAGCTGAAATCTGTTATTCAAGAAGCTTTATATTGTAATACTGTATTTCTGTGTAAAATATTAGAGCAACATAAGAGATTGCTTAAATGACCCTCCCCTAGATAAATATGAGGTTCATTCTTAGCAGCTCTTAATTAGGCCTACTAAACTAATCCCTCTGAAAACCTCTTCCTCTTCTGTTATGTTTCATAGAACAGAATTAGACTATCCACAAATGATTTCCCTAAGCACATGGAAGA
The DNA here is from genome assembly GCF_021234165.1 of Pteronotus mesoamericanus. Classification (NCBI taxonomy): domain Eukaryota; kingdom Metazoa; phylum Chordata; class Mammalia; order Chiroptera; family Mormoopidae; genus Pteronotus; species Pteronotus mesoamericanus. The sequence continues at coordinate 12,201,239 of NW_026555321.1, forward strand.
GTCAAATCTTCCAGTGATGTCATACACAGATAATATTAGCAGTCCCACAAATTACAACTTTTACTTCCCATTGCTCCATTTCAAACCAGAATAGAGCAACCTCCTTCACTCCAGACCCTAACATTTCTTTTGATTTTGCATTTCCTTTCAATGTATTCAGAATCTGTGCCCTAAAAGCACATTATCATCTCAGGGCTGAGAAAGTGATGAGATTCACATAAAGAGAAATCAGTTCATCAGCAATGCTAAGAAATTATAGAGAAAGGACCATAGATTCCTATATCAAGAAAAACTAAATCTTTTTTAGGGAAAAAGTATTCAAATTATACAGGGGGAAAAAAATGGGTCTTTTTTACAAGAATCAACAACAACAAAAAAAGCGAGCCATAAGCCGTTTCTGGGATGTTGATGCTAATATTTGACTTCAATGAATTTGGCACCCTATAAGGCATTAAAATGTGTTTTCTAGTATCTGCTTCACCCGAAGCACGAGAGAGCCATTAGTAACTGGTTTATAGCTCTGGTTTATGCTAAGGAATAGAAGTCATACGCTTTAAAAAAGAAATTATCTTTAAACTAGGAACATACCATCTCTCGACATTCCAACAGACAGACACTTTTTGAAGCGACACTGCTGACATCTGTTCCTATTCATTCTCATTATAGAACAGTTTTCATTCTTCAGGCACTTCTTGTACTGGATGTTTTGCTGAATGCTTCTCCGAAAGAAACCCTAAGAACAAAGGAAGACGTACCCGCTCATTTAAAAACATCCAGATGAACACCTTGTAAGCAGCCACTCCCAACCCCTAACCCATTTAATATTACTAGCTACACCTGGGAAATAATTTTGTCTTAGAACAGAGGGAAATATAATCTTGACACGTGGAATTTAACTGGAATCTTACCAGTATCAATAAGCACCTATACTTACTAGCCAAAGAAAACTCTTCTTCCCTTCCTCCTTTTGGAGAATCTTGCTGCCTTCCAAGCTCCCCTTGTACTCCACTTTACCCTGTTTCCAGTCCCTGCCTGCAGCCACATTTTCCAACTCACATCTTAATCACATACAAATTCCAAAGCTCTTAAAATATGACTTATTTTTAAAGAGTTGACAGAAAAATATGTCCCACAGCTATAATCCCCTCATTGAAACTAAGGATTTTGTTAGTAGAGCTTGGTCTTTCTGGATCATTACCTGTTGATACCAGCAAGGCTTACTTATGTGTGTCAGGTGTTCCTGGCTGCTTGTCAGCAACAGGTAAGTGTCATACCACAAACCAACTAATGATCCAGGGAAAGACAGGTCCCAGCTACATGGCTACAAGTAACTGTCTTCACTAAACAAACAACTTAAGTACATATGCTGTGATAGGTATTCAAAGATCCCACCTTAACAGTTCATTGGAGAATGAAAAAGGAACACAATTACCAAAGTACTTTAAACTGCAGTTTCCTTGTTTACTTGCAAGTTCCAATATTTCCAACTGCAGTTGAAATGTGTGGTTAGTTATAAACTGCAGTTATAACTAACCACACATTTCATGACTCTATGTTGGTAATTGTGGGATAAAACATTTTTATACTTTATTACTGCATTACTGTACTTCGACACAACAATATCTGAGCTAGACACACCTTTAAGAAGCTACAGAACAAATATGTGTATTTACCAAGAATACACGATTAGGCTCATTGGCTTATGCTTTGTTTTCTCTAGATATAAAGTTAGAATGATGCCTGCCCCACAATTACTTCACACTTTTGAGGGGAAAATTGAAAAAAGGGTATTTATAGAATTTTTTAAATGGTGGGAGTGCTACATCTATATAAAATCCTGACCAGCTTGTTAAGTGACATGGCCGTTAAAAGCTACCAAAATCACAATTCATTCCCAGCCACCCTAAAAAATACTTCTTCTTTCACCATGTATATGCATTATCTTGTTCACGCACCATATCCTGCCAGACTGGATTCCTGCTTCTGGCTTTCAGTCAGAGAACAGCAGGAGCACTTGCCATGGCCACGTGAATTCAGGAGAAAGGATTGTGTCAGATTAAAAAAAGAGAAAGACAGGTTCCCTGGGTATAAGTAGGAAGTATAAACTTTCTCCCTTGGAATTATCTGATGGACAATCTAAGAAATATTCAACTAAACTTAAAATATAATAAGCTTTCTCAAGCATTCAATCTATATCCAATTTTCTTTTATTCACTTGGCATTACTTCCAAAGATACCACATTTTTATAAATATCTAGGAATTATTCTCAACTCCTAATATCAGACATGTCAGAATGACAACACATCTGACGAGACCTATTCAAAATTTGATTTAAACCAGTTCCAAGAAGGCAGGAGTGCCTTGTCTGTTTTTTTCCCTGCTGTTTCCCCTCTACCTAGAACAGCACCTGACACATTAGTGAATAAGCATTTGTGCACTTGATTTCATACCATAATTAAATTTGAGTGAGATAGCAAACTTATTTTGATCAAAATCTTTTAAAAAAAAATTTCACTGAGTTAGAAATGTATTTTTCAAAACAAATTATATTTATGTATTACATAAAATGCTTAAGACTTAAAGAGGAGCAGCTGACTTCTCTCCTCCCAGATTATCAACTGTGGAAACTGGCAAACGTAACTCCAATTTCTTTAATCCCAGAATCAGTAGGTTAAAGAAACAAAAGCATGCTTTCTTTACCTTACAGCCTTCACAAGCATGAACTCCATAATGGAATCCTGATGCCACGTCTCCACAGACTTTACACAGTAGAACCATGCCACTAAATTCTAAGGCACAAACACAAACAAAAGTGAAAAAATTTCAATTGTTTGTTTTCTTTCCAATTGAATATTTTGTTCATCTTGTAAGTGCTTTACAAAGATACCAATATACTTTTATCATTTAAAGAAAATTCTTTACACCAAATTAACAATCAAAAGACATCATAGTTTTCTCTTAAACTCAGTTTATGGGACTACCAAAAATATTTCAGAAAAGCTGGTTTTGCCCTTTCTTGATCATTTTAAACATACTCTGAAATTTTGTAAATCTAGAGTTACTTCACACTAGATATACAACCAGAACTAGGAAAACGAGTCTCCAAAGTAAGAATGAAAAAGTCAAGCAGAAAAGCCAATCAATAAAAGGTACAATGTCTGCACAGGCTGATATACAAATACTCAAGAGTTCCATTAATTAACCTACGGGCATCAAGTAGGTCCTATTCCTTCCTGATACTCCTTCCTACACCAGCCCATCTTACCTCCACACCCACTTAGGGGTCCAAATTCCACTACTCATTTGGTTATTCCAATCCTGCTTTATTTCCTAATTCCAATGTTCCTAGCTCCAACTTCATGGAAGAAAAACCTTTCCCACAATGAGTAAGCACTCTGTCTTAGAAACCAGATTCAGTACTGGCTTCCAGAAGAAAGGTAACTGTGAAAATGTGGCAAAAGGGGGTACCCTAGAGGAAATGTGGTAAGGCACAGTACATAACCACATATTTCATTCAGTGGCAATAATCAGTTATGATAACCCCTAGAGGCTGTGACTTCTAAAACCATCACTGATTTCTTACCTAACTAATGAACTATGTATGATTACCCAGAAAGGAGTGAAAATTATACCCCAAATGAAAAGTTGATAAAGCAAGCCCCAGTTGCAATTAACGGCACCAACCTTTAGAAAACGGAAGTAACTTACTTGTCACTCCACTATGACTCTTCGTCATCCCAGGTGCACTCGACTTGCTTGTTTTCATAGAACAGTCTATTCGATCATTCTTCAGAATGCCTTCAATATTGGAGAGATCACCACTTTTGGGATTACCATTGTTATCAGAATTGGAGCTATTTGGAGAAGACGGAACAGAAGAGAAGGAGGACTGGAAACTATTCTCAGAGCCATCACTATGACACGAGGCAGGGCTAGAGGCTGAGCTGGAAGAACTGATATAGGCAATTACACCTCCTAGAAGAGAGGGAAATCAGATAATTAGATACATGATAATATATATTTTCTATTTTTTATAATTCTGAACAGTAAAGTCACTAATTTAGAAATTGGTTACTGATTAAATGTCAACTTATCCCAAGAAGAAAAATAACTTATTTCCTACTATTCTTCCTGCTTCCACAAAGTTCAAAGCCCATTCAATTCCCATTGATTTAAAAAGTGAGAAGGCTCTGATTGGCTTAGTTATTCTCAGCATATGCAAATCCAAACCTTAAGTTTTCCATTTTCCAATCTTTTCCTAAAAGGAATAAAAGACCTTCCTGAGTGAATCCACAGCTTAAACCAACTGTTTTGGCTGTGAAGAAATCTGGTTCTGATTCTCTTTTTGTCTCTTCGTTGTACCTTCATATGACACAATCCTGGAAACAGTGAATTCATCATTTGCCTCCCCCATCGCTTGGCTAAAACACAGGTTAATCAAGAACAAATGTAACATTTGGAACTCCGGATAAAGTAATTTATCTCAAAATGGAGAACCTTTCATAATTATTGCTCCCAGAATCTGTTTTGATGCTCCCCGAAGACTTCTATGACTATCACTAAACCCCAGTTCCACTCTCCCTTTCTCCACCTACTTCTGACTTGAAGACATACTTATCTCTAAGCACCTTTTAAGGAATCCAGACTCACTACTTGCTCTTTTGACTGACTACAGTAAATGTTCAAGAGGCTAAAAGAATAAAGGTTATCAGAGAGTAATATTAAGGCTGAAGTTAATGCCCTTTTCACAGTGCTACTCTCAAAACACTACTCACAACTTTATCAATGTAACTTCCACAACCCCTCTGAAAACTGGTCTTGACACCTTAGAGACTGTATACCTCCCAGGTTAAGAAATAGCATTTAAAATTATTTTTAGAGTGTAATTACAAACTTCTTCACTCAAAAAGATAAAATGCTGCAACAGTAATGTCATAGCCAAATATATTATTTTTCCAAATCCCAGGCCAAACAAGAAATTCTCATATTCTTTGCCAAAGTCTATTGTAGTTTCTTTTCCTCTTCTCTCCATCATCAACAAACATTTATTGGCTTTTTCAATGTGTATCAGATGCAAAGTTATCTCTCTTCCATCTCTGTCCTGAGGTCTTATTTAAACCTATTGTTCACTTGTTTCCATCTTTTTCTCAACTAGACCATATGCACCTAGATGTACAGAGTGTCTCTTAATTCTCCATACATGCTTCATGGAATAAGCCCGTCATAAATATTTTGAAGACCTACTTCTCTGCCTTTGTGAAGCCCACATCTAATAACCAGGAGAGATTCCAGAATAGTATAAAATATTACTAGGAAGTTGCCAGTAAAACTGCATTTCTGACAATAATCTAGATGACTACGCTTAGAAAGTGGAGAATTTTGTACATTCCCAAAGTAAAAACTACAATTCAAGCATTCACTCTGAAATAAAACTTTCTCTGCTAAAGGGAAATGACTCTCCAATCTTTTTTTTAGATGAAAGTCACACTTTTGTAAGTCATTTAAAAGAAACACACACACACACTCTCTCTCTCTCTCTCTCTCTCTCTCACCAAAATATGCCAAAACAATTCCAAAGAACAGAAAAATGTTTCCATTTACAGAGAAGAAAAAGAGGCAGGAGAGTTTTAGTCTTTGAATCACTTTCAGTCTGTCATGTTGAAATTAGGTAACAAATACATATTTATGTACTAACTATTATATCCAGGCTGGGAAGCCCCGGAGAAGTAAAGTACAATCACATCTCTCAGGCAGTTTGATTACAATCCAGAAGAGATGTTGAAACAGATGCCTACTATGCCAAGGAAAACACAGCAGTGTTGATCATACACAAATTTAATATGTGTAAGAGCAACTAAGTGTACTTGAGTTTTAAATAACGTGAAAAATCCCATCTACTTTTCCATTCTTTAAGCGTATGACTTGTGTATCAGCCTTAAAGCTGGGGTGTGAATCTGCTCTTTCTATAGACTGACCCACTTCCCAAATCCTCTTAGCATGTTCTTATCACCTGCCCAGAATGAAGCCAGAATTTGATAATTAGTATTTGTCCTGTAATGTGGTCCCTACCTATAAACCACTCATTCTCAAATTGTGGTCCATGGACCTAGGGCTCCAGCATCACCTGGGAATCTGTTAGAAATACAAGTTCTTAGGCCCTGCTCCAGATCTACTGAATTAGAAATTTTAATCGCCTTGGTGCTGCTGATGCACAGTACAGTTTGAGAGCCACTGTCACACCAGCCAAGTACTTTCATTAGTACTCAATGGAAGAAAAAGTAACCAAGAGCAGTTTTAATAATAAAAATTTCATCTACCACTGATTTTAAAATCTAAAGGGTCCTAAGATTTCAAACACAAGGATAAAAAGCTTCCTAACTTTGAGTTAATTCACATTCTCTAGAGATTATGTTGAATACATATTATCAGAACCACCTGATACTTTTCCAAAATACATGTTTCCAAGGTTCTGCCCAGATGAGAGAAGGCACTCATAGGAATGAGCATTTTTAACAAGTGCCCCAGGTGATTCTTTGCAACTTGAAGTTTAGAATGCCTACAACCAGTGAATTCAAGCACAAATTGGCCTACAGTTTCCTTTTTTTTAATTGTTTTACTGATTATGCTATTACACTTGTCCCAATTTTTCCCCCTTTGCCCCCCTCCATCTAACAACTCCCACTTTCTCAAGCAATCCCTACACCACTGCTTATGCTCATGGGTCATGTGTATAAGTTCTTTGGCTACTCTGTTTCCTATACTGTACTTTATATCCCATGGCTATTCTGTAACTACCTATTTGTACTTCCTAATCCCCTCACCTCTTCGCCCAACCCCCCCCCCACACTCCTCCTATCTGGCATCTATAAAAATGTTCTTCATTTGCAGAGCTTCATGGACTATTGTCTGTTTCCTTCACTGAATTAGGAAAATTTTCTTTCATTGTTTTTTTTCAACTAGATTTCCAATTTCTTGCTCTTTTTCTTCTCCTTCTGGTACCCCTGCTGCAAATGTTGGGATGCTTGAAGTTGTCCCAGAGACTGCTTACACTATCCTTGTTTTTTTGGATTCTTTTTTCTTCTTGTTTTTCTGATTTTGGTTGTTTTTTGCTTCCTTATGTTCCAAATCATTGATCTGATTCTCACTTCATCCACTCTACTGTTGTTTCCCTGTAAATAATTCTTTATTTCAATTAGTATATCTTTTGTTTCTGGACTGGATCTTTTTTATGCTGTTCAGGTCCTCACTAAGTTCCTTGAGCATCCTAATAACCAGTGTTTTGAACTCTGCATCTGAAATAGATTGCTTATCTCCATTTCGTTTATTCTTTTTCTGGAGTTTTGATCTGTTCTTTCATTTGGGCCATGTTTCTTTGTCTCCTCATTTTGGCAGTCCCCCTGTGTTTGTTTCTATGTATTAGGTCAAGCTGCTGACTCCCTGTCTTGATAGCATGGCCTAATGTAGTAGGTGTCCTGTAGGGATCCAGTGGAACAGCCTCCCCTATCACCTAAGCTGGGTACTCGATATGTGCCCTCCATGTGGCCTGAGTACACCCTCCTCTTGCAGTTGAGACTTGATTGCTGTTGGCAGGTCAATGGGAGGGATTTACCCAGGCCAGTCAGCTGCAGAGACTGGCTGTGACCACTGACGACCAACCTCCACCCTCCATGGAGGATCAGCTGTGCAGGGGGCAGGGTGGTGTACTCTGACATGGTCTGTAGCCGTCCACTGGGTACGCAGGCTCTAGGGTTTCCCAGGTGATGCAGGCCAAGGTCAGTCCCCACCTGGACTCTGCCCAGAGCCACCCTGCATGAGCTATAAAGCAATCTACAGATGGCTGCCTCTTGTGCTGGGCTTAGAGATTCCCATGAAAAGCAAAGCTATGAACCTAGGCTGGCTACTGCTACTGCCAGGACCAGGCCACTTAACCAAGAGGTATGGGGGCTGGAGGCTCCCGGAGGCTGGCTGTTGCTTGTTTGAAAGGATTTAGGAAATTGTAAAGCATGAGCCAAGACCAGCCATTCATATGGAAAAGCCATCGTTAACAGCTTGATTGAGCCATAATTGGGTGGACAGTCTCAGGGGATCTCCAGGGAGGGACAGTGTTACCCAGGTTGATGAAGTTTCAGATATGGCACCTGCCTGCTGGCTCTATGGCTCTGTGACTCTGTGGGAGTAGGGTTCAAAAAGGGACAATGGCTTCTGCCCACCTTTCTGTGTGAGCAAAAACTATCCTCCCACTCCCCACTTGATGCCAGACACTTTAGTTCCTCCTTGTATGCCACTGGTGCCTTTCAAGCTTCTACACCAGTGCTGGAGCTCAGAGCGAGGGCATCTGAGTAAGTCTGTGTATGAGTTCTTTAACGGGAGCTGCTTGGGACTCTGTACGTTTCTTCCACCTACTCAATCCCCCCTGGTTTCTGCAGCCAGAGGTTATAAGGACTTATTTCCCTGGCACTGGAACCCTGGGCTGGGGGGGCCTGGTTTGGGGCTCAGATTCCTCACTCCTGGTATGTCCCTCCCAAATTTTTATCCACCACACATGGATACGGAACCAGCCCATTCCACGTCTCCACCCCTCCTACCAGGCTGGTAGTTGTCAGACTTACATTCAGCTCAATTTCTGATGATTCTGAGTGATGGCTGTTCTATATTTTAGTTATAATTTTGATGTGGTTGTACGAGGAGGTGAGCTGTTTACCCATGCCAGTACCCTGACTGCAAGTCTCTGATCCTGGCCTATAGTTTTGAAGGCTGATGTTTCATTGACATAACTGCCACCTACCCTTAATATACTATGAATCCAAAGAGAAGCAATTTTAAGCTGGAAACCTATCAAATGTCATGTTCCCAGGTAAAAACTAGGTGCCACCTGTTCTCATAAAACTTTAAAGAGATCTGAAGTTCACATTAGAAATTTCAGGTGTTAACAAACTGTTGCTTTTTTCACATGTCTCCACTCAAAATATAAAGAAAATATAAAGACTCTAAAGAAAAATATTACTCTTAGTCCTGAAAAGACTCCCAAAGGAAGGTCTCATGACTATTTATCTTCTCTAACCTACTACTTTCAGTAATAAATTCACTTCCTAAGATCTCAAGATAAGTAAAAGATGAAAAAATGATAGTTTTCCTTAGAAAACTTTCCTAGGGCCACCATCTGAGTCAGCCATTTATATTCACAAGGTCTTTGGACTACCGCAGCTTTAAAAAAAAACACAAAAACTTAGAAATCAGCGCTATCCTGATGGCTTGAGAACTAATTTAAAGCACTGGCTGAACAATGGAAGGTACTATTATAACCCAAAACACATTTTCCTTTGCAAAAGTTCCAAAATCAAGCCTAAGAAAACTACTGAGCTATTATCAATCCAGTTAAGATCCTATTCCCCTTTTTAGAAGTTCAACAATCATTTACAGCAAGAATTTCTGCCAGCCATCATGAAATCAAAGATGACCCATCTAAAAGCAGCTACATTCACCTAGCAAGACCTTCTACACTGACTCAGTTGTCTTATACCATCTACTCTTGCTACCAATCTATCAACATGATTAACAACCCAAATGGGTTAAATTTTAATTTCCTGTAAGGTACAGAGTACATCTTGTAGTTCCTCAACACAATGAAGAAAAGAAAGTGAAAACTGCAAGTAACCAACAACCTAATGAATGTCGAGAATGAAATTACCCAATTTCACCCCGCATTTCATCCTCACAGGAACCCTCTGAATTAATTTCCAGTATCCCATTTTATAGATGAGGAGCTCAGAAAGATTAAATAATACAGCTACAAAGTGGCAAGGCCAGAGTTGAAAGTCAAAGCTATCTAATTCCAGAGGATGGACTATTATCCCTTACTGAGAAGACCTGGGCAAACAAGTCACTTTCAATCTCTCTAAACCTGAGTCATCGTCTATAAATGGGAACACCTGCCATTTATTACAAGACTGAAATGAAATGGTATTCATAAACAAGGATTATTAAAGTGCTTTTTACACACACAGTTCTTGATGATAAAGCAAGAAAGGTAAAATCCCCGAACCAGCATGTCCCAACACCTTCAGCATCAGGCAGAATGCACTTCTGAGATGCCTCAAGCTAAAATTAGCTGAGGCACAGTCGTCTCTATTTTCAGTTGAAAAGGACCCTGGAGCTAGGCCAGGTTCCCAGGCTAGGACTTACCCAGTGGTCGACTTTAGACAAGTCAGAAGTCAATATCCAATTTTGTCCTACTGGGAAGTACTCACTGTCCCTGCATATGCAGGGGTTTTCTTAACCTCAATTCTAGGCTTGCCCATCATCAAAACCCTCCTACTCCCACTGCCCAACATCCTGGAATGCATGCTTGAGTTCAAGTCATGAATATACTTTTTTGTCTTATAACTTAAGAGCAAAACATTTTTACCATTAAGGAGCTTTAGTTTTCTCATTTTAAAGGGTTATTATTAATAATTCTTACTCACAGGATCTGAAACGCTCAACTTCCAACTGTGTCCTGAGTGTCAGGAGTCTAGTAAACAACATGGTCCCTTCCCTAAAAAGCTTCAACAGCCCAAGTGGGGAAACAGCTATGCCAGCCACTCATCCCAGTGCAATGTGAGCACTGTTTTATATATTGTGAACTGCTAAGGACAGCACATAAGCACTACAGAAGGCAGAGATCAAGAGAGGCAAACAGCCAAGGTGACAATAACTGGGATCTTGAAGAATATGTAAATTATTAAATGATGTACCATTTAAGAGATTATTAAAAATAACAAACAATGCAGTGACAAGAAACAGAGTAGGTCTTATTTTATAAAATTGTGTTTTTGTCTCCATGTAAATTGCTGGAAGAGGAGGTCAAGTGTAATCTAGTGTCTTGGAAAACAAAAACAAAAAAGAGATTGACTAACAGTATTAAAAAAGTGGAATGCTGAATTGGGAGGTTCTGCGGACACCTGCCCTTTTCCACCAGATATAACCCTATGCCACTGCAAACCAAGCGGATCCATGTAACTCCTTCACTCCCAAGAAGACAGGACCACCACGTTGTGCATATACCTTCAAACAGCAGAGCAATTAGTTTGTGCTTCCCAAGTGGACTTTGTGGGTTCCAAATCTGGCTCCACCACTTGCCTAAATTACTTCAATTAGCCCCTCATCTTTAAATAGTAACAACAGTACTTTCCTTCACAGAATTATGAGGTAACAAAGTAGTAACACATGTAAATGCTCAAGGTACCAGTGATCATTATTTTACCATCATTGTACTGAAGTAGTTCAATTAAAATAATTCAAATAAAACTAAGCCTCCCTATCTGTTCTTAGTTCCTTCCATTTTGAAGGTGTCATATGACCCAGTCGTTTCTCTGTAGGTTATTTCCACCCTACCTTCTGAATCCCTTAACTCCACTGACTAATCAAGCAGCTTCCTACTTCACATCTGATTCTTTCCGCTGCTGTGCTATTTCTCTTTCCAAATGAAGATTTCTTTACCATTGTCTCTCTCTGATGTTTTCTTTCCAAGTTTGGAGAAACACAGGAGAACACAGATTTGTAAAGATATAAATAAATTTTGTAGGAATGTTTTCCTAATTTTTAAAATATTAATTACAGCCAGGGTTAACAAGTTTATGCAATGAGTTATTTAAAGGACCTAGTATATGAAATCAAAATCTATCTGTGATCGCCCTGGCTGGGTAGCTCAGTTAGTTAGAGCATCATCCCCAATATGCCACAGATTGCAGTCAGGGTATATACAAGAATCAACCAATGGCCCTGGCCGGTGTGGCTCACAGGATTGAGTGCCTGCCTGCAATTCCCTTCAATTCCCTGCCAGGGCACATGTCTGGGTTGCAGGCCAGGTCCCCAGTTGGGGAGCGTTCTAGAGGCAACTGGCTGATGTTTCTCTCCTTTTCTCTCTGAAAATAAATAAAATCTTAAAAAAAAAAAACAAAAACAAGAATCAACCAATGAACACATAAATGAATGCATAAATAAGTGGAACAACAAATTAATGTTTCTGTCTCTAAAAATATCAATAAATTAAAAAAAAACTATCTGTGACACAATGTATGAGTCAATCTCTGCCACTTCCATTTCACATCTATAATAGACACAGAGAGGGTAGAGACACAATATGTCATGAACTGTAGGACAGTTAAATGACTTGGTCACTGGCTGAATGTGTATTGACTAATACAATGATATCAACCCAAAGGGAAAGGTTAGAGGTGTGCCAGTCAGCAATGAATTTGGCCCCACCCTAGTCAATATTTACAATTTGAAGAAGAAAGTAAAAGGGAATGCTTATCAAAACTCCCTCTGACAGACAGATAGCAGAAATTATTGATATACTAACAGCTGTCACAGCTTGAACTTAGAGCCACAAGGAACAAGAGAAAATTTAAGAAAAACAATTGCAAATTTCTGTACTTAAAAGTCAAACAATTACCCGCACACTGGATGGAAAACTAGCTTCAAAAATTCCCATGAAAAGGTCCTAACTGATTGCAAGGTTATTGTGAGTCAGCAAAGCAATATGCTACAAAAGCTAAGCCTGCCAGAGAATTCATTTGCAGCAGAATCCCAAACATGGAACTTGGTAACTGTCCAACCATTTCCACAGGAGCCTGTTCATTTCTGGGCGCTACAGCCCCAAGGGCAACAAGGATGATAATCAGGGGAAAAAAAAAAAAAAAAAGTGCAAGAAACGAGGGATAAAAACTGGAAATGCAAGGGACGTGGGGAGAGAAGACAGTCCACCAAAGTTAGTTTTATAATTTGTAGCTCCAAAGGCAAGATTATGATCAGTGATATCGTCCCAAGAAGGTTCAATCTAGAGAAAAATTTCTAATCACCTGAGCCTGCCCATATATGAGGTTGCAAAGCTGGGTTAAAAGAAGCTGATCCTGGTAATCTCCAGATCCTATCAAGTAAGAGTTTAATTCCATGACAGCTTATCTAATTTTTTAAAATATCCTCAAAGGCTAAAAGTAGGCCCCCATAAGTAATTAAAATACAGTTGGAAAATGACTCTATTTTTCCTGTTCGTGGAAAACGTTTCACAACACATTCGTTATCAAGGCACGCATATAGTAACTTAAAAACTGGCTTCTGTAACCTCACTGGCCTCAGGTATAAAGGCCATCATTTGTAGGCAGACAGAAGGGGAGAAGGAAGCAAAGTACTGTTCTGTGGCACTGTAACCGGAAATGTAACAAGAAAAAGATTCATAAAAACAACTGCTTATCAGGTTCAGTTAAGATCACTAAGGGTTTGAAAAAATCAACTGAAATGAACAAGCATCAATCTTACAGGTCTCAGAGAAGAGCCGCTTACACGTAGGACAATCTGAGTCATCCAGACCACAGGCGTGAGCTGAATGATTAGCTATGGGTGTGACCCATTCACAGTAAGACTCCCAGCCCAAGGGGATTTTCAAGCCGGTTTTTATGACTTAAGATAAGACAGGTCGAGTCCTAGACGAAAACAGTTTTATTTTTGAACAGTGAAGCAAACTCGTAACAAGGGCGGGTGTTGTACCATCTGCCGTGCGTTTCTCGGGATGTAAGCATCTAAGCCTCCTTAGAGGGTCTCGCGACGCGGAAGCCTCACGCCTGTCGCAGGCACCCCCTTCGGCCTCTAGCAGCCCTCGCCCCGCACTTCCTCCTCAGTATCTGCAAGGTCTGCCGCCCGTCTGTCTGCCCGGCCCCGGCTCAGCGCAACGGGGTCACCTCCCAGCGGTGCGCGCAGAGACCGAAGCACTGCGGCGTCTGACCCCTCCCCACAGCCGCGCGACCGCGGGGTTTCACGGCTGGCGCACGCGCGGCCTCCTCCGCACAGTGCAACCCCGCGGGGGAGGAAGGAATCGCGGCCACGTCACAGCTCCGAGGGTTCCAAAGGGGCGGGGCCTCCCGGGAGGCAGCGGCGCTCCCCGACGGCGCGCGCGCGCGCGCGCGTCCGCCCCCACGTGTCCCTGCGGCTCTTGGGAATGTGGGTCACAGAGGCAAGCGGCCTCACGTGTCCCCGCCCGCCGCCACCGCCTCAGCGCCCATTATGTAATGCCGCGTCACGCGCCCGCCCAGCCAACCGGCGCCCGCGCGCCGCAGAACGTAAACACAGCGCGCACGTGGCTCGCGCGGCCCGGCCATGTGAGGGGGGAGTCGGGCCGGCGCCACCGGGCCGCGCTGCGGCGTTGCAGGGAACGGTGAGGGCCACCGCGGGGCGGCCCGGGGGACGGAGCGGGGCGGGGGTGATGGGAACCGAGGCTGAGGAGGATTCGCGGCACGCAGCAGCTCACCCCGCGGGCCTGGGGACACCTCTGACCTCCGCCCCCCGAGGTGCCCCAGCAGGATCCGAGCGTCCCCTCCGTCATCCCCGACCCGCCACAGTCCTGTTCTTACCCGCATTCACCTCCATGATGCCCTCAAGGAGGGGGCCGAGGCCGACTGCTTCCCGCAGAGGGGGCAGCTCCGCCTCTGCCTCCGCCTCAGCGCCGCGCCGCCCCGGGCTGGAGGCAGCGGTGGTCGCGGGGCCCCCTCATGGGCGGGGCGGGCGGGGCGCCCGGGACCGGCGGCCGGAGAGCAGGCTGCAGAGAGAGACGGCGACGGCGGCAGCTGGCAAGCGGCGATCCTCGCGGGATCCCTGACAACAAAAGCGGCGGCGCGGAGGCTTCCTGCAGCCAGCGCACCGCGGCAGCGAGGGCGGCTGATGGGGAGGGCAGCCGCGACCATGTGACCCGCGCACACACCCCCCTCCCTCCGCCCGCCCCTCGCTGGCCGCTGCGGCGACTCCGCCTCCTCCCCGCCTTCTCGCCTCCCCTACTTTCTCCCCCGTGCCCTCCCTTTCCCCTGTTTCTCCCTAGTTTCCTTCATCCCCTTTCCCCTTCTTTTGTCTATTTCCCTGCTCTCCACATCCCTTCTTTCCTCTCCACCCCCTCCACCCATCTGACCTTCCCGCCTCGGGCCGGGAGCTCCCTCCACGCCCCCGTCACAGGCTTGCTGCCCCGAACCTCAAGTCACCTAGGATGGCTACCGAGGACCGCCCGTTGGCGCCGAACAGACCCGCTTTTCAGGACCCCGGGTTGTGCCAACCTGGTTCGGGCTAGCCTAACCCCTGACCTCCCCGTTAGATCCCGCTCTCCCACGCGACAGACCTCTAAAGGCTGGACTCTGAGGACACAGCCAATTTCTCTCATGCGCTGGGTGATTTCATCCAGCCCCGTACCTTGAACAGACCTACGTTCTGAAGATTGCCAAATTCACATTTCAAACGAGGCCTCTCTTCTGAGCTCCAGATTTCTGCATCCAGCAACACGTTTGGTTGTCCTATTGATGTTTCTAGGCATCTCAAATTTAAGATGTAGACAGATATATGTATGTGTCCAAACTCAATGCGCACTTAAGATTTCTGCATTTCACTTTGTATGTAAATTTTACATCAAAAGAAAAAACTCGAACCAAATGACATTGGTGCTGAGGTATGCAGAGAGAATGGCACTGATGTTGGCGATTTAAATGCACTACAAAAGGAAGAGCTGATGGATGGAGGCATGCATAAATGGATAGAAGTATATAGTAAGATCTTAGCTGTAGATGTTGTATATGGGTATTCACTGTAAAATTCTTTCCAAATTACTCTTTCAAAATGTTAAGTGTAAAATGTTGAGGGAAATGTAATATGTAAGATAGTTTTACATGTGCAACACTCCTCCCTCCATCACTATTCCATCTCACACAGGTTTCTTCCCCACCTTAATCTTAACTATTTCGGTAAATCTGTTAGTTCCTGAAACCAGGAATTTAGGGTGTTCTCAGGTTCTAGTTCTCCCCCTCCCCTTTTATACCTCATTCAATTCATTAACAAATATGAGCGATTCTACCTTCATAGTATGTCTTTAAGCTCTGTGCTTCTCACCATTTGCATTGCTATTACTCTAGCAAGGTTGTCCAAACTTTTGGCATCTCTTGGTCACACTGGGAGAAGAGTTGTCTTGGGTGACATATTAAATACATTGTGACACATAATCACCAAAAAAAAAAAAAGGAAAAGAAAAAAACAACATAATGTTTTAAGTAAATTTACAATTTTGTGTTGGGCCACAGTCAGCCGTCCTGAGCCATATGAAGCCCGTGGGCCAGTTTCAGCACCGCCGCCAGTGATTTTTCAACCCTTGTGCCACAAGAATTTTGAAAACATGCAATCAGTACCTGACTACTTAATCAGGGACACTGACCTCTTTTCCCATAGATTGTCAAATTAAAAACCTATAGCCAATACAACAATAGCCATCTCATGTGAGTGAATGAAAAATACCTATTTTGTCAGATTGGCCAAAAATATCTCTTGGTGTGCCACAGAAATTTAGTAATTAGTTTATGTGTGCCATGAAATGAAAAAAGTTGAAAATCTCTTCTAGATGAAACCACCATCAGTTTTTGTCTGGCCTGCTATAATAGTTCTGTAACAGGGCTGGGGCGGGGGCGGGGGGGGGGGGGGGGGAATGCTCCTTGTATCCACCTATAGTCACTTTTCCCTCCAGTCTGTTATTTTTTAAAATGCAAATGAGACCTGATTACTCTGCTTAAACCCTACCATAGCCTCCTACTGCATTTTGATAAACATCCAACTCCTTAGGTTGACCTGCAAAGCCCAGCACAAACCATAGCTCTACTTCTCTTTCCAAGGCTCTCATGCCACCCTTTAAACACAGTTCTCTGACCACAGTGGTCCTATTTTTCTGCCCTACCTCAGGGCTTTATTACCATATGTGATGCTGATACAAGAGTTCCCCAGACTGCACTTTGTTGCTTGCTTTTTCCATTTTATGTATCAAGTACCATCTGCTTCTGCACAGGTAACATGAGACCAATATGAACAGCCTAGAAGGCAGAATAGAAATCATAAAAGGATATCATTCTGAAAAGGCTACATACTATATGGTTCTAACTATATGAAATTCTGGAAAAGGCAAAAAGCGGATATGGTAAAAGATATCATTGGTTGCTGGGGGTTAGGGGAGAGGGAGGAATGAAGAGGCAGAGCATGGATGATTTATAGGGCAGTGAAATTGTTCTGTATACTACAATGGTGGACACATCTCAAATGTACAACACTAAGAATGAATAATCATAGAAACTATGGACTTTGGATGATTATGGTGTGTCAATATAAATTTATTGGTGGTAAAAAATGTACCACTGTGGTACAGGATGTTGATAGTGGGAGAGGCTGTGTGTGTTTATAGTGGGAGAGGCTGAAGGAATATGGGAACTCTGTAATTTCCATTCAATTTTTTTGTGGACCTAAAATTTCTCTTTAAAATAAAGTCTATTTTTAAAAAGAAAGACAGGGCACTATCATTTAAATTTGAAAAGGAAAAGTGTGAAAGTTGAAATATGCCATTGCAAAGGAAATAAGATGCTATCTTCCATAATAATGCCTATGAAATAAAATCTATTTATGAGCCTCACTTTTTTTTAAAGATCACCTTCTTCCTGTGAGGCTTTGTGGGTAACTATCAGAGGCTATAAAGCTGTAACCCAGGTCAGTCCTTAGCCACACCACTGGCCCCTGGAAACACATTGGGTTCATCCGTGCCACAAGAGGACGCTGAGTGGCACCCGGGTTGAGCACTCCTGAAGAGCTGTAGCTGTAGTGGAAATCGCCTTTCGCTGTTGTCATTCCAAGGAGCCTCTGTTAATAATCCTGTGGAGTCTATGGCTCAGTCTATAAAAATCTCAAATTATTCATAGTGGATTTCTACCTACTCCACCTTCCTCATTCCCCTGACCAAAATAATAATGCTGTTGAATTAAGTGGCTGTGTCTTCAAAAGTCATCTGTTTAAAAAAATGCAAATTATTTCCTGGGAAAATTACTTCATTAACCCCTATATTCTAGTAACACCGGAGCCCTGGGGAAC
This sequence comes from Pteronotus mesoamericanus, assembly GCF_021234165.1. Classification (NCBI taxonomy): domain Eukaryota; kingdom Metazoa; phylum Chordata; class Mammalia; order Chiroptera; family Mormoopidae; genus Pteronotus; species Pteronotus mesoamericanus. The sequence goes on from NW_026555321.1 coordinate 12,219,147, forward strand.
TGAACACAGGATAGGTCATTCTGGGTGTGGCTAAAGGAAGGAAGAACCTAAATACTGGAGTCCTCTAATCCCAAGATCAAGCAAAACAGGCCAAGTGAGGCACTGCAGTATGAGGACCTGGATGAAGGAGAGGTATTGGGGGATGAAGGAGGTAGAAATGGAGTTTTCTTAAAGGTAAGGCCAATTCAAAACATTTAAGGTCATTCTTCATGTAAAAATGTTCCAGTGAATATTTTAGTTCACAATACCACAGTACATCCACTTAAATCTTACCTTCTCTGCACTCTAGATCAGCAGTTCTCACGCGTTTTGGTCTCAGAACCCTTTTACATTCTTAAAATTATTGAAGACCACAAAGCACCTTTTTATGGGCTATGGTTGTCGACATTTACCAGTGCCTATAAGAGATTAAAAGAGAGAAATGTTGAAAACACAAGAATACACAGCATATACGAGGTCTGTCTGGAAAAAGTCTAACCATTGTTAATATAATAAGGACAATTTGCATGACACCAATGTAACCTGTCAGCCAAAGAGAGTGAACTGGAATGCGCAGTTATGAACAATGATGATGTCGCTGTACTAGTCAGTGGGGGCAATAGACACGGTTGAATAAGCTTGTGTTACTGTGTGGCCATCGCATTCAAAATGACTGAGCAAGTAGAGCAATGAATCTGCATAAAATTTTGCGTTAAGCTTGAACATGCCTCCATGGAAACTATTCAAATGATTCAGAGGGCCCCAGCTATGGGCAACTGGTGATTGGCAGCTTCATCATGATAACACACTCGCTCACGTCTTGTGCGGTTTTTTGGCGAAACATCACCCAGGTGACTCAGCCCCTTTACAGTCCAGATTTGGTGCCCTGTGATTTCTGGCTTTTCCCAAGACTACTATAAAATCACCTTTGAAAGGGAAGAGATTTCAGACCATCAGTGAGATTCAGGAAAATAGAACGGGACAGCTGACGGTGTGTGGGGGAACTGTGTGAGGACCCAAGGTGCCTACTTTGAAAGGGACTGAGGCATCATTGTCCCATGTACAGTTCTTGTATCTTGTATCTTCAGTAAAGGTCTCTATTTTTCATATTGCATGGATGGATACTTTCTGGACAGACCACCTTGTATGTCATAGAGCAGTGATATCATCACATGTTAACAGTTGCTATTGCTATTCATCATATTTTTGATGTGCCTTCCTCCAGGCTCTTTTTTTCTTTATTGTTATGGTTATAGTACTAGCTTCTCTATCACCCCCAATACTGCATCAAAGTTTGACTTTATTTTAAATTCCAAAATTTGTCTATATGTATTTTTCCCCTTAATAAAATTACCATATTTATATTTGATTACATGATATGAGGATGCAATGACACACATTGATTAAGTCAGAATACAGGGATTCATGACAAATAATGCACTAAAGATATGAAAATTAAAAATAAGACTTTTAATTAAATGTATAAAATAACTCCATAAAACAATGAAACAGAAACTCAGAATTAGTACCTAAAGGATCAGGCAATTCTGACTGTTACCTAAATGGAGATATGGGAAATAAAAACCACAAAATCAAGAACATAATTTTTATTTTTTTCTGTGGCTCCCATAACTGTTAATTTTAATTCTTATGATGATCAAAGATAGAGTTAGTATTTCACTTTACCTGGATAGCCCCAATTTATCACATACTTGGGACCAGAAAGCAAGAATATTTCCTTTTTTGGCAAAATAATACCATTTATAGTGCATCTGACCACCACCATATAACATCACTGAATATAATGATTAATCATAGACTCAGTTCCACCTTTGCTCTCCCAACTCAGTTTATACTTTTTTTTAAATTTATTTTTATTGTTAACATTTTGGTATATATTTTTTCCAATCTTTTTTATTGTTCAAATACATTCGTGTCCATTTTTCTGCCACTGCTTTCCCCTGCCCCACCCACCCCCACCTCCCATCCTCAATCCTTCCCCACTTTGACTTTGTCCATGGGTCTCAGAGTATACTATTAACTACCCCATTTATTGGTGCTAATTCTTGGTGTATCACCAAATTACAGTGGCCTCAGAAGTAAATTACAGTACATTTAGTGGCTCAGCTCAGAAGGACTTGAATTCCATTTAACCCAGAAGAAAAATTTAACTACATTATAAGTAAATAATAAACATTTAGACTTAATTACCAATTATTATTTACATAAGTATCAGTAGGTAAATTATGGCTTCTCAGTTTGTCTTTATAAGATGTTCAGATAAACGCATCAAAATTATATCTGTACATAGAAATAAATCATTCAAATTGAATCAAGTCATTGATACCAACAGGATCAATAATGTGTTTACATGCAATACCAGCACTGATGCATACATCCAACACATACTACAACGCAATAATAATATTTTACAAGATGGAGTGGTTAAAGTAAAATATAAATATAGTCCTACCAAAATAGTCAAGTTGTGTTTACCAGAGAAATATTTTACATTGTCCCAGTTCTTTTTTCATTTAAATTTAAATTAGTTAAAATTAAACAAAATTTAAAATTTAGTCCTTCTGTTGCACTAGCCATATTTCAAGTGTCAAAATTCACACGTGACTAGCAGTATCCATATTAGTTATTTCAGATTTACAGCCTTTCTTACTCTACCTGAGTCAGTGTGATAGATTGTTATTCTAGGGGATTATTCATGTAAAAGTTTCCAGATTTACTGAAATAAACATCTTTATATTTCTTAGTATCTCTTTAATCTCTATGGGCTCTATATAGTTCCTCATTTTTAATGTTGCTTATTTGTGCTTTTTTTCCCCTTAATCCGTCCTACTAGAGATGTATCTTTTAGTTTTTCAAAGGTTCAATTTTTGTTTTTATTGATTCACTATATTTTCTATTTCACCGATTTCTGTTCATTACCTTGATCTCCCTCCTTCCATTCTCTTTTAATCTGATTTTTCTAATTGTCTAATTTTGACATTTACCTTATTAATTTTGTTTCAGTTGGCCAAAGTCAGCTTCTCTTGTAACTAAGGGAACCCCACTGACAGAACTGCTTTAACTCATTCTCATCTATTATAGGGAATAGTCCAGTTACTACTCTGGTATAACAAATCACCTCTAACTTAGCGGTTTAAAGTGGCAGCAATAATTTTATTACTTCTGATGGTTTCTATGACTCAGGAATTTGAGGAGCTACAGACTGAACCTTTCTGGCTCTGGGTTTCTTGTTACCAGTGACAATCAGAGAGCAGGCGGAGCCAGAACAGCAGGGAGTTGGAGCAGCTAGGGACTAACCTGCTCTTTTTCTCTTCAGGTAGTTGCAGGGTTTCTCCATGTCATCTCTACATATGTGCTCCTTTGGCGCTCCCTCACAGCATGGTGGCCTCAGGGCAGTCAGGCTGCTTACAGGGCAGGGCAGGGCTCCAGTGCAAGTGTTCCAGAGAGCAAAGCAGAAGTTTCGTCATCTTTTCTGACCAAGTCTCAGAACATCAATTTGGAGCACTGTTGGTCATAAAGGAGTTAGAAGAACACCTAGATTAGAGGGTTGGCACATGGACCTCAGACGCATCAAGGTCGTATTTTGAATAGCATGTGAGATGGAACATTGTTGCAGCTACCGCTGTTCAAACAGGGAACAATTTTTGAGAATAGCATAACATCCCACCTTGGTTTCAGGACCACATTACAGTGTCAAAGCTTTAAGATTTTTATCCCCTTTCCATGCCAGCATTTTCCGTGTGTTAGTATAAAGAGAAAGGATGCTCCAGAAAAAGGAGTGAGTCAAATAACAAGTGGGATACAGAAAGGTCCCCACACCACATGATGGTTTCAATTTTTTAGTTTATTCTTTTGCAGCTGAAGGTCAGAATGGCATTTAACATACAGACCCAGTCTCTTATCTATTCTGAGTCCTTTATTATCCCACATCAGTAATACCTTATGGTGTTGGAATGGAACTGCTTTTTCAGAGAATATAGTAGGAAAAAGGGGTTATGTCTACATATAATGAGTGCAATCTACACAATATTATATAAAAACGCAGGAAAATCCACCACAAAAGCCAACTGGCAGAGTGGGAAAAGAGCTAATGCAATTTGGAAACCCTAGCTGATTTTTTAAGTGCTCCATTGATTTAATAACATACTAAACAGAAATGTGAAAAAAAATAAGAATGGAAATAAAGAAGAAAAATTTCATGGAAGTTCAATAAATAAAATGCTATAAGAAATGCCTGGTTATCTTCAATACTCTCTATCACAGTTTGAAAAAGAAATCTGCAATACTTCTTCCCTGAGAGGGGGAAAAGAAGACAAAAACATCAAATATCAAAAAGGTAGTTCTAACAACAAGGCATGCTACCTCACTAAAGGAACAACACATATTGCTGACTCTCCAATTTTCCCATCTAATTTTCCTACTTATTCTTTTGAAAACCCTTCCCAGCACTGGAATCTGTCCTACTGTGAGCTCCACTGTTAATTGACCGTTCTCCTAAGTTCTCTATCTCAAATCATCATGATTACTCAGAGGGGCCTTAGAGACAAGGGACACCTCCTTTTTCAGCAATCAGCTCCTCCCTCTCAGCCTCAGTTTATCAGCAGCTCTCCTCAGCTGATTAATTCTTCATGCTTCATTTCTTCACTGGGAATGTAACCTAGACTAGTAGTTCTCAAAATGTGGTTACTGGATCAGCAGCATCCGCATCACCTGGGAACTTGATAGAAATACAATTTCTCAGGTTCCACCTCAGACCTAGTAAATCAGAAATTGTGCCTGCGGTGCCAGCCACGTGATTCTGATGTGCTTGAGTCTGAGAACCTGGGTTCAGAAACCCAGTAGCATTCCAGGGCTATAGGCCCACGTGACTAAGTATATAAGGCTGGTGTCTACCTCTTTCCAGATTTTCTTTCCAGATGCCTCCAAGTGAGCAGGATTTGTGCCCTGCAATATGCACATAATATGACAGGGTGTAATGTGGCAGGATAGAATTCTAAATGCACACATGAACTTACACAAGAATTTTCTGAGTAAATGCAAAGCCCACAGTGCCTGGGCTTCTGACTTCAGTTCTTTCTTCAGCCTGGATGCATTTCTGCTCATAAGCTCTTGGAGAAGCCTGCTATCTCATTAATTGGTTATGGTAATCACTATTTATTATTTATCTATAGATTTATTTATCAACACCATAGAAATTGAATTTACTTTTAAGACTTAGACTCCTCCTTTCTGGCTGTGGAGGAAAAGCAAAATGTTCTAATGGTGGTTGAAAAAAAAGAAAAGGATAGTCATTTAAATCTCAGTTAATATCCAGGACCATCTCTTAGTTTCTAAATTCATATAAAAACTCATTCCTGTCCTGGCCAATGTGGCTCAGTTGATTGGAGCGTCGTCCCTTAAACCAAAGGGTCATGGATTCAATTCCTGGCTGAGGCTCATGCCTAGGTTATGGATTCCACCCCAGTCGGGGCGTGTGCAAAAGGCAGCCCATTGATGTTTCTCTTTCACATCAATGTTTCTCTCCCTCTCTGACTCCCTCCCTTCCCTTCTCTCTAAAACCAATAGGCACGTCCTCAGGTGAGGATAAAAACAAAAAACAAAAACAAAACTCATTCTTCCTTCTCATGATGCAGTCCTATAGAAGAACACGAGGGGAGAAATTTCTTATGACTCATTTTGTAACAAACAGACTGCATATTGATTTTTCATATGTCTGGATTCCATTGTTTTAAGTCAATGCATTGGGAGGTCCAAAGAATTTATAATTTGTGACTAACCTATTAGGCTTTTGAACCAGTAAATCTTTTTTGTATGGGTCTTCTCTCAGTCTTAGAGTAGAGGCCAAACGTAAATTCTTCAGATCATGGCAAGAGGCAAGTTTATCTTCTACTACCTCGTTATTCGAAGTTTGGTTCTGGATCAGCAACATCAGCATCATCTAGGCACCAGTAAGAACTGCAGAAACTCAAGCCCCACCTTACACTTACTGAATTAGAATGTGCATGCTCACCAGGGCTCCAAGTGATTGGTGTGCACAATGAAGTTGGACAAGGCCAGCTCCACTGTACCAAGGGGACAGAGGCTTTGCATCAGGAGTCTCTCTGGACTCCTGACAGCCTTCTAAAGTCCCTCAGTGACCCCCCTCTCCAGGTATTCTCTCCCTTGTGGGCCTACAAAGTGCTTCTGAAAATGAATATGGCAAAAATGACAGGATGTCACTCTGACATTATGTTATAAAAGATGGAGATGTGTCTTGCTCACACTCTTTCTTTGTGGCTCTTCTTACCTGCTCACCTGCAAGCTGCAACGTAGTGAGCTGCCCTATGGAGAGACTCATGTGGTAAAGGACTGTCAACAAGGAACAGGGAACTGGATCCTCCAAGGGTAGAATAAAGATATTTTCAGGCAAGTAAGTTTTTAAAAAAACTTCCCCTCTACACACCTTTTCTTAGAAAGCTACTAAGGTAATATAATATAGATTAGGAGGATAGAGACGAGTGTGTGTTTGTGTGTGTGTGTGTGTGTGTGTGTACACAACATCTGGGCGTGCCAATATAACCATATGCATGAGAGGTATGAGAGGAAAAGATGTATATGACAGGGAAGTGTTATGTACATTCTCATCTTCCATAATAGAAAGCCAGTAGACAACACCTAACATTTATGAACAAAAGGAACAGTACTTTAATGACATCATTTAGAAATAAGAAGGAAATATTGAAAGAGTTAAAGCTAGGGACCAAAGGATGGGGAAGGATAGGGCAGGGAACTACTGTTACTCATCGTAAACCTTGTAGTACTATTTGATTTCTTAATCTATGTGAATTTATTAGTCTGTTGAAAATTAAAAATTACTTTAAAGAAAAAATTGTTCAACTCCTCTTAGACACCACCATCTTTCTAGGTAGGTCAAGAATATACACAGCCTGCTCTGACTGGTGTGGCTCAGTGGATTGAGTGCCAGCCTGTGAACCAAAGGGTTACTGGTTTGATTCCCAGGCTGGGGCACATACCTGGGTTGTGAGCCAGGTCCCCAGTAGGGGGTGTGCAAGAGGCAACCACACATTGAGGTTTCCCTCTCTTTTTCTCTCCCTTTCCCTCTCTAAAACGAACTAAATAAATAAATCTTTTAAAAAATAAAGAATATATACAGCTGAATCACAGCTGTTATTAGGTGTGCAAGTAGTTTTTTCACTGGTCTCATTTCTGGTCAGGATTGCTGAGGAAAACCGATCTCTTTCTGTCTTCCAAGTTAAAAGAAAAAGAATCCTTTGACTCTATAATTCCATTTCTGGGAATCTATCCTAACAAAATAATCATAAATATAGAAAAATTTTTGTGTGAAATAATATATGGTGTTGTTCATATATTATTACAAAATTGGCAAATCCTTAACTTGCTTCCAAAAGCAAACATAAGTAAATTCCCCTCAGATTTTAAAAAGAATATTTATGAAGATGAAGTAATCATGTAAAAATGTTCATAATCTAATGTTAAGTGGAAAAAATCTATGAAAAATTGCATGTGAAGTATTATTACAGCTATTTTTTAAATTCTATGTATTAAAAAATGTTTGACAGTTTACAGAAATGTTTACAATGGTTTTGTTTCAATGATGATATTATGGATGATATTTTCTTTTTTACTTTGTGCATTTTTAGAAACACTTTTTTATATTAATAATATAATTAAAATACTTAAAATATGAATTAAAATTCATTTTTATGTTAAAAACTTTGGGGGGGCTTAATTTTTATTCTACCAATCTAACCCTAATGTTTTCACACAGTGGATTGTTCAATGGCAGTCATTTCAAATATAGTTGACTCTTTGACAAGTTTATAAAAGCAAACATTTTAATCATAATTATCCCATATTGATAAATTTTCAGCGAAAGGTATTAACTAAGGAAATCTATTAGGCCAATTTGACTTGAATAATTTATTGATGAAAAATTAATAAATGATCAATACTTTATATGATGAAGTTAAACTATTTCAAATATTCTCATTTTATTTTGGTTTCCTAAAAATCAAACTGCTCCCTCAAAATCTTACAAAAAATAGTTGCATCACTGAACAATTTTATTTTTCTTAATTTTTAATTTTTTTTTGCCAGTCAGATCTTTAACCATTAGCTTTGATTCAAGAACTTACTTTTAATGGAAAAAATAAAGATTTAATTTTTTAAAAATTTCAGAGAACTTCTTTTTTCCAAGTCCACCTGACTTATCAAATTTTGTAGATTTTCAATTTGCTGAGACTTATTCTATTATTTTTTAGTCAGCAATAAGTCTTACCATGTTTAGTTTTAGCCATTGTAAGTTTTATTTGTACAGTAACATCATTATACATTTGACTTTTTTTTTAAAGCATCTTGGTTTCTGTTTAGTTTTTATCTAATTCATGAAAAAATGTAATAAATTCCCCTCAGATTATTCAGGATTGGTACAAAGTTTATGACTGGCTTACTCCACAGTTTTTTCCCCACTTTGTACCGAGTACACAAGCTGCTGAGTGAAGAGGTCAAGGCCAGGTCAAACTGTCCTACTTCACAAAAGTCAAATAACTGGAGATGACAAAAGCTATAAGCCACTCAATATTTTTACATTCCTCCTCTGTACCAGGCACTGAGTGAAGCCTGAGGATGAAAAGATGCCAGTCTCTATCCTCAAGGAATTCAGGGCTTCTAATGACAGAGGACTATTACATAGTCTTCATAATATGCTTGTTAATGGCTAAATTGGATATATTTAATCTTTTGCCACAGAAGGTATTTAAGACTTTGCCAGTAAGCAGATAATTATATCGCCCCATCATCTCTAACCACTTCCTTGGTCCCTCTAGTGATTTTCGCCATCATGACATCCAGTCTCCTTAATAGTCTCTCTGCCTCCAACCTTGCCACACAGCAATCCATTCTGAGAGATCTTCTAAAAATACAAACCAAATCATGTTATTTTTCTGCTTAGAACCCTCTAATAACGCTTCATTTCACAGAAGAAAATCCAAGATCTTTCCCATGGCTTCGGGACTCCCACATGATCTGGCCTGTCTGTCTCCAACCTCATCTCCTTCCACTCTCCCTCACTGTCCTTCCAGTCTGGCTTCACTGGGCCTCCTGACTTGACCTTTTCTCCAACCTCCCAAACTCATTCCCAGCTCAGAACCTTTACATTTGCTATTCTTTCTGTCTGCAATGCTTTTCCCACAGATCATCCCATGGAGTCTCTTATTCTCCACATTTTATCTCTATTTCCTTCTAGAGACTTTTCTGATTCCTATTTAATGTTGTCCCACCCTTGGTCCACAGTCCTTGTCACTATAAGAAGTTATTTTATTCATTTACTTGTTTATTGTCTCCTCTACTAAAATATAGGAAACATGGGAACAAGGGCCCTATCCATCTTGTTCACTGGTATATTCCATTCGCCTGACATGTGTTTATTCCTCAATAAATATTTGTGGAATGGATGAATGAATGAATGAATGAGTGGTGTGTAGAAAGAGCTGTAATAGAAGGTAGGTAACAAACGTCATCAGTAAAGAGGTGACTTTTGTCTGAATGATGACTAGAAATTCAGATTGTGGGGGCCAAACAGTTGAGAAGGGGCCAAGTGGGAGAGCGAAGATGAAAGGAAGGTATAGGTAAGATCCTGGAAGACAGTCTGTGCAAAGGCATTGTAATGAAAAAGAAGACAGGTTTACTGAGCAAGGAGGAGGTCGATGTGGTTGAAATCTAAGTTGTTTCATTACTGCCTGACACTCAAACATAATATGCTAATCAGAATAATGCCCCCCTCAAATGACCACATTCTGTAACTTGATTCCCCGGAACCTGTGATAACCTTACGTTACATGACGTGGGAGAATTGAGGTTGCAGAAGGAATTAAGGCTGTTAACCATCTGGCCTGAAAAGAGATTATTGTGGATTATTTAGGTGGGTCCAATGTAATCTCAAGGGTCCTTTAAATGTGGAAAGTCAGCATCAGCATGATGCAGGCTGAGAAGGACCACACCAGTCATCGCTGGCTTGGAAGTTGGAACTGGGGCACAAGACAAGGAATGCGAGCAACCTCTAGAATCTGGAAAAGACGAGGAATGGTTTTTCCTTTAGATACTCCAGCAACAAATGCAGTCCAACTGATACCTGGAATTTAGCCCAGTGACGCCCCTTTTAGACTTCTGATTTCCAGAACTATATGATAATAAATTTGTGTTGCATTGTGACACTAAATTTGTGGTAACTTGTTGCAGAAACAAACGAAGACACTAAAAAAAAGTCACTTAAGTAAAATGAGAAAAGAAAAGGCAAAGCTCACAACTAGTTTGAGTTTATGGACCGGTGGATGGAAAAGGTTTGGCAAGCAGTAGAGAGGCTGGATTCCAGTCTTAGAATGTTGACTTCACAGAGTTCATCTTTGTTTGCATAACATGTGAGGCACAACTTTGCATAAGATATGAGGAACAACTTGAGGAACCGAGAAATCCTTAAGATCACCTTCAGAGTATAAAGGGGAAAAGTAGGTGAATTATAGTGTAGTAGGGCTGGCAGTCACCGCTGTTCACCTTCTAGTCTTTCAAGATTTAGAAATCATTTATTACATGGATCCCTTAAGCCATCTCTTTTTAAAAAGATTTTATTTATTTACTTTTAGAGAGAGGGGAAGGGAGGGAGAAGGAGAGAGAGAAACATCAATGCGTGAGAGATATACTGATCAGTTGCCTCTCCAGCACCCCCTACTGGGTACCTGGCCCACAACGCAGGCATGTGTCCTGACTGGGAACTGAACCAGTGACTTTTCAGTTTGCAGGCTGGCACTCAATCCACTGAGCCACACCAGCCAGGGCTCTTAGGTTATCTTTTATAGATTTCTGAAAAACACAGCACTGGATGGGTAGTTCAGTTGGTTAGATTGTTATCCTAATATGCCAAGGTTGTGAATTCAATCCCCGGTCAGAGCACATACAAGAATCAACCAATGAATGCAAAAATAAGTGGGACAACCAATTACTGTCTCTCTCTTTCTCTCAAATCAATTTAAAAAATTAAAAATCTATTAGATAATAAGTCTAATAATATTCTCTGGAATTTTTTTTTTAAATAAGAGAGCAAGAGTGGATGCTTTCATTTAAAGGAGAGAAAAAATCATATGCATAATCTCTGGAGAATGTTTCATTTTCTAAGGAAGATAGGCAAGCTGTGAATAATCACCATTGTGGTTAGCATTAATTCTTGCAGAGTTGGTTCTTACAGGTCAACCGGATCCCTTTCTTTTGCTATATAAATCGAGCTGAAATAGTTCCTGCTGACCCGAGAGTGCTGGCTGCCTGCCCAGAAGTGCCACCCCTGCAGGCACTGTATAATGAGACAATCCACAGGGCTGATCTCAGCATAAAGAAAAGTTCAAGCTGGGACTTAAATCTTTAACACATTTGCTGTATGAAAGCAAAACAGCCAGAGCAACTGCAACAGAATGACGTCATTCAAATATCTGAATAACCGGTTAATCCTTCAAAGAACCAATATCACAAGAGACATGTCACGATGACAGGATGGCCCACAGCTGCTGAAGATGCATGCTTCCTTCTCATTTTATACCCATGACAAACATGAGGATACAATTACTTTTGGTGTTTGGTTTTGGCTTATTGGAGTGGTTTGTTTGGAGGTGGGGAAAGGTGAGAAGAAGTGTAGTTTTTCTTTGTGGAAAAAAATGATTCTGCACAGAAATGATGGAAGGAAGGAGCAAATAATAATACGCACATAAACACTGCCCATTTCTTTTGAAGTAATAATAAAGTTCAGATCATTACTTAGCCATTCTTTGAGCTAAATTTAGCAACCTCTCTTAAGCACTGTTAAAATTTATAATATAAATGTATAAATTTTAAAAGGCCAAACATTGCATTCTCATAGAAGTATTTAGTAGGCTGCTAGCATTCCACCATATAAACCATTTTGTAGTATTGCTTAACAGAAAACAAAATTGTGTGGTGTGAAACTAAAAGCGTTTTACTTTATAATGTCTAGTATGTGTGGTTATATATTCATGACTGTGGCATATGACTAGTATTCCTTCTTTAAATTAAGGACCTCTCATAGGAAAAATGAAGGAAAGGGTAAAAACAGGGCAAAACATCTTAAACTAGATGTTAGTAATTGAATAGTAATTTTGTACATCATCTTTATGCACATTTTAAAAAATTCATAGGCATGAATTTTGTAGCTTGCAAAAACATTTTTTAAGTTAATGCTTTTTACTCAACAATACAACCACTCTAACAGTATATGGGTAAGTTCCCCTTACCCCTAACAAGGTCAGAAGGAAAGACCATCTTTGGAAGGCATTAATGACACACTGCAGTGTACAGCCGTGTTTCTCAACCTTTTTTTTTTTTTTTTTTTTTTTACATTGTCCTCCTACCTAGGCAATTCATGCAAAATTGTTCACTAATTTTATGGTGCTGGAAATGTTAGCCAAAGGAATTATTGATCATGCAAATGTTTTCTTAACACAAGCTCAACTAGAGAGAGGAGAATGAAATTGCTGTGATGTTATAAGACAGAAGTCATCGGCGTTCAAGTCAAATTCCTTTGGACCCTTTATTGCTTCTATGTAGCCCTCCTCAGCTTCTGTGTGTTTTTGTTTCTGTACCTGAAACTCTTATGGGAAGCCTGCCCTTGACCTACAGGTGCCACTTGACATACTAGTTTACATTCCAGTCCCTGGGAGTTTACATCTTCCCGGGGTAGCCCTGAACCCATGGCTGACTGCTGTAAGCCCCGTTTCTCTTCATGAGTTGGGACAAATTCTGAGGCATAAATTTACACGCCTGAGTTCCTGTGTAGGATCAGGCAGAAACAACCCCCTGTAATGCTGAATTCACACTCCTGCTTGGCTTCTCTTCCCTTGTCATTTCTCTTGAGAGCACTTTTGTGATAAACCACTAGCACAGGAATCCCTGATTGGGAGTTACGTACGCATGATCTCAAATTACCACTTCTCTAGGGAAACACATTAGCCTAAAACTTTTTTCTACATCAAAATGCAACAGAATTTATTTTTATCTATGAGTCAAATATAACATACATCAGAACTAAATACTATACATCAATGGGAACCTAATGTTATCAATTCACTAAGGAATATTAGGGTCTGAAGGGTTAATGACCACTAATAGTAATCAGATAAGGCTATTTTATTTTAGTAATGTATAAACAGACAATCCAAACCTACAGTCTACAGAAAAAAAGAGCTATTAAGAACTACCCGTGGTCCAACTGAAAGACCAAATTACGGACTAAATGGTTGTTTGTGGAAGTGCAGAATTAGAGGGAAGGGAATTGGCTCTTAACAGAAATTTCATTCAAGCCATCATGATCTAGTAGATTCCTTTGTTCTACTATACCAATATTTCTCTCTAAAAAGTCTGACCCAGACATCCAGGCTCTCAGAGTACTCCTCCCCAAATACGATTGGAAAAATACTGACAAACTGGGTTTATTGTTTTACCCATTTTACAAGTGAGAGAATTTAGACTTAAAGACTTGAAGCCCCTTGCCCAAGATCATTCCTGCCCGGAAGCGGGAGTGCAGGAGTTTGAATTTAAGCAACATCACTCTGGTCTCCTGGCCCTTAACCACTCCCCTGCTACTGCACCGCATTATCTCTCCTGTTTATAATGGGAGATGCAGGCACAAGAGACAAGCAGAAGAGAGAGGAAGAAGTTTGTCTGAGGCCTCAAAGGGAGTTCCAGAGAGTATTCCTTATCTTGTAAAAGTAGATTATCTGACTGGGTACATGCTAATTCTTTCCCTCCTCTTACCTTCTAGACTCTACTGAAGTGCTCTTTATTTTTTTTTTTATAGTTTTTATTTATTTATTTTTAGAGAGAGGGGAAGGGAGGGAGAGAGGGAGAGAAACACTGATGTGAGAGAGAAAACATCAGTTGGTTGCTGAACCCTCAACCTAGGCATGTGCCCTGACCAGGAATCGGACCAGTAACCTTTCACTTTGCTGAACAACGCTCAGCCAACTGAGTCACACTGGGAGGGGTTACTAAATAATTTCTCCTAGACCCGGCTCCACTAGGGTATTAGTGGGCATCACAGTGGCGGCAGGGGTGACCACTGGGAGCCCTAGTATTCAAGAGAGGCCAGCTGCCCAACCCCACCTGAAGCCTGTTCCGAAGTTATAAGACCTTGAGATGAAAGTTTTATTTCGTTAAAAAAAAGCAGTGTTTTTTTCTAACAGTTGGCGACATTCATGCTGAGTAATGAGGGGAAGAGCATCATTTTGAAACAATGGTAACACTGTTGCTCAGAGCATTTTCAGAATTTGAGAAGTGTTTTACAAATCACATGAAAACAGCCAGTGATATTGTGGCCTTAGGCATTAATTCCTACCATTGCATTCGAGGGAGGCATTAATTCGTACTGTTACATTAGGAAAACTTTTCAGTTGACAGGTAACATCTTCAGTGGAGGGTTCTATCTTTGGGGTTGACACTTCTTGGTCATGTCCCTAGGTTTTGTTAATGACTCTACTTTGGGGGTCTGCAAGTCTCTCCTCACTGACTATTAACACAAGAAGAGGGAAGAACAAGAGTAGAGTGAGGACATAGAGGAGAAAATCTACAAGCTGGTATTATACCAACATATACAAAAACTAAATAAGAATGAACAAATTAGAGAACTATCAAACTGGGAGGAGGCAGACCATTTAAAAATTTATCATTCTAATCAAAGTAAATGCTGGATGTGTTGACAGCAATGGACTATAACAGACCTTTAGCCACAGGATCTAAATGAGGGCCAATAAACTGAATTCTTTGATGTGTATGATCATTCTTGAATTTTCCTTTCTGATAAGTGAAACTTTCTAGCTTAGTTTCAACCTCTGGAACCTGGATAGTTATGTCTGTAGCCTCATAGAAAGCAGGTTAGTGATTAAATGACTGATAACTACATTACCCATCAATTACCGATTCTAAACTAACTAGGATTGCCAAATAATGAACCTCTTTTTTTTCTTTTTTTAGGTTTCTGGAGCCTGGGGTTACCGGGATTGATAGTTGTTCATGGTGATCCTTTGTAGATTTATAGCCTCTGTTCTGCCACATGCACGTACACCCTAGGCTCCAGTCCAGTAATAGTGACCCCTTGAGGTGGGGCCGATTGTGGTGGGCAGCTTCAGTCTTGAGTTACCATTGCATTCCACATGACTGGAGACACACGATGCAATCCAAGTCACAGCAGAAGTTAAAGAATTACAGATCAGCAACCCTATTAGTATGTAAGCAAAGTTTATTAGTGATACATTCTCATGGAAGAGAACAAACTTAGACAAGGTGGGTGAGAAAGGCATAGGTCCATGAACCTTTTTTAAAATGACATTGAGAATTGCAAGCAAACAAGTTCAGAGGTTTAGAGCATACTAATTAAATTAGATAATTTAATCAGTTTTGGGAGAAGCAGGCAGTGAATTGCCCTTTACCAGGATTTGAGAGTGAGCTGCAAAGTATGTATTCTAGCTGCTTTATCAAATTTGAAGGTTCTGATTATGAATTTTAAAGATACAGGGCAACTATACCACCTCTGCAGCAGATTTTTAAATGGAAACTTGATCAATGTTTCCTATTAGGAGCCTCTTTTTTGCTTTTCTTATATAAAAATAGGTGGAAAACTATACACGTAGTGATGACGTTCACTGCAGCGTTAGTAAAAACAGCGAAAATCTATAAACAAGCTAAATGTCCCACCAACATTCCCAAAGCTGAACTAGAGGGTGATGATGAAGCTGTGGGGAGAGGGGTGCTGGGTAAGAACTGTTGAGATGTACCTCATGGTGGCACGTCACCTCACTACTGGTGTGCCAGGCCAGCTCGCTCCTTCCAGGACAAATCCAAAGACTTGGTTTTTGTTTTTCCTCCAAGTGATGAATATTAATAAAACTTCCTTTGAGTATCCAGCCCTTTGGCAAAAGATGCAGGCCAAATTGAAGCCAGTGGTAAACTAAAGGTCTTTTCAGAGCAAAGCTTTTATTCTTAGAAAAGGCATTATAGCATTTCTTGTTTAGTTACTATTGTTTGGCTAACACTTTTGTCAAAAACTTTTAAAAATTCATTATCAATCAGACAAAGGAAGTAGTAATTTTACACTTTAAAAATCTGTAGCAACAAATACTATTCTGATATGAAATATACACATCAAACACACTTTCTGTGGAAAAATCAGACTTCAGATGACTCATCTTTATCTACTGGGAAATCTCTCTCTCTCTCTCTCACACACACACACACACACACACACGGAGAAAAGAATGTCAAGGGTCTACAGCTAGACTGTCAACAGAACTGTGATAGTCCAAATATTTTCTATGTTGTCCAACATCATAGCCAATGTGGCTATTTAGCACTTGAAATGTGACCAGTGTGACTGAAGAACTGACTTTGTTTCTTAATAAATGTTTGTTTGTTTGTTTGTTTTTACAGAGACAGGGAGGGAGAAAAAGAGGGAGAGAAACATCAATGTGCAAGAGGTACATCAATTGGTTGCCTCTTGCATGCCCTCATCTGGAGAACTCGCCCCAAACCCAGGCATGTACCCTGACTGGGAATCAAACCAGTGACCTTTCAGTTGGCAAGCTGGCACTCCACTGAGCCACACCAGCCAAAGTAAGAATGGACTTTTTAATTATATTTCATTTAAATTTAAATTTAGTCACAGGCTACTAGTGGTTACCACATTTGGATAGTGCAATTCTAAAGTATTTTTCAGTAAATATTTGTGTTTACAGGAAAGAAGCCATGTCACATAATGAAATGGCAGGAAAATTTGTTGCAGAGTTGTGTGTGAATAACCTTATTTTGCCAAACGAATCAACTCAGTAGGAGGGCTGCACTGTCTGCAGACAATTTTAAAATAACAAAAGCTGACTAGAAGTCTGTTTTTATTATCATCATATGCTAACAATTCTAGCAATGTTGAATAATAAAGTTTCCTCTTTGCCAGCACAGACTGCACTGGTTCCTGTTCTCCTCTTGGTTTAATAGCTGTTCTCTACGATCCCTCAAGTGTGTACAAGGTCAAAAGAAAATCAAATAGGTTAGTGTATGTGGTAGTCATCAGAGCTGTTCACAAATGTTTGGTTCTTCTCCTTCCAGGCACATGGTAAGATTTTGCTTCCCTACCCTCTGAACTCAAGTAGAGGCATGGGACTTGCTTCAAACAACCTTCTGAGCAGAAGTTCCAAAAGCCAGGGCATGCTGTACCACGCTCCTTGCCCTTTGCCATGAGCTGTGTTCCAGATGGTGGTTATTCCAATAGCCTGGTTCCTGGAGTGACAACCACGACCAACCCTCAGGGAACAGGCAGTATGTACAAGAAACAAACCTTTATTATTTTGTGCCACTGAGATTTGGGGGTTGTTTGTTACTGCAGGATCTAGTCTGCTTGACTGATACAATATGTATTCTAATTTTCCTTAGGAATCTTAGAATTTAGAAATGGGATCAGAGCTTAGCATTGAAAGGACATGATGAGTGGTTGAAATTCCAAGAACTTATTCTATATAATTTCACCTTTAAGGATCTTGAGCAAGGGGAATGATGAAGCATAGCAGCAATAAGCTAGCAGCCACTTTCCAATTCATTTATTATAGCATGATACTTAAGTGTATGGATACTGATAGAAAAATGAAAAAGGAATAAAAATAAAAAATCACCATAAAGCAAACATAAGACTTAAATATACAATGGTCCTCAACTAACTTATTGAATTAGTCAGGGTCAAACTAGGCTGTGCTGCCATAAGAACGAACACAACTAACACAGTAGGTTAACACAATAAAATTTATTTCTGACTTGTACGATCTGTTAGGAATTGAACAGCTTTCTTCTATTTTTGCAGTTATGCTACTTAGAACACTGGCTTTCACTGGCATACCAACTTTTGACTGTCTTGGAGAGAAGTAGTATGTCACTTTTGCTCCTGCTCCATTGTCAAGAATAAATCATAAGACCCCTAACTAAATGTATGAGGTACCAGGAAAATGTTTAGTGGCATGTCCAGATAAAAAAAGCTATGGTGTATACATGGCTTTGCCATTGCCACACTCAGAAGTACAAAAATAAAACTAGATAACGTAGTTTTTCTGATCAGACTAGCAGAGCAGACTTTTTCTGCCAATACATATAATTTTTAATCCTGCCATTTTACTAGGAATTTATCCTACAGATAAACTAAGATATATTTAATTTAAAAAAATAAAGCAACACATTGGAAAGAAGTCTTAAATGTTCATCCATAGGGGCCACACTAAACACATTATGGTACATCCATATTGATTGAATACCTTACAGTAATAAAAAGAATGAGGAAGTTCTTTATGAACTGATAAAGAATAAGATCAGAGATATGTAACTAAATGAAAGAAATCAACGTGTGGGATAGCTTACCATTAGGATAAAAAAGAAAATACATTAAGTAATGTTTATACATTTATGAAAGTATCTCTTGATGAAATATATTAAAAATTGAGAGCTCATGCAGCAAACTTCTGGTTCAGGTCTCCTACATGGAGCTGGTGCACAGACCACTTAGGAGCCAAGCCCACTTAGAATGATTAGAGACACACAGCTCTCCCTTTTGGCTAACAGGTTGGGAGTGTTGCTCCTCTGGCTGGTAGTTCCCTTATCACTACACACCGCACGATCCTGAGAAGCAGGACTGTCGCTTTTCCTGCCCCAGGGTTCCAGGACATAGCCCGAGGCAAGATGAAGGTGTGAGTGGCCTTCACACTTCATCCCTTTTACCTCATCACAACATATAAAGCAACTGCCATGGATTTTTCCACAACTTTTATTTCCTCAAAGTCTTCCTTAACCCCATGGAACAAGAAGCTGCCACTGAGTGGGGCCCAGGATAGGGGCTTTCTTTTCTATTCCCCCAATTATATAAAAGAATAGATTCTGTGGTTTCCCCCCCCCCCTTTTTAACGTTTTAAGTTAAAAAGTTAAACTTTTAACTTTTAGCCATGTCAATGTATCACCTAATTAAAATCTAAACTGTTTATAGGGAGGATATGAATCCAGAATGCTACTAAATGTGTAACCTGAGCAAGTTGCTTCATCTTTGTTTGCTCATCAGCAAAACGAGAGTTAAAATTATCTATATACATCTTGTGGGGAAATCAATTTCAATTAATACCATGTTTTCCCATCCTAAAAGCATTAGGAATAGCACTATGCTGTCTAAGAACAGCAAGAAGGCTGGTATGACATGGAATGAGGACAGAAATAGGACATTAAGTCACATGGTGGAAATAGGAAGATCATGGAAGCTTTTTGTAAGGACTTCAGTAACAAGCACAACAGTGACATGTTAAGACTTAACAGAATCCCTCTAGCTGCTTGTTGTATGGAGATAAAACTGTAGGGTCCCAAGGAGAGGAGCAAGTGCTTCTTGTAAAGAAGCCTGAACCCTCCCCCTCCTCTTCCCAAATTAGCATTTTAAGTAGTTTGAAAGACTTGAATGACTTTTTCTAATTCTTGCAGGAACCAAAGAACCAAGGGAGAAACACACTGTTAAGACTAAGTACTACTCACTTCATTTCCTCACAAATTGACTTCCTGCCATCATCGTGTTTTAATCCTCATGGAAGGACATGCTTGACTTTAGAGTGGGAGGGAAAGAAACATCAATCGGTTGCTTTTGTAGGCCCCAACCAGGGACCAAACTTGCAACCTAGGAGCATGCCCTGAACAGAAATCAATGCTCCAAGTGAGGGACACCAGCCAGGGATACCATCGCGTTTTGATAGCTTTTCACAGGTTTGGATATTATTTCATTTGCTCTAAAGCACGTATTTAGGTGACAAAAGATAACAGAAGGTCCACTTGGTTTAGTTCAACAGACATTTATTCCTTTAGTTGAACATCTACGCACAAAATGGTTTATTTTTGAGTGGAAAGGAATTTAGGTCTTAAAGAGGTTTTCAGTCTGCTAAATGTTTTCTGGTATCATTAAACTGAGCCTTTCAAGACTCCTGAAAAAAACATGAAACCAGCAATTAGATTTTGGAATCAAACTACCTATTAAGTCAGCAAATCTGGAGTTGGAAACTGGGGCCAATTCCTCTTCTGTATTTCCTACGCTCAAATTCACCCTGGGACACAAACGCCTAGCCTACTGCAAGACATGAGGCAAACACAACGTGATGGTATGCTTTAACGCTAGGGTGGGCACAACGGGAAGGCCCGCAGTTCGTGGAATGTTAAGGATTTTGAGGGTATTTGAGTAGGTATGAACTAAGTAACTGTAGACAGTGCATAAGATTCACCTGGAAACCATGAACTATTGATGCCAAATACATGACATTTCTCAGTGGCCTTATGGGGATAACGGACATAAAGGGTTGCCCCAAGATGTCATCAGACTAAGTGGAGTCAGAAATGAAGTACTTCCAAATAAAGCTATTATTTCCCAAGGTGGCTGGAGGACTCACGATGGTTACAAATTAACACAACCCTTATTTTCCTTTTGTCCAATTTTGTCAGTTTTAATAAACGCCAGCTAATTGCCATTACTACTTTGCATGAAGTTCAGGATTCTATACACTCCACAAGTTACGGGACTGAACCAGGAACAGCCACCTTTTATGAAAATCAACAGTACTGTGGAGACTATGTTCATTTTTGTTTAGGTAAACCTGGATTTCAACAACTCTTTCAACAGGATCGTTCAATTCTCCTGAAAGTGGTGGCATTCTTTTTAACTTTTCTTCTATTAGGTAATCTAAAAATATGGACCCCCTAGTTAACTTTCATTTTTCTGCATAGGATTGAAAATGGATTAAGATGTATTTTGCATTTCCAAGCAAAGTTCAGCCCCTGGAGACCACACCAGCAGAACACTGTATTACCCAATAAAGCTGTAGGTTTCATCACATGCACCAACAAATCTACACAGCTAGTTCTGCGCTCCTTTTTCACAGAATTTATTTTACACCTATCATACCAAACAGTATTTTAAACACTGACATAGAAAACTCCCTAACAAGAAAAGGCAGCGATTTTCAACTGGTGTGCCGTGGCACACTGGTGTGTTGCAGTAATTTTTAAAACATGCAATATTCAACTATTTAGCCAGGGGCACTGATCTCTTTCCCCTTAGATTGTCAAATAAAAAAAAAAACAACAACAGCCAACACAACAATAGCCATCTGGTGTGAATGAATCAAAATTATTTTTGGTCAGATCAGCAAAAAACTAATACACATTTTGGTGTGTCACAGATGAAAAAGGTTGAAAATCGCTCAGATAAAGCAACAAGTGTTTATCTTATGAGAAACGAGATACACCATCACTTAATAGTCTTCAAACATTATTGCACTTTAACTTTCATAATTTGACAATGCATTCACAAAACAATCTGCAGACACTAGTTTTAACAAATTAAAGAACACTTTTAAGCAGACACAACTGTCCTAAATTGTTTATTAGGTAAGAATTTTACAAACATGACACATATTAGCGGTAACGGTGGAGCTGGAGAGTATTGCGCCTTCTCCAAGCTGCACGGCGAGAACCACCAATAGTGTGGTGGAACTTGTGGCCCTTTCCAAGGCCACGGCTCTTGCGGCCCGCAGATGTCAGCCCTCGCATCTCCCTGTGCTTGTGGACTGGTTTGGTGATCCACTGTGTGTCAGGATTCCTTCTGATAGCCTTATGGAATGGATCAATGAGGATAACCTCAAAGAATTTGTACGTGGAATCTTCACCGACCCAGTAAGAATTCAGGACTCTCAGAGCCCCACAATGGCGCCCAGCTCGCTCCTAGAAGAGGAAAAATTGTTAGCCTCCCGCATTTCCCACAGTAGCAAATTAGAAATAAAGAATTCTTTTCAGTTCACCACTATACAAGAGACTGAGGTGTGACTATCAAGTATGAAAAGGTAAAGGTAAACTTAACTATTCTCTATTATTATCATCGCCTACCTAATGACTGGGGTTTGTGAATGTCTTTAAGGCCTGAATGTTAAGACTATCCAGCTAATAAAATTTAGGATTCTGGAAACTTGTCTTCTTTCTAATACATCAAAGTGGGACCAAAGCCTAAACTATTCTCAATGCTATATAGAAAACCTTAACATTTAGCATATTTTAGGCTTTAGAGGCCACAATGGTTTCTTTTGCATAGCCTTCTTTTCCTTTTAAAAGCGCACAGCTTCTATATACCTGGGGAGATATGCTCTTCCAGAAAAAGTTCACTGCCCTTGAAAAGTTGAGGTTCCAGATTCACTAACCTTAAAACACAACTTTCCGAGATATAGGAGCAAAAACAAATCAGTAACAAAGACTTACAAAGTCTCATCTTTGACCAAAACTCTTTCCCAAGATTAATAAGTAAAACTCCTAAACAGCATCTAAAACACAAAGGGCTCACCTAGGCACCAGTTAGCCATCGAAAAAAAAGAAACCTGCACAAATTCTTGTATACCATCTCCTGGAGGTGACCAATACAACTACTTCTCAATAACCACTTACCTCAGCAACAGACTGAAGGCTTCGGGCAAACTTCAGCTGGTTAACACCATGATGGACAGGCTTGCCATAGGTCGCACCCTTAGGAACAGGGCGTTTGCGGCCACCACGGCGCACACGAATCCGATATATGACATAGCCTATAAACAAAAATTATGGTGGTCTTATAATAAAAGCCACAGAATGGGAGACTCAATGACATGTCACTTTCGCTCCTACAGCAACTATATTCAGACCATGTCAAATGCTACGTGTCTGATGGAGGTAAGAAACATACCAGATTGTGAGACTCACCTTAAAAAGCTTTGTTAACCACACACAGAAATAAATTCTCATTTCCCCTCTACACTGCTACTTATCTTTAGTCCAGGCTCACGCAAGTTTGTGTAACCGATGACACACTTGATAGACAAAAGGGCGCAGTCATTTGCTGGTCAACAATTTCAATGTTTTGATAGCTTAAAACAGTTGCTGCCAAAGCCTCGTGTGAAGGTCGACACCAGGGCAATAGCAGCTTTTCCCACGGAATCCAATTTTACCCCAGCACCCAGGCACAGGCCACTCACCTTGCTTGGCCTTGTATCCCAGCCTGCGCGCTTTATCGGGCCTGGTGGGGCGGGGGGCCCTGTGGAGCGCAGAGAGCTGGCGGTACTGCCAGCAGCGCACCCTGAGGAGGAAGCGCATCACATCGGACTGCTTCTTCCTCCATAGCTCCTGGATGTACTTGTAAGCGCCCATCGTGGCTCACCTTTGAGAAAAAACCGGGTATTTAAATGTCATCCATTTAAAGTAAACGAGAAGACTCCGCCCGTCCATCTTAGCTCCCCGCCAACTGCAAGGAAACCACTGAGGATGAAAATGGCTCTGCACAAACTGCAGTGCATAGCCAACCTAACCCCCTCCCCTGCGCCCACTGAAAGCAGCGCTCAGTCACCTGTGACACCAGAGCGCAGCAGCGCAGGAAAAAAAACCCACATTTGCAGGATGAATAAATGGCGATAGACTTGAGCCCTGAGGGGGCGGATGACTGCGGCAAACAGCGTCCCCAAGGGCCGGGCCCAATCTGCAGAGACTTCGCAGACCATACAGGAAAAGGTTTTCCCGCCGCCGAAGATTAACTCTCTAGGAAAAGGCACTTACTCCACCCATCCGGCCGGACTCGCTTTTGAAAGACCTAGCCCAAGCTCCTATGCCTCATTCCCACGCCTTTCTTTCCTTCACATTGTGGGCCCAGCTCTAATTCGCGCCGCCATCACATCGTCCCCCCAGCCCGCTCCGGGGGCCGCTTCTCCATATCCCCGCTGCCCCGCATCCTGATCAGACTCGCGCCACACTAGAAACAGGAAAAGCTCCAAGGACGTAGGACCCTGAGCCTGGATGGCTCAGGTAAACGGAGATCCGCGACGGATGGAATAGTAAATTTCTCCGACACAGCTTACCTTATGGCTGCGGCCAGACGGAAAGGAAGAGCCTTTCTCCCACAATTCCTTTTGGGCTCCTCCCCCACTTCAAGAGAAAACTCTTTCCGGTGAAAGCTGGGGGGGAGGGGCGCCAGAGCCTCATGGGACATGTAGTTCCGGCAGAGAGAGCGAGAGAGAGAGAGAGAGAGAGAGAGAGAGAGACAGAGAGACTGGTGGGCGGAGTTCCGCTGGGATTGGGTGCAGCCTTCCCTATTGTCCCGCCCCCTGCTGCTCAAGGCAACAGTTCTTGGCAAGGCTTTGGCGGTCGAGCATTTAGGAACCGCGGTCGGGACACACACGTTGGAGGCGGGGCTCCAGTGGCTAAAACCCGCCTTCAAGCCTCGCAGCCCGTGCGTCGCTGTCTTCGGGATCTGTGAAGTGTGCAGGTCTGTGTCATTTTGGTGTACGGGTTCGTTTCACGCACTGCAGGCTCCTTGCTTTAGGTGTAGCTGCGGAAAACGCTGTCCCCTTTTCCCCCAGGGACCGGTGCAGAAGTCTGGGCCACCGAGGTGGCTCTCGACGGTGCCCCAGCCGCCAAATTTTGCGTCCGTGGCGGCGGCTTTGCGGCTGAGGGCCGACGCGCACCCTTCTTTACCCTCCCGCCGGCCAGTTAGAGCTTTAGCCCCCGCAGGCCCGGTTGCGAGGTATTTTGCACTAAAAAAGGGTCCGGGGAGGGGGAACGCGAGCGGCTCTGTGACTTTTCATTCCCGTGTCTTTCCTGCGTACAGATGTGATTCTAATATTGCAACATCAGGACCACAGGTTGGTTGGTTGGTTCGTTGGTTGGTTGGTTTTAGAAAAGCGTAATATTTATTTGCCAAGATCCGGTTGACAGGTGCGAGTGTTCAGGGAAGAAATGCCGAGAATGCTGACATTTTGTGTTGCGTTCGTTATTGCAAAAATGGTTTACTAGCTTTTCTGCGTCTCCAGAATATTTTCATTTTTGATACAATCGTGTGGTTTAATTCTACAAATTGTAAGTTTAGGTGTGGCCAAGATTTAAGAGAATCAAACTTATCTTCTAAATCAGCGGTTTTGGTTATTTCGCCCCTATTTCCTATTTTCCTCCCCCCCCCCTTTTTTTAAACCGCAACTTTACCGTTGTGAGAGTCTCACATGATCCAATGATTCAATTAACAAATATTTATGAAGTGTCTAATATGTGCCAGGCAGTGTCCTAGCCGCTGGGGATGCAGCAGTGGTCACGGCAGAACTGCTGTCTTTCTTGGAAACGGGCAATAAACATACTAAGAGACAGTATTGGGTGATAAGTGCTAAGCACAACTGTTAAGGAATGTAAGAGATGGGAACTGCTGGGGTACCGGTGGAAAGTTTGGATGGAGTGTTCAGGGTAGGTCTTTTCTGAGAAGGAGCGTTAGAGAGAAGACCTGAAGGATGGGAGCTGCGGAGATGTGGGGACTGCTTTCAGTCAGAGGGACAAGTGCCAAGGCTGGAGTATACCTGGATTGATTCAGGAACAGCAGGGAGGCAGTGTGGCTGCAATGAAACACCGTGGACACTGAGAGAGGTCAAGGTTCTTAGGAGGACTTTGGGTTTCCAAACTACGTACGATTGCAAACCACGGGAAGATGTTGAGCCGAAGAATAATTTTTCTGTGGCTCATACATTTTTAAAGCATCAATTTGGGTTGTAGCTTTGAGGTTAAAAGAAAGAAGGGGAAAAGTGGAAGCAGAGAGACGAGTGAGGAGGTTGTATTAGTTTCATATTGCTGCTATAACATTATAGCAAATTTAGTGGCTTAAAACAACACAGATTTGTTCTTACAGTTCTGCAGGTCCGAAATCTCACTAGGCTACAATCAAGGTGTCAGTAGGGCTGTGTTCCTTTTAGAGGCGTTAAGGGGAAATCTATTTCTTTGCCTTTTCCAGCTTCTAGAGACCATTGGTATTTCTTGCCTCCTGATTCTGTCTTTCATCTTCAGAGGTAGCAGTGTAGTATCTTCAAATCACCCTAACACTTTCTGATGCTCTTGTCTCCCCCTTCTATAAAGACAGGTGTGATTGCATTGGGTCCACCCAGATAAACCAGGGTAATCTCATCTCATGGTCTTACTCTAATCACAGCAGCAAAATCCCTTTTCTTTTGTCAAGTAAAATACTCCCAGGTTTTGGGGTTTGTGACAGGAACGTATTTACGACGAGGTCAAAGAAGTTGGGGCCTCGGGCCACTTCATTAGTGATGGAGGTGGTCAGTGGGCCAGCCTGGATGTTTAAAAGATAAGAGCATTTACTGATGGATCAGAAGTGGAGTGTGAGAAAAATGTGTCAGGATTGACTGCAGAATTGGATGATTCGTTTGGAAAGGAGCCTGGCAATGTGAATAACCATTGCTAATTTCTTAATTATATTTTGTAGTCTTGTTTCTTAATTTGTAGTTTCTCGTTTAGTTTTGCAAGATTTGGATTAGTATTTCCAATTGATTTTGAGATTTCTGAGGGTAGGGATCATTGCTGGTTTTGCCCCTAGCTTGTTTCTAATGCCTGACAACGATGATAAGCCCTCAGTAAATACTTATTAAAGAATAAAAGAATGGAAAGCTTACATGCAGTACTGTTTGCAGAACCCTTTTAATATATGTTTATGTATGTAAATGTATCCATATATGGATGGTAAAGGCATTGCACACCATATATGATATTTACATTAAAATACAGTGTAGTTTTCAGGTGATATATAGATCTTATGATGTAAACATAACTGAAATACTATTAACTTCATAGATAGCATAGATATCATATTGACTGAGTTCAGTGTTATCCATAGGAATGGACCAGGTCACGTTTTTATTCTCTAGCAAGATTATTAGCCTGGAAAGCAAAGCAGTATGTATTTAAAACTGCACTGAATTTTGCCTGGTTAGCACATTCTCTCAGTCATTAGATCAGATGAGTTTTAATAGGTCATGGATTGAATTTTATGGTCCAGCAGTTTCTGAGGGTAGGGGCTGTAAGAAGTAGCTCCAACTACTCTTTTTTGTGTTAACTGCAGTGTCGATGTAGTTTTGGGGGAAGCAGTTTCCATCTATAGCGTCAGGGACCTTAAAGGTCCAAATCCACCTACTCTTTCAAACTCTTGAAACCTAGATTTACATAAGAGATTTGGACCCCCCCCCCCCCGCTGCCCCCGGATCGAGTCATGTGATTTGGTGCTCATGCACAGTACTGCAGATGACCTCTTTTTTTGTATTTGGAAGGAAATGGTGCATGTTTTTTGTATTTGGGAGTTATTAAATATTATAATGCTTATAGAATTAAGCTTTTAGTAGTTTGTAAATCTGAGCATATATAAGCATAACCACTTCCTTATATGTAATGTGAGTCCTTGCCATTGTTACATATATAGAAAATAAAGTATTTTTTGAATGTGTATTTTAATGTCATTCACTCAAAATTTTACAGTAGATATTAACTTATTAAAGAATTCGTACTAAATTAATGGTAGCAGGCTACTAATCTTCAGCTTTATGTAGCATTGTTTCCCACTTGAAGACAACTATGTGCCTAGAATGTTTCAGCTGTGTTTTGATCAATCACACATCATCTCATCTTTTTTCCTTTTTAATGATGTAAAATATTTAACATAGTCTGTTCTGTCTTATCTCTTTCCATTCGCATCCTAAAAAACCTTAATATCCTTACCTAGTGTTTTGACTTACCCCTATTCGGTTACTTTTTGCCCTTGATGGAGATTTCTGTGGTATACTGAAACAACCCCGCCCTCTCGATTTACTGTATTTTGCTGTGTATAATGTGCACGTGTTTGTCCAAATTTTTTAGGGAAAAATAAGGATGCTCATTGTACATGGTAATAATGATTACATACCATGGGCATAATAATGGATATAATGATCCCATGTATAACATGCGCAAAAACGTGGGCGTGCATTATACATGCCAAAAATGGAATTTATTTACCCATACACACAAAATAATACATATTTTAAACAAACTTTATCTGCTAATCCTAGCATGAGTGAGTGATCAAAGTACAATTGTAGTATACCACTTTTAAAGTAGATATATTAGCATTTTTTAAAAACCCTTGGAATATCTGATTTCTGAATTTCTCAGGATTCTGTTGGTTTCAGCATTTTTCCAGTTTGCTGCCATCCCCAGCACTCATATTTGCCTTCCATGTACAGAGGACCTATTGCTGTGATTAGGTGTTTTTTCCTATAACCGTTTTAGTCAGCTCCTGTATGCACCTGCCTTTTTAAAGCCTTTGAGATTTTTTTTTTTTTTTAGGTCGGTATAGTGTGTGGTACAGGGACTTTTTTGATTGAACAGGAAGGAGGGATGAGATAAGGACTGGTATTTAGAAAGTCTGTTGGGGCTAAGACATTTTCAGAGGAAGGGAAATGACGATAGAAAAATCAGAATTTATATCCCAAGAGCAACCTTTCTGACAACAGAATTGTTCTCTGCTGCCATCATTTTTCTTAGCTTTTGGAAGATTCTTTTTTGAACCTCTTCTCCTGTGGTTAGGTGGCACTTTCCTTTAAATTTTAAGTATTATCATGAAAAATCCTTTGAAAGAAGGATTCAGTGGTATCGTAATTTACAGGAGACCACTATATGCAGAGAGAATAGAGTCCTGTGATAAGTGAGATGACATTAAATTAATTATAAATTCAGAGGTATGTGTAGAAAACTTTTTAAAATGAGTCATATTTGCTGACATAGGAAATAGCAATGTTACACAGAACTCTGCCCTGAAAACTTTTGTATTGCAGTTATGTTGAAAATATAAAGGAAATACAGTGATGATTATTTCTCCACTGATAAAATGCAGTGTACTATTCTGGAATCAAATGATCTGTCATTACTGAGCTACAATAATGGTAGCATTAAAGATTTTCCTGTCAGCAGATTACTGTTGTGGCTGATTTGAGTCATAAAAATTACAGACTTTGAGAAAAGGAAGTAGGAAATTCATTTGTTAATGTTTTCGGTGTTGGTAAAAAAGAAAAAAAACCAATAATACTGATGTATAACAGCCATGTGTACACAGGAAGAGAGCCAGCATCCCGTTTATCTGATTACTTATCTGAGCTTTCTTATTGTAGTTGGTTTTTGACTCAAGTAGTTCTGGTACCCCTTTCAGTCAGTATTGCATGTTCTTCAGTTCTAGGTAAGAAGAGAATTGGGGGACGTAAGAGTTGGTAGAAGATGGCAAAAGGCGATGCGGACTTTAAATTCTCTTATCAACTTAGTCTGTTGTATCCCATGAGCCTTTTTTCCTTTCTGCCTTGCCTTATAATACCTTGCCTTCTGGAAGGTAAAAGTTTTGAGGAAAATTGAAGAAAATGTTACCTGAACCCTGGTTGTGTGGTTCAGTGGGTTGAGCGCCAGCCCATGAACCGAAAGGTCGCTGGTTCAGTTCCCCACTCAGGGCACGTGCCTGGGTTGGGAGTGTGACAGAGGCAACCAGTAGATGTTTCTCTCCTACGTCGATGCTTTTCTCCCTCTCTTTCTCCCTCCCTCCCACTCTCTCTAAAAAACTAAATAAAATCAAACAAGAAGAGAAGAAGAAAATGTTACCTGATGTTGCTCTTCCTTAGATGTGTTAGGAAGCTAGGAGAGATGAGTTTTTCTTTTCTTTCTAGTTTAAAGTGCCTGAGCAGCCCTGGCTGGTGTGGCTCAGTGGATTGAGTGCCAGCCTGCAAACCAAAGGGTCCCTGGTTCAATTCCCAGGCAGGGTACATACCTGGGTTGCTAGCCAGGTCCCGAGTGGGAGTGCACAAGAGGCAACCACACATGGATGTTTCTCTTCCTCTCTTTCTCCTTCCCTTCCCCTCTCTCAAAAAAATAAAACCTTTTAAAAAAAAAAGTGCTTGAGCAATTTTTCTAGCATTAGGAAGTATGATTAGGAGATCCCATATGGCTACCAAAGTCCCAATTTCTCACTCTCCCAAGACTGACAGTAGCATTAGTAGCATTTTTTCTTTTAATCCTCACTTGAGGATATATTATTGATTGATTTTAGAGGAAAGAGGGAGAGACAGAGAAATATACATCTATATGAGAGAGAAACATCGATTGGTTGCCTTCCATATATGCCAGGAGATGGGGATCCAACCCACAACCTAGGTATGTGCTCTGAAAGGGGATTGAACGCACAACATTTTGGTGTACAAGGTGATGCTTGAACCAGCCAAGCCACCTGGCCGGGGCAGCGTTAAGGTTTCTTTTAAAAATCATGTCCAAATACCATACGCTCTCACCTATAAGTGGAATCTAATCAAGAAAACAAATGAGCAAAACAGAACCAGAGACTTGGAAATAAAGAACAAACTGACAGTGAGGGCAGGTGGAGGGGGATAACTGGGGAAAGAAAGGGAAGGCGCAAACAGAGGAACATGAATAGAGGACTCATGGGCATGGAGAATGGGGGGGATTGACTGTAGGACGGAGGGCAGGGTAGGGGAAAGCCACGGGGAAAAGGTGGAGCAGCTGTAACTGAACAGTGAAAAAAATACATGCCATCTCTATCCAAATTTTATTTTAATGTTTGCTTCAATATTTACTTTTATGTTTATTTTTCCAGGTAAATGTTGAAGAGCAGGCATTCTCGTTCAAGGATTGGTTTCATCTAGGATTTGATTTAGATTCCTATACACTCAATTAGTGTTGAAATAATCTCTGTATAAAAGGCATTTAATTATTTTTGAAAACAACAAATGTGTATACAATCTGTATTTGATACATCTACCCTTACATTTATCTAGACTACCTTTGCGAAGCTGTATAAGAACCTCATTGCTCCAAGGAAGCAAATGGAAGACTAGTAATGGGGTTGGAAAGATATAACTTATAAATATACCCTTTTTTATATTTGAAATCCCCCCGTATATGTATGTATTATTGAATTTAAACATAGAAAAAGAAAAGGTTGATTTCAATGATATGCAATTAAATGTTTTTCAATTTATTGACTTTAGAGAGGCAGAGATCAATTTGTTGTCCCACTCATTTATACACGCATTGGTTGATTCTTGCATGTGCCCTGGCAGGATGGAACGGGATCAAACCCACATCCTGGGGGTATGGGAATGGTGCTCTAACCAACTGAGCTCTTCCGCTTGGGCAACTGTGTACGGTTGTAAAGATCTTCTATTCTCTTTACAGTGATATCCTGAGAGAAGATGGGAAAGGGCTGCAAGGTTGTGGTTTGTGGCTTGCTATCCGTGGGGAAAACAGCAATATTGGAGCAGCTCCTTTATGGGAATCATACTATTGGTAAGATTATTTTTCTGTAGTTTCTCTTTGGGTTCTGGGAACTGCTAGGGGTCTTTCGTTGGTCATACTAACCTGACGATGGATGGTAGTACACAAAAGTGTGTAATCTAAAGGGACCAGGGCCCAAAAAGGTCATAGAAGTCAACAGAGATTGAGGGAGGGAAAAATAGGGGAGAGGAAAAAAAAACCATCTTTTATGAGAGTGAAATTCAAGAGTGCTTGCTGTAAGTTATATCCTTTATATATTATGTAGTTTCCCGTGTATTTACAAAATGAATAGTGATCTCGGAGTCATTGAATCACTGACTTAAGAACACACTGAATGATCTCATTCTTATTTCAAACATGACTTTCCAGTACTGCTGTATAGGTTTTTTAAAATGGAAGAAATATCTGTTTGCTGCAGTATGATCTAATTTTGTGAATTGGATGATCTCATTCATTTATGCATTTGAGTTAAATCATTATTAAACCTAGTATAGGCTGTGATGGGGCCTTCTGAAAATAGAGAGGTGAAGAAGACAGCATCTTTGGCCTTAAGGAGGTCATGGTGTAGTAAGGAAGACTCACATTACAAGTTAGAATGAAATGCGATTTATGTTGGAGAGAGAAATAGAATCATAGGTCTTTGAAGTATTTATCTCTGGCAAGTAGCTTAGAGTATGTTGCTGTCTTTTAATAACTATTTTGATGAGTTCTGCTTCTCTTTCACCATCACAAAATACTGAATGATTTTGGTTAAATCCATATTTGGTTTTTGTTATGGTGTCTCTGCCAGCAGTTCTCAAACTTTTTCATTTCTAAATCCCTCCTGTCACAAATGCTGCACTGTTTGTTCTTAATTTTTCCTTTCCTGATTCTCATTTATGTCTCTGCAAAAAGTAAATTACTCCCGAGTGTGAAGGGTAAGATTCCTTTCACCCTCTTAAAACTCCAGACAGCTTTTGTTTATCGTTTATGTAGGTTATATTTTTTTTATATTTTTGCTGTATTAGAAATTAAAATAAACTCAAAAATATTTATTATTTAAAATAATGACAATAAACTTACCACATGCTAAGATAACATTTTTATGAAAAATAATTCTTTCTTCAAAAAATTTACTGAGAAGAGCATTGATTTACATTTTTGAAAATCTAGTGACCAATTTAATAGAAGGCAGCTGGATTATCATATCTGCTTGCTTTTGTATTCAATCCATTGTGACATGTTGTTTAGTTGAAATATAGGAAGAAAACCTGGCCCTTTCAAAATGGAAATGCATGTTCTTCAGTTCTGAATTACTTTATTGATGCTTTCCTTCCTCTGTGTTCTCTTTCTGGAACCGTTTTTGGATGGTGGGCCTTCTAGACTAGTAATCTCTTTTTCTTCTCTCCTGTTTTCTATCTCTCAATATTTTGTTCCACTTTTTGAGAGTTTTCCTTATCTTTATTTTACAGCCCTTATGTTGAGTTTTTACTTCATAGTATACTGTTCTTATTTCATGGATGCACTATCCTATCTCTTTGAGTATAATATTGGGTAGTTTTTTGGTTAGTCTTCTTTCTTTCTTTTTTTTTTTTTTGCAGTCTTTTTTTCTCTAAGGTGATGGTTTCTGATTTTTAGTCTCCCTTTTCCGCAGGTCTCTGGTAATCAGTCGTAGGTTGTCTACTCATAATTAGGAATGGAGAGCAAAAAAGTTAATTGAAAGCTGTAAGCATGTGGATAGGATTTATAACTTTGAGCTTCATAAGGTGACTTGGGTGGGACATTTGTTGAGGAACCCTAAATGTTACCATATTTAGGATTTTACCTTTCTCACTGGCCAGATTCTCCCATTTCCTCCGCCTGGAGGATTGACCTTACTATCCTTTCATCCTTTCATCCTTTGTTTTACTCTTCTGCAGAAATCATATCCTTAGTTTTCTGTTGATATAGGGTAGGGGTTATTGCCCAGTAGCATGGAGAGGGAGAGATCTAGAAAGCTGATGGAAGAGTCATGACTTCAGTTGATTTACAGAGTAACAAAATCTCAAAATGTCTAATCTTAATGCGGGGAGGGGGAAACACCCACCATGACAAGTCTTGGTAGTTTTTAAAATTTTCTGTAATCAAAGCCTAGTAAGCTATTTCTTACTTTCCTTAAGGTAGGTTAATTTATCACAGGATGATACATACTCAAACATATGAATAATTTTCCCTTTCTAAACATTGAGCACATTCCTTAATATAAAGAATTATGCTGCTGAGCCCTGGCTAGTGTGGCTCAGTGGATTGCATGCCGGCCTGCAAATTGAAAGGTCACTGGTTTGATTCCCAGTCAGGGCACATGTCTGGTTACCAGCCAGGTTCCCAGGTGGAGGCATGCGAGAGGCAACTGATCGATGTCTCTCTCGCAGATCAATGTTTCTCTCCCTCTCTTTTCCCCTCCCATTCCCTCTCTCTAAAAATAAATAAATAAAAAAATTTTTTTAAAGAATTATGCTGATGAAAGTAAATTTTTGTTTTCTCATGATCCAATCTCTTTATCATTATATGATTATTTCTTCTAACCTAATACTTTATGGAGATTTTGTTTAATATTTATAGACATTTCATATAAGGCACCTGCAACAAAGCATTTTCTAGTATTTAGGTTGTTTAAGAGAATTACAGCAAGAGTTTTTTAAAGCCTATAATATAGTGTGTTTTATTGGCATAGGATGTTCTCCATATGATTTTACCTCCAGATATTGCTCATATTTAAATATGAAGGTAATTACTGGAACAGTTTAATATCTATCTTATCATATGCATCTCTACTAATTAACATTTTAAGTGTTAATCTCTTCTTAATCCCCTATCAAGAGATGATTATTTAATACCCGCTATGTACACAGGATGTTTTCTTTTTCTCAAGGGAGTTGTAGACTAGTGGAAGAGACAAAGCTGTGCAAATAAAGCAAAATCAGAGTGCGTTTTAATTTTTTTAAGAATTTCTTGAGAGAGAGGAAGATGACAAGGGTGGAGAGAGAAAGAAAGAGATTTGTTGTTCCATTTATTTGTGTATTCATTGTTTGATTCTCGTATGTGCCTAAATTGGGGATTGAACCCACAACCTTGTCATATCAGGATGACGCTTTAATCAGCCAGGGCTAGGAATGCATTTTAAAAGGATCACTCAGGCAAGAAGGGACTGAAATTGAGACATCAATTATGAATTCATTCATTTAGCAAACATTTACTAAGGACTTCCTATGTTTGTAAGTCAATTTGTTAGTACTCAGAGCTATCAAGATAGATTAGCCACAGTTCTGGCTCTCAAGGAATTTACACCTAAGCTTTGGAGGGGACCAATATGCGAAGATTTAAATATTAAATGGTATTACCTATACAAGGCACAGCAGGAGCAGAAAGTGGGGAAGGGGATAATCAGGAGAGGATCCAGGGAGCTGACATTTGAGCAGAGTCTAGAAAGGATACCAGGTGTTCACCAGATGTTTACTGAACTGTTGCAGCAATTCAGGTGATAATACACCAATGGGAATGGAAGGAGGCAATGTATTGAGCAGATGTTTCAGCATTAGAGTGGCTGGTTTATGATAACTTTCACCCACCTTTTCCCCATTTAAAGAAAACTCTTATGACTGCCCAGGTGGATGGTGATCAAGGGGAGAAAGCAAAGAGGAAGAACAGGTATGGGAAAGAATGATGACAAGTTTTGATCGTTTGAAGAATTTGCAGGACATTCACATAAAACTGCCCAGTACATATTGGGAATTAAAGCTTGGTGCTCAGGCCCAGATTGGACATATAAATTTTTGAGTCCCATAAACAAACCCTGGAAATAGTGGAAGTTGTACAGAAAAAAAAGCAGCAAATTTATTCCAGGTCCTGTCCTTGGCTCTGATGGAGAAGAAAATGGAGCCACTTAGCTGTTGAAGCTACTTTTAAAATCAGCCTTTAATCCTCTAATGTAGGTATTTAGTTCTTTGACTCTCATTAGTTACTTTTTTAAAACATGTAATATTAAATTGTTACTGAATTTTTATTTATACTTTTATTTCTATACAGAATACTTTTTTAAATCCTCTACCCAGGGATGTTTTTTTTTTTCAATTGACTTCAGAGACTGGACTGGTGTGACTCAGTGGGTTGAGTGCTGGCCTGCAAACTGAAAGGTCACCCATTCAATTCCTGGTCAGGGCACATGCGTGGGTTGTGGGCTAGGTCTCCAGCTGGGGGACGTGTGAGAGGCAACCAATTGATGTCTCTCTCACACATAAAGTTTCTCTCCTCTTTCTCCCTCTCTTCTCTCTAAAAAATAAATACGATCTTTAAAAATATTGATTTTAGAGAGAAAGGAAGGGAGAGAGAGAAAAAAAACATCAATATGAGAGAGAAACATTGATTGTTTGCCTCCTATATGTTCCTCGACTAGGGACTGAACCTGCAACCTAGGTATGTGCCCTAACAGGGAATCTAACCTGCAGCCTTTTGGTGTATGGGACGATGCTCCAATCAACTGACCCATCCGCAGCCAGGGCTGGAAGAAATATTTTTAAAGAGCAGTTTGTTCATTTACTATAACAACTACCTTTCATTTTAAAGAAGTTAGTAAATGGAAATATGATTCTTATACATAGTAAATAGGGAACTTAGAAAGCCAACAACTTCTAAAAGACAAGAAAATACTCAGCAATTGGTGCAACGTAATGATTTGATATTGGTACACATAGAGTCATTTCTGTTTCATCCCAGGAATGGAAGATTGTGAAACAATGGAAGATGTATATATGGCTTCAGTGGAAACAGATCGAGGAGTAAAGGAACAGTTACATCTTTATGACACCAGAGGTCTACAGGAAGGTGTGGAACTGCCAAAGCATTATTTTTCATTTGCTGATGGCTTTGTTCTAGTGTACAGTGTGAATAATCTTGAATCCTTTCAAAGAGTGGAACTTCTGAAGAAAGAAATTGATAAGTTTAAAGACAAAAAAGAGGTGAGTATGTTAAAAATGCTAACTATGAATTACAATACTATTTAAATTGTTGCTTGGAATTTGGGGTTAAAATATTTTTAAAGCATCAAATTGTATTCACAGTATCTGTAATCTTTATTTTTATTTATTTTTCTTAGCCCAGGAAATATAGGATTGACTGAGTTCAGTCGGGACCAGCATTTGACTTTATTCTGCCTTTGCTTGTTACCATGTATAAGTTGAATTTTAATGACTTCATATCTCAGGTACTACATAGTCCATTTCATTTTGTGTGGCATCACTGTTTCCTAGGGCTCATTTTTTTTTTCTTTATGGAATTTATTGGGGTGATATTGGTTCCTAGGGCTTATTGTCTCCTAGGCTAAATAGGATTCTTCAGCCTTACAAAAAAAAAAAAAAAAAAAGAAAGAAATGAAAAAAAGAGGAAAAACTCTTAAATAATTATTGGTTTCCACCCATTTTACACTTAAAAATACGATCCTTACCATGGTCTCTGAAGTCTTACATGACTTGGACCACAACTCTCCTTTTCATCTTACCTTTATCGTTCTGTTCCTTTGCCACTGTACTCCACTGGCACGGGTCTGTGTTCTGTTTCTCCAACATGTTAATTTTCTTCCACTGCTACGTCCTTCTCAATTGCTTGTTCTCATGCCTGGAACCCTCTTATCACAGATCTTTTTCCAGATCTTCGCACAGTTGACTCCTCATCATCTAGAAGTTCCATCCTGTAATGTACTGGTTAACAGCACCAGCTACATGTTCTTAACCTAGATTTTTACATTTTACTCTTATGTTAACCATTTTATTTTGAGATAATTGTAGATTCACATACAGTTTTAAGAAATAATAGAGATATTTAGCTAGTTTCCCCTAGTGTTAACATTGTGTAAAACTATAGTACAATTTCACAATCAAGATACAGAACATTGCTGTCACCGCCAGGATCCCTCATGTTACCGTTATAACCACCCCCACTTCTGTTCCATCACCACGCCACTTAATGCCTGACAAACACTAATCTGTTCTCCATTTCTATAACTTTGTTATTTCAAGAATGTCAACATAAATGGAATCATACAGTATGCAACTTTTTGGTATCAGCTTTTTTCATTCAGCATAATTCTCTGGAAAGTCATTCAAGTCATTGCACATATCAGTAGTTCATTCCATTTTATCTGTGAGTTGTATTCCATGGTATGTATGTAACAGAGTTTGCTTAACCATTGATCTGCTGAAGGACATCTGGATTGCTGACATTTATTTTTATTATTTTGAGTACGTATTTACTTTATGACTAGGTAACAATATTCACAAGGTTCAATTTTCAAAAAAAATAAAAAGGCTAGTAATGAATGTTCCCCTCCCATCTGTTTCCCATCTTTCCCGTCTAAACAGATAAATGCTGCTACTATTTTTCAGAGTATCCTACAGATTCCCCACAAAGTTGAAAGACTAGTTCAGTGAACACTCATATACTTGATACTTAAATCTTGGCTCTGCTTCTCAAATTTTCTGCTTCAGTTTCCTTATCTGTAAAATGAGGATAATAGTACCTTCCTCATACGTTTGTTACGGGGATTTAAGAAGTACACTCATTCACCAAATGCTAACTGAACAACTACTGTGTACATGGCATTGTTCTGGTTAAGGTACGGGAAATATAGCTAACAAAAGAGAGTCCCTGTTTCTGTAAAGCTTCTATTTTGGCCATGGGATGGGAAGAGACAGTGAACAAATACAGCAATGATGTGTAGAAAAGTAAAGCAGAAAAAAATAAAGGCAAAGTAAAGCAGAGTGTGGAGTGAGGGTACTATTTTCTGTAGAGCAATCTCGGAAGGCCTCTCAGATGAGGTGACTTTCAGCAGAGATCTAAGAAAGTGAGGGAGAAGTGAAGCGGCTGTCGGAGGAGAGGAGTGCTCCAGGTCAGGGGCTTGTCATGTTCAGGATCAGCGGTGAGGCCAGAGCGGTCTGGGAACAGTGTGGTAGGAACTGAGGGCAGCATGCGGATCGGAAGTCGCTGGTTTTGAGCAAAGGAATGATGTTATCTGGCTTAGTTTGCATTTATTTATTTTCATGTTTATTTTTTAAAACGTGAGTAATGTTTGCATGTAATTCAAAAGTAAAAATGATATGTTAAAATGATATGTTTACTAGAGTAAACTCTAGTTCCCACCCCTGTCTTTAACTGCTGAGTTTCTCAACCTCAAGTGCGCTCTTTCTGTATTTTACCTCTTTAATAGTTTCGGGGTAATTCTTCCAAAGTTTCTTTATGTAAATAAAAGTAAAAAGGAATGCACATGTTTTTTCTTATTTTTCCTTTTTCTTACAATAAAGTTAGCTTATTGTTCTACATCTTGTATTTTTCGTTTCTTTTTTGTTTTATATTCCACATATGAGTGAGATCATATAGTTTTTGTCCTTTTCTTTCTGGCTTATTTCCCTTAGAATAATACTTTCAGGTTCCATCCATGTTGTTGTGAATGGCAATACTTCATCTTTTTAAATGGCTGAGTAGTATTCCAATGTATGTATACCACATCTTTCTTTATTCATCCATCAGTGGATACTTATGTTGTTTTCATATCTTGGCTATTATAAATAATACCGTGAACGTAGGGGTGAATCTATCTTTTTCAAATTAGTGTTTTTGTATTCTTAGGATGAATACCCAGAAGTGGAATTGTTGGATCATATGGTAGTTCTATTCTTAATTTCTTGAGGATCCTCCATACTGTTTCCCATAGTGTCTGCCCCAATTCATTTAAAGGTTTCTCCACATTCTGTCCAACACTTGTTGCTTGTCTTTTTGGTAATCACCATTTCTAACAGGTGTGAAGTGATATCATACAGTGATTTTGGTTTGCACTTCCCTAATAATTAGTGATGTCAAACATCTTTTCATGTACCTGTTGGCTATCTGTCTGTCTTCCTTTGAAAAATGTCTGTTAAAAACATCTGCCCATTTTTTAAATTGGGTTGTTTGTTTCATTGTTATTGAGTTGTATCAGTGCTTAGTATATTTTGGATATTAACCCTTTATCAGAAGTATCATTTGCAAATGTCTTCTTCCATTCAGCTGGTTGCCTTTTTGTTTTGTTGATGATTTCCTTTGCTGTGCAACTTTTTAGTTTGATGTAGTCCATTTGTTTGTTTTTGCTTTTGTTTTCCTTGCTTTTGGGAGTCAAACCCACAAAAACATCACTAAGACTGATGTCCAGAAGATTAGTCGCAGTGTTTTCTTTTCTCTATGCTTTTATGGTTTCAGGTCTTACATTAAAGTCTTTAATCCAGCAGTCCTCAACTTTTTTGGCACCAGGGACTGGTTTTGTGGAAGACAGGTTGGCGGGGGCGGAGTGGGGGCAGGAGTTGGGGACAGGAGGCAGAGACCAGGTGAACTTTGCTTGTGGCCTGTTCCTAACAGAGCACAGACCGCTACTGGTCCATGTCCCAGGGGTTGGGGACCACTGCTTTAATCTATTTTTAGTTGTTTTTTTACGTATGGTGTAAGATAGTCGTCTAGTTTCATTCTTTTGTATGTGGCTGTCCAGTTTTGCTAACACCATTTATTGAAGAGGTTTCCTTTTTCTATTGTATGTTATTAGCACTTTTGTCATAAATTAGTTGTTCATAATATGTGTGGGTTTATTTGTAGGCTTTCAATGCTATACCATTGTTTGTCTGGCACTACCACGCTGTTTTGATTAATGTAGTTTGTAATATAGTTTGGAATTGGGTGTTGTGATATCTCTACTTCATTCTTTTTTTCTCAGGATTTCTTTGGCAATTTGGGGTCTTTTGCAATTCCATACAAATTTTAGGATTTTATTGTTTTGTTCTGTGAAAAATGCCATTAGGATTTTGATAGGGATTACATTGACTCTGTAGATTGTTTTAGATACTATTGAAGTTTTAGTAATGGTGATTCTTCTAATCTGTGAACACATAATATTTTTCAATTTCTTTGTGTCATCTTCAATTTCTTTTAACAATGTCTTGTAGTTTTCGAAAGGGACCAAAAGTTTTATCTAAAAAAAAAACAAACCCCAAAACCCAGACTTCCAGTCAAGATGGAGGCATAGGTAAACATGCATCACCTCCTCACACAACTACAACAAAAATTACAACTAGACCACAAAACAAATATCACCCAAAACTGTCAGAAAATAAAGCTGTATGAAGTCCAACAACCAAGGATTTAAAGAAGCACATTTATCCAAATGGGTAGGAGGGGCAGAAAGGTGAAGAGATGTGGAATAGATGGTCCCATATCCATCTGTGGTGGATAAAAATGGAAAGGGTTGCCTCAGGAGCAAGGGATCCCAGCCCCAGACCAGACCACCCAGCCCAGGGTTCCAGCACCAGGAAGATAAATCCCCATAACTTCTGGCTGTAAAAACCAGTAGGGTTTGGAATGGCAGAAGAAACTGTGGGATTCTCAGGAGACTTCTCTTAAAGCGCCCACAATGGACTTAAGACTTAACACAGACTCTCCTGCTCTGGGATTGAGCATAAGGGCAATAGCTGGAAGGGCCCCAGTGGCACTGAGGGAGGAACTGAAGTGTCTGGCAACAGGGCGAGTGCCAGGAGACAGCTTCCTCCAGGGCAAAACTCCAGAGGCCAGGCAGCAGCACTGTCCCCTCTCCAGGCCCTCCCCCACACAGCCATAGAGTGGCGACATGAGTTGCCCCACCCTGGTGAGTACCTAAGGCTCCACCCCATACAAGTTACAGGTGTGCTTTTCTACAATAGGCCACGCTACTAAGACAGGGAGTCAAAGCAGCTCTACCTAATACACAGAAACAAACACAGGGAGGCTGCTAAAATGAGGAGACAAAAATATATGGTCCAACTGAAAGAGCAGAACAGAACTCCAGAAAAAGAACTAAATGAGATGCAGATAAGCAACCTATCAGATGCAGAGTTCAAAACACTGGTTATCAGGATGCTCATAGAAATCAATGGGTACTGCAACAGCATAAAAAAAGACCCAGGCAGAAATGAAGGTTATATTAAGTGAAATGAAAAAAAAAATCAACAGGGAACCTGCAGTGGAGGGGATGAAGCCAAGCATCAAATCAACAATTTGGAACATAAGGAAGAAAAAAGCATTCAATCATAACAGCAAGAAGAAACAAAGAATTCAGAAAAAAATGAGGATAGGCTAAGGAGCTTCTGGGACAACTCCAAAGGTACCAATATCTGAATCATGGGGTGCCAGAAGAAGAAGAAGAAGAGCAAGAAATTGAAAACTTACTTAAAAAAAAAAAATGAAAGAAAACATCCCTAACTTGGTGAAGGAAATAGATGCACAAGTCTAGGAAGCACAGAGAGTTCCAAACAAGATGGAACCAAAGAAGACCACATCAAGACACATCATAATTAAAATGCCAAAGGTTAAAGATATGAAAATCTTAAAAGTGGCAAGAGAAAAGCAGAGAGTTACCTACAAAGGAGTTCCCGTAAGAC
The DNA here is from genome assembly GCF_021234165.1 of Pteronotus mesoamericanus. NCBI lineage: Eukaryota > Metazoa > Chordata > Mammalia > Chiroptera > Mormoopidae > Pteronotus > Pteronotus mesoamericanus. Next base: position 12,260,843 of record NW_026555321.1, read on the forward strand.
TGTCAGCTGATTTCTCAAAATAAACTTTGCAGGCTAGAAGGGGCTGGGAGGAAGTGTTCAAAGAGATGAAAAGCAAGGACCTACAACCTAGATTACTCTATCCAGCAAAGCTATCATTTAGAGTTGCAGGGCAGATAAAGTGCTTCCCAGACAAGGTAAAACTAAGGAGTTCATCATCAGCAAGCCATTATTCTATGAAATGCTAAAGGGAATTAGGTAAGAAAAAGAAGATCAAAACTGTGAACATTAAAATGGCAATAAATTCACAACTATCAATATTTTAATAGCAACTCAAACAGTAAACATTTTCCGACCTAACCAAGGAAGCCAAAGTCTTCCGTAAAGAGCACAAAAGATACAGCCCTCACAGATCCAGCAGTTCATTCACAGAGTTAGCCAAAGAAGGGAGAGGAGCCCTGACTGGTGTGGCTCAGTGGGCTGGCTGTTGTTCTGCAAACAGAAAGGTCACTGGTTCAGTTTCTGGACAGGGCACACGCCTGGGGTGCAGGCCAGGCCTCTAGTTGATGTTTCTCTTGCACATCAATGTTTCCCTCTCCTTCTTCCTCCCTTACCCCCTCTCTAAAAATAAATAAAATCTTGGAAATGAAAAAGAAAATGGGGAGCCCTTTCAGCAGCTGTTCCAAAACAGGAAATCACAAGCTTTCCCCCTTTGAACAGAATAAAGGTCTAAGATTCCCTGAATTTGGGTCATAGCCTGTTCAGCTGCTCACCATATGCAAATGTGCCATCTAGCTGGTAGACATAATAGACCATCTCTGGAAGGAACAAGATTAATAGAAAACAAGAGTAAACCAGAGTTGTATTTGCTCAAGAAAACTAGTTTCACAAGTACTTTCTCCTGTCAATCTAAATTTAGAAGAGAGAAAAAGGACTCATGCTTCTTTCATCAAAGCCCACGAACAGAAGATCAGATGTCTGATGGGGTAAAATGCTCACCATCTCTGCCAACTGTGGTCAGATGTCCATTCTCTCTCAGCTGCAGCAGACCAGGGAGTAAGCAGTGTCCTAGCCAGTGAATTCTGGCTGGCTCACCAAAACTGTGGAGGCTAAAAAAACACTTTTCCTCCCAACTTCTAAGTTCTTCTAGCTGAGCCAATAATCAAATTAACAGAGATTAACAGGAGAAAATACAATTTTTAATACATGAGCACAGGGACTCCACATATGCTTGAAAATTCCAGGCAGTGAAGCAACATTGGGTACATATGATATTTTGGACAAAGGAGGGGAATGGGATCTTAGATTTGAAAAGCGAGAATGGGTGATTTACAGGTGGTGGAGGAAGAGCGGAAGACATAGGGCAGGCAAATTCTTGCTAGGCAACTCAGAAACAATGTAACATGGGGTATCTAGCTAACAGGCTCCTGCTTGGAGTCTTCCTATCTAGTGCTAGTGTGACTACGCTAAGGTTCCCTTCCTGAAGTTAGGATTTGCTCTCTGAATCTCTTACGCAGGAGAGGGGAGAGAGTCATAGTTCCTTTCTGCATCTTCTTTCTTAATAGTTTTAAATCAATATTTCAAAAGGTAAAACTTTTGGTCCCCTTCATTTTCAGTATGAGGTCTTTCGCCTCCTTTGTTAAATTTATACGTAGGTATGTTATTTTTGTTGTGATTGTAAATGGGATTTTCTTCATTTCTCTTTTGAATAGTTTGTTTTTAGTGTATAGACACAACAGATTTTTGTGTACTGATTTTTACCCTGCAACTTTATGGTTTGTTATTTCTAATAGTTGTTTGGTGGTCTTTAGCGTTTTCTATGTATAAAATCATGTCATTCACAAATAGTTACCTTTGCCTTTCCAATTTGGATACCTTTTATTTCTTGGCTAATTGCTCTAGGTAAGACTTCCTACAATGAATAATCACTTACATGTACTATTTTGTACATATTACGGTATAGTTGTAAGATCAAGCAGCAGACAGGGTTCTTGAGTCGAAGAGGAAATACACTGCCAATTTAACTTCCATAGAATGATAATGGAAAAACCTGTTCCCCCAGCCTTGACAACAATGTGTGGTTAAACTTTTGGATTTTGTGAATCCTCTTGGTGAAAATAATATTTTAGTAGTTTCATTTTCCTTAATATGAATGAGGCTGAGCATCTTCTGACTTGTTTTAACATGATCATTTTGGTTGCTGTGTTATCTATAGACAGGGATAAGGTGAGAAACAAGCTTAGCTAAAATGCTGTTGCCCTGGAGCACTTTAACATCGACTTAGTTGGTGAATTGAGAAGAAAACAGCAAAGGAGTCTAAGAAGTGGTCATTGAGGTAGGAGGAAAACCAAGAGATAGGGGTGTCCCAGAAGGCAAGGAAAAAGTAGGGCACTTTAAAAAGTGAGGAGTAGCCCTGGCTGGTGTAGCTCAGTCGGGGTTGAGTGCTGGCCTGTGAACAGAAAGGTCGCTGGTGGCACGTCCCTGGGTTGTGAGCGAGGCCCGCAGATGGGGGCACGTGGGAGGCAACTAATTGATATATCTCTTGCACATTGATGTTTATCTCCCTCCCTCCCTCCCCCTCTCTCTTAAAATAAATAAAATTATTTTTTTTAAAAAAAGTAAGGAGTAATCAAACTATGTCAAATGCTGCAGATAGGTCAAAAAAACCAAGGATAAAGAAGTGGCCAGCTAGTAACTTGGAGGTCTTAACAGTTGGAGTAAAAGGGTGAGACAAGGTCCGATTGGACTGCATGTGGGAGAGAACTGAACACAGCAAACATAGCTCCTTTTTGAGGGCAGGGGGTAAGATTTTATTTTTTTAGAGAGAGAGAGAAAGAGAAATACCTATGTGTGAGAGAGACATCCGTTGATTGCCTCTTGCATGCCCCCATCTGGGGACCTGGCCCACAACCCCAAGCATGTGACATGACTGGGAACTGAACCAGCGACCTTTCAGTTGTCAGGCCGGCACTCAATCCACTGAGCCATATCAGCCAGGGCACAAATGCTTTCCTAGAACTTTGAGTCAAAGGGTTAACATATTGTCTTATAAAGGGAAATAGAGAGGAGCTGGAGGAGGATTTGTAAAGAGGTTTGTTTTTCTTTAGACAAGACATATGGCATACTAATGGGAATGATTCAGTAGAAATTGATACAGAAGAGAGTACAAGGGGGGAACCAAAAAATCCTGGAATTATCTTCTGGAGGGAAGCCTGAACCCTTATAGTACAGGCTTCTCCTGCTAGGTCAATGTTCTAGTAACCCATCTGTATTAGTGTACCAGCTGGCATTGTTGTGAGAGTCTGCATTTGGTTTCAGTGAAATTTTTTTTGAAGACTCTTTCAGTGCATTTGCCCATTTCATGATAAGTGATTTACGAGTGCACTTTCCCACACCTCACGGAATGTTCAGCAGTTTTTGACCAAAAAATGGCATGACCCGCCCGCCCCCCCCCCACCCCGCCCGTCACCAAATCTCATTCCAAGTGACTTTTTTGTTTCCCTGGATGAAAAAAAGTCCTTAAAGGGAAACATTTTGTCAGTGTGGAAGAGATGAAACAAAATGACAGAAGCACTAAAAGGCATCAAAATTGACGAGTTCAAAAACTGTTCTGAGCAGTGGAAATAAGTCTCAGTAGGTGTATTGCATCAAATGGAGAGTACTTGGAAAGTTCCTGAAGTTTAAATGTGTAAGAATACACAACTTTTTATAAATAAATAGTTTTTTGGGAGGCCCCCCTATGATGATACAGGAGTGACATCCTTGTCCGGGCTCCAGAGGGTGGGTTCCAGAGGGTGGGTGCATGAGCTTTGGCGCTAGTGGGTTGTTAGATGTGAAAGCTGCCTAACTGCTTGCATCATCCTACTGAAATAGCGTGGACATCGGCTCAGAGAAAGGTGGGGGAAGGAAGAGATGTTGGAGGTTGGAGAGGAAGTCCAACATAAATGGAGGAAATTTAATCTATTTGCTGGAAAACAGCAGCTCACTGGTCAGTGGTTATGAACTTGGCCCAGCCAGCAGGGTTGTATTTTTCTATAGTCATGTTCAGTAAGTGGTGTAGGCAGAGTCCAGTTGAGAGTTCAATTTAACCAAGGTACGGGATTTACCAGGTGAATACAATGCAATAATGACAGCAAGGGAGCAAATTAAAAGAATCTAAACTGGGTGAGGAACTGAGGACATGAGAGGAGTTGAAGGATAGTGATAAAGGTAGTAGAGCCGGTGGATCGTAGGCCCTTGTGGTGTTTAGAACTGTAGTCAGGTGTTAGGAAGATAGAGGTCAGAGTGGGATTTCTGGGACTGAGGTCATAGAGCAGTTCCAATGGCAAGAGCAAGGATGTGTTTTTTGGAGAAAATGGCTGGTATCAGGAGGATGACTAAGATCTTTGGAGAAGCCAGGGAACTGAGAGGTGAGGTTACTGGTTCAACTGCGTGGCCAGTGAAATCACTAGGAATTATGACAGAAGGAGTGTGGGGCAAGGGACCAGGAGCCAGGTCTGTAACGAGCAGCAACAAAATGGGGGTGGGAAGCAGGTAGCAGCAGACTAACCACACCGCCCCCTTTTAAGGAAGGACACTGTTGGAGGAGCTTTGAGGGATCGAGACACTTGATAGCCTCCTCCCACAGTGCCCCACCCCCTGGCAGAGTCCTGCAGGGCTGAGCCAGGTCTCAGCTAGGCAAAGTGACAGGGGCGTTCAAAGCAGAGATGGGGGGCTTAGGGAGGGATTCTATTGGAAGTCTAGGCGCAAAGTGGAACAGTTGTGCAACTGAGGAGGAAAGAGAGATGGAGGTCAGACTAGGGGATTTATGTGAAGATGAAAATCTAGGTGATGAGGAATGACAGGAGAGCTTGAAGGGATAGCTCCTGCTGAGAAATGGAGCAGACTGGCCAAGAAAACCGGAGCTCGGGCCTGTTTCCCCCATTGTGCCTGGAAGGCACGGCCTTAACTGCGCACAAGGCGTTCAACCTAAAGGCAGAACAGTTACGGCTCAGAGATCCTGGTTCAAAGGTACTCCTCAGAGGCGCCATCTCGGACAGTTCCTGCTGTTCTTCCTCTGCTTTCCCATTATTCTTTTTTATTGTCTTTACAGTCAGTATCCAAAAACCTGGTTATTATTTGTCCTTCTTCCCCATCCCTCTTCCTGGGCTTATGACTGCTGTGTTTTGGTCACTTGAGATAGTGCCTGGTATGTAGTAAGCATCCAAGTTTAACTGAGTAATTGAATTGTCTTGAATTTATTGTAAAATGTTCCTATTGGTCCATACATGCATCAAATATTCAGTGCTTCCATCAGGTAATTTTCTATCATTATAAATAATGTGGACAGAACAAAAATTCCTATTTTCATAGGACTTAGGTTCTAGGGGTGCAGAACTCACAGCTCTGTGAGTGCTCTTCATGTATTTTGATGTTTACAGAAACAGCACACAGCAGGTATAGTGAAACTGAAATGCCGGCACGTATCACTCAAACCATTATCTGTATCCTAGATATCAATTGCCCCAAGTCTAGCTTCCATTCATGCCTGACTTGAGTAACTTCACCTGTTGCTAATTTAAAATGTTTCATAGCAGCCTAGAGCATCTGTACTTCTAACAAAAGTGCATTAAGAAGGAGTGAGGTTCATGTCCTGCTATTTTATTCTTCAGGTCACATCTGAGAATCAGTTTTGTTGAAGCAGTTTTTTAAATGGGACAATTTTATTTCTCCATTTTTCCTAGAATGGGCCTTGGCAAAGTGTGATCTTGTTATCCATTTTTCTTTCAGGTAGCAATTGTTGTATTAGGAAACAAAATCGACCTTTCTGAGCAGAGACAAGTGGACGCTGAAGTGGCACAGCAATGGGCAAAAAGTGAGAAGGTGCGACTGTGGGAGGTAACGGTTACAGATCGGAAAACTCTGATTGAACCATTCACTCTCTTAGCCAGCAAACTCTCCCAGCCCCAGAGCAAATCGAGCTTTCCTTTGCCCGGGAGGAAAAACAAAGGGAATTCTAGTTCTGAGAACTGAAAGTCAGTGCCATAGTTGTTTGTGGAATAGTGATTGCCTTTAAGTGTCTGTGAACGTGTTTAAAGTAGGCCATTTATTTGTAGCTGCCTTTGGTCGTTTGGAAATCCCTAAGGAAGTAATTTAATGCACATTATGTTTAAATTATTTGGGCTAAGTTTATTATTATTGCCTGATACAAAATAATGTAATGTATTCTGGCTGCTTGGAATTTGTCCCTGATAGTAGCAACTATATGTACCTATGAGTAGTGCCCCTGCCCAATGTTTCAGAAGCTACCATTCTGTAAACTTTATGCATTTTTAGCTCAAAGATAACTGTTTTAAAGAAAGTCATCAGTCATCTAATGCCTAGAATTATAAAATGGCATTTTTGTGTCTTAGATCAAACAGTAAACAATTTGGGTACTAAGCTGAATTTTATGTGGTGGAGGTCTTGCTAAATAGAACAAAACCTATGGTTTAGCTTTGTTCAAATTACACATTTAGCATGACTGGAGGTAGTGGTTGGTATAAATAACGTTCAAACTGTTTCTTTAGAACTCTCTTAGGCCCATAAGGATAGAAAACTTCTGTTTTCCACAAGGAATACTATACCTTCTGGAACAGTTTTCTCGATACATAGTCAGGTGGAATAAAACGTATCATAAAAATATTGGACTACACGTAGTCTTCAAGCTGGATATCTAAGTTCGTGCTCAGGTGCTCTGAAGATTTTGGCAAGGTCTGAGCAATGGAGCTCACTGTAGTTGGCAGGCTGACAATATTGTAACTAATTTTAAAAGTAGGAAGCAAGCACTTAGTGGTTTCAATATGAAAGCACTTAACTAATTTAAATGTAAAACAAGAAATAAGCTGTTCAAGCAAAGAAATGGGAACATCATCTAGTAAATTTTAAAATCTTCAATGGTATGCTTTTAGGTTAGGCTAGTATTGCCACTGTGTAATTCTTTAAAATTTCTCATCACAAATACATTTTTGGTCAAAAATTATCACTCAGATAAGTCACCCCCTACTTGCTCTCCCACTTGAGTTTATCTTGGAGCTTTTTTCCTATGTATTTTACATAGATGGATAAATACTTTTACAATTATTTCAAAATAATATACTAGAGCGTCCTGCAATTTGCTTTTTCCTAGTGAACTCAGGTCTGTGTTGACATGCATCTAGTTACCATATTCCTTTTAAATGCTTACTGAATGTGTATGCACCTCTGGGGTGGATACCAAGAGCTAGAATTGCATTACCCTGTAGGTAAGAACACTTAGGTGCTGCCAAATCGCCCTCTAATGTGGCTGTACTTATTTATCCACGAGGGAACCCATTTCCCATGCACTTGCCACCATGGCATCTTAGAAATGCTTTTTAAAAAGTTAATCTTTGAACTGCTTTTAAAAAAGTTAATCTTTGGGTTCATCTTTGAAAGACAGTGGGTTAGATTAACCTTTTCTAAGGCCCCAAAGATGTATCTTCCAAGGCTGTTGTATAAATTAAAGTAATATACCAATTCATTGAGTCTGTAATTACTTCTAGGTTGCTTTATAGCACAGATCTATCAAGTTTTAAAAAAAAGTAAATGAATACATCAGTTAGGTGGTTGTTTTAATATTGTTTATTAGCACAGTAACAAATGCAGACTTAAGTAGTCTGCAACATATAACCAATTCACTGAGCAACTCCTATTCCACGCCTTACAGTTAACAGCTTAAGGTATTTTACTACAGGTTTTCACGAGTCCTGATTCAAACCTCTAATCTTTTCACAATAGATTGGCAAATAATATAAAATACGTAGCTACTCATTTCCTATATGGTATCTTATAGCCATGTGTCCATTTAATATATACGAGATGACAGTCTCTAAAAACTGTTAAATATCAATGTTCCCTTCCAAGAGGGGAAAACAAGTTTCTTTTTTTTTTTTAAACAAAAAAAGCATGTAGTCTTGGACGTCACAAAAATGGCCATGTGTGTAATCTGTACAAAATTAGTTTTAAATTTACAGACTACAAGCAACTGAATCTGAAAGTCTATTCTTCTCTGTACTACATCTTAGCTTATGCTGCAGAACTAATGACAGTTTTAAATGTTGCTATTACCAAATCTGTCTACTGTAGCAAGATACCTTAAGTTACAACAAAATCTTAGGAAATAAGACTGAATAATATCTGTTATAGAAATACCCTACTCTTTACCAACTCCCACCCTCCCCCACCCCTTCAAAATCATAAGCAGCTCTCTCTGTGACAGACAAATAATGTAAGAATTGTGAAAACCCAGTTTATGTAGCGTATCTCTTGGTCCACTGTCTGGCCATTCTGTCATGTTCTGCTCTGTTGGTCATATACTGAGTGGCAATACTTCCCACCAGAGGGTCGGCTGGAAGAAAAGAATGTAGATTACTTTGGAGAAATTAAAAGAATATTAAATTTTAGCAAATAAATTAGTGACAGCTCGGGTGGAAATGTTTTAGGGATGTGTGATCAAATCCATCTTTGAAACACCACCCTACCATTCTGGGTAGTTTAAAAAAAGAGCACACAGGGTGGAAAATTCTTACCAAATAGAATGCTCAGGTTTTTCCTACTGGTCTGGCTTTATCTTCTTCATTCTTTCCATTTCTCTCCCTACAACCACTACCCAAATGGAGGGATTTTCTTGCTATTATGTGTTAAGAGTAAATTTAATAGAAACTGGAATGTTGACAGCTCCAGATACAATGAACATCCAGCTGAGTTCACATGACCTTTCCTTTGACTGAAGGGGGGCAATTATGACACTGAGTACACTGTATAGTCCTCATGGCTGTTGCAATATAATTATTTACCTCTATACTGTTTACCTAGAAAGAACCTGGACCTCCAAGGCAGACCAGGTCAAAACCTGGACGTAAGTATAGTGTTTTTCTGAATCCTAAATAGAACCTTTAATAATTAATTTTATATTTGCTTTACTTACAAAATTTTTTTTTAAGTAAGTCCCTCCCATCCGCATCACAGTCTGGTAATCAGTGAGTATTTAGCAAAGAAATACCACTTTCAAAATTGACCGCCTCAGAAACTACGTATAGGGCAAGTGCTCAGTAAACTTGCAGACACAGCTGAGGTTACAAAGGCAAGTGACTCAACATGTAGAAGGTTGTGGTTTGTTTTAAGAGAACCATGTGAGAACTATATACAGGGGGCAAAAGAGGGTTTACAGTTGTGACTATGTGAACCAATTTATTTTTGTATTATTTATTCTATTATTTCCCATTTATAACTGTAAACCTACTCTTGCCCCACCCTGTACAAAAGGAAAATAAATGAGAATGACTGAAAAATGTGAAAACATATGAGAAACTGAAAGTCTTCAGTTTAAAACGAATAACTTGGTTCCTAGAACATCATATCAATGCTGCATTTTCAACTAGTAGATTGAACTTTCGACTAAAAATTTCTTTGAAAGCTGTTAGAAAAATAAAATCTTACTTTAGAAAATCTTAGTTTATGTGGAAAAAACTATTTTTCGGGCAAGGAAGAATAAAACAAAGTAAAGAATTATTAACCTTACCAGGATTACAGTCTGTGAGAAGGGAGCAGATAGAAAGGAGGACTTTAGAAATGGTTAGTGCTGGGCTCCAATTATCTTTCAATATGTCCAAGCAAATAACTCCTTGACTGTTAATATTACAGTGATAGATTCTTGTCCGAAATGTAACCTAAAAAAATAAGATAGTATTAAACACTGAACAATGAAACTTTTTACTAGATCACTTTTTTAATTGAGTGGCCCTAATTAAAAACTTCTTAAAAGTTTTTTAAAAGGTGAGTTAACGGTTTAACTAAAGCTGGTAAGAGATAGGTTAAGAGACTATTTAATAAATTTGAGATTTAAAAATGTTCATTGTATAATCTTAGGGACTGTCAATTTCATTAAAAATATCCATCAACAAAAAGCAAGGTAATCTAAATACAGTATTTCCTGAATTCACCTTGAGCAGTTTTAATGTTGTAAATGTTTTCATAAATTTCCAAGTTTGAATAGCTAATTGTTTGCTGACCCCTTGTGTGAGCTGGTAGTACTACAAGGCCTCAAAATAAGCTTTAGAATTGTAAATTCAAACTGAGGTACATAAAGACAATTAGACAATGATCACACACCCAAACAACTGTAATAAAATCGGAAGATTTCTATTGCCTTTTCTGGCCTTCACATCAGATCCTGCGGGTATCCTGTCCTCTTAAGTCACGGAATTCACTAACGGAGTCACCACAGGTGAGGAGACAGGCAGAGGCCACATGACCCTGGGTTATTTTGTTTGGTCTAATTTTTTAAATACCCCTGGATCATGCCAAAGTAAAAATAACGTGTAGCTTTACCATCTATTTTTATCGACAGACTTTCTTTCAATCACTTGCTTCTGCAGTTGTGCATGTACCTGACAGTGTGCCCCATCCCCAGGACGAGGTTCTCCTCCTGACAGTGTGGCTGAGACTCGCAAGCTGCTGGTGTTCCAGCAGGCGGGCAGATTGGGCGGTCCCACCCATCCTGGGTCAGCCATCCTGGGTGAGACATCTTTTGGTGGAGGTTAAGAATTTCCCCACCACCAAAAGATGTCAAAGAGTAGGATCTAAGGCTTTGGTAGGAGATTCTCGTTCTTAATTGCCTTAGTGAGTGAACATTTTGATGCCATTTTAAACTGTTCAGAAACTTTTTGTTGAGTGGAAAGTAGGGGATTAATTGCTGTGTTACTATAAATAAAGTAGTAGACGTCCCCCCACCCTCTTATCAGTTGTATTGCTTTCCACAAGTTCAGTTACCTATGGCCAACTGTGGTCCAAAAATATTAAGTGGAGAATTCCAAAATGAACAATTCATGTTTTAAATTATGAGCCATTCTGAGTGGTGTGATGAAACCTCACGCCATCCTGCTGGGGATGTGAACCACCCCGTTGTCCATACCCACATGCAGACGCCTCTCGCTCGCAGGCATCTGGGTTATCAGGTCAACTGTTAGGGTGTTCTAGTGCTTATTCATGTGACCCTTATGTAATAATGCCCCAGTCTCCTAACTTTTATTACAGTATGTTACATCCTACTTTATTATTAGTTGTTCTTAATCTCATACTATGCCTAATTTACAAATTTAACTTTATCATAGATATGTATGTATGTATGTGTAAGAAAAAACAGTACAGTTGACCCTTGATTATGGGTTTGAACTGTGTGGGTCCACTTATATGGATTTTTTTCAATAAATACTATAAATGCTTATGATTTTTGTTAATAAAATTTTCTTTTCTCTAGCTTTATTATATGAATGCAATATGTAATACATATAACATACATGTGTTAATCAATTGTTTATTGATAAGGGTTCAGGTCAGCAATAAGCTATTAGTAGCTAAGTTATAGGAGACTCAAAAGTTACACGTGAATTTTCAACAGCACAGGGGGTCAGCACCCCTAACCTCCACACTGTGCAAGGGCCAACTATACACAGCCTTGGTACTCTCCGTGCTTACAGGGGGTCTTGGAACACCCCTCCTGGGGTGGAGGGGGGACCACGGTAGCAGGACCAAACAAAACACTTACTCCTAGATGTGGTCTGCCAAACAAGGCCAAGTCAACCCAAAGGAGTGTTTTGTATGCATTCAAATTACTTAGAGATTCTCTAAGACAGTGATTCTCAGTCGGTGTATCACAAGAATTTTTTAAAACATGCAATAAAGGGGCATGTTTTCCCTCTTTTTCCCTTAGACTGCCACATGAAAAACTGACAAAAGCCAACACAGCTATAGCTAGCCAGTGTCAGATTGTTGCCCCCCCAAAATTGTATTTTTTGGTATGCCACAGAATTTCAGTGGTTAGTTTCTGTGCGCCATGAGATGAAAAAAGTAGGAAAATCGCTGCACTAAGATACAATACGAACCTATTTTTTGTGATTGGAAACAATTTTAAAAGCTTCAATAATCTCTCATGGAAATACGTAACTTTAGTATAAATCAGAGGAATTTCTTACCTTTGGAGGCTTGAAGGGGTACTCTGGTGTAAAAGTGATATCAAGGAAGAATACACCACCCTCATACACGGATCCCGGTGGCCCTAGAATGGTTGATCTCCATTCATAGATGTTATCGCCTTTGGGACCAGCACTGTGAAATAATGTATCAGAAGATAAATAATGGAGGCACTATCCCATTATCAAATATATCAAAATAAGGAAAAAGATCCCCTTTCTTCTCCCGTTTTCTCTCCTTAATGTGTGGGTTCTCTCCACAAAACAGAAGTATCTTTTGGTCACAATCTGGTGCAGGACTATACCCAGCCCACCATCCTTAGGTCAAGTAAATCGAATAATAAAATAATGATCAACCCAATCTTAGACTACTTAGCTGTGAATAAGCAAGAAACTCACTTTTCAAACCTCATCATTAAGAAAACATAAATACTTCAAAAGAGAGAAACACTCCTCAGCCACAGAAGGTCTTTGCTCCCAGCTACATCATTTCTGATGACCATTTTAAGCACAAAAGTTTAATTTTCGACCCATTGGGGTTTTTCCTTGCCCACCCTTGAAATTAAATCTCTCATTTCACCCTAAAAGGAGTACAATAATTTGCAGTACTTTTTACATTATAAACTATGTTGGGGGAGAAGGAGGATGATGAAAGCATTCCATTACAAGTTACTCAGTTTTCAATATATATTAAAGTCCATAATCAGGTTCGCTAAATATTATAGGTGGAATGTCAATCTATCCCATACCTGTTAAACCACTGTTATTTACACTTAGTTACACCATAATTTGGCCATTACAGAGTGTTCTGTATTCAAAAGTACATTAAATAAAAATACAAAAATATACGCCTTCCAACTCCAAGACCTACGAAGAGCTTAATGTATTCACCCACACAAGGTAAGCACAGTACTCAGATACTGAAAGAGCAGAAGACAAAAAGCTGGGGGAGTGGTTTTGGACAGTAAAAGACCTCCCGACATGACAACCACCGGTACTGGTGTACGGCGGTTAACCTCCGCATTTTCATCTCCGATTTCTCAAACCTAACTAGTAACAGCTGCTTCAAGGACGATGCTACATAGCGGCCAAACGAAAAGGTTCTTTACTAGGAGAGACTTATATGCCAGTCAATACACAGAATAATTTCTACAAAGCAGGCAAAATTGCTCTTTTAAATAAATGTATGGTAGGAACTGGATTCATTCACTTACTGAATGCTCACGTGTTAGGTGAGTGTTTTAATGTCATGGGTTTCTATAGTGAAGACAAAAATGCCGTGTCTTCCAGATGCCCCTGCTAACTGGTTAGAGAGTAGGTCCAATTCCTTCATTTAAAAGAAAGATGAAATGAAGAGAAAGGGAGGGGGGAGACATAAAAGTCAAAAGGAAAAAAACCCATCTACCTGTGGCCCTGTACTGTACTTTTCTCAAACCAACCATAGATATTTTTTTTTTGTCTGAAATTTGGAGTGGAAGAAGCAAAAGAAATATATGTTAGGGAAACAAGCATATAAAAGAAAACCACAAAGAATCAAAAGGGGGGGTGTCAAAAATATGGCCAAAAAAGGGAGAAAACATGGACCAAAGAAAGGGCTGGTGGGAAGAGTAGGGTCCCAAATGGTCAGGAGACCCCACCTCCCTCCCAGGAAAGTTCTGATAATCCAAGTGCGGAGGAGAGTTGGCGAGGACGGGAAAACAACGGACTCACAGTAAGTGGCAATGATCACCACTGTCACCAACCGTTCCCACAGGCTCCCCACACGATGGTTCTGGAGGGTCTCACTTGTTTTAGACTGGGAATATATATATATATATGAAAGAGAGACCATTTAACACTGTCTCTAATATGAAGTCATACATGCAGAGATCATCTTTGAGTTTAGAAAAAAATAAAGGTGGCTTCTTTCTTTTACATGACATCTGACCATAATTTTCACCAGGTGGGATAAAGGAGAGCTCTGGATGAGCCCCCTCCCACTAGGAACGTGCAGTAAATAACCTCTCTGGTGAAAGCACACTACCCTGATTACTGCTTCATATCCTGAGGTCACAACTGGTCCTTGGAACTACGTATTTACACACAGCGTATGGGCTTGGCCAGGAAATCTGTAGAAACTGGCTGATACAGCTATGACATCTACTTATCAGACTAGAGTTAACTGAAAAGTGAACTAAGTAGATAAAGTCAACACTAATGCAGATTTTGCAGATAAAAAGATGGTGTCTAAAACTTAAAGGAAAAAGCCTACTCTAAACCGCCCCCCGCCCCTCCTCCTTTCAGAGGAACCAGGGTGGGCCATCTAACTCAGGTCTGGCAGCGTTTCAGGCTGCCACCTGAAACTCTAGTCATCGGTACCACACACTTTTCCTCACAGCTTGGTGATACTAAGAAAGTGACCCAGGAAAAACTCAGAGTAGAGTCAGTCTAACCCTAGACTTGGTCCAATTCTGCTGGCCCCTTAGTATGGAAAAAAGATAAAAGAACAAAAAGGTTTAACAATATGCCACTACAAGTATATTTTATGGACTTTTATGGACTGTACAGAAAATTGGTAGTTTCCAAGTAAGATTCATGACCACTCTTCCCAGGCCTACTAAGTGTATAATATCCAGAGGGAACCCAAGAATCTATGTATTTAAAAAGCTCCCCCAGCGACCTTTAAGAAGGTGGTTTGCAGGAACCATTGGCACAGGGCACAGGAAGGAGGACAACCACTTTAGAATATAACCTTTAACGTTGTACAGCTCATCGCCTGTGATACACCTAGAGATCCAAATCAAGATTGCCATGTGTTTGTAATTAACTTACACTTTGGGTATAAACTTCTCTGAAAGTTCATTAAAAAGTATGGTGAGAGGGAGTTAAGCAATCAAAAACACAAACAACAAAGAAAAAATGTACCATGCTTCTTTTAAAGTAAAAAATGGGGAATAAAGTGTACTGTGAGAAAAATAATATTAAGTAAAATAATATCCCATGTAGCTGAAATCAAAAAGCATGAAACAGGAGCCTTGGAGAAGACTTGGCAGTGTGGGCCCCGACCTGTGGGTCCTCAACCAGGGGGCTTGGGAAGTACCCCCGCGGCCTGAATAAAAACTTCAGAGACTCTAAAGCTGCTAGGAGGTGAATTCATGTAGCGTTTTGTCACGTGCATTTTCTTAACCAGAAAATAAAATGAAAATCATGATAGAGACCTGCAAAACTTTTGAATTTTTCAAGTTCTCACTGGAAAAGTTAGGCTCTACAGACCCATTTGGCAGGAGGTGAGAGCAAGGGTGTACAGCTCCCCGAAGGCCACTGTCCAGGAGAACAGGGAAGAAGAGAATCTTTACGTGAGACTGTTCAGGGAAAGGTCTGTTCAAGCACCCCACCCATTTCTCTGTAAAATGATTAACCAGGTTTACACCCTCGGATCAGCGTGTGCTTGTACCAACCTTCTGTCCCCTCCCTTTTGATTTCACAGTAAGACATATGACTTCAATTTCAAAAACTGGTTGAAGTATACTTTATAATGATATATTTAGTTAAATTAGTAATCTAAGTGATCAGAAAGTATGGAAAGTTCTCAACTGGGGAAATTGGGAGTGGGGGTTGAAATTAAGGTATTAAGAAAAGATAGGAACAAAAAACCACTTATCTCTGTTTAAAGATGCTGAAACTTGGGTTTAGAATCTTTGCATAAGGCTGAGGCTGAGACAGCAAAACAAGACCATGCCTGTGCCCTTTCAGATTTTGTCGGAGATTTAAGATTTACTTTTAAGTAAAAGCAGAATACTTAGAACTTTTATATAAGGCAAAGAGTTTTGCCCTTAATTCAGTTTTTCTTCCTTCTAGTCAAAATAAATACAAGTGTGGCAAACATTTTAAGAAAAAGTAACAGTCACTTCTAATTTTGACACAATTATTTTCTCATTTCTATAATGGTTTCTGACTTCATACAAACACATTAATATTAGTAGCAGCAACTGTCATGAACCACAATACTCTTCCACTGGTATAGGAAGGTCTGTCTGTTGACCGACAAGCACTGTGTCCATTAACTAAATTCAATGACGAGGGCCTCTAATAGCCTTTCCTACAATCCTAGAGGTCCATTTTCTCTCCAGTGTTCACTGGACGGGGTAGCTACATATAATACATTTCTTAGGCTTCATCATACAAATCAAAGAACTCTCAAGTTGTAGTAACTTTTGCTCAACACATATTGTTTTAAACAGTATTTGAAGAGCATAAAATGTAATCGATCAATACAAGTCATTTAAGGTATAATTCCTGTAAGTTAATAAAACCGATTTTAATAACATGCATTACGCAGTCTGACTAGAATTTAATGTGCTCTCTGGATTGACTTAAGTTTCCAAGATAACCACATAAGCTAATGTTACTTCATTCTGTTCTAAAATATTTTTTTTGTGAGTCCTCCCCCATTCCCATCATCAAATATTTAATTGTTACAGACTACTGTTCTTCCATTTCAACAGTTAGAAACCAAAGCTGCAATTCAATTTTCAAATAGTATCATTGATTTCTTACAAAGAACATTCTGGAAGCAAGGTAAAACTTGTGATCAGTTTTTAAAAAAATTTCTATCCGGTCAATTTTTAAATTTTTTATTGGGAGAGGTTTCTGTTGCTTACAAATATTTTTAAAAAACCCTGACTCAGATGTTGTCTTAAGTGTAATTCTAAAAAGCTAGTTTTATCTCCTAGAAAAAAGTGAGGGATGAGAGGTTGGAAAAACGGAAAGACGAGAAACATACTACAGGTAAGCATTTGGCCAGCAGCAGCGGGAAGACAGTGAAAAAGGTTAGCAAATGTGCCAATATATTTCAAAAACAGGCAGAAGCTCAGGATCCAGTGAATTAGAAGCTGAGTTCTACCCACCTAAAATTCCCAAATAACTCCTCATGTTATCCCATAGTACAATGACTGTTTTCAAGAAAACAAAGAACTGACACTTGGAGCAAACTTTATCACAATTTCCAAAACTAGATGTGACAAAGACTGCTGACTGGCTACTCCATGTCTATTCTTTTCTTTGTAGAAGCTTCATGATAAAGTGAACTAGTTGCTCCCGTAAAATGCATTAATCACATCACCAAAAACCCCAGCCCAAAGTCCCACATTTCAAAACAGCAGCCCTAGAGCAATGGTTTGCAACTGGGGGTAATTTCACCCCCCAGGCCACTCCCCTACCCTGATAATTGACAACGTCTGGAGACATTCGGAAAGTCACAACTAGGAAGGAGCGTGCTACCGGCTCTTAGTGGGAGAGGCCAGGGACGGTCCTGAACATCCTACGACACACTGGGCAGCCCCCCATGAGAGAGAATTCTCTTGGCCCAAGGGGTCTAGTGCTAAGACTGAGAATCCTGCCTTAGAGGAAGGAAATTTACTCCAAGGTTAAGTTAGCAAAGGGAAGAGCTTCAGTTGGAATCCCTGTTGTCAGACTCAAGTGCCTATCCCCTTATCTTTGTTTTACTGCTCTGTGCCTGGTACAGGAAAAAAAAACATTCAATGAACATGGTTATTATTAAAAGTTAGACTTGCGCATGCCCTAAATTCCTTTAGACCCTTGCTGCTCAAAAACGTGGTCTCTGGACAAGGGCAGCATCGGCATCCTCTGGGAGTCGGTAAGAAATGCAGACTCTCAGACTCTGCCCTGGACCCATGCGGCAGAATTTGCAAGATCCCCAAATGATTCCTACGCACATTAAAGTTTGCGGAGTCAGCTACAGATGACACCAAGTGGCCATTAATACCAACTCTTCCTAATTTTCTACATTTAAATTACCATTTGTATTATCTCTCTCCTTCACTATTGATAATTCTTTGCAGTATGACATCAACCCTGATAATGCTTGGAGGAAGAGGTCCACAATCAGATCTGTATTCCCTATAACAAACACACTACTCCAAATCTATTAATTTACTCTACTTTTGCTAAGAAATTCAAAGAGAATATGATAAAATAATGGGAATGTAGCATTCTACGGGACGGAATCCTCATCTCCCATAAGGATTTCCCAATAGACATATTCTCTAGGGAATGCAAGAGAGATACTTAGCACACCCAGAGGAATTTTATTAAAAAATAAAAACAAAACTCCTGTCCTCAGCATCCCTTCATAAAACAGCAGCCATGTGTAACCTAGAAGTGGGTGGCAGAAGGAACCTGAAATCAGAAGGCCCCACGGAGGTGATTAACCAGGCTGGTGACAGGGTGAGTGCTATGAAAAGCGGAGCCGTCACTGCCATAGTCCTAATAACCAAGTGAGAGAGGCCTCCTCATATGAGGTCCTAATAACCAAGTGAGAGAGGCCTCCTCATATGAGGTCCTAATAACCAAGTGAGAGAGGCCTCCTCATATGAGGTGGTACTGCTGGGAATGGACTATTGGGGCAACTATCCCTTGGAAAGGCCTTCTAGACAAGGGCCAACCTAAAGGACTCCCGGAAAGGCCGGGGCCTGCTTACAAATTCACCATCAGTAGTACCCAGTGCATCTAAGCGGTTACGCTGGAACAGAGAGGCCCTGATGGGAGGGAAACTCACTCAGAAACTTAAGGTGTGAAACGGCGTGAGCGCGCACACCAAGAATGGCCTTCCCACAAAGCCCCTCCAAAATCCTGTCATCCCAACACTGAGGAAAGGGTGTCCACTGTCTTCCTCCAGCAGAGGAGGTAAGCTCCAAAGGAATTTGACATAGCCTTTCATGAAGCACGCAGTTGATATGAGGCCTATGGAAGCTGTAAGAGCTTTTGTGGAATTTGTTCCAAACCAGAAAGAGTACAGATCTGTTTGCAGATATTTACACGGAACGCTAGAGCCATGTGAATGCACCATCTCTCTTACATCAGATTTTGTTTCTAGATAGTAGTACTTCCCACATAATAGTAATTAACAATATTTAATGAGCAATTCAAAATATGTACCACTGTCTAGAACTACATGACAATGTTTTCAAAGAGGTAATAAAATACCACAAAAACTCAATCTTACCCTGCTAGCCATTCAATTGTAGTTTTACCTTATGTGCTGTGGCAATAATGGAGCACTACTGGAAATTTACATTCTAATACTAAAAAAATTAGATGCACATAGAGTAAGGATTCAATTTTAAAAAGAAAACTATTTTCAAGATAATTTGAAAAAGACTCCTGTGGCGATGGTAAGGGAAGACCTAAAAAACCCCACAGATATCAGGGAACCTCTTACTGTCAAGTAGGGACGGCAGAAGGAGTATTTAATAAGCAGAGCTAAGAATGAATCATGCTTTAAGTTCTGGACTAATAACACAGAAGTGGGGGTGGGTAGCAAGCAAGTAAAATGACAAACTAGTCCTTTGTCAAGCGCCTAAAAGAAAATGGGAGGTGGGGTGGGGGAGTTGAGGAACAGCACGCAGAAAAGATGAACATCCCGTGTGCCTCCAAAGCTACCTTCCTATGCAAGGTTAAAGGGGTAGGTAGGCACTCAGGATAAAGGTGGGGCAGAGCTCTTTCCTAAACAAGTCTGACTTAGAAAACTCGAATTTGCTCCCCTAGAAGTTAAAAACACCAGGGCCAGAGCAGAATGAAGTTCTAAGGCCATGAAGATTACTCCTATATTCCCACTAAAACAATCCAGAGCCAGGACATCTGCCTGAAGAGTCAAGTGGCTGAGTCCTGATTTTTTTCGTTTCAACGCTTACATTAGCATATATAAAACTGCTATCTAAGTAAGTAGATAGAAACCAATTATTAGTTTCTGGTTCTTACAGTAATCAGTTCACAGGGCCTACCAGGCACAACCAAATCTTCCACCGAGATAACTGTACTGTGCATGAGGCAGCTGGGGGAAATCTTCCGACTTTTTGAGGGCATATTGTGCCGTTGTTAACACTTGTACCCTCCACACACATTCAGTGCTGATCCTCAAAAGCAACAGCGGCACATACACACACATCTATTTAAAGGATACTGAAATTCTCAAAAAGGTTTTACTCAATTCTAAGAACTATTCTAGAACTCATCTTTGACAATGAAATTATCATAAAGGTTTCCCATTCATTCTCTCTTCATGTTGGGCACAGCTTCCACGCTGCAAATGCTACCAACCACAGACTGCAGGTGGGAGGCAGGGGATGGCACTGTCCGTGGGAAATGGGGGAAGTGAAGTAAGTGTAAATTAGCAAGAAACAGGTTCAATGTCTTGCACATAGCAGAGAAAGAGTTGCCTAAACTATCTTCCCACAGTAATTTTTTTGGGTCACTTATGTGGTATGATTTTATAATATTTCTTTGGTAAATATTTTTTTAGTAATAATTTTACATTTTGTTATTGCTCCCTTCTGCTCTTAAAAGTGTTCTAACTTGGCCCCGGCCAGTGTGGCTCAGTTGGTTGAGTGCCATCCCACAAACTGAAAGGTCGAGGGATCGATTCCCAGTCACGGCACGTGCATAAGTTGCAGGTTCAGTTCCTGGTTGGGGTGTGTACAAAAGGCACCAATCAATGTTTCTCTCCTCTCCCTCTCCCTCCCTTCCACTCTCTAAAATCAGTAAAACCTTGGGTGAAGATTAAAGAATACTAATTTTTTAAAAATGTTCCAATTTGGACATTGTTAACCTATTTGTGAAGGGATTTCAGAACACCTTCCTTCACTGCCCAAATCAGCTCGGAACTCCCCGCCAATCTGTGTATTCCAGCAACCTTGGTGCTTGGTCCTCAACCTGCACCCTCCTTCAGAGGCTTCAAGGGAACACCGAAGCACATCTCCCTCATCGCAGGCCCAGCTCCCTGCAGCTGCAGGAGAAGGACGCCTGCAGCAGATGCAGGCAGCCCCGTCATCAGAGAAGGGCTAGGGCAGGGCTTCTCCCAGGACCCTCTTTCTGAGTCCACGGGTCAAAACTATTTCCATGATTCTAAAACATCATTTGCCTTTTTTACTCTCATTCTCTCACACTTACCTGTGAAGTCTTTTCCTGAGACTACATAAGATTTGCTATGGCAACAGACAATGCAGCACAAATACGAAAATCCAGCTGTCTTAAGTCAGACATGAAGGAATTTGCAAATTTGTAGAATAGTTTCACTCTTCTCAGTTTTTTAGATTTGGAAAATAAGTTTATTTTTCATTAGAAGTTTTTGTAATTTTAAGTGAATTTTAGTCTTAAATGTCTTAGACTTTGAATATAGTAAAGATCCATTATTATTAACCATATAAACAAAAGCTCTTTGGGGTAGGGGGTCATCTGTATTAATGTTTAAGACAGTAATAGGATCCTGAAACTTTGACAACAGCTGTCTATATTATTTTTAAATGCTATCAACACAACTGGCTAACCATTAGAGTAAGTGACTTTTACTCGCATCAGATATTAAAAATCAACTAAAACTAAAAGCTTTAAAGGGGAGCTGGAAGAAATTATAAATGAATGGGTTTATATTTGGGGGAGCGGGAAAAGCCATTGTTACCCCAACGAGCTATAGCGGAGTCTGCCGGGCCCACGCCCCTCCCGCCGCAAGGCTCTAACGTGCTCCCCCCAACCCCCAGCCGCCCCACCTGCATCCCTCTGCCCCGGGCGCCTGGCAGGAAGTGCAGTTGAAATCAACTCCTGTTGATGATTTTACACCATCCACACATTCTTTGACATTCCTCCAAGAGATAGAGTCTAATTCCCTTCCCTCTGAATATAGGCTGGTCACAGTGATACCCAGGTGATGCAGCGTGGCTTCCCGAACTAGGTCCTTTTTTAAAAATTGAAATGGTTTTCCCTTGGCCCCTGTGTAGCTGTCTCGCCCCACCTTTCTCTGAGCCTTGGAAACAAAATGCCCTGTGAGAAGTCTGACTATCCTGAAGCACACACAGTGGAGAGACCACGGGGAAAGACAAGATGGAGTGGGGACGCCCCAGAAGCCCCAGATGTTCCAGTCCTCGGTCATTGGAGTCTTCCCAGCCCGGACACCCAAACACATGAGTGAGGAAGCCCTCAGGTGACTCTGACCTCAGCCTCTGCAACTGCATGGGAGCCAGCCCCCGTCAGCACCCCCACCCCCACATTCGAGTGGTTTACAGGCACAGTTTAGGGTATTAGGAGGCAGCAATAAATAACTGGAACACTCCCCAAGAGCAGCCCTTAACCAATAGCTAATTGTTTGGATGGGACAACTCTGAGGTAGGTGCTTTAACCCAATTCCCCAGAGTATCGCCTCAGGCAGCTTTCACTGTGGGAGCTGGCTAATAAGGCGCCCTTTACTGACTGTACCACTCCCCACCTCTGCTTCTGTTCCCCAGCACCTTTAAAGAAAGACACGGCTCACCCTTACACACCACCAGGGTTAGGGACACCGTTTCTGCACAGCTGAAAAGCTGCATGTAACTTTTGACTCCACCAAAATGTAACTACTAATGGTCACTATTAACTAGAAGCCTTCCAGTAACACAATCAATCAACACACATTTGGTATGTTACATGAATTATATACTATATTCCTCAATAAAGTAAGCTACAGAAGAGAAAATGTTCAGGAAATCATAAAGAGAAAATACATACTCAGTTCATATATATTGAAAGCAACCCATATATAAGTGGACCCACACAGTTCAAACCCTAATTGTTCAAGGGTCAATTGTACCTGCACTTGAATTTTCTGGGGAAACCAAAGCTAAGACATCACTGAAGTTAAAAAAAAACAAGAAACAACAAAAACCAAAAAACCCCTCCACATCTACAAGGAAAAGATGAACAGATGTGACTACATAAAAACGGAAAATCCTTGAGAGAAAGGCATCTCTTAGGGACTGCGGGGATGGGAGCGTATTTGCAGCAGAGGTATACTTCGGCCACTGCAGGTGTGGTTCCAGACCACTCAATAAAGCGAGCATCGCAAAGTGAACTAGTGGAGGGCCTTGCCCTCAATTTGTAAAAAAGTGTCGTATCTGTTAAGAGCAATAAAACAAAGCACAATAAAATGAGATATGCCTACACGTGATTAAGCATTATATCTTGACCATGAACATACCAAAACAATGGAAAAGGTATAGAGGCACTCCTCGGAAGATTACCCATCATGCTGTCACACCCTAGGCCGCTCTCAGGTGAGATGAGGTATGCATCCTGAATAGGGCTTAAAGAAATCCATAGTGTACTGTTAACTGCAAAACCACCTCATTTTTATGAGACATTTAATAGTGGCTATACCTGCAGGATGAGATGCAAGGGATTTATTTTCTCCTTTACACAGATCTAAATTACTAGGATTTTTAAAAATAATGATCATGCTTAACTTTTATAGTAACAAAGGGTAGAAGAAATGGAATCTAATCCACCTAGTAACAGAGTCAACTAATAGAGTAACTATGGTTACCTTGGGGTAAGTAGGGTTTCTGACTAGAAAGCCAGTGCTTCAAGGTCTTGGGCAATGGTAAGTACTCAGTCTGAGCTACTGAAGAAGTTTTCATAGACTATGTCTTAGTAGAACAGAGCTGTTGGGGGCGGTGGACCTTTGACAAATCCATTCCTGCCTGCCAGGACCCAAATATGCTTTCAACAGTGACACAGCGATTTACTGTATGTTCAGATGAAGATCTGAAACAGGTATTCATAGGACATGAATATGACTGCTCCTATCCCCGACTTACAGCTTTACAAAATCCACCAGGGACTGCAATGCGTTATGGTCTCTTGTGGTCAATTTAAAGGACAAATCTGGCCCTATGGTAAAAGCTTCCACTGACATTTAATTTGAAAACTACAGCCCGCCTCTCTCGCCTGCCCCTCCCTCCTGGCTTCAAGCCAACTGTCCTTTCCTAACCTCGTCTTTCTACCATGACCCCAGTCATGGCGCTGAGAGACAGGCTGAATGGGGGGGCGGGGGGGGGGGGGCGGGACGGACGGCAAAGCCTCCAAAGGTGTGAATCAAAGGGGATCAAGTTTACTCCCACAGCAAGGCGCAAATACTTTCCACAACAAGGCACGGGGTCTGACAGCCTGCTCGGCAGCAGAGCTAGACTATATGCCAACTGCTGGTGAAGACGATCTGTTCAATTTATCTACATTACCTATCTAAATCATCAAAACACGAAAGACTTGAAGTGGGGGAATTGTACGTACATTATGTTGAGGTAAAGTGGATAAAAATTTACCTAAGCATAAGCAAAATAAACTTTGAATTCAATTCTCCAGAAATTTATAAGGTATCAGTTTGTTCTGGCCATTCTAAGAACCAGCATAAGACAAAAGCAGAAATATACCTTAACATTTGCTTTAGAGAAACATTTTCAAAGTTCTTCCTTCTTCCATAAACTTTGACTTTTTTGATCTTTACTTAAATTCTCTGTTATCAGGAACAGTAACATTATCCCTCTTTTAAAGATGAGGAAACAGATTTAGGAGGTTAAGTGACGAGTTTGTACAAAATGCTAAAGCTAGGAAGTCATACCGTTCTGGCCAATGCAATCCAGGCTTTCTTGCAGTGACATTCCTTCCACTACATCCACGGAGCTTCCAACAAAGTTCTCTCCTTTGGACTCCACACCAATTTTGTTTAATCACATTAACTAGTCTGCCCTCCCTACCTTATTGTTTCATTTCTCTTTCACATTTGGATAAAAGCTGGAATTAAACAGGAAAGAAAGAGAGGTATGAAAATTTCTCAAAACAAAAACTGACCTCCTGGGCTGGGGTGGCAAGTAGGTTGGGCGTCGTCCTGCAAACCGAAGGGTTGCAGGTCTGGTCCCTGGTAGGGGCCTGTACAAAAAGGCAACCAATCAATCGATGCCTCTCTCCCATCATTGTTTCTCTCACTCTCTCCCTCTCTCTCTTCTCCTCTCTCTAAAAGCAATGAAAAAAAATTGTCCTTGGGCAAGGATAAAAAAAAAGATTCACTTTCTTTGTAGAAATGAATTAACTCCACACACAGAGTACTTAGTGTGGAGGAGAGGGGATTTCGATGATAATGTGACAACTACCAAAATGAGAATCCCTTGCTTAATGAAAACCAAAGAGAGTCTGGGGAAACAAGAATCAGGTGGAGTGAATGACAGTCCAAATGCTCCTAAATTGCAAAGAGAACAAGAAATATGCACAGTTCTTTAAGGAGAAGTAAAAATCTAAAAAGAACCGGGTATAAAAACATGACACCTTACCCTCTGCATCGGCATGGACGGACCTGGAAAACATTATGCTAAGTGAAATAAGCCAGTCAGAGAGAGACAGATACCCCATGATTTCACACTCATATGTGGAATCTAATGAACAAACGAAACTAAAAAACAAAATAGGGATAACTCTGGGGCAGAGCATGGACAGGGACGGCAGGGTGGTGACTGCGGTGGGGGGGAGGGTGTTTAAGGGGGACAAACGGTAATGGGGAAAAAAGCACAGAAAACCAAAACCAAAACCCATGACGCTCCTTCAGGCTCAGAAATTAGTTTGGTCCCAGACATAGTCCAAGAATTCAGACCCACTCCAATTCTAGTCACAGTGGCACTGGGAGGTCCAGCAATCATTGGAATGACCTGCACTGAAATGGAGGTCAACCCCTGCCTGAGGACACAATATCACCCACTGCTCAATGCTCTGTGAAGCCGAGGCCTCTACAGCCTCTTTGTTCCCTCCCTCTCCATTGCAGGATCTGCAACTCAGAACCACCAGGAAATCACAGGGTCAGGAGGGGAGCAGAGCTATTTACTGCACTTGGAGAGAGTCACTGGTTCTTCCTTGGCCCCAGCTGGTCAGGGGAGAAAGGGGGAAGGCTGTTTATATTTGCAAAGGGCCGAGAGACTGAATGAGCGAGGCTGCGGCCTGTCCGTGGAATACAGGGCTGGGCTCGGAGGGGAGGGCCTGGCTGCTCGCTCACTGCTCATCCTCAAACCTCGGTCCTGCTGCCCACACACCCCTTTCTAGCTGAGCAGTGGGCAACAGCTTGAGCATGGCAGCAGATGCTAAAGGGGCCCAAACTGGGGCATTCACATGTGACATTTCAAAGCTGCACAAGTCAAACAAGTCTGGTACGGGGACCGGTAAACAGATCCACAGGACTTTCGCCAGTGGCTACTGGCCAGCCGCCATTCTGGCTTGCAAATTAATACATGCAGTTCATACGCTACCTCATGTTAGTATCATCTGCTTCCTAAAATGACTCTAAATGTCATTTAATATTAATACCCAAGGAGGACAAACCATTACCCTCAAATAGAAAAGGGCCCTGTGTAACAAAAATGTCAGCAACTATTTCCAATTTTATATGAAACACACTCTCAGGGAACTAACTGCTATGGTATATGCCTGTTCAGGATACATTCTACAGAAAAGGCCAAGAAGCAAGAAAAGTTCAGATTAGGAGAGAGAGAGAGGTCGCTGCTCCAAGCCTAAGATGAGCACTTGGGCTTAGAGGTATAAAATGTGGCCAAGAGCCCACATACTGAGTTGGCCAAAATGTCTGTTCATTTTTTTCTGTAAAAATAAAAAACTTTATTTTCACCAATAACTTTATTGATTGGGATATTCTGAGTGTATCGGCTGTCTCTCACTACTGGCTTCTAGTGAGCAGAGGCCAGGGCTGCTGCTAAACATCTTCCTATGCATCAGACAGCTCCTCAGGAAAGGATTATTTGGCCATAATGTCAACAGTACCAAGAAACCTCACAAACCACTTTTAACACATTAGTCCAGTCACAGCATCTCCATACACTACACAAATCTTTTTTTTTGCATTTCAGTTGCATTTTTACCTTTCTTGAAATAATAAAGCATAATATGTTAAAAATATTACATATTTTCTTCCATCTTCAATATTAAAATGGCTGCACAAAAATTCACCAATTTTAGTTAAGTCTTTTTTAAATGGATGCTGCTTTTGACAGCTGTCAAAATACATTCTAACAAAATTTTTTCAAATGAAGTTAGAGACAACTAAGCATTGCTAGAGCTGTTGTACAGAAAAAACCAAACTTTTTGGCTAACCCAATACATGATTAGAAAATAAGGATAAAGAATAAAAGGATATTAAAAAAAAAAGAATTAAGTGGGAATTTTTTAATCTTTTTGTTTTTTCTTTCTTAAAAGAAAAAGAAACTGAAGTATTGGATATGGGGTGCAGATACCTCAGAACATGCGCATAAAGATGGTAGACGGAAAACGTATACCAACTTTTACTCTTTCTCTGAACACTAACATGACAGTAAAGGAATTGTTTTTTTTTTTTTTTAAAGAAAGGCATAAATGTACAAAGATGGGGACAGCATCAACAGAAATTTGGAAGCTAGAAGGCAAGTGAACAAATAGTAGAGGACTTGACATAGCCAAGGAAGCTGAATCCTTACCTGGCTTTGCTGAAAGCCAAGGTCAGTCTCAGGCATACCACACAATCCCCTGCCCCCAAGCAACTTTGGAATTTGTCGCGCTTGGGGAAGTTGAGAGTGAGGCAAGGAAAGGTTCTGAAGGATTGGTTAAGTGTACACAAGCAGCAAATTCCAAGACCCCCTATGATCGGCAGAATTTTAAGATGAGCAGCTCCAGCTCCTCCTCCTAACGCCGCACTGTCTGATCTCCTCCAGATGAGTGTGGGCAGAAGCTGTGATTCGCTTCGCTTCTCGCCAACAGAGTAAGACAACAGTGATGGGCTGCCACTCACTAGATGGTGGCTACAAAAGGTCATGCTATAGAAGAGCCTTATCTGACTGGAGAAAAAGACTCTTGTGCTGGCCTTGCAGGAGCCACCCTCTGTGATGCAAACAGCTGTGCTGTAACTGCAGGTGGCCTCTAGGACCTGTTGACTTCAGTTCTACAGCTGCAGGGAACTGAAAACTCTGTGTCACAACTATGTGAGCTCGGAAGAGAACCCTGAGTGACAGATGAGCACACAGGCCAGCTGATTCCTTGACTGCAGCCTTGAGAGACCCTGAGCAGGACCCAGCTAAGCTACGCCCTGACTCCTGACCCATGTTAAATGTAGATACTAAATATGCGTATTGTTTTGTGAGCTGCTCAAGTTGCAGTAATTTGTTACACAGCAATAGAAATCCTACCAGACTGAGGTTTATTTTCTAGAAAGTTTAAAGCTGAGGGTCTCTAAACGAGGGGACATTAATATGGATGAGGGCAGAGGTGCTGTCCTGAAAATGAGCTTTACATGCCAGACAATAAGATCCCCAGTTTTCTCCCTCAGCTCCCAGAACACAGCCTGGCCTTCACCCTCCAGGCCAGGCTGTGTTGTCTCCTTTGGGGAACATGGGGGAGCTCAGAGGAAAGACCTCAATACACTGACAGTAAAGGCCCCCAGCTATGTAACATAACTGGGAACATGGCTCCTCTCTGACATAGCAAATAAAGGTCAAAATGAACTAGAAGGTGGCCAAGTAAGAGGAAACAAAAATTTTAATAAATTTTCAAAATAAACATTAATACCCAGAAAGACGGAATATACTGCACTGATGAAACAAGAATATGACTAAAAATATATATGTATGTTCAGAAAAGAAAAAGAAGGTGGGGGTGGGAATACTGGAAGATGATCAAAGGTCAGTTTGGGGGATGTAATGTACAACACTGCGACTATAGTTAACAATACTATATTGTGTATATTTATATTTTTAGATTTTATTTATTTTTAAAGAGAGGGGTAGGGAGGGAGAAAGACAGGGAGAAAAATATCGATGTGTGAGAGATACATCAACTGGCAGCCCCTCACATGGCCCCCTCTGGGGACTGGGCCCACGACCCAGGCACGTGCCCTGACAGGGAATAGAACCAGCAACCTTCTGGTCCACAGGCCTGCACTCAATCCACCAAGCCACACCAGCCAGGGGTGTATTGTATATTTCAATGTAGCTAAGCTACTAAATCTTAAAAGTTCTCATTGGGGAAAAAAAAAATTTCTAACTATGTGAGGTGATGGATGTAAAACTAAACTTACTGTGGTCATCATTATGCAATATATACATAAATCATTATGCTGTACACCTTAAACTAATAAAACATTGTATGTTCCATTATATCTCAATAAAACCAGGACAGGGCTTTGGAAATTAAAAATGCAAGTAAATAAAAAAGTACTTCCAGGATTCACCGAAGGGTAAAAGTTGACATCTCCCAAGAAAGTAAAAAAAAAGACAGGTAAAAAAATAGGATAGAGAACACAAAAAATTAAAGGACCCATAAGAGGGTCCAAGATTTGAATAGTAATAGTAATCCGAAAGGGATAAACAGGAAGTCAAAAGGTAATTTCCGAAAACTTCCCAGGATAATACATTTGCGATAGAAAGTGCACGGTGTATTGGAAGAAAGCAGGCCCATCAATGCACAGGAGGGAAAAGAGAGAACGCAACGCGCAAAGAATCACACAGATTGGTTTTGGATTTCAACAATACAGGGCATCGCCACCACAACAATGTCTTCAAAATAATGTCCAACACAAATTCTGTACCCAGACAAAATCAAGTATGACAGAAGAACAGAGATCTTTTCAGACATTTGAGGTCTCTAAAAATCTACCTTCTAAGAATTCTTTTTCAGGAAGTTACTAGGGAATGAACACTACAAAATGAAGGAGAAAATAAAGAGAAAGATAAAGGAACCAAGATTCAATGGAGATTACGGAGGATTAGAGAACAGAGAGAACCCCCAAGAAGACAGTATAAAGAGAGCCTACTATGACAGCTGTGTCCAGATTTAGGGGTAGTCTGTCCACAGTGGAACAGGTTGGGTTCCAGAAGAGAGATTTTCAAAAAAATAACGAAATTCATATATAATACCCAGTGCTTTTGGGTGTCTTTTGAGGAGGTTTACACAGCTGTGAAAGCATCTGAGGTTGAACTGTGATAAATATGAAAAACTATGGGGTGGGGAGGGAGACTGGCAGCAGGGAGAGAGGAAGAGAAAAGGAGAAAGGAAAACAATTAACTCCAAGAGGAAAAGAAGTTATGCAGAAGTAATCACAGTTGGCTACTGTGGAGCATGGTAGCATAGTACTATGTACAGCTGTAAATAATTCACGTAGCATAAACAAGGATATAACAAACAATAATATGAACAGATAGTATGAGGAGAGGTATCTGAGGGGGAAACAACTAAATCTTGACCATTCACTGTTATGAAATCAATAATTATTGTCAAAAATTGAAAAAGCAAGTAATATGGATATAGCTGCCTAAAAACAAGGAGGTAAACAGCAAAATAATCCAGTCAAAGAGGTGCAGTAGTTGCCTCTAGACAGTAAAATGCAAGAAGACTGCTCGGAACAGTTGTTTTTTTGTAACAAATCTTAAAAAAATATTAGATTCTTTCTAGGTGTCCAACCTTTTTGGGCCACATATCAAATACACAAACACTAACAAAAACTGATGAGCAAAAAAAAAAAAGTTGTAAGCATTCAGCCATCCTGGGCTGCGTGTGGCCTGCAGGCCAGGGGTTGGACACCCCTGTAGGTTGGTATATCGTTTTAATAAAACTAAAAACTAAAAGAAAAAAAGATGGAATGGAAAAACAAAGATAACATCTTAAAACCAGGTGGCATGGCTTCTTTTTCTAATTTGAGTTCCTCCAAGTATCATAGTATATGTGTTCATTATTTTTCCAAATGATCTTCCAGTTGGTTCCCAGAAACCTGGCACAAGATACTGGCCTAATATTATAGATTCACTATATATAGTTTAACACCCACTGTACTACATGTAGTATAATGCAAACTAAAATGTTAACCAAAAAAGAATGAACCAGGAACAGATGCGGTATGCAATTTATTCTAAGGAGAACTGGGAAGGTTTCATTGTATAATAATATCGAAGTTATGCTTAGAGGGCTGAACAGGCTTTTTCGGGGGAACAGGTGACCAAAATGGAGAAGAACTTCTGGTACAGAGATGTTTATCACCTGCAGGAATGTAGCTGAAAATGGAACTGAAAAGATTAAATGGGGACAGATCACAGAGGACCCTAAATGCCTATCAAGCAATTTAGATTTTAATTGCATTGCCTATAGGAGTGAAGGGGGGGGGGGGGCGCGGGTGTCACTGTTTCAAAGAAGTGGAAAGCCCCAAACACCAAAAACATCAAGCAATTCAGAAATAGGAAGCGACACACTGAACCTTCAATGAATGAGACAGAGCGCGTAAGAGGCTTCGGAGATCCGACAGCCGGAATCAGAGCAGTGACAGTGACAACAAACTGTCTTTGGGACACCATACATATTTCATGCGAACAATCCTAAAGTGCTAAACCAGAGAGCCTCTGAGTATACATCGACACACAACGAAGACATCTACATACAGTGCTCGGGGAGCAGAAAGGGCCCCAAGGCCTCGGCCCGGCCTGCCCCGTCTCCCAGCGGAACTGTCAACCGGACATCGCAAACGCCTTTCCAGCCCTTCCATGTAGAGCTGACTGTAGTCAAGTCATTATGTGCTAAATAAACAAAATGTGAACTTATATACACAATCCTGTAAGTTTATTCACCTTTCAGAAAATTGTCAAACCGTGCACTACTCTGATTTTAGTTCCAAAATTACTGATCATTAGTTATGAGCTAACTTCGTATTTGCTGTTATATGCAAGTAGTGTAAAAATACAATACACATGCTATTTTAGGTAATGTCTAGATTTCAAGAAGTTTTAAAATACCAGGTTTAATAGTCTTTTAAAAAACACTATTTAAATGGGTTTATGCTTTATTTAAATGGGTTCATGCCTTACAGTAAAAGAAGGGGATAGTATATTGGAAGAAAAGGCATTTAAACAAAATGAATACCTTTAATCAGTTTATCTGACGGCTTGGTTAGGTGTTGCTTCTTTTAAGGAGCAGGGCTCACCAGTTTAAAGACTCTTAAACAGGCACATTCAACACCACACAAAATGAGTACTGATGAAGAACCACATCCTTCCCACTATTAACAGTGGACCCCATGTGCACAAAGCCCTGAGAGAAGGCAAGTCACCTAAGACATTGCTAAAAAGATAAAATCAGAGCAGCCAGGATTTGTTTAGCAAAACAAAGTCGGGGAGGTGCAGCCCACAGCTCAGGAGGAGGAGCAGCTGCAGCACGCGTTCCAGGCCCACAGAAACCTGAGCAGGGGACACAGCGTTCATCTGGGCCGGCCAAGGTGAAAGCGCCCAGGAGCCAAGGAGCAGGCAGCTGTTCGAGCTGGCTGGCTGGAGAAGGCAGGGGCCTGGCGGTTCCAGTCTCAGAGCAAAGTGCCTTTCTCCTTCAGCTGTAACAATGTAGAGCCACCTTCACTTCACGAGCCCTTCCACTTCTGCTCTGCAGAACCTGAACGCGGGGCACAGTTCTGGAGAACTGCCTCAAAAGGAAGCCAAGGAGAAGTTCAGTGGTCTGGCAGGTGGGGCTGCTAGGCATGAACCGTCAGAATACAAAATAAATGTTTAGTACAATGTATCAATTAAAAATACCTATTTAGACCTTAGTATCTGTCCAACATCTTATTAGGTACAAAAGACACAAAAATGGTAAAAGCTAGTGCCTATTCTCATAAAGCTCCCAGCTAAGAGGAGGGCCAAAAAGGAATGATTAAAATACATGGGGAATTGTTAGAAGAGGGGTGAAAGGAAAGCGGAATGGTCATGAGTCAGAGAGGGTAGCTTAGAAATGGGCCCCATATAAAAACCTGGCAGGGGTAACCCTCTCCCCTGCTTCCCTCCTGCACATGTGCATGCCAGCGTTCGACCACAGGAAAAGCTCCCCTGCCCTCAACTGGCAGGGGCGGGGCGGGGGCGGGAACGACAATGAGGGGAGTGTGGAAAAGGAGCACAAGTATTTAGAACAAGTTCCCCAAAATGAACAGACTCAGTGATGCAAGTCCGTGGTTCTTACAAGTCCAAGACAAAGTTTTCACCAAATGTTAAAGAAAAAGGGAAAAAGGATAAAGTATTTATGTTTTGTATAAATTTTAATGCATTCAATATAAAGGTTTGCCCTTCATTCTGGTATCGAGGTCTTCATATGTTGTGGTAAAAAAAAAAAAAAAAAAAATTCCTCCCTTTTGTGAAATGCTGATGATAGTAGATGGTGATTTTGTTTTCAGGGTTCTTGTGAGACAAAATAAAATTAGCAGCCCTATACCAGCCTTCCATGTGTTGAACTGCCAAATTTAGTATTGTAGTAACAGCTTCTGTGTAGCCCTGGGTAGGATCTGCCATAGCAGTTTCCACAGAGAAAAGGACTGGTCTCAAGCCTGGGACACGATTGGCCCAGCACCTCTTGACTGTCCCCGGGTCCCCAGCCTCTCAAGAGAGCCTAGGTAAGGCCTGCTGCCCCCGCCGCCCCCGCCCTGGCCCCGCCCTGGCACCTCTATCATTCTAGACTCACTCCTGAGAGGGACGCACTGGAAGCAGTTTCCGCGCGCGTGTATACAGAAGGTTCACAAAGAGCCACCAGACAACAAGCCAGTCCTGTCTCTCTCGCCAGGCCCACACCACACTGATGAGAGCCAAGTCCCTCACAAGTGGCAGGGAAGTGAAGCCTTTGTGCCAACTCATCTCCTAAACAAACTCAGCGTAACTGTGCCTTGTCTGGTCCGACAGGCAACTGAAAGGCATGGGTTTTAGCAAGAACATCTTAGAAGTATCTGATGTGTTATTTAAGGACTTCTCACTTGGTATCTGTTGCTCCCACAAAACCTTCCCTTTCTTCTTTTCCCCTTTCCTTTCAGAGGTATATAGGTACTTCTTTTCCAATACAAACGTGGTCTTTATCAAACTGCATCAGTGAATCTAATACTTGGCTATAAAAAGGTTCAGACTTTACCACGCAAAAAGAAAAACACGACAAACCCTGAAACACTCCTGAACACCTCTATCCCTCCAGGCTACTAGTCCAGCTTTCTCCTGCCCTTTAGTGCCAGCTTTCTGCTTCTACCTACATACATGCCCTTCCAAGAGCCCATCCCGCATTACCTCAATGCTCTACAGTAAACTTATTTATTCTCTTAAAGGTTACCGATGGTCTCCAGTCTCAAAAGAAACAGCACTTCCCACCTTCATCATCAGCCCTGCCTTCTTAAAACTTTCTTGCCATCATGACACTCATTTTCCGATTCTCCTCTCACCTCTGAACTCCCCTCTCACTTTATAAAGCCCTTTTCCCTGCTAATCTGTTAAGGCACAGAAACAAAGCCAGCAGGAGCTCCTTCTGCAGTGGGACAACATGAAGAGATGCATTTCCAGGGAGGGGCTGGATATATGTGAGGTCCAGAGTGACTTCAGTGGGCATTAATGGAAGTCAAAAGGGAGAAGGCAGAGTCACAATCTGATACAAATTTAGTAGGAAATACCAGCCTGCTGTCTTTGAAGGCAAGTTATGAGGCCTTGGCAACTAGAAAAATGTCTACTACAAGGCAACAACTTTGAAACCATACCCTAGATGGAGAGAAAAAGAAGGCTTTAATGTTTTAAATGCCTCATTTCCCTGAAATCTGTTCCCAGAATGGATTAGACTGCTTTCGAAAGCTTTAGAAGTACACTAGTATGATATAACATATAGGGAACTTGCAAATCAAAACAGCGTTCAAGTTCAACCCTCAGTGTCCTCATCTGTAAAGTGTGGCTAATGACATCCTACATACCACCACACTGAACTGAACCCTGAGAAGTAAAGGAAGTACTATAAAGTGGCACTGAACCCTAAAGCACTATTTAAACCCATACAATTATTTTGAAAACAAGTGCTAAAATTTTCATAGAAATAATGACTGCTGACTGGAGTATCAACAATAGCTGTCACAAAAAAATCTAAGGATACATTTTTGTTTTGCAATAATCAAATTAATCTTTTCACTTTAAAGGTCAAAATTAATATAGTAGAATTCCATATAATTAATGAAGGCATTATACTGAAATCAGATAATACAAAAATTAACTTACATCATATCAATTAAGATATATAGTAATTTAATAACACTTAAAATACAAACTAATAAGAATGGTAGGAATGCTTCTTATAGTGGTTACATTTCTATGCCCCTCAGTTAACCAAATAAAGAAAAAGAGATGTTTTAGAGATCTACTTTTTTAAGCCCAAAGATTACTTAAATGATCCTTTAATTTGGCATTAGATACATGCCTAAAATAATTGCTCTGTGAATCTCCAAGTTGAAAAATATTTCTCATTTTAATTTCAAATCTATCATCTCACAAAATAGTTACTCTAAATTAATAAAAATTACACCTGAAAATCCAAACCTGTTCAGGGAATAATCTGCTTCATAAATGTGAAGTCTCTATTACGCATTTAACTCTCCATAAAATACAATCAAGAAGTTGGTCAAATGAAAAATTAATCCATATATTAATTAAAAGCAGATATTTAAAGATACACCTCTGTTATTTCTCACTTAACCACTGGACTTATATTCAATTTTCCAAATTACAACTGATACCTCAGAAATAGAAAGGATCATAAGAGACTACTATGAACAATCATATGCCAACAAATTAGACAACCTAGAAAAAATGGATACACTGCTAGAAACATACAGTCTTTCAAGACTGAATCATGAAGAGATACTAAATCTGAATAGACCAATTACTAGCAAGGAGATTGAATCAGTAGCCAAAAACCTCCCAACAAACAAAGTTCAGGACCAGATGGCTTTATTGGTGAATTCTACCAAACATTCAAAGATTTAATACCTATCCTTCTCAAGTCTTCCAAAAAATTGAAGAGGAGGGAACACTTCCAAACTCATTTTATAAGTCCAGCATTAACATGATGCCAAATCCAGACAAAGAAACTACAAAAAAGAAAGTTACAGGCCGATACCCATGATAAACATAAATGCAAAAATCCTCAACAAAATACTAGCAAAACAAATTCAACAATAAATTAAAAAGATCATACATCATGATCAAGTGGATTTTATTCTAGGATGTAAGCAAAGCTGGTTCAACATCTGCAAACCAATAAATGTGGTATACCATATGAAAAAAATGAAGAACAAAAATCCTATAATCATGTTAACAGATGCAGAAAAAACAAATGGCAAAATTCAACATTCACTTATGATAAAAACTCTCAACAAAGTGGGCACAGAGGAAGAAACATGCTTCAAAAATAAAAACCATATATGACAGACCCACGGCTAACGTCATAGTTAACAGTGAAACACTGAAGAGCTGAAAGCTTTCCCCCTAACAACAGGAACAAGAAAAAGAATTCCCACTTTTGCACTTCTATTCAACCTAGTACTGGAAGTCGTAGACACAGCAACTACACAAGAAAAAGAAAAGGCAGCTAAATTGGAAAGTACTAAAACTATTTGCAAGTAACAAACTATACATAGAAAACTGAAGACTCCACCAAAAATCTTTTAGAATTAATCAATACATTCCATAAAGTTGCAGCATACAACATTAATATACAGATTATCTGCTGTGTTTATACTATAACAAATTATCAGAAAGTAAAATTAAGAAAACAATTACATTTACAATTGCTCAAAAAGAATAAAACACCTAAGAATAAATTTCAACAAAGAAGTGAAAGAACTGTACACTGAAAACTATAAGACACTGATAAAGGGAACTGAAGACACACATGGGAAGATATCCCATGCTCATGGATTGGAAGAATTAATATTGTTAAAATGTCTATACTATCCCAAGCAATCTGCATATTCAATGTAATCCCTATCAAAATCTCAATGTCATTTTTCACTGAACTAGAACAAGTAATCTTAAAATTTATATGGAACTACTAAAGACCTTGACTAGCCAGAGTGATCTTGAAAAAAAGGACAAAGCTGGAGTTACCATGTGTCCTGATTTCAAACTATACTACAACGCTATAGTAATCAAAACAGTATGGTACTAGCAATAAAAAGACACACACAGATCAATGGAACAGAACAAAGAGCCCAGAAATAAACCCACACATATGTGGTTAATTAATTCACAACAAAGGAGCCAAGACTGTGTTCAACACCATTAACTACTTATAAAAATGCAATTCAAAGTCACAAAGAAGTATTACTTCATGCCCACTAAGTTAGTTATAATAAAACACAGATGATAATCCATGTTGGCTAGGTGGGACTGCAAAATAGTGCGGCCACTTTGGAAAACAGTTTTACAATTCCTCAAAATGTTAAATATACAGTTGCCATTTGACCCACCAATTCCACTCATAGGCACATACCCAAGAGAGATCAAACATACGTCCACACAAAAACTTGCACGTGGATTGCTCATAGCAACATTATTCATAATAGCCAAAAGTCGAAATATCCCATATAAATATCCCATATATCTATAAATTGACGAGTGGATTAACAAAATGTGGTATATCCCTACAGTGGAATTATTACTCAGGCATGAAAAGGAATTAAGTATTTGCACATGCTAGAAACTGGATGAACCTTGACAGTACTCAGTGCTAAGTGAAAGAAACCAGTTAAAAACACATGAGCATTCCTGGCACTCCAGGATTTATTAAGCCCACCTAGCTTACCAACAGCTTTTTCTCTGGCTCCACCTAATGCTGCCCTCTCTTCCTTTAAATGTCCTCTCCCTTTTGGCCTTCGGTGTAAATCCCTCCCCAAGCTCCCTACATTTGTCTATAAAGTTTTCCTTGACCACACTTTGATTTCTCCCAGAGGTGACCAGCCAGGGCAGTTAGTGATTGTATCACACAGATTAATTGCTACTGTTCCTGAAGTTGTGCTGTGATTATGTTTGCCCAAGCTCCTTAAGGATAAGGACATACTTGGGCAAGGGAACATGATGAGACCTAACATTTACTAAGGACCTGCTTAGCTATATATTGGTATTACCTTAAATCAAGTTTTAAACTCTGAGCCTGAGTTTCTTCACTTATAAATCGGGTCACAAATACAAAGGCCAGTAGAGAAAACAGTGGGAAAAGTCCATGATATCAAGTGGGAAAAAAAAAAAAAATCAAAGTATGGAATAGTATCTGTGACACCATTTGTGTTTATTTTTAAAAAATGGAGGTAGGGAAGATGTGTGTGTTTCTATAGATTATTTATCATCGTCCTTACTTTCCCTACTGCCCTAGAGTAATTACTAATGATAATTATATGGTCACCCTGCTGATGAACCAAAGGGAAAAGAAGTTTATTCCTGCAATGTCAATCAGAAAGACTATCCCACCAACTTAAGGAAGAACTGTGACAATTCTGTATAATAAATTCCTCTTTTGGAAGTTTTGAGAACTGGTTTATTATTTGTTGAAGTATATAACAACATGGTTAATATTTTGACCTCACACAACACACCTGGTCCCTGCTCTTAGGCTATTTCAAGGTACCAGTTACCTATTTATCCTTTTCTTCTTTAACTTTTTTATTTTAAAATCATGTTTATTCCATTACAGTTGTCTCAATTTTTCCCCCTTTGCCCTCCTCCACCCATCCCACCCCATCCCCCGCAGTTACTTACTCATCCTGATAAATCAATTTAAAAAGAAAAAGGCATAGCTAGACATTTTGATAGGAGAAAAAACAGACTGTTCATATTTCCCACCTCTAAGAATTCCATCTTGGTACATTTCAGGACAGAGTAAATAGAGCTTAAACACTCCGGTTTCCCTTTCCATTATCCATTCTTGAACACATTTAAGAAGCACCTTTCTCCCACTCCTTTTACGGTGCCACTGTAATCATACAGGGTGGGGCAAAAGTAGGTTTACACTTATGAGTGAAACACAAGTTTATTCTTGTATTATTTTTTATTAATTGTATTATTTCCCATACAAACTGTAAACCTACTTTTGCCCCACACATTAAAATCGTGTGCGCGCGCACGCATGTGTGTATCTCAGAGCACTCTAAATCTACTTCACTGGTCTGTTTATATTAGCACAAGGCCAGGGCAATAAAAAACAGCTGTAGTATTAGGACACGTCTTCATGTCTGGTAAAGCAACTTCTCCCCCTATTTATTCCTCTTTCTAATACTGACCTAGCTATTCATGGACATATTCTCTGCATGTAAGTTTAGAGTAAGTTTATAAAGAGTTGCCTCAAGAAAATCCAACTGGAATTTAGATTAGGACTGAATTAAATTTATAGTAGGAAGAATTAACATCTTTACACTAAGAGTGGGAGAAGATACTTGCAAAATCTGAAATTAAAGTTTAATATCTAACATATCCCAACAGAACTTCAATAGAAAAGCAGGCCAATGATACGATTTTCAACATACAGTACAGGATACACAAAAATCTAACAAGAATATGACAAGAGGCTAACAAGTGGTGTAATCTAAAAAAGGCAAATCAAATTGCAAGATACTGCGTTACATCTATAGACTGGCAAAAACCAGAAAATCAGAGCATGCCAAGGGATAGAGGGATGGAAGAACGCTAATACCTGGCTACTGGGGAGCGAGGAGACGGGCACAGCCATCCTGGAAAGCTATCTGGCGCAACTTAAGTCACAGTAAATTTAAGCAAACCCTATGATCTCCTGTAATTTGGCTAAATTCTTACAGAGATCCATAGAAAGAGACCCACGAGAATGCTCGCCGTTACCCCGCCTAATGGAGAGCTGGAAGCCACCTGGGCTACTGCAGCCAGAATGGACATGCCCCACGGAATACCATGCAGCAGACCAAAGCAATGAGTGAGCAAAGGAAGAGAGCTTAAAACCTTCTGCTTAGTAAAAAAGTAGAAAACAAACCAGCATCACTTATGTATGTTAAAAATATAAACACACTAAATGCATGGGCAAGAACAGACACAAATAGTGTCTCAAACATTACACCCCCAACCACCCCCCTCCAGCTCTACCACTGTTGTTTTTACATACTCCATTCTTACATATAACAGACCTTTCTAAAAGGAGCACTAAGCATGAAAAATTGTAAATAGTGAAAGAGATATAAAAATGACATCTTCAGTGGGTACAACTAAAATGCAGGAAAAGATGGCACTATCTATAACTTGCGTAAAAATATGATCCCATTAAAGAGATAAAGGAACACGAGAAAAGCATTTGGGTGAAAAGAGAATTACGACTTAGACATGTTTTGTTTTCAAGTTCCAGTGTCTGGTTGAAAACACTGGTCCCCGTGGGCAGTCGGGACGGCTGCGGACAGATGTGGGAGTCAGCAGGACTGCCCGTCCTTCTAACCGCCCGGGCTGTGACGGGCGGTGCTAGCGCTGTGGCTGCGCTGGGGAAGTGGAAGGGTGCTGGTTTAAAACGCCATAACCCAGCAGGAAGCAGAGGGGGAAATGACTGCGGAAGGTGACAGGGGAGAAGGAAGGGAGTAAATTATAGCTCTCATTTACTGCTAGTTGACTATGTGTAATAGAAACTAAATACATAATTTTGTGTTCAAACACCATACTCTGCTTGAAGAGCAGTAAGCACCAAAGATTTAAGACAAATTTCTGCAAGCAAACATAAAACTGGGAAAATCTAGTGCCACTGTGTGAATGGTGCTCCATGGAGTTGTGCAATTCAGTGGCCCTGGCTTGTTTTTATTAACAGCAAAACACTGTGCACAGTTGAGAATGTAAGTCAAATATTTAACATCTATTATGTGCTAAATAATATATTAGGAAATGTATACCCTGTGGTTAACAAGTCTGACATTAACCTCATAATTATACAGAATAAGTCAAGATGTTATGGTAACCTAACAGCCTCCCCTCTGTCCCCTACCCAAACAAACACCTAGTCTGGGGTGATAGATGGCTTCCCAAAGAAAGGCAGTTTTAATCTTCGATGAAAGAAATTGTCCTCAAACTATGCTCTTTCCAGAAAAACAGCCTATAACACACTATGTATTACTATAATATATATTAATATACACTTATATATAATATATAGTATATATACTATGGAATATTACAGTAGTAAATAGTATAAATAATGGTATTATATTAATATATATGATACATTTTAAAATATATAGTATATATACTATTTAAATTTAGTAGTGCATGGTATACTTTATGGTAGTTGTACCACAACTATACTACTACAGTTTTTTTATTTAAATAAAACAAGCCACTGCTCCCCTTAGAAGTAAGGAAACATTGACCTTTCAAGCATCTACTCCAGAAGCGTCTAAGTTATAATTGTCTATTCCACCGGTGCCCTACAACGAGGAATCTTCTCTCCCTTATAAAGTATCAAATCTTATGACTTCAAGATCAAAATTTTTAAAAACCTAAAAATATGCTCATAACTTATGGTAAATGAGATTTTATGTCACAAAAACTAAGCTTTGACACAGAAGTGTATATATAAGAGACTCATTTATTTCAAGCTGTGAATTCAGTTTATGCAACAAAAGGAGACTTGAAACATCCTCTGCCTCACTATCTCACTTGAGGTGAGACAGCTTAGTGATATTTAAAGCAGACACTGAAATGAAGAGGTTCATTTTTAAAAATTAATATTCCCAAACCAAAAAATCCTCAATGGGCCATAAAACAGTTTACATCTGCCTTTTTGCCTGATCCTAACATAAAGCTTATTAAATCTGAGATTCATCACCTATTATACTCACACTAACAGTTATACCATAGTTCCTTTTATCTTGTTACAGTCAATGTTTTAAGGGAAATGAATGTTCTGACCCAGTGTGACAATCACTAGAATCATCCAGTAACGGGGGTGCAAAGCCCTCCCAACGAGACTGCAGTCCCTGCCCTCCAACAGCGGTCGCTCTCGCCGCCACCCACCCGGGACGCCGCCGTCACCCCTCTCCTCCCGGAACTCCAAACCACAACCACCCAAACACACTCCCACAAAACAGAAAGATCTAGGACAATGATATAAAACTGGGACTCTCAGCTGCATGTGGCTCTTTCACTCACCAGCCCATAGGATTTCAAATTCGTGTCAGAATAATACAGTACAATCCTGTGTTCAAAGGTAGTAGTCATGTGGTTTTGTTGGTTAATGGTGACTACAAATGTGGCTCCAGAAGCCCAGAACTGAATGGCATTGGTTTAGAAAAGGCAACTTTTAAAAAATGAAAAAAAAGTATGAGAGGTGAATATATGGCATTTACATTTTCTCCCTATTAGACTCAAAATATTTCATCTGCAAACCCAACAGAAATTTGTGAAAAGTAGAAATGTACTATCTGTAATAATGTAGTCATTTAAATCTTACCACACTGACACATATAATATATTCCTCTGATCTGGCTTGGCCTGTAATCCTATTAGAATTAATATGTATTTGGGGGTGGAGGGAGAGTGAAGCAGGTCAAGGGGCTCAGTTATACAGTTACAGTGAAGACTAGACGTTTGGTGGTAAGCATGATGTAGTACATACAGATGTCAAATTATAATATTGCATGCCTGAAACTTACATAGTGTAATCAGTGTTAACTCAGTAAGAATAAACTTAAAAAGAAATTAATATGTATGTAATATGAGTTAGCAAAGGAAGAGAGCTTAAAATCTTCCACTTAGTAAAAAAGTAGAAAACAAACTAACATCATTTATGTATGTTAAAAATATAAACACACTAAATACATGGGCAGGAACATATTACATGTATGTAACATGAAATTAATGTGTAATAAGAAACAAAGTATACCTATTCCAAAGTCAAGAGGGGTTAAAAACATAAAATCTAAAATAATTACATTTTTTAATTGCGAAGTGCAGATGATATGGCCACAAATAGTACCAGTCTCCAAATGTCAAGATAAATTTTAAGTAAACTCTCTTACTCATTTACAGCAGGTAAAATATGAAAAACTAGAAATTTAAGATGAATTAAATTTGTTCCCAACTCTCATTATGGCAAAATCCATATCTTTTCATTTTTTTCCCCAAACAGCTCAAACACTTCTAAAAGT
This sequence comes from Pteronotus mesoamericanus, assembly GCF_021234165.1. Lineage (NCBI taxonomy): Eukaryota > Metazoa > Chordata > Mammalia > Chiroptera > Mormoopidae > Pteronotus > Pteronotus mesoamericanus. The sequence continues at coordinate 12,303,584 of NW_026555321.1, forward strand.
AAATATCATTATAAATGTATAAAAGCTGGAGGAGCTTAAGAGTTCTGCTTTCTAATGGCTAATTTTTATTTACAAAAAAAATGTCATGTGCCTTTTAAATCACTTCAGCTATTGCTATGGAAAACCAGGGACCAAATTTACCCTTAAACAACTATCTTAAACAACTAAAAGGAAAAAAAAAAAAAAAGAACAAAATATAGGAAACAAGTGTTTATAAACACTGGGCATCAGGTAGCTCAGGGAAGTGGTTCTTGAGAGACAGAGAGACAGGCTGACAGCACAATGAGAGAAAGAAAACAAAAAACAAAACCACTGGAAGACCTACAATTGCCCCTGTGGTACAGGAAGAGAGAACCCGTGGCTCGGGTTCACAAGGACCAAAAGAGAGAGCTCTGCATGCACAGGGGACTCCTAAGAGCTGCAGAAGGGTCCCCCTCGCGTACCTGGCTGAGCAGTGCATGTGCCTGAGAGGACACAATACTTCGCAACGCCAGGGAAAGAACACCCAGAAGGGACGGAGGGAACAGTCTCCCGGGGCTACCAGCGTTAACACTGGTTTGTGCTGCCACTAGTTGGAGAGGAAAAATCTTCTAATTCTCAGGACCATGTATAAAATACTCAAAATAACACTGTCTCAGCAGAGGGGGAAAGTTAACCTTAGTAACTGTTCTGATGACTCTGAACAAAGTGTAAAAACAAGTCTTGAAAGGATCAGACTATTTCCAAGCAACCTTCATTGCATCTCAACTTAACTGCAACTTCAAGAGTGCTTAAGAATACAAAAATATCCAGCACCCAAAAAGTAAAATTCACAATGTCTAATAATCGTTTAAATATTACCAGATATGGAAAAAAAGTCTGAAAATGCAAGAAATGTTCACTTAAGAGAAATAGATCCAGATGTGACAGAGATAATAAAATAATTAAACAATTATTCTGTAATTTCTAAATTACAGACAAATGCCTGAAGATGTTAGAGTGATGGGAATCACAAAAAGACCCAACTCAACCTTCTAGATACTAAAAAATACATCTGAGGTTAAAAAAAAACACACAAAAAACCACACTGGATGAAATTAACAGCATGTTAGATGCTGTAAAGAAAAGATGAATAAACTTGAAAACAAAGCCACAGAAATTACTCAAAATGAAACAGGAAAAAAAAAAAAAAAACTGAACAAAGCATCAGTTAACTGTAGAACAACTTCAAAACAGCCTGATATACAAAGGGGGAAGAAGCAGAAAATATATTTGAAAAAAGTTAATGGCCAAAAAGTTTTTCTAAATCTGATGAACACTATGAACTTATCGATCCAAAAAACTCAACAATCCCCAAGCACAAGAAACATGAAGAAAATTACAGCAAGGCAGATTGTAATCAAACCGTGGAAAACCAATAATAAAGATTAAATCTTAAAAGCAGCAAAAAGGAAGACCGACATATAGAACAGAGATAAGGGTGGCAGCAGACGTCTCAGAAACGGTGAAAGCCAGAAGACGGTAGAGCAACAGCCTTAACTACGGAAAGAGAAAACGTCACCCTAGCATTCTATACCCGACAAAAATGTTTCAGTAACAAAGGCAATTTAAAGATCTTTTTTCAGACATAGGAAAATTGAAAGATTTCATCACCAGCAGACCCAACTGTAAGAAATGTTAAAGGCAGTCTCTTGGGTGGAAGGAATTGATAACAGACATATATCTGGAACTATACAAAGGAATAAAAATACCACAGTGGTAATAAACTTGAGGACAATATAATTTTATTTCTCAAATCTCTTTAAAAGACATTACGTGTTTAATGCCAAAACAGGACCAAAATATTGTGGGGATTCTAACAGGTAGGAATAGAATTTATGGTTAACAGTAGCATATCAGCTGCAGAAGGGAATGTTGAAGGGTCCTATACCATTAGGAAGGGGTGTAGTATCACTTGAAGGTAGACTGTGGTATGCTTAGGATAAGGGGCTATAAACTCTAAACTAGCAACCACTAAAAACAAAACACAAAGTTATAGCTAGTCATCCAACAAAGCATGCATGATCATTTAAAACAAAACATCTCTCTCTCTCTCTCTCTCAGTGAGATTTAAACCCAGTTGCATCGACAATAACATTAAATAAAAATGGTCTAAACATTCCAATTTAAAGTCAAAGATCACCAGACTGCAAAAGCAGCAAGTCTCAAATATGTGCTGTTTAAAAGAAACTCCTATGAAATGCAGGCATACCTCGTTTTACAGAGCTCTGCCATATATAATACATTGTGCTCACAGATGTTGCAGTTCTTTACAAATTGAAGGCAAGATCCCCTCCCCGGCCCCCAGCAAAAAGATACTTCCAGTTTTCTGGAATGGAATCTGCCATATATCTCTGAGGTATGCCTGTATTTAAAAAGTCACAAAGTCACAGATTAACTATAACTTATTAGACATTTACTAATCAAAATTAAAAGCTGCTTCTGCAGGGACTTAAAATGTATCACCTTAAAGTGTAGAGCAACACACATCAATGGACAGGTGGAAAGGGAAATTTTCTAAAGAATAAGAGTTATATTTCTCAATTCTCCAGATTACTAAAGTCTGTCTTCTATAGAAAATATATACCGTATGTTATTTATTTCTCTATGTCTCAAAAGTTTCTCAAAAGATTGAGGTTGGTAAAAAATGCTGCTCTTCAAACAAGCCATTCTTACTCAAATCAGATGTAGGCTACTTCCTTAAGTAAAATAACAAAGCAAAGGCCAAAATCAAAGCCAACCAACCAAACACTATGTCCAATGCTTTATAAAATACAAGATACGTGATTTTTTAACATATCACAAATTCTTTGAATTTAAAGTTGGGATCAGCCACACAGCTAAAGATAAAATACACATGACAGGATGGACTTGAATAAAGCAGACCACATTCCCAAAATTTAGCCCTTGCTCTCTTCAGAAGGAGCAAATGTATCACTAAATATTTAACAGTTAGCACATTACTAATATTCTGAGATGCTTAGAATTTTGAGAAATTTTTCAGTATTGGTGGTAGGCACACTCTGGCTAAGCCCCCTCAGTCTACACAGAACACTCAGTTAAGACTCCCTGTTTAGGTCCTGGCTCCCAAACTTTCCCGCAGTGTAACCATGGGCAAGTTATTTAACTTCTTTATGCTTCAACATCCTCATCTGCAAAATGGAAGGAAAAAAAGAATATAGTATGACTTTGTTTAAGGCATGCTTTAATAATACGCAACATGTATTGAGTGCTTATTAAGAGCTGGGCACTGTTCCAAGTGCTTTAGATACAATATTGTATTTTTAAATCCTAAAAACCTATAGAATAGGCCCTCTTATTATCATTTTACAAATAAGGAAACTAAGGTACAGAGATTTATGCTCCTCCCAAATTTACATAGCTATTAAGTAGGGAGCTAGGATTTTAACTCAGTCTGAGTTCAGAATCTGCCATCCTAATAGATATGCTAAACAAGTAACTCCTTTATAATTTCTTTTTCAAAATTTCCCATCTCACTCTAGACTGTGAACTACTTAACTATAAGAGCTTTATCTTCTTCATGCTGAGTAACACCAACATCCCACACTAAGCCAACATAGAGCAGATCGTTGAAACTTTGCTGAATGAATAGATTCTGGGCATGATCCTGTTAGTCATGTGTTAATTCCTCGTATATGCGAAGGAATCAGACAGGTGTTGCACCCCCAACTTACAGCAGTGCTCAGCTGTGCCACTTTAGGAGAAGTCTTATCACCTTGCTCAATCTGAGTGCTCTCATTTGTAAAATGTGGAATTGAACTAAAGTTCCTTTTCAGCTCTAACATTTCCAAGAAAAGCCAGTACCACTCTTTCGGGGAAAGAACAAAAGAGTTGCCCCTGACCAACAGAACTGAAGCGCCTTACAGTTTTCGGAATAACATTTAGAGCCCTTTGATGTCTTGCTTAAAATCCCTTGCTCCTGCAGACTCAGAGCTCCGACAGGGACTGGATCTAGTCTTTGTTCACATTTATACCCCCAATACAGTACCTGACATATAGGGGGAGAGCTCATGTTTAATAAGTGAACGTGCCCTGGCTGGTGTGCCTCAGTGGACTGAGTGCTGGCCTAGCCTGCAAACGGAAGGGCCGCTGGTTCGATTCCCAGTCAGGGAACGTGACTCTGTTAGGGGCCTGTGAGCTGTTTTTCTCCCTCTTTCTCCCTCCCTTCCCCTCTCTCAAAAGATAAGTAATTTTAAAAAAATTGAATGCATAATAGATGAAAACATGTGACCATAAGTGAAATGAGAAAGAATTTTTTTATGAGGCACTCTAAATCAGTTGTTTTCTACATCTCATGAATGGATAGCTAATTTCCTAGCTAGATTTCAGATACTGCCATTAACTTTAATTACAAAAAATGTTTAGTTCTTGTTGTTTCCACGTTTTTCACCTATATCCTAAACAGCCTTTGTTTCCAAAGGCCCATGAAAGATAAAAAACAATCTTAACATCAGTTGTAACAGCTCAATTTTTTTCCTGAACTATATATCTTGTCTGAGCTACAAACCAGACTATAAAAGCAGCAGCTGAAAAGGTTATTAGAAATAGCTTGAAACTCAGAAGAAACGGATGCTGAACGTTTCCCTGCTTTTCCTAATGCCTTTAAGTATAAAGCTATGACATGCTGAAATGAACATTTGATTTTGAGAATTATTTCTGTAGATTATGCACAGAACAACACACTCAAACTGAATTCAGTCTCAATTTACCAGGGTTCTTCAAACAATAATTTATGAATTGATAAAGCTATACTCACTCATCTTTACCCTAAGATTTTCCTTCTGTTAAGTATGAAAAATGAAAATGTTTCTAAAATTGAATGACTGTCTTTTTATTTTGCTTTATTATGTCATAAAAACATAAATCAAGACCAGATGTACAATATACTATATGCAGGACTTCCCTGGTTCTTACTCCAGCCTCTGCCCTTTGTTTTAATCTGGAGATGATGACTCAGTGGGGTGCCCTGGAGTCTGTATTTTTTAAAAAATACTTCCTGTAACGGAGACGGCAACCAGGGTTGAGAACTGCTGCCCTGAACATAGAGACTCCCAGTGCCAGGCTGCTTTACGTGAGTACACATTCACGTAAGTGGTTACCTCACTATGCAAAACCTAAAAATGTTAAAACGTATGACTAGTCCAGTATCTTTTCATAGATTTTTTCCCCCTAAATTGTAAATATCATCAGCTGGAGCAGTGCCTGCTTATACTGGTTTGCAAGAACTGTAGGGAATACAAGTCTTAAAACAAAATTCAACATAAATTCACTGTAATCTTAAAAAGAAAATTCCATAACTTAAGGGAAGAGAAAAGGGACTGTGGATCTACTTTTTAAAGCTTCTAAGATATTGGGCACAAGTCAAAGGCTTTGGGAAACCCAGAGCCAACTTTAACTACAACTGTTTACAATTACCCCCAAAACTGAGTGTCGGGTACATGGTGTCTTCATACATCATTACAAAGTTAGAAAAGAACAAGCTATAGTCCCTCGTCTGCTTTTCTGCTGACATATTAGGTAAGACACACCCGCAACTAAAAAGCTATGGGCGTTATATTTAGTGAAAGTCCAGAAATTATCATATTTTAAAAAATTTTCCCCAAAGTTAATTCTCCCATTATAGCTGCGGAGGTTCCTCAAGTGGACAGGAAAGAAAGAAAGTAAAACAATTTGACATGTTTTAGAAAAATCGCCCGAAATGGTGACAAATATTTGTCCTCTGAAGGGGAATTTAACAGGGGTTAAAGTTGAGAGAGGTTCTGCCCACGTTTACAAGGCCTGTAAGAAGCAGAGTTAAGACCTGAATTTACATTTGTGAGACTCAAAACCAAACTTTTATTCTAGCAAAGATCAGTGCAGGACTACAGAATAATGAAGCTGTGAGGGACTCATACATGGGCTGTAAAGGTCTTGCCCAAAGACATTTCAAAAAATGTCTGCACCCTAGCTGGTGTGGCTCAGTGGACTGAGTGCTGGTCAGCAGATCACTGGTTTGATACCCAGTCAGGGCACATGCCTGCGTGGCAGGCCAGGTTCCCAGTTGGGGGCATGTGGCACACTGATGTTTCTTTCCCTTTCTCCCTCCCTTCCCCTTTCTCTAAAAAATAAATAAAATCTTTTTTTAAAATGTTTTTAAAAATGTCTGCACATGGACTAAGAATTAACCTATTTAAGTCATCTATCAAAACTTTTTTAATATGCAACTTCTAGCATCTTATATCAGCCCCTTCACAGTCATGCCTCTAATTTTATTTACCCTCCCCCGGCCTGGCTACTACTGCCACCGCTTCCCAACATCCTTCTCCAGGGCATTAGATTTAATATTTTGTTTACTGCCTCAGGATGGCTTTCAGACCTTGTGTGGCTTTCTGATCACTGTTTATTTGTATCTCCCAAACTAACTGTATTAATATTCTAAAAACTCCAGAAAACCATTTATTTAAAATAATAAACCAAATTACATTCATTAATGAAGGTGCTCCAAAGGTGTCTAGGAAATAAGTCTTCAATGAAATACAGTCTATTAAATTCTTACTAAATATATGACTATTAACCAGTTCATTTTCAAGGTAGGCCCATAACATGTTACACAATACTCATTTTTTTTAACATTAAAAACAAGCAGCACAAAAATTGTATTTAAAAAATACAAAATAGCTCTGGTTGGTGTGTCTCAGTGGATTGAGCGCCAGCCTGCAAACCAAAGGGCCATTGGTTCAATTCCCAGCCAGGGCACATGCCTGGGTTGCAGGCCAGGTCCCCAGTGGGGGGGCGCGCAAGAGGCAACCACATTGATCTTTCTCTGCTTCTCTTTCTTCCTCCCCTCCCTTCTAAAAATAAAAAAAAAACCTTTTAAAAAAGTAAGTATCTCCACTTTATACTCTGCTGAGAGAGGACTTACAGAGAATAGAAGTAAGTGTTGTGAGACAAACAGCGATTCTGAGGAAAAAGGGGAGGAAAAGAGACAAAAGGAGATGTGGTGCTACAGAGTTAAAAGTAAATGTTAGTGTTGTATTTTTTTCCTTTATAGGTGTCCATAACCCAGGAAAAATACAGTCCCTTCTCCCTTACTAAAAACCTATGTTCTGTTCCAGCCTGGGCAATGACCAAAAAACAGAATTAGATTTTTGTAAGTGTTCCTTATTCAGGAAACTTATCCATTATTCCTTCATTCATCCAGTAAACATCTCAGCAGTTACTATGTTTCAAGCACTGTGCTGGGTGGCTACATAGTCCCGACTCTCACAGAGCTTAAAGCACTGAAGAAACTCAGACAGCCACTTCCTTAAAAGCTGTCATTATAAGGTTTCTTCCTTTAGAAACCAGTTTCCATTTTGTTAAATTAATCAATGTTAGCGTCACTTGGACCTGTTCTTTTTAACTACCAATCTATCTGGTTTAGAGGTCAATCAAACTGCACTAACCGGCCCTTTACCCTGAAGTTGTCGAAAGAAAAAAGTCAGTTCCTCTGTGCGTCTGTGGCCATGCTCCTGCAGGCAGGTTGTGGGCAGCCCGCAACAGTCCGCAGTGCGAGAAAGAACATGCACTTGCAGAGAGGAGCTGGGGGGAGAGAGGGAAAGAATCCCTGGCTTCTGCTGTTTCTAGTACCCAGAACGTTTCAGTTCTTGAGTTATTGGTCACATACTCACATATCCTAATAATCATCTCATCTTTCTATTTCAGTGAGCCAGAATGTCGTTACTTGCAACATAAAGACTCTTAACTAACAACAAAAGCGTTATCAGGCTGAACTCCCTAACTCTCCCTACAGCGGAGTGGCTGAGAACAGAGGCCCTGGAGCCAGGCTGACTGGGCTCCTCTCTTGGCTCCTCCACTTAATAACTGTCTGTAACTTAGGCCTTGATTTCATCACCTCTAAACGGAGGATAGCAGGACCCACCAAGAGGAACGGTTTAAATTTTAAATCACTTGCTACATTTAAAGCCTTTAGAACAAAACATGACCTACAGTAACTGCCTAACAGGAGTTAGCTATTACTGCTCTCATTGTTCCATTACCAACCCCTCTGTGGGGGATCTAATGCTGTGATTCGCTGATGCTCCAACTGTGACCAGTCATCTGGTGCCACACATTCCCTTACAGCATGACAGAGAGGGAGAGAGCAACCAGCAAGGGCACACTAAGGCAGGGGCAGGGTTCACTTCGAGGTGAATGCAGAAGGGGAATAAGGTAAGGTCAAGAGCAAAGCCGTGGCCGCAATCCCTGTTCTCCCATGAGGCGCTCCCACACAAGGCAAACCTGTCTCTGCTTCACTATTTGGTCACACTGCTCTTCCTTCTGTTCTGTTGGTTTTCTAAACCTAAAGATCTTTGCATGTTTTAAAATTCAACAGATAATTTCACCTTGTCAAAAAAAAAAAAAAAAAAAAATTCCTCCTAGCTGGTATAAACCTTACAAAAGTCTTCATTATTTGTGATTTTTGTGTGTAATGGGGATGGGCCAAGAAGGCATCTGTGAACCCTGAATTCATTTATAATATGTAATGACTGATCCTCTGTATACCCACTGAGAGTCCTGTCAAGGCGATATTAGAAGAGATCATGTGAAGGCCTAGGGTAAGTTTGAACACCATCCTGAAAGGCTTACTGAACTAGGACTAAGCATGATCCAGAGATCAAGCACCTGCATTAAGAAAGTCATGTGCAGCTTAATCACAGGGGTTAAGTACTGAGAAATGCATTGTTAGGTGATTTTGTCATTGTGTGAACATCCCAGAGCATACCTACGCAGACCTAGGTGGCTGTGCACCCAGGCTCGATGCTATTAGCCACTGCTCCCAGGCTACGAGCCTGCACAACGGGTTACTGCACAAAACAAGACTAAACCAAGCACAAGAGAAAATGATGCAATCGAGCAACACGGTAAACATGGCATACTCTTTTACAGCACACTTTTTTTATGAGTAGAAAAAGTACATTCTAAAATAATAAAAAGTATAGTAAATACATAAACCAGTAGTATAGCCATTTATTATCCAGTATTATATACTGGATATAATTTTATGTGCTACACTTTTATACGACTGGCAGTGTAGTAGGTTTGTTTACACCAGCATCGCCACAAAAATGTGGGTAATTTATCACATTATGACATCGCGATGGCTACAATGTCACTAGGCAATAGGAATTTCTCAGCTCCATTATAATCTTATGGGTCCACCATTATATATGTGGTCCATTGTTGACCAGAGCATCATTATGCAGTGCGTGACTGTAGAGGGCTGTAAAGGGCCAGGAAGCAGTTTTAAAAAATGGTTTCTTTCTAATATATTTTCTTGGCAAAGTATCTTTTAAATTATTCCAAAGCCAAAATTCCAGGTATGTAGCTAGCTGGAGAGGAGGCAGAAGAGAAACCTGTACACAGCCTGCCCGTGGTCGCAATGCCAGGGCTCCTCCACAGCAACTCTAAAATGATAGCAAACTCGGGGCTCCTCTTCCCAGGGAGCCAGGTCCAGCAGAGCTCATCGGTCCATGCCAGTGGTCCGAAATTTTCTGGAGGCCAGGTTTCTCCTTTTCTTTTTTCTGATTCTCTTCCAAGTGTGTATTTGTACTAATTAGCAAACAGCCCGTGGGAAAACCAAGACCTCATTTCTATCCTCTACAAGAATGTAATCTCTTGTAGACCCCTTCCCTTTCTCAGTTCTTTTCCCTTTACCTTCAGTCATTAGCTCAGTTCAGGTCTTTCAAAGGCCTCTCCCTCTCCCTCTACTCCCTAAATCTGTAAACACTTCTATTGCAGTACTTCTTTCCCTTTTTTAACCTCAAGAAAAGAGGGAGAGACTACCCCTCAGGTTACTACTAACATCTATATATTTAAAACTATTAACAGTTGCTGGAGGACTTTTATTCCCCACTTCAGGCATATTTGCTAATCTCTTCCCTTCCATCCCATCACTGAAGTTACAGGGGAGCTTTCCTCTACCCCAGGTGTGCTGGGACAGGGACGCGCTGGGAATCACTGCTCTCCAGGACATAAGGTGGAGGCAAAAGGGAACTGTGATTAAAAATTATAAACACATTTATATCTTAGGTCACAGTGAATCTCTTACACAGGGTCTTGCTCACTAGCTGTTTTGTGTTCATTTGACGTTGAGAGCATCCATCCATTACACTTTTGCATTTCCACATAATCTAAATTCAGTGCTATGCACACAGAGACACATAAATGTTCAGTTAGTAATTTTAGTCGAATAAAATTTAAGGTTTTTTCTTTCCCCCTGATGGTGGCTGTTAAATACTCATCCTATATTGATCCATTTTCTCATATTGTAGAACTGATCTAAATTTTTAGACTGGGTATACTGTATATTTTCTTAAAATTAAACCAATATTGAAAACCTTAAAGATAAATTTATATAAAATAACAAATTGCTTTGTTTTGTTTTTCCACCAACTGAGAGATTAAAACTGAATTCATTTTGGTTTAATTACTTCGACTTGACAGTAACTTCTCAGTGACTTACATTAAAATCTAAAGAAATGCATGGTAACATTTACACAACTACTTCTAATCAAACACTCCAATTTAAGTAATATTTCAGTTTCGGGGTATCTCCTGGCATTAGGCACAAGAATAAAAACAAAACAATCAGAATTTAAAAGACTTTGTCTGTTAGAGTGACAAACAACAGTAACTGAATGTGATAAATGTTGTAAAGAGATATGTACAATGTGTCATGGGACAGCTTCACCATGTAAGAGCCAGGCCTTAGGCAAGCAACTTAAGCTAAACTGGAGAGCTGTCCAGAATATCTTAAGTCATTGCTTTCTACTGTTGCTTCATTATTTTGGATAAAGTGAATACACAGAATACTGAACGCGTATCAGTTTACCATATAATTACTAAAATTCATTTCAAAGTCAAATATGTTACCTGAAGTTTTTTTTGTATGTTGATTGTTTTGTATTATTGATGTTGTTTTCCTGTGAGCAAATCACATTATGTTTGCACTGAAATTTTGTCCCCTCAAGAATTCTGAATATTATGTGGAATTATTTTCTATAATGAATAATGGTCCTTTTCTAAACTGTTTATTATTAGCTCAGAGGGGAAAAACTTTTCTTCAGGAAGAAAAATTTCCCTTCTGTAAGAAATGCAACCCCAAACCTGCTGTAATGGGTTAAGATATGGTGAAATTACATCTTTTATGTCACTTTCATAGCACAAGAACCAAAAGAATTTTAATAACTGAAATTTCAAATACACATCTAAGAATGATTATATCACTACTCCAATGTGTTGTTTGGCTTCCATGTCCCCATTAGTCCAAATATTTCAGCTATCAGAATTAAAAATTATGGCAAAATTATTAGTCCACCAAAGCATTCACCAAATCAAGGAAACTGGAAAACATCCTCTCTACGTGTTCACAGACTTGGGGTTTCACGCTGCAGAGGTAAATCTTTTAACTATCCTTGGAATCCCAGTTGGGACTGGGAGGAGACTAGTAACCCGCCTTCCAGACCGACCTCCAGGGTCCCTGACTGTTCCCCTGAGCCCGCATTTGCTGTTCCTGCTCAGAAGAGGTAGAGACCAAAAACCCTTGCTGCCTCCTTCCACCCTGGCAGCGGCAGGCCACGCTCACTCGGGTGCACAGTCCGGAAGCCAGCCAACTACAAGGACAGCTAAGAAATTGGTTCTGCCATCTTTGAATGTTCCGCAGGCATTACAAAGCATTCATACATTAACCCACAAACTTCCCTTCACAGGTTCACACACAAATTTTGGGCAGTGTGTCTGTAATTTTTCAGCATTTCTAAATACAATAGACAATAGATATCTCAATATAATAGGCACGATGATATGTTATAGATTATATCCAGATATATAACATAAATGTTATATAAAGAAATGCCAGTGATTCTGTAAAGGAAAAAAATGTTTACAAAGACTATTTCCATAATCTTTATTTTATAAACTAGAAATTTTATGTGAGACACTCTTCCAGTACAGGCCACCTGTGGTGGTGTATCCCTCTTCTTAAAACTCTCCAATCGCCTTCTACTGAAATTAATAAACTATGGCTTCTGCCTCCCTCACCCCCAACCGCTCATCCGCACGCACGACGTCCAGGCGCCATAAACGTCATTCATGACGCCCTTGTCGTCATTCATGGCCGTCTCCCAGAATGGCACCTACCAATGTCCCAGCCTGCCCAGTCACTCGCTCACTGTGCCATTTCCCTGTTTTAATTTCTTTGTACTGTTATCTGAAATTACTTTTGTACTTTTCAAAAACTGCCCCTCCCTGCATAGGAAATGTAAGCCCTATCAGCGCAGGGACATCATCGTCTTTTTCGCTATCTCCAGTACCTGGCACAACAGGAAATGCCCAGTAAATGCCAGAATGAGCCAGTGAATAGGGTGAGGAGCAGCTGGTTCCAGGAGGAGCCGTTTACTGTGCCTTAAGTCAAAGGGCCACACGGGGGACAAACCAGGGCAGGCACAGGCCAAAGTACTGGCAGTGCCGTCAGTGATCTGGATCGCTCAGCCCGACTGCCCTGCCGTGACACAGGCCAGGAGCACAGGTGGGACAGGTAGGAGACTGCCCCGCCCACCCCAGCTGAGTCACTGATAACCCTGCTAGGTCTCGCCACACTTGCAAAGCGAGCAATAACATTTAACTGGAAAAAAATCTGTTATTAATATAGACAATTCTCATGATGCAAATAATGTGTGTTCAGTATATTACATATTTTAAAATTCATTCAAGGAACATAATTACTAATCTACTGGGCTTGGTAAACCTTCACAGTTAGGCCCACAATTCATATGTAGGCTCTGGATACACGCAATCATCTCTCTTCTAGAAATTCCAAGTGCCACAAACTGTCTTCTGGCTCTAGTGAGTGTGTCCAGAAGAAATTTCTGAGAAAACAACACCCAACTGGCTAACCTTTTCCCCCCTCTAAGAAACAGGAAGGGGCGGGAGCTCATCAGGGTGGGAGAAAGCCAGAAATGCAAGAGTGAAGTGACAGATTTCAAACTGAAAGGAAAATGCAAATGAAGCCTGCAGTAATGTCATTAGGTATCCTGAGATTTGACTTATTAGTCCATTACACAACAAGATAGCGTTTCTTTTTATGCACCTCCAGGTCAAATGATAACCAGTAAATGTTACCCGCCTCAAACCTTGTACTACGTGAGGGGCTGGTTAGGTGTCAGAGGTTTTAGGACCCAGGAGACGACTGCTCGGGTGGGGCTTACTGTGTGGTGGGGAAGTTTAGATCTTAGGATTTAAATGAGAGTTGGCCTAAGTGTAGGAAGGTTTCCAGAGTGGCTCTGGGAAAAGAAAAAGAAACAAAGCACTAGTCACTTAGCAACAGAATGGAGACAACTGATAAAAATTAATGTTTCAATATACACCTCAAAATGAACAGAACACAAAGAAGGGAGCATCCAGTCCTTCCTAGCTACAAATTTCCATCATAAAAATTAACTTGCACTCCAAGATCTTCATAGTTTCACCTTTTTTCAAAATCATGTGTTTCAACTTACAAGTACTAAAATATAGAGCTTCCTCCCAATATACAGGGTCTTTTTTTATTATAAAATCTTTTATGACAAAATCATAAGCATGCAATTCTATAATATAACAATATCACACTCAAGCAAACCATAGGATGATTTAAGTGAAATGTTCAAATTAATACTATCAATTATTACACCCATATTATTACCCTACCAACCACGCTCAAGCAGGCGTTACTTCAGCCGGACTCTATATAAATGTAAAAAGCTACAGTAAAATGTACTAGAAATCCCTGTATCTATAGAGCATTGAGTAGTGTCACCAGATAGAATGGAAACCAATTTCTAACAACAACTGCGTCCTTGACATACGAATTTATTTTACGACTGGTCCAAATCACTTGACAACGTATACTATGTAAACATCTCAGGATACTAAGCTACAAAGCAGCAGCATTTCTGGGAAGGCTACTAGTCAAGCCCAAGAGTGACGTTATGCATCCTGAGGACTTTCGCAGAGAGTCACTCAGAAAAAGGACCAAGACCAAAGCAGTGTCTTATCTTATTAAGTAATAAATGATATTGCTGTCTTTACTGCCAGTCTCTGCTCACACATTACTATCATCATTTAACATACATTTGTTTTGAAATATTTACTTAGGTTAGAGGAAAGTAATCCATCAAGTTTATAAAAAATCCTCCTGGGTACTTGTTATAAAACAAATGTTTTCTTTTAGAATCGTTGATGTACACCAATTTGATGATTTCCTTGTCTTTAGGATAAATGTGTTCCAGCAAAGCCTGCTAAGAAATAAAATTTTACAAAGCCAATTCCAATAAATTGCTTTTAGAAACGGAGACGTACTCCCATTGAGGAAGGGTTATGAGTGGCGGTAGGAGAAACTTAAGTTACTTGGGAAGCAAAGCTCCTATGCAGCCAAACCGCTTGTGGTTCCACATGTTATCATCTGGTTCCCTCTGGCAGTGCCTGACACGTTTGTGATGCCAACTAATACTCTCTGAACTAGAAGAATGTCTCTCCAACCCTAAAAATGCCTTCCCTCTAGCCTCAATTCTTCTAGAACTCTGCTGTCCCTTACCAGTCTGAGTCACTCATTTGTGCAAGGGACGCACGCCTCCACCTCACCCAGGGTTCAAGACCGAAGCTTCACGTTATACAAAAATGACTCCTCTATGCCATCCATTTTAATCTAGAAATATGACAGTTCTTTGAGTAAGAGAGGCCACCAGTAACTTCTCCAAATATTTATTTACTGTAAAGGCATACTGGGAGATAACTAATAGTTGTTTGAAAATGTCCATTTAAAAAAACCAATCATAACCCAAAGAACCCACTTTTAAAGAAAGTTAATGTCAATACACCGTATTTTTGAGACTAAAAATGTAGCGCCTTGACTGATCACTTCTGTGATGTGAATAAAAAGACACCAGCTCGGTCACTTACACCCAAAGCCCCTACACTCTGAATCTGAATGGGAATCTGATGTCTGACTTTTTAAACACAAGCTGCTATGTACACACACTGCTCTGATGGGAAGTACTAAGATAAACATTTGTATAGTGGGACATTTTCTTATATGAAACTGTTAACTACATTCAGCAATAATTCTAAGTATCTTATTGCTCCCAACTTACTGTAATTTACAAGTCTACGTCTTAACAAGATCAATCTCAGAAAAAGCGACAACCTGAATTATCAAATTAAGCAAGGCCAAGAGTCCCTGGGATAATCTGAAACAAATTAATAAAACATGACTGTTGGACTGGAAAGATAATGCTTAACTTGATGTTTTAGGAGTTCCAGATACATCCATTGTGAAGTATTAACATAATTGCCAATCTTGAAAGAATAAAAACAGTGAGTATGGTAACTTAAGCTGTGTTAAAAGTAAACACATGTACCGACTCCTTCTAGTGCACTCACGAGCGTGAACAAAGTACAAAAGGTCGATGCAAATCAAAGCACGTAAAAGAATTTTGCCCTGACCGGTGAGGCTCAGTGGGTTGGGCGTCGTTCGACAAACCAAAAGGGTGCCAAGGTTCGATTTCCAGTCAGGGCACACGCCTGGGTTGCAGGCCAGGTCCCTGGTTTGGGATGTGAGAGAGCAACGATCAATGTTTCACACATTGATGTTTCTCTTTCTCTTTCTCTTTCTCTCGCCCTTCCCCTCTCTCTAAAACTAAAATAAATAAAAATCTTTTTTTTTTTTTTAAGAATTTTAAGGATGGCAGCAGCAATTTACTCATTGTCCAATTTACCCACATCCTAGTATTTTTAAACTAATCCCTGCAAAAGGGACCCATCAAGATGTAATATATGGACCTGGCACTTTTGCTTAGGGCACCCATACTGCAATGCTAGCAGTAAGATCACCCAGGGCTTGAATCGAGTAAAGCAGAAGTTAACTGCTTCTGGTGCAGGGAGGAGAGAGGAAACCATTAAAAAACAAAACCATCAAGAATCCATAAAAAAATGATAAACCCTGTCCCAAGGTAAATTGTGAACACAAGATTATATATATATAAAATTATATACACAAGAAATTCTGTCCTAAAGTGTAAAAATTAGATAATATTAAATCCCTTCGTTGGACCAACACAATGGAATCTTCCAATAGAGAAGGGTAACACAAATGCCTTTTCTTTCTCAAAAATTATCCCCTTACTCATCATCTCCTCTACATTGGTCAACAAATGAGAAGCTGTAAAATCCAGTGGTTACTTAGTGGTCTTCATCTTTTTCCACTTCACAGCATTATCTCAGACTTGATGAACACTCAACTCCACACACTTCCCCCTCACTGCTTTCTGACACCAGCTCTTCTGATCTTCCTTCTCTCAGTCTCCTTTGCTGGTATCTCCCTTAAGCCTGCACAACCTCTAAATGGTAGATGTCCAACTCTCCATTCGGGGCCCTCTTCTCGCTATGTCTTTGCTCTCTAGGTGAGCTAGAGGCATTCCCAGACATTCAAGAGCCTCTATAAACTGCTGTCTCCCAAACGCATATGTATCTCAAGCTCATATTTATCCAGAGGTCAGAACACTCCTCTGAGTTCCAACCACCTATAGCTGACTTCTATATGATGCCTTCATTTGGATGCCTCATTAGCATCTGTCTCAAACCTAATATATCCAAAAAGGACTCATTCTCTATGCTGTTCTCTTCCCAACACACACATGCACGCATGTGCACACACAGGCCATATGCCAGTCTTCTTCCTATCAGAAAAATGTCACCATCACCTACCTAACTGCTAAAACCACAGAAACTCAGAGCCACTGTGGGTCCTTCCCCTCGTCTCCCACAGGCGCTCCCTTAACAGGTCCACGTGTTCTAACCTCTTCTCCGCTGCCACCACCTCAATCCTAGCTGCCATCACCAGTAACCTGGAACCGAGCAATACCCTCCCTTCTGACCTCCCTTCTGCTTCTGCCTTCCTCCCAGCTATTCTCCACACAGCACAGAGGGAGGGGAAAGACTTTGAAATCATTACTGAAATAATGTCACTTTCTTGCTTCAAAACCTCAAGTGGCTTCCTGCTGAAAGAAGTGGGATGCATGAAATCCAAACTCTGCCGTGGTTTACACGATCCCGCAGTACAAGGCTCCCTCCACCTCAGGGTCCCTGTGCTTCCCTGTCTGGGACGTTCTTCCTGTCCTCTTCACAAAGCTCTCCTTTCTTCTCATCTTCCAGGTCTTTGCCTAATCGTCTTCTAAAGCCTTCTCTAAGGAGCAACCCTCCCCCCGCAGTTATTCTCTATCACCGCACTGTTAATTTCTCCCCTCCCAGCCAACACCCTGGTGGTTACTAATCCTTGGAACTTGGCTGCGGTCTCTGCTGCCTACTAAAATTCAAGCCCCGCAAGCCAGGGGCCTGCTGTCGTCACCCACACAGCAATGCCTAGCACACAGCAGACACTCTAATATTTTAAATAAATATGACCTGATTTACTCTTGTACAACATTGCTTTCTGATTACAACCCTGACTTTTGGAGCTGTATCCTATCTAAAACTTTTCTCTAAGTAAAATCATTCCAAGCTGAGTTCTATCCACTGCTATTTGAAAAATGTGCTCCAAATCCTTTTCTACTGAACTTAGAGGATCCATCACACATCGATTTTCCATCTACCAATTTACATGGATACGAACACCCAATGTCCTGGTATTCCACATAATGCTCACCATTTCAGTGCGGGCAGAACCTCCAGGACCTCTCTGCTGATTACTATTTAACGAGGTGGGGGAGCTCCGTGGGCCCGGGAAGGTGGCGCTGTGGAGGCTAGCTGCAGGGCCAACCGTCCGGCTGGGGGGCCAAGAGCAAAAACATGGTCTCCATCCTCAGAATGTCCTGGCAGACGACGGGTCCTGTGCAGATGCGCAGAGTTCGAGGCACGAGGGGCGGGCAGCACGCTGCAGTCTAAGCATTTAGGTGATGCCAGTGTGGCAGTGCTTGCAAATTCAGGCCGTAAGGGCAAGGGTTCCTGGAAGCTTCCAGCCCAGGCTAGAAATCATCACAGCTTCCGGCAACTGGACATCCAGGCCCAGGTGGTGGGGTGATTTTGATGATGACAGTGTGCCTGTCCCGCTGAGTGGCAGCATGCACGAAAGGGGGAAGGGACAGGGCTCACAGGGCTGGACCCATGTCCCAGCAGACCTGATGTGAAATCCTTCAAATGGTTCGGTAAGATTATTTCTGTACTGAAAGTTTCTGATTATACTTTTTTTTAGGTACTAAAAAGAGAGGTTCAAGCTGCCAAGTTTTCAAAAAATTAAAAAAAAAAAAATGTAGTGCCAACACAGGTTCCTAAAGGCATGTCAGACGTGCCCCCGCAGCACATGCACCGCTCAATGCCACATAAAAGCCAGAGAACAGCTACACCCGTCCCTTTGGTTTGCCCTGGCATTTCACTGTCTCATTCAGGTTCTTCAAAAAGCAGACAGAATTCAGGTTTTGACTACTTTGTTAATGAAAGTATGACTGAATGTTAATGAAAGTATGAGTGAACAGGATGATGCCCCACGTAGCATCACGCAGTGTCAACTTTCCATTATGGTCTGCACACAAAAACACTGGTTTATTATGACCTTCTGACCAGGGCAGACATCACCTCGGCCTTCCGCAGGTTTGCCCTCCACGCAGTGTGGCGTGGACTCTACAAAGCAACCCGTCATCACTCACATGTATGTTTCAAGAAAAGAGCCATTATATACACCAGTTCCCGGACTATAGTTCTCAAGCAAGGAGCTGTGAGCTTCTTAGGCTATAGAGAAGGGAGTTTCCCAGAGGATTAGAAGCATATTCTGACACCAGTTACTAGGTCTTTTGTTTCACTTCAGAGCATGGCTGCATACAAGGGGCTGAATAAGAATGGGCTTATTATGAAACCCTGTTTCACTCCACTGATGATAGGGAATGTGTCAGATGTCTCAGGCGGGTGCCAGCATCTCTAACATAACTAGCTATCTGGAATAGCTTTAGGATTTTAGGAAATGTCTCTGGGAAGGCCAATTTACTTAGCACCCCTAAACCCACACTCGCTTGTTGGCCAACAGTAATCTATTACAAAGTCAAAACATGCGGATCAAAGGTGCTGGTTATTTTCTTTATGCATCTTCCCAATCCAGCCTGCAGCATGATCACGTCTTTTGCATCACGCTCCAGTCCAGAGCGGCTCTGTGATTCCAGGAAGGTGAAAATTGCCAAAACTGCTTGGGTGCCAACCCAGAAGGACTGCCAGGCATGGACAGCTGTACAATATGACAGCAATTTCCCCAGCTCTTCCCATTATTTTCTAAAGAGGGTAATGAAGATGTTCCATTAAACCATCAGACCTGAATTAGGTTTTTGTGTTGGTGTTTTAATTTAACAAATATATATTGTTTATCTTTTATTTTTTTTTGATGCATTGCCAGAATGCAAAGACATAATAATCCCTGCAATCAAGGAACTTAAAAGTCTACCGGGAAAGAACCAACCAAATAAAACTGGGGACAAATGCTGCTGCTTTACAGTTCTGTACAAGTAGCTGGAACATTGGTTACTCAGGACCAGAAATGCTTCCAATCCTCTAAAAAACCATTACACTATCCTGAAGTTTCAAGCTACCAGACTTTCTAAATACACCCTCTCCTCTCATGACCTCAGTTCCATACTCTATCACCTTTTTTACTTTGTGTTTAAAAAAACAATTACATCCCCCTCTGTCAGTTGCACTCTTGTCCTCTCTACTTGCTCCTGCTTCTCAGCCTACAAAGCATACTCTCAACTTCACACTTTGGAACCTAAGAAAAACCCCCCCGAATTGCTGACGGGGACTCCCAAAGCCTGCTCCAGCCTCTGCAGCCCACCTCAGATCCATTCAATGCTATGCATCTAAACACATGGAAGCAGCACGATGCAGCTCGCTTTCCTTCACATGGTCCTGCAAAGTAAATGTATAGAGATAAGAGGGAGAGACGGGGCAAAGGTGGTGAAATTCCAGCAGCTGATCAATCAGGCTCAAAAATGAGTGTTCCCTGGATTATTCTTTCAATTCTTCTGTAGCTCTGAATTTTTCCAACTGAAAAAGTTGGGGGTAAAATCATGTAAGATCAGAATCAAAGAAATCACAGTCCCTGTACCTCAATTAACTTGTCTAATCTAATCTAAAAGTAGGCAGGTAGAGTGTTCAAATGACTAATTATTAATAAGCTTAAATATATAACAAACTGCAAATATTTACGGAGAGCCTACTAAGTGGCTATATGCTAAACACTGTACCTGGATGGCCAACAAAGCAAATAATCAAACCTGCGGAGAAAGAGCTCATCTGTCTCCCTCAGGCCGGTTCATCTTCTTGCTTTATTCCTCCTGTTAATGGTTTGTACCTCCATCTCCCCAACACCCAAAGAACCTCAGACTCCTTTCAAGTGCTCTATATCTAAATCAGTGGCCAAGTTCTCCAGATTCTGCTTTCCTCCTTTCCACACTGATGGCTGTCACCTGTCCCCACACCTTTTCTGCCTCCCACCTGGCCTACTGCAGCAATCTCCAGGTCTCCTGGTTCCCACCAAGCTCTGCCCAACCCTTGCTTTGTTTCTGTCCAGACACTTGGCTCTGACTGGATTACACTCGCAGCCCAAAAACGTTTCAGTAGTTCTCCAGTACCTATAAAAGGAAATTCAAAGCCTCAGCTTGACACCCAGGAACACCCCAAGTTTGACCTCTTGCTCTTTCTCTACCCGCTTTCGTACTCCCCAGCCACACATTTGCTCGCTACTGCCCGAGCGTCCTGTGCCTTTCCTCTGTGTCTGCTTCCACGTTTCCTCCACCACAGGTGTCCCTTGCCTTCCCGCCTCACTTGGCATTTCCTCCTGGAGCTTCCCAGATCAGGGAGCGCTACAGCCTGCCTGGACGCCTCCCGCCCAGGCCAAAGCAAACTCTCACTCCTCTGAACCCTTCACATGTTACGCGCAGCACTTTCCAAGTAATCTTCCAAGTGCTACGCAAAATCAGTGTGTGTGCATGTTTCTGACCACCTCGCTAGATTACGAACTCCTTGAAAGCAGTGACTTTTCATGTGTAACAGGCACTCAACGGTTTGTGGCTGGAATTTAACATTAGCATCTTTATAAGAATTTCTAAAAACTGAAGTGTTGCCTCCTAAGCTACAAGCAATCTCCCTGAAGATAGTGAAAACATTTTAACAGCAATATCTTGTTTAACCTTTTTTACTGTGGCAAACATAAAATATGCCATTTTAACCATTTTTAAGTGTAAAATTCAGTGCCATTAATTATATTCACAAAGTTGTGCAACCATCACCACTGTGTTTCCAAAATTTTCATCACCCTGAATAGAAACTCTGTACCCGTTAAGAAATAACTCCCCATTCTCCCCTCCCCTAGCTCCTGGAAACCTCTAACCTTCTTTCTGTCTCCATGAATTTGGCTATTCTAGATATTTCCTCCAAGTAGAATCACAATATTTGTCCTTTTGCATCTGGCTTATTTCAGTTAGTATAACATTTTCAAGGTTCACTTATGCTGTAGCATGTATCGGAACTTCATTATTTTATGTTGCTGAATAATATTCCATTCTATGTATATTCTACATTTTGTTTATCCACTCATCTGCTGATAGATATTTGGGTTGTTTCTTTTTTTGGACTATGATAAATAATGTCGCTGTGAACACTGACCAGTATCTGCTTCAGTCCCTGTTTTCAGTCCTTGGGGGTATATACCTATGAGTAGAATTGCTGGGTCATACGGTAATTCAGTTTAGCTTTTTGAGGAACAAGAGCAGTATAGCTTTACAATCCAGAAACACAGACTTTGGGTAAACACAACAGTCAGGAGAGTTCCTACTCGTTTAGTAAGCAATTCACTCCTGGATAGATTTCCTTCCTTCCTACCCATTCAGGCCCCAAGTGATGATCTAATTTCCAGCCACTTGACCCTGGTTTGGGTGCTATTTTGATTGTGCTGACACTCTATAGTCTCCCGGTTCTCACTATTTTTCAACAGTCTTTATGCACATAAAGACAAGCATACTTCAGCGGTAGCACTCTGTATAAAAATTAGAACGAAACTAAACATGCAGATGGTGAAGTCTCATCAATATCCTTAATGCATTTAGTAGCATCAGATGAATTAAAAATACATAAAAGGACATTTTCAGCAAGTGAGTTGACATAGGATTTTGTAAAGGATGACTTCTGTAGTACTCAGTTAGCCTAACAACCATTTATAACGTGCTAAACCCAGCCCTGGGTGGGTGGCTCAGTTGGTTGGAGCATCATCCCATACACCAGGCTGCGGGTTCGATCCCTGGTCAGGGCACCATCCCTGGTCAGGGCACCTTATCTACGTTGCGGTTTCAATCCCCCAGTTGGGGAGCTTACGGGAGGCAACCAGTGGATGTTTCTCTTTCACATCACTCTCTCTCTCTCTCTTAAATATCAATAAATATACCCTCTGGTGAGGATTAAAATAAATAAAGCATGCTAAAACATGCTACACCCAGACAAGGTGTATGTACCTTTACTGTTGCAAAGAAAGGCTTGCTCTTCATTCCAAGGTTAGCAGCCTGGGTCTCCAAAGCTGACATCTCAACATGGGGTACAGTTTACAGTCATGAGTATGCGAAATAGAGTTTATTCTTATATTACTATTTATTATTGTATTATTTTCCATACAAACAATTGTAAACCTACTTTCCCGCCACCCTGTACTATTACCACTAATTCCAGGCAAATTTGTAAAACCAGAAAAATACAATAATGTCAATTCACAGAAACTATCCAGAAAGATACATACAAAGTGCTAAACGGCAGCATCTCCGTGCAAGGGACAGGGTCAGATGCGGTCATGAGGGGGCTCTTTCACTTTTTACTCCACAACTTCTGCGTTTCAACTTTTCACAAATGCGCACTCTTATACTATCATGTAATGGCTTCAAATTGTATTAAAATACAAGTAATAAAAGGCAATGTTAGTAAAAAGAGATGAGCTATAAAAAGGAGTTCAATGGGCAATTCTAATAATATCCCCAATTTAACACATACAGAAAACTCTAATCTCATTTGAAATTTGCAACACCATGAGGGAGGCAAGCCAGGTATTCGGCCCTTTTAGTAAATGAGGAAAAGTAGATTGATAAAGTTTAACTTCCTAGACAAATGCATTGCATTTTTTTTCATTAGCCTTTAAATCGTATTTTAAAAAGTATTATTTAGCTGTAAAAATGTAAAACCAACATAGTAGTTTTCCCAGAAAAATTAGAAGTACTGATTTAAGTTTACGTATTTACGAAACAGAAAAATAATGGTAAAAATGTATAAAGTAATATATAAGGAAAATTTACTTTTATCATTCTCTATCATGCTTGAAATATTTTATAACTTCTAAAAGATGTTTTATCCTGAAATCACAGCCCCAGCAAAAATCCTGAATTTTTAGGTTTCAAGTCACTATATGAGCAGCTCACTCATAATAAAAATACATCCATTAAGTAAAATCTGAAGTTTAAAAGACCTGGGCAAAATACATCATTTGCTATGTACACACATACTGTCTACAGACATTTATGTCTCCAGATTAGTTTGATAGCTGTAACTAGTCAATTTAGCAAAGTGTGAGCCCTAAGCTATAAATAACAGCTGCAAAACTGACTGTAATGGCCCAGAGTTCACCAGCTACGTAAAAGGCATAATTTTACCATCCAAAATATGGCATGCTTTAGGACATCATTATAATAGCTAAGAAAACATTTCTTTTCTGAACAGAGACAAAATGCAGGGCGAAAGCCTAACCAAATGCACAGTACATGAACTGGGAGACTTCTCTGTATACATACACACAACTGAATAGTTCAGAGACACCAAAGAATTTGATTTATATGGCAATATAAACCAATTTTAAAATATACACTTAAAATCTACTTAACGGAATATACAGCACTGAGGATTTAACTTTATGTGCTCATATATTATAACATATTTAGCAACTGCATTTCACAAAAGTTTTCAAGTTCAGTAACTTCGAGACCAAATATTTTTGCCAAGTGCTAAAATTAGATAATACCAGCAATGCACCTTCAAGAGAAGCAATTCTTAACACTGATTCAACTGTTTGAGGTTACTATGTAGTGACTACTATATTTTAGTAAATAAATAAGTTTAAATTTAAAACTACACCCTGAGTACTGATTGAAAAAAGGCAGTCCTACAAAAGGTTAATAAATAAGATACATTAATTGAAAACCAATTACTTAATCCTTTCAAAATATAACTTACAGTTGGTGAATATACAATTTCATCAAAACCAAGCTATCAAGGTCTCATGCTAACATTTAAAAAGTTATACAAAAAAAAAAAAAAACAATGGATATTCAAGGTATCATTTAATTCATTTGCTTTAATTGGAAGCTAACTTCAGAAAGTATATCTCCACACTAAATTATCTATTTCCATCTCCAACAATAATGTACATTAAATATTAAATAATTCAATCCCATAAGGTACCAAAACAAAACCTAAAACCAAACTCATTTAAGTAAGCTGAATATTGGGACTATTGGACAACACTAAGTCAGTCAACACTAGGAAGCCAACCAAAAATAGAAATTGTAACTCATATTACTTAAACAGCTCTGCTGGAAAGTGTCTTCAGAAAACACTGAAGTCCTTATTTTTAAAAGTTAACATAATACACATTATCTTGCAAAATAAAGATGCCTAATGTTTTCTTTGAAAATATGTTGAAGTTTGTTATCCACCACCAAATAACCATCCAGTTTGGTGAGTCACGTGACCACAGGTAGTGTTTAAAGGTTTCACCTTGAAAAAGGTAATTAGGAGGGTTTTCCAAGGATACAAAGTTCTACATGTTCCACAGCACAAATCTCTCACACATAAACTTAGTTAAATGGTGTGAAAGTATCGTTTCTTTAAAAAGTAATTAATCCCATGAAACCCTTTAAGTTATTTACAATTTTTAAATTTGACTGCACTTATTTGCAAAAAAGCCATAACATTTTGGTAAATGTTATTAGTTCTGAAACCATGCTTTAAAAACTTTATACTCTCTCATCAGCTACAGTTGCTTGAACTCACCAGACACACATGAAAAACACATACCAAACAGGAGCAGTAACTACAGAGCAGAGATGCAGCATTGGGAATGCCCATGGAGTCAACACAACCAACTAAGGGAAACTACAGGCTTCCATCTGAATGATTCCAAAAAATAAAAAAGATATCACAACTCTAAGCCTTACCCATTCCTCCACTTTTTTTAACAGTTTGAAAGATTAAAAAAAAAAATTACTTAATTTTTAGAGAGAGGGGAAGGAAGGGAGAAAGAGGGTGAGCAACGTCGATTGCACGCCCCCAACTGGGGACCTGGCCCGCAATCTAGGCTTGCGCACCCTTACTAGAAATCAAACCTGTGACCTTTCAGTTTGCAGGCCAGCGCTCAATCCACATCAGCCAGGGCCTGAAAAAGATTCTTAATAGCCAGGAAAGATATCCTCAAGACTGACTGAGTGGTTCAGTTACAAACCATAGATTAAGAGCATTTCATACTTGAAATGATTTCCTTAAAAAACAGGACAAAATTTTACCAAAGAACATCCCACACCTGACCAACATTAACAACTTATATAACCAAAATGGCAATATTAAAGTTTCCACTTAATCCATTAATCATAGTTTAGAAAGTTCAGTGTTAATAAACAAAGTATTTTCTTTAGCTTTTCAACCTGAGTATTTACACATGCTTGATTTAAATTCTGTGTTATGGCCATAGTATTTCCTTGTCAGTAAATTCTTCTACCTCTACCTGTAAGTTTAGCACACTTTTCAAACCTCACATCCCATTTCAATGTCAATCACGAGAACTGAGAATGAAGCTAAATGTTATACTTAAGTTTAAACAATTGGAGTAATAGAACAATTAAATCACCCTTAAATAAATGGCTCTCTTATAACTAGTCTTTCCTCACTTCACTGTAGATTTAGTAAATTTTTTTTTTTTACCTTGACTCAACAGTAAGTAACAAAATGGGTATTCTAAATACAGTGATCAACAACCCTTTGAAAACGAGTATCAAACTGTTTTGAAATTGAAACACACATATGTAGTGTATACAGACTGAGTAAAACCATTTCGAGGAAAAACACCTTAACAGAAGAGTTTAAATCTATAAAATAACTTGAAACCTTTTTATTAAAGCCACGAACTATTTTCTAATTGGTCTGCCAAAAGCCCAACACAAAATTTATGTATGACAGAAAAACTGTGAGGAGCCAGTGTTTAACTCTGTGCTCTCCTAGTAGATGCATGAATAACAGATTAAGATAGCAAAGCAATTTTCTAAGCCAAAATGTACCTGAGCATCATATGTCATCCTTAATGACATATGTAAGATCCAAAGATCCATTAAATTCACTTCACAGTTCTGTTTTGTGCATGTAGAAGTGTCCACTCCAAATAAATCTATTCCTTCTCCTTACCACAGTACTGAGATTGTCAGAGGCTCATCGAAACACTCTACTTAGGTAAATAAACTTCAGCTTTTACTTGATGTTAGCACCAAAACAAGCATTAACTAAAGAATAAAAGCAAAAGTTTATAATAAAGAAAAAAAATCACGATAAAGTTTAGGAGAATTTTTTAAAAGAAACAAATTTGAAAGGATGCTCACCTGCAGTTAGGTGGAGGGTCTAAAGTGATATCTGCCAGTTCCTTCTGAATCCTGGAGTCAGGGAGGTGAGAGGAAAAAAAAAAAAAAACACAAGAAAGAAACATTTAGGTGTTGGTAGCCTCCCACCTGTAATGTATTGGTCTCAGAGATAAGGCAAACCTCTGCCATGATAGCTGGATTCTATTAAGGGAGGAGAAAACTACACACCAAAAGCTTCACATCCGTCATTTAGGAAACAAAAAAAATTTTTTTTTTTTGTGCTCAGGCAGCTACTGGCAGGCCAGGGTCTCTTGTTATCATCTGGGTTCGAATCTGACCTCACACTCTTAAGGCAGTTCGATTTCTTGGTGTTTTCCATTTAGGAAATAATTTAAAAGCTCCCCTGCACACAAGTTTTCTGAGCTGCACTAGAATGTGTCAGGACACATTGATCCTTCCCCAGCACCTCCCGTCCCTGGACGAAGCAATCAGAGCCACTGCGAGGGTGGGAAGGACTCGCGCCCCACTGCCTCGGCCCCTGCCCCACGGGGCGTCCAGGTCACCCCTTGGGCCCGGGCGTCCTCAAGCGCGCCCCCGGCAGGCCCCCCGGCCCCTGGGCCACCCAGCGGCCTCAGTGAGGAAGCAACATGGCCGCTCCCTGCGAGGCCCCCCGAGGCCCCCCGAGCCCTAAGTGGCTGCACGCCGTTGCGGGGCGCCCGGGCGACATAGGCCGCAAGGCGGAACCCTCCGGTTGGCCGCACCGGACCCCACCCCTACCTCGCTCGCATCCGACGGCCCGGGCCACGCGGGCGAAGTTGCGGAGCCGGGGTGGGGAGAGCCACGCCGGGACGTAGGCCGACTCCCCAGCTCGCCCCCACCGCGCCCCGGAACCTCCAGCCCCGACGCCTCGCGGAGCCCTTGCGCGAACAACCCCGCCCACCCCTCCACGGAGGCCGGGCTCCAAAAGCCGGCCTGCGGCCCGCACAGGTGCACCAGGGTCCGGCCTGCAGCCCGCACGCTCGCTGGGACTCTCGGTCCACCTTCCGGACCTTTTTCTAGGACATCCTCTAACTTCTCTAGCGCCTGCCCCCTTCCTCCTCCTTCCCACACTGAACACAGAACCCAGGACTCTCCTAGTCTTCTATCTCTGCACCAACCCTCCACTTCACAAAGAGCTCCATCCCCTACTCAGGCGGAAGCCACCAGGCCGTTCACAACAAGCCCTGCCTGGCCTTTGTCTTCGCTTACCTAGGCGCTTAGGGCATCAATCAAGACGACAAAGTTTGAGGCCTTTAAGCTTCTTCCACCTTCGAAATGGTGCCTATTTTTATAACTTTTTCTGCTCCTCTCATATAAAGCCCTAAAGGGCTACAGCTTAACTTAAAAATCTCACTAAGGCAGCATAGTAGTAAAAAAAAAAAGGGGGGGGGCAAAACAAACAAAAACCCCCCCCCTAAACTAGCACACACTCTAAAGGCAATCTGAATCACAATGGAAGTTTTTTCTCCTTCCAAAGGTTTTCTGAGGATAGGAAGAAATGCTGGCTGGATGCAATACGGAATAAGTTTTAGAAGGCACTGTTTTCCAGGTGTAAGTAAAGAGAATTTAAAGGTGGTGACTGGGAAAGTTCTTTAAACATTCCTGTTGGAGAACATTTCCTGTCCCCTATAAATCTGGTCTGCCTTGGAAATGGATTTGCTTGCAATCTCTACTGACATCTCCTTATCTGTTTCCTGCTAAATTCTACTGCTACGGAGGAGCATTTCAGTGCAGGGATACTTGGATCCCTGCTGTTTGACTCTTCATTGTATGCTGGAATAAAAGTTTGGAACCCTGGTTTCCTGATTCTTTACCTGCATGCATATTAGAATGACGGTACATCAAGACCTATGTAGAGAGGAAAAATATCCTTCTCCCCTGAGCACAACTTGTATAAAAATAGGTATTGACTTTTTTCTCCTTGTCAATGCAATCTCTACTTCAGAATAGTCAAGAAAAGGTGTTCTTTAATACCTAAAAAGCGTAATACCAGACAGCTTTATCCACTTCATCTCTACAACAAACACTTGCACACTTCCAGAATAATGGCAAAAGACTTGCAAGAGTTACACATTCATATGTTCCACAGAGTAATTCTTGTGGAGGCCATGCTCACTGGGGGCTTTCCTCTACCAGTGGCCTAGAAACCACTTTCCACTATGCAGTTAAGTAATCTTGTCAGCCAATTTAGGCTTTTTTTTCCAATCTGTCTCCAGGTATACATGCTCCTTCCAATTCTACAGGCAACACTTGCCTTCCAAATCAATATAGAAGGGACTTCACTGAGTCACTACTACAGGGCCCCACTAACATCAATTTCCCCATATCCTTTCCTGGATACACTGTCCCTCTCCATTTTTTACCTCTACTATTAACCTTAGCTCTGCTTTAACACTAAAAGCTAGCCTTTCAGCAAGATATCCAGAGAGCTAAAACCAACATTAAGTTCATAGGTAAAATTACTGTTTATAGCTTCCCACCTTTCTTTTTTTTTTTAACACCTACCATCTCTTTCACAGGCATTTCCAAATAAGTTTTTAAACTCCCTTAACGTAGATGGACAAATTGTGTCTAATGACAAACTCTTCTCTGTAATTTGCCAACAAAAAGCAGACTGTTTTATATCTGAAACCTGTGCTTTTACCCCCAAGTATGTACAGCAGGGACAGCCAGCAAAATACAAAAACACTAGTAACCTAAAGTAAATATCCCGTCTTAGTCAGGTCGCGCCAAAAGCTGCTCCAGTGTGGATCTAGGAGCCCAGACCCTGGGAGGGCAGTGGGGGAGCCAGGAAACTAAGGAAGGCCCCATCCAAAGTTGGCAGGACAGATGCCAGGTTCTGGGAAAACCAGCACAGCACTAATACACGAGGGCCGGTTACGACTCCTGGAAAGCAGATATACAATCAAACTAACCCTCTGAAAATAAGAACCAACTTGCCAAGGCATCTTGCCACTTAATTCTAGAGGTCTACACTATTTACACTGAAGTCACACCTTCAATTGCCGATGTTAGGTTACCAAAGCACTTTACCAACATTTCCAATTTCAAGCCAGGGAGGATGACAAAACAAACTTTCAAACTCCAAGTTCCAGGTTCCCTACTTAGTGGAGAGATCCAAAGCCTCATGTTCCATTTTATTTTACATTCTTTGAAGAAAGATATCCCCATCTAAACCACCATTTGGACTCCTTACTATCTTTCTGATTTGCCAATGTGAAGTTTAATGACAGTCCACCTGAGAGCAGTGAGGATTTATGAAACACGGGGCTCCTAGGAATCTGCGATAGATTCCTGTAAGGGTCCTAGGGATCGGAGACTATTACTAAAGGATGATGGAGGTGAAAAGTAGCTTCCTCCAGAGACAGAAGAGAAAAGGTAAAGAAAAAAAGCCACCACTTAAATTCAACTTGGGGTCTGGGGTTGGAAACCATTTTACATCACAAGAGAAAATAGCATGAAAAAAGTTAAGGCTCCCTGAAATTTAGTAAACTCAATTTCTTAAACAGAACAAAAGAGAAGCCCACGGAATAACCTAGAATTGCCATTTTACATCATGTACTGATTGATTCATTCATTCGTCTCAGAAAAATCTCTTCAAATTCCACTGGAAAACTTCTGTCTCTACCTATTAATTTTTTTACCCTGCTAGTATGAGTTACTTATTGCTTATGCAGTCTGTGGGGGAAAGCTCTGTTCAAAAAAAGATTGTATGTGCAACAGGTGAGGAGGATGTTAAGATGGTAATAGAATTCATTTCAGTAGAGTTGTCTGGGCAGGTATTAGTAATTAAGTGCGATGACAGCAGTTAGGGGAAGAGTCACAGACTGGTGATTAATGGGACAAGTAATTTGAAATCAGATTGGGGGGTCAGGAACAGAAGTAATGAGGATTCTTACAAATTTCAGCAAGAAATGAGAAAGGCAAGCCACAACAGCAGCAGGTGGACAATGGTTAAAAGAAAATAACGAAAAGGCAACAGACGAAAAAAAAAGTAAGGGCTTCTAAGGCCCTTCTTTCAGTTTTAAGAACACACAAATCATGAGGAGCATTTAAGTCTACCCTCACTGGGAGGTAGACCCAACGCAGCAAGAGGTATAGTTCAGGGAAATAGGAAGCCTGGGGAAAAAAAAAGTACGGTACCTCTTGGCGCTGGTGGAGAGGAGTTTGGAGTTTTTGCTCATGCTGACTTTACTCTCCTTCTTCTTGGGGGTGTTTGTTTCTTTCTCGGTTTGCTGGTTGGAGGACGAAGATGAGGAAGAGCTGGTGCTGGCCCTCGAATCGTCATCCGACATAGCGAACCCCCCACCCCGCCCCGCAAACAGCCCCTGCAGGGGGAGAGAAACAAAACAGAAAAACACAACCCTGCAGCAGTGTATATAAGGAACCCGGGTGCTGTCAGGGGGGCTTGGGTCAGGGGTGCACCTGGCCGCCCACCACCTTCCACTCGCTCCTCAAAGTCTTCAGGCCCATTAAGGCTTCTGCAAATTGGACGCGGTTTGTTTGTTTATTTTTGGCTCCAAGTAGGGGGACACGGTTGGAAACCGGTCAGGAGCAGAGCGTGCGGCCTCTCCTCCAGCCCCCGCTCCAGGGGCTCCCCTCGGAGCTGGGAGGGGAGAAGCCAAGGGGGCGGAGGAGCGCAGGGCGCGGGCGCCTCAGCGGGGCACCGAGGGAAGGTCCCGGCGGTCGGCCGGCCTCGGGGCTGTTCGCGTCGGCTTTCCGGGGGTCGCGGGGGTCGGATGGCCAGAGCAAGCCTGCGGGGGTCGGGAGCAGAGTTTGGACAGGTCGGGAGGAGAAGAGGGGCGGAGAGGAGTAAGAGAGAAAGCCTAAAGAGGGGGACGGAGGCGGGGAGCGGGTGCCCCGGTGGGGGAAGGGAGAGGCCGGCGTGGGGGGGGGGCAGGGGCGACGAGGCCCGAGGTCCCCTGCCCCGCGCCCCGACGTCCCTCCCCGCCCGCCTGGCCCTCGGCAGCCCGGCTCGGGCTGCGTGTGGCGGGGGTCCCAAGCACACGCCCGAGTGCCACCCTTGGTGGGGGGTGGGGGTGCGAGGTGCGGGGGGAGGAATCGGCCTCCTCAGCGAAGGAATAACAATGAGCCCGTCCGCCCCAGAGGGGTTAATCCCCGTGGGCCCCCGCCCTGGGGGAAAACGGGGCTCCCCAACTCCCCATCCCCCGCTCCCGGCCCCCCGGGTGGCCAGTGGGGGGGCTCCCGGGGCAGCGCTGACAGTTCCAGCCACGGTGCCCCCCAAGCCTCGGACGCGGGCGGTCCCCGCACCCCACGCGGCTCGGGGTCCCTGCCCATCCCCCGCGGGCGGGCCTCGGACCCCTGGGGCTCCCCGGCCCCTGTCCGCCCCCCCTCCTGCCGCGCCAGCCCAGTGCCCGGCGGCCCGGGCAGCGCGGGTCGCGGGAGACGGCGAGGGGTGTCCCCGAGGCCCGGCGACGCGGCCGGGGGGCGGCGGGCGGCGGGGGGGATCCCCGTACCTCTCTTTGTGTCTGGCTCCTCCGTGCCGCCGCGGCGGCTGCTGCTGCGGCTGCGGCTGGGCCTGGCCACTCGTGTCTCTCTCTCGCTGGGAGAGAAGCGGAAGTGCAGCAACAGCAACTATTAAACAGGCAATGGCTTCCCCCAGCCACACACGCTCGCACACACACTCCTCCTCCTCCTCCTCCTCCTCCTCCTCGCCCTCATCCCCTCCCCCACCCGGCCCGGTCCCACCCACCCGCGCTCCCCTCCCCCTGCACACCTCTGCGGGGGCGCGAGGAGGACCCCGGGGACCCGGGGAAACCCTGCCCCCTCCCCACTCACACCCCCACCCAACGCCTCCTCGGGACGCCGGAGAAGGGGGCGACGGGTGTGAATTTTCTCTCAAGTGTTTTGGGGACCTGGATCTTGGGCTGGAGAGGGGAAGCCGTTCCGAGAGGGGGGTGGGGGGGGCCCGCTAGGAACGATTGGAACAGTACGGAATAAGGGGGTCACGAGAGGAAGTTCTTTCCATTAAAGGCTTTTGGAAAGGGAGGGGGTGGCAAATCGGTGAAAAAGATAGTAATCTGGTGGCAAGGACTTTGGACTAGAGAATGCAGCGGGAACTCCTCCTAGAAAGTGATCAGTTTAAGGGGGAAAAAAAGAAATCCCACAGCAGGATTTTCCTTTGGGCTTCTCCCTCTGGCAATTTACCTGCTCGGAGGTCGGTTGGTTTAGGCACGCCTGGGAGAAAACCCCAAACTAGGAGTTTTCTGCTCAAGCACATGTAATTTTACAATTTTAGATCCTTCCAGTCGCTTTTTATAGAAAGTGGTGGTGTTTTATAAAAGTGATGCAAAGGATTTCGTGACAGGTAAAATCAACGTGTAACAGGTTTACAAATATGAGAAATCACTGGGAATAAACCCTTTACTACTGAATTCGACTGGATTTAGAATTTTTGGTGTCAGTTTACTTCAGAGACAAAGTTTGATGTTTGGAAATTGGATTAAAACTTTTGAGGACTCTACTTTCTTCAGCTACAATATAAATGCAATTCAAGTAATCATTTTTTAAATCAGTAATTCTGAATTTTCATTATTTAGTATTTTTACCAAGATTAATTTTTTTAAGATTAAAGCATCAGAAAGAGATTAAACCATCAAATTATGATTTCGTTTATTTGTCATTGCATTTGGAGGAAACTGAAGAACTATATGCAATGCTATACATACAAGGTCTAGCACATTAAGGAAACCACCCTGTCAGATTTCCAAGGGCCACTCTAAATTATTCGAATGGTCATCCTTTTCCCTGACAACAGTAGCTTCGGTCACTGCAGGACAACACAAAATATAAAGCCTATGGCATATCCATTAACCAGGAAAACAAGCATTCTTACCACCTTCCTAAACCCCTTCTAGCCCTCAACATGAGACTCCAAATTCATCAAGATTCATAAAGCAATGATGCAGGCTGCTTGCTCAGTCCTCAAAAGGAAACAATGTGCCAGGAATTGTCAAAATCAAGGAGTCCAATAGCTGGGGAAAAAACCTATAGGTTATCATTTAAGCCTCCAGCCTCCTGCCTGCAGGCAGAGCTATCCCTCAGTCACTCAAATACACAGAAAGTTTGCAAAGATCCCCAGACATGTGTTTGCTTTTGGGAGTCCTGGCAGAGCACATAAAAAGAATGCTATTCCCTGCTGTACGCTATTTGAAAACAAAACAAAATCTTCTTAAAAACCAGTTTGTATACTTTTTGTACTTCCGATGAAAAAGATAGAAATTCAAGAGAAACAATAAACAAGCATGAAATTCAGTTGGGATGAAGAAAATAATCTAAAGACAGTTTCTAAAATTTAAACTTCATTACGAAAATTGGGGTTTCTGATACATTAAAATACATGCCTACCCTATGACTACAACCAGTAAAAAAAATCCTGTGTATAAAGAGAGAGCTGGCAAAGAACACAGGAGAATAAAAAAATTCCATTTGCCGATGTGACTAGGATGGCGAGTGAATTTTTCTTCCATTTTGGTTTGTAGAGATTGTATGCTTGGATACTTACTACAATAATATTTTTAAGAAACAACTGAATATGGTGAATATGGTATTTTGTGTTTCATTGTTGATGCTTGGGTTGGACTGGTCCCTGGGGAAATTAATCATGTAATCAAAGGACTCCTATAGGGAAGTACTTTCCCAACCACCAGTCTGGAAGGACACTAGCCCTCGTTTGAGTACTAGCCTTTCCTATCTCTAATCCTGGTTAGTGCTTTATGGTTGGGGGATGACCTGCCGAGGGGGAAAAAAAACCCTCAAAATGTTTAGAAAAGAATTCACTGCTCTCAAAAGACTAATCTTTATCAGATTATTTTAAATACACAGTTGTGTCATTGTCTCAGTCATTAAAAAATCATTCACAACCTTCTAGCTTTTCTACTTATGAGCTACAAGGCCGAAAGAGCTAAACTGACCTCTCTAAGCCTCCGTTTCCTCACCTATGAAGGGCAAGAATACCTGCACTGTACCGACTGGCAGAGTTGTAGAAGGATCCAATGTATATCTATAATGAAGGTGGTTTATTAACTGTTTTGCAAAGTAAATGATTAATCATCCCTCCTTGATCCTACTTCTTAAGAATTTTGTTAGAACTTAGGACACAGGGTCTTTATAACATAGAATGGATGACAAGTATAAGAAACCTCCTAGGGGAAAGAGTCAAGGAATTACAATTTTATTTACTAGAAGGGGCCTAAGATATCCTTGAATTCCAAGTCCTCATGTTACAGATGGAGAAATTAAGGCAAAGAAAGCTAGTATGTCCTGTATAAGGTCATGCAGTAAATTGGTGGCCAAATTTCAGCTATGGCCCTTGCTGCACACAAATAATTCTGTCAATTCTGGCAATATTGGGGGATTGGTGTGGTGGGGGAGGGGCCTCAATTATATTTAAAAAGATATGCTAAATATAAAAGAACGCTGATTTTTTAAAAAATATATGAACAATCAAGACAGCAGGGAAAGTGGAAAAATGGAAGCAAGTTAAGGAAATCACTATTTTATAACATCTACCTGAACACATTAATGACAGCTATTGAAGTTTCTTAGTCTCCATTCTGAGAATAATCATTGTTTATCTTATATTTATGGACATAGTTTAAATACATAATACATTTGCATGGTGTATTCTCCTAAAGAAACCAAAGGGTATGCCATGAAAATATCCCTCTGCCCCCTCCCCCACCTCTGTGGTAGTCTTTGCCTGTGTGAGCAAATGCACTCAGATACGTGGGACGCTTTGATAAATACTCTATTTACATTTAAAAGATGCACCTGGTCACAAGCCCAAGTGGTGCAACATTGTGATAACCATGGGCTTTGAGAAAGTAGGCTTCAATTTTTACTGATACCTATTCCTGATTCTCAGAATGATCCAACTCTTTTCTTCAAGCCATCTTTAGCGTATCAAGCACTTTTAAGTAGAAGCACTTGAAGATCAAGGTTCTGACTGATCTCTGGGAGGTGAAATGATACAGTTGATTCAAAAGCAAGAGGCCCAGTCTCACTTTTGAGCCCTATTTTGCCTTCTTACTTACACTGAACTTCAAATATTTTGAGGCAACCATTCTCTCTGGCCAATTTCACACCCCAAAAATTGTCAAGCAAATTAACATTTTTTAATACGAATTTTTAAACTTACCTTATGGCTGGATAGAAAGGATTTCCTTTTTGTGTCAAAAGGAAAAAAAAATATTATGTTTGGGATTTAAAAAGAATTTCTATAAAGTCTTTCTGAAAAGGTGGACTCACTGCAGATTTCAGTCCACTTGTTTTATGCTACGATGCTCCTCTGTCTGAAAAATTCGCTCCTTATACAGAAAGATAAGGGGGGTTCTCAGAGAAGGGTCAATTCCACAAAGCCTAATGAGATCTGGGGCTTTTATCTTCAAATCGAGTCATTTTCCCATAGGCTTTCTTAAAAAAACACTGATCCCTTTGAAGGACCCTAATCATTGTCAGACTTTGTTGGTCCTGACTGTTGCTATCACAGGAAGCTAGGATAGAGCTAAATTATTTTTTCTACCACATGGAGGCATTGAACAACCATGTGATTTTCAGAATTTACCAAGACTTGATAAAAGTCTAATGCTTTCTCAAGCATGGACAAAAAAGTTTATTTGATGTTGACAAATGGATAGCGCTTAGTATGAAACCATTCTTTTCAATGCATAATTTAGCATCTCACCTGTATGGCCTATTCTCTAAACAAAGTAGCTTTCTTCAGCCCCCTAGACATTGACAACATAAGGACACACTCTGCTGGAATATACAGGATTGCAGTTTGAGTAATTTGGTTCATTGATCTCTGACACGTTTTTTTGAACTTAACACTTTTTTAGTTACTAAAAGTTGGAAGAATACAATAGGGAAAATTACTTTTATTTCACATTCGCATTTATCTATTGTGAAGCGTTTAAAAGAACATCAACATCTCCCAAATTCCATGGTGTGGCAAATCTATAGTCAAGGATCCAGTTTTGAATCCAAAAATTTATTTCAATAAGTGCAAATCCCAGAAGCAATTGGCAGCAAAGATACCAATTGATTTGCGAAGCCTACATGATGTATCTCTTTGTAGCAGACGGTGCTCACATCTCAGCCCCAAATCAATTAATCAGCAAATATTTATTAATTACCCTATGTGTGCTAAGCACGCTGCTGGGTGCCATGGCAGATGCAGAGAAATCTAAGAAGTACTCTCTGGCTTCCAGCAAGAGCCAGGGTAGAAGGGGTTATAACCCAGGACAAGTAGGACTTGCGTCGATGGAAAGGCATTCCCAGATGGTGAACTGACAATTTAAAAGCTATGGAAAAACATCAGACAGATTCAAAATATTTTATTAGCAAAATATAATGTATAAATTATCAGATGTTTTATTTTTAAAAACTGAAAGAAATAAACTGGCTTTTGTTTTTCAAAAATGTCACTGGCACGGACAACAAAGGAAAAGAGATTCTGGATTAAAGGAGACTGAAGAAGGCTGAGAACTAAGTGTAATATGTGATCTTGGACCAGATCCTATACTAATTAGAGAAAAAATTATAAAGAATATAATTTGGTCAATTGAAAAAATTAGAGTATGGAACAGATTAGATTGAAGTATTATATCAATGTAAAATTTCTTGAAATTGATAACTATACTGAGGCTCTTCTTGTTTTTAGGAAATATACCCTGAAACATTACAGGGTAAAGAGGCCTGATGTCTGAAAATTATTTAAATAGCTCAGAAAAATAAATAACAATATGTGTGTGTGTGGAAGGGAGAGAGAGAAAAAAGAAAAGAAAACAAATGTGCCAAAATGTTACAAATCGGTGAATCTGGGGAAAAGGGTGCATGAATGTCTCTGTATTATTCTTATGACTTTCCTGTAAATTTGGAGGAGAAAAATGTAGTCACCGCAGAAGGGATAAAATGGAATGAAGGAGAGATTGCTAACTCATTACATATCTGTATTGCTTCACTTCTTAAAATAAGTGTGCATTACTATAGTACATTTGAAAAATCTAACCACTAAATCTTTAAAGAACAAAAATGTGTATAGAAGTAGAAAAACTCAGGAAGTGATTGGGGAGACTGTGGGTAGATTAATTTGTCGAAAGACTCAGAAAAGGAAGGCTAGAGAGAAGGATGAAAAGTAGGTACCTCAAGTTTGCAGGGGGTCTCCACAGTGTGCTAAGAGGCCTGGATTTCATTAAAGGATAAAAGGTACAAGGGAAAGATGTTAGAGGCATTGTAGCCGAAGGGGTATTTTTAAAAGATTAGTTTGCTAGAAAAGCCCAAAAGGAGAGAAAGAAGTCAAGGAAACCCCGAGGAAGCCATTGAGGAGTCTAGGTTTAGGGAAGCAGCTCCTAATTCCTAATTCTCCACGCTTACTTTAATTAATCACTGTCTAATGCCACAGCTCTGGGAACTTAACGTCCCGAGATGGCAGAGAATATATCTGCTTAAAAGTATTCTAGAACAGTACTTGGCACTTAGTAGGTAAGCAGTAAAAAAAAAAAAAAAAAAAAATTAACAAAGATGAGGAAAGGAAACCATCCTTGTCTTTAATAGTCCTGTTTTTCCTGTTTCCGCCTCCTCTGATGTTCCAGCATATGCATGATGACACTATCACGTGATTGACAAGGGACGTGTGGGGTCTCTGTTGCTGTTCCCAGGGAAGCATGAGTGTCCCCAGGATGAGGTCTATAGTTACACCCAACCCCTCAGCATGGTCAGGGATTCCAGCCTTGATGTCAGAGTTTCAGAATGTCAAACTCTAGAGATCATCAGATGTACCCTGTACTACTCACAGACGTGGGAGCTCTAGAGATCATCAGATGTACCCTGTACTACCCACAGACGTGGGAGCTGAGATTCAGAGAAGCAAGATGAGTCTCCTGAGGTCAGGCCTAGGTAGCAGCAGAACCAAGACCTTTCCGTTGGATACATCAAAGTGAACGATGTGGACTTTGTGGGACTCACATCTTTATATCCCAAACATGGAACGGCAGCCAAGGACTATGGAAGCCAGGTAGCCTCTGCAGAGGTAAGCGTGCTCCGTTCTATCTACCCAGCGCTGCTTTCCAAGGAGCTGGGCTCTGTCAGAATCTCTGAAAGCGGCTCTGAAAGCTCCTCAGTAGGGGGTGATAGGCTGGGCACCGATTCCCTGCTAATACACACACACACACTCACACACACCCCTGGCCTCCAGAGTTACACTCTCTGAGTTGAAAGCAATCCTGAATCTCACAAGAGATGGGAATAGATATTTGCCCAACGTGACTATGAGGATAGAACTAAAATGTCTATATTCCCCTTTTTAATTCCAGGCTTTATTCACCCTGAGAAGTCTTTTCAGAGCTTGGTGAAGTAGAAAACCAGAAAAATAAAGTCGAAAACAGGTGGGGCATGACCACTTTGGCTTTGTGGCTAAGGTCACACACATCACCGACTGGGTCCCCCACAGGCTTTGGGGGCTGAAAGCTGGGGAGGCCCTTTCCCCCTTACCCCACTGCCTCATTCTTCACCGCTCCCCCTTGTAGGAGGAGCACAGTTGAGGGCCGTTAGGAGAATGAGCAGAGCTGTTTGCAGACCCACACTGCTCTTCTATCAGTGACCTCTCCCTGTCCTTCAACCTCTGAGCCTTTGTAGGTGCATGTGTAGAACTAGGATAATAAAATTCACTTTTCAAGACTTTCGAAGGTTAAATGAGAAATGTCTGTAAAATGCTTTAGCCCAATGCCCGGTGTGGCCCAAGTGCCCAATAAATGGTAACTATTGTCAGTTGACTCCATCACGGTATCCTGGCCTAATGTAGTTTTAAAAGATTTTCTTTTATTTTTAGAGAGAGGGAAAGGGAGGAAGAAAGAGAGGGAGAGAAACATTGACGTGACAAACATCCATCGGTTGCCTCCTGCACATGCCCAGACTGGGGACCGAACCCAAAACCTAGACATGTACACTGATTGGAAATCAAACATGTGAACGTTCAGTCTGCAGGAGGGTGCCCCAAGAACTGAGCCACAGCAGCAACGGCCCTAATGTATTTTTCAAGACTTAGTTCAGCGACCTCAGGCTTTCTTTGGCTGTTGTAGAGTTAATAAATCAGGAAACTATACACAGCCAAACCTCACGGGCTTGCTGTTTTGCATTGTTTCCTGTCTGTTGAGGAATTGTAGCAAAGAGAAGGGAGGAGGACCTCTGCCCTATTCCAGTTCCACCCCAATCCCAAGCTCAGAGAGCTGAGTAACTAACACCTGTTGATGGGTTGTTACAGTGGTAGGAGCCTCTGAAAATAGCAAGAACAAGCAGGAAAGTCAGAAAACTTCTTGGCTTTGCCTAGAAATATTCCTCTCCAAATGAATGGGTCAGAAGGACCTAAGTATGTGATGCTTTCACTTGTCTTGTTTGGAAAACTCAGGTAAAGGATCATTTCAGAGGATTTGTGTCTCTTACATGGAATTAATTGTGTTTCTCTCTAGATGGAAAGTTAGTTAGTCCAGCCTCTTAAAAGTGTTAAATGAAGAGATCCAAAAGACGACTGGCTGTGGCCAAGTGGGGATTTTTAAAGCAGTTTAAAACATATGAACGTTCTCTGAGAAATGAGTCGATCACAGTATGAAGTGTGGAAAATGTTGGTGAGAATGTTTAGGCTCCTTAACATGATTATTTTCCCCTATGACATTTGCACATTGGATTCCCAGAAGCAATAAAACGATTATAATCAGCGCTTTTTGTTTGAAAATGTCATTTCTGCAACATCTACTCAGGTTCTTATGACCAGTCTAGGGGAGAGATTTAGAACTGGATAATTTGGGGACAATGTTTGTCCGCATCTTAGAGTTCTTAATTTTTACTAAATTCAGGGATTGACAGCCATAAGTTTTCTTTGAAAGCAGGTTTTTTCATATAATTATATAAAGTAAAGATTTATATTCCGAAATGCTCAAATAGTGAAAAAGTCACTTATCCACAACTCTAGGTCGCAACTGGCACTGCTGCCCTCGAACGATGTAAGCAGAGAGAGGGGAAGGATCCTTTCTAACCCTGAGTTTTACATTCCAGTATTCAGGGTTTATTTAGTTCCCGTTGTGTCTTTAAATCTGGTGGGGATGTGGGCGG
Source organism: Pteronotus mesoamericanus (assembly GCF_021234165.1). Lineage (NCBI taxonomy): Eukaryota > Metazoa > Chordata > Mammalia > Chiroptera > Mormoopidae > Pteronotus > Pteronotus mesoamericanus. Next base: position 12,344,470 of record NW_026555321.1, read on the forward strand.
CGGGGGGGGGGGGGGGGGAGTTAGTCTAAAAGGTATGTGTTTAAAATGTTATTTTTGGAAACTGCTAGAGAATGAAATGAAAACTTGTGATTTTTCTTGACCTTGGCATGAAAGTAAAATAAAGATTTTTATGAACTTGGAAGTGAATATGTTTGCTCTTCTCAAACTTTCTCACTTGGAAATGAGTGGTTTAGAGCAGACCCCAGAAAAGGCAATTCAAATTCTATAGACTTTTCTTAGCTCTGTCCCTGCTTATGAATCGATCTTTACCAAATTATCAATCATTCTCATCCCCCCCAAAAAAGACAAAATTTGCTTAGAAGGCAAAAAAGACAATTTGCTTAGAGCGCCGATGTATTTATGCAAGTATTATCATCAATACCATCGTATCACTTATTTATTGCACATCTAAATGTTATACAGTCCCAAATTAGATAATTTAGATTTGATCCTTCATAGGAAAGGCTGGAGAGATATTCCTTAGTACTGTAAGGGTTTTTTTTCTGTCCTGTTTTTAGTGTAGTACTTTGGTGTCCTCTTTTTGTGAAACATACATGAAACTCCCACCTGATAAGTTATGGTCACCGTCACTGAATGGGTGTAGGGACATGGGACTGTGCTATCTTTGGTACAACTTTAATACGCAGCTTCTGCTTTCTAAAAAGGGGGCTTTTTGCTTATTCTGTTTGTTTATACTTTATTACAAAAAATTTCAAAAACTCATAAAAGCAGAAAGACTAGTACAAAAATTCCCATAAACCCACTCCAACACCGACATTCCAGAATTGAGGGGCTCTCATCCTTGAGGATGCCTGGATGGTCGTGCTACAGCTGCCTGTATTTCCCAAAGGATGGGAAGGAACTCCAGGCATAGCCGAGGATCAGGCTGGCCTGGCAGAGGGTGGCAGGGTTATTCTTCTGCGGGTGTTCTAGAGGGGATGGGCTGAGGCAGAAGCCTGCTATTCTTCTAAAATGGCATAGCTTTTGTATCTTATGTTGTGTTAGCTTGTAAATTAACACTATAGAAATAAGATGATTAAAAAAATAATAAAAGAATTGATAAAGCCCTGGCTCGGTGGCTCATTTGGTTGGACCACCGTCCCGTACACCAAAAAGTTGCAGGTTCGGTTTGATCCCCAGGCAGGGCACATGCCTAGGTTGTGGGTTCCATCCCTTGGTCGGGATTCATACAGGAGGCAATCGATGGATGTTTGTTTCTCTCCAACATCAATGATCAGTCTCTTTCTTCCTCTTCCCCTTCCTCTCTCTTTAAAATTAATAAACGTGCCCTCTAATGAGGATTAAAAAGAAAGAATTGAAAATATGTCATATTTGTTTAAACAACTGTTTCACTAAATCATTTCAAATTGCAGACATCAAGACAATTTACCCCTAAATTCTCCAACATGCTTCTTCAAAAAATTACCACATACGGTTGTCACATCTGACAGAATTAGCAGTAGTTCCCTAGTATTGTCTAAATCTTCTGTACATATTCAACTCTCTAATTTTCTTTTAGGTTTAAATCAGAAGTCTAGTTAAGACCCTGCACATTGTTTTTGTTTGTTTTGTCTCTTTTTAATCTAGAAGAGACTCCAACCATTCCACCTCTCCCACTTTTTTTGTTTTTTAAATTGTGGCACTGGCTTGTTGAAAAGACACACCAGTTTGTATTGTAGAATATCCCACATCCTGGATTTGCTTGGTTGTTTTTCCTTGTGGAACCATTAAACATGGCCCCTCCGTCTCTTCTGTGTCCTGTAAATTTGAGGTTTCATAGAAAGGTGTGCTTTATTCCAGTTCAACATTTTTAGCATGACAGTCAAGTCATAAGTGACACTCTGAACTTCCCATTGCATCACGTCAGGAGGCAGTGACTTCTTGTCCCTTAAAAGGGATCTCTTGAGAATCAGAAACATGTATCATTTCTCATTTGTCTTAAAAAACACCCTGGGTCTGAGGCCAGAACGAATGGTGAATATCATTTAACCTCTCTGATCCTCAGTTTTCCTTTTTTTTTTTTAAGTTAGGGAGACTTTATTTTATTTATTTATTTACTTTTAGAGAGAGGGGAAGGGAGAAAGAAAGAGAGAGAGAGAAACAGCAATGTGCAAAGACACACCAATCAGTCACCTCTTGCACAGCCCCGGTTGGGGACCGGGCCTGAAACCCAAGCATGTACCCTGACTGGGAATTGAACCAGCAACCTCTTGATTCATAGGCTGGTGATCAATCCACTGAGCCACAACAGCCAGGGCTGACCCTCAGGGTTCTTGTGACAGATGAAACCATTACTAACCTCTGTTACTTCACAGCGTTGTGGTAAGGATTTCAGAAGAAATGGTGACACTGCCAATAACTACCATTTATTGGGCAATCATTATGTCAAGCCTTATTCAAGAGCTTTCCATTCACTATTTCATTTAATCCTTACACTAACCATGAGATGAGTACTAGTATTACCGTCTCCATCGTACAGATGAGGAAACTGAGACACAGAAAGTTTAGGCAATTTGGCCAAGGTCAAGCAGCTGGTAAGAGGGCGAGGCTGGATGTAAATCCAACCAGCCCGATGGCAGAGCCTGCGCAGGAAATCATTGTAAGTACTGGACAAAAGCGAAGTATCGACACAGAAATACCCGTTGTTGTGTTAGGGGATTGAGAGGATGGTTTTTTGCTTTTGTTTCTTCCTTTCTAGTTTTCAGACCTTCACTGATGCTATTCTATTACTTTAATAACTACAAAATGAATAGGCATTTACAGGGGAAGACATACGATATGGATATAAAATAACAATCAGAATCATTTATTACTTACCTGCTCTAGTGGTACTGACAACAGAATAAAAGGAATCACATCAACAATAATAAAAAAGAAAACTTTGCCTAGAGGGAAACAGACACATGAAGCGACATCGTAAACAGATACTCGGTTATTTTCTTCACATTTCTACTCCTTTTGTCCTGTTTTATTTGACATATGGCTCACTTCATAAAAATGTTTAAATATTGATTTCCAAATAGCTTTGGTTGGTCCTAAAACAATATTAACAAACCATGTGTTTATGGAAGGATCTGTTCTGCTGTTTCTGTTAAAAAAAAAACACACACAACCAAAACCAAAAACAAAAACCTGTTTTGGGTTTTCATCTCCCAGGATATTTGAATCAAGAGAATTAGTCGGTCAATTATACCTAAACACCATGCAGTTTCTTTTTAAAGGTTGTGGTTAAGGCAGAGAAGCATGACTGTCAGTGGGCCCTCTGATTTAAACCTTTCAGATGAGCATCTGTCCCCTCCAAGGTGTGAAATCATACTCGGCGCAGAAGCCTCAGAATCCCCAAATCCTCAACCAGAGCCACCACAGGTCGTGTCCACATGGAGTCAAGATAGCTGTGAATGCTGTGGGCCATCCGTAGAGATCGCTGCCACTGAAGTCACTACGAGGTTCCCCTCTGCCCCCACCTTTCCATCCTGCTTCAAATGTCAGAAACACAAAGTGTTTAATTTGCTAACTATGATAATACTAACCCTGGAAATATTTATTATAACATATAACAAGCCGGTAAGATCTTTGAAATAGATTTTAAAATATAGACATCAACTCATATGAGAGGGAGGGACACCAAACTCTCAGCAGGGCATAAGGTTTTCACAAAATAGAAAAATTATAATTATTTTTTATCCCAACGGGATGGTTATAAAAAGAAAAAAAAATGGTTTCTTGAAAATTTTCCATAGGCTCTTTCCACTTTAAAGCTCCTAAATATAATGGGGGTGGGGAGGGCTATACAATGTTACTAATTATTACTAGCTGAAAGGTATTGACTATTTTCTATGTCCTAAGCACTTTACCTGCCTTATTTCACATCATCTTCACAACAGCCCTTTAAGGTTGCTGCATTTATTATCCCCAACTTACAGACGAGAAAATGTAGTTTTCGAGAGATTAAGTAACTTGAACAGAGAGGGTCACGCAACTGTTCGGTGGCAGAACCAGAAGAATTCAAACTCAGGACTGACTCCAGGGCCCAACCTCCCAGCTGCCTACAGATGACAATAAATAATGACTACTGTTTTCATCAACTGAATTTCAAACCCTAAGAATATGCAAACTCGTAACTTAGTAGAATGCCTTGTGGTGAATCTCGAAGGGCTCAACGCAAGGGATCAAGGTACAAAATGCAGCTTTAGAAACTGAGACTCAGACTCATATTTCCTGTACCAGCAGCAGAAGAGGACTCTCACCGTTCCCCGGGGGCCCCTCTCTCTCCCGCCAGCCCCTGGAGCAGCCGCGGGCTCCTGGTGAGGACTCTCACTCCCCGGTACCTGCAGCGGCTCTGCCTCCCTCCCCTGCCGCCTTCCCCTCCGTGCTCTGCCAGGCAGTGTGTCTCCTTTCCCCTCCTCTCAGGTTTCACCCAGCAGCCAATCAATACACATTTGTTGAATGAATAAATGAATGAATGATGGAATGAACAAACAGCTGTCAAACGAGCCACAGATGGAAAAGTACACAGAGGTGCATAAATAGTAAGCGGTTCGCCTAAAATAGCCTCTGCCTGACCAGAGTATAAATTTCATCAAACTTCATGTTAAGTTGAGGAACATGTACTTATTCTTTATTAGAATATCATATTATTGACTTCACATTTCATACTTGGCTGCCTCAGTATTATTCAACACCACTTTCTGTGTGATTGGGTCCAGCCACTTAATCTCCGATCCTTGTTTTCACAGTTATAAACTGATGTTCTTCAGTCCTGCCTCACGGGTTGTCCTAAGGATCAAATAAGGTCCTGTGGGGTGGTGCTCTGTAAACTGTACAAACCCTCTGATGCTGTCATCGTCATGCACTTATTAGCTCCCTGCTATTTGTAGCCTTTGTGTATCTGGTTGGGGGGACCTACATGCATTGTTCAAAAAAGTGGTGTTTTGGAGAGAATTCAGGGGTCCCTGGTGCCACTCACCAGAACAAAACAAACTACTGCCAGAGAAGGACTTTCACGAAGCCAGGATTCTTGAGGGAACCTGCAGAGCAAGAAAGACCACAGCCAGGCCACGCCTTGAGGGAGTCGAGGAAAGTCCCCTCTAAGCCTCAGAAACCCTTGGACTCTTCTTGCTCTTGCGTGTCTCAATCTCAGTCGTAACTATTCTTCAGTCAGCAGTCTGTCCGGACTGACAACCAACAACCAGATTGTATAAGGAAGCCATACCATCACCTTGGAGACAGTTGTCCCTGAGAAAAATGCCTGGCTTGAGCCCCAGCACCTGCCAGGGGGATGTGTTCCAATACTCATCAGGGGGCGGCTCCCCCCTTCCTCTCCCCAGTCATCCTTAACTGGGGCCAAAAGGGAAAAAACGAAACACGGGTGAATTGTCTTTGATCCATCCTAACTTGTTTCTCCTCCCCGTTGGAATTTCCTTGGGCCAGGGAGACAATTAGCTCGGAAGCCTACCCCTCCAATGTCCGGATCTTAGAGAACCGACACAGTGAGCGAAAAAGCTGGTCAATAAAACGGGGAGCCCCTTGGGGGACTTCTTTACTCCCCCTCCCTCCCCGACTTTGCTCCCAGTCACCACCTTCTCCTGCCATCTGTGTCAGAGGAAACCCTTTGAAGTGTCTGTGAAACAAACGAAAAACCACTTTCTTCTTTTCTTCCTCTGAAGTTCTGTGCACTAATTTTTAAAACTGAAATCTTCGCAGAAAATAGTTTTGGTGGGTTCGGAAACATAAATTTTAATTCTCAGCCCCCAAGCAAACATTTCAACCAAAGATCCTTTACATTTTCTAAAAAGTGCAAAGTAAATTTTCTCCAGCAAAGAAAGACCTAGTATTTTCCTGGGCCTTCTTGCAAACAGAGGCCCCTTAGACAATATTTACATCTACATGTGGGTGAGTTGAGACTGTGCTTGGGGCAGCTGGAATAAGAGAGGCATTGATGGATTCCAGTAAGGCTGGCGGATATTGAAGAGCAAGTATGGTCTAACCCGGAGAGCGAACACTGGGTTTGTGAAAAACGTCTCTCCCTGAACACTCATGTGGACCAGACACTGGGCTAAATGCTCAACAGGTGGCTTCTCATTTTATCTTCTTCCTAACCACCCTTCGAGGTACGAACTAATATTCCTGATTTACAAATGAGGAAACAGAGACACAGAAAGGTAAGGGATCTGAAGTTTCCTGGCTGGTGAGTCTTCAAACCAGGATCCTGAGTCCCAGACCCCGCTACTCCTGCATGATCTGTGGACCAGCAGCATTGGCTGCAGAGTGTTTGCTGCTTAGAATCTGCATTTTAACAAGACACCCCTGCCCTACCCCACCAGCAGCCAGTGGACACATTCTAAGGCTGCTGTTCATTTCTAAGGATTCTGCTGCTCTGAGTACATGTACTTATTCAGATCCTGATGAGACCCTGTTTTTTACTTTCCTGCGCCTCAGTTGCTCACCTATAAAATGAAGATGGCTCAAGATCGTTGCTAAAAATCTAATCGAACTTAGTAGTAAATTTCTTAGTGTCTCTATGGGACTTTTTTTAACTTGGAGTAAACATCACTGCATGAATGGTAGGAATGGTTAAAAACTGGTTTTCAGAAAGTTACTATTGAGTGATAATTAGAAGGAAAACACACTCAGTAGAGATAATTTGGAAAAAGGAAAACAAGAAAACCCTCACATAAATCCATTATCCTAAGATAAATGCTGAAACATTTAGTTGCATTTCCTTCCAGAATTTTCTCCACCCATATGTGCATGTGTATAAATATATTATTATTATTTTTTTACCAAATAGGGATCATTCTGTATATATACATTTGCATCCTGAATTTTTTTTCTCTTCACATTTACATGATGAGCATTTTTTAAACTCTTTACACCAGTGAATACACAAGCTGCTCTCCAGAGTTTAGGCTCTTGATCAGAAAGATCTTCTCATGTAGTTTTTTTAATTTAAAGATTTTCTGTATTTATTTTTAGAGAGAGGGAAAGGGAGGGAGAGGAACGTTGATGTGAGAGAGAAACATCAATTGGTTGCCTTCTGTATGTACCCCAGGGGACTGAACCCGCAACCCAGGCGTGTGCCCTGACCCACAATTGAACCAGTGACCTTTCGCTTTGCGGGACAACCAACGAACTGAGCCACGCTGGTCGGGGTTTCATGTAGTTTTAATTCCTTCTGCTGCGATCTACGAATGCAGATTGGAGCTGCCCAGTGCTTGAGGAATTCAGTGTAGACCCAGTGGGTTTGGAGAGAGAACGTCCTGGGAGGCTGAAGGCAGGCCCCGGGGAGCTGTGTGGTTCGGTGGTTTTGGGGTCCGGCAGAAGGCCACGTCTGTTCTGGGCATCACAGCGTCTCTCACCGGAGGGACAGAGAAGGAAAGGCGGCATTCCAGCTGTACAAGTTTCTTCAAAGTAGGAATTGTCTGGTTTTTGCTTTTTTTTTTTAGATTCTTACCTCAGGATTTGTTTATTGATTTTAGAGAAAGAGGAAGGGAGAGAAGGAGTGGGAGAGAGAGAAATCAATCAGTTGCCTCCTGTATGCACCTTGACTGGGTGCAAAACCTGCAACATTTGGTGTACCAGACGACACTCCAACCAACTCAGCCACCCAGCCAGAGCTGGCTTTTGTTTTTAAGTCTCTGCACCCCAGTGCTTATAACTGGTCCTTGCGCATAGTAGGTATCCAATGCATCTGATGGATGAAGGAATGGGTCAATAAATCAGTGAATGAATGAATGAATGAATGATGTGGAGAAGGCTGGGCAGCTGCCTAATGATATAAATTGGGTATCTCCTCCCATCCCCACCTAGGCCCCAGACATCTCTAACCTGTGCCGCAAGTTCTACCATGAGGCCATTTCTTTGCAGCAGTCTTCAGAGGGCTGATTTTCAAAAACAGGTTTCCCTGGGAGGGCTACATATTTCATTTTATTAGCCTTTGCAAATAGGCTAAGGCTAAGCTTTTAGAAAAGGGTTTTCCTCCAGTTTGCTATAGTCAATAATATTCTAGGGAAGTCAGCTCTGTGAGGTGAGTTCTGTCTTTTTGAATATTCGTGAATCATGTCCCCTTTAAGAGTGTTATCTCCTAGGAGCAAGGAGACATTGCCTTTAAAAGCTCAAGAAATAGAGAGTAGAGAGGTCAGCGGAATCTTCCCCCAAAAAGGTCATCAGGGGTGACACTGGTTCACCTGGCAAGGATGGAATAATCTGAAGTTTGACAGAGTGTGGCCCCCACAGCTTGGAGACTTCTGTTGGAAGGGCAAGAACTGGGCAGGGCAGAGGACACACCTGTGTTACAGAAACGTAGCTCAGCCCGAGCTAGGCAGCTCAGTGGGTTAGAGCATTGGTCTGATATCTTGAGGTCGTGGGTTCAATCTCCATGAGAGCACATACAAGAATCAACCAATGAATACATAGATTAGTGAAACAACAAACTGATGTTTTTCTCTGTCTCCCTTTCCTTTCCCTCCTTCTAAAATCAATACATAAAGTTTTGGGTTTGTTTTTTTTTTTTAAAAAAGGTCATTCAGTAAACTTGGGCTTGCTCCAAGCCATGCCTTTATAGAGAAATCTTTTCTCATTTAGCTCTTTAGTTGACAACCAAGAGGAAGAAGAAAGGAGTCCAACACTTCTAATGACCTTCAGCTCCCCGCTTAGTACAACTGTTATTACCTCTCACCTGGATTCCTGCAGTGGCCTCCTTCCTGTCTAGCCTCTCTTTTTCTACCTGTGGCCTCCTACTATTCTGTATCCACCGATCTTAAGTCAGATCCCTCCAGTGGCTTTCCAGCTCTGCACAAAATCTAAATGCAAACCTGTAAGGTCCTATGTGAACTGCCATTCCCTGCCACCTTTCTGATTTTGTCTCTGTTACTTTTTCCTGTGCTCACTCTGCTTCAGCCACACTGAAGTCCTCGCTATCTTCTTAAATGCACCAAAGAAACTTCTGCCTCAGGGCCTTTCCCCTTGCTGATTCCTCTGCCAGAACAGACGCAAGCTGTCCGCGCCCTGCCTGCGCCCTGCCCCACCCCCACTCACATCTAGCTGCTTGCCTTTCTTCCTCACTTCCTTCAGGTCTCCGCTTGAGTGTTACTTGCCTCTCTCGTCTGGCCCATCTAAAATAGTAATACACTCCCTTCTCCCCCCAAAAAGCTTCCTCCCCCCCTACCTCCAAACCCTGCCTTATTTTTCTTCATAGCATCTCTCACCACTTGGTATTCTGTATATTTGTTTATTTTCTTCCCAGCTAGAATAACAGCTCCATGAAAACAAGACTGCTTGTGTAGGCCCATCCACAGCTGTTGTCAAGTGCCTAGAATGCTGCCTGGACCCTAATTTATTTTTGAAAAACTGAATATTGAATGAATCTTAAAGAACAACTATGGTATAATTTATTTTGATTTTTTTTTACAGTTCTATTACCATTCTTCCAATACAGTATTCTCTCTATTATTATTAATTTTTTTTACAGGGCTTTTCATTTCAAAGGAAAATCCAAACTCAGAATGACTAGGCAGTCGTAAATAGATTCTGAAGTGTAATAAAACACGTAATGATTTTTTCATTTGCTCCACAAACAAGGCTAGGTAATAGCTGAGGTCTGATTCTGTCTCATGTCCCTGAGTTTCCTGCTTTATTTCAACTAGGGCGAAATATCTTAAGTGTGTCTGTACGAGAGAGAACACTTGGCAATGTTCTTTCAGGTTTAGCCACTAAACTTTGGGACAGGTTACAAAGACCTAAAGGTTAAATGCTAGGGTTTAAAACATTCAGGGGCTTGAGAGATGACTTTTCTTGACTTAAAAAAAAAAATTGAAACTCTATAATCTCATGTAAAACTCAACATTTTCCAGGTTAGCTTACTTTGGCTTACTTAAAAAAATTGTGTAACTTCAATAACAAAGCAACAATTTCCGTACTAAGTATGTAATTTAATGTAATGAATGACATCTGTCAAGCTACATGGCCAAGAAAGGAGGGCCTTTCATGAGCTGCACACATGCTGATGGTCAAGCCTCTGAAATGACCCTTCACAACCTCAGTCAAGCCCTGTCTTCAATATTTCTCAAACTTTACCGTGCCGAATGATTACCTGGGGAAAGTGGTTAAAAGTGTAGACTCCTGGGCCCCACCTGCAAAGATCCTGATTCATTATGGTTGGGGAGGGTCCAAGAGCTGCCCTGCCAATGCAGCACCCTGGGACTGGGACTGCAGCCACTTGCAGAAAAACTGCCAGAGCTAAAGCCACCTGCAGGCAAGAACCACACCCACTCCAACGACAAGCACCGCCTTGAGGCGGCTCCGCTCAGGGAGATGGCCCCTTAAAGATTTTGGTTTTGAGACAGTTCTTTCTCCTGGAATGTTCACTACTAAGGGACTCTCCCCAGAAAGGAGGACAAATAAGGAGAAGCAGATGCCCAAAGATACTGCACTCTGGTCGAGACTGACTCGGAAGCACCCAATATTTCACAAGTTCTCCTTTTTGATTATCATCTTCGAAAGATAATTCTTTTTAATGTTGACAAGATAAGTTTTAGAATCATAGATTCATAATGACACCTCCTTTTCAAGTTTGAGACTATCTGCGATGACCCAATCAATTATAACGGCCCCTCTGGATCCATTGTGGTTTCTTACTGCACATTTCTGATGTTAGAACAGTCACTGGGAAGATAAGCATAGCTCCCCCATCAGAGAAGTCGAGTGGCTGATTTTACCAGATTTGGGGATCTCTATAATGCTAACCCATATACCCCAAAACCTGTTATTGTCTGTGAGTTGTGAGGGGGTGGTATAATGTTTACCTTGGCTTCCCTGCCCCACCCCATTTCTCCATTTTCATTGTTTCAAAAATATATAAATTATTCACATACACTGTGGATGAAAAAGGGGCTCTGTAATAAATCTGACAAATTCAAATGACAGAAAGTAACCTCACAGAGTGATCTGATCATAAATTCCTAACTGGGCAAGTCGTCGGGGGGTAGTCAAGTCCCAGGCCTATACATTTTTCAGTAAAAAGGTTTATCTTTCTTTACCTCAAGGAAGCTCTGTTCATTGTTCTTGTGCTTGGTTTACACACCTTTAAAATGCCAAAGTAATTTTTTTCAGACCCCTCGGAGGTATAGCCACCCTCAAGGGAACACATAATCTTGTTAACCATCCTGTAATCCAATCACAGAAATTCCCCTGCTTTGCTTTCTCCCTCCTTCATGTGATCTTCCTTAACATTCTTTCCTTAATTCCAAATGTATAAGAGGAACTGTAAAACTGTCATTCTCAGGAGCATTTGAGATCTTGCTTCCTGGCAGGTCACCAGTGTGGCTCAGATAAACTCCCATAAAAATGCTCTACAGGTTTGGATGTTCTTTTGTCAGCAATACTCAGTGTTAAAAAACAAACAGACAGTATTCCAGTTGAGGAGAAAATCTCCTTCAATCCTTTCTCATTTCTAGTTTCACACCCAAAGTAACTATGGTTTCCAGGTTGGTGCATATCATTCTAGATCATTGTCTGCATTTAAAAAAAAAACAAAAACAGTCAAGAACCCAGATGGCAGCGGAGTAGGTAGAAGTTACACTCACCTCCTCTCAGGACCAAATTGGAATTACAACTAAAATGTAGAACAATCCACCTGAATAACCAATGGAAGACTAGCTGGACAGAAAGCTTATAAACAAAGATTTACAGGAAAAGCCATATCAAGGCTGAACCAAAAAAAAAAAAAAAAAGAAAGTCCATTAGAGACAAGAGGAAGGAGAGCTCAGTTTAGACTCACAGACCCAGGGAAGCAGCTCTTCCCTTGCCCTGAGCAGAGATGTCCTGCCCAGTCCTTTCTCTCAGAACAGCCAATGTGTATTGAATATTTTAATATACTGGCCACTTGGCAGTCCCCCACATCCATGATCTCTAATCCTTGCAACCAAGCTAACGGGAGGTATTATTTCATCTCTTTAATCCCGCTACGGTGACTTTGAGGCTGGAAGACTGTAAGCGGCCTGCCAAAAGTCATGGAAGTCAGAAGTGGCAAAACCAGGATTCAAACAGGATCCTGTTTAATCATAAAACTACCGTTCATTGCTGATCACTTTGACAAGTTACCAGACTGCTCAGCCTCAGTGTCCCATTTGTGAAAAGAAATAATAATAGTTCTTATCTTGCAGGGAGGATGAAATAAAGACTTTAGTCTTATACTGTCCACGGTGACAGCCACTGTCCCCATGTTCACTTGAAAGGTGTTGGTCTGAATGGAGAAATACTCTCAGTTAAAATACATGCCAGATTTCATAGACTTCATATGAAAAAAGATAGTAAACTATCTCCTTAACTTTTGGTATTGATTACATGTTAGGATGATAATATTCAGTTAAAAAAACACTATTAAAGTGACTCTTACCTGTTTGTTTTTACTTAAAAAAATTAATTTTAGAGAGAGAGGGAGGAAGGAAGAGAGGGAGGGGAGAGGGAGAGAGGGAGAGAGAGACATTGATTTGCTGTTCTACTTATCTGTGCATTCATTGGTTGATTCTTGCATGTGTCCTTACTAAGGGCTTGAACCTACAACCTTGGCTTTTCAAGACAACACTCGAACCAACAGAGCAAATGGGCCATAGCTGATTTTATGTTTCTATATGGCTACTAGAAATTTTATTATGTATGTGGTTTGCATAATATTTTTTTTGGACAGTTCTGAGTTAGACCCTTAGTTAGATGCTTCCTATGTGAACATGAAGAGGGTGCAAATTATTATTATTACTGAGACAGCTCAGCTTAGCATGTCACATATGAGGACTTTGCAATTCTACCATTTCTTGTACTTCTTGGGTCAGGTACGTCTTCTAGATGCCCTCATTTAAGCCTCACAATAGCCATTCTGCAATTTTATGATTAAAAAAAATTATTTATTTTGAGAGAAAGGTGAAGGGAAAGGGAAAGGGAGAGAAAGAAACATTGATGTGTGAGAGAAACATGCATTGGCTGCCTCTTGCAAACCCCCAGCTGGGGACCTGGCCTGCAACCCAGGCGTGTGCCCTGACCTGGAATCAAACCAGTGACCTTTTGGTTTGTGGGATGACGCCAAACCCACTGAGCCACACCCATCAGGGCTTCTGACTGTTTTTTTTTTTTTTTAACTTTTTCCCTATACTTGTTGATATTTTTTTCTTCCAGTCAGTCTCCCTGAAATTAGCAGTGAAAGCATTCCATGAAAAAGGTTCGTGGGGAAACATTCTATCAAGGCGATAAGGAAAGGGAAGACAGCGCTGGGCTTGAGCTTCAAGGGCTGGAGAGCACAGTGCTGGGGGAGAGAGGAGAAAGACAAATGTTTAGTTGCTGGATCCTAGGGACAACGTAAAGGAGAAATGGTCTCTTCCCAAGAGGAAAGCCTGGGTACCCTTCAGCTAAAGGCTGCCTGAAGAGGGCTGCTCTTAGAACGGCCCTGGTGCTATGCTGTCCCACGCAGACCTGGCTCCTTCCTGCCAATCCGGGCCAGCGCCTGCGGGAACCAGATGAAGCTACCCCCTGCTCACTGGAGGCTCACAGCAGATTTCAGGAAATGACCCCTGGGTTCAGGAGAAGGGCTAGATTTTAATGTGAAATAGAGATCGTGGGTCTTCTCACCATCGGTAACGTACAGAACACTCTGAACACCTACTTCATGGACTCTTATGGAATTAGATTTTTTTAAAAAAATGTGATAATAGGGGTTGTTGCTCCTGTTTATATGTTCGAGGTACTGATTCCAATTCCCCATCACGAGGAGAACAAAGTAGACTTTTCTGGAGTGAATCATGCCACGCAGAAAGGAATCACATGCTTTCCTCGGGAAATCTGCAACCCCACACTCAGTCTCAGAGGGACAAAGGATAATGATTTCATGTTGTTTGGCTGCTTGCTCCCTAGTGGTTCTGAAACATGGGTTTTCCTTTGAAAGGAAAGATGCCTCGTCCTTTCTAAAGGATATCACACGGCTCTCTGTGGCACAGTTCAGCCCTGGCATGCTCCACAAAGACATTTGTGTGTCCTTTGGGGCTTTGTGCCAGGCATGCAGACTGCCCAAACTTTCTGCCCATCTGCCACACGCAGGGCAAAGCCCCAGCTTCTGCCAGGCCAGGGCAACAGGAACGTGGTTCGGGAACAAAGACAGCCATTGCTCCTGTCCCAAGCAGCGGGCACACTGCCTAGGTAGGAGCCTCAGGCCACCACATGCTCTCTGGCTGCCTGGCTCCAGGACTCTGGGCATTTATGTGCAGGGAAGTGAGGTTAGACAGGCCAAAACCGGCAGCTTCGTCAGACAGACAAAAAGGCAATGTGTGATCTGCTAAGTGTGTGACATTGGGCTGGTGAGGCATGTCTCCTTTGTTGGGCTGGATTTGAAGGTGGTGGTGAGTTGTGCGGGCTGGGTGGTGGAGCCTTTCTAACAGCACCTGAGAAAGCTCCCTCATGTCTCCCCCTCTTTTATCCCAGCTAGCCCAAAGTGCAGGATCCCCAAGGATCTCAGACGTTACGAGAACTGGCCCTGGAGAGACCTCACTGGTCCAATCTTGACTCTGTTATTGACTCCCCATACACCGTCTGACAAGCTGCTCAACTTTTCTTTGAGCTGTGTCCCCTGCAGGGGCCTAACCTAAGAGAAGGAATCAGGATAGTTAGTTGCCTGGGAGGTGCAGAGACAGGCCAGGGAAAGGGGAGGAAAAGGCTGCTGTGTGAGTCTATCTGGGCTGCTATAACACAGTTCCATTTACTGCATGATATAAACAACAGAGACTCATTTCTCACCATTCTGGGGGCTGAGAAGTCCACGACCAAGTAGCCTGTAGTAGTGTTGGTGTCTGGTGAGAGCCTCCTGCTGCCGGTTCATAGTCGGCTGTCTTCTCACTGTGTCCTCACACTGCAGGAGAGGCAAGGGGGCTCTGTGGTCTCTCTCTCTCTTTCTCCTTAGTTGAGATAAAATTGACATATAACATGCATTGCGAAATGATTACCACAATGTTTAGTTAACATCCATCACCACACACAGTAACAATTTTTAGTAATAATTCTTTATTACAGAGTTAAAATGCTTTTCTTTGTGATGAGAACTTTTAAGATCCACTCGATTAGCAACACTCAGGTCTGAAATAGTATTATTAACTATAGTCACCATGCCGTGCATTACATTCCTGTAACTTATTTATCTTACAACTGGAAGTTTGCATCTAGGGTCTCTCTCTCTCTCTCTTTTTTTAAATGTCCTATACCATTTTATATATTGATTTTAGACAGAGAGAGAAAGAGAAACATCGACTGGTTGTTCCATTTCTCCAGGCATTCATTGGTTAACTCTTGCATGAGCCCTGACCAGGGATGAAACCTGTAACAGTCGTGTATCAGGCGATGCTCCAACCAGCTGAGCTACCCTGCCAGGGCTCTAGGGTCTCTTTTATAAGGGGACTAACCCCATTCAATGCGGGCTCCACTCTCCCAAAGGTCCTGCCTCCAAATATCATCACATTGGGAGCGAGGTTTCAATGTATAAATATTGGGGGGACACCATCATTCGGTCAATGGGAGGAGTCCCTAAGGGCGCACTGTGAAGCCAGCTACCACAGTGAGCCTCTGGAGCTACCACCTGCAGGGAAACTCCAGAACACAGCTCGCAATGATCCCAGCCAAGAGGTGAGGGAGCTGGGGCATTTGTACCCCGCACATGTCAGGCACATGTTAAGGGCCTCCCAAGAGGGCAGTTAACTCCCAGGCACTTCTGGCCTATCACATTCACTGGCAAAGCAGATCAGCTGTCACAGAGCTACGGGCTAGCTACTGGGAGCCAGGCTGGAGGGCAGGGAGTGGGGGTGGGGGTGGGGGGGATGGGAACACCTAAATGGGAAGGGGAGTGACAGCAGCATCTGCTATACCCTCTAAGCCTCATGTCCTGTTTTGAAAAATGAGAGTCATGATAGCTTTTATCTTTTTGAAAAGACTTTATTTAATTTTAGAGAGAGGGGAAGGGAGGGAGAAAGAGAGGGAGAGAAACATCGATGGGTTGCCCCTTGTCTGCAGCCCAACTAGCGATGGAACCCACAACCCTAACCAGGAATCAAACCAACGACCTTGTCAACAAAGGACACCCAACTGAGCCACGCTGGTTGGGGTTATGGCTTTTATCTTGTCAGAATGATGAAGTAAAATATGAAATCCTTAGCATAACAAGCAGCCTATAGAAGTGCTTGTTAGGTGTTGCTCATTTTTCTCAGGATCACAAAGCCTAGCAGTTTTTGGCCAGGATTTTGTTTGTAGCTCCATCATTTCTTTTATTCCATTGGGAGTCCCTGAGCCTTTGTGCCTCAGCATGAACATATGGGTCTAAAGAAAGGGACTGGGGCCTCATTTTCTTTGTCCCCCAAATTTGGACGATATCGTTATCATTTTGTTGAGATGCAGCAAGTCAAAAAATGCAGGGTAGACACAGTAGGCAAGTGATGGCTTCTGTCTGGCACCCCTACCGCCTGCCCCATGGCCGCTCTGGGGGAGGGAGGAGCTAATGGGTCAGTGGCAACAGCCCCTTATTTATACACTGGAAAATCAAAGGGGAGAAAAGCTTTGGTGACTGGCTGGGCCTCAGAGAAACTGCAGGGAGGTGTGGCCAGGGGACGGATGGAAAGTTGGGTAAAGGGGGGCTTTATTTTTGCTGTGGGTATTGCCAGCTTCTTCACAGCACAGTTAACAAAGCCATGGCTTAAATATCAAATATGTGTGTGTATTACATCTGTGTGTATATATATATATACACACACACATATATATGTATATATATGTATTTCACCATATAAAAGGGAACACAAAATGCCTTAAGTAGTTCATTTACATGATTATTTATATATAATTACTTCTGGATGGGAATTATGAGTAATACATCTTTACTGTGCTGCATCCTGCCTTTTCTACGGAGAGCATCTATGACTTAAGTAGTATAAAATAATAGCTGTTTTTAAAACTTCATTGCAGCTGACAGACCTCAAAATGTAACCAGATCTAAGTAAAGGCAGGTTGAGAGCAAATAAGTACTTTTTTTAAAATTTAACAAGCCATGACCTAAAACACCCATTGACCACGGTACGTGGGCTGTTTACTCAAATGTGTTTGTTGGGTACATGGCGGCCTTGATGCAGATCCTTTCTAAGAAAAGGAGCTGGAAGCGTGACCGGACTAGTGCGCTTATTCCAAGCTGCTGTGAAATTGTTAGAAACTGAGCCTACATTCTGTTGGGTTAAAAAAATATTTTTTTTGCAGCAAAATTGGTGATTTTAATAGTAAAATCAATCTGAAATCATGCAGATCAAGCAAATGACAGAGTAAGAACTACCTTTTCAAATATCTGAGCCACCTATACGTTGTTAATTCTACATTATATTTTTATCATTTTTCTGGCACTCAAAATTAGTAGTGACACAGTATGATGGATACGTGGAAGTTGCACAAGAAATGGATTTTTGTCAGTAGGCTTTCCCCCCTCCTTTTGACAATTCACATTGGGGACAATAAGATTAATCACATCAGGAAAAATGATAAGTGAAACCCAGCACATCTGCCATCACAGAACGGCAGTTTAAGCATGCCTCCAGGTTGGGTATTTACTTGTCATTATTCTCTTGGTTCCTTTTAAATTGAGTTTCATTCCAGCAATTTAAAGAATCAGTCCATTAAAAATATTAAGCTCATTCCCTGACTGGTGTGGCTCAGTGGATTGAACACCAGCCTGCAAATCAAAGGGCCGTCGGTTTGATTCCCAGTCAGGGCCCATGACTGGGTTGTGGGCCAGCTCCCCAGTTGGGGGCACACAAGAGGCAACCACACATTGATGTTTCTCTCCCTCTCTCCCTCCCTTCTCCCCTGTCTAAAAATAAATAAAATTTTTAAAAAATGAAGTTCAAAGAAAAAGCGATTATTGTTTTAAAAGCACAAAATAGCGAAACAGTTTTTACAGCAAAAATCTGTGCCTTAACCTGTGTATTATTTCAGTTCTTTGCTTGAGCTAGTTGAATATTCTAGACTCATTAGTTTTACTGTTTATAAGAGAGTTTAAGAAGTGCTTGGTTTTCACGACCGAAATGGTTATATTCTGTCCTGATTCTCTTGTGGTCAGCGTACAAAACTGATAAAAGAAGCGGCTAATACAATGGACGAACTCAGTACTCCAGAATTTGAGGACTTTGGAACCTGTCACCCCAACAAAGCAATGAGTGCTGGGAGGGTAGGGACTATCCTACGCTTTTTTTTAGATTTTGAGAGTATGCTTGTTAAAGCTGCCTTAGGATAAACGAACAATAGGAGAGAGCCTAGTTGGGGCTGTTTTGGCTCGCTGAGAAATCAGAGAAAAGGGGCCTTGGAAACATCTTCAGAGGGGTAATCCAGGACGAGCTGCCACTGCCCTTTGCCCCTCATTGCCAGTCTCGCGGGAATCGTTAGAGTTCAGGAGGCACTGGTCTAAGAGGGAAGAACGGTGTGGGCGTAGCCTTGAGAGGGAGAGCACCTTAAACTTTATGTATATAAAGCTTTATATCCTCCCTTGACTAAGTAGAAATTGAATGAATGAGTGGCAAATGTAGCGGGCACCAAGAAATAATTTTATAAATTAGTTTCGTTAGATCTTAAAAACACCATACTCTGCTATTAAATACAAAGAGAAAAAGGGTCGCTTTACAGTGGAGAAACCTGGCAGACAGTGCCTGAACCAAGTGATCAAAGCGGATGTCATCAGTAACGGGACAAGTTGATGCCATGCATGGAGAAGGACAGCCTCTCTTCAGGGATATTCCTGCCAAAGATGCACAACCCGAATCGAATCATGAGGACAGAATCAGACAGACCCAAACTGAGAGACAGTCTTCAAAACAGTGGGCATATGCTCTTCAAAAGTGGCAATGTCAGGAAAGACCAAAAAAAAAAAGAAAGAAAAGAAAGAAAAGATGATTTTAAAGGCTGAGGCATCGTCCCAGGTTAAAGGAGAGTAAAGAAACTTGAAAACTAAATGCATTATATAATCTCGAATCCTAAATTGGGAGGAAAATTGCTGTAAATGACATTGGTGGAAAATCGGCAACATTTGAATGTGGACAGTAGCTCAGGTGATAGTATTACATTAATGTTAAATTTCCTGAATTTGATAATTATACCAGAGTTGTATAAGATGTATTTGTTCTTACAGGATATATGCTGAAATATTTGGTTGGCATAAATGGTTCAGAACAAAGAAAAAATATATATGTACACATATAGTCTCATAAGTCTTAGTACAGCTTTTAAAAATTAAGGTGTAATTTACATAACAAAATTAATCATTTAAAAGTGTATAATTTGTCAGCATTTAATACATTCACAATGTTGTGCAACCACCTCCTCTATCTAGTTCCAGAATATTTGCATTATCCCAAAAGAAAACCTCATACCCATTAAGCAATCACTTCCCATTTCTACTTTTCCACAAGTCTGTGGCAATCACCAATTTACTTATCTATGGATTTACCCATTATCTATGGGATTACCCATTCGCATTTCATGTGAATGGAATGATATAACATGTGGCCTTTTATGTCTGGCTTCTTTTACTTAACACAGTGTTTCTGAGCTTCATCCACACTGCAGCATGTAGCAGGACTTCGTTTCTTTTTATGGCTGAATAATATTGCATTGTGTGTACATACCGCATTTTGTTTATCCTTTATTCATTGATAGATATTTGAGTTGTTTCCAAAATATGTGTTTTCAGTCCTTTTGGGTATATACCCAGGAGTGGAATTGCTAGGCTGTATGGTAAATTTATGTTTAACTTTTTAAGAAAATGCCAAATTGTTTTTCAAAGTAGCTGCATCATTTTGCTATTTCTACTGTTGTCACAACTCTCCTCACAGTTTGAAATTATTTCAAAGTAAACAGTTAAAAAATTAGTGTGCACCCTGGTTTAGCACTGTCTCCAGTATTGTTTTGAGCTTGAGCCAGGCGGGAGGAGGGAGCCGCCAAGAGACAAGGAGACTGCTTTCAGATAGAATGAGGACTCCGGCCATGTCCAAGTCGAGCCGAGGGGTGTGGACCTTTTTGCCCGTTCTCCGTGTCCCCCGATTTCTTGTCTGCTGCCAATACTCAACCAAAACCTGTCTTAGGTTGCTATCTCACCTTGAGATAATTTACCTGTCATGGATTACGACCATCACGTGGCAAAGCAGAGGCAGGAGCTAGGCCCCTGCCAGGGGGACAGGTTACGTCTCCTCAGTGGCCTGTTTCTCCAAGGCCTCCCTGATTATTTCCAGCCTTAGGGCCCTCCAGCCTGTGGGCGGAGTTACAGTTCCTGAAACCAGACAGGGCGTTTCCCAACACAAAATATGTGTTTTTAATCCTTTTGGGTATATACCCAGGAGTGGAACTGCTAGATTGTATGGTAAATTTATGTTTAACTTTTTAAGAAAATGCCAAATTGTTTTTCAAAGTAGCTGCATCATTTTGCTATTTCTACTGTTGTCACAACTCTCCTCAAAGTTTGAAATTATTTCAAAGTAAACAGTTAAAAAATTAGTGTGTGCACCCAGGCAGACGGGAAAGGAAACTAAGGTCACAAAAGTGGGGAAGACCAGCCTGTGAACTGAGATGGTTCTGGTGACAGGCAGGCACAGCTTAAGGGGAGATTCCAGAGTGGAAATTTCTATGAAGGATGACACAATGTGAAAGTGCTACCCAAGCACTTCCATGACCAGAAACCCAGCCCCAGGCAGGTGGAGAGAACCGTGGGGGCAACCAGGCTTTTTTTCCTCCTTCGGGGGT
Organism: Pteronotus mesoamericanus; assembly: GCF_021234165.1. Classification (NCBI taxonomy): domain Eukaryota; kingdom Metazoa; phylum Chordata; class Mammalia; order Chiroptera; family Mormoopidae; genus Pteronotus; species Pteronotus mesoamericanus. The sequence goes on from NW_026555321.1 coordinate 12,365,260, forward strand.
GTCCGTAGCAGCTCTGTGGGTGCACAATCTCTGTGCTGACTGAATGCACAATTGAGCATGTGCTGGGAACGTGTCTTTTATAAAGGGGCATCCACAGAAACTGTAATTTCCCTCACAGAAATCAGCCCGATGGCCATGTTGCTAGAACCGACTCTGTAAAAAAGGGATGATGTCTACCTCTTATGATTGTTCTGCTGGCTAAAGAACACGGATGTGAAAAGTCTTGACAAGACTGTAAAGCACTGATAGACCTTGAGGATTAGAACTAAGGCCTTTAAATTCACCTCCCATCATGCCTGTTAGTTCCCTTGCTGCTCGGCATGTGGCTCCCAGAAAGCTGCTCAGGGATCCCCTGGGAGCTTGTTTAAAGGGCAGACTATCGGGCCCACCCAGCTGGCTGGGCCAGAGTCTACATTTCAGCAAGATCTCTAGGTATTTGGTATGATCCTTAAAGTTTAAGATTTCTAAACTTTTCGAAATTTCATAGCTACCTGGGACTGCTTATTAAAGAATTTGGGTTCTCTCACAGTCGAGACGAATTCAGTGAACCTAGGGTGGGTGAAGCCCTGGAATGTAAATTTTTAACAAGGCTCCTTGAGTCTTCTGGTCAGAGAGTTTTGGTAAGCAATACTTTAAATGCATAGTTTTTTTCCTTAAACTTTATTTATTTATTTTTTTAGAGAGTGGGGAATGGCGGGAGAAATAGAGGGAGAAAAACATCGATGAGTTGCCAACCAGCAACCCAGGCATGTGCCCTGACCGGGAATTGAACTTGTGACCTTTGCTTTGCAGGAGGACACCCAACCAACTGAGCCACACCATTCAGAGCTAAATGCATAGTTTTAAGAACAAAGGTGGAAACTGACCCCTTGGAGAGAGAGAGATTGTAAACATCTTTCAGGATGCTTGGGTATTAGCTCAACGACCTTTGAAACTCTCCTGAGGTTCCAGGTACGTCTACTAGCCCGAGGGCCTGGCAAGCAGCTTCTCCCATCTCAGGCAAAGCTTTGCTGGGCCTCTGCTCCCTGCTGAGCACAATGGTTTACTTTACTTCTAATACTAATCTTGTTTCTTGGAAGAGGAAACTGAAGCTCAGAGAGGTCAAGCAGTGGCCCCGGGTCCCTCGGCCAGTAAGTAGTGTCAGGACCTGGGTTCAGGACAACTTCTTTCTGCCTGCCATGATGCCAAGCAGCCTGGACCTGTCACACATAACTGGCTTCCATCTCCCTTTTTTCTCCTCTTCTGCCTCGTCCACTGGGGATGCAGAAGCAGAGAACATTCCCATTCTTTCAGGCTGGACAGCTCTCAGCGCTGGTTGTCGCACTTCTCTAAGCCTCAGTCTTCTTAGCTGTAAAATGGGCATGACATTAGGGCAGGATCAAAGAAGAGGATTTCTTTGTGAATTAAAGAAAAAAGAAAAAACTCTGAGGATTGAGCATAAAACATTACATTTCCTGGCACATAATACGTGCTCCATTAAAGGTCACTATTTCTCTATTATTTTGTTGTAGCTGCAGCAGTAAGCAAGATGTAGAGATGAAAACTAGGGAGATGCCAGCTTGTGGCCTGTGCCTCCTTGTTTAGAGTAGGCATAATTCCTTTGACATGTCTCTTGGAGTCAGGCAATTTTGGTGTGCAAGATATATGAGTTTCCTGTGGCTTCTGTTACACATTGCCACACACTTGGAGGCTTGAAACAACAGAAATTTATTCCCTCACAGTTCTAGAGGCCAGAAGTCCAAAATCAAAGGCAGTGTTGGCCGGTCTGCGCTCCCTCCAGAGGCTCGATGGGAGCATCCTTCTGGGCCTCTTCCTTAGTTTGTGGCAGCATAATTCTACTCTCTGCCTCTTCTCTCACACGCTTTTCGCCCTGTGTTTCTCTGAGTCTTCCCCTTTTGTTTCTTTTAAGGACACGTGTCATTGGATTCAGGGTTCACCCAGATCATCTAAGACAATGTCAAGTCAAGACCCTTAACATAATCACACCTACAAAGATCCTTCCCCTAAGGATGGTTGCATTCACCAGCTCCAGGGTTCGGATGTGGTCACATCTTTTTCTGGAGCTGCAGTTCAGCCCGTCACACAAGGCATGGAGTGTGTCTCACTTCTCCTACCCTAGGAGAAAGGCGGTTTGTGGTCAGGAGACACGTAGACAGGAAATGGAACTGGAGAACAGGTCAGCTCCACTGTTCCCCCCCAGCTGCCTCTGCACGTGGTTTCCCCTTTCCCCCCACATCATGACCCCCAGCTTTGGCTCCCACTGCTATGGCCTAGGTCCTTCGGATTCCCCAATTCAGATTCCTAAGTATTGACAGGTTGCTGATGAGCCTGGAGACAGCTTGATCCTGTCAAGCGTCTTTCCCTGGTCCAGTCGCTTGGGGTCTTGAGGAGGTGGAGGGGGGGTGTGGGCAGCAGGACCACATGACTCAGAGCATCAGAGTCATGTGGCCCTGCTTCTTCAGGCCTCGCTAGAGGGGCTGGTGTGGCAACGGTCTTCCTTACAAAGAGCATATTTGAGCAGACATCCCTGGCACAGGGCCTTGTAGGAGAATGTACTGGAATCCTGGGTCCACATCGTATTTGAGACGGTGCTCCATTTATCCAAGTGCCAAACTCCTTCTCATTAGGCAGTCACACTTTTGGGGAGACGTATAGCATCAGTCCTGGGGTCACGTTATAAGAGAGGCTCTGTTTGGCAATGATCGAATCATAAGAGCAATCCCATTCATTGTGCGCCACATTCATTTCACAATTAATCTTCATAACAACACTGCCAGGGAATCCTTAGCTGTGCCCCATCCCATAGAGGAGGAAATCAAGGCTCATAGCAGCTACATAACTTGCCAAAGGTCACCTGGCTCGTAAGAACAGCACCTGAATGCGTCCACAGCTTTCTCCCCTGCAATTTCTCTGTAATGGCTGTTCTCATTAACGCCACATATTAGTCACTCTCTCTGGAAGTCAAGTTGGAATTAAAGCCAGGGGCACCATATTAGAAGAGAGAGGCCTGAGTTTTGTGGAACTCTGATTTGGAATGGCAATACACATATGGATGGAGAGAGGGGTGTGTGGAAATAAGTGGTGAGGAACGTGGCCCGCTCCAGCAAAAGTATTTAAAATCCTGTATCCTTACACACACTTTTCTCTCTTCTGGCATTAGCCCTGAGGGCTTGTTGCCTATAAAATAGGAGAGGGAATTAATTAAAATTAGTTATCTCCCCCAAATCAGGGGTTAACTGTGAGGGGCTCTGCAGAGAGTGGAAAGGACCCCCATGGAGCTATGGGATCCCTGTAATTATTCAGAGATGCAACTACACAGCTTCCAGCTGGGGGATGGGGAGGAGTTTTCTGTGTTAGGGGAGCAGGCAACTAGCAACCTTCTCTTCCTCAGTAGATGAGAAAGTGGCTTCACGGGCTACCAAGAACTGGGGCTGAAGGAGCTCTGTTGAGGTTTGATGGAGGAGCCTGCTTCCATTTCTTCCCACTTTCCAGGTGTGGCTCAACACCCTGATGCACGGCTACTAGGCCCCGCAGGAAACAGCCGCTCTGTGAGCCTTCTTTTCCCAATCCACCAGACACATTCTGAATTTTCAGGCACAAAATTAATTTTACAAACAACAAGGTAATCTTTAAATGAATTGCATTTCCAGAGAGCAGTCCTGGTTTCATAGAGATGCATCAGGGCCAAGCAGCCTGGCCTCTAAATCATCAGCGTTTTGGGGGCTGCACCCTTTTTCTGTTCGTTTTGTTTTGCGCGCTTCAAAAGCACCTTTGCCCAAGGAGCTGTGAACTCCACCCCCCAACTCCGGACGTCACTAGGGCTTACAGGCCTGCTGGGCTCTGTTGGCTGGGTGTGCTAAAAATAACTGGAGAGGTAAAAAAAAAAAAAAAATGTTGAAGCTGATTTAGGGGCTCTTGTGGAAAATGAAACACAGAAGCTGGGCCCTGGGTGGTTCTATTTAAAGATGATCATCATCTCATCCCTTCCTGTGGATTTCCATGTGAAAACTTCTCATTCCCTGAGCCGGCTGAGGGAAGGAGGGCCTCATCGGCTCGAGGACTCGCCGCTCCCACAAGCCTCGGCAAGCGGCAGCTGTCCCGAGAGAAGGGAGTGCACCGGGCGGCCAGCACCTTGGTGCCTTAGCTCCACAATCGTCCCTTTGAATGGAGGAAAGCGAAAATAAAGTTTTCAAGGCCAATTTCACAATTTTATCTTCTGTGAAAAGCAAAATCAACAAGGTTATAAAAACTTACAAGCAGTTAGAACACTTTCATGTCGTCCTCCCCTGAGAGAGGGAGTCGGGGGCGGGGTGGGGGGGGAGAGGAAATCAGATTGCTTTGTTCAAAGCAATGGCCAACATGAGCCTTTTATTCTTTCTTCTCCTTTAAAAAAAAAAACAAAAAACAAAACCACACATCTGGTCTCAATCTTTATACACCAGTGGACAAAAGCAATTAGACAGCTCTGCTCTCTATGTCATAATAATGAAAATCATATATTTTCCATGGCTGTCTCATTTGGTTACCCAGCTCTGCTGAAAGCTTAAACGCAATTTAAAATGCAGGTCTTTGCTTGACAGTACAGTTAGTGACCTGAGGGGTAAGTGCTGCAGCGTTTTTCAGAACCCGGAGAAGAGAGAGGCTGGATAACACAGGTGTGCCCCCCCCAGCCCCCGCCCACCCAGCATTTCTAACGTGCCCTGGGGGATGAGTATGCGTGATTAGAATTGATTCCTGTTTGGAAAGATCTCTCGGGCAACCTGATAGAGGAGCTTTTATATCAGGTGAAACTTTAACTTTCTCACTTCAATAGTCAGGACTCCTTCGGTTGCAAGGGACAGAACACAACCCAGCCTAAGCTAAAACGAGAATTCGTTCAGATAATTGGTTACTTTAAGGGGAGAATCTGGTCAGATGACTGGTTCCAAGGTTTCAAACAATGCCATCTTCTTTTCCTCTTCCTCTTCCTCTCCCAGGATCAGCAGCTCCAGGGCAAATGTTGCCTCAGGACCAATAGTTCCAGCAATAATTCTGGAGTGGATGCTCATTGAGTCAGGTGCCCATCCTTTAAAAAACATTATTAATTTATTTTCGGAGAGAGGAAAAGGGAGGGAGAAAGGGAGGGAGAGAAATATTAATTGGTTTCCTCTCACATGCCCCCGACCGGGGACATGGCCCACAACCCTGGCATGTGCCCTGATCAGAAATCAAACCGGTGACCTTTTGCATTGCAGGCTGATGTTCAATCCATTGAGGCACACCAGCCGGGGGCAGGTGCCCATCCTTAAACTGATTACTGGTTGAATGACTGGTCCATTGCTGGAGATGTGAGTGGGGTCAGCTCCATGAAACCATAGGACTGAGATTGGGTTGGGATCAATTCCCCAAAAGAATATTGTGTTTCAGCCTCAGAAGATGGGCAAAGGGCGCAGGATGCCATAGCTTGCCCATGTGGGACCTCTTGGGTGAGACACAGGCACTCCCTGCAGGTAGAAGCAGCCTGTACTCCCACCATTTGCTGTTGGTGGGGGGATGGCACCCACCTTCCTCTGGGCAGGAGCAGCCCCACACCCAGGACACATGGTTGAGCGGGTAAAGCTAAAGCTGGATATTAACCCACTCACCTCCTCAGCAGACACTCTTGTGCAGTGTGACATCTGAACAGCCGAAAGTGGCAGCACTGGTGGGCAGGCAAAGGCAGCAGATGTCCTCAACACCCACCCCAAAGCATCTTAAAAGAGATCCTTCACCCCAAGTTTTCTTGCCTGACATGCTTAAGCTGTGGTTTCTGCATAGGGACGTATACATTAGCCTTTTCAGAGCTTAGTGTTTGTTCATACTTGGGTGTGTGATGTTAACCCGTAGAGGGAGTACTTGAGTGGAAGGAACTTCCAGGCCTGGTTTGATTGGCAGCTCCGTCCCTTGCCATCGGGCATATTTACTCTAATCCTGATGCTTCTTTGGGTCTCGATGTCCTCGTGCGTAAGACAAGTACCCTTCCCTCCAACCAAAAGTCTTCACTGGGAAGAGAAGTCTAATGGTTTTGGGGTCTCTGTGTGTGTCAACAAATACGATTCTTCCTTCAGACCCTCTCTGTCCTACCTACCCTCCAGGTCTCCTGAGATAATGAGAAATCGGTGGTTTTACTGCCTTAGTCAGATCCAACACCTCCAGGGTAATTTCCCTCGCCTGGGGCACTGGTGACACACAATCCCCACCCCACCCCCCACTTCATGCCTGTTAAGCAAATTAGCACCCACTTACCAACCTGGGCTCCTGCAGGAGGTGGGGGAGGGGAGGAGGGAGCAGTGTACCTACGTTGTGAAAATGAAAATGAAAAGCAGAGCAGTAGGATCCCTGCACCATAGGGTCAGGCACTCCAGCCTCAGCAGAGGGAGGACCATTAAGCAGAGGTGTCTGCGGGGGGAGAAGGGACGCTGAACGGCAAACCCTACTTTCCCTGCTGTCCCAGGTAGCCCCGGGGGGTTCTGAGAACAGATTGCAGTGTGGATGGCTTCTTGCTCATCCTACAGGTGGGCATTTAACAGCTTCTTTGCATCTTCCAACACTAAATTCTGGTGCCCAGCACCAAGCCGCACACATATCTTGACTCCTCTGTTATCTAACAGAAACCAAACTTCCTTTTAGGCCCTCACGTCTGGTCCCACCCATCAAGGCCTGGGAAAGCTAGAGCAGAGTGGCCGAGGTTAGCCTCTGCCAGAGCTGCTGGGGGAGGGCTTGGGGACAGAGTGAAATGTCCTTTGAGGGTGAGCTGATCTGGTTCTATTTTACTGCTCAGAGCCCAGTTGGTTTCCCAAGGCCTATATTTTAGGGTCATTGGTCTGAGTGGGGTTAGGCAATGCCTATGGGTGCCACCGGGTGCCACTGGGTGCCAGTAGTGAAGTATTCTGGGGTCCGACAACATATCATACACACAAGGAATGAGTTCTAGTCATGTTTCCCCTGTCATCCCAAGTCTTCTGAGTTCAGAGCATACATGAGGAAGCATTCTAACGATGATGTCTGTAATCCGAACAGCCTAGCAGTTAAGAGCTTGAACTACTGGACCCAAACCTTCACTCCTGTGATGCCTGAGGAAACTTCAGTAACTTACTTAACTTCCTGGAGCCTCTGCTTTTCTGTAAAATGTAAGACAATAATGGCTTCTACCTTTACCAGTTTGGGAGTTTGCTGCAATAATCATGTTAAGCCCTTCTAGCACCTGGTCAGACATTAAATAAAGGTTCAGTACATGTTGGCAACTACTATAGTCCGTGAACTCCTTTGACAATAGGAACAAGCCTTCGTGAAGTCAGTTGGGGAGGAGTATTTCTTCTTGTGATAAATGAAGAAAATGAGTTTGGAAAGTGTTGTAACAAATAAGCATGGGGCAGGGGAGGTATGTGGGAAGAAAGGAGATGTTGGGACTGGGAGAAGGGTGATATGTGGAAGGGGCATCTCAGGGGACAAAGGCTTGCTCCTGCCACGGCTGCATCGGGTTTCCTGCTGAGGATACATCATGACCTACAGATAGCTGGCACCAAGACAAGGCCATTTAAAGGGGACCGATTTACAGAAGGGACAGGAACATTACAGTGACTGGAGAAGAAAATATTTGATGGGCGTTTTATCTTGAAAAAGAAAAACACACCAAAATTGTGAAAATAACTTCACCCCTTAACACATGTGCTAATTCTTTTTTTTTTTTTTAATCCTCACCTGAGGATATGTTTATTGATTTTAGAGAGGCAGGAAGGAAATGAGAGAGAAACATTGATGTGACGGAGAAATATCGATTGGTTGCCTCCTGTATGTGCCTTGACCAGGGACCAAGCCTGCAACCTAGGTATGTGTCCTGGCCAAGAATTCAGGCTGCAACCTGTTGGCGTATGGGAAGACTCTACAACCAACTGAGCTACCCAGCCAGGGTCGGGTACTAATTCTGAGGGGAAAAAAAATCAAAATTTTTTCAAATAAAATTATATGTTATTCCTTCATTTTTGACTTTCACATCACATTCTTAAAGAGGGTCTTTTTTAAAAATTCCTCAAAAATATGTGATGGCCTTACCGATTTTTGAAGGCCTTTTCTGAATCATGCACATCACCTCACCCCCCTGGCCTGTTTTCTCTTTGGTCGTTGCCATTCGGCCTCACTCAGGGCTCTGAGCAGGCCTGCTAAACGACTTTCGTGGACTTCATGAAACCCTGAGACTTTGCAAGATTTGCAATTTCACTTTATGAACCGATTTGCATTGAATTTGAATTGTAATTTTGGATGTTGCTACAAACCACAGAAGTGTCCATGTAATAGGTGAAAACGGCTGCTAGTGTGAAACAGGGAGGAACTTTATGTGAGGGTAGACTATGTTATGGTCCATTAGCACATAGTTTCATATTTTGACAACTTTTGCTTCATAAGCAAGTCATAACAGTACGCACTTGGGTAACAAAAACTGAGATAACAACCCATCCGCCGTGTAGGAATAAAGCACATGGTTTTGATAAACACAGGGCTCCGTGGCCAGAAGGTGTCTAAAACCCTCTTTATATAGGCAAATGTCATTGGAGGAGAGAAGGCAAGAAATGCTAGCAACAGATTATATTTAACACATTGAATAAAATAGGAAACCACCAGACCATTCTGATATAAATACGTAAGTGTCTCAATCGAAAGTCTGATGAGGAATGAAATATTTACATGGTTTCAATGGTTTCCACAAAGTAGTTATGAAAAGGAACAGTCACTGAAAAGGAAGAGGAGCCTAGCAGACACCACTCTATGCAAGGGATCCAAGCGAACATCACTGGGACGGGGGCGAGTTGAAATCGTGCACCACCCAATAGGAGGCAATAAGAACCCAGTGTCGCTTCTGCAATATTCCCATCGAAGATGCACTATTCCTGCCCAAATCTAATCAAGAGGGAACATCAGGTCAAACCAAAATTGAGGGGCAACTGTACACTGAGGAAAGAATGAGGAGCTGCTCCAGACTGAAGATGCCCAAAGAGATATGACAACTGGTGCACATGTGATTCTGCACTGGGTCCTTTTGAGTATGAGAATGATGTTATGGGGACAGTTGGCAAACCCTGAATGGAGCTTGAGGATCAATGGTAGCAATATATCAATGTGAGCTTTTAAAAGGGTCGTACTGTGTATGTAGGAAGATGTCCCCCTTGGTTGTGGGAAATGCATACTAAAATGTTCAGGGCATCAGGACTACAATTTACTCTCAATTTACTTTAAGGCCCAGGAACAAAAATGCTGTTTGTACTGAACTTGCAAGTTTTCTATAAGTTTGAGATGACTATTTTAGAAAGAGCAAGGAAGGAGGAGGTCATTTTCACTGAGCAGCTGGCACATTCACCCAGGACACAGGGATAGAGTTCAGGGCAGTGCCAGGGAGTGGCGCACGCTTATCTGTGTTTTGGGAAGATGCCTGTTGGCTGAGTGTAGGGTGGCCATCGGGGAGGAAGATAAGAGGAAGGGCCAGGGAGACTGGAGGCAGCTGATAAGGGCCTGAGTTCTGACAGCGGCAACATGCAAAGCAGAAGACAGATGTGAGACCTGTTGAGGAGGGAAGACTTCTTAAGACTCGGAGAAAGGGAGGAGATAATGACCAAGGTTTCAGGCCTCCTAGAGGGGACGGTGTGGCCTCAGCACTGAGTTTGGGAACTTGGGGAGTGGCTCGGGCAGGGAAGTGATGGGGGCTCCTTGGGCGTGTTGAATGCAACAGCAGTCTGGCCATGACATTGGGCTCCCCACTCATCCCCAAGGTACCTATTAAGCAAAGTGGTCATCTTCACAGAGGTGGAATTGAGATCTTCGTGTAACATTTTCACTGAGACACCGGAAGAAATGGGGCTCTGGAACCAGGAAGAAAGATCACAGCAAGCAGCAAGGATTTGGGGTTTATCTACTTGGAAGCCAAGAGAACATGTGAGATGAGTGAGGGAGAGCATGGGGTGGGGAGGGGAGGCTTTGGAGAAGGTTGAGGGGGAGGAGCCTGTGAAGGAGGCAGAAAAAGTGTGACTAGGGAGGTGAAGAGAAACCAGTCTTTCTGACTATTTAGAAACATGTACATGGACCCCAAATTTTCCGCTGCCCTACTGAGAGCAAAATCCAACAGATCATGTGGGCTTCTTACTTATTTTCTGATATTCTAAGCTCTGCTGTTATTTTTTTCTCGTGTATAAACTAACCCCTGCCCTGGCTGGGTTGGTTCAGTGGATTGAGTACCAGCCTGAGAACCAAAGAGTCATCAGTTTGATTCCCAGTCAGGACACTTGCCTGGGTTACACACTAGGTCCCCTGTTGGGGGTGTGTGAGAGGCAACCAGTCGATGTTTCTCTCACACATCAATGTTTCTCTCTTTTTCTCCCTTCCTTCCCATCTCTCTAAAAATAAATAAAATAAAATCTTAAAAAAATAAACTAAATCCTATGGTTAAAAACAGACCACAATCTGCATAATTCCCTCTTGCTCAATTTTGACAAAAGACGTGGTCAAGTAATTACCAGAGAGGAGGCACAGCATAACCATTCAGATCCCCAAGTCTTGCTTCTTGATTCAAATCCCAGCTCTACCATTTACCAGACATACGACCTTGGGGGAGTGACTTAACTGGTCTCAGTTTCCCCATCTGAAAAATGCGGTAATAATAATTTCTATTCCTAGAATTGTTATCAGAGTTAAAGGTGATAATATCTGATAGCTACTTGGAATAGTGGCTGGCACTATATAGTCTATGTGTTATTAAATACATGTGAACATAAATGGGTTGCTAATTCTGTGTGGTCCAGCCACAAAGGTCTCATTGTCATTGCTATTGAGTGATACACAAGTCGGACTTTCACAAGCATATTTCCTGTAGGCCTGAAACTTTTGATGCCTGCTCAAGAGGACAGTTTAGCCATTTCTTTTTTATTTTTTAAAAAGATTTATTTATTTATTTATTTATTTAAAGAGGAGGAAGGGAGGGAGAAAGAGAGGGAGAGAGACATCAATGTGTGAGAGAAACATAGATTGGTTGTGTCTTACATGCTCCCAGCTGGGGACCTGGCCCACAACCCAGGCATGTGTCCTGACCAGGAATTGAACCTGTGACCTTTCGATCTACAGTATGATGCTCCAACCCACTAAACCACACCAACCAGGGCTAGCCATTTATTTGTTGACAGATTAGAGCACAAATGGTTGATCTCAGAAATTCAAAATTGCTCTCACATACATGACCATGAAGATGCCCTCAAAGCGGTCGCTGCAGGAGGGGAGAGGACGTTTCCCCCTCCCCCATCTCGGCTCCCTGTAACCTATTAAAGCAATGCTTCTCAGACTGCAACATGCACACACATGACCTGAAGTTCTGGTTAAAACGCAGATTCTGCTACACTATGGGTGAACTTTGAAATCAGCCAATCACATAAACAAATGTATAGGAGGGACCCGAGTAGTCAAATTCAGAGAGACAGAAATAGAAATCTCGTTGCCAGGGGCTTCAGGAGAGCGGATGGGAGTTACTGTGTAGTGGATGTGGAGTCTCAGTTTTGTAAGATGAGGAGTTCCGTGGTGATGGTGCACAACCAACAGAGTAACCAATGCCACGGATTCAGCGATTCAGGGGTGGAGCCGGAGATCCTGCATGTCTATAAAAGTCCCAGGTGAGGCTGACGCAATTTGGATCACACTTAGAGTTTCAAGCTACTACTAAGCAGTGTTCCTTTAGTTCCTTTGTAACAAGCCCAGCACCTGCTTTGCATTAAAGCTGTGGTAACTATTCAAATGAAATGGAAATAGAATTGGACTCTAAGCCCTTCGAGAACTCTGACCTCCTCATTCAGCTCTCAGAGAAGCTGCCAAGAAAGCCTCCGTCACGAAAGACACAATCACAGCAAAATATTTCTATAGTCGGGATTATTTTCTGGCCCTCTGAGGCTGGCCTCACATTAGAAACATATCTCCAGCCCGACAGTTCATCCAGTCAGTTACTATGGCGGTCTTACGCCAGGGCCTGCCTGCGGCTTTTCTCGGGTTAGCCTGTGAACAGAGGGGCCGCCTCTGCGATGGCCCCTACTTATCACCACGTCCCAGCACAGCAGCGGGTGCACAGCAGGTGCTCAACAAATACTTGTTGAATGAAAATAGCTAATACGTATATAGTGCTACTAAAGCAATGTTTTCAGAATTTTATACGGTTTTATATTTTTCCAAAGAAGGCCATAAAATACCTCCATCCTACATGTTCTTCTAACGTGACTTTGTTATTCCTCCCATCGAGGAGTGGGGTGGATGTCCCCTGCCCTGAACTTGGAGGGGCACAATAGGGATCAGGTGGGCACGTGCAGAGAAAAGTAAAGGATTAGTGCGCCAGTTTGTGTATGCCTAATTGTTGGAGGAAAGGTCGTTCTAGAAGTGGAGTATACCTGCTTCCTGTATCAGTAAATTGCCACAAAAGGGCTGTATGACAAACCTCCACCAAGTGGATTTGCAGTACTTCACGCTCATGGATCCATGGCTTTCCTGGGGGTTGGCTGAACCAGCTTGTGCTCCGCTGGGGTGGTTTGGTTTGGCTGCACATGTCTCATCTTTCCCCAGAACCAGTGGGACAGCCTAGGTGTATTCTCATGGCTCTGGCAAAGACTCAGGAGAGGAAGCCAAATCACGCAAATGCTTTTCAATCCTCCCCCAGCATCACATCTGCTTATATCCCAGTGATCAAAATAAACCTCATGGATGAACTCAGGGGCAGGGGCTGGGGAAGAGAGTGAATATTTTTCACAATAGTCACACCCTTTTAAAAATGTTAACAGCCCTGGCCAGTGTGGCTCAGTTGGTTGGAGCGTCATCCTGTTAACCAAAAGTTTGTGGGTTCAATTCCCAGTCAGGGCACATACCTATGTTGCAGGTTTGATACCTGGTCCCCTGAGTACAGGGTCTGGGCGAGAATCAGAGGCAACCTGTTGATGTTTCTCTTTCTCTCACATCACTGTTTTTTTCTCTCCCTTTTTTCTCCCTCCTTTCCTCTCTCTCTAAAAGCAATGGAAAAATATCCTCAGGTGAGGATTTAAAAAAAAAAGTTAACAACACATCTAGAGGTATTTAGAAGTCTCACACCTATGTGGTAGCCATTTCCTCATTCCATTCAATAGCCTGCACACATTCTTTTCAAAGGCTACGTGTACTGCGTCATACGAATGTGTCATCGTGCCCCAGTGGTTGAACCTTTAGGTCGCTTCCTATTATTGCCGCTGTAATTAATATATTACAATAAACATCTATGCACACAAGCCTTGGTGGACATTTCCTAATTATTTTCTTAGGATAATTTTCTAGAAGTGGAATTTCTGATCAAAGGTACTCAAAATTTTAAGGCTGTGGACAAGGTGTTAATGGCAGAGAGGGCTGTGTGAACTCCCTCCTGGCAAGATTACACACTGACTGGTCTATGGAAGCAGAAACTCATATGCTAATTAAGCTCTTCATTGCAAAATATAAAAGTGGCTTTTAGCCTCGAGTGAGTTTGAGTAGCCTAAGCCAGTCTTTGCCTAGGACTGATCACCCAAGAATACGAAAAATATGTTTTCCTGGGAAGAGAAATTCCATGCTGAGTCCTGGAGTCAGGGTCAACACACATATATTTTGTAGAACACTGCGAAGGGATATAGGAGGATAGAACATGCTTTATGCTTGGCAGAACTATTTATTTTTTGTAACAGAATCTGATGACTAACCCACACTTGGGAGTAAGATATATGACATTTATTTTTAAAAATTAAATTGAATTTCTGTGACTCCGCTGTCAAGGTTGGTGAAAAGACCAAATCAGTCAGTCTGAGGAGCTTCACACACGCGCGCGCACGTGCACATGCACGCACACTCACTGTCCCCAGCCAGGGCTCTCCTGTCTATGGTGCTTCGGCCGCGGGCTGAACAGCTGCAGGGGGGGTTCCGGCATAGTCTAGGATGTGAATCGTTCCTCCTGGAGATGTTACAGTGCCATGCAGTGCCCTCCGCCTCACGCCGCGGAGGCTGTACAAGAACTGGGGGGCTTAGGCCAGGAAGGAAATGGGAGGTGTGCCAGCCCTTCGGTCCCAGTGGCCCCTGGTGCCTTTTTCCTTGCCCACGTCCCTTGGAGGTGGGACACTCCGCATGCGGTGGGGAGGGTAGCTGCCGCTCCTCCCGGCGCAGCTCAGCCGTGGGGATTTTCCCTGACACTCTCACGGTGAAAACACTTAGAGCGCATCCTCCCAGGCATCCATTCGCCGGGCCATCTCCATCCCTGGTCCGGTTCCCGCAGGGACGTATGTTCGAACAGGCCCAGGTTCTGAAGGCCTACGGAGCGCGGATGCTCTTTCACCCTCGAAGCTCGCAGCCATCTCCTGCCCCTCACATGCTTCAGATTAATCTCCGTGGTGAGACTAAGCAGGGGTCAAAAACTCAGATGCTTCCAAGAACAGACAGGTCCATAAATGAGTGAGGCAAGTGGTAGAAGACCATGGTGAGTGGCGGCAACCATGGTAAACTGGTGAGAACATGACATATCAGAAAGGGGCCAGTAGACTCGGAAAACAGGTGCCCAGAGATGCAAATTTTTGAATATTTCAAGAGAACCCAGAAATTTAGACTTTTCAGAGGAAATCTCCCACTTTTTAAAAATTGCAACTAATATTTAAAATTCGTATAAAACACTTCCAGGTCAAATAAAAGAGATCCTGAGCAACCCGGTTATTCAGGCCTGTTTCTCAGAAAACAAAGGGGGAGGCCATCCCACCAGGCAGCTGCCCCCTTTCCCCCCACAGAAAATACACAAAAAGGCTGTTAACTCTCTCTGGGGTGAAAGGAAGTCAGACTTCCAGGACACAAAGGCCACCTTCTCTCCGGGGAGGGAGCCAGGAGGGGGTGGGGGAAATACTTTTCATTCTTTCTGGAGGAGCCAAGGAGAAACAACTCCTTTCTCAGCCAATGGGGTTAATAGAGTACATTACAGTCTTGATAATTTGCATGGCTATTAGTTGGAGAGTCAGACATAAATAACTACGTGTAATAATTACATGGTAGCATTCAGACAAACCCAGAGCACGAGCCAGCCAGTCTAGGGGCACAGAGCACACAGACGCCCCAAAGCAGGCATGCCAGCTGTGCTGGAGGGTCCTGGAGGGGCCTGCAGGCAGCCGATGAGAGGCTGGGGCCAGATGGAGCACAGAGAACCAGCCCTCAGTGCTAGGCGGAGGCACATTTGGTTCTTATTCTTTAGGAACGAAGGGCCAGCCAAGGGTTTCTATCAGGGGTGTGGCGAGACCTAGGCTACAGTTCTGAGAATCGTCTTGCCGAGCAATGCTTGTGTCAGGATGGCTTGGGAGGGGAAGGAGGGGATGGAAGTGGGAAGACCGGTTCAGAAGCTGTGGAAACTGTCCAGGTATGAGCTAAGGGCTGACGTCGGTGTGGGTGGGGAGAAAGGAAGGGGCAGTCACGGGCACTGTTATAAGAGAAGGATTGGCAGGAAGTGAGACACCAGGGAGGGGAAGCAATCGAGATCAAAATCTGGGCGGCTTTGCGCTCCCTTCCTCTCCCAGCTCCCTCAGGAGGGTGAAGGGGAGAAAGCAAAGGTTCCAGAGGAAGAGGTTTCTAAATTTTTATGCTCACTGTCACCAAAACACACAGAGTGGAACTAGTTCTCCCCCTTCCAAACTGGCCATACTGTAGAACCATGCGGTTGTAACATGTACGGTTGTTCACATGTTAATCTCTCTGATGTCAGGATACATCTACCAGCTCATGGTGAGCCAGAGGGTGAATGGCGGTGTTTTGTTCCCACAAAATTCAGACGTTGGCGTCCTAAACCCCAAGTACCTCAGAATATGTCTGTATATGGAGACAGGGTCTTTAAGGAGGTGATTAAGTTCAAGAAGGTCTACACGGTGGGCCCTCATCCAGTATGATTAGTGCCCTCATAAGAAGAGGAAACCGGGACACAGACACACAGGGAAGGGAGAGCTTATTATAAAGACACAGAGAGCACACAACCGTCTACAAGCCAAGGAGAGCGGTCACCAGAAGAAACCAACGCAGGTGACACCTTGCTCTTGAATGTCTTGCCTCACAACGTAAGACAACAGATCTTTGTTGTCTAAACCACTCAGACTGTGGTGTTTTGCAAGGAGGGCAGGCCTAGCAAACGAATACCGTGGGGTTTCTTCTTTCTTAATGGTACATGGCATCATGGTGTATCTAAAAATGGGTACAATGGAAGCATCTGAGAATCTCCGAATTAAAGTGCTTCATCCTTTTCCTTTTTGTGACTTCCTGTCCTTGTCCACATAAACTCTGCTCTGATTAAGGTAACGGTACAATTTATCATCCAAACTGAGATCATTTTAAGAGTGCAAAGGGAGGAGGTACCCTTAATAATTACTCAGGGACGGCAGGGGGAAGCTGGCACTGCCCCAGCTGTGTGGACGTCCTGCGACCCTCTCCAACCCATTTGAGAATGTTCAGAGAGGAGCCTGCCGTTCATCTCAGAGGCCACCTGACGCCCAGGTTTTTGCCTGTGTGCCACACCCCAGGCCACCGTCTGCCTTAATGACAGCACAAATGATATCACCCCCAGAAACAGAGAAGCCAAGAGTTTTTTGGTGACAAACATAGCTCTGGATGCAGAATGGGTCTTATTTAAACACCAGAAAAAATATCTTGGTGGTGTAATTGGACAAACTCCCCAAAGGCCCGGATGTCTCAAACACATCTTTCCCAAGTGATCTGACACAATGTGGGGAATTCCCACAGGGCTTCCTCTTTTGAGTTAATGCATCAGGAAGTCTTATAAAAACGTGAAAGCAAAAAATTACCCGTGAAAAGTGACAATACATTAAGCTATTAAACCTTAGCTCACATGGGCTAATCAGGGAAAACCAGTAACTGAGCACTAACCACGTGTTTAATATATTGAGGACCTTGTCTCATTTAAGCCTTCCAGCAAACCCAGTAGGGTAAATGTTACCGTTGAATGTTTTACAGGAGAACCTAGGACTCGGAGAGATTAAGTGACCTGCTGCAGGACCACACAGCTACTGAAAGGGGGAGCTAGGGTTCTCCTGCAGGTTCACGGACGCTGAAGCTGAGTCTTGTCTTTTCTGCTGTCCAATGTCCTTCCTGCCACCTTCTCTTTTCTTTCCGTTCTTCCTTCACTAATCTTCGTATATTTACCCAGCTGGCAAATATTTTCTCTATTTAGCAGGTTTAGTACTTCATAATAAATAAGGGCTGGGAGGAAAGGTAGAGAGCCAAATGGAACGAGCTGAAAATGAGAGATGAAGGAACACATGTGCTGTTCTTCCGAACGCTGGCCCTGTCTTTGTAGGGCTGCCCTTCCCAGAGCCTGGTCCCAACACTATTATTTGGTACTCAACTGAAGAAGACAGGCAGACACTTCTCACATTTTCCTTTCCACTCAGAAGGCAATTATTTTATAGTTGATGGTTTAAATGTTATCAGGGTTATAAGAAGCCCAGAAAAAGACATGCAGAGTACCAATCAACCACTTTAATACAACTTCAGCTTATAAAACTGGGCAGAATTACTTTTTTCCTCCTCTTACCCATGCTCTGGTGAAGCAAGGTTTTTATTCTATTTCAGAGTTACGGATGCCGATAATAAAATGCTAGGGTGGAGATCAAAACAGATATCTGGAAATGCAAAATAAGGGTTTTTCTACAGCCAGGAAAAATCTCCTATTATCCTGCATGTTAACTCTGGAACAAAACTGACACATGCCTCTCATATCACGTGCGTTACATAGTACAGAACTTCCTAACTTACCAGGGTTTAAGAGCCCCTCAACTTCTGTCACTGGCAGAAATCTACATGTAATGTTCTCTCTCTTGCTTAGTGAGCTTACTGAAAAAAACAGTCCCGCTTTGCTCATTCTTCAGGGAGGATATTGAAGGAGATAATGTCATGCTTTCAGCTGAAGATGACAAAGGCATTTGGCTGTTTAGAAATATATATTAAAATAAATTAAAAATATATGTATATCAATAAGAGTTACCAACAAAGACAAATTATGCTACCTCTGAACTGCCTTTTCCTTTTGGAATTTAGCTGGAGCCCAGGGCCCTTGTACCTGGAGGCAATTGGGCGGAAACATTGGTAGTTCCACATTGACTCGCGGGCCCCTGGCGTCCTATTGTCAAACAGATAGAACGATGGCCACTCTCTAAATGCTCACCAATGCTGCCGGGGAGGAAGAAAGGAAGGAAGGGAAGGAGGGAAGGAGGGAGGGAGGGAGGGAAGGAGGGAGGGAGGGAAGGGTTTCCTGGAAGAGCCTAACAAATTTTCATTGGTAATGGCTAATAAATGCTGAAGAAGTAAAACCCAAACCAGATTTGGTTGAAAGTCCAGGCAACTTTGAGTCACCCGGGCTTAATCCCTGGCCCGTGTGGTGCTCATGCCTCCCTCCTACATCCCCTAATTTCTTCCTTCCCATGGGGCACATCCTTGCTCATTAGCACCTTTACCAGATGGCAGGTCCTGAGAAGGGAAACTCAACTCAGGAATTAATTTTTTAGTGGCTCAGCAGCTTTTGAATCTCCCAGCGAGGGAGAAGGTCAGAAAATGAATGGCTAGAATTAGTTATTTGGATTATCTCAGGTTTCCACATACATACTTTTGATTAGCTGGGTGGCTATGCAGAGGTGGATCTTGTGAAGAAAGTTTCCCTATTTTAAGTGACTTGGGAAGCGGGACCTGGATAAGATAAGAGAAGGCTGAGCAGGAGTGGCAGTGACAGAGAGCAAGCACTGATGGTAGGACCTCCCTCTCAGCTCCCACTACAGGAGATGGGTCAATCTGGCAACTCGTGGCAGATGTGCACCAAAGCTATCACATTGTACCCCATTTTTCTTCACGTCTTGGCTTTCACCTTTTAACAACTGGGGGGTATCTAGACAGAGGTGGATGGTGAGGATAATGGATAATGGCCCAGGCAAGACCTTAAATGTAAGACCTTTGGCTCTTAAATCATTCTTCCCAAAGAAAACAGCAGTCTGCCATACTATTTCTGTGGCGTACAGGGTTACCCCACTAACTGAAAGTGAAGTGTTCCCGTGAAATCTTTTATAAGTTGAAATGGCATACAGCAAAGAAGCAATTACCATTTAAATTAATGGAAACATTTTTTTGCGTGTTCACAGACCCAGAAAATAACCTACGAAATTATACCAACGTGTTTAATTACGTCCGGTCTTATGCTAAATCCAACACCCTTATGAGCTCTCCGAGGCTTTTCTCATAGCTTAGGACACGTTGCCAGGGGATGAAGAAAATGATGGAGACAAAGTACAGACCCTCACAGGCACAGTTCAAAGCCAGGGCGCTTGCTGCCAGGGAGGAGCGTGGAGTGTGGTTCCGGGGGAAGGAGCCTGGCGGGGCCACTCTCCCTGCTCCAGGTGCCGCGGCCTCTGTCACCGCAAACAATGAACCCTGTTTTTGCTTTGCATCTTTTCCCATAAAAGCCAAAATCCTCTTCAGATTTCAGCGGGTTAGCAGATACAGAGCGAATGTAGGTCTTTCCTAAAAGTAAAGTGTTAATGTGAACTTTAGAAAAGCGGGGGATCCCTGTACTGGATTTTAGTGAAACTACAGTTTGAATTCTGAGATCCAGTTTTCCATTTTTGTAGAGAGGTGAGCTTTGTCTCTTTAACTCTGATGCCTTGTTAAGGTGTGTGTGCATAATTTTTATTATCTTTGTAAGGGAAGGGAGGGGGACCATGAGTTCAAAGATGGGACAAATTACGCCTTTCTTCTTACCCTCAATCTGGTGCCACAGAAAACTTGAAGAGAAAGAAAACTAGGAATCTGGGCAAGGAGGAAAAGGCAGAAGATTTTCCTATTAGCCTGTCTTTACCTTCAGTTATACTCACATCCAAACAGCTGGGTCCAGGCTCAGAGGCTCAGCCCTCCCCTTCCCGTCCTCCTCACGGTCAATTAGCGATGCTCTTCGGAATGAAGTCCTTGGCATCAGACTGCCCTTGCCTTTATCCTAAGTCCCGGTTTATATTCATACTCACCCCTTGAGGGGTAGGCTCCTGGCTTCTGGGGAGGGAAGCAATGGACTTCTCGGAGGGCAAAGGCCGCACCAGTTTGGGAAGACTGGTGAGGAGGTGGTGGGAGAGGGTGGTGAGAAGTGGGGAGGGGGACCCCGGACCGTGGGACCCTTGCTGTGGGGGCTAGGCCACTGGCCCCTCATCTCCAGCATGATTTATGGATAGAAATCTCAGCCCATAACCGATAAAACACAAACACAAACACAATTTTAAAAATCACTCACTAATTTCTATTTTAAGTTTCCACTCTCCTTAGACTGGGGGAAGCTCAATCTTAACCAAGTTTTTGCCTTTCCTGGTGCGGCTCACACAGGGTCAAGACACTGAAGGGCCTCACTAGGTCCTGGCTCATTACGTGGGTCACTGAACACCAAATTGTCCCTGTGGGTCCTGTGCTTGGTGGAGGTCTCATGCTGCTGGCTCTGTGCCTTGTCATGGGGTAGAAATTTCTGAGACGCTGCAACTGCTTAGCCTGGACACACCAGAGTGGCTTCCTTCGTGGGGCCTTGCCAATTGTGACAAATGGGAGCGGGGCACAGGTGTCCCCTGTCCTCAGGTTTCACAGGCCTCTTCAGGGGTTTGCTGCCACCGGACTCGTCCCTGATCTCCTCTCTCCAGCCCTGGAATAAATCTTCCCTTAAACATCAATTTTCTCTATTTTGCTTAGGCAAACAGCAGTCTGCTTCTGGAGCTCCAGCAGGGAAGATGCCTTTGTTTCTGCTCTGCCCGGGCACATCCCTTCCCTGGGGGCACCGAGCTAACAAGCCTGGATTGGTGGTGAGGGGTGGGATGCAGAAAAGCAGAGCCTGGGGGAGGGGGTGGTGGGTAAAGATTGTTATCTCAGAAATCTTAACCCACTCTGATCGCAGGGAAATTCACTTGGTTGATCCCTCTTTTCTCCAAGGGCAGGGCACCTGGGTCTTTATCTTGGTATCTATCCTTAGTGAATTCCACTACTAAATAGACCAGAACTATTAGGGTCTGGTTCCTGGTAAAGGAAGTCCTGAACTCCAGAGGGCTCATAACTTTACCCCATTGCCTTAGTGAAGGGGAGGAGGAGGTCTCTCAGTTCGGGGGAGTTGCCAAGCCAACTGCCACTCTCACAGGCGCAAGTTGAAAGGTATGGGGCAGGGGAGCCTGTGGGTGCAGAGTTCCCCGCCCCCACACTGGCTACAATGCTACAAGGAACTGGTCGGGGAGGGCCGCGAGCATCAGGGATCTGCATTTAATAAGCGCTCCCTACCAATTTTTTATGACCTTGGTGACAGGTTTATTACACTGAGGATAGGAAATTTCAGTTGGGACAAGGAGCTCTCCGGAGGAAAGGACCCACAGTTGTCCACTGAATACTGAGTGTGTGAATGAATTAAAATGTGCTTAAATTCCATTCCTCAAAGCTGCTGTCAGCAGCAGCTGCGGCAGGCGCTCGCTTGTGTTCGTTAGGTATTTTGTTAAACAGCATCACAGAAGTTCTGTCCATTTACTTAAATGTACACGACAGCAAGACAAAACAAACAAAAACTTTTAAACTGAAGGAATAAATATAGCTCAGATAAATGCCTCAGATTTTGGCAGCAAAGACAGCCAAGTGATACGTGTTTTGGATTAATTTTTTAAAAGGGAAAACAAATTAGTAACAGTAAATATTATGTGCTAGACAAGATCTCTCAAAAAGTAGGAGAAAAACGATCAAGGATGGTTATTAGTGATTCAGGGACAGTCTATTATTAAAAGTTGGCTACTTTGGCACAAGGAGCAAGTATTTGCTTTTTTATGTTGGCCTTGAAAGTATTGATATATTTGAATAAAAATTAGGCTGATGTGAGCACAATCAGTGCTAACATCCATGAAGCTGCAATTAACTGAAGCCGCTGAACTGTGATGCAGACTCAAACCTGAGCCTTACTGACACTTCCAGGGGGTTTAGAGGCTGCAGTATCAGTAGGTCTTCTTGGCACTGGACTTCTTAGCCTCTGAACTAGCTAAGTGGCTGGCACTGCTCAGTTACCACGATTTTACTTGTGTTTCCGACATATTTAAGAAGAGCGAGTTTCCTGAATGACACTGTCTCCCTGAATTCACCTGAATACCGATTTGGGCCGGGCACATTTTTATATAAAGGTCCTTTTCTCCTGGGACCCACCAAGGGAGGGCGGTCACCAGTGAAGGAAGGAAGAGAGAGCCAGAGGGCTCTGGTATCTTACAGCGGAAGGGTCCCTGGCCTTCTTCAGCTGACCCAGTCTGCTCGATTTACAGATCTGGGAAGGGGGTGAATAGTGTGCAGGAGCCCCTCACCCCTGACCAGGCTTCAGATCCATGTGTCCTCACTTAAATCTAAAGCCCTGTCTACTCCATCCTGGTTTCCTAAACCAAGGTCCTCCCAACACCTGTTGTGCATATTAACAGATGGCTCCCACCCCTCAAAAACTTTCTGTGGTCAAAGGGTGGTTGAAACAAATTTAAACAGGCTGCTTTTTGTTTTTTTAAATCTCCCACAAGTGTTCTCAGAACATTTAAAATATTAATACACATCGAAAATCGCTGAGGAAAATAACAACCTTTAAAATGTTAGAAAATTTTATGATTTTATACATAGAGCACGTGTTTTCCCTTTAACTAGTTTATCATAGAAGAGCTGATAAGAACCAGTTCATCGTGTTAAATGCAATTTGTTTCACAAGCTGAGGGATTCGTTCTGTTGGTTCCAGGGATACAGTTTTCATGGAATACTTGCCAATAACTGGTGGTAGGGGGAAATCAAAGGAAAGGGAGCCTTTTCTTTTAGGTAGTCTTGCGCTTCAGTTCCCCCTCTGTCTGTTGCTTGCTATTTCAGCAAATTCCAGACTGGAAAAGCTGGACTGTGAATGAGTCAGGGCTGGGGCAGGTGAGTGAGGCACTAGGCACCCAGTTTAAGGAGGCACCTAGTTTAACCCACTTTCTGAGCTGTCAAATGCTGACCATGCATCTACCTGAATCCAAGAGTGAGTGCCTCCTTAAGTCATGCACCCAAGGCTCCCCTCGCTGTGTGGTATGTAAAGTGGGGCACTGAGTGTGGTCACTAGAAGAATGGATTCACTGGGACTGGGTAACCCAGGATGTGTTGGGCCAATCACACTCTGCTGAATGAAGAAAAATCAGCTTGTCAGGCTAATTCCATGGGACACAGGGGACTAGAGACAAGAAGATGGCAGGAGGTTGCCCAGAGAACAGGCCGATGTGAGGACAGAATATCATCTATAAAAACGTGCTATCGTTTTAAGAAGTGCCCTCCGTGTGGCTCAGAAAACCCATCAGCTGGGAGGGGAGGGGAGATTAAATACCTGAGTCATCAGGGAAGGGGCTGGGCTAAGAGGAAAGAATGACTGTGTGTGGGTGGGAGAAAGCGTGGACCAAAACAGGCTTCCTAATGCTCAAAAATCAGCCCATAGATGAGACACAGGGTCTTATGAGGCTATTTTTATGGATTCAATAGGGGGAGTCTCCTCACTGCCTGGATGACTCAGAAGTGGGCACTGTGTATAGGTTTTATTATATAAGCGCCACGGTTTATTTCTGTAAACGAGAATTTAGCACTTTGCATTTGCAAAGCAATTAATAGTGTCTGTGTTAGTTAATACCCCATTTTGGGTTCCAGAGCAATATTTTGTTACTTAAAAATTAATAGCACTATCACAAAGGGCTTATAAAAAGAGATATATTGCTCCAATAGGCAATTCCATACAAAGCTAAGTTTTTATTTGCTGTTACTTTAATTACTTAGATATTATTTTATATGTTTTCATTATTTTAAAGTGCCTTGGGAGTGTGAAATATCTCTTACAGATAATGTATTCTGTTTTAGCCAGAACAGCCTCATCATAAGTAGCTGTAGATTAATGCATTTATCACTTAAAATTTCTTTTTAATGTTCTGTAAGCAAGTGAAATTGATGTCTCAGAGAAGACAGATACCTCCCCTGCCATGGAACTCCTCCTCAGCGAATATTTCTTTACTGGATTACGAACATTTCTGGAAAGGAGAAGAATTGAAGCTAACAATACGCAGAGCATACAGCAGCATGACAAACATTAGTTAGGAGCTAGTGATGAGAAAATAGCTCAGATCCTTTGGATACGGAATATCTATTTTAAACTAAATCGGGTCTGAAAATTCCACGTGCACAAATTCTTCTTCATTTCCTCCTGGGTGGGGTGGTGTCACTGTTCTGCAGAGGCGGCAATGTTTCAGGGGAGTGTTGAAAACGTCCGGGGAGTCAGTGCGGTTTTCCCTCAGCAGGCGAACTCCGGAGATAGATGTGACTCACGGTCATGATCCCTGGATGAGGGTTTTTAAAAATAACCTATAGCCTCTATTTTTAGCGGACCTGCAAGCTGCAGTGCTGCGGGCTCCCTCTTTCACAGAAAGTAATTAACATCCTCTGATCCCTGGGGAGACGGATATCACTGAAGTTCCCGATATGGAAACAAACAGGCGCTGTCTTAATGGGTGGGCACACTCCGAGAAATGCCCTTGCCTGCCCTGGAGGAGGCAGCCAGCTCCAAAAGGATCAAATCATTGGAAGCGAAGCAACTAGTTTAAAAGTCCTAAGAGTTATAAATAAAGGGGGTCTGAGGCAAAAAAAAAAAAAAAAAAAAAAAAGGCTTCAAAAGCAGCTGAGGCCTTTCTTTTCAAACAACACTTTCCCCAGTGACTTGAGTTCATTTGTTATTCAATTCAACTTCCCAGTCAATGCTAAGGGTTTGAAAGATTTTGGCAGGTTTCAGTGGAATAATTTGTGCTGTAATAGAAAGACCAGAGGGCAAATTAGACAAATCCATTGTCAGGGCAACTAAGGTTTTACGAAATTAGAGAACCTGTGGTTGGAGAAAAGAGAATACAGACCGGTGGGGGAGTGTCATTCTCGATGTCCCCTTGATGGGCCAAGACTGTTGGTCCAGCTGACAGAGGCCCAGGTGTGTGCCTCTGCCCAGACCCCAAATTCACACCTCCGTATAAACAAAGTCATGGTGTCGTGACTGTGGTGGACTTGTCTCTGTATTTACCAATTTTCAGTGAAGTTCATTAAGATGTTACAGGGGCTGCCCTGAGAGGTGTGGCTCGGTTGGCCGAGAGTCATCCCGGAAAGTAAAAACTTGCCGGCGGTGGGGTTCTCAGTCAGGGCACATGCCCTGTCACCCGCTTGCTGGGGTGCTTGCAAGAAGCAGCCTGTAGATGTTTCTCTCGTATACCATTGTTTCTCTCCTCTTTCTCCCCCTCTTCCCCTCTCTCTAAAAATTAATAAATAAAATCTTTTAAAAAAAAAGATGTACCGAGGCTATCCATTTGGAAATGTCTGTTGGTTTAAAACCTTCTTTGAACATGATCTTAAGCGAGGTTACTATTTGTTGCGCAAGTTACATGTTTAATAAATAGGAATCCTTGCTTTTCTTAATATTGTACCATTCTTTCATTAGTTTCTTATTGCTTCTCTATGCTACTGCTTTTCTTAAATCAGTTTTTATTATTTGGTAGAGAGCATTCTCTAGCAATGCTTTCCAGCAGAGTTTGTGAATGATATATTTTCTGAGTTCCTGCTTGTCTGCAATGCCCATATTTGTTCTTCAGGTGAATATTTTCACTTCAAATTGCTGTTCACCTCTTCCCACGAGAATTTTAAAGATATAGCTTCACTTTCTTGTCCCATCAACTATTGCCGATGAGACGTATGAGGTCATGGTGGGCTGCGCGCGCCCCCCTCCCCCGTCCCACCCTGTATAATTTGCTTTTCTCTTGGGAAGATTTAGGCATTTCCTTTTGGTCTTGGTATTCTCAGATTTCACCATGATGTCACCACTATGCATGCAGTATTTTCCATTTTTTCTGCTTGAGTCTTTTTGGGCACTTTTGCTTCTGGTGACTCTCCTATTCCATTAACTTTGGCAATTCTTCTATTATCTTTTATAGTATTTCCTGCCATTTATCCTCTCTGTCCTCTCTTTCAGAAAAAGTCCTTGGGTGGATGTGGAAACTTTTGAAATTATTTTCCGTGCTCCTAACTTTTCTTCCCTGTTTTTTTTTTTCTCTTTGCAGGGACTTCCTCAGCTTAATCTTCTAGCTCACTAATTTGCTCCCCAGCTGTTCCCACTCTGCTATTTTATCCATCTATTCTTTTGTAAGTTGCAGTGATCAACACCAATTTTCAGGACCTCCATTTGATTCAGCAGGTGCTTCTATGTCCATGACGATACTGGTAAACTTCCTCTAGAGTCCTCTTCTCTCTTTTTCAATTAACTTCACTTTCTCAGATATTTGTTCTTTCATTTGTTAAATGTTTCCATGGTGATTACTACTGTTGTGAGCTTGAAGCAGGAGCTGGCAGAGCTCCATCCACCTGCCCTCAATCCCTCTACTACTGTCCTCTCAACAGGCTTCTAAAGCTTTTACTCCCAGCAGCCAGCATCTGTGCCTCTGTCCCAGGCCAGGCCTCAGCCTGCTCGGCTGCACTTTGCACACCAAGACCCAGAAGTGCCTGGCAGTTACTGTGCCTGGGGACAGTTTGTGTACTGATGGATGCAGGGAGTATGAATCTTTCAGGTCCTTCACCCCTCGATAGGCACACCTCTGAAGTGTGACCTCTACTGTCTCCAAAGCTCCCCACATTAAGCCCAAGTTACCCTCTGAAGGCCTGTTTGTCATTATACCCTTGGTTGATGGTCTCCTCCCTTCCTGGTCCTACTTCCCCACTCTCTTACCCACACCGCCTCAGAATATTTTCTAATAAATCAGCTTCTCACAAATCTTTATGTCAGAGGCTGTTTATAAGAACCCAGACTGTGTTATCTCTAAGTCCAGGCCCTTCGGGTCCTCAGTGAATGCTGTATTTGTTTATCACATCCTGGATCCAGTGAGCAGGGGAGGGGCTGAATGGGATGCTTATAACCACATATAAATGGATATATAACATAAGACATATGAATTTATTCACAATCCAGGGTTCTAGTCCTGGATTCACTGAAAACAGCAAGCAACAGGCAGAGAAGGGAACTGAAGTGGAAGATTCCCTAGTTAAAAGTAGGCACAAAGCCCCCTTTTCCTCAATTCCCCCTACCACCAGCTATTTGCAAGTATTTCATGAGAATTGTATCCTTGGAACCAACAGAACATACTCCTCAGCCTGTGAACACATACCATATTTTGCCATGTGTAGTGCACATATTTTTGCTTACATTTTTGAGGGAAAAATAAGGATGTTCATTACACATGGGTATAATGATGACACACCATGGGTACAATAATGGGCATGATAATCTCGTGTATAATGCGCACAAATATGTAGGTATGCACTATACACAGCAAAATATGGTAGTATTTGTATTTAACATGATCTTTTCAGTCTTTTCTTGAGATTTGGGGGCTAGGCTGAGCTGTACTCAGCCTGCCTTCTTGGCCCAATCTCCATAAGCATCTATTCAGCCTTTGACTTTTGTTTTTGTTTGCTTTTTAAATCAAATGCCAAAGCTACAAAAGCAGAGTGATGCAAAAAATATTCGTTCCTGACGAGGCAATTTTCTATCCTTTGGAGCATAACAAATTCAGCTGCAAATCCTGAGCTGTAAAACGTCGGCTTGCAAAACGTCAGCTTGAAAGTCAGTCAGTCATTCCATTATTGTGTCTTATTGTGTGTCTGGCACTGAACACACAATAGAGAGTAATACTGTCCCCCACTTGCAGCTCCTCCCAGGGAAGGATGGCTTGCTCTTGGCCTGCTCATTTTCTTATACACACATGCACACGCAGGCACACACACAGGCAGTCCCTACCACTATCTCCTTTCTTGTCCCTTTTGCAAAACAATTTTGCAATTTGTATCAAAAGTTCTAATGTAATCCCTTCGAAACAGTCATCTCTCATTTTAGGAAATTTATCTTAAGAAAGTTACTTAAGAAAAATAAAAATATGTATGTATAAAAATGTTTATGCTCATAAACACAAAAATTTATTAAACAACCTAAATGTGTAACAGGGAGAAGGATAAATATTGGATAGGCAATAATGCAGAAATTGAAAATTATAATGGTCAAGACTATGGTTATCACATGACTTCTGGTCAAGATTGCAGCGTGGGCAGACTTGGCTCACCTCTTCATACAAGTACATCAACATTACAACTAAAATATAGAACAACCATCACTCAGAACCATCAGAAATCGAGTTGAATGGAAGTCTGACAACTACGGAACTAAAGAAACCACATCCTTCCAGGCTGCTAGGAGGGGAGCAGACGTGGAACGGGCTGGTTCTACATTCCTGTGTGGTGGATAAAATTTGGGAGGGATCTCTCAGGAGCAAGGAGTCCCAGCACCACATCAGGCCCCACAGCCCAGGGTTCCAGTGCCAAGAAGATAAGTCTCCAAAATTTCTGGCTGCAGAAACCAGTGGGGATTGAGTTGGTGGAAGAAACTTCTGGAGCTCCAAGCAATTCCTCTTAAAGAAGGCACATATGAACTCACCTACTCAGACCCACTCCCTCTGGGCTCCAGCATCAGGGTAGCAGCTTGAAAGGCACCAGTGGTGTACAGGTAGATGCTGAAGTGTCTGGCATCAGGGCGAGCAGCGGCATTGCCCCTTTTCTGAACCCTCCCCTCACAGAGCCACAGAGCCAGCAAGCTGGTGCCATATCTGAGACTCCATCAGCCAGGATGACACTGTTTGCCCTGCCCTGGAGATCCCTGGAGACTCCGCCCCACCCAATTATGGGCCCACCCAAGCTGCTTTTCCATGGTCTTGGCTCTTGCTTCACAGCTTCCTAAATCCTATCAAACAAGCCACAGCTTCAGTGAGCCCCATGCCCTACATTAGCAGCAACCAGCCTAGATTCACAGCTTGGCTTTGCCTGGGAATCTCCAAGCCCAGCACGGGTAGCAGCCATCTCAGACTAATTGATAGTTCAGGCAGGGTGGCCCCAGGCAAAACACAGATGAGGGCTGAACTTGCCTTGTACCACTAGGGAAACCCCAGGGCCTCTCTGCCCAGTGGGCAGCTACACACCATGTCAGAGCACCACCACCCTGCCCCTGCACAGCATATCCTCCATGGTGAGCAAAGAGTGGCGGTCAGTGATCACAGCCAATCCTTGCAGCTGACTGGCTTGGGTAAATCCCTCCCATTGACCTGCCAACAGCGATCAAGGCTCAACGACAAGAGAAGGATGTACTCAGCTCATACAAAGGACACACCTTGAGGACTCAGCTTGAGTGATAGGGGTGGCTGTGCCACTGGACCCTAAAGGGCACCTACTATATTAGGCCACACTACCAACATATGGAGTCAAAGCAGCTCTACCTAATACATAGAAACAAGCACAGGGAGGCTGCCAGAATGAGAAGACAAGGAACATGGCCCAAATGAAAGAACAGATCAAAAGTCCAGAGAAACAACTAAACGAAATGAAGATAAGCAATCTATCAGATGCGGAGTTCAAAACACTGGTTATAAGATGCTCAAGGATCTTAGTGAGGACCTCAACAGCATAAAAAGTATGCAGTCAGAGACGTAGAGTACACTAATTGAAATAAAGAACAATTTACAGGGAAACAACAATAGAGTGGATGAAGCCTAGAATCAAATCAATAATTTGGAACATAAGGAACCAAAAAACAACCAAATCAGAACAAGAAGAAAAAAGGAACCCCACCAAAAATGAGGATAGTATAAGCAGCCTCTGGGACAACTTCAAGCAGTCCAATATTCACATAATAGGGGTGCCACAAGGAGAAAAGAGCAAGGAATTAGAAATCTATTTGAAAAAATCATGAAAGAAAACTCCCCTAATTTGGTGAAGGAACTATTCATGCAAGTCCAGGAAGAACAGAGAGTCCCAAACAAGATGGATGTAAAGAGGCCCACTCCAAGACACATCAAAATTAAAATGCCAAAAGTTAAAGATAAAGGGAGAATCTTAAAAACAGCACGAGAAAAGCAGTTACTGTATTTTGCTGTGTATAATGCACTCCTGTGTAGTGCGCACCCACATTTTTGGCTTAGACTTTCAGGAAAAAAATCTTTCATTTTAAGTTTTTAATTCAATTATTTATTTATATTTAGAAACAAACCAATTATTGTATGTCAGGGTATTATTTTGCATATGGATATTGTTTGCTTTCTAGAGCTACACTTTTAATGCATCAGCATAAATAAAAGAATTAAAAACAGTTATATGGATATGGAATTAGTACTACCCATATATAAGCTCACCCTTACCTTTCCCTCAAAAACTTGGGCAAAAAAGTGTACATCATACACGGCAAGATACGGTAGTTACCTACAGGGGAGTACCCATAAGCCTGTCAGGTGATTTCTCAAAAGAAACTTTGCAGGCTAGAAGGGACTGGCAAGAAATATTCAAAGTCATGAAAAGCAGGAACCTATAGCCAAGATTGCTCAAAGCTATCATTTAGAATTGAAGGGCAGATAAGGAGCTTCCCAGACAGGAAAAAACTAAAGGAGTTCATCATCACCAAACCATTATTAAATGAAATGTTAAAGGGACTTATTTAGAGAAAAAGATGAAGATCAAAACTATGAACAATAAAATGGCAATAAATGCATATCTATCAGCAATTGAATCTGAAAAACAAACTAAGCAAACAAGAAGAACAGAAACAGAGTCATGGATACAGAAAGTGTTTTGATTGTTGCTAGATGGGAGGGAGTGTGGGGGAATGGGCGAAGAGGTTAGGGGATTAAGAAGTACAAATAAGCCCTAGCTGGTGTGGTTTCGTGGATTGAGTGTTGGCCTGCGAATGAAAGGGTTGATGGTTCAATTCCCAGTCAGTGCACATGCCTGGGTTTTAGGTCAGGTCCCCAGAAGGGGGCACATGAGAGGCAACCACACACTGATGTTTCTCTCCCTTTCTCCCTCCCTTCCCCTCTGACTAAAAACAAATAAATAAAATATTTTTAAAAAAAGAAGTATAAATAGGTAGTCACAGAATAGCCATGGGATATAAAGTATAGGAAATGGAGTAACCAAAGAACTTATATGCATGACCCATGGACAGGAACAGTAGTGGGGAGATTGCCCTGAGGAATGAGTAGTGCTGGGTGGTTGGAGCAAAGGGTGGTAGATTGGGACAACTGTAATAGCACAGTCAATAAAATATAATTTCAAAAACTATGGTTATCACAAAAAATGCTTATCATGTTAAGTGAAAAGAGCTGACTACTAAATTGTATATACAGTTGATTTTGATCCATTATATAAAATACATGTGCCTGTGGGCCCAGACTGAGGGGAACACACTCTGCCTAAAAATAAAAGTAGTGCTAATATCATAATATTACAGTGATTTTTCTTTCTTCTGTTCTCAAGTGCTCTTTAATTGTTTCCCTATCTAGATTTTTTAAAAATTTGACTATAAAAAGTGTTATCAAATGATTCTTAGAGTTAAGACCCTGGAATGCTGTGCTACTGAATCTGGGTCATTGTATGGCTGACTCCTTCTTCGACACTCAGGTTCCAGATCTAAACCCCACGTCCCCAGAGCAGCTACCTAATGGCCCCCACTCTCAAGCCCCAGTCATCCTCCCCACATTCTGGTTTCCTTTTCTTCAAGGTTGAAGAGTTCTATCTGGAATTTTATCTTATTCATGCATTTGTTTACTTGGTTACCATTTGTCTCATTTCAGTACATTGTAAACCTTGGTTGCCTGTTTCACCGGTGTCTTTAGTGCCAAATACCGGAGGCTATTTGCTAAGTCAATGTATTCATCCACTCGTTCATCCCGTTGTCCTGATAACCCTTCACATCGTGGGCTAGAATACTTTTTGTGACCTGACCCTGGCTTCCTCCCTCCCTTCACTTTGCGGCACTTCCAGCCCCAGATTTTAAGCTCTAGTGACGCTGACTGCACCGGTTTTCCTCCCATACCCCATGCCGTGCCCACACATACCTTCTCGCCCTCACCAGCTGGCGCCTCTGCCCAGCGCGCTCCGTCCACCTCCCTTCACCTGGCCGGCTCTCCTTACTCACGGTTCAGCTCAGCTGTCATCTCCTCCTCCAGCTGCCCAGCTGGACCCCTGTGTGCCCTGACCCCCAGGACGCCTGGGGCTGGCCTCCATCATCACACTTTCCTTTTGCGCTGTGTCCCTGTCAGACTGGGAGACCCTGAGAGTAAAGACAGTGTCGTATTCATCCTTATAATGACCTGCCAGCCAGTCTCTGGCATGCAGCAGGTGCTCAAAAGATGTCAAACTGAAATGAATTGCACTACTGAGGGTGGGGGCCGTCTAATGCGCTGGATCGAGTAGCATATCAACAACAGTCACTAGAAATGAACAGATTATGTATGAGGGGATAATTACTACCAATCTCCCCTAGAGCAGAGATCATCAATTGGCTAATCTTAAATACTAAACAATTTTGCATAAAAATCCCCATGTCTGGCTTTTCCTGAAAAATGAATAGTTCTGGCAACTAGTTGGAACTAAACAGAAGTGCTCCTGGCGGGTGTGGCTCAGTGGATTGAGTGCCGGCCTGAGAACCAAAAGGTCGCCGGTCCGACTCCCAGTCAGGGCACAGGCCTGGGTTGCGGGGCCAGGTCCCCAGTGCGGGGCGCGCTGTAGGCAACCACACACTGATGTTTCTCTCCCTCTCTCCCTTCCTTTCTCTAAAAATAAATAAATAAAATCTTTAAAAACAAAACAAAACAGAAGTGTTTTCCTGGTGACATGGACCTACAATTGGCAGTCCGCAGTCTCCACCCCTCTCTTTACATGGCCTTTTCTGAAGTCTGCGGTTAACATCTTAAGAAAAATTATGAAAATTTAGAAATAATACAACAATGTATCATTTCAATGTCACATGAGAACATTGTCTTTCAGGCCCTGTTGGGAATTATTTAATTCTCTAAGTTAGGCCAATATTGCTGCGGCTCTTTATACTTAAACTTTAATTATAACTAAATAAAATTAAAAATTCAGTTTTTCAGCCATAGTAGCCAGAGTTCCAATGCTCATTAGCCATAGGTAGATGTTGGCTACTGGACTGGACAGCGCAGATTTAGAATATTCCATCCCTGTAGGAAGTTCAGAGATGTCTTTTGTTCAATTTTCCATTTGCGTGAATCTGTGAAGTCATGCGCTAACTTCAGGATTGTTGTGCAAACAGATTTCTGCCTTTGGGAAAAGATAACTCCAAAGGTCACAGTTTTATTGCCCTGCAGGACACTACCCATTCAATTGGTCTCTGACTGAGCAAAGTTATTTCAGCCTGTCTTTGCTGACAGTCTCAATAAATCTCTCTTTCTCAAGTTTTCCTTTGACTTAACTTCACTGTCCTGCTGGGTCCCTCATTAGTGAGTGTAGTGGGTTGAACAGTGGCTCCCAAAAAAGATATGCCAGGTCCCAATCCTTGGAACTGTGAGCGTCTCCTCATTGGGAAAAAGGGTCTTCACAGGTGTAATTAAATTAAGAATCTTGAGATGAGATCATCTTGAATTAGCCTTGTGGGAATGAAGTTCAGTAATATGTGTTTTCTAGGAGACCTAGAAGACACAGAGAAGGAGGTGGTATGGAAATGGTAGCAGAGGGCAAAGAGATGTGTCTGCAAGCCACGGAGGCTCTGGAATGCTGATGTTCACGAGAAGCTGAGAGGCAAGGAAGAAGTCTCCCTTCAAGCTTTTGCAGGAAAGTGGCTCTGCTGACACCATGGTTCTGGGCTTTTGGCCCCCCAGAACCCCGAGAGAACAAATTTCTATTGGTTTAAGCCATCTGGTTTGTGGGCATCTGTTACAGTAGCCCTAGGAAACACATACAATCAGTTAAACAAACGCTTGGCATATGCTCATTTTGTATTTCTATGCCAGTCATATTTTTGACTTTTTACAAATTTTTGCTGGGAGATTTGCCGTCTGTATTCCAGTTCATGCTAGTCTTCCGTCTCATAGTCTTACACCCCGCTCTTTTAAACTTCCCTGACCCTGACCGCGTGTGGGGCTCAGACGCAGCCCTTGACCTCGCGCCCCAGCCCTGCAGGAAGGAATATCCCAGACACATACAAGGCACCAAGGGGAAGGTGAGTGTGGTGCCTGAGAGCACAGATTCGGGAACCAACCTTCTGGTTCACGTCTTGGCTCAGCCGTAATGTGTGTCACGTTGGGCAATTCATTTGTCCTCTCTGATACTTGGTTGCCTCATCTGTAAAATGGGATAGTGATATTAACTATCATAGGAGTTTTTACCTCCATCTGATGTATATAAAGGTATGCACTGAGGGTTGAAGGAATTCACTGATTTCCTAGCCAGTGAATTAACATTTAAAATTTTATTTTATCACTGTCCTGTAAAAGAATGCCCATAGCGCATTGTATTTTAATGTGTTTAAAATGTTCACTTCTGTGTCCACAATCTGTTTCGCAGGTTGGGCACCTTGGGAAGTGGACTGAGAGGCAGGGTTTTGCAGTGGGCTGCTTATCAGGGAGCACCCTGGTGACCAAAAACTATGGCGGGAGCAAAAGCCCGTGAGAGGTGGCCCTGCGGTGCGGCCCAGGCCTTTCCGCATTGTCCTGAGGAGAGCCGGGCTGGCCAGGCCCGTACCCGCTGTCACCCTCCGTCCCTGGGTGAGGTGGCTCTGCAGCTGGGAGTCTCTGGAGGGGCTGCCAGCTGACGGCCCTCCTCCTAGCAACGGGGCGCAACAGAAAGGAGTTTGAGGAATGAACCCCTGTGTCCCCCGCAGTCTGTAGTCCTCCTCTGGGATGTCTTCAAGTTTCAATATCCAGGGAATCTCGAAAAAGGAGCAGCGCCGCCGCAGGGTGGGCTGACTGCGGCATCACTCTGGCTGTCCCTGGCTGTGAGTGACATTTTAGCGTTCTCTCCTTCCGCCCACCCCTGGCCCCGCACGGGCAGCGCCCCCAGCCTCTCCCGCTTCTTTTTCCTGGTTGCCCTTGGTGCGGACTGGTACAAACGACGGGAAGCTGGGGGAAGGGAAAGGTCTGATCGGAGCCCAAACCCAGAGGGGCTTTACCTCGCACTGCCTGAGCTTGCTCCCTCTCGATTCAGCGAGGTGTCAGCATGTGTCCCCACGCAGCCTGGGTAGGCCACAGACACCCGACGCTCCTCAGGAGGAGGGCTGCCTTTCAAACAACCCAAGGAACGACTCTTTAAAAGTTTAAATTCCAAAGGGATTATTCCTGTCAGGGGAAAGGCATAAAAGGAATCCGCTTTTGTAAACATGAAACAAAGATCAGAATAGGGTTTAAAGGTAATGCTTAACTAAGCCACAGAAAGGCATGGAAGATTGTACCCTGTTTGGGGGTGGGTTTTTGTTTCTGATCTGAAGGCGAGAGAAACGGTTGAGTGAGTGGCTGAAAGGTAGGATTTCAGCGGGTTGGAGAGGGCAGAGGTTTGAGTGGGAACAGTCTCAAGCAGCCGGGCTGGCTTCGCCGAGAGGGAGGGACAGAGGGCTGGGAAGGGACTGGTGCGTTTCTTCCCGTGACAGCACACCCGCGTTGTCCCCTGGATGCAAGGATGGGCCAGAGCGGGGCTGGCGTTGCCAAGGCCAGGGTTGTGGTCTCCCCTCCTTTGGCAAGGAGAGAGGCTGGGTTTACCATACAGCAAGTAGCCCGTGTGCCCCCCAGGGAGTCACCGAACCTGGGCCTTGTTTGTCTTATCTGTACAATGGGGACGATACCCAGTGTATCAGTAATGGCTTTGTTTACATGCGCAGAAACCAAGCCTGCCTAAACGAAACAAGAAGGGAAGGTGCTGGAAGCCACGGTATCCTGGAGGTGGGGGAATGGGCGGGAGGCTAAGATGCCCAGAAGACCAGGCAGAGCCAGGGCCAGACGCCACCCAGCAGGAAGGGTATTCTCTGCATGTTGCAGTTCCCCAGTGTTGGGCCCTTGCATCCCTCTCGCAGGCCCCCAGGGGACTGGCCAGGCCAAGGCCACGCGCCCTCCTCCCTGGGGCTGCAGCTTCGTTAAGAAGGAGGTTCTGATTTCCTGCATCCCACCTCCCACCAAGACCACACAGGATGACAGACAGACCTAGGTGCTAGTAAAGCAGGGCTGATGCGAGACAGCAAAAGACAACCACAAATAAAAATCCCCCACAAGTGGCCAGCACGCCTATTCCTCTCTGGCTTTTACGAGACCTGGCCTGGGAAGTACTTAGCATAGTGTTTGGCAATAATAAATGCTCAATAAATAAAGGTTGCTATTAATGGATTAATAAATTGGGGTATACTCATACAATGGAATTTTATTCAGCAGGCAAAGGGAATCAACTACTAATAAGACAACAGGAATGATTCTCCAGACATTAGGTTGAATAAAAGAAACCAGAACCAAAACAGTACATACACACTGTATGATTCTACTTACATGAAGTTTCAGAGGTTCCAGAGAAGTTCTAGAAAAAAAATCTGAGCTATAGAATCAAGAACAGTGACTGCTTCTGGAGCAGGGACACAGGGTTCAGGGTTGCCGGGAGAGTGACAGGAGGGAACTTTCTGGGAGGACGGACGCGTCCTCTTTCTCAATTAAGGAGGTGGCTATTCAGGTGTAGGCATTTGTTAAAACTCACCAAAATATCCATTTGAAGACTGCACATTTTAGTACATGTAAATTATAACTCCGTTAAATGTTCTAAAATAGTGATATATTGTTTATCATTAACTGATGTGCAGTGCCTTCCTTAATATCTTTGCCACCAATATCATTATAATAAAAACATATCTGTAAAACAAGTTATTTCACACTCCATCTAATACCCACAAGTTCGAAACATCATTTGAAATATCAATGAAGAGAAAATTTTAAGGAGTTTGTATTCATGGGTTAGGCCGTATCAGCAGGACGATCTCTTCCCCCACCCTTGAAACCAGGAACAAGCGTGGGGAACACTGTCACCGCAAGTGGACATGGCTGTGACAGCCAAGTGTCTGATGAGAGGGCTCCTCTCCTTGATGGGGAAGTAGACCAGTTTGGGTATTGCTGAGCTCCCACAACCGTCATGGCGGGAGAACATATCAGCCTGCTGCGGGCTGGGGGAAAAGCAGTTTCCGGAGCACTGTTGCCTGCCGCTTTCCCAGGTTACAAGCCACTCAGGGAGGGGCGTCCCGCCACCCGGCCCCGGCCTGGGCTATGACGGCATCACTGTGGCCACGCGGAGCGTGCTCAGAGAATCTTTGTGCATTTGTATTGGTTTTAGGACTGAGGACTCCAGACAAATAAACACTTGCCAGGACTAGGCTACTCCAGCCCTTAGGACTGTTCTCCACTCAGGAAAAGTCTACACAAAGCAGGAAGTCTAGGTGAAGCAGGTATTCTCTTGAGAGCCTAGAACAACTGCAGCCCCCAGACATTGCTCCAAGGCCAGTCATGCTCTTCCTGTCTTGCCAGGTGCAGAGATGGAGAGGTGCCACCTGCAATATTCCTTCTCTACTTACTCCTTACTTTCCCTTTACTTGCCCCTGTTTTTTTTTTTTTTATCTTTTTGAAAATTGAACAAGCCTGAATAAACATTACTCTTATTCTTCCATAGGTTTCACTTAGAGATTTATGAGATATATTTTTACTCCTATGTATATACAACATGATTGTCCAAGAGGACCAAGAGTTCAGGTAGTCCAGCTCCACCTTTGCAAGGGACACATCTCCTAACCTCTTAATATTTCCTATTATCTCAAGAAAACAAAACATTTTTAAATTTTCTTTTTCAATTATAGCATACATTCAGTATGTATTTTTTACATTGTACACCTTAAATGTACTTAATATTTATTTGCCAATTCTATCACACTCAATATTATTTTGTATTAGTTTCAGGTGTACAGCATAGTGGTTAGACAATCAGGTACTTTACAAAGTGTTCTCTTGACATTTCCAGTACCCACCTGGCACCATAATAGTTATTACAATATTATTGACTATATTCCCTATGCTGTACTTTACGTCCCTGTGACTATTTTATAATTACCAATTTATGCTTCTGCATTCCTTCACCTTTTTCACCCAGTCTTCCAACCCCCTTTCCCTTCGAACTTGCCTCTAATTTTAGCTGATGGACACATTGTGACCAAGAATGAAAATATGATTTCCCCGCCACCCTTGCTGCTAGATGTGACTTGTTTCTGGCCAATAAGATAAATCTGTGGGACTTCTGGGAAGGGGGGCTGTATCAAGGGAGCTGACTCAGCAGGGTGGAGCCTCTTTTTGTCTTCTTTTCCGGCTTGTGATTCCAGCAGCCTGTCTCAGGTGATGAGGCAACCTGGAGATATGGAGCCCAGAAATACAGATAGAGTCTAGAGCCCAGCTCATTGGGTGCCTGCCACTGGACTTGCTTTATAGAAGGGAAAACTAGGCTTCTACTACGTTTAAGCCATTACTCTCTTTGATGTTTCTGTTTCATGCACCTCAGTTTCATCCTAATGGACACATAAATCCAAGTTACCTTCTTCTCCTTTCACTCAACAGTTATCCATGAAGCAGCCTATCCACCCTTCACCCCAGAAGTCAATGAGGAAAGCAAGCTGATAGGTCAGCAGTCTGATTATACATCCTCTCAGGCTTATTTGCACTTATAAGAGGACACCAGGAAAACAATGCCTCACTCACAAGAAGCATTATGGCAAGAAGATGGAAAAAAAATTGGACTCTTGTAACTTTTCTGTGTAGATCTAGATACATGTAGGGACTCTGTGATATGTATGAAGTGATCCTCCGGCCTTTGGCAGCCACATGTAGGCACTTGGACACAGTTATGAGAGGAGACATGAAAGCTAACTAGTTACTTTTAAGATCCAGGCAAACATGTGTGTGGAAAGGCTATAAATAAATGGCTGGTTGGAAAGAGACGTTATGCAAGTTGATTTTCCATAGGCTTTGGAAAGCATATGCAATGGGAAAGTATATTCTCTAATTTATTTCTTTATTTATTTT
This sequence comes from Pteronotus mesoamericanus, assembly GCF_021234165.1. Lineage (NCBI taxonomy): Eukaryota > Metazoa > Chordata > Mammalia > Chiroptera > Mormoopidae > Pteronotus > Pteronotus mesoamericanus. Next base: position 12,404,280 of record NW_026555321.1, read on the forward strand.
AAATATTTTACTTATTTATTTTTAGAGAGGGGAAGAGAGGGACAGAGGGAAACATCAATGCGTGGTTGCATCTTGTGCGCTCCCTGCTGGGGACCTGGCCTGCAACCTAGGCATGTGACCTACACTGGGAATTGAACCAGCGACCCTTTGGTTCACAGGCCTGTGCTCAATCCACTGAGCCACACCAGCCAGGGCTATTCTCTAATTTATATGCAGGCTCACAAAACAACTATTTCTCATATCAAGGTTAAAACAAACAAACAACCAAACATGTTAGTCTTCTCCAGAATAATTACATAATTTTTAACTCTTCTCTTAAAACAATCAAATCGTTTACAGAATTAGTAAAACATTGCTTTTGAACATAGAAGTTGAGAGTTCTAAGACTTACAAATATTTAGAGAAATTTATTCATTGAGATGTAGCAGACAACTACAATCAAAGTCATCATTCCTTCAAATACCATAGTTAGTATGTAGCGTGAGCATAGTGACTGATTTATGAAACTTTTCTGTTCTCCATGAACCATGAAATTATTACAAACAAGGATGTTAAACTGAACTTTTTTCTTATAGCTTTGTCCTTACCAATGATAGCATTGTCTCCATAGTAAACTAACATTTCCCAAAAAGACACACACGTATACATGTACTCACTCACTCTCTCACAGAGTCAGTCTAACGTTGGGTTAAAAAGGCTTTAGAGTATTCTAGATTATCCTAACTTAATAAATTAATTATCAAGAGGTACTGTATAATTCACTGTACTTTTCACCACCTCTCAGTAAGACAATAGAAATTTGATGATAATTTTTTAGATGAGAATGCAAACATACATGCCCAGGCCCTTGCCCTCTGTCCCACTTATTTGTACAAAGTTAACCTCTCATGCTTGCTTTATTTTTTAAACCAAGCTTACAAAATCAAGTTTCGCTGTGGTTGACATGCAGAAACTGAGTTTGAATACCTTGATAAAAAGCAGACGAACACAATAACAACTGGAAAATAGTGCCGCAGACTTCTCCAGCACCCCTCTCTCTAATGCACCACAAAGCCCTTCCTTCCAAGTGGACTCCTTTGATTTGAAGAACGAGTTATAAAGAAAGGGACAAAGGAGGTGAACTGACAGAATGCTGGGTAGGACCACTTGCAGCAGCATTAGGTTATTTATATTCAGCTTTCCAAATTCATTTTCTAGACATGTTTTGGTCGATACGGTTTCCTCTTGATTTTGAGATTTCTTTTAGTCCATCTCCATTAGGAAAGGAGAGGCGTAACAAGTTAAAATAGCCCAAAGAAGTGCTATATGCTCGGTGAGAGTTGCCTAAGAGAACACTGGAAGGGTAATTACATCTGGGATGTCTTTTTTTCCCCCATTGGTTCTGTGAGCTGGCATATTAAGTGCCCAGCTAAAAACACAAGGCAAATATGATGTAAGCCTTCAATTGCTTAATCAATAAACAAGCCTAGAGCCTGAACATAAACTTCATTCCTTTTATTATAATTATAGTTGAACAGGCTTGGCTGGATTTCAGTCATCTATCACCAGCAATTTGTGCTTGCATTTGGGAGGGGTTCGCAGACACACCATCCTCTTTCTAGCCAGAGCTCATCCATTGCTACTTCCCCTCCACCGACTATGTTCAGTGCAGTGGGTCCAAGACCTTGGGTTGCCATGGCTGCCATACCCTCATCTGGAGTGGCGAGGCTGGCAGAGTGAGTGGATGAGCCCTCAGCAATGATTGCAAGGTTGTTCCCCATAGACGCCTCTGCCCTGGCCCATTGTAGCGTTAAACAATTTTTATTTATTGTTTTTATTTTATTGCATTGTTGTTTTACCAAAAAAAAATACATGCAATGTGTGAATATATTCTTATTGTAAAAATTCAAAACATCTGAACTCAATAGTACCATAAACTAAAGGTATATAACTGATACCTGAAGATTACTCATCCAGCAAAATGCACATACTTCTCAAACTCATATGGGACATATGCCCCAATAGGCCACACTCTGGGCTATATATAATACATACATTAACACATTTAAAAAATGAGTCCTGGCTGGTGTGGGTCAGTGGATTGAGTGCCAGCCTGTGAACCAAAGGGTAGCTAGTTCAATTCCTCATCTAGGGCACATGCCTAGGTTGCGGGCCAGGTCCCCAGTAGCGGGAGCATGAGAGGCAACCACACATTGATGTTTTTCTCCCTTTCTTTCTTCTTCCCTTTCCCTGTCTAAAAATAAATAAATAAAATCTTTTAAAAAAGTTAAAAAATGGAAATCACACAATATATGATTTCAGACCACAGTGGAATTAAACTAGGAATCAATAACAGAAAGGTAGCTCCAGAATCCCCTAATAATTGGAGGTTAAACAACACATGGATCAAAGAAGAAAACTCAAAAGAAATTTAAAAATATTTTGAACTAAATGAAAATGAAAATTCAACTTATCAAAATTTGTGGGATCTAGCAAAAGTAGTGCTTGGAAAGAAATTTATAGCATTGAATGCATATATAATAAAAGAAGAAAGATCACAAATTAATTATCTAAGCTTCTACCTTAGGAAACTAGAAAAAAATCAAATTAAATCAGAAGTAAGCAGAGGAAAAGAAATAATAAACATTAGCTCAGAAATAAATTAACTTAAAACCAGAGAATCAATACAGAAAATCAATAAAGCCAAAAGCTGGTTCTTTAAAAAGATTATTTAAACCAATAAGCTTCTAGGCAGAATAATAAAAAAAAAGAGAGAGAGAGAGGCCACACAAATAACTAAACTCAGAAATGAAAGAGGGGACATCCATACAGATCTCATGAACATTAAAAGGATAACCAAAGAGTAGTGTGAATAACTCTATGCCCACAAATTTGATAACTTAGATGAAATGGATCAATTCCTTGAGAGACACAATCTACCAAAACTCACACAAGAAGAAATAGACAATCTAAAGAGGCCTATATTTGTTAAAAATTGAATCAACAATTACTAACCTTCCAAAACAGAAAGGATTAGGCCCCGATAAGTTCTCTGGTAAATTTTACTAAGCATTTAAAGAAGGAATTGTACCATTCATTACAATCTCTTCCAGAACAGAGAAACAGAGTTAATACTTCCAGATTCATTCTAGGAGGCTAGTATTACCACAAAACCAAAAACAGGGGGAAAAAACATTATAAGAAATCTATAGGCCAATTATCTTTCACTAACATGGATGTAAAAATCCTCAACAAAATGTTAGCAGATTAGTCTTGGCCAGGGTGGTTAGTTGGTTGGGCATTGTCCCATGTACACCGAAAGGCCGTGGATTTGGCTCCCGGTCAGTGCACTGGCCTTGGTTGTGAGTTCAGTTCCCGGTCATATTGCAGATGAGAGACAACTGATTGGTGATTCTCTCACATTGATGTTTCTCTCTCTCTCTCTCCCTCCCTCCTATCCCTTCTCTCTGAAATCAATAAGCATGTCCTTGGGTGAGGATAAAAAAAATTAGCAAGTCATACCCAACAATGTATAAAAAGAATTGTACACCATGTCCAAGTGGGATTTGTCCCAGGTAAGCAAGGCTGATTTGACATTAGACTATCAATTAATGTAATTGATCACATCAACAGGTTAAAGAGGACAAATCTCGTGATCATATCAATAAATGCAGCAAAAGCATTTGACAAAATCCAATACTCATTCATGATAAAAACTCTCAGCAAACTAGGAATAGAGGGGAACTTCCTCAACTTGATGAAGAACACCTACAAAACCTACAGCCAACATCACACTTAATGGTGAGAAACTAGAAGCTTTCCTGCTAGAATCAAGCACAAGGCAAGAGTGTTTCCTCTCGTCATTCCTTGTCAGTATCATACTCTGAAAATGTGTTCTATATAGTTGATTTTTCCTCCTCATCTTCTGTAGAAGTAAAGGATGCTGCTGTTTGAAGTCTTGGGTCTGTCCTTAACAACAGGTAACCTAAGGAAGAAATTGATCTGAATTTTATCACATGTACATCCTCATTCTCCATGTCCTTCCTATGCTTGAAATTTCAACCCCTTTCTGATCATGTGGTCTTTGTTCTTGGCATCTCCTTTCTGCCTTCTTATTTGGCTTCTCCTCAAAGGCTGGGATAGATCTCCTCTTCCTCTCCCTTCCCCAAACCACCACCTGTACCACAGCACCAGGGTACCCAGAGGCACCTGGAGTCTGCTGGGTCCTTCAAACACTTATTCAGCTCTGTTTGTCCACACACCACCAACCTTGTAAAAAATGGAGTGGCAATTCCTGGGGTCTCTAGCAGGCAAGGAAGTTATTCAAATAGCAAAAGATCACCTCTGACTTCCAAGTCAATATGACAGATTGAACACACACATGAACTCTTTCCTCTCCTCACATCCTGCTAAATAACAGTACATTAAAAACAATGATATAAACCCACACAGACAAAAAGAACAAGAGAGGAGTCAGCAGCATATAAGCAATCTCAATAAAACTTCAGAAAAGTGAAAGCAGATGGAAAGATAACTGATTTTGCAGAACAGAGAAATTGAAACCTACTTCCTACAAATTGGGGCATTTTTGCTTGGCAGGGCTCTAGAAAGTCTCAGAATTTGGAGGAACAAGTCCCTCTAAACATTGGGATATAGGGTGGGACTAAACACAGGATTGATTGGCAGTTTAATTGATGAGTAGTTAGACATCCAGATTTCCTCTTCCAGCTCCGCCAGCCGGTTGACCTTCCTGTATTAATTGTCTACTGCTGCAATGTCAATTACCTCATGACTTAGTGACCTAAAACAAAAATAAACATTTGTTACCTCCCAGTTTTTGTAGGTCAAGCATTCTGGAATGGGTCGGCTGGGTGGCTCTGGCTTAGGGGTGCAGTCATGAGGGGATAGCGCAGATGCCGGCCGGGGCTGCCATCCTCTGGAGGCTGGAGGATTCACCTCCAAAATGGCTCACTCCCATACTGGCAAGTTGGTGTTCGCTGGCAAGAGGTCCCACTCCTTCCCCACATGGACTTGTCCATAGGGCTGCTTGAAGGTTTTCACAACATAGCATCTCGCTTTGCTCACAGCACGTGGTCCCAAACAGCAAGGTGGAAGCTTCAATGTCTTTTGTGATCTAGCCTTGGAAGTCACATTCCATCATTTCCCCAGTATTATACTGACGACATGGGTGGCCCGTGTTACTACAGGCAGGAACTGCACAGGAGGTACAAATACCAGCATGTAAGAATGGTGCCATTTTGAAGGCTGCCTACTAAACTTCCCTCATCTTACTCTTTTTTTAAATCCTCACCCAAGGATATCTTTTTTAAAATTGATTGGAGGAAGAGGAAGGGGGTCGGAGGGGTGGGGAAGGGGGAGAGAGAAAGAGAGAGAGAAACATTGATTGGTTCTTTCCTGTACACTCCCTGACAGGGGATCAAACCCACAACCTAGGTATGTGCCCTGACTGGGGATTGAACCTGTAAACTTTTGGTGCATGGGACAATGCTCCAACCAACTGAGCTACCCAGCCAAGACACTGTCATATCTTTAGTGTATCACTCTTCAATATGAACACGGTGACAAAAAGCTCTAACATGAAAAAGAGACCAAAACAGAGAAAAACAAAGGAATCTGGAGAAAACAGAATAGGCAAGAAGCAGAAAGAAACTAAAAAAAAAAAAAACCCAAAAAACCCCAAAAAACCAAAACAGGAACTAAGTCTTCAGAGAGAAGAGTTAGAATATTACAACTATGAAATAAGACCAGGATATAATAATGATAACGAAAATTACAACAAAACCTACACAACCTCTCCCTGCCCTGCAACACTTATGGAGTCCATACAATGTGACAGGCCCTATTCTAAAGAGTATTGCCCATGTATTGACTCATTTAATCGTCAAAACAACCATGCCAGAAGGTAGGTTCTACTACCATGTTTACTTCATAGAAGCATTAAGTAACGTTTCCAAGGCACATCTGGTTAGGTAGAAAAGTTGAGAGTTGAACCTAGAGCTGGAATGCTTAGAAAAGAAGGCTTCAGACCCTGTAAACCAATCTCTTGCTAGAGAAGGGAAGAATACTGATTTCAGAAGCAGATCAAACTGGAAAAGCTCAGCGGGGCCTTTGCAGCAGGTGCAGCCTGAGCCTTGGGATGAGCCGGTCGGTAGTACCTGCCATCACAGAGAGGTGCCGCAGGGCTCAGAAGCAGGGACCACCCCTACAGACCAGGGCACAGAGCCTTGCCCACTGCACTGTGCATCCCCGCCCCTTGGTTCTTCGGTGGAGGCTGTTGCTCACAGTCTTTAGGGAAACTCTGGAGCAGATCAGAAGTGCAGGGGCCTGGGGCTGGAAACTGGATGTCATGGCCTCGCCAAATTAAATCTGTCTTGACCTTAATGGCAGCTACTGTTTAGCGATTACTCAATCAAATCACTCTAACCTTTGCCACAGCCCTATTTTATGGATTAGGAAACACCAGTTCAGAGAGAATTTTCCAAGGTCTCAAAGCTGGTAGGCAGCAAAGTGGGGTCAGACTCTAGGCTTACTTGGCTTTCAACTGTGCTCTTTCTCAGCCTGAGAGATTGTTCTAATTCTTTGCCCCTCCTTGTAGCCACACCCTTTCCAGTTCCACGACCTGACCTCGCCTTTGACGGCAGCTGCTTTGGCTAATGTGACATTAGTGTGGGGATGTGGCCAGAGGCTCCCAGGATGCTTGTGCACTGGGACTTGCTCTCACACTTTCGCCATCACTATGGCAACGACCTGCCTAGGCCAGCCTACCGCTCTCAAGAAGAGCATGGAGCAAGGATACCCTGGTTGTCAACCTAGATCAGCTGACTCCTAGCAAGTCCACAAGAATACATGGTCATTTTAAGTCACTGAGTTTTGAGGTGTGGATTATGCAGTGTTTTTGTGGAAGGAGCTAACTGATACACCAGCATGGCATAAAAACACCTGCCATTGAGATAAATAAATAGAGGGCTAATGGTTGGGAGTAATAAAAAGGGTATGCCTGGCTAGGGTTGCTAGATTTAGTAAATAAAAAGAGAAGACGCCGATAAATTTAAATTTCAGGTAAACATCAAATAATTTATTTCAGCCCTGGGTGGTGTGGCTCAGTGGATTCAGTGCCAGCCTATGAACCAAAAGGTCACCGGTTTGATTCCTAGTTGGAGCACATGCCTGCATTACAGTTCAGGTCGCCAGTAGGGAGTGTGCAAGAGGCAACCACACATTGATGTTTCTCTCCCTCTCTTTCTCCCTGCCTTCCCTTCTCTCTCAAAATAAATAAATAAAATCTTTAAAAAAAATATTTTTTTTTCAGTAGAGGTATGTCCCATGCAAAATTTGAGAAAGACTTATACTAAAAATTCATTATTTATTTAAATTACCTGTTTAACTGGGCATCTTATTTTATCTGGCAACCCTATTCTGGCAGATTCACAAGAGTTACACTATGCAGAAAGCCCCTGTTTGTAAATGTGGGCCTGACCTAGAGAGTAAGAGAGATGAAAACAAGAAGTCACTTCCTCTACGCTACATCAGGCAACAAGTATACGTATAGGGCAAGCATTTAAGTCTCTGAAGTGGTCTGTCCTACAAGGACTGAGTCAAAGAAAAAACTGTCCTGCAAAGCTAAGAGCAGGCTTGCCTGTGGTTGGGGAAAGTCTTTGTTGACTTTACTTTCCAACTACTCTAAAACCGAGGGTGTACAGGGGAGGCCCTGGCTCTCCTGGTTGCAGCAGCCTGTGGTACCACAGAGATCATCCCCCCCTCCCCCGCCATCTGAAAACTGCATCCCTTTTGCTGGATCCAGGAAGCATTTTCTCAGTAACTGCACCATCTGTCTCTGAGGTGCCTGCAAGGAAAGGCGCTGCGGGGGCGGGGAGAGCAGCCTGGCAGCCCAGCCCAGGAAGGGACCGACCAAGGACAGTTTGTCAAGAGGTCAAGCCAACTAGCAAACAACTGGTGAAGCCAGAGGACTGGATAAAACCCAAGAGAAGAAATCAAACACTGTAGAGGTGAGAGCGCAGAGTAGCCGCAGCCAGGGAACTCGGCCCACCTTTCACCTTCGTCTCTCGCCGTAGCAGACTTGGACCAGCCACTGTTTTTGGCTCTGCACAGTCTCACTGGATATTTTCGTGAATAATCGCCAACTCAATCCAGGAAGAAATTCCATGCTGTCAGCCAGCAGCACAGATTGTTGTAGGAAAAATGACACAACTCCATCCTTTAGGCAAACTTGCAAATTATTACAAATTTCCCCCATCTCTTTTCCGCTCACACAGCTGGCTGGAGAAGGGTGTCAGTTTTTCCATGGAGACAGACTTTTCTTCCATGTGATTTTTCATGATCAAACAAGTCCCTCTGGCTCTTTGTTTACTTTCATTGCTGGTTCTCTTTCCCATGACATTGAGAGAGAACCTGTTGTTAGAATGTACTGGACATGGACCTAAACCACAGCCTGTGTTGGAACAAAGAAGGTATATGTCTCCGGCTAAATACCTGACAGAGAGATTCCCCACATCAGAAGCAGCTGAGGCATAGCCGCTGGCACCCTGCTGGAAACCTGCTCAATCGTCACCGCCCGCTCCCCTCTCACTCGAGCTTTCTACGGAATCAGCCCTCCCTGGTCAGACTCCCAGGACACCCGGAGCAGGTGAGCAGCATGACTCATTCTTCCCGGGGCTCCGCTACACACCTTAAAAGCCCTTCTACCCCTTTCCCTTGGGACTGCCATCCGTTTGGACCCAGCCCGCCTGATGGCAGTGTCCTGCCTCAAATAAAAGCCTTTCATTGGACTTTTCTGGCTCCAGGTCCTTTCTTAGCCACCTTGGCTACCTAACCCCTGTGAGCTCTTCTCAGGACGCGTGCACCAAGCTCTCCTACGCATGGCTTGCTGCAAAGAAGAACTCCCGAAAGAAACACTGGCCAGCTCAAACTCTGCACCTCCAGAGAAATGACAGTGTGAACACCAAATGCACGTAATGTGGTCATCAGTGCGGAACAGTTCTGATATAAACCACAGACCACTCATCTGCAGACTAAAGTTGACCTAACCACTGACAACCCTGCCCCTCATTGCTGACAGTACCGGGACCCAGCTTTCTCCAGACCCAGATCCCCCCTCATAGGATGCTTGTAGATTTCACAGGCTCTCTCCCACTTAGATTCAAGGCAGCGGTTAAGTCTTGAGCCCCTTCGGCATCGCACTGCGCTAGGCTCCAGGGAAACGCAGTAATGAATAATACACAGGGTCTAACTTCAGGAAGTTTGCTGTTTAGAGGGAAAGTGGATCTACAAGTTGCTGTAATGTGAGAAGTGACCATCCCTGGATGGTCACAGGGATGCCTGGAGCTGTGGAGAGATGCTCCTCGGCAGGAAAGGCCCAGGCAGGTCTCTGGGAGAAGGCAGCATGTGCACTGGGTTGTAACGGGCTTCAGTAATGGCCTTTGGGAGGTCAGGGAAGTCTAGGTACCAGGATGAGCACAGGTATAGGGAGAGTGATCCCGAAATATAGAATTTATAGGGAGAGGAGAGAGGAGTCTGGTTTTAGCCTTAGACAAGGAGTCAGAGCCTCAGAAATACTTCCTGAGAGGAGGACCCGGACTTTGGTTCATGTCTCCAGCTGGACCTGAGAGGCTGGTGGAGTCTCCATCCCACAGTACACCATCCAACGCCTGCCCCATCCCCTTGTATTTAGAAGGCTAGATTCTAGAATAGTTTACCCCGACAGCTTAAAGGGTGAACCTTAAGTGTACCAAAGTTAAGTCATAATCGTGGTTCCTTAGGCTGTTTCTTTAGAAGACGTCAAGCAGTTCTGAACTCCAGCTGTCTCTGTTGATAAAGAGAAAGTAAATTCTCCCCGTTGCAAAAACTTTTGGAGTAGCAGGAAACCAACCTGTCAAGTGAAATGGATTTATTCACTCAACTGGAGTGACCTGGCCCATTTAACGCATCCCCTGAGAGAGGGCAGTTTCTTTCATTCAACCAGTAGGATCAGGCTGATTATCACATAATAATGTAACATCTTCATGAGGAAGTCAGGACAGAAAGAACCATTCCCACTTAATAAATGGAGAAAATGAAGTACAAATTTCACAGTCACCCAAGAGAGACACTCACTTCTAGCTTATTAATGTGTTCACCAGATCAACCTAACAAAGGATCATTCTAACATAGTCTCCTTAGGTACAGAATGAAACAGGCTTCTTTTTTACTATCTCTCTGTAAACCAGAGAGATTTCCTTAACCAGAAAGCCAAATACTCGGGCTTCCTTATTATCATGGGGACAGTGAAATCTGGTATTATAATCCCAAACCCCCACCCCCACCTTCCCAAAATATCAGGTTGCCTCTGTTTTCTTCCCTGCATGGCAGTTCCTTCCAACCTCTCTTGCTCTTGTTTAGAATAATTCCCTGTAAGTCCTTTCTGTGTCTGCAGTTTGCAGGCTGAGGGAGAGCTCAGAACACTGACAAACTAAGTTTGATTCTGTGACAAGCTGGCTCCAGGCAGTCGGTCCACGAGAAAATGACATGTGCAATCATGTCAGCTTCCAAAACTTCCACCTGGCCTTGATCACCCGGGGTCTCCAGACACTTGTATGTGTTGATCTTGGGATGCAAAACAGCTGCTGGCCTCTGAGGCGTCTCAGTCACTATGGAGACAGGAACATAAACATCAGGGAGGATGTCAGGAAACAGGTGGCGGGTCTTCAGCGGTAAAGCATCGGCAGCACTGACTTGCCATTGTTGGTATGTGTTCCAAATGATGAAAGCAGGATTCCCAGGCCTCCCTTTCATCAAGCGGGATGACGGTAGCTTCACAGTGACGCTCCCCTGCTCTGCCTCCTTTTCAACCCGTAGCTTAGCTATTCATTCATTTATTTGACAAACACGTGCCGAGGGGCAGCTATGTCAAGGCACTGTGTGGGCACTGGGGATGGAAGGTGGAGAAGGCAAAGTTCCTGTCCTCATTCAGCTTCTCAGGAAGGACACAAAGAAGTCCAAGAAGTTCAAACAGTGATAAATACAACATAGGAAATAACACGGGCGAGGCGGTGCCAGGGGACTGGAGGCAGGGAGGAGTGTTGCAGGTTGAGGTCACAGGGACAAAGCCGGGAAGTTTGGTATAAAAAAGCAAAGAGCCCTGGCCGATGTGGCTCAGTTGATCGGAACATTGTCTGTAGACTGAAAGGTTGCGGGTTTGATTCCTGGTCAGGGCACGTATGGGGGGATGGGCAACCGAGCAATGTTTCTCTCTCTCTCTCTCTAAAAGTAATGAAAAAATTCCTCAGGTGAGGATAAAAATATAAACAAATAAAATAAAATAAAGAAGGAAGGATGGACTTCTGGGCACCAGGATGAACGAATGAAAGGAATGGCATGAGAAGAGAGATGAAGTCAGGGAGGCTGGCTGGGGACACAGTTAAGGAACTGGGATGCCAATGTTAATCCAGCAAACTGGCATTTATGATGGCCCAGATACTCTTTTAGGGGCTTTATGTATGTTAACTCCTTTTATCCTCACAACAAAGGTAGGTCCACATCATTATCCTCCCTTCATGACATGAATAAAATGAAGCACAAGGAGGCATGAGAGCTCGTCCATGTTCACAGTCATCGGTGGCAGAAAGTCAGGCTTCAAGCCCAGACGGTCTGGCTCCAGAGCCAGCCCCTTAACCCACATACTGCCTGCGGTTTTAAGCCCGGGGGCACCAGGGTCTGACTTATAGGGGGCCACGCCCTGTCTGTGGCCTCGCTGTGTGATCGCGTAGCCCAGACCCAGCAGACCCCAGCGCCTGGTGGGCTGTGTTAAAGTCACAGATTAGCAGTGGGCCGTGCTGCTGTAATATTTTTATAATGGGCTTTTCTAATGGAAGAAACCAGGGAGGTGAAAATATTATGGCATATTGCCTCTTTAACTTCCACTTTGCTTCTTTATAACCATGTTCAAGATGTTATTCTTGCCCCTTGCTGAATATAGAAAACAACATAACCATCCAGCTGCAAAGACTGTTCTATCAGCAACCAAATTACTTTATCAGGTGTGGTTAACAATGGGTTTCCTTTCCACTACCACTTCTGATAAAATGTTTGCACAGCATTATATGGGGAAGTGGAGAGCTACAGCAGTAAGAAATGAACAAGGATAATTTGTGTGTTGGCATTTCCACAATAGAATGTCAAATATTTCATACCCCAGTGATATTGAGCCTTTCTACGCGTACTGCTACTTTCTTTGAAAACATGCTTTATGTTCATTTTATTGTTAATCTTAAGTTGTACATATACATTATGTGCACTCTTTTTGCATGTTTCTCAAACAATACTTTACAGTCTGTAATAACAATATGTCTTGAGCATTGAAAGTGATACTGTGTCTGGCGTACTAACAGGCAGTAGCCGCTGACAGGGAACACTCTTTCTAAAGATGACTGGCCTGCATTTCATGGACTACCCACCCTTCCTAGAATTTCTTGCAATGATCACTTTTACAAAGGGAGTTTGTTGTTTTTATAGAATATAATAATCAATCAGTATAGACTCATTTCTCTCATTACGGTTACTGTTCTTCACACAGAAACTTTCCATGTGGTAGGCAAGAATAATAAGATCCCAAATTTAACTAGGACTCATCACATTTTAAGAGTGCTTACAAATCACCGACTGTAAAATGAGTTCACAAGTAATCTATATTCATCATTTGAATTTTAGGGCTTTTTGGCTCTTACAAAACAGCTTTTAAATTAAACAATAGATACTTTAGATAAAAAAGTATCAAGTAAAATTTTAAAAGGCAGGAGAGGTCCTGGCCAGTGTGGCTTAGTTGGTTGAAGTGTTGTCCCATGACTGAAAGGTTACTGGTTTGATTCGCGGTCAGGGCACATACCCACGCTGCGGGCATGAGAAACAGTGATTTTTTTTTCTCTCTCTCCCCCTTTCCTTCTCTCTCTTTCATAAAATAAACCTTAAAAAAAAAAAAAAAAAAAAAAGGCTACCTCTGGTTTTGCATTTCAAAGGAAACCTTCAAAAGTAGACAGGTCCAGTCCCTGGGGTATACAGAAACATGGTGAAGATCTAGCATGTCCACGTAGACAGTTGCTTTCCAGATTCAAATTTAGTCTGTGGGAGCTGTGGTGGAGGTTCATGAAGCTTCTAGAGCAGAAGAGTCTGGGAACCTGAAGTGACCTGTTTTCAGAATTGCTAACAAAATTGGGTGGTCGCAGATGTGAGTACAGACATCACATTTGATACTAAACAAAAAAAAAATTTTTGTGTGTGTCAAAGAGAAAAGCAAATCACCTTCAGCATCCCAGAGTAAGCAATAGTTAAAAATGTCACAAACACCTGCCACTTGACAATTGGATACTTGGTACCCAGGTCATGGGAATGGGGAACAGTGGCAATTGGTTTAATTAGTTGAGAAGTGGCCTCCCAAAGATATGTCCATGTGCTAATCCTCAGAACCTATGAATATTACCATATAAGAAAAATAGTGAATATTAGGTTATATGGCAAAATATGTGATTAAATTAAGGGTCTTGAGAGGAGCAATTTACCCCGGATTATCTAATGGGCCCTAAATGTAATCATACGTGTCTTTATAACAGAAAGGCAAAAGGAGGTCTGACACAGACCTACACAGAGGTGTGAAGTGATGCGAAGACAGGAGCAGAGATTGAAGGGATGCAGCCACAAGCAAAGGAATGCCTGCCACCACCAGACAAGGCAAGAGGTCCCGAGAGCCTCTGTAGGAAGTGTGTTCCTGGTGGCACCTTGATTTCAGACTTCTGTCCTCTAGAAGCATGAGAAAATAAATTTCTGTTGTTTTAAGCCACTAAGTTTGCGGGCATTTGTTATAACAGCCATGGGAAACTAATATGATAGGTAATACGTGTGGGGAAAGATAAAGAGGAAAGAAAATTATTTTTTAGCTGCATATTCCAGGAGGCTAGAACCTTCTGATGGTCACTGTGCAACACCCTGGGAGCTGGTAAACAGCAGCGACATCCTGTGTGGGCTGCATTCCAAGGCAGCCCTGACCTCCATCGCCTGCTGTTTCTCCTGTAGTTAAATTAGTTTACATGGCATAGAGACTCTCCAGATGTAATTAAGGTTATTAATAAGCAGATTTTAAGATACAGAGATTATCCCCATGGCCCTAACCTAATCACACAAACCTTTTAAATGCAGAGAGTATTCTCCAACTGGTAACAGAAGAGAACTTCAGTGAGAGCACCCCCGGGGGCTGGATGACAGCAAACGTCCATGCTGTGGACTGTGGAGGAAGAGGGGTCCTTAGTCCTACAGCTGTAAGGAAATGGATTCTGCCAACCACCAGGGAGCGCAGGAGAGGGTCCTGAGGCCCGGATGAGAATCGCAGCCTCGGCCACCACCTTGATTTCACCCTGTGATGCCCCGAGCAAGAACCCAGAGCGCAACGTCTGACCTATAGACCTGTGAGCTAATCAGTGGATGTGGTTTTAAGCTGCTACATTTGTGGTAATTTCTTATGCAGCAGTAGATAATTAGTACACATCCGCAGTATTGAACTGACCTGGAATGGGCAGGGGTATTACAGGCCGGACAGAGTCCTCTTCAGGGTCATGCATCTACTCAGTCCTCACCTCTCTCCATCACCCACCACACACACACACACACACACCTCCAGGTGCCTGGGCTGCAAAGAACCTACCAAAGCCAAGGACACACTTCTATGATCTGATCTGTCCAAGTTCATCCTGAAGAAACCAGGTTCTTAGTCTAGCAGAGGTTCCTGGAGGTAGGTGCTAAAATCACATGATACGGATAATAAACTTGTCCATCCCCAAATGGGTCCATATCATTGGGCAACACACACACACACACACACACACACACACACACACACACACACTGGTATAGCTATATGTTAAGATGCATTTTGACCATTTTCAAGAAGAAAAAAACTACAGACTTTCACTACTCTAAGAGAATAACTCAGAGGATACACCCCCTTCTCTCCCCTTGTGTCAGCCCCACACTAATTTCCTTTAAGTCTCTGGAATTAAGTGCTGAGTTCTCTCTGCTCTGGGACATTTCCACATGCTTTCCCTCTGCCTGAAACATTCTTTTCTGTACACTTCCAGCAGCTGATTCCTCATCTTTAGCATTTCAACTGAAATATAATTGCCCCAAAGATGCTTTTCCCTGACCACCTAATCTGAAATGGGCCTCCATCGTTTGTCTTTCTAAGTGTCTGTTATTTTCTGTCATGGTGCTTTATTACATTTTGTAATTATATATTGGTTTCTTTGTCCACTTGTTTGACCACTAGAGTATAGCTTTATATATGATTCAATACTCTCTTGGTTGCAAGGAACAGAAATTCTCTCTGGCTTGTTTTACTAGAAGAGAGGGGTTGCTTGTATGAGTTCAAAAAATGCTGCACACCAAAGTTTCAGCATGGACACACACGATGAAGGCCGTAAGACATTTCAGTCCTTCTCTCGTAATTCCAGCTGCTTCAGAAGTTTGGGTGCCTCCACTTCCATTTCAAATTCCTGGGAGAAAAATTCTGGTAAGTCAGGCTGGGTTGAGTTTCTGCTCTTGGACATCATTGAATTGCTTTGGTGGGCTGAGTGTGAGATCAAGAAAACACAATCTGTTATTTTGTTATCAGAAGGGAGGAGGGATGAAGGTGGATGATCCAAGCATTACCACTGTTGTGAAGGTGGACTGTGTACAAAGCTCCGGACTAAGCCTATGTCTGCGGGTTTCTGGCCTGTTCAGTCCCCCTGCAAGTCTTTTCAGCGTTTGGATGGCACAAGTCTCCAGGGGGTGTTGCCACCACCAAGAAGCTTTATGTCACCGGACCTAGGGGCTATAAACCAAATATCTATGCTTTCCCCACATTCATACATTGAGACCTAATCCCCAATGCAATGGTAGAAGATGGGCCCTTTGGGAGGTGATTAAGTCATGAGGGTGGAGCTCTCATGAATGGGATTAGCGCCCTTACAATAGTCCCCAGAGAGCTCCCTGACCTCGTACCATAGGCGCTGCTCCCCACACGGCAGTGGGTGCTGTGCTTCTCCGCTGCCTTAGGTGTTACTCCTGTGGCCCCAGTGTGACACAAGCTAAGGTGGCCACCCCTCTGGAAGGAAGAGGCAAACTATGGGGTTTGGCTGCCTCTACCCAGAGTTCAAAGGATGCTCAGGCACAGAGCTGGAGGGGGCCCTTGGCCAAGCCGTCAGGGAAGGGCCTCCTGGAGCCTTGGGGTCCCCACCCCCACCTGGGATAGGAAGGCGTGGGGGCGGGACCTCCATCCAAGTGGGTCCAGAAGGCAGGACTTCTGCCGTGTGGGCCTGGAAGCCAGAGCATCAAGTCAGAGAGCATTATTCTTTAGCCTCAGGCTTCCCGTTGTTTGCCTCACTGGGTTCCACAGAGCTGGAGGGGTCCAAATGCACCCTGGACCAGACAATCTGAGCAGCAAGTGTAGTGAGAAAAACTTGGGTTCCCGAGAGAATCTTGAGTTTGAATCCAGCTTTACCCCAGTGGCTTTGGCTAAGTCAGCCTATCTGAGCCTCTGCTTCCTCAGCTACAACATGGGTACAATTATTTTAGTGAGGACATAGCTTTAAAGGGCTAATAAAGCCTTTCAAGGGTTCCTTTGTACCAGATCACCTTATTTTCTGCATGCCACCTGTATCATCAGAAATTATTTTATATATACCTATTTATACATTTGTTTATCTGTCTCCCCATCAAATGAAAGTTCTAGATGGGCAGGTACTTATCTGATTTGTTCAAGGCTGTACTTTCAGTGCTTGGCACATCATAGCTGCTTAATAAATACTTATTGAAGAAATATAAGCACGAATGGATGAATAAATTGGATCCAAGAGGGAAAAAGAAGGGACTACGGTTCAACATTTGTTGGGGTCCTGTGGGTGGATAGAAATGACCTACACACTCCAGCAAACAGACTATGCCCTAGTCACGTTTTCGATGTTTGTATTATTCTGTTTATTTTTCCTTTTGCCATCCCATGACCTTAGTTACTCTTGTGTAAACATTCCAGTTGTGTCTCAGCAGGAGCACAGGGTAATAAAAGAATGGCTGAGGATCTAGAGAAGATGCCAGGACACTGGGACAACAGCTAGTGAGTCAGGGGTCCTGATGGACGTGCCCCCTCTGTCCAGAGTCAACCTGGGAGTCACAGTGTCCTTAACACCTCCTTACAGGTGTCAGGATGAAATGACCAAGTGTATATAAAGTGCCTGATACATAGTAGGTCCTATGTTCTTCTAGAAGTTAGGGTACAACCCTGTAATCCAGGTCCAGTATATGTTTTCCTTTCAGAAATCACTAAACACTGTCACTGAGTGATCACCTGTTCTTTCTCAGAATTGCTGCCAGTGTTGGCCCCCAGCATTGTCTCTTTTTCAAGGGGGAAAAAAAAAAAGCGTCCTCTTTCCCAGCAGCAGGGGAACTCAGCTCAAGCAGAAGAAACGTGAATTGCTCAGGGAGCCGCCAATCTGCGTGTAATCTGGTGGTTCTCCTGTAAAGAAGTTAAACAAACAATGAAAAGCCTGACCCCTGATCCTGAAGTTTTTCCACCTGCTTTGTAATTAAACACCGGTTTACAGCCCCAGAGAAAGGACGGGGGCGCTGCTCCACACGGTGGCGAGAATTTCAAGCAAACTTCTTTTGTGGGCCTGGTGAGGGGATGCCCCGAACAGGCAGGACCCACCCCCGCCCCCATTGTTCCAAGGGGCTCCAGGGAGGCCCGGCCTGACTTGCTCCGCAGGCCCGGGAGGCTGCTGGACAGTCCCCAGGGGACCAGGAGCGCCAAGTCTCCTGAGCAAACATGACTCGCATCCCCCAAGGTCCCCTTTCAGGCAGGGGCTTTAAAAGGTAAAAACTTGAGATATTTTTACCTCTTAAAATACTTTAGCCTGTTTCATCTTGAGACAAAACACTCTGGCAGGACTCCACTGGGGATTCTCAAATTTCAAGATTTTCGAAACCCAAGGAGGTGGGGGAGGGGCTGGTGATGTTCGGCAGGTCTCACCGGCCAAACCCCTCAGCTGTGGGGCCCTGGGGGAGCTACTTAGCCCCTCTATAATGGGGAGTGATGCTGCTACACATCTTCGGGGGGTATAACGACCGAACGACTTAGTGCCTGGCGCACAGTATCTCTCTATAAATATTTATTTTTCCCTTTCCCTTTGTTTTGCTAAAAACTGTCTTCATTGATTGAGTAGGAAATGCATGAACATCATTTTTATTTTATTTTATTATTTTTAAAGA
Source organism: Pteronotus mesoamericanus (assembly GCF_021234165.1). NCBI lineage: Eukaryota > Metazoa > Chordata > Mammalia > Chiroptera > Mormoopidae > Pteronotus > Pteronotus mesoamericanus. The sequence continues at coordinate 12,422,562 of NW_026555321.1, forward strand.
TTTTATTTATTTTCAGAGAGGGGGTGGGGAGGGAGAAAGAGAGGGAGAGAAACATTGATGTGTTGAGAGATACATCAATGAGTTGCCTCTCGTGCACTCCCAACCAGGGCCCTGGCCTGCAACACAGGCATGTGTCTTGACTGGGAATTGAACTAGCGGCCTTTCAGTTTGCAGGCCGGCACTCAATCCACTGAGCCACACCAGCCAGGGCTGAACATGATTTTTAAAAGTCAAGCTTACACATGGATTACAGTGGGAACTCTCCCTTCTATTCCTAACCCCCATTCCTGTCTCAGAATGTTATCAGTTTCTTGTGCATTCATCCAGATGGGCAATAGAGACACATTTGTATTTATATATGTGAACTTTAAAAAAGACAGACGGTAGCACACAATGCACTACTATGTCTTTTGAAAAAGTATATAACAACTTTATTAAGAAATAGTTCGCATACCATAAAATTCACCCATCTGAAGTGTGCCTTGCTTTTTATTATCATGTATCTCAGTTCCCTATCAGCATCATTCCATCCATCCATTTCTTTTCCATGGCTGCATCTCATTGCACAGCAGGGCCGTACCAGAATTTCTTTATTCAGTTCTATATTGCTGAACATTTATGTTGCTCCCAGTACTGCATTGACAATGAATAATGTTGGACACCGGTCCTGGTGCATGTCCACATATTGCTCTGAAGTTTCTCTTTCGGTCCCAGCCCTTTCCTGGAAGTAGGTGCTGCTCCTAGGTCATTGTCAAGAACAACATGTCTAACTAACCAACAGGTACATGATGCTCACAAAATACACCTCCGCCTTATTCTGTTGCTGTCTTTGGCTAATGGCTTTAACATAGACTGGGTAATATACATTATCATGATTAATTTTTGTTACCACTATCATTAATGAGGCTGAGCATATGACAGGGGCTTGGCAGGGAAGCACCAGGGAAGAATCGGGGGATATTTTACGGTTTAATTCTGACAGAATGCTAGTTACTAATTGTCAAGGCTGGGCTTGGCAAGAGAAAATCATGGAGACATCATGCAGGTTGTAAAGCCAATTTCTCTTAACTTCCCTTCCCCCTGCACTTAGAAATGAATTTACACAGGCTCGCATAGAGCTCATTCTTAGTTACTGGAACAGTTCTTGACAACCCGAGGCTAAAATCAAGACTCCTGGGAACTTGTCTGACAAGAGACCAGAGGCGTTCTTCAGCTTGTCTCATAATAGTAGCAGGAAATACTTACAAAAGCTTCTATCGCACACCAGGCATAGGAAGCGTTTTACATGTATTAACTCAGCTGCTCCTACGACCACCCCAGAAGCTGTTGTTACACAACCACCCCGTTTTACACAGGAGGAAACTGAGGCATAGAGGGGTCTGGATCTTGCTGAAGGTCTTCCAGCGAGTGAATACTGCTGCAGAGGCCGCAGGGGCGGGTTTGTTTTGTGTCCAAAGAACAGTAAGAGAATCCAGGTCCCAGCACACAACTGGGCACACAGAAGGCATGTGATAGGCTGTTACTGTTATTCTCATACTATTCCTGATACTCACATTCTCCAGCTTCTTGATAAATTCTTCCCTCAAAGATATATTCTCTTTCCCTGGCTGGTGTGGCTCAGTGGATTGAGTGCCGGCCTGCGAACCGAAGTGTCGCCGGTTCAATTCCCAGTCAGGACACAGGCCTGGGTTGCAGGCCAGGTCCGTGGTGTGCGGGTATGTGGGAAACAACCACACGCTGATGTTTCTCTCCTTCTCTTTCTCCTTCCCTTCTCTTCTCTCTAAAAATAAATAAATAGAAACCTTAAAAAAGAAAAGATGTATTCTCTTGAGTCTTGAACGTTTTGGGGAATCTTTTATGAGTCACAACCTACCTGGGGAAAAAGAAATGCTCCTTTGTAGGAGTTCAGCGAAAGAAAATGAACTCCCAGCTCTGCAACCTGTTAGCCGTGCAGCTGGTCTTGTCTTCACTGAGCCTCAGTTTTCCTACCTGAGGGTGCTGTGCGTGCCTCACTGAATTGCTGTGAGCATTAAATGATGAACTTGAAGTGCTCAGCACAGAGCCCACAGCACGGAGGCTGTGGAGAATTATGATTAACACAAAAGCCGTGGGACCTGAATGCCTGATGTCAAAACCTGCCTCTAAACTTCTAAGCCTCAGTGCCTCACCTTTAAAATGGAGCTTTTGATGGGACCCACATGACGGCATAATTGCGACAGTTAAATGAGGTGCAGCTGCAACCACCTGACAGCGAGTATTGGATAAGGGTTAGGTATGGCTATCTGTATTGTCTGGATCTCGTTTCTTAAAAATCCTCACCCAAGGGTATGTACATTGATTTTATAGAGAGGGGAAGGAAAAGGGAGAGAGAAAGGGGGGGAAACATTGACGTGACAGAAAAACATCGATCTGTTGCTTTCTGTATGCACCCCGACTGGGACTGAACCCACAAGCTTTTGGTGTACGGGACAATGTTCTAACCAACCGAGCCAGGTAGCCAGGGTTGCATCATGTTTTTAATGGTTGTATTAGTCAGGAGTCTCCAGAGAAGCACTTCATTGCCTTCTGGATTAGTGTGTCTAGGGCTGCCGTAACAAAATACCACAGACTGGGTGGCTTAAACACCTAATTTATTTCTCACAGCCTGAAGGCTAGAAGTGCAAGATGAAAGTGTTGGCAGGACTGGTTTCTTCTGAGGTCCCTCTCCCTGGTTTGCAGATGGGTGCCTTTTCCTCACACGGCCTTTCCTCTGTGTGAGCAAATCCCTGGTGCCTCTGCGTGCGTCCCAATCTCCTCTTCTTATAAGGACACCAGCCAGGTTGAATTAGGGCCTAACCTAATGTCCTCATTTTAACTAATCATTCCTTTAAAGGCCCCATCGGCAAATACAGTCACATTCCGAGGTGTTGGGATTAGGGCTTCCACATATGAACTCATGGAGACACAGTTCTGTCCGTAACATGGTGTAACATCAACTTGAAAGGATTGTTTTGAAGATTAGAGAAACGAGGCACATGACAGGTTTGTGATAATGTCTGTCTATAGCAGGCATCAGTAAGTGTTTCCTTTTCCTCATCTTGAAAACCCTTCGGAGACGTAACAACGCATGATGAGCTTCGTCCTCAGCTAGTAGGGACCAGTGGGAGAGAGCTTGGAGAACGGATGTGCATCGCTGACAGCTAAAGAGGATGGAGAATTCTTGCTTCTAAGGGCTTGCTGCGTACAAGCCTGACTGCGCATCTGAACCCCCCAACTGGCTTGTTAATACCCCGGATGCTGAGTCAGTAGGTCTTAGACCCCAGGACAGGCATTTCCAATGAGTTCCCAGGAGATGCTGCTGGTCCAGGGACCACGCTTTGAGAACCACAAGCTCAGTGTACTCCTGGCACCTCAAAGGCCAGGAATTAATAAGAATGGGGAGGGGGGAAAGGAAGGGCTCCAGGAAGTAATGGCTCAGACAGGGGTGCTGGGCTGTCTTTCTGGGGTGCCCAGCATGATGCCCCCAAGTTTGCTTTTGCCTTTTGTCTCCACTGTCCCCTAAGACAGGGGTGAGAAAGATTTTCCGAGCAATTTGCAAGGAGTTAACCCTGCTCAGCTCCTGGGCCCCGCCTCTGCTACCTCCCCCTCCTCCTCCATCTGGTCTGAGCTGGCTGAAGCCTCTCAGTCAGCTGGCTGTGCTCCCCAGGCTGTGGCGCGCTGCGGGGGACCACGGTTCTGGGGGCGGGGAGCTGGCCCCTTTGCGCAGCCACAGCTCCTGCGGTAGGGAACAAAGCTGGAGCCTCTAGAAATGTCAGCTTTTTCCGCAGAGTCAAGTGGATGATGGGAGAGGGGAAGGATTTTTCTCCTACTCATTTAAGTAGTTTTTATGTGTCTAAAGATGTTTTATGGAAACAGAAATTGTACCTGATAAAGTGCCAGCATTAATCCATTTGATGTGTTGAAGGGGAGCATTTTCACAGCAACATATCATGTTAATGTAATGCTGATGGATAAGAAACGGCAGAGGATCATTTCAAAAGATCTTTTTTCCACACGATGGGGGGAGGAAAAGGTGACTTTCCTTTTTATTTTTTCCTGTGAATAAGTGTGTCTTTAATCCTAATAGTATTTGCTAAAATAGAGTTTTGGCTGAAATCCAAAGGGAGTTTTCAGAGTGGGGACAATTTCTTTTCACATCTGCTACACTGGCTCAGCCATCAGACAAGCAATTCAGTTCAATAAGCATTTATTGAGCTCCTACTGTGTGCCAGGCACTATACTGCCATCTAAGGAGCTCACAGGTGAGACAGGAACCCAACAGATGACAATGATATGTGACAGCTGAACAGATCCCCGTCTACTCTCCAGTCAGGAATTGTTTTATGAAATAAAACAATTGTTACTGAGAACCCTGTTGCATGCTGTGCTCTGCAATAAGGAAGCAGACCTCTGCTCAGCTTATACTAAAATGCTGACCAATTTTGTGTTCTTAAAGGCGTGCCTTTTCCCAGCTAGTCCCCAAACACCATTTTTGTCCAAGGAAGCACAGCATTAAAGTACATTTTCAAATGTACACTTTTGTACCTTTTGTATGCACATTAAAGTTTCAAGAAGCTTCTGGTTTAGAATACATGGATGTGTTTTCATTCATATTTAAGGAAAGTAACAAGTAGTTTATTAGCAATGACAGTTAAAACATAGTAGTTGTCAAATGATTGCCTTTGTGTTTTATATATTCAAAGGGATTCACTTGCCTTACGCTGTGCTTGCTGGCAAGAGCCCATGGCCCTGAGAACACTCATCCTTCATGGGCGATTTGGGCAGAAAAACAGGCCAAGGGCAGCTGACTTACACAGGACAAGGGTGTGTTCCAGGCGGAGGTTCTTAAAGCTGGACTTGTGGTCAAGGGTAAAAGCTGGGCTAAGGCTCTAATTTACTCACATTCACACCAAGAAACATTGAAAAGCAGCCAGTGGAATGGAGAGGGAGGGGCCATATATGAGAGAGAAAAGGGAGAGTGGACAGGAAGAGAGAGGAAGGTCACTGTGGAAATAACGTTTGATCATCTTCTTTGGGATTCAACTCCAAACTGGCCAGAAGCCTGCCTCCTAGAGATGCAGCCTCCCTAAGGTCGGGGTTCAGTAGTCTTCCCATCATCGTGGGGTACATGCACCCCACTCAAATGAAAACTGTTTTCGATCTTTACCCTATGAAGCTGACTCATTATTTTTAATTAGAACTGAAGTCATCTGAGAGTTACCAGACAGAAAGGATGTGTTAGGTTAAGAAAGTTTGTTGAGTCATCCTTTCATTTTCTAGTGACCCTTCAAGAACACCTGAAGCCTAGACCAGAGCCACCGTCCACAGTAGGATACGTTGCAAAGAAAGAATTGCCATCCTGAAGACAGAATGGAACGACCTCATAAAGCTTCGGCCCTCCACCCTAATGGAGTATCTATAGGGTGGGCAACTCACTCCTCTTTCCGTCTTTTCTTTTCCTTTAGTAATTCCCCCCACTACCCAGTTTCCTTCCTCCCTCCCCGCCTCCCTCCTTCCCGCCTTCCCTTCCTTCCCTCACAAGCATTTTGTGAGTAGTTACAGTACTAGGGGCTGTGGGTGCAATGAGTTGGGTTAGTGGGGGGCACAGACCTGCCACTGAGGGTGTTGTCCTCACTCCGACCACGGGGTTGGGAGGGCCGGCCAGCTGCCTGGGTCCTGCAGGAGGAGCTGCCTTCCAGGCAGAGGGAGGAGCAGGGGTGCAGGCCTGGGCAGCTGGGCAGGGTCTGGGGCTGCGGGAAAGCTGTGGCTGAGATGCCGCAGGTGATGATAACAGGGAGGGAGGGCTGCAGAGGACAGAGGTGAGCCCGGCTGTCCTCAAGGAAGCAGTGGGAAGAGAGGCAGGTGTGCGAACGGGTGTAATTGGTTTTGCATTTTAGAAGGAGCCTCCTGGTTAGATCGGATGGCAGGGACACCATTCTGAAGCCGGGAGAGGTTGTTAGGGATTTGTTAAAGAGATTTAATGCGCTACCAATCTCAGGAATGTTTTATTTTTAAAAGGACCCTAAGGAGAGAGTGACGCTCAACAGAAGAGATGAATCAGTAAGGGTAGAATCTTCTGAGACTGGAGTGAGATGTTAGCGAGCCTGGCTGGGCCCCGCCAACAGCAGTGAGAAGAGGGGGTGGGGAGGGCTTGGCATAGGACGCAGGGGAGTGGGGGTGGGTAGGGGAGTGTGAAGGCAGACCCTAAAATGCTGATCCTCAACGTGCGGTCCGTGGGCCAGCAGCGCTGATGTTGCCTGGGAGCCTGGGAGGAATGCAGGCGCTCGGGCTCACCCAGACGTGCTGAACAAGAACCCGTGTTCTGCCAGGCTCCTCTGGTGACTGCTAGCGTAGGCACAGCACATTGGAATCACTGGGGAGCTTTCAAAAAAAAAGAAAAAAGAAAAAAGAACATCTCTGTACCTGGGTCCCATCTCCAAAAATTCTGATGTGATGGCTCTGGGGTGTGGCCGGGGCAAAGGGACTTTTTAACTCCTTAGGTGATTCTCAGGGGCAGCCACAGTGGAGAAGTGGTTGAAAGTCCAGCCATTCTTCAGTCTTTTCATGGCCCTGCAGCTTCAAAGAGAGAAGGATGGCCTAGGCCCATTCAAACCTAGATTCTTACAACTTAATGCAAAGCTAATTGGGGAAATTTAAGGGTTTAAACTACTTGAATGGGTATCTGTGTCCTCTGCAATGAACCATGCCTGGAACTGAGATTCGTGGGGAGGCAAAGCAGCCAGAGCATTCCCTTTGAAATTTGCCCCACTAGCCCTCCGCCATGTCTGACTCCATCTAAGGCACTCAGCCGTACGCACCTCAGTGGCTGCATCTGTGCGATGGGCACAGCAATGCTTGGCCGAGAGGATCAACAAGGGAGGCTGTGGTGCCAGCAGCCTCGAATGTGGGTCTCAGGGGTCTTGCTCTTGGTGTCCAGGCCATTGTTTTCTCCCCTTCCTGTGGGCTGGACCTGGGAACCGGCTTCTCACAAACAGAACCCTGGCAAAGCTGATGGAACGTCATTTCTGAGATCAGGTTACAGACAGCCTGTGACCCCTCCTCCTTGCTCCCTCCCCCCACCCTTTTTCTTGGAGCCCTTATTGTGAGGAAAACAAATTTCCATGTCGTGGGTGGTCCTGTGGAGAGGCCCAAAGAGCAAACAGTTGATGTCTTTGGCCAACAGCAAGGTCCTGAGTCATGTGGGTGAGTCGGGATGTGGATCCTCCCCGCCAAGCCTTGAGATGATGGCCTGCAGCCTTGGGGGAGAGCCTGAGTCCTGTGCATGACCGAACTCAAAAGCCACACAGCATTCCTTCCCCTGGGGCACAGTCGAGGGGAGCAGAAAAATGCCACCTCTCCGTGAGAGAAGCGCCAGTCAGACGTATCTGTGATAAGACGTATCTGTGTATAAATCTATATATCGCTGCATGGCTCATAAAACCCCCACAAGGAACTGCTCAGATTAAAACCTGGGTTTGTGTGTGGGGTGAAACAGCCCTGTGTTATATAGTTCACCATCTTTGCAAATTACAACCAGTCACAAGGTCTTAGCTGCCCACAGTATCACCGACACCATTAGCGAGAGCAGTGCCTCCTCCGCTTGGGCCTGGGGAGAGGAGGGATGAGGACCCGTGTACCTGGTGTGGGGCTTTGGAGCAGGCCCGATCTGGGATGGGCTCTCAGGACTACCTCTCATTCTAGTTCAACCCTGCAAACAGGATTGAATCTTTCAGAGTGTTCCCTTGTTTGTAGCAGTGGGGACTCTAAGACTTACCAGGAAAGGTTGTTGTAAGTGCGCATCGAGCTCACGGCCAGAGCGAGACAGCGGCTGGGTTGGTTAGGAAATGCCCTTCCTTGGGCCAAGCTGGGAGGCGAGAGCTTGGGCCGAAAAGTCCAGGCTCATCGCAAGGCTGCCGGGAAAATACCTGAAGCCACTCTAGTTCCCGGCTGGGTGAGAGCCTAAAGGGTTAAGAAGGTCTGGATTCAGAAGCAAAGGGCAGAGGGGAAGGGAGAGGGAGGTGGGCCTGGAGGGCACTATTAGCATGCAGCTGGTACTCGCTGCCCCCTGATCCAGGCTCCAGGCTCAGCTGTTCCTCCTCCCAGGGCCAAAGCAGAGGGAGGAAAAACGGCGGGCAGAGCCACCGGTGGAAGGGGTCTCTCCGTGGGGAGTGGTTCCTTCTCCAGCACAGCCCAGATTTAAATTGGAGGAGGAGCCCCGAGGGGGGGTTTATGAGCCATGCAATGCTAAGTAGCTCCATTGTTATATTCTGTTTTCAGCATTAGAGTCCCTGTAGGATTGGAGCCCATCCTTCTCTTGCAGAAATTTTAAATCATGCCCCAGGGTATTAACGTTGGGGCCAACACCTTGGGCCGAGGGGCCTGGCAGTCAGACCTGCAGGATTTTCTGAGTTGAGGGCTCAGGTGGAGGGACAGAGCTCAGCTAAGTGAGAAGCTGCCCTGCCAAGACACCCTGACCAGAATCTTCTTCAATTGTTCATTCTGCCGAAACCACTGTCCAGCCTCCTGAGTTATGTTTTAACAGGTAGGTTTAAAAAAAAGGGGGGGGGCAGGGGGAGCAATAAACCAATGAAATAAACCTTGAAAGAATGGAAGCCACGTGAAGGAGCTGATTAACTTATGCCAAATTCCCTGTAAAAGCAATTCCAGAAAATTCAGGCTCCTTCTGCCAAGTGCCTGGACTGTCTGGGAGCCAAGAAGGAAAGGAGGGACGCGATGAGAACTTTTGGCAGGGAGCCCTGGTTGGTTGGGCAGAACCGATTTCCCCAACTTGATCGGATCCCAGAGAGGATCGGGTGATTCGAAAGCTAGTCAGAAAGACAATAAATAGTTCCAGGGCCTCTGGGTTACTCATAAGCCATGCCCTGACTCACTAAGCTGGACTCACTCCAGGCAGAGAGCCAATGAGAAGCTCAGGGTGAGTCTGCAGAACCGGCTGCCCAGTCGGTGGCAAACCGAGATCCCCATCGAAATGACAGAGACTGTAGAGTCTGGATTTCTGTCCGTGAAGCAAGAGATGTCTGCAGCTGATGAGGCTGGTGATAATCCCCTGTCCCCTAGGGTTGAGTAGAGAGGGAGGTCCAGGCATTCCCATAACTAACTGGAATCCTAGGGAGGGGAAGCGCGTAGCTTGGTTGCCCCTGATGGGGACAATGGGGCGTTCACTGTGGATCGGAAATATCAAGAGCAGCCTGGCTGTTTGGGTGATGAAGGGTGACCGTGGGAGATACTTAAGACCTGCGCTGTGCAATGTGGTAGCTGCCAGCCCCAGGTACTGCTGAGCAGTTTAGCAAGGCCAGTCCAAATGGAGATGTGTACGGTGCTTACCAGATTTCAAAGACTCAGCGTGAAAAAAACAATGTAAACTGTTTCATAATTATTTACCTGACACATGTTGAAATGGTACACTTTTGCATATACTAGGTTAAATAAAATAATTTTTAAAACATTTTCTTTCCCTTTTTAAATTTTTTAAATATTTATTTATTTTTAGAAAGTGGAAGGGAGGGAGAGAGGGAGAGAAACATCAATGTGTGAGAGAAACATTGATCAGTTGCCTCTCGCACACCCCCACGTGGGGACCGGGCCTGCAACCTGGGCCACGTGCCCTGACTGGCAATTGAACTGGCAACCTTTGGTTTGCAGGTTGACACTCAATCCACTGAGCCACACCAGCCAGGGCCTGTTCTGTTTTTTTTTTTTTTTTTTAAAATGTGGCTGGCTACTAGAAAATTTAAAGTTACGTGTGACTCCCATTTATTTCTGTGCCTCACTTTTAGTTGTATGAGATAGGACTGCCTTAGGCCCACTCGAGTCTCACATGTCCTAAGGCAGGGTGATTGAGAACACGGGGCCCGGAGCCTCACTGTACCGGTGGAAATCCCAAACATGCCACTGCCTGTAAGATTTGGTCACGTTACTTAAACTCTTTATATTTCAGTTTCCCCATGTCTACACTGGGGCTAGTACTGTAACATAACTGGGTGAAGCTTAAATGAGATGTATCCAAAGCACACAGACCAGTGTTTAGCCCACAGTAAGCACTTAATACATAGTTGCCTTCAATATTATCTATTCTTAAAAGTTTCTCATAAAAATGGGGGGCAGACGGGGGTAGGGGAGGAAGTGGGGAATATGCAGGCATGCGATTGCTGCTCGTGGTACCCACCTTCAATCCACTGGCCCCTGCACGTTAACTAGTTGGGAGAAGCTCCTTCTCAAGTAAATTTCATTTGCAGATTTGGAGACTGCACTTCAAGAGGCTGTCTGTCTGTCTTAGGCAGAATGAGTCACCCAGCTCGGAAAGAGACACTTGTGATTCTGCTTTGAAACTAGAAGCCAAAGGTGCAGGGAGAAAAATATCTGACTTGGTATCAGAAGTCCTGGGTCTAAATCCTGTTGTTTGACCTTAGTGAGGTTTCTTAATCTCTCTGGCCCTCAGATTCCTCACCTGGAATCCTTCCAGGAACTCTTCTAGTTCTCTAGATCAGTTAGAGTCTACAAGATTTCATGAGCACTTACTATGTCCCTGACACTGGGAACACTGGAGACATCATAAGAAGCTTCCAGTCCAGCAGGGTAGACATGAAGCAAGTAACTACATAGAGTCGTTTAAAAAATATTTTTACGGTATTGGTTGGTGTGCCTCAGTTGGAGCATTGCCCCACAACTGAAAGGTTGAGGGTTCGATTCCCAGTCGGGGCACATGCCTAGGGTGCAGGTTTCATCTTGGTCCATATGTGCATGATCCCCAGTCTGGGCACCGATCCCCAGTCTGAAAGTCTACCAGAAACAACCAACTGATGCTTCTCTCTTGCATCAATGTTTTTCTTTTCTTTCCTCTCCCCCTTTTCCTCTCTCTAAAATAGGAATGAAATGAATTGTCCTTGGGTGAAGATTAAAAAAAAAAATTTTTTTTAATTATACAAAAAGTGGGAAAGGAAAATACAGGAAGCTGGGTAGGGTTATACCACGGGGTCCTAGCTAAGTTGGAAGAATCAAGAGGGAGATTTTCCAAGGGTATGATTCTGAGGTTAACACTAGGGGAGAGTGGGGGTTGGGGGAAGCCTTGAAGGCAAAGTAAGTAGAATGAACAAAGGTCCTGAGGTGCCAGACACTAAAAGTCCAGGTAGCCAGGGCACATGAAATAACTGTGTAGGTGTGTAAGGGATGTGTGTGTGCATGTGTAAGACAGAAAATGGTTAATTTTATGTGTCAGCTTGTCTAGGCTATTGTGCCCGGTTGTTTGGTCAAACATTAAGTGTTGCTATAAGGGAATTTATAGATGCGATGAACAGTTACAATGAATAGACTTTGAGTAAAGCAGATTATCCTACATAATGTGGGTGGGCCTTATCCAACCAGTTGAAGGACTTTAGAGCAAAAACAGGCTTCCCAAAGAAGAAGGAATCCTGCCTTAAGACTGTAACAGGGAAATCTTCCTTGAGTTTCCAGCCTGCCCTACAGATTTTGGACTCAAGACTGCAACATCCAACTTTACCTGAATTGCTAGCACGCCCTGCAGACTTTGGACTTGTCAGGCCCAAAAGTCGTGTGAGCCAATTTCTTAAAATCTCTCTTCTCTTTTTCTTAAAAGTGACCTAAATATAGTGTGTGTTAATTTCCAAAGAACTACAGCTGGGTGGTTTTAAACAACATTAATTTATTCTTTCACTGTTCTAGAGATTGGAAGTACAAAATCAAGGTGTTTGCAAGGCCATGTTTGCTCTGAAGGCTCTAGGGAAAGTCTGATCCATGTCTTCCTTTTCGGTTCTGAAATTGCTGGCGATCCTCGGCATTCCTTGGCTTGTATGTGCATCACGTCGATCTCTACCTCTGTTGTTGTGTAAGGGTCTCCCTGTGTGTCTGTGTCTCTTTTCCTCCACTTATAAGGACAGCAGTCATACTGGACTAAGGTCCACGTGAGCATCTTAACTTGATTTTATCTGTAAAGACTTTACTTCCAAATAAGATCATATTCACAGGCACTAGGGATTAGAACTGAAACACATCTTTGGGGGCACACAGTTTAACCCACAACACAATGTATCAACTTTTTAGGTAAAATTTCATCCTATATTTAGGGACACATTTACCATTCTCCAGACGTCATTGTTTAAAAACAATAAAACACAATCATTTAGGAGCTCAGAACATCACATAAGGCACTTGTCTTTGCAATGTATAAAAGGTTAAAGCTGATTAAATCACTGTTATTGCTGCCTGTTTTAGCTGAGCTTTACTTTAACGAATATTAGAACAAAGCCTGAGCAAACTGTCCGCTTGTTTGGGAATTTGTGAGCATTGTAAGTGATGAAATGGAGCCCCGCCAGGTCTGGGACTAACTCATTAGCCCAGAGATTTGTTCAGTGTGAACCCCAGGCCTTGATTTGAAACTAGCTACACAGCTGAGAAATGTCTCAAAGTTTCCTTCCCTCTGAGAACCAGGAAGGAAAGTTTGGCCTGTGTTCTCCTGATTGGTTCACACTCTGGTACTCCGCCTCCCTAGCTCTTCCTCATGGCTTCAAAATCATCTATCCGAGGAACAAATTTTCAGTATATTTTTACAACTTCATTTTCAATCTGCTTAAAGAATTTTACCAGGGGGCAAAATAAATTTTTTCAGACCAAACAAACCGGATTTGTTTGTGGTTGACGTTTATTAACCTAAATACTTTACATACATTATCTCATTTAATCCTCACAACAATTCTGTGACGTAGGTTATCTGCATTAGCCCCATTTCACAGAATGGAAACTGAGACTTACAGAAGTCATTTGTCGTGGTCACTCAGCCAGTGAATGGTAGAACCAGAATGTGAACACAGGCCCATACAGCTCTATTCCTGACTTAACCATCGACTTCACTGCTTATTCCGCTATTACCAGGTCTCACCTGGTGACTCATGGGCCAAACCCAACCAGGAGAGAAACCTTGGGCAGTGGATTTTTTTATTACCTTTTTTGGGCAGGCTATTTCTTTCTAGTTCATTCTAATTCCTACTTCTTTCTACTGTGTTACTTCACACATTTGTGATTGGCGGGGGGGTGGTAGGGGTGGGCGGGTGGGCGGGTATAGGGGGTGCATTAGAATTTGCCTCTCTCTACTCCTGCATTAGAATGCAAGAGTTTAACATTTTTTCCTGTTTTTCTCCCACTTGTTTAGCCATTTCAAGACTTTGTTGAATGTGAAGCACTACATGTTTCCACTTGAATTTTATCATTTGTGACAACTATCGTCACTATAGTTACAATTACTCTGTCTGATATGTAGATATGTTCACTAATTGGAAGGCATTTTCATTTTCTCACAGATGCATAATCTATTTTTGTTTTTACCTGGTTAAACTGTTGCACAACAATCTAAATATCTACTTATATTTTAAAGGACATGACATTAGGAATGTGTAACCACCCCTAACTTTAGATGAGGTGGGCAATGTCACACACAAGTAGAAATTGTACACACAAAAATATATAACCCTATACTACAATAATCTTCCAAATATAGCTTGAGGATATTGGGAAATGTGTGAAACTCCCTTCTGAGTTCATATAAGCACCCAGGTTCTTCAGTCTGCCCCCCTCACCTCACCCTAAAGGGGAACAAACAAGTATGATTTGGTGCTGTTTATATATAAACAATCCGTATCAAAGATGCCTTGGTTCTGTAAGGCCAGATGTCGTTTACCAAGCAGACCATGTTTGTATTATATAACACGTAGTTCTACACTTGCTATCTACAGGTTTGATATAGGTTAATTATTGATTACTGGCTTAAGTCATGTGAAGAGGGGTATCAGAAAAGCCCCAAGTTCTAAACACTTCCCAGAATAATAAGAACCCAACTTTAAAAGCCACAGCAGTTCCATGTGGAAAATAGAATGTTCTGCACCTAAATGAGTGAGAGTCTCCCTACAAGCACCAGGCAAGGTCATTTGATAAATTCAACCCAGAAGAGAAGCTATGCTTCACAGCTGTTGTGAAGTTCCCAGCCAGTGGGCACAGTCTTCCTGTGCTTCACGAATCCAGTCATGCTTCTCGGGGCTCTTAATGCGAGTTACTTTCCACACTTAAGCTGTGTACTTTTCTGTGCCAATTACATTAAAAACCAAACCAAAGACTAATCACCTTCTTCCCTCAACAAAACACATTTAATATCTCATTAGCTTTGGAAAGTTTCACAGCAAATTGGCGTAAATGCACACTCCAGAAAGAGCATTACTGTCTTTCGGTCTAAATAGTTCTGACACTCTTTGGTGTCTTTCTTTCTTTGACAATGCACTCTCATAGCGGCTTTGTAAGAAGCGGGCACACAGTAGTGCTAGTTCACCTGCTTCTCTCATCTCATGGCTGAGATCGACCAATAGGCTGTCAGACCGTTGCATTTCCTTCTCTGCTCTCCCTTCAAGCAAGACTGTGGGAAATTAACTTGAAATATTATCAAGAACCTTTTGGCTCCTTTTAACTCCAGGTAAAGGAGTTATGCCTCATTGTGCTTATTCGTTCCAAACACCTGGCTCCATTCCACAGCTGTTAGGTGAACAGTAATTGCTTAGCAATAGCTTGTGCGCGCATAGCCACCATCAAGCTAACCAGCGTGAGGGGATCTCAATTTCAGAGATTCCTTCAAATCCAGCAATCTCTACCTAACAGACACACGACTACACTTTCAGGAAAATGACTTAAAATCAGACTCTTCTTCAAAGAATAGCAAAATGAAAAGTAAGAAATTCCCAGGGAGAGCTAGCATGGGGATACCTGCCGGGGTCACAGTGGATAAGGTTTTTATTCTTATTTTGGCCATCAGAAGAGAGTCATTCGAGATGTGGGAACCACGGGGAGACGGCAGGCCAACCCCCTGTCTCCAGGTAGAATGGTGTCTACACCATCCTTTTTCAATTTAATTCACAAGTATTTACTGTGGGTCAATGTGTCCAGAGCATCACACCTGTTCTAAAATTCTTCAGAGAAAGACACGCTGGTGCTCTCAGGCACACATTTCAGCAAACCAGAGCTCTTAGAAAGAAGAGGCGGTTGGTGAAGGGCAGCTTCTGTGAGGAGCAAAGGTAAGGAATTTCCACGTGAAGCATGTGGCTACAGTTGTAACACTGGTTTAGGACACTACTTTTTATGATATTCATTGCCTGTTCAGAGTTTACAAGAAAAATTTCTACTTAAATTTGGAGCCAGAAAAATCATCTCTCCGAGGACTCTTATATGCTTTCTTTTCAAGTGTAAAAGAAATTGCGTTTGTAACATAAAGCTAAATTTAATATAGACATGTAATAAATCAGTCCTGTTATCTGGGAATCAGCCCTTTTTCTGTTCATTTTACTTCATTTGTTTGCTGATTTTTTAAAAGATGTCCTATTTTCATGTGGTTTAATATGATAAACCATCTCATTTTGGGCACATAGAGTGGCCACGTTTGAAAAAATTGCTCCAAGTAAAACAGTGAGTGACCACTAAACATCTATTAGAATGACTAAAATCTCCCCCCAAAACTGACAATCCGCACTGCTAGAGAGAATGTGGAACCAAAGGCACTTTATTCCTTGCTTCTGGGAATGTAATGTGGTGCGGCCATTTTGTGGCAGTTTCTTACAAAGCTACACATAGACTCGCCATCTGATCTAGGAGTCATATTTCTAGGTATTTACTCGGCTGATCTGAAAACTAATGTCCACGTACAAACCTGCATGTGAATGTTTATAGATGCTGTATTCATAAAGCCAAGAATTGGAAACCGCCAAGACGTCCCTCAGTAGGTAAATGGATGAACAAATTGTGGTGCATCATGCAATGCAGTATTATTCAGTGATTTAAAAAAAAAAAAGAAATGAGCTATCGGGTCACAAAAGGGCATGGATGAATCTTAATTTCATGTTGCAGAGGGAAAGAAGCGAGTCTGAAAAGTCTACATAGGGTACGATTCCAATTATATGACATTCTGGAAAAGGCAAAAATAGAGACAGTGAAAAGCTCGGCGGTTGTCAAGGGGAGAGGAAGAGGATTGAATGGGTGGGGCACAGGGGATTTTTTTTTAGGGTAGTGAAACCATTCTGTATGATACTGTCGTGGGGAATGCGTAGCACTATGCATTTGTCAAAACCCACAGAACTTTTTATAGCACAAAGAATGAAACTTAATGTATTATACAAACTCGAAAAATTTTTTTAGGAGGTTGGGAAATCCTTAGATGCAGAATAGGGTAAAACAAACCGTATTAAAAATATATGGAAAAAACCTCACAGAAGGGGTGGGGGAAAAGTGCTGACTTGAGTAGGTCTGTGAGACAAAGGAAGCTGTGCATAAGCACTGCCCTATAGTTAATCAAGTGGTTTCTATGGGGGTAGAGGTTAGCAGCTCCGACATTGCTATGCATGTCATATACTACATTTGAGCTATTAAGTAAGTGGCAGGTGGAGAGAGCTACTATGGGGATGGGAGGTTAGCATATTCCATGTGGCAAATGCATTAGAGTCGGAAATACCCGTATGAACTCATGTTTAGCCTAATATATATACAGGTAGTTACATATTCAGGGTTATGTTATATACAGGGGTTTACATGCATTTCTTTCCTCTGCCAGTTACGTGGGCCTAGAAGACGACACTCCAGTTGCAAAAAGCACGCCTAATATCCAACTCTTGGTTTCTGATACCATTCTCCAGTAAAAGGAACCAGACCTCCTTGGAGAAATGGCCGATTCTAGAACTGGGGCAGGAAATATACAAGATGAGCAAGGAGCATCCTGAATGCCAGAAAGTAAGGAACTGCTAAAACAAAAACCGAAACAAGCCCACAGTGACAGGGGTATGTCAAAGGGACACAGAAGGCAACTGAAAGAGCTGCCTTTTGCCAAAGATGGAATAATTTGAGCAGCAACATAAAGCAGTAGTGGATTATAACCCCACATGTAAAATAAATACCCATGAGTCTATGCTGTTATAAATAAGTAAAAGGGGGAGAACAGACAAATCTCTCGTGAGGAAGAATTCTATATATTTCATGTCAATACTCCGCCCTCATGGTGTTGAGCTTCACACTCTACTCCTTAGGTGTGGGCCAACCACAGGGACTTCCTTCCAAAAAGCACAGTGTGGAAAGGGGAAAAAAGTAACTCTGCAGTGGAAAAACCTGACAAATACTACCTTAAGCCAGGTACAATGACAAGTGATGCCCCTTGATATTATGTGATAAGAAGGGCGCTTTTACTTCCCTGGTGTTCACCCACAAGACACATAACCCCAAGCCAGTCCGGAGAAAGCCGGCAGGTGCATCCTAACTGAGGGACACGCTGCAGAATACCTGGGTAGCCCGCCTCAGAACTGTCGAGGTCAGCCAAGGCAAAGTCTGAGAAACAGTCACAGAAAAGAAGGGCCTAAGGAAGCAGGATGATGAAGTGTAATGTGGTATTCTGGGTGGGATTCTGGGACAGAAAAAGGACATCAGGTAAAAATGAAGGAACTCTGAAGAAAGGATAGCCTTTGGTGAATAATGATGTATCAGTATTGGATCACTAACTGTAACAAATGCATCGTGTTAACGTAAAATGTTGAGAGAGGATTCTGGTGCCAGATATATGGGAATTCTCTGTACAATCATCCCAGTGATTCTGTAAATCTAAAACTATTTTAAAATAAAAAGTTTATTGAGCATGCGCATGCACCCTCCAGAGTGGGGCCTGCGCTTCAGAGGGAATCTTCCAAGCGCATCAGACAAACACGTGGAACAGCTGGGGTTCTGAGCAGCCTCTCTGGGGGAGAATCCGGACCACCTCACGGCAGTTCAGAGAAGGAGCTCTTAACTGCCCAAGGTGTCAGACCGTGACTTTTTGCCCTTTTCCAAGGGGAAAGATCCACAAAGCAGGGGATTCATGGAATTAAGCCTTAGTGCAAGCAATCCCTTGGAGAAAGGAACTTAGGTTAATTCCGTTGGGATCAGGTCTAGTCCCTGCCATGCCGTTCCTTTCTCACAGTTCCTGGGGGAAACTGGGCAGCATTGGGCCAGGCTGGCTGAACTTCCACAGGCTTTTGGTCCTGACCTGAGACTCCACAGAGGTAAAGAGGCCCCAGTGCCGGTCCCTGTGGGTCAGACCTCAGCAAGGTGACTCCAGGCCCCGGGTGGGGCGGCGAAGGGCCTGGGAGTCCACAGGTCCTTGTAGGAAGAGCGGCCTGTGACAAGAAGCGGGCAGGGGTTGGCAGGCCTTCCAATTTTTCATAAAAAGCCAGACATTCCAAATGTCATGTGCAATTGCACAGCTTTTAAATGTAGGAAACACAGTCAACTTCTTTTTAAGAAAACCCCGTGCTGGCTAAACAAAACATACCTGACAGTCTCACGCAGTTGGTGGTCCCCAGGCTGCGACCTCTGAGAGAGAGGACCTACCCCAGCAGCACCATGGAGTTCCAAAAGTGTTCATTTAAGACCCAGGAAGATGGAAATGAAGGGGGGGCGGTGCAGTCTGAGAGCCAGCCGTGTGCTGTCTACTGTGGTAACCCCTAGCCACATGGGGGAGGTGGCTGTTTAAATGAAAATCCATTTAAATGAAATAAAATTAAAAATTGACTTCCTCAGTCACAACAGGTACATTTTAAGCGCTCACCATCCTCTCCATCATTGTGGAAAGTTCCACTGGATGGTGCTGCTAAGGATAAAGGATATATTGAGACAGTTGGCAAAACCTGAGTATAAAGTATGTATTTGATAATGTTACGTATCCATGTTAAATTTCCCAGTTCTGATTGTTGTAACATAATTATGTAAAACGTCCTCGGTATGTACTTGAGGAAGTATTTAGGGGGAAAAGGCACATGATGTCTGCAATTTACTCTCAAATAAGTCAGGAAAAAATACATATGTTCATTGAATGATAACGCAAACGTGGCAAAATACTAATAATGGGTGAATCTAGGTACTACTCTTGCAACTTTTCAGTAAATTTGAAGTTATTTCTCAGTAAGAGTTAACAGGAAAGAACGAAGAAACAATAAAAATCTCCGGGGAAGCTGAGAAAGTTATAAAGTTGACTTTAATGACACCCTAAGAATGTATCCCAAGTGGTGGCCCTCAGTGGTCGCTTGCGCCCCCTCGAGGGACACTCCCGGGGGTCTGAGTGCGCCCCTGGTTCTCCCACTGTCCCCAGCAGCATTCCTCACTTCCCTCCAGGTACCTTCCTAGACCCTCATGGGGCAAAGTGTCACCAATTCCAATTCACGCCACTCTTTGTTTCTAGGTTGACAAGTAACATCTATCTGGCTCTGGACCCTGTCTTATAACCCTCACTGCTCAATGTCACCCTGGAGGAGTGTCATCTTAACAGTCTCTGTCCTCAGCCATAGCCTGGTTTGTAGGAAAACTGGGCCTGGGAGGGGTTCTTGGCACCGGGGTGACACCTACCCATCTAACGGTCACCGCTTTACAAACTTGTTAAAACTGGCTTGTGTTTACATCTTTAGGGATAATTTTACAAACGTGATGAAATACGCGATTTCCTTTCAGTGTGATTGTTTTCTTTCTTTCTCTCTTTTGCTTGCCCTCCCATGACACTTCTCCTTCTTCTTTGGGCTTCTACACAGGCGAGCAGCAAGTCCTGCTTGCCTCCCCTCTCCTGTGACCATAGAGCTGCCCAGCCACATTCCCGGGAGCTGAGGGGAGGGCATCTGCGGAACCAGAATCCCCTCAGCCGATTCTCTACGCGAGCCTTTTATTATAAGAGCACCTGATGGTTATTAACCTTTGGTACGCAGCAGGGCACAGGTGTCTTAGCGGTCATAGATCCTGTGTGATATTTTAATTAAATACAGCCAACATTTCTTGAGAGCCTGCGTTGGGTCTAGGCACTCTGCCAGGTGCTTCTGACACAAACATCATCAGTAAGACCTTGCTCTTGAGGAGTTTCCAGGCAGGAAAAAGCAAAAATGTGATAAGTACTGTTTTTACTAGCAGCACCAGGGCCTGGTGCTAGAAGCATGAGCTCATTGTGGGGAGGGCACCCACCTCTCCTAACGTGACTTTCGACATCATAAACCCAGGACCTCAGGGCGTACCCTCCTCCTTCAACTTTTAACTCATGTGCAACCAGTGACTACTCTATGGTTAAGCCCCCAAATTTGCTATTTCTCCTAATGGAAAGGCAGTTTCGAGTTTGACTGATTGGAGTGCAAAAGAAAGTATCAAAGGCAAAAAGGTATCTGCCCCCCAAAGCTCTCTTTCATGAGATCCACACCTGTCTTTTCAAAGCAGTTCCCATCCTTTTGTTTTCACACCACCCCCTCCAGCCACCGGGGTTTTGACATTATGGGTAACTCAGCAGTTCCTCAGCAGCCCTTCTTGTGTGCGCGCGAAGCACCCCACGCATGGCATCAGGTAAAGCATTCCTGAGGACGCCTGTGTGCAGTTTCCATGCCAGCTCAGCGGCAACAGCTTAACGAGACGAGGAGTGACTGTGACTACATAAATACAGCCCATTAAACCCAAATTAAATGCATCCCAAGCTTCACATCCACTGAGCAGAAATTCCAAAAATGCCCCTGGACATTCCAACGCCCACCGCTTGACAGGAGGGTACATCAGAAAGGAAAGAGACAGGCATCTGGACCTGTTGTAGTTAACACAAATGAAACAAAAACATACTTTTGTTTAAAGAAAAAAGGTGAAGGGATTAAGAAGTACAAATTAGTAGTTACAGAACAGTGCCAGAGAGGTCAAGTACAGTGCAGGGAAAACAGTCAACAATATTGTCATAACTACGCGTGGTGTCAGGTGGGCGCTTGAAGCTTTGGGGGTGGGGCGCCCCGTGGTAAAGTACGTGATTGTCTCATCGCTGTGCTGGACGTCTGAAACTGATACAGAATAATATTGAATGTAAGCTATAATCAAAAAACCCCCAAACTTTGGTCCCTTTACCAGAGGAACCCAAATTCCTGTTCTTTATCAGCATACTTAAATAAATTTGTTCCAATTTTAAAAACAAAGAACAACAAAAATCCCCCCATGATCCTGTGAATATTCATTGGGCCCCTCCCAGGGCAAATGAGGACCTCGGAAGCTCCAGCTTCAGTAGCTTCCTGGTAAATCCACCTCTGCTCACATCAAAATATTTTGACTGAGTCATTCTGTAAAATCACTGAGCATTTCCCTCAGGAAGACTTTGGCTCAGAAGGCTCTCTCTGGGGAGGGCATTCCTGGGATCCTTTGTTCCTCCAGAACGTACTAATGAAGTCTCAGTTGCTTGCAACTAAGTGGAACATCAAAAGTCTTCTCAATCTACAGAGGGCAGACTTGGTTGACCAACATCCCGGTTTTAGCTATGAAAGTTCCACGTTCCAGAAACGCCCTCCGTCCCAGGAAAGCCAGGATGCTTGGCGACTCTGGCGGGGTGCTCAGGGGATGCGTAGAGCGATGTGGGGGTCCCAGCCACAGACTTGGGCCTTCATCCCTGCCTGCCTTCCCAGGACAACCTTGAACATCTTGACCTTGAAAAGAGTAAGAACCAGCTCTAAATGACTTAGACAGAAAAGGAATTTTTTTTTGAAAGGATACTTTCCTCTCTCTGCTTCTTTGTCTTCCACCTTGAGATTCAAAGCCTTTAGTGGACCCTGGCTGGTGCGGCTCAGTTGGCTGGAGCGTCATCCTCTAACCAAGAGGTCACCGGTTTGATTCCTAGTCAGGGCACATGCCTGGGTTGCGGGCTTGATCCCTGGTAGAGCACATGCAGGAGGCAGCTAATCAGTGTTTCTCTCTCTTCCCCCCTTCCCCTCTCTCTCTAGTGAAAATAAAATAAACCTTAAAAAAAGCCTTCAGTGGGAGCATCTGTTTTGCAAACCAAGCCACGCGTCAATAAACTCATGGATGGGTCAGGAATGCAACAAAGGCAGCTAAAATCTGCCCTTTATTGGCTGTGATGGGAGGTAGGCCCAGAAATATAGAGTGGGGAACTCCCCCCAAATTGGGATGGGGTTCAAATGGCTGCCACCCAAGGACACTGCAGAGTCAAGGATTAAGAGTTTATGTTGCATAGAATCAAGCATTAACAACTGTGGGGGCAGAGGGGGAGGCAAG
The DNA here is from genome assembly GCF_021234165.1 of Pteronotus mesoamericanus. NCBI lineage: Eukaryota > Metazoa > Chordata > Mammalia > Chiroptera > Mormoopidae > Pteronotus > Pteronotus mesoamericanus. Next base: position 12,444,666 of record NW_026555321.1, read on the forward strand.
CTCAAGGTTAGCCAGAGCAGCTTTACAGAGAGCCAGGCCTTCTTAGAGTTCAGGAGGGGCCTGAGAGGGAACCCTGGTGTGGGTTGTGTGCTCAGGCGCGGCTTGAAGGAGCGAGGGCAGCCAGCGTGGAGGGCTGGTGGCAGACAGGCTCAGGAACAAGAGGACATGTTCTAAACCTAAGGCACTCAAAGGCAGGCACACTGATATTCAGAGGACTTAGGGGAAAATAAAACGAGATTATCTGGCTTTAATTCAGGGGCCTGCAAAGTTGCTCGGATACATTAGCTAAAGATTTCGATCCGGTATATAGTGACAGTGTAACAGGGGAGATAAGAGACAAGAACTTACATTATTCTTTCCCAGAAAAGTAGGTGGTCAGTACTTTTGCTACTCTGAGTTTGTCAATTTCTCCTCCACCCTACCACACAGCATTAGCTAAAGTCAGACTTCAGCATTTTCAAAACCCATCTGGCTCTACTTACTCAATCTATTTTCACATCCAAACGTCCTTTGTTTGCAAAGCCCCAGTGCATAACTGCCTGGGTGTAGTTCTATCTTTAGTTATTTAGTTGCACAGATTAAGTCACTAGATGTTTCCAGAAAGCTGCACTTTAAGTCAAAACCTCCTAGGCTTTCCAGAGCACCTTAAGCTCGAGTTTCACACCTGTCGTCTCAGCTCTGCGCTTTCTTCTGGTTCGCTCCTGCTTCCGCCTTCACAGGGAACCCCTTTTAATACTGCACTCCCAGGAAAGCGTGGACAAGCCAGGAGGCAGAAGTGGTTGCCTTTGAGACGCTCTGTGGAACGAGCTCTGTGCTGGCCCCACCACTGGTCTCTGCCACGGGTTCAGTCATCTCCACTTTACCGATGACTAAGTGAAGGTTTGCAAAGGCTAAAACACTATGCCTCAACCCCTCAGCTAGTGAGAAGTGGAGCCTGTATTAGAGTTTAGATTTATTGAATTCTCAAGGCCGAAGCCTGGGCCACCCTCAGGAAAGGAGACCCATCGGGGAGAAGCTCAGGCCCGCAAAGCATGAGAGCGGCCACAGGGCGTTCAGTCTGGAGAGGAGCTGAGGACAGACCCTTTAGAGTCCTGTCTTCACATATATGGAGACCCAGGCATGGTCAGGTAGGTTCTGGGTAGCTCCCAGGAGTAGAAGTAGAGTCAGCAGGAAGAAGCCCTAAGGATATTATTTACACTGAGAGCAGGGAAGAACTTTTGTAGTTCAGAGCTGCCCAGCATCAGAAGGCAGTGAAGGCCACGTGCTGGAGAAGACTGAGCAAAGGCTTTGGACACTTGGCTAAGTCCCAAAACACTGTGACACCACGTGGTGGCTTGGGAACGCTGTTCTGTGGAGTGGCCACCTCAGGATCACCTGGATGTTATTCCGAATGAACAGGACCACCCTAGGCCTACTGAATCAGAGTCTCCCAGGGGTGAGGCCAAATGCTTTTTATTCTGAACAAGTGCCTTCAGCTCTTCCATTTTGCAGCCAGGTTTCAGGGCCACTGGTGCGTAGAGGACATCCGAGAGCCTGTTGGATGGTTGGGCTGTAAGGCTTTCCAAATCTCTCCCAATGTTGGAATTCTATTATTCCATGTCAGCTAGCACTTGCCAACAAAATTACGGCAGGAGAACTTGGCCAGATAAATCATTTTCTTATTAGGCCTGTTTACTATTTAATGGGAAGGTTTCTTTTCGCCAAAACAGTAAAACTGTGTGTTGCTCACATTAATCAAGATGAATTAGTTTCTACTTTTTTTACCTTTGGTGAATCAGAGGTTCAGGGGAAGGGTCAAGGTAAAAGAAGAAACATGTTCTCATCTCCTCTGGCTAAGAGAAACGGCAAATCTTAGCACTCCATGTGGGGAACCAGTTGTAAGTCCTTTTTCTAAAAGCCAGCTTGGAACTTTGGGCTGCTTTACTACAGATGAGACTAGCACAAGGCTGCAAGGCCGTGCCCAGGGAATGAGACCATGTTAATTTCCAAGGAAGAGATCTTCACAATCTTGATTCATAACACCCCAGTGACTAAAAGAAACAGGTGCCAAGTCCCATCAAGTCGAGGCATTGTTTGAACACAGCTGGGGCACAGACTGAGCTGGAAAAGGAACCAGAGGAAAGCCAGCAGCAGCAAGCCAACCAGAAAAGGGGGCATTTCTTCCTGGGAAAGAAGTGTCGGTGGCACTCAGTCCAGACAGCAGGGAGTCCCTGAGGACGGCATTGAGTGTCCCAGAACATCTGAATCCCCAGACTCAGGTGAGGTCTTCTTTCCTCTTGTCTACAGTGGGGGCTGCAGAAAAAGTAGAAGAGGGTCTCCTCTCCAAAAGCAAATGAAGTCCTTGCTTCTTTGCCCAGAAAGGGAAAGCAATGTGTGTCATTTTGCTCCCTTTTCCACTAAAGGAGTGCCTGAAGGACAGGTACTGAACTAAAGAAATTAGCTAAGGAGGCCGACATGAGGCCAGGTAAAAAGCAAACGTGGGAACAAAAGTCTTAACTCGATCATAAATGTAGAGTAGGCAGTTATTGGTTTCAGCTTCTCTATTTCTCCCCGAAGGGCATTATTTTGTTCTTTGCTTCATTCAGCTATTAAACATGGTCTTTTGAGAACGATATCTGGATTTAGGACATGTGGAGTCCATTTTTTCTTCTTCTAGAACTTCAGTAAGGTCATTTGTCTATGTATGGTAGCTTATCATATTTCTGGCACAGTTATAGCAACTGTTTTATTGTTCCTTCCAGGATAATTTGAGTCTGGTCCTCAGAGCCCTTTCCAGGTCAATATTTGGGTTACCTTTTCTGGATTTGTGAGGGGTTTGCTGTCATTTTGGACTTAAGCCTGCAGTTCATGGGCCTAGACAAGCTACTGTCATGTGGACACAGTTCTGAAAACTGTCCACATCTAGAGAAGAAGGGGAATTCCTCAGGTAAGCAGTCAGCAACAAATGCGCCTGGATATTCCCAAACCAGGAATTCTACTGGGAATTTGGAGAAACCTAACGTAGTCCGGCTTTTGTTTAAGGCAGTGTCAAAGTGAGGTCTCTGGTGTATGTCAGGAAATCCCAGAACGCAGCCTTCTCATTGGCTGGTATTTTTCTGTATCCCCAGACCCACTTACCAATAATTTATCATCTTAAAATTAGTACCATGCTCGCATATGCAGAGAACTCTAAGAGGTCTGGCTACGATATCTGGCATCACTACTTTGACTTATTTTTTCCTCAATGAATGGATTTTATGACCTAGTGTGCACTGTGGTTTGAATATGGATTTACCACATGCACAGCTGAGCAAAACACCTAAACAATTCCTTGCTGTTCCCTAGTTGCTGCTCTCATGGGTGATTGAAATGGGTGGGCATGTGGAGTCTAAACCAAAAACAATGGGATGGTTTAGAGAAACAGAACAAGTGTTTGGAGTCTGGCTGGCTCAAGAGCTGGCCCTATCAGGGCTTCTACGTTCCAATCTGCACGCAGGCTGTGGTTACAGATCCGCAGACGGGCTCTGGGAGCTGGGATCCTGCCTGCCCTCAGTCCGCCAAGCCCTGCACAGGCGGCCGTGTCCACCCGGGGGTGGGGGAAAATGTAGGGGCCTGCTTTTTAATCAAATGTTACGTGAAGGCATATAGGCTACCCAGTGCCCTGGTGCTGCATCTTAATAGCATTTGACTTGAGGAAAATGCTCGTCCTCCCTGCAGCTCAGACTTCTCGTCCGCAATTATATTACTAGAACAGTAACTCCTACTTTGCAGGATTGGTGTAAGTTGCGAAAGTCGAAACAGAAACCTCAGTGAAGATGGAGTCAGGAGGCTAGAAGAGAGAACTCTCAGTAACATGTGTCACTCATCGCACACCACTGACCCCAGAAGGAAGACAGGCAGCTGGCCTCTCTGACAGGAGTGATGCTGAATCACTACCTCAGCAGGAGGAAAAAAAAAGATTCCGGCAGTAGCAGCTCAGCCAATGGGAGCTCGCCATACTAGCCAACGAGAAGCCACTATTCTTTAAACTTTCAATTTCCTCCAATAGACTCTTCGTTTACAACAGCCTCTCCCAAGTTATTAAAGAGCATTCCTTCTCTTTTGTTTCTCCGGACGTCACCCACTGTTAAGACTGCGTGCGGGTTCCAGGTTCCCAATGAAACCCGTTTTGCTGGAGAAATACTTGCTAAAGGTCAACAAAGGTAATGAGATCGTGTATATAAATCACCTGGTACACAGGAACAGATACTCAGCAAAACGCATGATCTAGTTCTAGCCCTGAGCTCAGCCGGCTGTGTGCGTTGGGGAGAAGTGACTTCTCCCGGCTGAGATGGCCCAGCCCAGCTGCACATCCTTTAATGATGGTGGCTAAGTAGAGAACTCACGGTCTTTGGAGGTAGGCTAAAGTGTCAGTCCTAGTTCTGCTGCTCAGGCACTATGTGACTTGAGGCAAGTTACACAACTCCTCCGAGTCTCCTTTTTTCTCATCTGAAATGAAGCATTTCAAAGGGCTACTGAGAAGATAAAATGAGTTAATAAGCTAAGCCCAGAACTACACTCAGCACATTTTAGGTGCTCAGCAACTTGAGTTCTCCTACTCACCAACCCCTCCTAATCTAATTATTTGTTTTAACATTTATAGAAACTGTGCAAAAAAAAAAAAAAAAAAATGTGACTTTCCATGTAAACTTTAATTAAATCAAATAACCACTTCATAGACTTAGGTAGATTAACTGGGTAGAAAAGGTAGGAAGCCCTGTCTAGTGTGGTTCAGTAGCTTGAATGCCATCCTGCGAACCGAAGAGTCCCTGGTTCGATTCCCAGTCAGAGCATGTGCTTGGGTTGTAGGCCAGATCCCTAGTAGGCGACATTTGAGGGGCAACCACAGATTGGTGTTTCTCTCCTTCTCTCTCTTTCTCCCTTCCCCTCTCTAAAAATAAATAACTAAAATCTTTAAAAAAGAAAGAAAAGGTAGGAAGAAGATACAAAAAAAAATAGTTCTGAATAAAGAGCCCAGAAACTATCCTAGATATATTATATTGGGAAGTTGGGGTGTGATAGCAATGGTCCTACAAATCAGGGAGAGTGGGACAGCTGGCTATCCCAATGGGAAAAAATAGAAATGGAAACAATAAAATAAAATTAGGTCTTCACCTCATGATCCTAATGGAATTGAACACCTATGTGTGACAAACAAAAGTTTAAAATATTTTTATGACCTTAGGGACAGGCAAGGATTTCTAAGAGATGACACAAAAAAGCAGAACTCAAAAAGTAAATACATCTGAGTTCATCAAAATGAAAAACATCTGTACTATAGCGACATCATAAAAGCATCAAAAGACTGATGGCAAGCCAGGAGAAAATATTTGCAACAAATAAAACAGAAGAATTATATTCAGAATATGCAAGGAATTATAAATTAATAAGAAAAAGATTAACAACCTAATGGAAAACTATCAAAGGACAGGGACAAACAGTGCATGTAAGAGGACCGCTGGGTGGCCAACATCCCCAGTTGAGCATGTGCTCAACCTTTCTCATCATCAGGGAAATGAAAGTTAAAAAAAAACCCTAAGAACTCCCTGATCAGCAGAAATCAAAAAGTCTCACAAAACCAAGGGAGAGGATTTGGGACAAGTAGAAGTGCTCACGCACAGCTAGTGGAAGTGTAAATCTGTGCAGCCACTTTACAGAGCAATTTGGCAATACCTGGAAAAGCAGAATCCACGTGTACTCTCTAAAGTCATAGCACTGTTGGCAATATCAACAAACTGAGAACAAACTGGGAATAAATACACCGAGGAATGAATAGTCCCATGGTGAAACACTACAGGGCAGTTCCAAGGAGTGAAGGAAGTTTTAGCTCATGTGGCTGGAGCTTAGTGCTGAGTGAAAACGGCAACTGAACAGAAGAATGTATGTTTGTGTAAGATGATGACACAGCAATACCGTACACTGTTTATGGGACATATCCATGCAAATCATAAAACAAGAACTGGAAGAATCCAAAGTTCCTGATCGTGCATGTCTGGGGAGGGAGGGGTAGGAGGCTTTCGTTCTTTATAGTGTTTCTTCTGTTGCTTTTGTTTTTTTAAATGACAAAATATTAACATTTGTTTGCTCATTCTAGATGGAGGGCATGCTAGTATTTTTTACTGTTTAAAAAAATTTTCAAATAGAAAGCATTGCTTCAGTGCTATGAAACTTTGAAAATTAATAATAAAGATCAAGTTTGAGGGTCGCCTGGTGGAATTCATTTAGAGTAGATGTGGGATTTTAAATTATTAAAAAATTGTTTATGGTGAGAAAAAAAGAAAGGAAAGGGGAGAGAAGAGAGAGGGCCAGAAGTGGTGGGAGGTGGCCAGCAGGCGGGAGGGCGCCATTGCCAGGGATCTGGAGCCCTGAGGCCGCCTCTCCGCTTCTGTTCCAAGCAGGCATGTGATCAGCCACAAGCTCGCGGGCTTAATTAATGTTTACTTATAGCAGGTAACCATGAGCTTTGTTTCCTATAGTCCATTGTCAGCTCAAGTTTTCTCCTAGTTTCTCTTTCTCCCTTCTTTCCCATTTAGTGACTAAGTCTCGGCTTAAACTCACTGTCCCTTAACCCTTGCAGTTTGTGCCAGGGCTTTTATAACAGCGCATATAGCATGTAAAATTATCCTGTTATTTATTTTACTTCCAAGATTCTCAAAATGTCATCAATTTATACTGAAAAACCCATTATGCTGACTTGCAGTGAGGTTGGGCGAAACCCAGTCATTGCCCCATCGTCAACACCAGCGTCCCGCAAGGCCCTATGGGTACCAGGGCTGGGTGTGTAGGTGTAAAACACACCAGCAGTCCAGCTGGTACACTTTTTATTGCTTTATCTCTGTTTGTACAAAGTGCCTTTCCTTTAAAGGGCCCAGGGATCTAATTACATGGTCATAGCCAAGGACCTAAGTATATAATAGATACAAGAATTTGTTATTAAGTAAGTGCACATGCTAACTACTTACAAATCTTACACGTGCCATGGAGAATGGAGTTAAAAGCAGTGAAAATGAACCCATCAAGATTCAGGCATCTTCAGAAACCACCCTTGAATAATCACAGCCTTAGTAAAGTATTTTGTGCTTCAGTGCATTTGTAACAGACCAATGATTGTTTCTATAGGGTGTAATACCTAATAATAAAATCCTAGGAACAGGTGGGACCTTTATCACATAATTAAATATCTTTAGTTCCATTACACAGGTAGTTCAGAGTGGAGTTTGTTTTTGGGGGAGGAGGTGAGGCTGTTTTAGTTGCTTACAATTTTTTCAGATTATTTAATATAAACAAACTAACAGTTTTCTTCTTATATCTTTTCTCCCTGAGAAAGGGATAAGTTCTATGGTTGTATACCTTTTCCTATTGCCAGCTCTTGGCAGAGTTCAATATATCTAATATGCAAAAAAGTCTCATTTTATTTATTGTTTAAGAGAATGAAACTTAAGTGTGTATTTTTATTGCATCTATCTTTTTTGCTCATATGCAATGCTTTTAAAAATCAGGGCAGAACAGGGAAAGAAATATTAACAGTTACGGAGAGACCACTTTCCTTCCTGGAATCTGTCAAGTGATAAAATACAGCAGGTTGAACCGTTTTAACCTACTAAGGTAGCAATTTCATATATTTAAAATTACATAATGTGGCTGTGGCTTAATGCCTATAAATGCAAGATATTTAATTACTAATTGTAATATATTTAGCTCAGCTCCTCTACCATGGGCTGGGGACTCCCCAGAGCGGAAGAGTTGGGGACTCTTTATGGCTGACAAAAAGAAGGTTCCCTCCGGCCTCTAAGGGTGCCTCTCCTGCAGAAATGGGCAAAAGGGTCTCATGGGATGTGAGGGTCTTCAATACCTGGCCCAAAGACCACTCCCATCTCCTTTGAGAAGTCTAATCAGAAGATAAAACCTCTTCAGAGGACAAGAGTTAGAATGAAGTGGTTCTCAGTCTCAGAGAGCCTTGATCCTGTACATTTCTCACTAAGTGTTTTACTAGTCACGGTTGGAGACCTGAGGTTTGCCCAGGGTGTCCTTAAATAGTGGTTGAACAGAGAACACGGTCTTCTTCAATAGCAGCATCATGCCCAAATGGCTTTTTGAGAGTTGCCCAGAGTGCATCTCTCATGCCTACCTTATCTACACTACAGGGCTTGCATGGTTGTACCTTAAATGTCACCTGGGGGTATGTCAAGAGAGACTGGGACAAGCTCTCACTTATGTGGCACATCAGGGTTTTCCACCTGCTTTTGTAGGCCATCCCTACTTTATACATAGGGAATCAAGGCTTGAAAAGGTTAACAGAGTTTGCCTTATGTCCCAGGACCCCCAGGAACAGAGGTAGATCTCAGGCCCAGAGCTCTGACTCCAGGCCCTGCTCTGTCTGCTGCCTGCCCTTTACCTGGCTGCATCGGCTTGGCCTGAGCTGGACGGGCTTTAACCATGCGCCAAGGCCAACTGTCCATCGCTGGGGTTTTTCACCTGTGGCGTGGACCATTGCTGCCTGAGCACCTACATTTTACCCGTTAGTAATCTGGCTTGAGCGTGTAGCAAGGGGTGGGGGGTGGGTGCTGGGTAGGAGATGTTTCTCTCACATCTTTCTGCATTCCCCAACCTGATGGGACAAGCAGTCAGGCAGTTGGGACTTAGGCTGACCTAGATTTTAATTCCTAAACTGCTACCAACCAGCTGTGTATCCTTGGGAACCTCGGTGTTTTTGTTTTTTCCTTTGTAAAAATAGACTATAAATATCTCTTCAGAGCTGTGACAATTAAATAAGTTAATGTAGGATAGTTGCCGGTACATGATAAAGAGTAATAAATGTTTCTTCCCCTTTCCCTTTTTTATTGCCTCCTCCCATGCTCCTCTTCTGAATACTTACATTTCTTTCTCATGCACTGAAGGGACAGGTGGTTACTAATACCACTATAATATTAGTTGATTTCTTAGACAATTCTGAGTAAAAATCTCATTAATTTGGACTCCATACAGTCTTGGTAGAAACTTAGACAAGGCCACCTCCCTGTTGTATCTGTAAAGAGTGGACGACACTTTAAAGTGTGTAGCTAAACTTTAGTTAAAGTGTGTTAGTCAGGAAAGGCTAAGCTTCTGCTGCAGTAACAAGCAAGCCCAAATCACACAAGAGGTTATTTCTCACAAGCATGAAGTCCACTGTAGGTCAAGTGTCTTGCCAAGGCATCTTCTTCCACCTGGTGACTGAGCAGCCCCACCTGTTTCCATCCAGCAGTTTTACCAGCTCATCAAGGCCTCCACTCTCCTTGCCAAATGGGGAGAGCAGCTGGAGAATTGCACAGAGGTTTCCTGCTGCCTCCACTGGGGAATAAGGCTCATCTCTGCTCATACTGCATTGGCCACAACTAGCCATAGGGTCCCACCTATGTGTAAAGGAACAGAGAAGTGTCTTTTCTGTGTTCCTGAGAGGAACAATGTGAAGAAGGGTCAGGTGAGCACATCATCGCCTCAGCCATATCAGGGTAACTGGGAGTTCAGGAAGAACACACAATTTTTAAGCAGGATTGGGTATCTAAAAATCCACTATTTATGAACATAAAAAAATTAAGATACTGAAAATAAACACCAGCAGGTGAATGGATAAATAGTCATATATCCAAATGATGGAATAGTTTTCTGCAGTAAAATGGAAAGAATGAACTGTTGGTATACGCAACGAACAGCATGGATAAATCTCAGAACAACATGCTGAGTGAAAAGAAGCCAAACAAAAGGGAGTCCTACTGTAGGAATCCATTTCCTATAAAATCCTAGAAAATGCAAACAAATCCTCAGTGACAGGAAGCAGATCAGTGGCCAGGTGGAGACAGAGGTGGGTAGAAGGCACAGGAAACTTTTGGGGAAGATAAGAAGGTTGTCTTGATGTGGGAATGACATCACAGGTGTGTCCATATGTCAAAACTGACTGAATTTTATATGTGAGTATGTACACTTTATATCCTTTAATGCTACCTCAGTAAGCAGTAAAGTTGAAAAACTAAAATACCAGTTCAAAATGATTTCATGTATATTTACTGCTGAAGCACTTACTTGTCTCTTTGGGGTTTTCTCTATATTTAAAAGCCATCAAATGTCATTTCAGTACAGATACTGAGGACTGTATTAACCATCTCCACACTCTTCCTCAGAAAGAGACCTTTGCCCAGGGCTTTGCCATGAAGAGAACAATCGGATTCAAATCCCAGCTCACCACTTGCTAGCTGTTTGGCTTTGGGCAACTTACTGAACTTCTGTGAGACACTAACGTATCATCTCACTTGTCATGCCAGTGTGTGTCAAGCCCTTCCCAGAGCCTGCCCGAGCCAGCGCTCCAAGCGCAGGCGCCTGCCCCAGTGCCTGCTCAGTCTTCCTGACGCTCCATTTCAAAAGTTCACACGAGGGCCACTCCCCTGGTTTTGAAAATGGTTCCTCCTTCACTGGTCTCCAGGTCCTGTATTAAGTGTAAACAAAATGTAAAAGGTTGCCCCAAAACTCAGTCATCAAAATAATGTTTTTCAAAGTCAAAATTAATGTAAAAATCCATGGTGAACAAGATAGCAACAATTTCAGTAACAACAGCCTCAGCCCCATTTCAAGTCCCTTTCAAGCCCTTTCCCCAATTCTGAGAATTCTTGTTGACTCTTAATTCCTTCATGCCTGAGGTATTAATGAGTTATATCTTAATATTTTCTGTTTTTTCAAGAGCAAAGCATGAAGGGATTGGAATCAATAAGAATGGCCAGAATTGGGGAAAGGGCTTGAAAAAGAATTCAGGACTGCACTGAGCCTGTCTTTATTTAAGTTTTCAGTATCTTGATCACTATGGGTTTTTGTGTTAATTTTGATTTTTAAAAATACCTCATAGCTGTTATTTACTTTGATGACTGAGTTTTTTGGAGATCCCTTAATTTTTGTGCCTGAGGTGAGTGCACCCTAGTCCGAGCCTGCCATATAGACAGGCAGGCTGTTCGTCCCAGTTCGGCCTGGGTGAGAAGGGCCACAAAGGGAGGTGGTATACCAGGCAGGATTGAAAGTGGACAAGTTTTAGCTCTTCTTTCTGCCTCCTCATGTGAGCCTCTATGAGACAGGCTGTGGATCCCAGTTTCCTCAACTGTAAAATGGGCATGATGTCCACCCCCGGGTGAATAGGATAGTCCTATTCCCTCTTCAGGGTAGAATAGTGCCATGGTTAAGGGCATAAACCCTGGAACTTTGTCCTCAGGTTCAAATCCCAGCTCAGCCAATAATAGCCATGTGGCCTCAGTTTTCTTATCTAATGTGGTAAGAGGGGATACTACTTATTTCAGAGGATGAGTTGTGGGAAGCAGATAAGTTAACAGAAGTGAGGCTGGTAAAACAGGACCTGACACGGAGTAAGTATTCAGTAGACATTTGCTACTGGTCTTACCACAACACAGTTGTTTTAAAGATTCAAATTTCTAGTGTTCATAAGAGCTCTTCTGCAAAATGATTATCACGTGGCCCAAAATTCCATCTAAAATGAATTCTCTGGTCACTTCTGCTTCTAGCTGAGTTTTGGTCAAGTCTGATCAATTGCAAAGGACAAGCTCTCCATCTGACAGAGGTCATGACTAAATGGAGGTATATTCATCGCTAATGAAGACAAGAGGAAAGTCAACTTGCTCAAGAAACAGCCCCAATGGTGCAAATGGCTTTTTCACATCCATTTCTCGCTTTCCCCTCCTTTGAAGGCAGCATTACAACCAACCGCCTTTGCATAACTGAATCTTCAAAAGTTTACAGACCCATAAAAAAAAGCAGTTAAAAGGGAACTATCCAAACGAAGGTGCTCAGAAAAGTAACTGAGAGTTTCCAAGGTAGAGGACTTACATTGACCAGAGACTGAGGCTGAACATTTGAAACTGTGAAGGGACACTCAGGTGCTGGGGCTTTTCGGTTTGCTCTTTAAGGTAGCGTGAACGTGTCCGTTAATAGAAAGAAAGAAAGAAAGAAAGAGGTAATGAGGTTTTCCTGGGTCCTGTTTCTCTCTATAGGAAAACCCTTAGAATGGAATATGTAATCGAATCCCTATAGATTTGTATTTCTCCATCAAGGGACTGAGGACTAAAAACTCAATAACAATCCAGAGGATTTCTTAGGGCAGAAATAAAAATGATAGATGCATAGACTATTTCTCATTATACAAACACATATGGGGAAATTTAAGACGTGGGAACTGAAAGAGAGGTTGTATTTTATTTGGTAGAAATTTGAGAAGCTTCTTAAAATTTTATTTTTTAAATCCTCCCCTGAGGATATTTTTATTGATTTTTTTTTTTTTTTTTTTTTTTTTTTTTTTTAGAGAGAGAGAGGGGAAGGGGCAAAGGGAAGGAGGGAGGAGGAGGGAGAGGGACAGGGGGAGAGAAATATGAGAGAAACATCAGAAACATTGATTAGTTGCCTTCCATATGTGCTCCAACCAGGGATCGAGCCTGCAACCTAGTTATGTGTCCTGACTGGGAATTGAGCCCATAACCTTTTGGTGTATGAGATGACACTCCAATCAACTGAGTCACCCAGCCAGGGCTCTTCTTTGAATTTTAATTCCTAATCCTTGGAACAGTAGCAACACATTTTAAAAACAACATCAGTTTGACGTTTTCTGAGTGGGGAGAAACATTGGTCTCCCTTCGCCTGTGGGCAGTGGTGCCCCCAGAGTTCCTGTGACCAGTGGGACTCAGCCTCGCCAGGGGAGGAGGAGCAGGCGAACCGGCCCTGCTACGGCAAGGTGATTGGGTGGCCTCTCTCACAAAACACTCTGGAGAAAACTGGTGACACAGGGCTTCTCCTAATGCCTCAGCCCTTTCTCACCCTACAATTTCAATTCATAACAAACACAAGGTGGTTTTTGAATCACTGAAGCTCTATGAATAGCTGGTGAGAATTGCCTTCAAGGAGAAAAGCGCTTAAACTGGATACTTTATGTGAACGTTTCTAGAATCCAAGGTAAAAGAAAAACAAAAATCAAACTCTTCAGAAAAGTTCCCACCCAGGTGGAGGCTAATTTAAGGCTTTGTTCTACTGCTTTGGGTTCACCCTTCTTTTCATCTCTGGATTTGGCCTCTGTACAAAATCTCCACACTTCCACCCTCCTCAGAAGGAAAGCCTCACCTGTTACCTCAGGAGCAGGTCTTGCCTCGACCTGCGCAGACAGAGGACAAATAGCCCGCAGCAGTTCCTTTCCCACAATCTGAGCTGTGTGGTCTGGAACTCTCCAGGAAGCACTTTGGCACCTCCAGGGTGCACTCAAGTTCTCTCTGTTACGAAGGTCAAGTTGTGCCTCTTTCTTCTTTCAGGATTTCTTTCAGAGGCTCAGCTGTGAACAACCTTTACACCATCATAAAAATGTAAATACTTAATGTTGACTCAACCAAAAATTCTGACATAACTCTATGGGAAGACAGAAGAGGGGGAATGTGTGTGTAATGGGGGTGGGGACCGGACGGGCTCCGGGAGGGGGACAGGAAGGTGTAACGGTGCTAAATCCTCATTTCTGCAATAGAAAAGCACTAAATATCTAAAATAGAAAAAAAAAATCAAGAAATTACAATATTAACTCATTATTAGAAATATAACTATAAATATGAGAAGAGATCGTAGAAGATTTGAAAGCGTTTGCCTCTGGAGAGCAATCGGTAAAGACAGGGAAGGTACAGTAGGAGTCTGCTGTGTTTCACAATTAGTGTAGTAGTAGTATTTAACTCAAAATTGAACAAACGTGCTTTTGAAACAAAAATAAATTGAAAACAAAGCCATCCCTCCCTGTCAAAAGTCATCTTTTAATTTTTTTATTTATTGATTTTAGAGAGAGGAAAGAAGAGAGACATCAAATTGTTGTTCCACTTAGTTATGTATTGATTGGTTGATTCTTGTATGTGACCGGGGATTGAACCTGAGACCTTGGTGTATTGGGACAATGCTCTAGCCAACTGAGCTACCTGGCCAGAGCCTTGAAGTTCACCGCTTAGCTACACAAAACCTTGAAGTTATCCCTTGTCCTTCTCTTGTGCTACATCAAATTCATAGACAGGACATGTGCTCTATTTCTACCCAAAGTTAGGGCAAAAAGGAACAAGTAAATTTGGTCACCCTATTGGGGTTATCTATTACTGTTTGGGAGTAGAACACAGAGACAAAGATAGTTTGTCACCATTTGCCTTTTAACAAACTGCTATCCATTATGACCCGAAGAACAGTGACTTTGTTTATAACCAAATGTCACCGTGAAGTCAGTGCAATGTCAAGAACTTCCTGGCAAGGAGAAAGGAGAAAAGTACCTTCCCAGCTAGAGATTTTCAAGGGAAAGCCCATTTCAAGGGACATGGTGGAGGGGATCCCTGTCTGCGGTGGAGGAGAGACTAGACCAGCTGCCCTCCCAACACCTCCAATTCTAAGATTTTAAATTGCTCTAGCAAAGGGCCTCAGACTTTTGTGGATTATATTGTTGCATTCACAACCCTTTCATCCGCAATATGAAGATCTGTTGAGGATTCTGTGCCCTGTGCCTCACCCATACCCTTCCCATAGGTACGGGACAATTGTCAACTGTGATAAGAAAAAACTGGAAGCCACTACCCAGTATGCATTTGTTTTATACTGTCATCATTACTGCTTACTTTCAAAAACAAAAGAAAAGTACTGATGTCACTCTGAAAACTGGTAATAAATCTGCATGGTTTGGCCCTACCATGATTTGCAAAAGTCTTTTGATGTCCTGGAGATCCCTGTTATACAGGAAATGGCCCAGCTCTGAACCCATTGAGGAAGCATGAAAAGTCAAAGACAAGTTCTTGAGTAACTGCAGCATGTCTGAGCTGTTCTTATAACCTTTGAAATACATGAATCAGCTATCCCAGTGAAAAGCCAAGATTAATTGCAGGGTGTGGAGCCAAGAGTCAGTCAGACCTTGGTTCCAAGCCCAGCTCTGCCACACTAGCTGTACATCCTCGGGTGAGTTACTTAATCCCTTTGACCATCTGGATATTGATTTCTGCATCTCTAAAATGGGTCCAATAACCGGAGCCGTTAGGATGCTTTCAGTGCAACAGAAAATCCAAGCTTATTGTTAAAGCTTTCCTTATTGGCTTTAACAATAAGGAAATTCATGGGCTCACCGGCCTGTGGGTCTGTAGATCCTGAGGTCTGCAGACCACACTTTCTGGTCCAGCCTTGGTGATGTGAGCACGGACCCCGGTTCTTTCTGACTCTGCTGCTCTCCATAGACTCAGTTTTATTCTAATGGGGTGCCCCCCAGGGCCACAGTATGACAGCCAGGAGCAATAGGGTTCTCTAGCCAGAACCAGTTCTGGTTTTCTTCCTTACATCTAGCTGAGGATAGGAACAAGCTTTGCCTGTGGCTTTCTCTGTAGCTTGAGGTTGGGGGGAGGGGAGGAGACCCAGAAGCCTCGGTCATCTTCCCCTGAATCTTAGGGAGCCAGATTGGTCATAAGCCAATTTTAGAACCCATCACTGCCCAAGGGGTGAAATTAATTTGAATGGCTGAGATTAATCAGGACCGCCCAGTGGTTCTGGCATCCACTTCTCACACCCCGTGGCTGCCTACGACAGAGGGGAGCGGACCAGCCAGAGGGAGAAAGCGCCGATGCCGGTAACTTGTACCTCACACACAAGGTCATGGAAGGAGCAGAGGAGAGGACACACGGGAAAGCCCTTGGAGGGGTGGGAAAACAACAGAAGCCATTTCCCTTCCAATCATAAGTTCGGCCCTCCAAAGAAAATTACTTTTCTGGGAGGCAGAAAACAAACGATGCCATTTGTAGCTGTTACCACCAGGCTGAGCTGTTACAGAACATTCCAGTCACCTCAGTGGAAACGTTAAGACTTGGCTGCCCACCATGCTGGGACGCTGCTGTTGGAGGCAGCGTGGGGTCCAGGGAGGACTGCCTGACGCAGAGTCTGCGTGCGACGGAAATGCCAGCATTAGGGGCTTTCCCTGAGGCTCCGTGTTGGGCCTCTGTGGCAGGCACACAGCAGCGGTGGCTGACCCAACTCCTTTCTCTCTAAGCCACTTGCAGGGGTGGCCGCATGCCCCAGGTCTGATCAGTGAGTCATAAGGAGCCTTCTGTGAGGTTTCCAGGAAGGTTTTTGCTTTCTTCTTCTTTTTTAATGTGTTTACTGATTATAGAGAGAAAGGAAGGGAGAGAGAGAGAAACATCGATGTGAGAAACATCAGTTGGTTGTCTCCCAAATGCACCCCAACCAGCGAGTGAACCCATAACCTAGGTATGTGCCCTGACCAGGAGTCGAACCCCCAACCTTTCAGTGTACGGGAGGATGCTCCAACCAGCTGAGCCAACCAGCAAGAGTGGTTTTTGATATCTTGATAGAGATGCTGCCACTCCTGCTGACTGCAGGTGGGATAGCCACAGTGGCTGCTGTTTCCCCTACGTCATGAGGTACCCAAGGTACAGCAGGGACACCACCCCTGAGGCCAGCAGCTGCCCACCTAATTCAAGCCCTGATTGGGCTAAGTCATAGTGATAGTCAGGAAGTCGCTCCACTCAGATCTCCTGCTGCAGGGAGTTTAATGGGAGCTCCGCTGCTCCTCTAGGATCCACCATCACATTCATGTAGCCACGCCCCCCACAGGCTGTTCTTGGCCAGTGACTGAGCAAGGCCAGTGAGCCAGTGCACGCTTGTTCCTGGGCAGCCATGGACCCAGAGCCACCATCAACCTACCAAACCTTTTTGCACCTGCCCTGCCGTCTGAGGCTTTCTACTCATCCTCCTTCCTCCCCTGTCTTTTTCACAGGGATCAGACCTGCATCATGCCTTCCCCAGCCCCCACTTTGTCCTCCACAGCACTGCTCCCCTCAACCTCTGCATGTCTGCTGCAGACCCAGCATCTGCCTCTCAGAACACCCAAACGCATGCAGCCACTACGGTGTTTTCCAGTTCCTTGCTACCACAAGCTTTCCTATATGACACTGGAAGAACCCCTATTGTAAGAATGGATCTGTTTGTGAGAAAGTAAATCATTATTGCCATTTTAGTAAAAAAAAAAAAAAAAAATTGCACCCTCCCAGATCCTGAGGCATGTGAGAAACAGATCTGGAAGTCAGTCTGGGATAAAAACATTCACTTTATTACTGCAAGAATAACTGGACCCACCCTGGCTGGCATGGCTCAGTGGATGGAGTGCTGGCCTGTGAATGAAAGGGTCACTGGTTTGATTCCAAGCCAGGGCACATGCCTGGGATGCAGGCCAGGTCCCCAGTAGGGGGTGTGCAAGAGGCAACCACACATTGATGTTTCTCTCTCTTTTCTTTCTCTAAAAACAAATAAATAAAAGTCGTAAAAAAAGAATAGCTGGACCTGAAGGCAAAACCAGAGTCCCACGGCTTTCCACTGAATTGATATTACTCATTTAAGCTCACTCTCACAACAGCTGGAAGGCTTCGGGCTCCACCCCTACCCTCCTCTCGCCGCCATGTCGCCCTCCAGGACTAGGAGGAGAGTCTTGCAGTCAGTCAACGCCAACAGAAACCCCCCATGGAGGGCAAGACAATGCACCCGGAGTCCTGACCTTTAAAGTCTTGGCCCCAGCCTGTAGAGCAACTGGGCCAGTGGGGTGTCTCTTGCCCCCTCTGCCAACTCCTTGGTCAGCTAAACCATTCCTCTTTCCGGGGTGGATCCAGCTGGAGGTGCACTTGAGACACTTCTCTGGACCTTGAAGAAGCAGAAATGCCTGTTCCATGAGCTAGCAGGACGCAGGGGAGAGAGAAGGGAGAGGGCGCACCTTCCTTCATAATTGTATTTATGCCCTCAGTGTGTTACATATAAAATGTGGGGGAGACAAACATGATCCTGGCTCACTCGGCCCTGAAGCAGCCACCCGCTCCCTGGTGCAGATAAGACGCGCTTCCAAACGACTCTGACAACAGACGAGTCCTGACTTCATAGGCGGTGCAGACACAGTGCCGCGGGCTGTGATACCGGTTCGTCCTGCCCGCGTTTCCCTGTCGTCCTGATCGATGCCCCCTCCACCCCCGTTGACTTCAGATTTTGTCTTTATGTATTTCAAATCCTTTTTGGAGGAAAGTGTGGGTTGCACGACTACATATATGAGTATGAGCTATTCATTTAAATACGTGTCGGGCCAGGCTACCTGCGTTCAAAGAGCTTTGTGTCTTCCCACTGTGTGACCTTGAGCAAGTCTGTGCCTGGTTTCTTCATCTGTAGAATGGACGTAATAAAATACTACCCCGGGGTGCAGAGGTGAGGGTTCAGAGAGCCAGCCTGTGTTACGCCTTTAGCACAGGTTGCCCTCTGCAAATGCTGGTTACAGTTTTGTTTCATAGGCACCCTGTGTGTCTGTCCCTGCCCCCACGGATTCCTGCCTGCAGGCCGCAGGGAGTAAGGCAGAACTTCCACAAGGTGGCACAGGGACAACATGTACTGATGGCTCAATGGACCTTCTCTGAGGGATCTGGGATTAGAATGGCCAGAGGAGAAAGGCTCGTTTTGAGGCAATGATTGCAGGAACTCAGGGGACGAATCAAGGGTATTTTTCCAGAAGGATAGGAGAAGTGCTCACTCGTGAACAACTGAAGGGCAGTAGTGTGGGGTTGGGGGTGTCTGTGGAGGTGGTGTGGGTGCAAGGGGAGGTGTGGGTGCAAGGGGAGGTCATTAAAAGAGGATTTGGTGGTGAGCAGGGCCAAAGACACTGGGATGTTCTCCCAAGAATCCCAGTCAGGAGGCTCGGCCTGTTGGGCACTCATGAGGTTCAGGTGTGAGAAGCCAGGCATCCTAGCCCTTTTCTAGAACCAGCTGCCCCAAGTGGAGATGAAGTTCCCAGGGCCCAGGAAAGAGAGATGGCAGCCTCTCTGAATGCCTAATTTAACTCAGGCACAGGGAGAATCCTCTTTAAAATATGCAAAGTACCTGGGAAGAAAGAAAAGTAACCCATATCTCAGTGGTAATTCTGTTGCTAATTCTGTCTCAGGTATTATGTGGAAAGAATAGGAACAACTGGGTTTCTCCAAAGACTAGAAATTCAATCAAAGCTCCCCCAGCTAGAGTACTGGCCCCTCTTGTTTGATGTGCACATATAATGAGATTTTTCATTACAGCCAAGTAGGAATTTATAAGCTGCCAATGCGTATCTGAGCGTGTGAAGTGAGAAGCAATTTGAACACACACGCACACTTAAAGCTATTTCCCATGTCTTCCGGAAATAGAAACACCTATAAAAACTCAGTTAAAGATCACAAAAACCCTTTAAAAGCCCTACCTGGGATATTGGAGGCTTCCACCTTTTCTGGATACGGTCAATTATATAACTTCCTCCACCATAAATCACAATGAACAGAGGTGAGCAGGTGAATCACACTCTTAACAGTAATGACAAGACATAAATTACCATAAAGACTTTCAATCCCCAAATTTCAGAGTGCTGCAATTTGATAGACTGTGCCTGTTTCTTTTCCCACCTGTTATTCACAAAACGCAGTTTTGGAAACACGCACTTCCACAACAATATTCAAATGAATAAAACAAGTCCCTACCATAGAAGCATCTGGGGCCGGGGCAGCTAGGTCTTCCGATTTTTCGAGAGAAGCAGAAAAATCCTATGTTTTTAAGGAGTAAAATGTGACTTTTAAATGGTGTCAACTCATTACAATTTCCATAAAAAGACAGTAGGCTCAACAAGACATACCTGGGGCTGAGAGTCCAGTGTGTGACTCCTGGAGCTTCTGGTTCTTGGGTACTTTTGCCTTCCTCTCCCCAGAACTCTGGGGACAGCTCGCCATGTCCAAACCCTGCTCTGGCGCACAGATTCAGGGAGCTTCCGAGGGCTCCTCCTCAGCGTCTGAGGCCTTCACTTTCCTTCTGCAGGATTTGGTCTCACGGGGCCTCTGGGTCTCAGGTTTTCCCCCTTTCCAGCAATTTGCTCAGGTTGCCATTACAAAACACCACACACCTGGTGGTTGGAACGGCAGCGATGTATTGGGTTCGCCAAAAAGTCCATGTGTTTTTTTCCTGTAAAATAAAAGACACATTTTTTCATTTTCACCAATAACTTTATTGATTTGGCTATTTTGAGTATGTCGGCTGTCTCCCACATGGTATAACATTGATTGTTCTCAATTAATGTCTCAATTTGATCACTGTCAACTGGTCTACCCAACTGTGGCGCATCTCCAGCGAGAAATCTCCAACACGAAATTTCACAAACCACTTTTGACATGTTTGATCAGACACAGCACGCTCTCCATATACTGCACAAATCTGTTGTTGCATTTTGGTTGTGTTCTTACCTTTCTTGAAATAATAAAGCATAATATGCCAAAGATGTTGTATATTTTCTTCCATCTTCAATATTAAAATGGCTACACAAAAATTCACTGCCTTGCAGCCTGTAAAGGCCAGGCAGGTCCACTCTGGATTCGGGCAGACACAAGAAAATTTGCAGAGCCATGGGGATGCCTGACATACCTTTATTCAAGGGTGGGAGGGCTACGCACACTGCAAGCACCGCGTCCCTCAGCGGGGAGCCCCTAACTCCCTTATATACCGAACATACACAAAGCCAGCAGGGAGCCAAAATCTTATGTAACACAGCGTGCTTCCGCGCATGCGGGCCCACTCAGTGTTACGGGAGTAGTTTATCAGGCCCAGACTCAAGGCTATGGGAATGTTGCTTATCTTAGTTCCCCAGACATCTGGGTGAGGGAGTCAGACTGACTCCACTTACCCTACATTCACCAATTTTGATAAATTTCTTTTAAATGCATGCTGATAGGACAGCTGTCACAATACAATCTAACAAAATTGTTTCGAATGAAGTTAGAGACAACTAAGGGCTACTAGAACCATTTTACGGAAAAAACCAAATGAAAGTTTCGGCCAACCCAATATTTTCTTGCAGTCCTGGAGGATGGAATTCCAAGATCAAGGTGTCCACAGAGTTGGTTTCTCCTCAGCTTGCAGATTTCTTTTGCTGCCTTTTCACAGCATCCTCCCTTTGTGTACGAAGCTCCTGGCGTCTCTCTGTCTGTCCTCATCGCCTCTCCTTATAAGGATACCAGTCAGGGTGGATTAGAACCTACCCTAAAGGCCTCATTTTAATTTAATTATCTCCTAAAGGCTCTATCTCCAAATATAGCCGCGTTCTGAGCTACTGGGGGTTAGGGTTTCAACATATGAATCTCGGGGCAGAGCACAATTCAGTCTATAGCATCTTCTGCCTCCGTTATCCCTGGCCCAATACTCAATTTTTCCCCAAAAGTGAGGGATTGGGATTATGAACATGCCCTACCTGTTGAATTTCGAGGGAAGAAGGCTTTCAAAGGATCCAAAACTGGACCCCTCCCTCACTAACTTTGGAGCACTGAATTGATCCCTTCAGAACAGTCTCGCACCCTCAGACAACCCCACGCGGCCTCTCCCCCCGTCACTCACCTCCTCTGCAGGCCTGCAATTTCCACATGGAAGTCATAAGGCTCCTATTTCACAACGCCCCCTGTGGTGGTTGCCTCCTAAGACAGACACCGGCAATGCCTTCCAGTCCTGAGGAGCACATCACGCTCTCCATCAAGGGGTGTAACCTGCTTGCCCCCCTCTCGAATCTGAGTTGACTCTTGCCACAGGCATTCACCGACAGAATGCAGCGGGAGTGATGGTCGTCAGTGCGTTTCAAGTCCCATCGACTCACTATGTGGTTCAAACATGAATTTGGATGGAGGGACCTGGATTCATGTCCTGGTTCTCCCGCAGCCTGCCTGTGAGATGCTGGTCAAACCAGCAAATGAAGCCTCAATTTCCTCGTCTTTAAAACGAGACTGTTAATACTCTTCATTACTTCAGCCACAGCCACCACCCCTAATTACTACTACTTTCTGCTGCAAAGGACTGCGCCAAAATAACATTTAGAAAAGGAATGTGAAAACCCTATAAACTGAGAAGTCCAAATACGACACTATTATTCTTAAGTGTCCTTTTGCCTATCTTGCCTTCTCCTTACCATTTCAGGATATAATAATGTTCTTAACACACGGAAAGGGGCATCCATAGGCAGTTGAGAGGCTTGGGTTTCAGTTTTTTTCTTCTAGTTATGGACTCTGAGTCTTGGAAAAATCACTTAATTTTCCTGTGTTTTGGTTTCTCCGGAGGTTCCAATTTTCAGTACTCTATGATTTTTCTACAACACTATTACTTATAAACGTTTTACAGAATACCTCTTAGGCATTAGGAACAGCTGTCCCATCACCTGTGGCCATGGAAATTAGATAAAATTATTGTCAATAATCTATAGCTATATCTACATAACACAATCTTACATAGGTAAAAAATATTGGAAGCTCTGTGAGTGGAAATTTACTAAAGTACCCATTAGAGTTGTATTGATATTTTAAATAATTAATTCACAACTTATCAGACTCAAGCACTACTATCCCAGTGGAACAAGCATGTCATAGATTATTAAATACTGTGGTTTTGTTTTCTCCAAAGAAATACGCTTATTTCCTAATATAAAACCAGCATGATTAGTTTTTAAAAACAGGTCTGACATACCTGTTTATACACAGAATTATCTATTTTAAAATGTTACATTTGGGTGTCTTTAGATTTCAAATTGTATTTTTCCTCAAACTGAAACTTCAGAATTGTTGCTGATGTGAGGGAATGTCTTAATTCAACCCTTTGTCTGTTGGGCCTGCGTCTGGGGGAAGAAAATGCATTCTTTCGAGAATATAAAGCTTGCTATGACCCTGCCGAGTTGTGAACAATTTGTGCTACCCAGAAACAGTACTCAATTTGAAAATGCCATTTTAAAGATCTCATTTGTTGTTTGAGTACCATTTCCTATTTCATACAAAAATTGGAAAACTAGAATAGCAATTCTGTCCTCTTGGGACTTAAATCCTCATTTGTTTGATGTCTCTTTCCAAGTTGAAAATGCTGTATGTCAAGTGTTCATGGTAGAAAATGAAAGTGAGCTGCCCGCATGCTGTGTGGGGGGCGGGATGCGGGGGAGGTGGGTAAGGAAATATATGACATCATTTGGAATTTTAAGGGTCACCTGGAGTTTGCATGAAGCGACTGCTGTTCTCAGGTACCACCCACAAGTCATTATGTCCCATGCTCTCAATCTTTGATGACTTTTCTAGCCCTCGCTCCTCCCAAATGGAGTGGTTACGGGCTCTTCCATCCAATTAGGCATAGAGGGGAAAAAGTAAGTCAAAGTAGCGCAGGACCTCCAGAATGGTGTGACAAAGAGCTCAGCAGACAATCTCTCCAGCAAAGCAACAATTTAACTGTAAAAATTATTTAAACACCCAATAATTTAGAGTCCCTGGAAATTGTTGGAGGTACATTCAGCAAATGGAGAAAGAAGTTATTCAAGAGAAGCTTTGAACCGTAGTAAGAACGGCAAGAATCTGTGGCATCTGAGCCCCATCCTGATTTCTTACCCACTGCACCCCGAGCTCTGAATTAAGGACCTGCTGCGCTGGGCAGCTCTGGGCAAGAAAATGGGGGCTCCCTCTTGCCCCACCTCCCCATCTGAGGCTGTGGTTTCACTGTTGGATGGTGCAGGCTTGTGCCCCCCGTCTTGCACTGCAGGTGCTCTCTTCTGGAAAGTATGGGGAGAGGACACTCCTCCCTTTCCCCACCCTGCTGTGCTTGCTTGTAGGGTAGGAGCTGCCCCAGATGAGAATACTGGGGTCCCTGTTGCCCCAAACTAACGCAATGCACTGGCCGCTGGGTGTGCAGGCTCCACGCTACAAGGGATAACCCAAGAAGACCAGGGGCTGCCGCAGTTCCCACGTCCAGTACACACTTGTAGAGAGGGGGTGTTTACCACTCTGGGAAAGGAGGGTGCCTGGCCCCCCAGCGTTGTGCAGTAGTGCAGGGGTTCTGCCCAGGGAAGGGCAAGGGCAGCCGTAAGGACAGACAGCTCAGCGCCGCTGCTGAGGAGACTCTTTGGAAGAGGATAGAAACTCCACACCTAAGTGGGTTGTCAAAAACAATGGAGGTCCTGGTGGAAATCAAGGCCTGGTAACTCTGAGACAAGAAAAACAGCAGAGCCGCCAGGAGTTTAATAGGGAGAAGCTGGAAAGAGACCACCAAGAAGAGCCCTCCTGGATCGCAGTCAACTCTAGGGGTTGGAATGTCTGAGGGACACTGCTACACCCCATCCACCCCACTCCCTGGGCAATCGGGGCGGGACGTGGAGCCCACATCGCAGACCCAGCTCTGCAGGGAGGCCTTGCCGACTCAAGGGGCTTCAACACTGACACTGACGGAACACTAAATCGTTGCAACACAGGGGCAACTGCGAGGGAGCCAGGCTTAAAAATCATATCCCAGTCGCCCCTGGCAGCCCGGGAGACTGTGCGCCGAAGGCTGCACACCTGCCTCACCCCTTAAGCAGTCAGGGGACTGACTCTTACGATATTAAAATAAGGGACAAAAAGGTAAAGCCTTGAACTGTGACAGCAACTCCCCAGCCACGAAGGGTCAGCCCTAACTGGTGAAGGGGGCTTCCGCGCAACCTTAGACCAGTCAGTGCTTCCTCCCACCAGAGGGGATTCCTGGGTGACCAGCCTGAAAGAGACTAACAAAGTGAGAGAAACCTGAGCAGGGGCCTCAGGGGCTGCACGCGGCAGGGGGCTGCCCTCAGCAGCGTTGTGTCAGTCAAATCACTGAGCAAACAAAGAAACAACCCAGGGAACCCCAGCGATAACAGTTACCACCCCCTGGGGGGTGGCGTCCTGTCCAGGGTCGCTACAAAATACTATCTAAAATGCTCAGTTCTCTGCAAAAAAAAATCACAAGACATACAAAGACACAGGAACACGAGCCATACACAAAAATAAAAGGAAACAATAGAGTGTCTTTGAAGGGGTCCTGATAGCGGACCCAAAGCCTTAATTAATTAATTAATTAATTAATTAATTTTTATTGTATTGTTTCTCCGTTACCATTTAGCAACGAATTTAAAACAGCTATTATAAGCGTGTTTAAAGAACTAAAGAAAACCAAAAGCACCGAAGAAACGTATGATGGCAATACTTCATTAAAAGAAAATAATAGCAGAGACAGAAACTATTAAAAAGAACCAAATAGAAATCCTGGAGTAAAAGTACAAACCAAAATGAAAAGTTCACAGAGTGGTTCAGCAGCACATTTGGGCGGGCAGAGAAATAGAAAAACCAATCAGAAAATATTTTGAGATAAATGAAAATAAAGACACAGCATGCTTAAACTGTGCGGCCAAGGCAGTGTTAGAGGGAATTTTATAGCTGCAAATGTTTATATTAAGAAAGAAGAAAAATCTCAAATCAATAACCTAAACTTCTACCTTAAGACACTGGGAAAAAAAAAGACTAAAGTAAACTAAAAGCTCACAGACGAAAGAAAGGTATAAAGAGTAGAGTGAGAATTTATAAAATATAGACTAGAAACACAACAGAGAAAATCAGTGAAACCAAATGCTGGCTATTTGAAAAGATTAACAAAATTGACAAACTCAGCTAAATGACCAAGAAAGAAAGAGGGAAGTCTCATATTACTAGATTAAGAAAATGTTACTGATCTTGCAAAGAAACGTGAGCCCTGGCTGGTTTGGCTTGGTGGATCGAGTGCTGGCCTGTGAACTGAAAGGTCGATTCCCAGTCAGGGCACAACCCTGGATTGCAGGCTGGCTCTGCAGTTGGGGGCGTGTGAGAGGGAACAGACTGATGTCTCTCTCCCTGTCTTTCTCCTTCCCTTTCTGTCTCTCTAAAAATAAAAAAATAATATCTTTTAAAAAAGAAATATGAGAGAATACTATAAATATTATATGGCAAAAATTAGATAACTTAGATGCAATGGACAAATGCCTGAGGCGACACAAACTACGGAAACTGATGGAAGAGGTAGAAAATCTAAATAAATGTGTATCAAGCAAAGAGATCAAATTATAATTTTAAAACTTCACATAAAGGAAAACTCAAGTCTAGCTGGCTTCATTAATAAATTCTACTGAAAATTCAAAGAAGAGATAATACCAGTTCTCCACAAACTCTTTCCAAAAGATAGAAAGGGTGGGAACTCTTTCCAACTCATTCTTTGAGGCCAGCGTTACACTTACACCAAAACCAAAGACACCAAAACCAAAGACAACACAAGAAAAGAAAATTACAGACCAATATCCCATATGAATATAGACACGGCAAAGGATAAAGAGGATTATATGCCCTGAGTAAGTAAGATTTATACCAGAGATACAAGGTTAGTTTATATCTAACAGTGTCGTACACTCTAGTAATAGAATAAAATGTTCATATTAGAAAGGAAGAATTACAACTATCTTTATTAGCAGAGGACATGATCTTGTATATAGAAAATCTTAAAGAAGTCACTTAGGACACTGAGAAATAATAAACAAGCTCATTAAGGTTGTAGAATACAAGACAATTATAAAAGTGAATGTTATTTCTGTGCACTAAAAATGACCATTCCAAAACTAAAATTAAGAGAACAATTCTGTTTATAATAGAATACCTAGGTATAAATTTAACAAAAGAAATGCACAACTTGCACACTGAAAACTACAAAACAGTGTTGAAATAAATGAAGGAAGATCAAAATTAATCTGCCAGAATTATATAAATCATCAATTAGGAGATTCAATATTGTTAGGATGGCAATATTCCCCAAATTGATTTATACATTCAATGCAATCCCTATCAAAATCTTATTTTTATACAGAAGTTAATAATCTGATCTTGAAATCCATATGTATATGAAAGGGATTCAGAAAGACAAAATCTTGGAAAAGAAGATCAAAGCCAGAGGACTCACGTTTCTAGGTTTAAAAACTTGCCACAAAACCAGAGTAATCCACACAGTGTGGTACTAACATGAGCACGGTCTTGTAGATCAATGGAATAGAATTGGGAATCCATAAATAAGCCTTTACATTTATCAACAGTTGTTTTCGACAATGGTGCCAGTATAATTTAACGAGGAAAGAAGAGTCTTTTCAATAAAAGGTGCTGAGATAAATGGCAAAGAATGAATTTTGACCACTTACTGTACACCATCCACAAAAGTTAGCTGAAAATAGGTCAGAGATTTAAGTATCAGAGCTAAAGCTCTCAAACTCTTAGATAACATAGAGGTAATTTTTGTGACCTTGGGTTCGGCAATGGTTTCTTAGATATGACACCAAAGCACGGGCAACAAAAGAAAAAAACAGATAAACTGGTCTACCCTGAACTTACAAACGTTTGTGCACAGAACGGCATTACCATGGAAGTGAAAAGACAACCTACTGAATGCGAGAAAGGACTTGCAAATCACGTATCTGGTAAGGGGCTTGTTTTCAGAATATATAAAGAACTCCTGCAACTCAATCATTGAAAACCAAATAACTCAAATAAAACGTATTTGAACAAAGTATTTGAATAGAAATTTTTCCAAAGAAGACCCACGAATGGACCAAAGCCCATAAAAAGCGGATCACTGTCATTAGCCATTAGGGAAACACAAATTAAAACCACAATGAGACAGCACTCGGCGTCCAATAGGATGATGGTAGTCAAAGAATTCAGACCATATCAACTGTGGGTGAGTACATGGATACATTGGAATCCTCATATATTGCTAGTAGAAGTGTAAAATGGTGCAGCTGCTGTGGAATACAGTCTGGAAGTTTCTCAAAATGTTAAATACCGAGTTACCATATGACCCAGGAATTCAACTCCTAGGTGCATAGTCAAGAGAACTGAAAACCTGTGTCCACACGAAAACTTATACATGAATACCCTTAGCAGAATTATTCATAACAACTAAAAAGCAGAAACAACACAAATGGCTATCAATTGATGATTGGATCAGTACAACAGCCTATATCTAAACAATGAAATATTATTTGACAATACAAAGAAATGAAGTACTGGTATGTACCACAATTTGGATGAACCTTGAAAACTTATGCTAATTAAAAGAAACCAGTCACAAAAAACTACAGTTGCCTGGGGTCCCTTTATATGAAATGTTGAGGAAAGGCAATCAATAGAGACAGAAAGTAGATCAATGAGTGTCTAGGGCTGAGGTTTGGGGACAAGGAAGGGTGATAACTGCTAAAGGGGACAGGTGTTTTGTCTTGTTTTATTTTGGTTTTTGAGGGACAAAAATGTTCTAAAAGTAGATTGTGATAAAGGACTCTCAACCCTGTAAGTAAACTAAAAACATTTCACTGTATACATTAAAGGAGTGAATTGCATAGTATGTTAATTATATCTCTAAAAGCTATTTTAAAAAATCAATGTATATTTTTCTGATGAATAAAGAGCTAATTATCAATCTCCTGAGTAACTTAAAAACCTTAACATCATTTATTCAAAAAACATTCACACTAATGTAAAAACAGTATTTATCGTTCCGCAATGATCCTTCCTGGGGAAGGATGACGAGCTATTTTTCCAGATATGGAGATTGAAAACCAATGGGAACAGGTGGCCTGAATTTAGTCCCATTGAGTGCTACCATGTAGGCTGTGAAGAAGGATTTCTGGAAAACAATAAATTAGAAGAAAATACCTTATTTGTCTTAAAAATAACACAATTACCAGGAGGCCGTTGGTTTATATTTGGAGGGATCATTTTACATTACCAGCTCTTGCTATGAAATAAAATCTCTTTCAACTAAAAATCCTGGCAGATTTTTTTTCCTCATGGGGATTTCAAAATTTTATTCACATGCTTTTTAAAAAGAACGAAACTTCTTTGTAAACATGATCCGTTTCTCATACTTTCCAGTGGCTGATTATATCCACATTTTTAAGCAGATGGTGGTTGAGGATACTAACAAAAAGAAAACACATTTTAATTTCCTTTATTAAATCAATGTAGGAAGATAATCTGGGGATGATTAAATTAGAGAATTTAACTCATTCCTTAGAAAAAAATATGGCCAAAATCACAAAGCTCTTTATGTATGTAGTGACAATGGAAACTGAGGGGTCGTGGGAGGGGGGCCGGATTGGGGACAAAGGCTGATTTTCTTTCATAACAAAGAAAAAAACGTGATGAGCTCTACACATCCATCTCCCTCCTCACTCTTGGAAGTTCCAGATAAAGTCGAAACTGCCAAGAGCTCCAGTGTTTTGTATGCATACAGGAGACAAAAAACCTTCCTGGGAGGTGATCTTCAACTCAGCACTCCTAGCACTTTCTCAGGTTACAGTTGAAGAAAACATTAAGGGTTTGCTCGATTTACCACCCATCTCAGAAGAACCAGAAGAACGCTCTGTGTGTGTGTGTGTGTGTGTGTGTGTGTGAGTGATGTGGCCATTAACAGTGCCCTGCTATTCTCTTTCAGGGCAAGATGCCATCACCTCCTCTTTGATAGCCTTTTCCACTATGTTACGTTTCTTGCTCCGTTCTGGAAGTAGACATTTTCTGTCAGGACAAGGAGAGTCACTCTTTCGAACTGTCAAATGATGTTGCCTTTTTTCCTTCGAGGTATGAACCCCAGCTGCTTCATCCCAGGAATGTGAACCAGGCATCCAGTGGCTCCTTCTACGTGGATGCAGGGCCGATGCAGGTTCCCCGACTGGTGTCCAATCTGCTCAGAGTCACAGGAGTTTACTGAGGAAACGATGGACGAATATTTATTTATTAATTCTTCCAACAAATATCTGTTGGGTAATTATTATATTGTAACCATAAGAATAAATCAAATATGATCCCCAAAGTGCACCCAGTCTAGTCTTCCTGTTCAAGCTTTTGCTGTTACATTTATGAACAAGCTACCTAAAGTCTCTGTGTCCCAGGTTCCTCATCTACAAATAGGGGCCATGTTAATATCTACATCACCGATTTTTAAAAATTAGGTTCAAAGGTGTGAACACGTATGAAGTATGTAGAACAGGGCCTGGCACATAGCAGTGTGTAAGTGGTCATACTGTAATATCATCTGTAATAATTTGTTTCTTAAAATAAGACTCAAAGCCAGTGTTAAAGACTCAAAGCATTAACATTTGTCAAATCCATGTGATGTTTTTTTCATGGTACTTTCCTACACTTGATATTTTACTCTGGATAGTTTCCTATATTTTAAAATCATTTATAATAGTTTTTTTCTTCTCAACGAGGCGGCGGAGTGCGTTGGTTGTGGCGTCCGTGCGGCCTCCCCAGCAGACGCAGAAATGCAGATCTTTGTGAAGACCCTGACTAGCAAGACCATCACCCTTGAGGTTGAGCCCAGTGACACCACTGAGAATGTCAAAGCTAAAATCCAAGACGAGGAGGGCATCCCGCCTGACCAGCAGCGACTGATTTTTGCGGGCAAACGGCTGGAGGACGGCCGCACTCTCTCGGACTACAACATTCAGAAAGAGTCCGTCCACGCTGCACTTGGTGCTTCGTCTGCGTAGTGGCATCATCGAGCCCTCCCTCCGCCAGCTCGCCCAGAAGTACAATGATGACAAGACGACCTGCCACAAGTGTTATGCCCACCTGCACCCCTGTGCTGTCAACTGCCGCAAGAAGAAGTGTGGCCACACCAACAACCTGCGCCCCAAGAGGAAGGTAAAATAAGGTCCCTCCATCACCTCCTCTGGCTTATAGGGCAGTCTTCTGCCTAATCCCTGTGACCCTGGGGCCTCAATAAAGTTTCCATTTCATTGACTGGAGCAGTAAAAATCAATCAATCAATCAAATCATTTATATAAAAATTAAATCACACATAAAAAGATTTTATGTTCCCAGTTCTAGAGTAGGTAGGAAAGGACTTATTTAAACCTCTCCTGCAGAACAGCAGGGGGTGGGGTATGTGCGCACAAACAATGAGCTGGAATCTTTATGTTACCACCTGGCTCCAGCATTCTTTTAGGGACAGAACAGTTTTTGGTTTTGGGAAAACAACTTGATGAGCTATTTCAACTCTGGGTTGAAGGTTGGACCTTGAGGCCCAGAGTGCTGGCTCTAGTTCGAGTGTGAAAGCGACAGAACTAAGCTACTTTGCGTGAGAAAAGCGAGGAAAGAGATGAGAGGAGACAAGAGAGAGGAAAAAAGAGAGAGAGAAGGAAGCTCTGAAGGCAGGAGGCTGGGCTTTAACTTGGGGGAAGGATGCCTCTGTTAGGAATACATTCAGCAGCAAGTTAGAAAAAAATGGGACATAGACAAATAGCTTATTTTCCTCTGACAGCAAGTATTCCCGAGGAAGTTAGTTCTTGGCAATGGTTCAATAATGCTAATGTTGTTATTGTGGCCATGGGAATATGCCTCCCAGACGTCCAGCAAGAGGACACTGACCAAGTAACTGACCAATACAGCTCTTGTATTTTAAAATCCATCGCAATGTTTGTGGCGAAGCCATACCTTCCACGGGCAGCTTCCAACCAATGATGATACAACAGGGTTACCGACACCATCCAGCTCTTGGGAGACGCAGGACTCCTGACAGCCAGCCTTGGTTGGAAGACTCTCCCCAATGGATTTGCTGAACTTCCTTTAGACTGCAGAACATTTCCTCCCTCTCTTTACTTGGCGTCAGACTTGCTTATAATCTGATGGCTCTCCTAGTCTTCTTCAGCTCCCTCCATATTTTCTCTCACAGAGACACTTCCCCTAATAATATCCTTGCACATTTCATCACATTTAAGCCTCTGCTTCTTGAAGGACCTAGACTAACACAACTGGAAACTCTGAGATTTTGCTGGGCTTTCTCTCATGTTTGCAAAAAGGTGGCCAGAGCTCCTGCTATCTCATGCACATCCAAGAATAAAGGGATGAAGAAAGAAGAGCCATTGCATCCAACCCTTCTATCAGGAGTCCAAAAGTTTTTCTTAGAAGTCTCTACATATATCCTTGCACCCAATGAAGTCAATAGGAGTAGCTTTCCTTGGATATCTTAAATATAACATGAGGCATTAAAGAAAAAAGTCACTGCATATGAGGGTTCTGAGAGCATTTCACAGGTAAAAGAAACTTTCTCCAAAAGAGTATTGTTAATTATACTCCAACACCACTTGTATTCATTTCTTTATTAGTAAGTACCAGCAGTGTGTAAGCACTCTGCTAGATTTTGTGTAATTTGGGGGACTATTTCGTATACTGTTAAAAACAATGCAATGTTTTTACGAACACTGAAACCCCAAAAGATTGCCCTAATGCTAATGACCCTAATAAAGCTTTTACTATATAGCTGTTGGCTCAGAGGGCCAAAGAAATCTAAAAGCAGCTGTGTATTTCAACAGGCCCTGAAAAAGCTGCATTTAATTTTACAGCTTTTAAACCTTCATTAGAGCATTTATCATTTAATATAAAAGGCCCAGAAAACCCTCAGAAAGCCAACTGAACTGTATAAATGCTTTCTGGAATAAATCTTCCAAAATACTAAGATCATAGGACACGATAAAACTCTACCCTTTTCAAGGAATCTGTGATTGGTAGACTCTATCTTACCAAAATGCCTCTAGAACACAAGGTAACATCTGTTGCTGCTCTTAGTTTCTGAGGGTCAGGAATGTGGCAGTGACTCAGCTGGGTGATCTGCTGCAGAGCCTCATAAGGTGGCAGGTGAGACGTGAGCGAGAAAAACAGTCGTTTGAAGGCCTGACTGGGGCTGGGGCCTTTTGTCTTCAGATGGCCCTCTCACGTGGCTGCTGGCTGGCGGCCTCAGCCCCTCACCGTGCGGGTACCCCGTAGGGTTGCTCAGCCACGGCAGCTGGCTTTCCCCGAGCAAGTGATTCCAGAGAGCAAGGGGAAGTCACTGTGCCTTTTGTGACCCAGTTTCTGAAGTCTCGATGCTGTCACTTTTGCTCCTTTCCATGGTCCAGCAGCGAGTCACTCCAGGGGAGGACAATAAGGCTCGGTGTTTTGAAGGGGAGAGTATCAGACAATTTTGGGACAGGTTGTGGTTTTGAACCAAAGTTCCCCTTTAAAACATACTGAAGTTAAAAGTCAGTCTGTTTAAAAAAATTAATAATAGTACAGGTGGTATACAGAATCAAGACACGATACACAGATGACTGAAGTTCAGAAACATGATTTTAGTCTATGACTTATTTACTGCTTCTTGTTCTTGGGAAGCCTTATTAATATTAACAAATGTGTGTTCATAAACAAATTTTGTGACCTGCCTGGTATGGCTCAGTGGATTGAGTGCCGGCCTGTGAACCAAAGGGTCACTGGTTTGATTCCCAGCCAGGGCACAGGCCTGGGTTGCAGGCCAGGTCCCCAGCAGGGGACACGTGAGAAGCAACCACACAATGATGTTTCTCTCCCTGTCTTTCTCCCTCTATTCCCCTCTCTCTAAAAATAAATAAATAAAACCTTTAAAAAATAAAATAAAAAATAAACCATTAAAAAAATTTCAAAAAAGAATTTGTGAGGCAAATGTTGGAGTAAGCAGAAAGCACATCCAATTAGGTGACTTCAAAACTCTTGAGGCCTCCCCCTGCCTAATACATTAAGAAAAATCTCTTTAGATTGTTATACAAGGACCACGTGATATGGGCCAAACCAGCTTTCCAGTCCGATCTTCATATGTGCATCTTATGGTCTGATGCAGCATTTCTCAAAAGGAGGTCTATGCAATTTCAGTGAGTGTTACTTGAGAGAACAGGATCCGAAGCCAAGTGAGCTTAGGAAACACTGGGTGAAATACAGTGAAGCCGGTTTATTTCCTGCAGGACTTGTCAGAGCCTTTACTGTGCTGATGCACACTGGAAAACTCCATAGGGGGACTCTGGCACAGAGCATTTCCCTGCATTTTTAAAAATCATAAAACCCCTTGTTTTGCATGTGGAACATGTTTCTTTTTAGCACTTCATGGTATTGTCATCAGACAGGGCCGTTAGTTCTTTTCCGAACCCGACTAGCATTTTCCATAAATTCTGCAATGGGCACGTTGCTCCCTTTGGTGAGGGCCCTTGCAGGACAGGTTGAACTACCAGCCCCATCTCCTCAGCCCTCTGTGCTTTGCCATGTGACTTTGCAACTTCCCCATTAGAGGAAGGGTCTACTTTGCCATCCCTGACTTTGGCCTTGGTCCTGTGAAGTGCTTTGGGAAACAGATGCTGGCGGAGGTTTGAGACATGCTTGTGTGGTTGTGGGTCCCCTCGTGCCTCTGCAGCACCATGAGAAGGCCTGATCCAGGCTAAACAAACTCAGATGAGACTCAGTCCCAGGCAAGGGGAGCCAAGCCCCTCAGGGCCTCCTTGGGAAGCAGAGCTGCCCGGCCAAGCCAGCCTAGATCAGCCAACTTCAGGCCAACCCACAGACGCATGACTGAGTTTGGGGGCTGTGCAATGCAGCATTATTGTGACACTAGCTAAGTGACCAGCCTTCCTCTCAAGCCCACCTCCCTCAGGCTTCTTCTGTTCTGTCCCCTACACCCTCACATGGTCTTGGTTGTGACACCTTCCTTCTTCAACCCCCTTAGCACCATGCGCCCCTCTTCGAGCTCTTATCAAAGCCGTCCAGTGTCTCTCCCACACCCCCTGTAGGGTGGACGGACCCTGCGTGAGGGCAGGACACACGACTTCGTTGTCTCTGCTTCCCATGGTGCCTGCTCTCACACTCAGTAAATCTTTGTTGGGCTGAAGCTAAATTTAGTTTTCTTCACAATTCTGCCTTACCAGGCTCTGATAAGAAATCAATGCTCCATGCCACTAGTGTAAAGAGAAAGAACAGAAAGCAGCCACAAAAGAGCACTGTTTGTTTAGCAGAATTTGTGTTTCCTCTGGGCGATCGCCCGCTTTGCTTATTACCTTTGACAGGAGATGCTGACAACATTGCGGGAGGCTCCGAAGGCCGAGGGCTGAAGCGGACGGATGGCCCTCGCCCTGCGGCTCTGCTGCCGTCACAAAATGTACCTTCACACGAATACCTCCTGAGGGCTTCCTGCCGATCTTCGGGACTGAGGTGTCAATTCTGAAAAGGCTTTAAAGGAAATAGAACAGTGAAAATGGAGAGAAAATGAATGCCTGGCCTGTCTCTGTAATGATCTGCATTTCCCCTTGCAGCACGCAGGGCAGACGTCTGCTCCCTGAGGACATACTGGCGACCGGGGCCAGGGTCGCAGTGCGGAGGAGTTTAGCAGCGCTGTCGGGTCCCTCTGGTGCACCGAAGGCAGAGCCCCTGGGTGTCGCCTATAGAGCATCCTTCATCTCGCTCTCCTCACTCACAGCATCTACTGGCACGCGAGGCCACATAGCCCTGGAGGAATGGGCGGCCATGTGGCCCAGGTCCACAGCTTTCAAAGCCCTGGCTGTTGTGAGAGCTCTTAAAATGGAGAGAAACAGAGGGAGAGAATGGATGGGAAAGAAGTTCTGGCTAAGGAAGAGGCAATCAGCAGCACCCTGCTCCCATTTTGATATTTTATTTTGTTTTTAAATGACAGACCACTGGCCATGGGGGGGTCAGCACTGAGCAAACACAGTCACCTGGGAAGGAAGGCATCATGGTTTGACCTCATCCACGTAAACACCACGCCTGGGTCAGATATGTGTGCAGTGACAGTCTGCTCGCAGAGCTGCCCGGAGGTGACTTCAGGGTTCTGCTTGGAGATTTAAGAGGCTGTATATAGGGATCAGGTAGACCCAGGAGGCCAGCCCAGGGCTGCCCGGCTGCCCCTCCAACCCACCCCCACTGTGTGCTAGCGAGGGGCTGGGATCGGCCCTGTCAACCACAGGAATGTTTGGCAAAGTACACTGAAAATGTAAACTCAGTGCTGATTATACCACAAGAGAAGTGAATGTTTAGAGCAGCAGTTGGCAAACTTCTCTTGTAAAGGCCAGAGTGTAATATATATTTTAGGCTTTACAGAGAGGGGAGTTTCTGTCGTAAACATTCACTTCTGCCAGTGTCCCCTGAAAGCAGAGATGGTAAGAAAGCAAAGGAGCACAGCTGTGTTCCAGTAAGATGTTATTTACAAGACAGAAGGCAGCTCCTTGCTTGTTGACCTGTTTAGAGAGTCACGCTGGGGCAGATACTCGCAAGGAGCACAGAGTGATGTAAGATTTCCCCTCCCGTGGAGCATGGAGAATCCCTTTCTGATGCATAGTCTTCCCCAGATTTTGGCTTCCAAACAACTGTATTTATTTTTATAAATCTCCAGTATTCTGTGGTTTTCCCGCTCTGATCTCTTCAAACATTCCTGATGCCGTTCGTACAAACACCTCCTAGGAACGTCTCGTAACAGTGACGGAGGGGCCCCAGGACACCCAAACCCATCTCCTTGTTTTACACCGAGGCCAGGTCTCAATGCCAGTTGATGACAAAGCAGGGATGAAGGACGTTTGGCCTTCCATTGTGGGTCACCAGTTCACGTGCATTGGTAATGCCATTTTTATTGGTAACAGTACAATGAAAGGTGTGTGTGTATCTGAAATTTCCCTTTACATTATGAATTTCACAAGGGGTAGATCATATCTTACAAAGTTCTTAAAATAAAATAAATTTTTACAAAAATAGTACATGCTTGTAAAAATTAAGGAAACAAGTAAGAAGCATACAGAATAAAATAAGATCCTTTTCTTCTACCCATATCTCCTCCCAGACTTCTCCAGACATAATTATATATTTTTTCCCTTAACATGTTATGAAAAATTTAAAATAAACAGAAAGCATGGTTTTGTAGTAAGTATTGTATACCCAGCTTAGATTCTACAATTAATATTTACCATGCTTGTGTTATCACTTACCTGTCCTTCTATCTCGGCCTCTATTCACGCATCAATTCTTTTTACTTTACTTTTCAGTATGGATTTCAGAATAAATTGTGGATGCAAGAAGTTTCAGTACTTCCCCCCAATATTTCAGTCTGCAAATCACTAATTAGAGTATAATGTGTGTTTATATATATTTTTTTATATGTAAGGATATGCTTTATTGACTTTAGAGAGAGAAGAAGTGGGAGGAGAGACAGAGAGAGAAACATCCATGAGAAAGAGAGACGTTGAACAGTTGTCTCCAGGGCTCGCTCTGAACAGGGATCAAGCTCGCAACCTAGGCCTGTGCCCTGATGGGGGATCGAACCTGCAAGGTTTTGGTGTACCAGCCGAAGTTCCAACAAGCTGAGCCACTCTGCCAGGGCGACATGTTTGGTCTTTTACTGTAAAATCTATATCCAGTGAAATGCACGAACCTTAAGTGGGTATCGCTGGTTTTGACAAATGCAAGCTATAGAACACAAAAATTACCCCGGAAAGAAGGGCCGACCTGCCTTCCCAGGCAACCATTGTTCTGATATTTTCCCTCTATATGTTATTTTTCCAGAGCTTCATTTAAATGAAGTTTCTCTCTCTCTTTCTCTCTCTCTCTGTCCCCCCCCCCCCCCCCCACACCACACACACGTGCGGGTGCGTGCCCTCGCCCACTCTTTTGTATAAGAGAGCCCTTTTTGGTTATCTCCTTCCACCCACGCACACCTGAATAATAGGTCTGTGTGCTTCCTTCTTACGGGGGTCACGCCCTGCATGCTGCCCTCGGACTTGCTGAGCTGCCAGGAGTGAAGTCTGGGGTGCGGTGTCTGGTGGGAAATCCTCCTGATATTCAGCAATTTTAGGCAAGTGATTTACGGTAAATTCTCAGTGCCCGTTTCCTCTTTTATAAAATGGGGCTGATGTTACCAGTCCCAATGTCGTGGGTTGCTGGGTGGCTCAAACGGCCAGTGCCCGGAGCGCCCGGGGCGGGGCTGGCCCACGTGGTGGCCGCGGCAATCCTGCCGGCGCCCCTCGGATCCCTCTAACTGGCTACGCGCCTGTGTCCAGGCTCTGTGCGCCCTGCAGTTCACCTGGGACATGTGCGACCTGCTTCTGGGGACTGCCCCGAGGCCACTCGACCCCCTCAGCAAATGCAGAGAGAGCTGAAGGCCCTCCTTTACTCTTTATATCATGGCGTAGGGCGCAGCGGAGAAAATGGGTGGACTCATGGATGCCTCCACGGGCCTGCTTCGTGGGCGTTTACGTCCCCTGGGGAGCCTGTCCCCAGAAACTGACAGGTGTGGAGTGGGAGGGCTGGCCGCCTAGTCCTGGGGTGAGGTAAGCTCAGGGTGACTCCCACTCACAGCTCCCCTGGGGATCAGGCCAAGGCTGTGCCGTCCGCTCAGGTGGTCCCCTTGCACGGCTTCCTCCCCTGCCGCCCTGTCCCCACGGCAATCCTTCTAGGCATGTCCTGGGAGGCCTTGTGCAGTAAAGCCTTTGTCCACGATCCTGGTCTCACTGCTTCTGGTGAGCCGTGAAGATGGCGCGCAGTACACTTCTGTCTAGTTGGCACACTCAGCCACACCCACGGGCAGGGGCCTGGCACAGCCTGCTCGCCAGACAGGCTGCGCCTGCTGTTTCATTTTCCTGGGCCCTCTTTTCTCTCGGTAAGAGGGGAAGCCGAAACCGCCCTACCTGAAAAGTCCCATTGAAGGACCCTGTGAGTCAGGCGGGGCTTCGTCAGAGCTGCCTTTTGTGAATGTGGTCGGTTGCTGCAAATATAAACTTGGGATGGATACCGGGTGCTTGGAAATAACCTGTAGGAAGTGAGTGGTGGGTGGTGTGGGTGTTAGAGATGGTGATGTATCGGAAGGTGATGAGTTAGAAAGATGAAAGGGAATGTCTCTGAAAGAGTAAAAAAAAAAAAAAGATGAAGGAAAAAAAAGCGGAGGCTCCGAATCCACCCAAGGGACGAGTGGACAGTTGGAGCTGGGTGCGTGTGGGACCCAGAGGGTGACGTCAGGGCGGGGGAGCCTCCCACAGAGGCGGGGCAGGCAGCGCTCACTAACA
Source organism: Pteronotus mesoamericanus (assembly GCF_021234165.1). Classification (NCBI taxonomy): domain Eukaryota; kingdom Metazoa; phylum Chordata; class Mammalia; order Chiroptera; family Mormoopidae; genus Pteronotus; species Pteronotus mesoamericanus. The sequence goes on from NW_026555321.1 coordinate 12,483,448, forward strand.
CTGGCTCTTACTGCTCATCTGCCTGGAGACTGAGAACTCTTCCAGGACTGAGCAGTACTTTTTTCCTCTCTAAAAACAGATACCTGAGAGTTTGCGTTTGAAGGAAAATGGCAACAGGCCCTGAGTCAAGAAAGTCCGGGACAGGTGTCCATTCCACAAATGTTCTCTGATTCAAATGAATAATGAGCAGCTTTTTTGCTTCACACCCATGGAGGGCTCTGAAGATATCAAAAGCCCCAGAGTGGGGCTCCCACGTGCAGAGGCTGGTGTGGGGAGACCCTGGGCGCGGGGTGGGGGGGCGGCGGGGGAGGGGTGCCGTGTGGGCCTCGGGGATGCCCAGCTCCTCCGAGAGCTTCCCAGCCCACGACGGTTGCTGCTCCCTGGTTCCGTGGCAGCTCCAGAGCCGAACTCGGGCCCGCGGGAATGGCTATTCTAAGGGAGCAACCTCCACCCCACTGCCCGGGGGGCGCGCACCAGGACGGAGAAGGCTTCAGCGGAGGGAGGGAGGAGCCAGCGAGCTCCTCGGGAAATATGGGCCCTCATTGACATTTCACTCACTCCATCTCAACCCAGAAGAAGGAGCCAGTTCAGGGAGAAGTTATGAGGAACCTGTTTAGACGGAGAGGGGATGGAAGGGCAGTGGAAGGGGCCAGTCTGGGACAGAGTTGGAGAGGCAAGGAAATGGATCATGTTTTAAAGGTCCACCAGTAACACCTGTTCCCTCGCAGGGCCCTCAGAGAGAGGCTCTGGGCACCGCCAGAAAGATTGGATCCAAAGCACTGGGACTCCCAGGCTCAGCAAAGACCCCCAAGCCCGAGTCTGGCCCTGGAATGACAGATGCTTGCTATCACCAAGGACCATCTTGACTCAGACAGTGAGTCCCTAAGTCATCGTCAGCCCCTCAGGTCATTAGGACAGCTCTCACACGGCACTGCAGCCCGGGCGGCTCAAATGACAAATATTTTTCTCTCTCATGTCTGGAGGCTGGAAGTCAGATCGAGGTGCCAACAGACTCAGTGTCTGGTGGGAACCCACTTCCTGGTTACAGACTTCCGATTTCTCACTGCGTCTGCTTGTGGTGGGAAGAGCTTGAGAGAGAGTGTGCTTTCTGGATCTCTTTTGTAAGGGCGCTAACCCCATTCAGGAAGGCTCTGCCCTCATCCTCATGACCTAACCACCTCCCAAAGGTCCCACCTCCTAAAACCATCACAGTGGGGGCTTGGGTTTCAACCTAGGAATGAGAGGGGTACAAATAAATACTCAGTTCATAACAGTAAGGGCATTGATGAGCATTCTAGATTGTATAAGATTCTCAGTACCTTTATAGGCCCCTGGGGGCAGGTAGGTGAGGCAGTTTCCTTTGAAACTGAGGTTGAATTTCTGTACTCTGTAGTAAGTGGGGCTGGGATTCGGAGCTGAGTACATTTAATTTACTGAAACAAATAACTGTGGCATGTGTTACACACCCAGGGGTGGGATTTGTGCTCAAGAGCCCGCAGCCTGAACCAAAAAGAGCAGAGACAAATATTAAAAACTTCAGGCAACACTGTACGAATTAAATAATGGTGCAAGAGAAGACGCAAAGCTGCCCCTGAGTGATTACAGAGCGAGAGGCAGTGCTAGAAGCGGAGGCCGGTCCCCAGTGGCCAGTCCTTGGCTCACGTCCATGGGGTGGGGGTGGGGGTGGGGGCTGTTTCTTCTGCCTGGCAGTCACCCTGTCCATTCAAACCCACCTCCTGGGCCTGGGTTTAAATGCTTGACTTTCGCCCCAGTTTCCGGATCCCCGACTAGGTAGGCCCCCTTTATTCCCTTCTTAGCACAATCTGCTCAGGCACAGCCTAGTTGTGACAAACGCGCGACTCCTCCTTAGACGGCAGCTCAGGGATCAGGGGTGGTGTCTGCTTTGTGCACAGTGGGGCCTGGGTTCCCGGCAGAGTTCTCAGAATCTGCTCTTCCCTCCAAAATGGCAGGTGCAGGGTGACTGCACTGTGTGTTGACATTTTGAATGATCACTAGTGGATTTTCTTCCTTGGCAATGGGTCCCTGTCCCTGGGCCCCCTGCTGACCTCCACCATGAACACTGGAAGGAGAAACCCATCAAAACCAGAAGCAAATCCTGACAGAACACAAAACTTTTTGCGGTGATGGGGTATGTTTATTATCTTAATTGTGGTATATTTATTATCTCGATGGTGGTGATAGTATCCCGGATGCATATATAAGTCCCACTTATTAAACAGTACACTTTCCATCTCTGTAGCTGACTGTAGTCACTTATCGTCCTGTCAGGCAGTCAGAAAATAAAGCGTGGCTTTTGAGCTAGCCCTCAGGTGAGCCTTTGAATAGTTCAAGCAGAGGTGAGTTTTGAATGCCTGGTGCTTAAGGAAGGAAAGAGCCTTGGAATCCCAGGCTTGGTTTTAACTACCAGGAGCCGGCTCTGCGGGACCCTGGAACCAGAGGGATGCTCAGCTCTGGCAGGGAGCACATGGGGCTGGTTGATCCTCAGATTCCGGGGCCTGAGGCCCACACGCAGTCTCTCTGCTCAGCAGGCCCGGGGGGAGCCCTGGGATTCGCCTCAGGAGTCCTCAGGCGGTGCTGCTGCTGGCGCAGAGGGCTCACTGGGGGAACCACTGGCCTAGAGCATTGGAAGGGTGAGGATGAAAACACACCTCCCCCCCTTGAAAGTCAGGAGCTAACTAGGGGGAAAAGGAGGGCGATTTCCTGTAGGCAGGACGAGGGCTTGGAGCCAGGGGTCCCTGAGAAATGCCCAGGAGCCTGTGATTCTGCCTCAGAGCAAAGTCCAAATGGCAGAGGTCTGGGGCGGGTGGTTACCTCCGATAGGTCAGGGAGCCTGTCTCTCAGGGTGTAGCCTGGGACCCCACCCTCCCAGAGAATCTTGAATGGTGGGGGTTGGCATTGTCTCAGAACTGGGCTTGGGTGGAGCCTTGGGCCTGGGAACACAGGTGTGGTCCTGGGAAAGTGGGGTGCAGACTTCCCACTCTTCGCAGAGGGGCCTGGTGGGCCAGCCTGTGGTGGGGACAAGGAGGACGCGGGGCCACGGGCCTGTCCACTGCAAGGACGTCGAGCAGAAGCTGACACAGCTGCCCAGCAGGGACCTGGCAGGCAAAGCTTTGCGCAGCCTTCCAGCACTTAGATCACCTGAGGCACGGTGACCAGAAGGGGCATGATTTTTAAACGAAGTGACCAGTTGTTCTGAATTGGCAGGATTAAATTTTCCACCTTCAGCAGAAACGATGGCTCAGGAGCTAAGTTAATTTTAGCAGGGGACAAAGATAGTTCCATCTTTGTTCACTTGAGTTGCTGACTTTGGGGTTATTCAACTTTAAACCAGTCGGACGTGAATGAAGATGGCATTGCCGTGGGCTAAGGAAGACTAGCGCGTCTCCGGGGGGCGCTGCCGTCTCGCGGGTTCAGTGGGATGTTGGGGCATCCGAAGGGGAGCCAGAATAAGAAGAAGCCCAGAGCTAAGAAGGCCCAATCCCTAACCTAGGTGTGGGTGACACGGCTACAGGGCATTTGGGTGCCACCTCTGTCTCCCCAAACCCCCGGCGGATGCAGGGAGCTCCTGGCCAGGTTCGGCCCGATGTCGAGCAGCACTGGGGGCCTGGGCAGGGCTGGTGCTGCCCTCAGCCGCTAGGGAGGGAGGGCGGGGTCACCCCGACAGCCACAGCGGTCGCTGCGTGGGGGCTGTGGTGGAGAGGACAGTCATCTTTGGGGTCAAGTAATCATCATTCAGCCAATATTTATATTGTCACACACAGAAGACACATCTTGCTCTGCTAAAGTGAAGGATTTAGAAATACCAGTAAGTTACAGGCTGTGCAATAATTAAGTAGGAGATATTTGATCTTCTGGGATAAACAATTACATCCTATTTGCAAACCTTTACTGATGATCTAAGCGGGTACCCTCTTAACACAATGAGATATCCCTTCACACTCACTAGGGTGACTAAAATCAGAATAACTAGTGTGGGAGAAATTGAACCTTTAAACATTGCTGACAGAAGTGTAAAATGGGGCACCCACTACGGAAAACAGTATGAAAGTTCCTCAAAACAGTTAAACATATTTACCATATGATGTAGCAATTCCATTCCTCGGTCTATACCCAAGAGGATTAAGAAGAAATGTCTACACAAAAATTTGTGCATGAATTTCATAGAATTATTCATAATAGCCCCCAAATGGAAACAGCCCAAATGTCTATCAACTAATGAGTGGACAAACAAAAGGTATGTCCATACCATGAAGTATTACTCAGCATAGAGAGGAATAAAGTACTGATCCATGGTGCAACGTGGACATGCTAAGTGAAAGAAGCCAGACAATATGAAGCCTTTTACAGGCCACATATTGTATGATTTGCTTATATGAAATGTCCATAATAGGCAAATCCATAGAGACAGAAAATAGATTAGTGGTTGCCAACGTCTGGGGGAGGGTGGGTAGGAGTATCTGCTAATGGGTATGGGTTATTTTAGGGGTGGTGAAATGTTCTCGAATTAGTGGTGATAGTTGCACAACTTCATACTAAAAACCACTGACTTGTATTTTAAGAAGGTGAATTTTAAGGTATGTGAATTATATCTCAGTTAAATGAAAGCCCCCTCTTTAGAATCACGTTTGCACTCAAACTTACACAGCCCGCAGTCTTTGATGGTTGTGATGGCAAAACCCAAAAGGAAAAATACTCCACCTTTCTAAGTTTCGCACTAAAGAACACTAATCCTATATAATAAATTCTGCTTTATAATGAAAAGGCAAGCAGGATTTTTTGTTTTGTTTTGTTTTCTTTTTAAAGCTTTTGGAGCATCTGCTGACGAGAGGGATTGTCACTCAGTCATGTCCCTGTCTTAAAGGGGAGTTGAAACCGTTCTTCTAATCTTTTAAATACTCAAAACAATTATTTTTGAAACTGATGTTTAGATGGAGAAAGTAGGGTTTCAGAAGTTGCAGCTTCAAAGCTGGTATACATAAAGCTGTACAGAAGTTATAAAGCAGTATCACATAATGAAATTAAAGTGTTTTTTAACAATTATAGGGATTCTTTTGTGGCTGAAAGAATTTCTAATGGGCTCAAACATATCCTGGTGGACTAAAGGGAAAAGCAAAAACATTTCACATGTAGATTTTATTTTAGAGGAATGATAGTGCCTGCTAGATCTCACTTCAGAGGGATTTTTATAAATTAAGAAAATATATCTGAATGTGCTTTACTCCCTCTAAAGAGATGTGACATAAAAATTCAAAACACTATGATCTTCATTCAATAAAAGTTTATGGAAATGATATAAAATCCCCTGGTGAATTCTAGTTTGTGCTCAAATTACCTACACAAAACATTTTTCACTCACTCCATAAAAGAGTTATAGCCCTGTTTCTTTTCATTTGTGAGAGCTTGAAATGAAATGAACTCACTTCCCAGTAAGGAGGTGATGAGCTGTCAAGTCTTAGGAGAAGGATTGTTGGAGCAATGAAAGTTGATACCAATAGTTACACCCACGTGTTCACATTTGATGTTGCTCCCTCACCTTACCACACCACACTCTGCAGCAAGCAGCTTTTTTTTTTTTTTAATTCAAAATTTCTGCTTGAGAAGTTTATTTACAAAATTTTAAACAAGCTAAGTATGGGCTTGTTTTCATGAGCTGTGGCCAGACTTCCCTCTCTTTCTCTCTCTCTTTTTTTTAAAACAGAACCAGACTATTGGAAACACAGCTTTCTTAAGACACTTTAGAACGGAAAGTCAGGGTTTTCCTTGGTGTTCCCTCTGGCTCTGAGATGCAGCCAGGTCTGGGTTTAGGGCCCTGGAATTTTCTTTGAGCGACAAACAGCTTGGGGTGGGCTCCACTGATGGGTTTGGGGCTGGGTTGTCAGAAATAAGCCCCAGAGACGATGCCCCCTGAGGGACCCAGGAGGCTCCCCTGACCAGGTAAGGGATGACCCTTTGCGGGGGTCCTGATGCAGCTGTACCTTCTCCACATCGTCCACACCCCCAGCTCGTTTGCTCTGCTTTTCCTCCTTCTGTGAAAGAGGAAAAGATTCTGATTCTTCTACACATTACAAAATGGCAGCATGTGACAAACCTACTGAAACTGGCACCACCTCCCCTTCCCCCTTGCCTTGGCAGGAGGTCTCACACTCACTTGCCTGCCTTGAAACAAACTCTTCCTTTCTCAAACCCAAGACCACCTGCTCACCCGGGAATTCCTTAGCAGGACTTAACCAGGCCTTGGGCAGTCCCTGCCAAAGGAAAAGCCCCTGATTTGGCTGATGCATATATCACAGACTGTCCATCAACAGCTTAAAATACACCCCCTTTGGGGGTTGTCCCTGGGCTTAGGCACAACAGTGATTTGCTGGCTTCAAAGGAGCTTTATCTTAAAGCCATTTCTCTTTAGAGCTGAGAGGAGTCTGGAGGCGGCTGGCCAGGCCCAGCTGGAGAGCGATTTCTTAGGGCCTGCGAGCGCGGGCTTCTTCGCAAGATGCTGGGTCTGGTTTTATTTTGGCCTTGTCAAATTCTGGCTAGGGTTTGTATTAGCATTGCCAGCTCATTTGTTATGCCCATAAAATAATAATGCTAGTAATAATAACAATGAATAATAATAACAACAGTAGATCTCATTTACTCAGCACTTAACATATGCCCAACGGTCTGGCTAAGTATTTAACCTATATTTTCTCATTGAATCCTCATAAACTCATAGAGGTTAAATAACCTCCCTAAATTGATGCCAGCTAGGAAGTTTTGTCTGAATCCAAGACCCACTGTGGACTCTCTCTTCTGTATGGTTTGAGGACTTAAAAAAAAAAAAGTTTGCATTTTCCAATCCCCAGAGGACTGAGCTAATAAAGGCTGCTACCCCCGAGGCCCTGGAGGCCTGGAGGTCACTGGAGGGCTGCCATTATTAGCGAGGTCTTGTGCGCAGACAGACGGCAAAGCCATGAGTCCACCTCTTTAAGTCAGAGGTTAAGGGAAATGTCACTCCTGCTCAAATATTAGAAAGAAAATCATGCAATTTGTCTATTGATATGAGGAATGCAAACTCTGCCATTCCCACTTAAAATTATTCTGTGAACATGAACCCTTGTCACTGGGACTCCTTTCTTTGTGCTTAGTAGACGTTTTTGATGTCTCTGTAGGGTAGGTGGTTCCTGAACCTACTCATAAGTTCCTTCTACCGTCAGCCTCAAGTTCTTGGGCAGGATATTCTCAGGCTCATGTAAAATGTAGGTGAGAAAACAATTACTCCCTTAATTTCTTTTTCTTTATCACCTTGGTATTTTAAACACCCCTTAGAACCTCAATGATGCAGGTGTTTGTGAATGTATCCTCATTGCAACCCTATCCACCGTGAGCAGTAAGTTATTTTTCCAGGGCTGGGACATTTATGGACGTTTCAAAACCTGAACATTTCCCAAGAAAATCCGCAAATTAATATTAACAGAGTCCTTCAATTTTTTTTTTTTTCTTCAGAAATAGATAGTGAATAAATCCTAAATGTATAAGTAGTGGAAACCAAAACAGGACAGCTTCCCCTCCCCCCATCAGAATTTTAAACAGAATCCAGATATAAGATTTCCACTTGGGAGATTTCAAAAATCCACCCTGACTTCTGGGCTCTGCACTCCCACTGCAGTGAGTCAGGCTTCCTTCTGCTGTAGTTTCCTCGTCAAGGAGCAAAACTCGGCCTGTTTCTTCTCCTCTCCCCTCCCCTCCTTCCTGCCCTACCCCCCAGTCTCTCCATGCCACGCATCCTTTGTAGGTGTACCTAATTCCTCCCCAGGCCTTGTGAATCTTTATCTCTGTTTTATTTCTTTGACCGCATGTTTTACTCTGGTGACAGCTGGCGGTATAGGTGACCACGCAGACCATCCCGACGAGGCTGCCGCATGGGGCGCCGGCCCCACGCCCATCCCGGTCTAGCTGCTCCTGCCGCGCCGACCTCTCCCTGCACTCAGGGCGCTCGCAGAATGAACCCCCAACTGGAACCGCACAGAGCTCTTTAAAACCTGGGCTCACCCCTTCCACCTCTGGGCCTCCAAACGTGCTCTGCCCTGCAGAGCAGCTCCAGGCCTCTGCTGAGCTCGCCCTTTCTCCTAAAAGCCCTTCCTTCCTTCCCTTCCTTTTTTCCCTCCCTCCCTTTCCCAGGCGGTCAGAATCCTAATGGGCTTTCAAGGCGGGAGGTACCGGCTCCCTCCGGGCCTTCCCCACTCGCTTCTCCCAGGCAGACTGAAATCACGTCCGCTTCTAGAATTCCATTCCCTCCCATCCTCCCTCTTTCCTGTTTTTCTTTAACATTTTATTATGGGAAACCCCAAATATATTCAAAAGTGGACAAAAGAGTGTAACAAACTTTCGTGTTCCGGTTGCCCAGGGTCCACAGCATGAGTGCGTGGGGAGCGGTTTCACTTCCCCCGGTGGGCGAGAGGCAAGTCTCAGACACTAGTTACATCATTTTATCCACGTATGTTTCAGGATATATCTCAAAGGATCCGTTACAAAACATAGTCACAACACTGCAACAGTATTACACCAAAAATACAATGAACTTCTTAAGATCATTATATTTCCCTTGTTGTCTAAGAAATTGCGTGTTTGAGATTATTTAAAATGAGAACCCAAGTAAGATTCACACGTTGCAAACGGAGGATTTCTTTTCTAAACTGCGTTTAATTCATAGCATCTCCCCGCCCCCCCCCCTCCACCTCGTGACTTCCCCGAGTTTCTCTCCCGTCCAGCCCAGCCCGCAGGGCCTGGAGTTTGGGGACGCCATCCCCACGCTTGCCTTTAACACGGCGGCTGCCCCGGGGCGGGCGTCCTCGGGGTGTCCGTGTGGATCAGGGGCAGAGAAAGGGCCCAGCTGGCTCGTCCTAAATGCTCTTTGAGGGGCGTCGGGGGTCTTGCCCAGCGTCCACAGGGTGAGGTCCCCCTCGCCCCCGGGGTCCTCGATGAAATGTCCTCTGAGGTCCGTGGCCTCTGTCACTGAGGATGCTGAACCTTCAGCGCCCAGCAGCGGCCCCGTCTGGGGCAGCACTTCTGCTCCCATAAACTGGGGCGGCAATCGCCTCCTCAGGTCGCGCCGGGTCCACAAGCTCCGGCTACAGTATCTCAGGGTGACTCTGAAAACGAACAGCCAGGGCACCCCGCCCCCTGCTCCCTGGTTCTGGCCTTGCCTGGTTCTGTTCTATGTGGCCAATGACCAGATGTCATTGTCACATCTCTAAGCTAAAGCCTGCGAAAGGGAGTGGCCATTTTTGGACATCTCAGTTTCTTCCCTCTCCCCCTTTTCCCTCCCACTTCTGGGCCAGTCATGGGGCCCCCTGTTCATGCAAACACGGGGCGCAGTTTAAATCTGTTCCATATGATATTCTTTGACAAGACACTGTTGTGTTGATTAAATTGTCGAAAGACTTTTTTGCCTGCCTGGATGTCAAAATACCATTGCTTTTAACATATTTATTTACTGTTCTTTCAGATAAAAGGTTATTGTACTGGGGAAAAAAAAAGCCATTGTCCAAGGTGCGGTTTCAGAGCCATTATGTTGAAAAGTTAATTCAACAGTCATTACATGAGGGAAGTCTCTTGTTACCTTAGTCTTCTCTTGGCTTTTCTTCTACAGTCAATGCTAATTTCCTCTCGGGCAAGTGGCCATTTCAGGTAGACGAGAATGAACGCTAGGTTCTCAGAAAGCCAAGAGAACAGCCCACTGATCCTGTTAAAAAGTATTACCAACATAGTACATACCTGCTTCTCAGGGGATCAGAGTTAAATGGTGCTTTGAATTATTGATACATGCAATAACACGGATGAATCCCCAAAACATGCTGAGTGAAAGGAGCCAGATACAACAGAATACATACTCCATTTATATGGAATTTAGAACAGGCAAACCAATCACCGAGATAGAAATAACAATGTGCTCCTTGGGGGCTGGGGAGGGGAAGTGACAGGAAAGAAGCAGAAAGGAATTTTCTGGGGTGAATGAAATGTTCTCTATCTTGTTTTGGGTGGTGGTTACACAGATGCATGTAATTGTCAAAATTCACCAAACTCGACCCAGATCTGTGCATTTTCTTGTATGTTTAAAAAGTTTGAAATAAATGAAAAAAAGAATTTAATAGTCCCTTACATTAAGTTGCAATTCAATGTCTTTAGCTAAACTTTATAGGCTTTGGCGTTGGAAGGCCCTGCTTTGATTCCAGTTCCACAACCCCCAGCTGCAGGGCACTGGGCAAGTTCATTCACCTTTCTTAACCTCAGTTTTCTCACCTAGAAACCAGTGACAAAAATAGTCCTCAGCTCGCAGGGTTTGTGAACATTAAACGGCTAATGCCCGCAAAGCTCTGAGTAACTGATGAACAAGTATTATGTCCCTCTTCTCCCCCGAGTAATTTTAAGGGCACTCATCCACTGCATGTTGTCACCATTCACACTTTCCGGTGACCTCACCTCCAGCCTGTCCCCTCATCCTCAGCTCTGTCAGCTGGAACAGAGGCCCCCAAGTCCCCTGCGCCTCTCTGCATTGTTGAGTTCAGGCCCTGCTGTCTCTTGCCTGAACGTCTTTGGTGGTTTCCCAGCGGGTTCTGTTGCCTGCAGAGTACGTTGCCTACAGTCCAGCCGCTTCCAGATCTGTTGTGGATGGAACTTTCCTGCTGGAACCCAGGCTTCTGCCCAATGTGGTTTCTGTCCCGTTCACACTCACCTGGGGTTCTGTGGTTCCAGTGCATGCCTGGCCTTACCCAGCCTTATGTCTTTGTTCACAGCAGTCTCTTGACATGAAATAGACTCTTTTACCGTTCCTTCCAAGTCTCAAGGCCCAGGCAGCCCTCCCTGGCCCTCTAATCTGTAGTGACTCCTCCTTTGTCTGAACACTCTAGTTTATTTCATTCAACTTGACTTTGTTCAAATATACAGGGTCCGGTAGAAGTAACGCCTGCTTGAGTGTGGTTGGTAGGGTAATAATACGGGTGTAATAATTTATAGTTTTAATTTGAACACTTCACCTAAAATGTCCTATGGTGTGCTTGAGTGTGATATTATGTCACAAAATTACATGCTTAAGATTTTGTAACAAAAAAAGGGGTGTTATTTGTGCCGGACCCTGTATAAATCTTTGTTGCCTGGTTGTTCTTGACAAGAGTTACCTTCATGTAGTACGTGTTCCAAGAAGGAAAGGGTCCGCCCACTGTCATCCACCCAGGAAGCCCTCATCAAATGTTTGGTGAAGGTCTCTCACTGTTTTTAATATTTCAAAGCCCTTTCACATAGACAATCTCCACAGATCCTCACAGTAACAATTTGAGGCACTAAAGGTGCCTCAGCTACTGGTGATAGGCGAGGAAACCAAGGATTGCACACAGTCACACCGTCACACAGAGGCCCCCGGGCTTTCTACCTTTGTGCCTCCTCTCCATCATCTGGGCACCAAGGAGCGAGGGCGCTGCCCTGTGTTCAGTGGCATTGAGGCTAAAAATCTCCAGGGTGAAAAGGGGCATGGACATGAACTTCACATCCATTGGTGGTCATAGTTTATTAAAATGTTTTTTAAAAAATGGTTAATGATTCTTGATGTGAGGTCCTGGCAAAACTGAGGAGGCAAAAAAAAAAAAAGGATTCAAAAGAACTCCAAGTCAGCCCTCCTACATGAGTCACTGGAGAGGAGACCTGGGAAAGCGTCGTCAGGTCAGCCTAAGTCCACTGAGGCGCACAGTCCTGAGAGCGAAACGCCCAGAGGAGGGGCGCCATCGTGTGGGACGTTTTGAGTCAGCGGCTCACTAGTCCTGGACATAAAACACCTGCCTGGGGCCATGGCTGCCAAAGGCTGATGGGACCTCTGGAGCCTGGGCATATCCCCAAGCCCTAGCTCTAGCTACCTGCCTACTTCCTTCAGTTATTTCTTCTGGCACAGCTCTCTGTTCCGTGTCCCCAGGGCTGTCCAGTGTCCTGCACTAGTGCATCAGTTCCCTAGAGCTGCCGTAACGCAGTACCACAGACTGAGTGGCGTAAACAACAAAGTTCGTTCTCTGAGTTCTGGAGGCTAGAAGTCTGAGAGCAAGGTGTCGGCAGGGCCGTGCTCCCTCTAAAGGCACCAGGGAGGGATCTGTTCCAGGCCTGTTTCCTGGCTTCTGGGGGTTCCTTGACTTGTAGCAGCATCACTCCAATCTTCCAATGACATTCCCCCTGTGTGCACGTCTGTGTCTGAATTTCTCTTTTCTTATAAGGATTTCAGCCACACTGGAGTAGAAGCCCACCCTACTCCAGTGTGATCTCATTTTAATAAATTACGTTTGCAACAACCCTGTTCAAATAGGATCACATTCCGAGGTACAGAGGGTTAGGACTTTAACATAAATTTTTGGGGAGCACAGTTCAACTCATAACAATTTTAACCACCTTTGTGATTGTGTTCATGAATACGCCACTTATTCCAAATTCATCTGCTATCAGCTGTTATGTATTTTTACCTAAGACCATAATACTCTACGCCATGAATGGAAACCCGTATCGCATGGCATAATGAGGTTAATGGTAATTATAATACATAAAATGCAGAAACATAAATAACATAATAAAATAAATGTTTGTCAGCGTGCTACCCTAAATAGTTTTCCTACCACCTCTGGTTGAATATAAATGCCTACCTGGGGCCATGGGTGCCAAAGGCTGATGGGACCTTTGGAGAACACATACGAGGTCTGTCCAGAAGGGAGCCAGCCACATAATATGAAGAATGGAGACATGTAGTGAAGAAGATACAAGATGCAAGAAACATATATAGGACAATGATGCCTCAGTCCCCTTCAAAGTAGGCACCTTGGGACCTCACACAGTTCTCCCAATCACCATCAGCTACCCAATTGTATTTTCCTGAATCTCATTGATGGTCTGAAATCTCTTCCCTTTCAAAGATGATGGGAAAAGCCAAAAGTCACAGGGCGCCAAATCTGAGTCACCTGGGTGATTTGCTGTTTCACCAAAAAACTCTTGAGCAAGATGTGATGCACGAGTGGGTGTGTTGTCAGTGATGAAGCTGCCAGTCAGCAGTTGCCCAAAGCTGCGGCATCGTCTGAATAGTTTCTGTGGAGAAATGTTCCAGGTTAATGTAAAATTTGATGCAGATTCGTTGCTCTACTCACTCCATCATTTTGAATGTGACAGCCACACATAACACATGCTCACTCAATGCGTCTACCGCCCCCACTGACTGTACAGTGAAGCTGTCATTGTTCATGCATGCGCATTCCAGTCCACTCTCCTCGGCTGCCAGGTTACATTGATGTCATGCAAAACATTCTTGTTATAACAACGGCTGGACTTTTTCCAGGCAGGCCTCAAATATCTAATCTGGATGGGGTCTGGAAAGCCTTTCTAGAAATAACACTGAAAGCCAAGAAGGCACTCTGTGCAGGCAATTTAACAGGGTGGGAGCAGAGAAGGGCTGTGGTCTACAGGGGCTAAGAGGGGAGAGGGAGGGCTAAACACACTGTGCCCACACAGCACCAGAGATCACAGGATCAGAGCGACTTTGCAAATCACATTTTATCGAATAACGAGGTGCAGAGCGGTTAAGGCAAGTCAGTACCGGGGCCAAGGCTGGAAGCGGATCCTCAGACTTCAGTTTAGTTAACTCCTGGTTCTCTGGAGTCCCCAATGACCGGGGCTAGAGGTTTGCACTGCAGCTGGCTTGTCCTGTGAGCGACGGGGATACACCAGGCGTTTTCAGACTCCTGGCCATCATGCATCTCTATGAGCTAAATTTTGGTTTATTATTAGGAAAAGAGAGAAGTATGCTTTGGGAGAAGATAGTTCTTTTAATTGCCCTTAAACTGCTGGAGTTCTGTATCGTTGATGTGTTGGTAGCTTATTTTCTGATAATATAGTAGTTGTACATGGTTAAAATTGACACAATGCTAAGGTATGAGATAAAAAGTTGTCTTATTTGTAACTTAATATACCCCAACTCCGCTCCCTACAGGCAACCACTGTTAGTTTCTTGTGTCTTTTTAGAGAATTAATAATTTTGTGAAAACCCCTCAATCTCCACTGACCCAGTGTTTCTTCCCTGCCCCCTATTTAACCCACATTCTTTTTCTCTTCCTTTCATTTTTAAATTCCTTTTAATTTTTAAATTAAAAACCTTTTATATTTCTGGTTAAGACTATAGGGAAGCCTCAGCCACTACCATTGGCTGATGAAGGAGATTTTGGCTGGCGCATACGAGGTGATGAATACATTTTGACAGAATGATAATTTGGGACGGGAAAGAAGGTGGAGAATAACATTTATTCAGCACCACTATTTGACAGGCACTTTAAAATATAACCCATAAGGCGGATGCTTTTATTTCCAGTTTGTAGACAGGCAGAAGGGGGTGAGGGGGTTGGGAGCTTACGTCATTGGTCCAGGTCCTGGGTTGGCTGTTTCCTTCTGAGGTGGGGACCAGTGGCAGGTCAGTCCTATGATTTCTCTTTGGGGGAACAAAGGGTATCAGGTGGGATCCGGTTCCTTGTAGGATGAACTTTGTCTTCATCGCTGTGGCTCTCCAGCCACTGCACGTGGTCCGGGGATGCACTCAGTGCATATGGAGTTCGTGTGCTGACCTTAGAGTTTGCTGTGCCCGTGGGCTTTCCAGATAACCATTTTTGGTGGGAAGTTGTAAATTTAGAGTTGACATTTGTGAGAGAAGCCAGGTGAGTGATTTAGGAATGATCGAAAATGTAAGATCATCCAACCAGGGCGAGGGCGAGAAGACAGGACAGAGAAAATCAGGGATGAGAACCACTCAGGGGGTGTGCAGGGCTGCTTTTGGGACCTGTAGGACTTAAACCTGAGCCCAGGGAGGAGAGTTCACGAAGGAGGGAACAGTATGGCAAGCCTGAGGGTAAACTTCCAGATGCTGGTGGCTTCGGTGATTAGCGTGGAGTGGTGCGCTCTGTAAAGTGGCAGAAAGGAAGCCAGATTGTGTGTGTGGTGCTGGTGGAGGTGGGGAGATAGACGAAGGAAAGGAGGGAGGGAAGGAAGGAGGAGGAGAGGGGAGTAGAGAGAGAGATCCATTTAATGTTCATGTTCATCTCTTGTCTTGTTTTTGGGCTACTGCAACTTTATGAGGTTAGCTTTGTAAGGCCTTTTTTCTGAAGCCTGGCGTTTCTCCCGAGAGTACCGAGTTCTGCCTAATGAGGGCAATTCAAGTGAATCCACAGGAAAGAAAAAGGAAAGTGATATTTTAATTTTATCCAGCCTGAAACACAACCGTAGGCAAGGAATGTGCCTGCAATTCTGAATCATAAACGTATCAATGCGTTATTTTATGGAATAGAGACGTTCTGCCCAAATTGGCTGTGAAGTGAATAAACATTATTTTTCTACTGAATTCAGCTATAAAATGACTAGAAATCTTCCCATGTGGATTGGGGGCGGTGGCGGTTGGAGAGAGAGAAGCAGAAATCTCTGTCAGGGAAGAGAAGAAATGGCCCCAAGCTGGGCAGGGTTTAGACTTCGGATTTTCCAAGCTGGCTCCTGAAGTGCAGGGGTGGCTCCCTGCTCTCTGCGGCTGATTCGCGCAGCTTTCTTCTCAACACCCCAGGCTGCAAGGGTCACTCTCATTTCCTTCTTCTTTGTTCTCTTTTCCTTTCGAGGGACTATTAAACCCAGTGTAGCGACATGCACTATTTTGCTTTACCTGCGGTCCATTTAACACAAGGTTCACAGGCTTTAGTTGTATAAACCCGGTAACTTCCTATTTCATCAACTGGTAAATTCACAATTACCTGTATCAAGTTTCCTTGGATTGCGGGGTGGTACCACATGGTGCTTTTGAGCATGGGCTTTGATCTGGGTTTGAGACCCAGCCAGCTCTGCCACTTGGCAGTTATATGAGGTGGGGTCTATGACAATCTCTGGGTTTCAGTTTTCATGTCTATATGAGGAGGATCATACGTACCTTAGGGGGCTATAGAAAAAAATTAACTAAGATTTTATATACACACACACACCCAGTTATTTACATAGTGTTTTCCATGTCTTGTGCTAAATGTCTACATAGTAAATACTTCCAAGGGGTAGTAACTGTAGTGATGATAATGATGATTATGATGATAACACAGAATCTGGTGTCAGCATATTACCCTTTTTATTCACTGAACACACAAAATGAGAATGAGCAACGGGAATAAAGAAGCCCTAAATGTTCTGCCACAGAAATCTTTTGTGGCCCACAGGCAATTTTCATAGCTTTCTAGAGTCGCAAACCTTTGACATTTGTCCTTCTACAAGAATTTTATCCCCAGTTGGAAGGTCAAAATTAAAAGAAAAAATCTACGGATAAAAAATACTACCATATTCTTGAGCAAGTCGCTTGGCTGCCTGTGAGAGTACTGCCTAGAACGTCCTTCTTGTTAGGTAAGCAGAACGTGGCCAGAGCTATGGGATGTGTCTGCTGGCCCGAGGGCACCTGTTTGCACAACAAGTTCATCTTCTCACAGGGAGCGGCAGGAAGGTGGAGGAGGAAGGGTGTGGAATCCTGACAAGGTCACTTCTTAGCTGGACAACCTTTCCGTGTCCGTTTCTTCACCTGCAAATGGAAGGTAAGGTTGGCAGTGGGGGGTGGGGTGGGGTGGGGAGGAGGTGATTATGCCTCTTCTACAAGGTTTATCCACATATATGTAAAAAATCGGATGTGGAGCCAGCACATGGGTGATTCTTTTTTCCTTTTCAGGGCACCTAGTATTACCTTTGCTAGCAATACAGAGTCAATATAAAGGATTTAAGCTTACCAAGATATATCACACAGAAACCAAATGCTTATCCCCTCTTGGGCCCTGGCTGGAGGTAGCTCAGCTGGTTAGAGCATCACCCCGAAAGGCCAAGGTTGTCGGTTTGATCCCTGGTCAGGGCATGTACAAGAATCAACCAATGAATGCATAAATAAGTGGGGCAACAAATCGATGTTTCTCTCTCTCCCCCTCTCTCAAATCAATAAAAAAAAAATTATGTTCTTATCCCCTCTTATGTCAGGCTTGCTTACAATGTTTTTTACATTAATTTTTTTATATTGGAAAAATATATATAGGAAAGTACAGATGATATAGCAAACATCCTATTAAACCACCCAAAGACAGTAACATTTGTCAGAGTTATTGGCTTTGTATGTCTGTAAAAAAAGAAAAGATATTAGAGGTAAAAGTGAAATCTTGTCTGAGCAGCTCCCTCGCGTTGCTCTTGCCCCTCCCTACAGGCAGCCTTGGCCACGAGCATATTCGTGCGCACCTGGGTTAGGCTCCGAGCAGCCGCAAGTGTCAGAAACCCCCACATGGCAGTGGCTTGAGGAAGATAAAAATAGGCCTCTCTCCACATGAAGGTGTGCAGGTGCCTCGGTGCTCTATCAGGGACCAAGGACCCCACTATCATGTAGTAACAGCGTCCCCTATGCCACAGTGGCAGCTTCAGTTTCTGGATAATTTCAGCAGCAGGAAGCAGCTATAACTTTAGAATTCTTTTCCTGTGGAGTTTTTCCTTGTGTGAGTTCTACTTTGTCTATATGCCTGCTTGCGGTCCATCAGTAAGTCCAGCTGCTCTGTCTTCCCGTAATTCCTCAGAATGCTCCATCCACCAGTTTTTAAGTGAATGTGTGACAACGTTACCTCTGGACGTGTGGTTCCTCCCCAAGGCTTCATCCTCGCCTTTCTTCTTACTTTACACTCACTTGCTCTCCCTAAGTGATGTCATCCTCTCCTATAATCACATTCTTTTCCATATTCTAATGATTCCCAACTTCATAGCTCTAATCCTGGACACTGAGCTTTCCTGCATGTGACTCTAGGATATAGACATTTCTGCTTGGATGCACCCAAGGCACTTCAGCTCCGGGGCATTGCCCTGGTCGACACGGTCACAGCTGGCTCAGCAGCACGAGGTCTACATTCCAGACCATGGAGAGCATAAAGAGGGGGTGGAGGGTAGCTGCTTTCATTTACCGGATAAGGTCTGCAGTTGGCTCCCCTCGCTTCTGTTCACGCCCTTGGGCTAGAATTTCGTTCCATGGCTAGGCCTCGCTGTAAAGAATGGTACTAGTTATTGCCATGTGACAAAGCACTTCGAAACTTAGTGGCTTAGAGCGATACCATTTATTATTGCTCATCAACACAAGGATCAGGTGGACAGTTTATCTGGTCTCAGTTGAGCTGGGGCATACACTGGACAGGTGCTCTGCGGATCTGGCTGGACTATCTCGGGGGCATTGAGTGATGCGTTTTTCTAGGATCGTCTCAGTTCTCCTCCCCAAGGCTGCTCGTCTCCCAGCAGGCTAACTTGGGGTGGGCTCTCAAGGCACAGAAGGGTCCCAAGAGAGTCGGGAAGTGCACGAGGCCCCTGGAGAACCAGCTTGAAACTGGCACAAGGTCACTTCCACTGCAGTTGACTGGCTGAAGCAAGTTACAAGGTCAGCCCTGATTCAGGGGTGGGGAAAACAGGACTCCCACTTTTCATGGAAGAAGCTGCAAAGGAGGTGGATGGATATATGAAGGATTGAGACCTGGGGCCATTTTTTTTTTTTTTTTTTTTTTTTTATCAAGCCACACAGAGAGACTGGAGGAATTCAGTTTCTGGCTAACTGGCCATATGCCCAGCAGAAACTCCAATAGCTCTATTTTAAAGGAAGAAAGAAAGGGAGAATGACCATGGGGGATAATTTATAGATTCTGCCTCAGAAGGAATTATAGTTCCCTATTCATCTTGCCTAAACAAAAGTAGCACTCTGAATCTCTTGCTATAAATAATACCATTCTGACAAAACTTCTGTCCTTCTTACCTCGCACACACTTCCTGTTTCCCTTTGCTGTGCCAACCCAACAGCTTGCTCCGTGACTCTTGCTCCATAAAACCAATCAAGGTAAATTGCTTAAAAACATTTTGGGAGTTTAATACATATAATCTTTATATGATCTTGCAATGCTCAGGAAAGGTGATTATGCAAAACTATTTTTAAATATATATATTAATTTTAGGTAAATATTCCTTTTACCTTAAGAACATTTTTTATATAAAGCTATTTTTCTTCTTCAACTATTTAAAAAATCCCCAACGATTACTAAACATTACCATTCCTCCAACAGCCCAAATCTGAACTGACAAGTACATCCTGGTATTTTATTACACACCATCAAGAACACATGAGAATTTTGGGATTCTTTAGTATGGACAGATGTTTTACATTTAAATAAAAATGGACAGTCATGCTTGAATTTAAAAATAATTTCCTCATTATTGCTTAAAGTGAATGGGGTCTCTTGGGAATTAATAATAACTTCTGGAATTTCTCATCATAGGTTTTGAATAAGTGTCCATAAACTATTTGACTTTTAAATCATAGAACCTGGCAGTTATTTGGTGGTGAACAAAACATCAGCTGTTGACCTCAAGGATGGAGATGAAACCTATCAAAGTTCACGGTGGTGGCCATGGTCATTGATATGTTTGTCACGAGTTTCCAGCTGGAGGCTGAACAGACGGTGAAGAATGTTACCATCGTAATTCCAGGCAGCCTCAGCAGAGGCAGGCTGTACCAGGTGAGCGTGACCGCTCCCTGCCCCTTTGTACTGTTCTTGCGCTACAGGTAACATAGAAGAATCCAGGCTAAGGTTTCATTAGGTAACTTAGGTCCTGATATACATTTTAAATAAGTATTTCCTTTCTTCCTAATTCCCAAACCATTAATCCAGTATGAACTTCCCGGTTTCCTCTCTAATAGTGGAACAAGAACAAAAGATAGACTACTTTTGTATTTGCTATCTTCAATGGATTCCTGTAGAAAAATAGATAATGTTCTACTTATTTGCTGTTTTATGACAAATGAAGGCCATAACTTTCTGTATACCGAAGATCAGTAAATATCATTTCAAACTACTTTCTCAATATCCAGTTCTCCTGCCTCAGTTAATAATCTGCCAATATTTTATTTAACAAAGGCACAAAATACTATAATTAGCAATAATTGGTTTGAAAAGGTAAATAATATTTGGTTATAAAATTGTTCCTGAACTTTAGAAATGTTATCCTCATAATTATTGGCAAAACTCTTTAGCTTCTTTTCTTGAGTGCTAAACTCTCCCAAGACTTATTTTACAAACATTTTTGAAAACTTACTGGAATTGTATTGCCGGCCATGATTAGAAATTTCAAGTAAAATCACCATGTTAAGCTGAGACTTAACAAGCTCAACTAAGAGTAGGTTGGTGTCTCTAGAGTTTCACTAGTTTTTACATTTTGAGGGGAGGGTACATTTGTTTGTCATTAAGCATTTATATAGTTCATAAACATGGGAAGAGAAGTTTTATAGAGTCTTCATATCAAATTGGCCTAAAACCTAAAATTGGACCATGAGAAAGCAAACACAGATTTGTGACAGATTTCCTACTAGAACTCTTATAATTTTGGCTCCTAAATAACATACATTTTTATATGATCTGAGCTACAACCATTATTAAAGGTAGACGTAATATATTAGATATATCATTTAAAATGTGTGTCCAATGAAGTAGACATTTTAAATGAAGGAAAACTGAGTTTAAACATTGTCTATAAAAATCAGTATTAATTACCATGTGTCTGGTTTAATCAGTCAAAAGTAAAAAAAAAAAATCAATTCAATAAAACTGCGTATTAAAATGGTTTTATGCTTTTAGGGCTGAATTGTTAACTCTAAAGTGTTAAAGTAACTATAAAAATCTTTGTGGTGAGAAAGTCTGCAGGCAATAAAACATTCTGGGTAATTTTCTAAAAATTAATCTTGTTTTATATTAATTAAATATATTTTATTTCAAAGAAAGAGATGTGAAATTTAAGTTACTGGCTGCTTGCCCCCTAGTTTATGGTGGTCTCTATCAGGGACAGGCACACGACAGCTCAGAGGCCAAATCTGGCTACTGGCTGTTTTGGTAAGCAAAGTTCTATTGGAGCACAGCTATGCCAAGTCAGACCTGTTGTCTGTGGTTCCTTTGTTACAAGGGCAGAGTTGAGCAGTTTCAGTAGAGACCATTAGGTGTTCTGGTAGCTGGAAAGTGTTTCAGATGAAATTAACGGTCATAGTGTTGTTAAAAGGAAAAAAAGATATCCCTAGGTACTCTGGCTTAAAAACAAGATTTTCAATATTAAAACATTTTCTTTTAACCCACTAAAGAACAACAAAAACTGCATCGTTTGAACCAGAAATGTAAAATTTGAATCAGAAATATTTAGAGCGAACGACGTAATTTGTAAATTTCACTATTTAGCAGTAGAGGTGTTCCTTAGGTGAGAGCAAGCTGCAGGCGGGCTTGTTACTGTAATGAGTGGAAGCAGGAGCTTCTGCCAGGCCTTAGAACACAAACAATGCTGAACACCAATCAGCACGTCAGTGTGTTTTTCAAACCACACAACCACACCGCTTGGGTTTCCTCTGCCTCCTCCTGCTGTACACCTCAAATGCCTGAAGGTTAAGGCCAGGCCGGTATCCCTGATCACTGAATGTGCTGACTATGACTGGTAACAGTTGAGTTTACTTCTTTCATTAGAATTAAGGAGAAAAAACAAAATCAGAACTCAAAGACAACCACTATATCAATCTTAGGAGAAAAAAAGAGGAAATAGGTTCAAAAGTGGTTGAACACAATGATCAGCTCAGACTTCACTTTCGCTAGAAGGCTATTTTTAGAGTCACACATTTTAATTGTTGTGTAAAGAAGGTTGAAACATAAAGGATGTCCATGAGAAAGTAATGCCCAGCCATTACATAAAGTGACAGTGACCTGAAACCACCACAAAATCATCAGGCTATTGACAGCTGGAGAAATTCCACATGCTAAGTGACTCAATTACAAAGAAATATTAGAGGTTTGGGATGAAAAATACACTTGAATGTGTAATTGAATTAGACGAGCTTTGCTGCATGTAGGGCTCCGCTGGTCTCCAGGATACAAAGCAAATGCCAGGTTACCACAAGTGCGTTTATCAGCCACAGTGATTTATTGAGTGCTTTAATAGTACAAGTGTACATCAACTGATCCACAGTCAAAAGTGGCAGGTCCCTAAGAAATTTACAAGCACTTTAAGTAAATCAAAATACTTATTATTTTGTTCAATCCAACAGTCTTCTGTGTGGGGGACAGAAGGCTAGTGATAAACAGAGTCTCAGTAATGCACAGTGATTCTGATTGAAGCTTTTGTACAAAAACTTGTTCCCAGTAGCATGCACCCACCAATAAAGACTTCAGTACAAAAAATTAACCCTAAGCACTACATTTAAGTAGAAACGAGATATAATTCTGAGTTTGTGTTTCCCCAAAGATCACATAAAAGAAAAGAAATCAGAATAAAATGAACAACAGAAAACAAAACCACACAGTAATACAAAGCTTTGTAAGAAAGCTCTTACTATTATAGATCCAACATAGTTTGCACTGAAAACAAAGCTCCCATCCACAATGAGGTGGGAAAAAAGAACCCAAACCTTTCAAGTTAATAGAAATTAAAAAGGAAATAAAACGGCGGGGTGGGGGGATTTGAGGGAGGGAGAGCAAAGGAAAAGAAAGAGGAAAGAGGAAGAAAGGAGAGGGAAGGATGACATACCATCACAAAATGGTTTAAAACTTAATAAAAATACGAAAATAAGAACCGAGGTCCGGAGGGGTGGGCAGGTCTATTGATGCACTTGGTGAATGTGCTTGCACAGGTCCGGCGGCGGCGGCAGGCGCAGGCCCTATGTGGCGTACCGCTTGGTCCACTGTCTGGCCATTCGGTCGTGCTCCGCTCTGTTGGTCATGTACTGTGTGGCAATGCTGCCCACCAGAGGGTCAGCTGAAAAGGAAGCAGAATCAGGGGTCAGTAAATACCAGTGCCTCCTCCATTCTCCAAGTCAGCGAAGAGGAGTGTCTGGAAGGCTGGGTGGGCTGGGGGTGAGACGTCGGGGTGGGAGCAGACAAGGAGGAGGTGAGAAGCGGCTGCTCTAACTTGGAACACCATCACTTCAGCAATGACCTGCAAATGACCTGTCACCGACAGAGCGCATTTCACACCAGCTGCTCCAAGAATCAGCTTCCTGTGCTTTTACCAACACCTGTGACACATTTCTGGTCAAGCCCAATTCTCTCTCCTGGTCCCTACCACATACTTCTCACCCGTCTGCTCTTGATTTAAGGTGGGCATTTCGCTGAGAAAATACGGGTGGGCTGTGCAAGGGGAACTCCAGGGTCCTTGAGGAGATCTCTCGGGAGGAGAGTCGCAGAACCTGGCAGCTCCTTCACCCGTGGTCGTGCCCCAGGTGGGGGCAGCACGCCTGCCCCTGGCTATCCGCACTGAAGGGGCGCCGGCTCAACCCAGTCAAGCCGCAGCCCTTAGCAAGACCCACGGACGTGGGGGTGGAGGGCTGGGGAGAGGGGTGGGGAGACGGTCTATTTCCAAATATGGGGATATCAAGACCCACGCAGCTCTTCACTACAAAAATACTGACAGATGTTAAAAATAGCTAACACTCCCTGACTTACCACAAAGTCCTAACACTTCAACATAGTAACCATAAAGGTCTGAGGGAGCTGACGCAGGAGGAAACTGAGGTACAAAGAGCGTAAGTCACTAGCCCAAGGCTGAGCAAGGGGGGGAGCAGGGCTCTTACCCAGACAGGATCAACATTTGATTTTTTAAAAAAGCCAAAGGAAAAAAAAGTAATTTAGGGTTTCTGGAGATCCCAGAATCCTCCCCTTTCTTGACATTCTCTAATTTTACTTTTTCCCTGATTTTTTAGTTCCTGCATATTTGGTGTTGAGAATTTGGGTGTATTAGAACAAGTGAATATGAAGGAACCAAAGAGGAAAAGGAAAAAAGTTAGCAAAAGTTAATATTAAATATGAAAGAAAAGGTAAAGAAGATGGAAGCATGCCTGTGGAAGCATGCCACCCAGAACTTAGGTCTAATACCATCCAGAACTTGGGAAGATTTTGAGACTCTAGTAAGATATTCATGATCATACCTTCTCAATATTAAAGTATGATAGAAACACCACCTTTTAGTGTTCTTCTGAGGCTGATGATAACCAGACTTTGAAAGGCCTTCCAATAAGACCTACCTTAAGTTTTAACAAACTCTGCTTAAGTTTTCTTGGACTTGTGCTAAGCTTGTTGTAATTATTCTAGGAAGAGCCCAATTTCTTATGCCCACTTATATTACAAACAATTAATAGACTCCTCAGTATATAGGTTTGTTTAGAAGTTTTGCCTCTCTACCTACTCTTATCATTCTTTTCCTTCACTTGTCCAAATACTGAGACCGAAACTCTATCACTTAAAACAGTCCAGCCAGTTATAGAAGATTAAAATCAGCAATACCAAACGCAGGCACAAAATACCTGGACATTGGCCAAAGATACTTTTAAAAAATGTAGTTCTTCAGTTCAGACTAAGTAATGAACTTAGAGTCTAAAAAAAGGCCAAAGAGAGATCTGAGTCGCATTTCTCTAGCCTTGAAAATAATCACCCTGTTCCAATGGCTGCCAGTCTAGCATGTAAAGCCTTAGGATGGAATTTGGGCTCAGAAGCTTAAGTCTACATCACTAAAGACAGGTATTTAAACAGACTCTGTGCTAATGAAATGGACTAAACATCCACCTGTACGCCCTAACTTACTGAGGTGAAGAACAGGCTCACTGTCAGAAGAATGATCAGTGACCACACTCTTCCTCAAACTGTATCCGTTCACAGCACGGGCATATCAGGAACAAGACTGGTCTGTGTTTCAGCTCAGAGGAGGTGGAGGGAGACAGAAAAGAGGACAGGGAACAGCAAGCTTTGGGGTTGGGACCGGTGTTACATCAACTGTTAATGATATTTCATGAGGGCCAGAGGGGGGAATTTCAAAAACAGGTAGAATGCTAATAAAATCAAGGTGCATTATGCAAAAGTTTTTGTATGCTTAAATAAACAGTTCATTTCTTTGACAGTTCCTTTTATCAAGTTTGATTTTAAAAAGAGAAATATTTTCCACCTGTAAATTTATGCTTGCTAACTATAAAAACAATAATTTATAATAATCTTAAAAAAATCACCTGAGACAATGCACAAGACAGAAAACTGTAAGTGAAGCACAACTGTAAATTCACTCATAGACAAGTACTGATAACATCTGACATCTTTTTAGAATTTTCTTAATATACAATTAAAAAAGGTTAACTTATAGTCTTTTTGTAATCTTTTGATTTGAAAAAAATCACTATATGGTGAATACGTTTTGATATAATTACAGACCTAATTCATCATTTTTAATATTCATCTGAATTAATAACAATTTCCTGTTTAGAGACATCCGGGCTCTTCCCTTTTTTGGCTTTATAAACCATGCTGTGCATGAATTTTTGCAAATTTATGCAACTCTTAAATCTGTTAAAGTATAAATGAAGAAATAAAAGTATAAAATGAAGGAATTTTAAAATCATGTGTTATTAATCAAATGGTTCTTAATGCTAAAATTTTTTACTGAATAGAGAAAGTTAAGACTGCAAGTGACAGTTGAAACTATGCCATGTATATGCAGCCAATGACTATTACAGTGATTTTAATGAAGTAAGACACTTTTTTGTGTAGTGTATTTATAATTATGCCCCTAAGTAAGGTGTAATCTTGTTACAAGCTTCAAATTTCATGGCTGCAGACATATTATATGAAATAATAATCTTTAAAAATAGATTAGTCAACCTTATTTCTCTCACAATTTCTTTGTAAAAAAGGAGGAAAAATTTCCTATCAATTTGGGTTTCCAGAGTACTACTACTTTCCCAAGTCTTAACCAATCTTTGAGATTACCACTGATCAGTCTTCTCTTTACTAAAGAAAAACTACAAAGTTCATCAGTGGAAACTGATGTTTTATTCTCCTGCAACTTCTGCCAAAGCTGTGAGCGCACATGTCAAGGCTCTCAAGGACCTGGTAAAGCCCAAGGAGGCCAAGCCCAAGATCCCAAAGGGCAGCAGCTGCAAGCTCAATCGACGAGCCTGCATTGCTCACCCCAAGCTTTGGAAACGTGCTTAGGCCCACATCAAGGGCCTCAGGCTCTCCTGGCCAAAGTCCAAGGCCAAGGCTCAAACCAAGGCTCAGGCTGCGTCTGTGGCTGTGGCTCCAGCTTCCAAAGGTGTCCAGGCCCCACGACTGGCCTGTCCACTGCAGACACTAATACTGATAAAAAAGCACACACACAGTTTCAGGAGTGCTTCAATGACACCATATCAGTACCATCAGCCAGACCTTTCAGTCCATGATCGAGGAGGTTAAGTCTTTACCTTTGATACCACTAGAGAAGAAGGAAAGCTTCCTGATCTGACAGCAAAATCTCCATTAAGAGCAACCCACATTGGCAGAGATAGAACCGCCCCCACCTGCCCCCACCAAACTCATGCTTTTCATCAGGTGAAGGCACCTATTTAAGTCCTGCAAATGGGCAAAGGAGCCATCTAGCATCTGGCAGTGCTCAGAAGTCATCCTGCTATATCGTAATGACAACTTTAAAAACATTAAAGTTTTAATAATACAGTATCACTACTTAAATTCTCAGAATAAAATTTCATATTTACTCTTGTATCTCAGATCATTTTATTATGGTAACATTCATCCTTGCCCTAGGCTGTTCATTGGTTTTAACGCTGGCTCTTCAGTATTCTGCCAAAATAAATTCAGTGCCCCTTCAATGACAATACTATTTATCTACTTTGTGTGGAGGAAGTATTTCCTCATAGTCTATTAGTTATCCTTTTAACCTAGTTTATGATGTCCTTGCCATGTATATATTTAAAAATTTCCAGTAGTTAAAGAAGTCAATCTTTCTTTAATATTTTCTGGTTTGATGTTATGTTTGTTTATAAAGGCACTCTCCATTTACTCTGGCATTTTAGAAAAATTCTCCTATTTTTAATATATAATAACTTTTATGTACAGGGCTAGCTTTATCATACACAAGGTTGCTATACATACCTGGACCTGATTCTCCACTTGGGAGTTCTATGAATAGGTTAATTTGTCTTTTGCCTTCTTTGTTCCTCCTGTTTTTCTCACTATAGTTTTTAAGAAAATTTTACTTACTGATTTTTGTAATCAGGGAGGAACGGGGAGGAGGGGGACTGATTTGTTATTCCACTTAGTTATGCACTCATTGGTTGATTCCTGACTGGGAATTGAACCTGCAAACTTGGCATTCAGGGACGATGCTCTAACCAACGTAGCTATCCAGCCAGGGCCTCACTGTAGTTTTATAGTATGTTTTGGTATCTGGTAGGGTAAATTTCCACCCTTCCCCATTCCTTTCATTCACTAAAATTTTATTTGCAGAACCTTGATAATGATGAGGTTTAGACTTGGAGCAATTAAAGCTATTTCACCCCAGGGTTATAGAAATCTCACATCTCTTTGAAGGACATTATCAAGATTTAGGAAATCTAAATTCCTCTGGGTACGACAACATGAAGGTTTTCACATTTTGGAATGTGGGGAAACCTGACTATTAATTACAGGCCCAACCCAAACCAGAAAGATTAATAAGTACCCTGAAAAGACACACGCGCACGCGCGCGCGCACACACACACACAGTACATATGTATGTAAAATATATATAAAAATGATTTAGGGAGAAAATCATTATGTCCCTAATTTAACCCAAATGATGGACATTATGAAACTAGATTTAAATTTGAGAATGCTAAATAAAACTGCATACAAGTCTAGTAAGATATGCGGTTAATCCAGAATTACTAACTGGTGATGCTAAAAGAGGTATGGAGTAGCCCAAATACTAAAAAAAGACAACGGTACCTTTCTCAAGACTTCCTAAGAGAAGAAACGCTGGCTCCTACAGCCCCAGAAGTCTGTCATAAAATAAGGAAACAGAGAGAAAGCTTTGTGGGAATACTGAGTACCCTGGGAGCATGGAGTGTGTGGTAGTGGAGCTTCCCTGTCTCCCCATCTCTCATCAACATAAAAACAGGGAGAAGACACCTTTCTCCTTTCGAGCCAGGGGAAGAGGGTACTAAGAGGCTCGCTACTAAAGGCAGAGGGTGCCTGCAAGGAGACCTGAGTGTCTTCCCTGGCTGGAGATTTAAACCATATATGAGCTGCTTAGCAGCTGACCTGTTCATTTACCCCGTGGCACTCAGCAGAGAGTGAGTGAGCACCAAAGAAGCACTTACACGGCCATCTCATCTGCATCCCGCCAAGAAGGCAGCTTCCCAGGGAAGGGGACCCCAGCAGCTAAGAGGCTCTCAGCAGAAAGCTGTCAGACAGGGGCAGTGGTATTTTTGAGCCAGGTGGCCAGCCAATCTTTAAGTTTTTAGGAATATAAACACAGCTGTTATTAAAATTTAATTATATAAAGTTACAATGAAATCACTTATACAGGTAGTAAATACTTAAAATTCATTTCTTAATTATTTTACTGCTATTATTAATCCTTATAGTTTTAAAAATGTCTACTTTATCTGTATTATAGGAAAAAAATAGCATGCTGTGCATCTTGTCCCAATTATGCATTCAGCAAGGTCATGTACATAGCTTGCAACTGACAACTGCTACAATTTAGGATTTAACTTATTGTTTTGTTGCCTGCATTATGAAAGTGATGGAAAAATGCTAATAGAGCAGATTAAACTTAAAAAAAAAGTATCATGTCTAGAGTCCTTACATTTTTGAAGAGCATAAAAATTAAAGGATATGTTCTCCAGTATTTAGAACTATTACTTTATCCAGCAAAGAACTTGCTCATGACACTGACTAGCAAGTGAAGCTCCAATATCCTTCTTCCTTCAATTTTGTCTTAGTTCTTGATTTAAATGAAAATATCACCCAACATTCATGTTAAAATCACACTCACTTGTCAGTTGCACAGATAAGATGGATACACAGAAGTTTTTGGCAAAAATAACTGAAAGCCTTCTGGGAGAATTAATTAGCTTTGTGGAATTTGCACTAAAGAGTACTGTATTTTTTACTCGTGTGCTACAGGTCAGTAAAACGTATAGCACATTTATGCAGGTACACGTGCACGTGGCGCCACCCGTACTGGCCCTGCAGTTACCGTTTACTAGCACACCGCCAGGGAGGGGCTGGTCAAGGGAGTTGAGCCAAGGCTGGGTTTTCCACATCAGGAAACTGGAAAGTGAACTCTCCAAATAACCCAAATGTGAAGCAGCATTTTGACACCTATCACCCAGAAGGCATAGATGGCAAGACACTGCTTGCCAAAGAAGGGGAGAGGATGTATGGGAAATTAGGTAAAGGGACACTGTGCTCATCCATTATCTAGCACCTACTGCTTAGAAGTTAGGCCTTGAAGAGGGAGAGAACAGAGGTCTCAGACCCAGACCATGTTCCACCTACCCTGATGGAGTGGAAGGAGGAAATTAAATTTAAATCAGGTATACGACGGGGGTTTAAAAATGGACCGTGTTCACCTGCTAACAACAGAAAACGACCTGAATGCTGTGAGAACTGCTAAATATTGTTAAGGGATAGAAAAACCAGATTCAACAAAACATGGCCTAAGGCAGTGACTGGTGAAAATTAAAACCATTCCATACTAATGCCTCCTGAGTGGAGACTGCTCAATAAACAATACATTGGCTATAACCTGAGTATATGTTGACCGAAATGTTTTTTAAACTTAAAAACTCATCCTGTAAGCCTACACAGCAGTGCTACATACATTAAATCAATGTGTATTTTGAAATATAAAGCGATCTGTTAGAATGGACTCATCTAAAGAACGGCACAGATGGTGCTACTGGATTGCAATTCCAGCCAGGCCTGGTTAAGCAATAATTCCTAACGAACTCAGAAACTAACCTTACATTAGAGGACTTAAGATACCAGAGAGTCGCATATTACTTTCTCCCACATACCACTGCAAAAGCTGCGGCTGCAGCAAGTTGAAAAGAGTAAAAAGATGCCAGGATATTAAAGCTAGATTTTTTTAAACAGTAGCTTTATTAAGCTATAATTCACATACCATACAATTCGCCTATTTAATATGTACACTTCAGTGGTCTTTGGTATATTCACAGAGTTATGCACCCAACCCCATAATCCAGTTTAGAGTATTTCCATCATCCCCCAAAGAAACCTTGTACCCATTGGCAGTCACTTCTCATCCCCCAAACCCTCCAGCCCTAGATGTCCAGTAATGTACTTTCTGTTTCTAATATGTGTATTTGCCTGTCCTGGACATTTCATATAAAGGGAATCATACAACATGTGGTCTTTCGTGACTGGCTTCTTGCACTGAGCATGATGTTTTCAAGGTTCACCCACGTTGTAGGTTACATCAGCACCTCATTCTTTTTTATTGCCAAATAATATTCTATTGCACGAATATATGCTAACCCATTTATCTGCTGATGGACACAT
This sequence comes from Pteronotus mesoamericanus, assembly GCF_021234165.1. Taxonomy (NCBI): domain Eukaryota; kingdom Metazoa; phylum Chordata; class Mammalia; order Chiroptera; family Mormoopidae; genus Pteronotus; species Pteronotus mesoamericanus. Next base: position 12,513,877 of record NW_026555321.1, read on the forward strand.
GGGCTGGTCTCACTTTTTGGCTATTATGAATAATGCTGCTGTGAACATCTGTGCACAGGTTTTGCATGGACATGTTTTCATTTCTCTTGGGTATATACCCAGGAATGGACCTGCCTGATCACATGGCAACTTTATGCTGAACCATCCGAGAACTGCCAATGTGCTGCCCACAGAGGCCGCCCCATTCACACCCCTGCGAGCACTGTGTGAGGGTTCCAGTTCTCCACGTCCTCATCAGCACGTGCGGTTGAATGGCGCCAGATTTTAAAGAGACAATAGTTGGTTGATGTCCCATTGGTCTGACCAGGTAACCAATTTAAAACACACACATACACACACAGAGGTGGGCAAAAGTAGGCCTGCAGTTGTTTGTATGGAAAAACACTTAATACAAGAATAATAATACAACAATAAACTGTGTTTTGTGTACTCACAACTGTAAACTTACTTTTGCCTACCCTTGTATCCCCTACAAACATTTTTCCTGCTAATCATGGAAACTAATTCTCTTATTGGAATGTTTTTCTCATGGCCTCTGGCTATGAGTGACCTAAAATTATCCTAATCCTCTTCCTGCTACTTCCAGCCCTGACTGACGTGAAAAAATGACAATAATCTAACGAGACTTGTTTGTAATGTGCAACCTTTTCTTCAAAATTAAAAAAAAAAATTTTATTCCACAGTTCTCAACTGCAGTCCATATTCTACAAACTATTCTAATATACCAATTTCCCCCTTAAAGAGTCTTTATTGTTCACATCCTCCTTAGGAGCTAAGAGCGGGACAGGAGATGGTTAGAGAGAAGGTGTGAATACAGCAGGCATGCCTTAGATATCCCCCATCTCCATAGTCCCCACCGCATCTGGGAACCTGGACTCAAGCCCAGAGATATAAATAGCCCAGCTCAGAGCCCGAGTTGGACAATGTCTCAGTGGTTTCAGTTTACTAGATCATGCTGCCCGTCTCTGAGTGCTGAAAATCTGTGGTTGAGGCAGCCTGGGGAGTCATTTGAATGCCGTCCAAGCTGAGGAACGACTTTCCACCAAAGGTGTGGGCTTCGATGTGGGCCTTGCTCTTAACCTCTCTTCCAAAAGCGATGTCGCTGAATGCTTTGTTGAACCAGTTGTTATCAAGGAGGGCACTCAGCCCTCCGCTTGCTAACTCTCACCTCTCCTTGAGGGCAGGCAGTGTCTCCTTTTCAGTCCTGTATCACAGAGCGAGCAGAGTGCCTGTGGCACTGTAGATGACCTTCAGTAAGTGTTTAATAATGAATTAATGAGTAATCAGACCCACCGGTCAGGATGGAATTTAGTTTGTAGGTGGTATCAGGTTCCTGGCTGGACATCCTTTCTCCTTCTGATGCTTGAACCTAAATGAAATTTACACCTACAGGATCAGCGGCTCTCCAAGTCGCTGACTGGAGATTGTAAGCATTTCAACATCCCCAGTGTCGTCGTTTTTGTGGTTTAATATTTAGCTGTATCTGCTTTAAGTCTAAAGAAGATAATATGATCTATTCTCTAAAAGTGACTTCTTGCTTTGTCTTCAAGCTTCCCTGCTGCTTTTAGTCTTTGAAGGTTTCAATCCTTAGAATTTGTAAAGATTGTTATGTTTAGTATATATTCTGTAGTTTTTTGTTTTAGTTCAGTCACCTTGCCGGAACTTGAATCTACTCTTGTTTAATCTTGAGCAACATGTTCTACCACCAGACCAAACTTTATCTATATATCCTGCTTCTTCCCTTCTTCTGCTTCAGCCAAATGGGCAGGTCTATTTCTAGGATTCAAACTCTTACCGTATCCTTCTGATATAGGTAAAGAACTATGTCTGAATAAATTCTAATATATCATAGATGGTAAGCTGTGAACCTTGTTTTCCATTTTCCTGCTAGCAGAAAAATGGGAGATTGCTTAGTCGGGTAACGCCCCGGATTCCATGAACTGACTAAACAATACTCATTGGTCTTGAAACGCATCCTTCTTGTTCACCAAAACTGGCCAGGAAACTTGTGGGAGACCAGGTGCAGTCAAGTTTACACACCACTAGTGATGCTGCCATAGTGGTTAGGAAGCCATGTCCTGGGGACTCTTGGCCCTTCTCCTCTTCTTCCTCTTCATGGTCTCTGTCTTCTCTCTCCTGGACCATAAAAATACCTCTCTGAATGTCTGTCTTCATTTTCTCCACTCTCAGATGAACAAAGTGTTTTATTCTTTAAAGATACAAATCTGGTCACATAAGGTCCAAGGGCCCTCTTTCAAAACCTTCTATCTCCCCGCCCACCCACCTTACCCCCACAGCCCCAGTGGCAAAAGCCAACTATGCATAAAAACGCATTTTTCCCAATATCCTGTCTGATGTTTCAGATGCTTTTTACTCATTAAATTATTTTTTCAATACCACAACCATACTTTTATCTTCAGCAGGGGCTGTTCTAAAGTACTGCCCTCCTCTTTAGTTCTGACTGTTAACACAGGAAATAGAAATTTTCCAAGGAGGCAAACATGTTTATGCGAGAGAACACTGTAACATAGAATAGTGTGAAATCATGTTCAGAACAAACATTCTTGATGAAAAGCTTTATGTTCACTTAAGTGTGAAGTGCTGGCATTAAAATAATGCATCAATACGAACTGGTTTCCATCTTAAAAGCCCCAGGAGCAACAAATAACTCCTGACAACAATTTGGTCAGCCTGCATTGTCATTCTAGTCTTCCCTAGGGAGAGCAATCTCCAAGGAAGAAACTGAAAACCACTGATCTCATGAGGAGGGCTCTCAAAACACAGCAAGGACGAAAGAAAAGAGGTGGCTGAAGCACTTGCCAAAGTAATCTGCATATACATTATTAACTCCTTTAAAATGATGCTGAACTATTTAGGCAGGATCATCTCATCCCGTATGTGAGAGAGGGGAAAAAAAGATCAAACTGCTCATTGTGGGATTTTTCTATTCAGCATTTTAAACCGGATTGTAAACCTTTTCAGAGTTAAGCCAACTTCTCTCTGGCCAGATGGCCCCTATAACCTCCCTAGGGTAGAAATCCCAACCCTCTGCTTCCTGCTGCTTCCTAAGTAGGTCTTTGATTACTCTTAACAAGCCCTGTTGCACTTGCCTCTGTAACCTGTTGACCTTTCCTACCTTAACACTTCTCAGCCCAGCAGCAAGTCAGATCTCTGTCTGTCTCTCTCTCCCGTGCGCGTGCACACACATGCACAAATTCCAGGCCTGCACTGGGACAGGACATATATTGAAACTCTACAACTTTCTTACTCATCACAAATGTAGTAATTCACAAGTTGGGCTTCTCTTGGATTGTACAGCAACTTTGTTTACAAAGGTAGGGGAAATCTAGCTTGTATCTGGTTGACTCCTTCTCCATTTGGCTAATTCTCTGGGGTACTTGACACAGTTCTTTCCCTCCAGAGGAAATGTTCACATACCTAATCATAAAGTGACTGCCACCTGATGTGCCATCTTTTCCAGAGATACGTACATTTTCAAAGGGAACTACAGAGACCACACTTAGCACAAAGAAATTAAACTACCAAAATAACTGAACAAAAGAATATGTGTATAATTTAGTTCTATTCTGTGAGTAAGAGAAATTTTGGGTTCTTCAAATCACATAGCTGAAAGCCACAATCCACACTGCCACACATACCCAGTGGTGGCTGATAACACAACTGTATCTTTTTCATCCTCCACTCTTAAGCCAGGTTTTCATTATTATTTCCCATGTAGCTAGCTGTGCTAGTCATTCTTCATGGAAATCTGACCCTCACTGACGATTTGGCTTTTCAAACGATTATTTTAACATTCATGTTACACTACTTTATTTCCTTCTCCAAGATACATCATTAAAAGTGAGAAAATAAATTGTAGAAAGCTGACTTCTGGGCTGTGACCACGCACACCATTAATGGGTAGGAGGGACGGTGCTTTCTGTCCCGGGGATGCCGCCCACAGAAGCTCACCTGCAGGCGCTCGGACACTCCACTGTATCCAGTCAAGACTGGTCAAGCCAGGGGGTTCTCTTTGGAAACGGGACGCCACTTTTGATTTGGCATGAAGTGGGCCACGCTGAGGCCCTAATTTTCAAATACGCGTGTGATGGGCACAGTCACAGGTTCCCAGTGCACCACTGCATTGTAAGCATTTTTTTGGAAGCTAAATTTTGGTGTTAAAATAGAATCTGGTAACGAACACTAAATTACACAACCATACTGAAATTCTAAAATAGTTAATTTTATAGTAGCCTCATAAAGTTTAACTTATCCTCTTGCCCTGATTTAATGAATACTTAAAACAGCTCCACCTATTTTTCTGCAATTGGTTACATTTTTTTCCAGTGTAAATACGCTGACTAGATTTGCATAGTGATTACATGTCTAGAGCTGTTTTTCTTGGGGTGGGAGGGAATAAAAGAGGCAACAAACAGACTGCCCCTAAATGAGAATGTATTCACATCTGCATGAACAATTTATTTTCACTTGCAAATTAGATACCCTTTGTATCTATAATGTTTTCCTTGTTTAAAGAACCATTCTTCATACACACACATTGTGTGACTGCTAGGAATGATGACTTTAAAAGTATACATTTTTTTCCTGTAAGATTAAATCAACGGTCTAGACCTGTCAAGTTTCGTTCCATTTTGTCAGAGGTCATAATAGCAAATTTTTGGTACTGACACAGTGCCAAGGTCTAGGGAAAAACCCAACCAAAAATGCAGCTCTATAGAAAATATAGGAAATAGTCAATGACTATTTGTGGCAAATGAAATGAATAGAAAGACTGCTTCTTTTAATTTCATCTATTTGCAAACATTTTACTTATAGAATACTTTTAGTGAGAATTCTTGCTTACAGTTATCAATTTGAAATTTACTGAATTCTACAAAAACTTTAAAAAATTCTTCCAGATAAAACACAAAATTAAAACGTTCAAAGAGAAAATCATTAGAGAAAATATGACCTGCTCAGCACACCAGGACGGATTTTCAGCTCTGTATTAATAAACAGGTAGAGAGGCAGGAACATCTTAAAATTGATACTAAATAGCCTCTTAGCCTCTAAATGAGACTACATCCACTATTTGCATAAGCAATGACTATATTTTCACTTGCAAATTAGGTCCAACAGGTACCTAGAGATCTGTACATATTTAAATTACTCAGTCTAGGGTAATCATATAAATCAGTAATAAATCAAAATAATACTGGAGAACTATCCCTATAAAGATAAAAAAAATTATGTATCAGCATTTAATTTCATTAGAGGTTACTCCTAATGCACGTGCTGCCAAGCCACTATGGTGTCAACTCCTGTTAAATATTTTATCCAGGCTTTAAAAATTCTTATTGGAGTGACAAGTAGATATCGTGTCCTTAATTCAAAGTTGTACTTAAAAAAAAAAAAAGAAGGATGTATAAATTTCTTATGGCAGGACAGATGGGGCCTGCTGGTATTAAACACGACTATCTCTTATTTCTGGAAGCAAGTAATTAAATTTTGTTTAAAATCGGAAATGAAAATTAGCTTAGTAATTTAAATCTAATTCTCATTTGTACCACAGCTGAGTCTCTAGTCTAGTTGTACATGATATTTGACACCAAAAGCCCCCCGCCCCCCGCCCAGGTAATCTAGGGTGGGGGTGACAGGTCATAGTTAAGGCTGATTACAAGGCAGTAAAAACAAATTTTTAATGCATTCCATGCCAAGTGGCTCTCTGGGATTGCCTGCCCCTGGGGGTGATGTTAAATGCTTAATAATCAAATGCACTTGGATTCCTGAAAAGGTGCCTGGATGTACTGACAAGCAAACCCTCAATTTATAATCAAGTTATAAAACAAAAAAAAAAAAAAAATGAATTATTTCTCTAGAGATAACATAAAAATAAAACTTTAGTGCTTAATTTCTTTAGCTGGTTATTTTTAATCTGTCAAAACTAAAGTCTGTGGAGTTCAATATGTTCAGCCCATACTTAGAGCAAATCATTATATTATGCAGTGTTGAGACTTCAGTTTTCTGATGATTTATTTGACTGATCTCATTAGGAAATGGTACTTAATAACCTATCATGGGAATAAAGGTTGTCTAGAAAAATTTAGTTTTAGCACTTGAACTGGTCAATAAATAACATTTAGATGGGCAGATTTTAGTGAACACAAGTGCTGAAACATGCAAAGCAGTGTGCCCGTACTTGACGGGTGATATCCAGCAGACAGATGCTAGGAAACTAACCCACATTACATTCAGAAAGTTGGTCCACATCATCCCTCCCCTCCACCTACAATATACTACAAGTCAGATTAGAGATGAAATGCTATACATTCACCACAGGTGAGCCCGGTTTAGGGAAAATCTGCTGATGAGCTGATACTCTGAACCTTCTTTTCTTGGAGACTGATTTCAGGATGATCCAAATATCATCTGGACTCCTGTACCACACTTGCTTTTAAATAAGTGTGAGACTCAAGCTTCAAACCAAAAACATCTATGTGTATACTTATAGATACGGGTGTGTGTGTATGTATCTGCTTAGGCGCACAGAAGTGCGGGGCAGAGGGGGAGCAGCAGTAAAGTGACACATTGTCTGCATACTTGCATTTACCTGGGCTTTCCCCCTATGCTTACAGAATAAAAGACATTAAGCAATGCACTTCTGAGGTCTGAGGATGAATGTGCAGATCAGACATGGTAAGTTAGAGACTAGCCCAAAGTCATGGTGAAGTATTTTGGCAACCAGGTTTTGTTAGGGCATCAAGCTGCCAGTGGCTTTGGAGGACATATCTGATTAGGTGGAACCAACCCTTGCCCAGCTACTATTGTTGATATTCCTTTGATAAAACGATCTATAATATGACCTTCAAGGGGTATCACCTCAGAGAATGACAATGAGAAATGCAGTGAGACAACCATTTTGACATGCTCCTCTCAGACCAGGCTGACCCAGTGTGTTGATGTCAAGAGAAACAAGAAGCTAAATTGACTTTCTAATGGAATTTGTCAGATCCCTATAAACTCCAAAGAAGGCTACTTAAGGCCTCGTTTGTGGACAGGAGGGTAGAGGAATTCAGTGACAGAGTAACCTACTAATAAAGAACTAAGGACATACCTTTGAAAAATTACAGATGGAGTCTGCTATGCTCTTTATCTTTGGAAAAGCGAGTAAATGATTAGGAAGCCGAATCTCATCAATCACATAAAGTACACGACTGATGGGTAAAGAAAGGAATAATTTTACATAATACGCCAATTCTGTGCGTATCATTTCAGAAACATAGCATGTTAACATTTGCTTTAAAATTAAATTGTGTAGGACTTTTATGAGTGAGGTTGAATTATAAATTTTAGCAGTACAGTAGAAATGCTGGATTCCTGAGATAAACAGGGTTAAGCCATGTGAGTGGCATAAAGGATAAAATTCTAAACCGTAAGTTTGTATGACGTATTTTATAAGGGTGAATCATTAATGTCATGTAAACTTAAGTAATACCCATAATACTGGCTTCACCTTAAACCTAGGATCAGTTTGGTTTTTAATACTAAAACAATATCTACAATTCTAATCTGCTTTCTTTTCATGCTTACTTTTGGGTACAGCTTTTGAGGAAGCTGCCTTATGTCTAAAAATGTCTAAAGAACTATTGCCAGGGACTGGGAAAGAAAGTTGGAACAGAACAGAGGCATTTAGAAAACCAAACCATTTCCTTCAGAAACAAATGTTCCATTTTAAATGGTTAATGTACAATCCACTTCACAAGTTATGTCCGTTTATTCATGCATATGGGAGATTAAAAACCACTGACAGAAAGAAAGGTCCCATGGTCATGGCTACCAGTGTATTAAAGTACTTTGATAAAGAGTTGAAAAAACTTAAGGCACTGATCTGTGTCGCGAGGTTGCTTTACTCTAAGCCCGTGAGTCACGTGTCTTCGTGGTTTTCCCCCTAAAGAAGTTATAAAGTTTATAATATCATTGATTCTTGGTCTAACAGAATATTATTTTATTGAAGTATGATCAAAGGTTTCTATCATTCCATAAAAAGAAAATTTAGAACATTTTGGGCTATATTAAGAATGGAAACATCTCAAGTAATTTATTGATTTTATCTAACTTAAAGAACACAGGCTAACTTTATGATTGATACACAAGAGAACAATCCTGAAATCATCTTCAACTTTCCCCTGTAAGACCGCAGGGTGGTTATAATCAAGGTGATTATGAATCAACAAGAAAATGTTTATTAAAATTAAGAAAATAAAGAAATTTTGCTATAGAATGACTGACTCTTATTGGCAACACGTAAATATTTTGGAGGTTAAAAGACTGGCTGAAAATAGCAGGGAATGGAGGAAAACAGGGTTCTAGGATTTTGGTCAAACTAGAGGTCAGTGTTTTTTGTTTTTTTGTTTTTTGCATGATTTACAGCCATAGCTTTGATTGGTAGTTGAAGAGCATTTCAGACTGTGCTGGAATTCACGTGGTGAAAACTGATGGGAGAGATGAGGTCAGCTAATAGAGATGCCACAAAACCTTACATTCTTAAAAGTTCAAAAGTGTAATTTGTAAAAAAAGGGTAAAATAAAGAGTGACCCAGGTTCTATTCATAATGAAGAGGGCAGACGCTGAGCTGCAGGGCGCGGAAACACACACACCAACAGCCGCGCGGGCTCCCTGCTGACTACTTGAGTTCTTGGAACTGCAGAAGTGCCCAAACCCCAAATCCCCTCTTTGGTCACTTTCCTAAAGTAGGCCTTCTTTACCTAGGGCCTCAATAACAGTGACTCTTAATTCAATTAAAGAGATGCTTACCATGAGTCTTTTATAACGCTGGCCGGACATTTTACTGGCAGTAAGCAAGAGGAGGAGGAAGATCAATTCTTGCTGTCTAAAACTGGGGATACAACAAACACCGGAGCCTCTTTTGAAGCCAATGGATAGTGTTGTGTTCTACATAAACTGAGGAAACCCAGGTCCAGTCAACACCCACAGTCCCTAGGAATCGGTACATGATGCAGAGTATTTTTATGGACATTCTTGGGGAAACTTTATATACTTTCTGTTCAATTGGCTTGAGCTGTCATAACACTGGGTGGCTTAAACAAAAGAAATTTATTTCTTGCAGTTCTGGAGGCTGGGAAGACCAAAGTCAAGGTGTGGGCCAATCTGGTTTCCAGTGAGGGCTCTCCTCCTGGCTTGTGGACAGATACCTTCTCCATGTCCTCAGGAGAAGGCCTTTGGTCTTCTCTTTGGTCTCTCTTTTTTAAAAAAAGTTCTCACCCAAGGATATGTTTATTGATTTTAGAGAGGAAGGGAGAGAGAAGGAGAGGGAAAGAAACATTGATATGAGAAAAATATCGATAGGCTGCCTCCCATGAACATCCCAATGGGGGCTTGAACCTGCAACTTAGGTATGTGTGGGAACTGATCCTGCAACCTTTCTTTCCCTGGTGTACAGGAAGACGCTCCAATTAGCCACAGCTTCTCTGGTCTCTTCTGACACAGATATTAATGCTATTGGATCAGGGATCGACCCTTAATACCTCATTTAACCTTAATTACCACCTTATAGGTCCTATCTCCAAGTAAAGTCACACTGGAGGTTAGGACTTCCACACAAAATTTTGAGAGGACACAGTTGAATCCACAGTGCACCCTTAGCAGCCGCTCCTCCTACGCCTTGGGGCCATTTACAGCAAACCACATGTCACACCCATCGTCCTGCCTGACGTGCCGGCCCTCCCATCGCTCATCCACTCATCCGTCAGACATTCTCCTCCCTGTATTTCTTTGTCCTGCATTCCTTCCAAATAATCCTCTCCTGGCTGCACATCCTTTCTAACCACACCCTCTCCAAGCTCCAATGAGACGAAGCACTCTTTCTGCACTGCCCTTCTATCTGACAGACCTTCCATTAGCCTGTACGCGGCTAACAGAGCACTTCCAGCCGTGGCCGCAGCAACAGCCCCTGCAGGACCCCTGCTGTAGTGCCTCATCCCGCTCTCCCGACGTCTGGCACCAGGAATACATGTGTTGAACTGGGCGCCTGAGGAGTCTCTAAAATTCTAGTAATTAATAATAATTGCAATGGCTTATTTATTAATAGGTCAATTTAAAACAACTACTTTAATAGTGAACAGGAAAAATTTTCACATTCAGAAATGTGTGAGAATAGTTCGTGTCAAGGGGAGTATATAAATGGAAAACTGTTAAAATTAGACTGGGGTAGATGAAGAGCAATTTGGAAAGGCTGCTGACCCCTGGACATTGTTCACAGCTGTGAAGGCTGTTATAATGCTAAGAGCAAGACATCCTGTAGCTAGAGGGACCTCAGAAAAGTTGCTGGAACCTTGGAATCACGAGATGTCAACACTGGCAGACGTACTAATAAACAGGAAAAAAAGGATGCTAAATGGCATGAATGCAGGGAGCATCTATACGTCTCTCCTGCCTTATCTGTATGAAGGTTCTGAGGTGCTTCAGAAATACAAAGGTAGCTTCCCTCACCTCCCTCCACCCCAAGTTGGCCAATTCTGAGCTCACAATTAAAATCCTGTTCCTGCAGATTTTGAGTGTGATGGGCACATTTTATAATGTGCATGTGAATGAGCTACAGTGGACTTCTGTGGTGAATAAATCACTTCATAGCAATGTCACGTTTGAGGGTGACTGGTCTTGAACCAGCTTGTGGGGACCCTGCCCACGGAGTGTCCTCTTCCTCTTTATGCCCTCTTTGCGCAGGTCACCAGGGCCCTCTGAGCGCGGGCAGGGGGAGCTCTAGGAGACAAAGTCCCTCTGTTTGAGGCACATCGCAGGGCGGTGGAGCATGCTGTGGAAATTTCACCCCTTGGGTCTGATGTGCTTGACTAGTACCACCCACCCTGGTGAGGGAGCCTGATAACTGGGAAAGACTTGAGTTACTGCTATACCTCTCCCCAATCCATCCCGTGAACTACTGTATTTTGCTGTGTGTAATGCACACTTCTTTGCCCAAGTTTTTGCGGGAAAAAGAAGGATGCACGTTATACACAGGTAGTACTAACTCCCTATCGATGTGTTTTTAATTTTATTTATGCTTACGTGTTAAAAGTGTAACTCCAGAAAGCAGTAACGATATCCATATGCAAAATAATACCCTGGAATATGATAATTGGCTTTGTTTCTAAATATAAATAAAAAATTGAATTAAAAAATATGAAAGATTTTTTTTCCTGAAAGTTTGGGCCAAAAACATGGGTGCGCACTAGACACGGGAATGCATCGTACATGGTAAAATACAGTAACTGCTGTGAATCCCCGACCCAGCCAAAGGGACAGACACTGCAGAAACACCAAAATATGCGCTCTGGCTCCCTGAAAGGGAGCACACCTGCGTTCTAGCCACAGGACCGCATGGGTAGTGAGCAGTTTCTGACCACAGCAATCCTGGTAGAGCCGGCATCCTGAGGCAGCCGGCTTCCATCACTCGTCTCTGTGGCCCTCAGGGTGAACACAAGCTCTGGTTGTAAGGGATGATGCATGCAGAGTCAAAATCTTGTACTTTAATCTCAAGAGCAGAGACTTTGACCTAAAAGTATTTTAACTACTCCTTCCTACCTGCCCTGGCCTTGGGCCTGAACCAGCACTCGGTAAATGTCTGTTGAACAACCTAGTAACCAAGCTTAAGGCATCAGTGTGGCATTTGTGCACAGAGGCTACATCTCGGAGACCATGGTTGGGGAAGTAGGACCCAGATGTTAAGAGCTCAAGCTCAGGAGTCATGCTCCTTGAAACTAAATCCCAGTTCTGACCCTCACCTGGACCCATTACCTTCACTTCTCTGAACCTGTTTTCCTCATCTGCAAAAGGTAGATACTAACATCAGTGCCCACCCCATAGGCTGGTTCAGAGGATTAAGTGAGAAAACTAATGAGAAGCAATGAATAGTGTTGGCTGCTCAGTAGGTTCGAAATTGGCCAGCTGTTGCTGCTGCTATTACCATATTCATTATCATTATCATCACCAAACCAGGCAAGAAATACAAGGAAGTCAACAGCCACCACTTGCCCTCACCGCTGCCTGTGTGTTAGTGCTGCCGGACGTTCCATTTCAGCTGCGGCAGCAGTCAGGGCTTGCTTTTGCAACGTTCCTTTCCTGTCTTTCCCATTTGGTTCAAACTGCCGCTCTATGGGTTTACCTTCAGGTGAAGTTGTTTGGTGTCTCTAGGGAGCTGCTTTTATTTTATTTTTACTGAATTTATTGGCATGGCACTTAATAAAAACATCTAGGTTTCAGGTGCACAATTCTATAATACATCATCTGTAGGTTGTGTGCTCACTACCCCAAGTCAAGTCTCCTTCCATCAGCATTTATCTTCCTCCGCCTCCCCCGACTCCCCTTTCCCTCTCGTAGTCTAGGGAGCTGCTTTTAGAATGGTGGTGATTCTTCAAAAATTTTTTTCATTGTGGTGAAATGCACATAACATACAATTTGCCATTGTACTCATTTTTTAGTATATAGTTCAGTGGCATTAAGTGCATTCAAATGGCTGCTGGATGGCAATTTCCTGAAGGGCGATGTTTTGTTGGCTTCTCCAGGAAGGACTTGCAGGGCTCACCCTTTCCCCCCGGAGGCCAGTGATGACCCCGAGAGTGACGGGGAACTCCTGGGTGACGCCTAAGGATCTGCTTTGGTCCAGGTTCCATGTACCACATGCACCTTCCACACCTTAGGACTAACCAAGGTTTACCACGATCTTGGTTGAAGTGTCTTCACATCATAAAGATTCCGCCCCCTGCCCGCCCCGCGCAAGGCAGTGAAATAAAATGTTGGCTGGTGAGAACCGAACTGTGGTCATGTGGATGCGTAATGAAGACATGGAGTCAGCCCTAATTTTCATCCCCTGGGAGCCATAAACAGAAACCCTACACTGTAAATAGATTTGTGAGGGGATGGGATGACAGAATAGAGATAATAATGTTATCATTAGTTCGACTACTTCAACGGCATACCACCTACTGCCTGTATAACTGTCTAAAGAATATCAGACGAGAGGCCATTAAGGAAGAAAACGTCACAGTCCTGTAAGAATTTCCTTCTCTATCTTCTGGTTTATTACTACAGTGGCCGTGTTTGTCACTGTGATGATATAAAAATAAATATATACTACACATTTTTAAGGAAAAAAATAAAACTTCTCACAAAGCATTCCAGTTAGCTATTAGGAAGACCTGGAAAGGAAGAAAGGGTTTCATTTTTCCTCCTGATGCTCTGATGGAAGACGATGCCCGTTCCTATGCTCCCCTGCTCTCAAGAGAGGACTCTAGGAATCCCCTCGCTCATAGCAAGGAGCTGCTGAAGCAATACTTCCTTACTAAAACCCTTGGAAAAAAGTGAAAATTAATTCTCATTTATTTCTGAAAAGTGTTATTACTAGTGAGTTTCTAATTCTCTGTAAATTTAACATAATACAAGTAAGCAATAAACACACATTACTAATTATTCATAAAAAGCAGCAATTCCTCAAGAAAAAGAGAGAAACTTCATAATGTTAGGGAGGACTAGTGCAAATGGAAACAGACTGGTTGGCGCTTTAATACTAGAAAGGGCACAGAGAATGCATACGAAGTACAGCCTGGTAACGACAGCTGACTGTGGGTTGGAATAGTGTGGCTTTTTGCCCATTTCTACCATAGCTGACTTAAGTTTCTGCCCAGTTTAACATGGGATATTCTCATTCTAATTAAGCAGAAGACATGCTAGTTGATTCTTAAGCATTTACATTTCATAAAGAGCTGAATAAATGTAAAAATATTAATTAAAAGCAACTTAAAAATTTCAAAACCTAACTTAAAAACTTACCCTTTTGCCAAGTAAAATTTAACTTTAGCTTTTCTCATTTTAATTTACTAATACTTATCTTTTAAAACTTCAGTTACATAAAATTTTAAATTACTTACTAACTCGTACAAATTCAAACAATAAAACAAATATAAAAGAAAATCATGAAAATCCCTCTTTCCTACCTTATACCTTCAAATTCTAACTCCCCAGAGGGTAACTGCTTTTTGACAGTTTGGGATGTGTATTTCCATACTTTTTCTATGCATTTTTCATAGTCAAATATGCATGTGTGAAGGTATGTTTGTGTGTGTGTGTGTGTGTGTATCATCAGTTTTGTTTTTAACACATCAAATTAAATAATATTGTAGATTTTCTTTTTCTCTTTCTCACAGCTGCATCTATTTAATATTCTATTTAACTATTCCCCAGTGATGCACATTAAGAACTTTTCCAGTTTTTTTTGTTATTATAGATAATGCTGTGGAGTATTCCTTGTACATATATCCATCAACACTGTGAGTTATTTGTACAGGTGGATTCCTAGAAGTGAGATTGTTGGTTAGAAGTTATGTGCATTTTACATTTTGACAGGTACCTCTAAATTGTCCTTGAAAAATATACCAATCCATATTCCTACAAATAAGCATACCTTCCCCTACAACTTCCCCATATAGAATGTTAACTTTTATTTTTGTCAATCCAGTAATTAAAAAGAAATCTTATTTTAGTTGGTATTTATTAAGTTTTAACATGTCTTCCTGGGTTTCTGAGTTGTATTTAGCTGTTCTTATGAATTGCTGGCTGAGATCACCCCTCCCCCCTTCCTAACTGAGTTGTTTTTTACTTCTTGATTTATAGTTCTTCAGTTTTAGAGATGCTAACTCTGTCCATTTTACATGTTGTAAGACTGCTGTTAACAAATCATGCTGTTTTTAAACATATACAATTTTATATGTAGTCAAATCTGTTAGTATTTTTTCCTTTGTGCCTTTTGTGTTTTTATCTTGCCTTTTCCCAATACAAAATTTTACTTCAGAATGTTCATGAGTTTTGGTATGTTTTATTGAAAACACTGTTTTTAAAAAACTTTTGCTTTTATTGTTTATGGTGTTACAGTTGTTCATGCTTTTTGTCCCTTTCCCCACCTCTACCCAGCTCCACCCTCGCCCCACTCCAAGCCAATCCCCACATAGTTGACCGTGTCCATGGGTTGTGCATAAATGCTCTTTGGTTAATCCTTTCTCCATCTTTTATCCCATCCACACTCTCCTCTCCAGCAGCTTTTTCACTGGATAGAGAATTCTAGGTTGACAGTTTTTCTTTTAGTATTGGTATGATGTAGTTCAACTGTCCTCTCATTTGCACAGTTTCTGACTAGATGTTTGCTGTCATTATTATGTTTGTTTCTCTGTAAGAACATGATCATTCTCCTCCCCTCCATGGATATTTTTAAGAATTTCTTTTTACCATTCTTCAGCAATTTGATGTGATGTGCCTAGGTGTGATTTTCTTCATGTTTCTTTCTGTTTGGGGTTTACCAAACTTCTTGGATATGCGTTTAAAGTTCTTATCAAATGTGGAAAAATAGCAACCATTGTTTAGTCTACTTTTAGCATCTATATCAGTTCTGGGTCAGTTTTGAGTGAGTGGTCCTGCTCCTTAACATCTGTCATGTTTTGCTGCTTCTTTGCATGCTGACAATCTTTGACTGGATGCCAGACACTGTGGATTTCACCTTGCTGGGTACTAGATATGTCTGTATTGTAAATATTGAGCTTTGTTTTTAGAGACAGTGTGATCCTGTCATATCTTGCTTTTTATGACCAAATAGATGGGTTTAACTTGTCCACAATCTAGGGCTAATTATTTTCCACAACTGAGGCAAGACATTCCTGTGTAAACAATGTCCCATGAATATCAAAAAGAAATTATTCTATTATGCTCATGAAACTGCTTTGGTAGTATTACGTATAGGGTATAGCACTTTATAGTTAATGTATTTTCCAAACTAGGCTAAAAGAAAAGGAACTGTTTAACTGGGGAAACAGGCCATGGCATTAAGGTACGTATTGGCTGAGAATGGCACCAGCCCTAACATTACTCACAGGTCCAGCTTCATTTTCAGAGTTGACACCATACCCCTTTTGAGAGCTGGTGGGGCCATTCCTGTCTGGCACACCAGAAGAACAAGAATCATCACTTGGCACATGAAGCAGAATGGAATATTCCAAGGTTACACTAGGCCAACAGCTAAGTCATATGGTTATAGAGATAATAACACTCTTTTAAAATAAAAATAAAAAAGCCTGGATTTCCTTTTTTTAAAAACATTTTACTGGGTGAAAGAAATGTTAAGAGAATCTAAGAGGGAGAGCATCAAGTGACCAAAAAGGATTAAAAAAAAAGGAGAAAAAGAGAATCAGCAGAAAAACCAAGAGGCTGAAATACAGATAAAACAGAAGAGACCAGTTAACAGGAAAAGGGAGAAAGGAGAAGGAATAGCCAAGGACACACACCACAAAGCACTGTCCTAAAGAAAGAAGTATGTGCCGTTCACTTTGCTCCGCCCTTGGCTCCAGCTCAGCCATTCTTACAGAGGACCGGGATATACTTCAGGCTTGCGGGCGGACTCAAATCAGAGCCTGGGGGGAAGGCAGAATTGTGCATACCTACTCTGAATACACATACACTACATCAACTGTTTTTAAATTATTACAAACTACAGGAAATAAAGTACAGAAGAGTCTCCAGGCTAACAGCGACAGTTCAAAGATAAGTAGGAAGGTACGGCAGGGTCACAAAAGGCTGAAGAACATAGCTTTATATGAAGTTCTAGTACCTGTCTCTTTCAAAAGATGATGTGGGCTATACTACTTTTCGGATAACCTCTGATGTGTTTTCTAGTAGGATTCCTGAAAGAGCCAGTCTTTAGAAGGCAGCAATGAGCAAGCAGTATGAGAACGTGAGCAATAGTGCTATGGCTCCCACTCTGTTTGCCATTCCTATCTGCAGACTCTACCTGGAGAGCGTCCAATGCTCCACCTTAAGAGTATCACTCTGCGCTTCAGTTTTCACCCCTGTCCCTGTGGACGTTAGACAACTAGCACAGTACAGGAGAGCTTCAATTAGCAATCCACTGGGCTTGAGCACCACCTCTTTAAAAGTCAGTGTGATCACAGGGGAGTCTCCCCAGCGCAGCGTGAGTGGTGTCAGTGGTACTCCCTGAAAGGTCACCTGAGAGGGAGACGTGACAGCCACGTGGAGAATTGTACTGAGAGAGAAAAGAGGTCAGAGCACCAGGGTCTCTAGGAGGAGGGATCCTTCTAAGTGCAAGGCAAGCAGGCAACACCCTGGAGGGGGGTTTTCTGCTGTTATCAAATTTTTTAAATATATTCACTTTTTAAACTTACATAAAGTAAAATCTATGCTATGTCATTTATAAACCAGGTACAGGTGTTTCTGATAACAAATATCATTAGAATGACTCCATTTACCAACAACAAGCCTACAGTATGAACAAACGACCACATTATAGATGTAGACTGCATGGGAACAGAAGTTTAAATTGCAATATAAATTAACCAACAAAGAAATAGCACTTAAGAGTTTCAAAGGTGGCATATGGTGAAGATCTAAGAATTACACAGACCACAGTCAAGTGCTTAACAATCTCATCATTTCTACATATTTTAAATGGAAGAACAGATGCCTGTGGCAGATCCCCTCCCAGGAATAACACCTAACACCTTTCTGTTTATGTGGAGACAAAGAGACTACAGAATAGCTGGACAACAGACACAGAAAAAATAAGTCTTGTTTTTGGAATAAAATGCTGGGCAAAGCCTGATACAGTTGTGTTTCTCCTGACAGAAGCAGTAAATAAACTGGGTAGTTATGAAATGTGCTCCTTGAACCTACCTCAAGCAAAAATATTCATCTCTTACTTATTATATGTGCCTCTTTGCCAAATAAAGAGTCAAACGATTGGCAATAAAATATATATACTCAATAAAATAATTATACAGCGACAGAATAAGCCATAATAAAAAGCATGAAGAGAAGTACAGGAAAGAAGCACATATAATTATTCTGCATACTAACTATAAGGGTTACAATAAGTTACTGTGACTGGGCATTCGATTAGTACTGTGCCACCTGTTGGGAAAAAATAAAACAAACAAAAAAAATCACTAGGAGATGTTATCTATGAGGACAGGTAAGACCTTTAACTTAAAACACCCAATTCTGCCTTTTCCTCTTCCGGGAACAGTGATGCTAGGCATTCACAATGATGCAGTGTTTGCCCACAGTCGGAGGCTGTCCTACAACACAGCCTCTAACAAAACTAGGCTGTCCCAAACCCCTGGCAATAGAATTGTTTACCTTTATACTAAAAAAGGTGAGGAAAGCACCAAAATCTGCACGTGGCATGTGCCCAGGCCCCCTTTGCCGACTTCGTGCTGTGAGACCTGACGTTCTAATGAGGTTGTCTGTAACAAAAAAACATGTCAGCACGGCCCAGGGTGGGTCTGTGTGTGCCAGTGTGCCCAGGACAGGATCAGTGTGCTTTCCTTACTGAGGGGCAGGGAATTGTTGTCAAAGGACTGAAGGCACAAGCGCAGAGTCAGAAAGCTCAATTAAAAAAATGAAGCTTTTTCTGAGAAATAAAAATAAAAGGCTAACACCCCCCATTCTTACATACTTTTCCTATCATTAAAAAAAAAAGACTTTTTATTCTAGAATGAGAATTAATCAAAGTCCTTTTTTACCACTGTAATCTTTGTTATGTTTTAATTATCTTCATTTAAGAAGCAATAAAGAAAAAGTTAATTAAAATCAAGATTAAATGTTCATGACTCTTCAGAAATTCCTCAAGTAAAAGGAAAAGATAGTCTTTTAATCATTCCTTGGGTAAATAGTTCTCAGTAGAAGACATTCCCATGTGAGTAAAGAATGATGTTTATTCAAAATGAGCTTGTGCTTCACTTTTTAATTTCTTATTTGTGTTTAGGGCAAAAAAACCCCCCAACAAAACCTCACATACAATTCAGTAAATTTTAACACCAAGAAAGACATTCATTAATTGATTTTAGTGGAGGAAGGCTTCAATTCTGGGAAAGGAGAGAAATTGGTAAGAACTAATCTAGATACCCCACCTTTTCTTTTTTAGTGTTCCTCTTGATAAAAAACAAATCATTGGTGATTTCTAAAGAAAAAAACACTAAAATGACATTTTCTAAAAAGTAAATTGAAGAAAATATGTGTCATAAGTAAATATATACAGCAATTTTTTTATGAGATCAACTGCCAAACCAATAAATTAGAGGTTAATATTGCAGGGACAGCAACAGATTTATAACAGAAAAATTGCTGCAACAGCTAACTATGTCTAGATTTATATTAATTAGGGGGCAATAAAATGTGTATAGGCAAATGCACATTTTAAGTAGAAGTAACTCAGAGACAGGGCTAAAAGTTGAGGTTAGTGTGTCTAGATTTACACTAAGATTATGAGACAAACTTAACTGACAAATATACTTTGCCTGGCTCCACCAAATTTAAGTTTTCAGAGCAAAGAGTTTCAAATGAAAATTAAATACTTATCTTTAAAGGATAATTGATTTAGGACAAATTTAATGAGCATGTATTATTTTTATGAGAAAAATAATAAAGATATTTCCATTTTGAAAAAAGAAAAAGCCAATACAGATACATTATCAAAGGAGTACATCCAGAACCTTCTTTTTTCACTTAACCTATACTCCCTCTGCCATGAAAACTATGAATATTGTCTTCCCAATATTTTGGAGAATTTTGAATTCCCCAAATGCAATTTCCAAAAAGAAATCAAAGGCTTCTTAGTTATAATAACCACAACTTTCAACCACCTTTGACTCTTTCAAAGAGAAGACCTTTTTGTTTGTTACATCAGAAGCAACCTGATGGCTACATACCCATATGTAATGTCTGCTGTAGAATTTTTTTTGTATTCCTGTTAAGATAGCCTGTTTTGAAAACAAACAGGTGTATCATTTTTATAGCTTTTCAGTTAAAGAAATTGTTCCTTACCAGTTCACAAGCATAGCAGAATGGGATACATACAGGCAAGATTTATGCTGCAGTGGTAAGCAGCAGAATCTTCTTAATTTCCATCTTTCATCAGTCTAACAGCTCACAAACAGTATAAATAATCTTCATAAATATACCTGTGTTGAAATAATTAATCCTATGTTTCCCAGCCCCTAATAATGATCAATTATAAAATTTTAATATTTAGCAACATAATTTACTATCTAAACATAATCAGATTAAAGCCAACTAATTAATAACAACCAAAGTTGAGGACTACTTACGGATAAGAATTGTATTAGTTGTTTAAAGAAATGGGCCATAGAGATCTGAAACAAAGGGCTATAAGTTGGAGGATGAGGGAAGAGCCATTCTCTGACCTTTTATATAACATTATAATGGAGTCACTGGGAGCAAATTCCTCTTTCCATTTGCTCAGTCCATCTGAGAAGAATAAATCTCTTACCAATGAAGTTGCAGCTGTGCTTCCCCTGGGCTTAATCACTATGTAAGGCTGAGGGTTAATTAGCTGCCATTCTTAGCTCTATTTGTTGTTCTAATAAAGATATGCATAAATCAAGACTGGGAGTAACTGACCCTTGGTTTTTATTTGGAAGGTGACAGGAAGAGAGGGAAGAGCTTGTTCATCCTGAGTGTTGGTGTTTGGTAGGTATGTTGAGAGCATTTTCATTTGACCTGGGCTGTACAGCTCCGCCTGTTTGAAGAGTGGCGGACAAAGACTTCGTGGCTGTTTGCGAAGGCAGAGTCCTGCGGGCCCAGGCCACGTTACAAGGCAGCCTACAGTCTGAAGGCAGATGACAGGGGACTGAAATACACCAGGTGAAGGTCAGAGGCCAAATAATTCCTTCACAAAGCAAAAGGAGACAAATCACACACCTTTTGTAGATTACACTGCAGGTATGTCTCATCTTTGGCAATAAAAAACCCCCTTTATTGTAAAAAATTTCAAACATATTCAGAAGTACATGGAATAGTATAATGAACCTCCACGCACTTGTTACTAAGATTGAACAATTATAATGACCAATCTGATACCTCCCACATCCCTACCCACTTCCAAGCTTTCTGGATTACTTTGAAGCAAATACCAGATGTCAAAGAATTTTATTTGCAAATAGGTCAGTGTGTATCTCTAAAAGGCAAGGACATGTAAAAAAATTCATAATCACAATTCCATTTTATTATGTTTAAAAATTTATGGTAATAATTCTTCTATCAAATGTTTGGTTTTCAAATTCCCAATTACCTCATAAGAATCATACATTTTGGGGAAAATTTTTTAATATTACAGAATCAGAATTATATCTAGAATGAAATAAGCCCGTAACACTTTAGAAAGCAATAGCAGTAGAGTAGGAAAGCAGAACTAAGATTAGTATAATAATGCCAGATGATTTGCAGATTTATGTACTTTTCAAAAAAGAAAGGGAGAAGAAGGATAAACATATTTCTGGACATTACTCACTATTAAAGGATCTGGTACAAAAAAGGTGTTGACCTTGTTTTATCTCGTACTTGTCAGTGTTCTTAGGATAGTTCGTTTTTCATGAGGGAAAATATCCATTACTTACAGGTATGAAGATCGTAATATAGGCATATTTTAAATAAACAGATTTCATAAAATGATAAATTATCCAAGCGTTTAAAAACACCCACAAAACAGCAAAAATGAACTTCACAATATAGTGTCATATAGAACAGAACTTAAGTTTTATATATACTTGAGAAGAGAAAGTATTTACAAATAAGAACATTCCATGAAAAATGGAAACTTGATTAGTATTCTACACTTCAGCCTCATGGACTAGATCATGTTTACCAAGCAGGACTAAGTTTGGAATCTGGGAGGCTGGTGTTAACCTTTCGAGCTTATCATCCTCTATTCCTCTCTGCTGCCACTCTGTCCCCTAATAGTGCGTTACGGACAAACTCTGGAAGCTGGGTAGTGCCTGACCAGTAAGAATGCTATGTCGGGCTCAATAAATATCCCAGGAAGTGGGAACTGCCTGATTAAAGTCAGCAGGTACACCTACCCGGACCACTGCGTTGGGAACAGAAAGGTGCGCCCATCAACTGGGTGATAAATGCTGGACATTTCCCTCCTCATAGAGAATGCTTCCCAAGAAATAATACAATAGGCACTATCAATGCAGGGTTAGGTTTTTTTCAGGTTATTAAATTCAAGCGTGTCTGTGCCAAGGTGGTGGTGTCAACAAATTACTCTGTACTATCTTCTCTCATTTAAATTCAACTGAGTCGTTATTTATAAGACATCTAACATTTGTCCATTCAGAGCCCTAAATGCTCTGGGAAATAACATCAGTAAGAATCTATTACTTTCTCATTTTAAACTCACAGGAATTGTGTGATTTAGGTAGGGTTGATGATAATCTTTGTTTTATCTAAGAAACTAAGGCTGCCCTGGCTGGTGTGGCTCGGTGGATTGAGCGCTGGCCTGAGAACCAAGGGGTTGCTGGTTTGATTCCCAGTCAGGGCACATGCCTGGGTTGTGGGCCAGGTCCCCAGTAGGGGGCATATGAGAGGCAACCACACACTGATGTTTCTCTCCCTCTCTATCTCCCTCCCTTCTCGCTCTCTAAAAATGAATAAGTAAAAGATAAATAAAAAAAAAGAAAAGAAACTAAGGCTGAGGAAAGTTAAGAAATCAGTACAAGGTCACACAACTAGTGAACAGTGGAGCTGGTTTAAAATATACATCTGATGACTGTAAATATCAGGTAATAAGAATGTAGAGCCCCACCATGAAGCATATAACTTTGGCTTCTGAACGGGCCAAAATTTCTTGAAAGAGACAAATGTAAATTATGAGAAAACTATGAAAAAGATTGAAAAATCAGTTTATGTAAGAAGAAAGCACTTTTAAAGGTGGTAAATTTATGTTCCTATGCGAAGCCTACTTGTGAGCTGAGAGCATTTTTAATGTTAAAATAGCTCTATAGATTCAGTATAGGAAAATCTTATTTATTCATATTCTAACAACATTAGATTTATGATGATGTGAGGATAGGTTAGATTGAAGTTTAATTTAAATCTAGGCCGAATAATCTACAGAGATGGGAAATATACCAGAAAGCAGTATGCAATAAAGCCATTAAACAAAAAGACAAACATTTAACTTGCTTAAGATAATTTTTTAAGACTCTTAAAGTATGAACATAGATATAAATAATGTGCCAACTAGGAAACTTCTTTTAATGTGTTTAAGAGTATGATCATTTACTTTGTTAGCATATATTTTACAAATGATGCTCTATTCTTAAATCAGATGGGCTACCACTAGTTGGTGAAACTTAAGGAATACTGTTATCTTTAGAATTATACTTAGTGTCGATAGCGTTATTTTCAAAATCCACTTATTTTATGTGATTTCCCTTTATCCAGGGGTGATTTTTATTTCTACTTTTTTTTCCTTTTCTTGCAGAATGCATATGCAACTTTCCAAGACACAGCAAAAGGAAACTAATTCACTCAACAGAAATCTTTCTGATTGCTGAGAGGTTTCGTGGAATGAGCATAAGCCTTTAAGCAGTGATATCTGTGCAGAGAACAGACTCTCACATACAAGATGCTTCAGGGTGACAGGCCCGTTCCAGCTGACAGGAAGACCAAGGCAGCCTGGTTACCACTGGGTAAGGACTGCCTCTCAGCACCGAGCTCGCTCTCTTCAAGTTATACTTTATTCCTTGTATAAGAAGTGAGGCCTTTTATTTGTCTAGTGTTCAGAAGTGCCTCAAAAGTTTCTCCTTTCTCCCAGCTTTACTGAGATATAACTGACATATGAAACTGGTACAAGTTTAAGATGTACTGCATCATGACTTGACATCAAAGGTTTCTTAAATAAGTTACTTAACCGTCAAAATTAATTTTTCTCTTAAAAAAAACACCTAAAACAATCTTTGCCTCCACATTTCAGCAAACCCCAGAAGTACCTTTTTGGGGTCTAGGGAACTAGATGCAGTCCCAGGTTCCAACATTTCCAGGAGGGCCCTTGGTCTAGGCCTCATATCACTAAATAAATGCCTTTTTATGACACTACCTCCAAATGAAGTTGTATACAGTCACAGAGACAAATGGGATTGAAATAGGAATGAGATTGTAAGGACAAAGTGTCACTCAGTTTTAAATTAGTGCAGCATTATTAAGCTTCAGTCAATAAAATATAAATTAATTAAAATATTTTGTATCGGGGAACCCTTCTGCACTGTTGGTGGGAATGCAGATGGTGTATGCCCTGTGGAAAGCAGTATGGAGATACCTCAAAAAACTAAAAATGAAACTGCTTTATGACCCAGTGATTCCACTTCTGGGAATTTATCCTAAGAAACCCAAACCATTAATTCAAAAGAACATAAGCACCCTATGCTCACCGTAGTATTATTTACCATCACTAAGATACAGAAGCAGCCCAAGTGCCGATAAGTAGATAAATGGATACAACAACTATGGGACATTTACACAATGGAATACTATTTGGCTGGAAAAAGAAGAAAATTTTACCCTTTCCGACAGCATGGATGGACCTGGAGAACATTAAGGTAAGTGAAATAAGCCAGTCAGAGAAAGACAAATGCCACATGATTTCACTCTTACGTAGACTCTAATGACCAAACTGAACAAACAAGGAAAACGGGGTCCGACGCGTAGATGGAGGGCAGGACGGCAGCTGCTGGGGGCAGATTTATTCCTGAACATGGAGGATAGAATTTTATGAAATAATAAGACCACCAATTAAATACTCAAAGAATTTCTCATTGAGAACATCAATGGAAACTCTGTTATCTACCTTTGGGTTTTCGTATTTTCCAAAATAAATCCAAATATGTAAAAAACTGGCAGTTGTTTTGTCTTTTAGTTAAAAGAAGCTGATCAAAGCCACAAAAACGCACACCTAGGAATGCACAGGAAGTAAGAATTTTCAGCACTAAGGACACCAGCAATCCTCAAAGGACTGGCTATAAACTCTCGTTAGTTTTCCTGGGAACTTGTACTGAATATTTGTCTTCCTTGTTTTCTTTTTGGGTACTTCCGAGTTCAGGACCATTTCCCTCTTTTGATTCTAATAGCTTATAAAAATGCATGGTTATTAAGATGCCAGAAAAGGTCACGTCTGTGTGGTGTGGCCTGATGGTTATCAAATTTAAATAGCCCATATTTCTCAAATTAACATCTTCTGGTAGGCATCTCATTAAAGATTAAACTATTCAATTAAAATTTTTATTATTATTTGGCAACGAAATGTAACGCATTCTTCAAGTGCACTTCTTAATCTAAAATGATTGTTCATTAATTCTTATCACACTATGCTTTTTCCTTCTTGGCAAAGAACGGGTCTTGAAAAGACTAACAGCAAGACCCAATTGAAAAAGAAAGCAGTTATATATTACGGAAATTTAAATTCGAAATAGTAGTAATAGTAGTCATGGTGATGGTAGCAGTAAAGCAGATCCAATTCAAGATTGGACCGCAAGTCTCTCACCAGGGTTGCAGTCTGTGAGAAGGGAGCAGATGGAGAGGAGGACTTTAGAAATGGTTAGGGCCGGACTCCAGTTGTCCTTCAGGATGTCCAGGCAGATCACACCTTGGCTGTTAATATTACAGTGATAGATTCTTGTTCGGAAGGTAACCTAGAAGAAAATGTAAAGTTGTTATAAATAGACATACCTTTTATTAGACAAAACAATCTAAGGGTCATCGGTTCAACCATGTGTTTAACTTTTCCTTAGGCACATGAGAAGAGTCAATAATCAAAACCACTATTTTAGAACTTGTCATTCTGGGCACAGAGAACTAAATTCCAACAACAAAATCATGACATTCAGCTTTTGATGAAGAGTCCTATTACTTAACTAATGTTCTGGGGACTGAATTTACGCGTGGTACAATTGTAGGAATGTTCATAGGAGGGAAACTAACAGACTTCTCAAAAAATTTCAAAGAAAAAAATTTTTTCCAAAATAAAAATTTCAAAGGAAACTTTTGCTGGATTCCTGTTTTGCAGATTTATAAAATTCAAAAGAGTATGGGAATACTCTAAAAAGGAAATAAATATTATTCTATGTCATGATTTAAAGACATACATTAGGGCAATGTATATAAATGATATATCTCGTTTACAGAAAAACTGTACTAACTGTAACTTCCAATCCTTTTTCTCCTTACATTCTCTATTTTGAATGTAATATTAGTGCAGCTTACCTCTTCCCTATGATATATAAATCACCACTGTGCTTTGCTGAGGTGTAATTTTGAAACATGGTATAACATTTTTAAAGAACTTCGATTGAAAAGTCCAAATCAGTTTTACAACTCTAATAAAACTGTTTTACAAAAGTCTTATGTAAGCAACAAGTTTATAATGCTACTCATTAATATCATGCTTATAAATGTTCTTAAATTGAGAAGCTGAAATATAAAAGAATCTTGTTCTAAAGACCAGTTTTCTGGTACCCTAAGTTCAAAATGGCTCTCACCACGGCATCCAGCATCCATGCAAACATCAGGATTCACTTAATTCATCTCATATTAAGTCTCAGAAAATACAGATCCCATATTCTACAAATGCTGAATAACATGGTCCCATTCCCAGGCTAGGTTAAGTACTCCCGGTAAGAGCTGTCCTTCATGCTAGAATAGATAACTTCAATATCCCTCCCTACACATACACACACCCCAAACACGTAGAAATGTTGAAGAAAATATAACTAACACTCTTTAAAATGTGTAGGTGAATTTGCAAGGGCAATCCCCAGAGGTCGGAACTGAAAACCAAAAATTATAGTACGCACATGAGCTGACAGTGCAATTGCCAAGGGTGAGGTGTGGGGAAGAGGGAGAAAATCAAGGATAGAAGTCAGTCTTAAAAATGAAGGCTTGGGTTTTGTTGCCCTCATGGAGAAAGCAGATGAAACCTTAGGTTGATATGTGGCAAAGGATTGAAATTAAGAGCCCTTACATAAATTTGGACACTTGAGCAGCTTTCAGTAAATGGATGGATTTGAAAAGATAATACCTTACTTAGAAATAGTAAATACACCTGCCAGAGAAAGCCTGGGCTCTGGACTGGGGAAAAAAACATTTCCCCTAAGAATTCTAAATCCTGGGCACACATACTATGCAAAGACTAAATAAAAAACAGCTTAAATGGCTGTATTACTATCCTATCAAATATACGTTTAAGGCAAAAGGCATTTAAGGCACAAATGAGTAAAGAGGACCACTGCAGTATGATGGAGACGAACAATTCATCAGGGAAACAGAACAATTTGAATCTGGTATGGCTAACAACATAGTCAAAAATATAAAAAGTAAAAATTGGAAGAATTGTGAGAAGAGAATGACACATCAACAGTCAAAGTGGGATATTTGCACTACAGTAATTAACAGAGCAATCGGGTCAAAATACAGTAAGGATAATATGAACAACGTATTAACAAAATCAAGGTACTAAATGAAGACAGAAAGTCTACACATAGCAATTACAGAACTCATATTCTTTTCTAAGCAGAAGAAACATGAAAATTGATCACATGCTAAGCCACAAAGGAAGTTTAACATATTTCAAATAATTATTAAGACCATAAAGATCCCTCATCATATATTTGGAAACTGAAAAACACATTTTCGAGTAACTCTTGGATTAAATAAAAATAAACAGCTATATATCTAACTGAACAACAATGAAAACATTGGGATGCCACTACAAAAATTTGTGGTTTGATGAAAACAGCTATAAAAGAAAATGCTACAGTTTCAAAACCATATATTAGTAAGGAAGACAGACATTTAATGAGTTAAGTGACCAACCAAGGAAGGAAAAAGAATGGAGAGTGATTGTAACTGGTGTGCTGCAAGAATTTTTAAAATACGCAATACCTGACCACTGACCTCTTTTTCCCTTAGATTGTCAAATAAAAAATATAACATCCAACACAACAATAGCCATCTGGTATGAATGAATAAAAATTACACCTATTTTTTGTTAGGTCAGCAAAAAATATATTTTTTGGAGTGCCACAGAATTTTGGTAGTTGTGTGCTATGAGATGAAAAAGGTTGAAAATCGCTGGAATAGGATAAATACCATGAAAGTAGCAAGAAATAAAGACATGAGCAGAAGTTAATGGAATAGAGAATACCTAGCAATATTAAAATTCTGCAGAGAAGTCAGAGTACCTATCCCTTTAAGGGCTAGATAAAAAAGACAAAATATTTTTATGACCTAATGTAAATGAAAAGTGGATTTTATACATAATAACAGTTATTTAAAAACCTATCAGATATTAAATAGGATACTCTGAGCCAGTTACTTCTCAAGATAACTCAAGGAAGGAAGTAGTATTATTGTACCCACTTTAAAAATAAAATGTTTTTTAACTATGTGAGGTGATGGATGTTAATTAAACTTATTGTGGTATTTATTTCACAACACATTTATATATCAAATCATTATGTTGTACACCTAAAACTAATACAATGTTATATCTCAATAAAACTGGGGAAAAAACCCCACTGGCTCATGGTCCTACAGCAGGTTAAGTGGTGGAACCAAAATTTTAACACAATTTTGTTGATCCAAAATGCTATGCTCTAACGCCTGTTTTCTTCTTAATTTTTAATTTTGGGATAGTTATAGATCCACATGAAGGTGCAAGAAATAATAGACGGATCACATATATTCTTTACCCAGTTTCCTTCAATGGTAACACCTTGCGTAACTATGGTGTTTTATCATAGGAAACTGACATTGATAACAGTCCATTGACCTTTTCTATCTACAGTTTTATATGCACTTATGTACATATATGTTTCTATGTAATTTTTATCACATGTAGATTTGCAGTCATTACCAGAATCAAGCTACAGGACGGTTCCATTACAAATATCCTTTGTGCTCCTGGTTAATAGCCAGTCACCTTGCCCTTCCTTCCTTCTTAATTCTTGACAATCACTACTCTGTTCCTCATCTCTATAATTTTGTCATTTTAAGAATGCTATTCTATCAAACAGGATGTAACTTTTTGAAATTGGCTTTTTTCACTCTGCATAATGCCCCTGAGATCCATTTAAGCTGTTGCACGTATCAATAGGTTTTGGCCTTTCCTATTGCTGATTAAAGTCCCGTGGTATAGATGTACCAGTTTGTTTAACCATTTACATACACACCAAAGGACAAATGGAGTGTTTCCAGTTATTATTAAGTACAAATAAAGTTGCTATGAACATTGGTTTTTATGTGAATATGTTTCTACTTCTCTGTGATAAAAGACTAGGAGTGTGCCTGTTGGGCTGTAAGGTAAAATCATGCTTTGTAAGACACTGCATTAAGTTTTTCTAAAGTGGTTGTTCCATTTCCCATTCCCACCAGCAGAGCCATCCAGATTCTCTCCGTCCTTGTGGACATTTAGTGTTATCCTTCTGCTTTACTTAGTCATTCTAACAGGGCGTAGTGATACCGCATTGTGGTTTTAATGTGCATTTCCCTAATTGCTAATGATGTTGAACACTTTTTCATGTGCTTATTTGCTCTCTGAATACCCTCTTCAATGAGAATGTTCCTATCTTTTGCCCATTTTCTAATTAGATTTTTTTTTACTGTTGACTTCCCAGTGTTTTAAAGTAAAGGCATTTCATTAAAAATATAGTTAGATAACAAAGCATGAGTTTGCAAAGAATCCTGCAAATTTTTTTTGGACAGAGAATGTTTTACACTTCAATATTTTTATAATACTGATAAGAAGTATCTACTTGGGTGATATTTGTCAACCTCTTTTCTGATAAGTGTTCAGGAATAAACCACACTGAATTAAACAGGCAGGTTGATTTTTCTTACATGTTCTAATGCTACAGACTCCCACAAATACCTTGTGAAGTGAAAAAGATTCGTAATCTTGGGGTTTTAAAAAGTGTTATACTTACCTATTGTAATGTAAGCCATGACCTCTTTGGGGCTCCCTCATTATATTCCTACTTCTTTTACTGCATTTGCCACAGGACCTCCTCATCAAATCATGAATTACTCTTGAAACTAGTTTCTTTCAAATGATGACCAATGTAGTGCTTGGCACACAGAAAGAGCCCACTATTCACTGAACAAATGCTAACATATTACAGGCTACTGTTCAAAAAGATCAGTCTCTAAGGAGTTGTAACATATTGTTCTTTAGGGAAAAGAACAGTTTAGAACCATAACTTACAGCAGACTGAAAGCTGGAATACTGTAGAAAGTGTTCTGAGGAAGCTGAAGATATTTTTAATATCTTTCTACACCGTAATGTTACTTTACTAAATTGTCCTATAGATTAAGATATATCAGAAGCAATTTCATAAACCAATAATAATATTTAGTAAGCATTCAATGTGTCAGGCAATCCAAAATAAAACTTTTTATTGTTGCTATCGTCTATTTAAATGTTAAGGTCACTTAAAAATATGTGGCCTGATCACATCAGCAAAAGTGTTTCACAATCAAGGCAAAAACTTGCAAATAAAAGCTCCTGAAACAACCAACATTCTATTCCAGACACTGCCAACAAATGCAGAGAAAATGAAAAAGCAGAATACATGCAAACTGATGAGATACTGTCTGTAGTTGTCAGACATTAGTGATGCAGAAATAGAAAATATCAACGGATGTGCTACTGTTAGGAGATTTTTAGAGGCCAAGAAAGCACCCTCCTCCCGCCCTCAGCCTGCAGAAGATGAATTTGGTCTCTGACTCAATTTTCCAGAAAGCCCATCACATTGTATCTTATTCTGGGTCTGGGCAGTGGAACATTCTTCACTTTACCTTTCTGACAAATAAACACATAATAAAAAAATGACTGTAAAGGAAATTCTGGTTCCATCGCAGGGGTTAATACTGAGTTCTGTGTCTTTCACAACCTACTCTTGTATTTGCATTTATCACTGTTTTGAAGCACAGCTTCACGCCGATGTTTACAAGGATAGCTATTATTCCTCCAGGAGAGGTAAAATTATACTGAGAATACTGTTTTCAAAGGCAGGGAAGACAGCACATTTCAGAACAGTTTCCATTTATTAAGAAAAATTTAAAAAATGATTTGGATATAGTGAAACAGAAAACTTATTTATCCAGAATGGCTAATTCTTTCAAAAATAGGTCTACATCAAATAAGGTTCAATTTCCTTCTTTTTCAAATGTTTGTTTTATTAGTGATTTGTTCATTATGTTTTCTATTCCATCTTTTCCTCTTTAAATGATTATCTTATCTCCTTTGTCTTGTTTTACTGCCTCAAATTTCAGAAACGGTACTCAGGCTGATTATCCCTTAAGGTAGAACCGATCCGAGTGTGGGCTGCAAGTCGCTGAGTTTGACTTCGCCCTCCGTGCGCATTATTTCTCTGTAGAATTCCTTAGTGCCTTGGGCCATGGAGCGTTTTGCATTTGCTTCTTCATGGTTCTCAAAGACCACATTAGTTGAGGCCGGACTGTATCACACGTGCCAGTATGTGAGGCAATAAAAATAATCCGTTAGGAAGAGGAGACTTACATTAAAGTCTTTATAAAAATCTCTTGTATCTCAATTTCTTTATTTTGAACAAGATACTATCTGGTACAGACACAGTTGCCTGAAACCAGCTCAATCAGTGCTTGTCGGGCATGCATATGCAGGTTTCTTTCCTCAAGCAGTTAAAAAAGGAACAGAAGAAAATATAGAAATTTAGTAGAGCTCTAGAAGTAGGACCTTCCTATGAGTAGAGCTTTACCATTTGAAGGCTTAGATTTAACATAATTAAGAAATTAAAGAAGGCTGGCTGTATGAGTTTTTATAAGTAGGTTTTGATGATTTAAAAAATTTTCCAGTAACATAATCATATACAGATTCAAACTGCTGAATCTCAAACAACTGACGGGTAAATGAATACGGTCTGGTATCTAAACTTGAACATGTACACAAAATATTGCTTAAACATTGCCACTGTTTTAATTCATTGAGCACATACAAAATAGGCGTTGCATCAATGCCTGGGAGTCCATCAGGATCAGAGCCCAAAGCTCTCTTGAATTTAACATTCCTACCACAGGTATCACCTGCCCTCCCCACCCCAAAATCAGAGAACGGTTGCTCTTGAACACTGAACTTAAAACCATTAGCTGGGACTATGCTGATCCAACAAAACTTACTAATTAGTACTGTACAGGAAAGACATAGTTTAACTGATATCCAGTGAACCAACATTCCTAAGACAAGATTGATTCATTTCTGATTTGTAACTGCAGAAATATTTCATACATAACAATCACAAAACAAAACAGCTGAGGTACTTACAGGGTTTCATGCAAAGTATATTAATAAATGACTGACCACATGACATTTGCTGTTAAATTAAAAAAGTGACATAAACCTAAACATAAGGAGAATGTCCTCCTTATTTTGTTTGTATTTTTTATACTTCTCACGCTACTCAAGGCAATTCTATAAGCTGCAGCGTATTTACAGATTTGCTAAATGTGAAATGAAAATAATATACAGACTTCTTTTAATGTTTGGGAAAGAAGTAATAAATTTTATATTTGTGAGCATATGAAATGGCCATTAAATTTATTTTAGGAGATTAATAATTCAATATACATACAACATAATACAAAATACTCATTATGACTAGCTAGAAATGATAGTTTGCTTTTTCATATAGCTCACAACAGTGCAGAAGTAAACTATATTTTAACAGTCTAAGATGAAACAATATCTAATTCTGTTAATGATACAGTAAATTAACAGCAATTATAGAGTTGGCTGAATGCCCACTCTCTCAGTGATTGCTATATAAAATACAAAAAAGACATTCTTTGAAAGTGGCAGAGTGTTTATAAATACCATAAAAGTTTCTGAACTTTACATGTATACTAGGGATGGTAATGGCACTGGTTCTTTATGTTTTATATCATGAAATTAAAAAATCAGGCATGCATATTCCAGAAACTTGTAACCAAAAAAAAATTAAAAATAAATAAAAAAAGAATAAATATATACATTTAAAATAGGTAACAACTATGCAATGTCTATGTGGCAGGCACTGTTCTATATGATTTGCATTTATTACCTAATTTAATCTTCACAATTGTCGTGTGAGGCAGGTGCTGTTATTATACTCATTTTATGGATAAAGTAACTGAGACACAGGTTCAGTTGAGGCAATTCCAGTAGTAAGCACAGAAGTTATAAAGGCAGAAGGAAATATGAAATAAATGAAAACAGACACACAAAAAAACCACATCACAAAGAGTTTCTTTGACAATAACAGAAAAACCAAAAAACCAGGACGAGAATAATAAAGTTTATGTGAATTCCAGATGACAACAGTTTGCCTTTAGAGAGAAGAGGTAATCATACAAGGATTCAACAGATTTTTGGACCAAATTCTGGTAAAATAAGAATGCATGTAAAGTGTTTAGCAAAGAGAAAAAATGTTTAATGATACTCATTATTATTATTACAACTATTCTTATTGTGTCAAATGACCTGTCATCTCTGTGAGATTACTGAAATCAAGAAAACTATCCTGGGGTCAGGAAAAAACCCAACAACAACCAACAAATAATGTTTTAAGTTGACTTGAAAACTGTCCATTAAGAGTTCTCTAATCTTTGAGTAACTTAAATCCAGCATTTAGAGTATCTTAGCGAATAATCTTAAAACATCTGTGGAGAGCAGATATAATGAACTGACCTATACTCATAATAATTGTATACTAAAACTGACAGCTAACTGGGTAAGCTTATTTGAAAAGCAGAGTAAGACTGAAGTCTGATTGGAAGAATAAAGGAATGGGTACTGAATGATAAAATAAGGAATTAGTCACTTCATAATTCTGTAGTTTTTGATCAGAGTGCTGTGATGAAAGGAGTATTTCAAAAATTTGTAATAGGGATGTTACATAGCATCTTAAACCGGCCCCTCATGAAATGAATCCTTTATAGTTGATGACACTACCTAAACATATTCTCAAGTTCATGAAATTGCTTTTATATGAGCAACACCATGGAAGTTTTTTTTGGTATATTGTCTGAAGAGTTGACCAAACAGAGAAAAGAAGGGGAAAATGGAGACAAGCAACTCCAGCTGCAACCTGAAATCCGTACACGGGAAAGGAAAGACCTGGCGCTGCAGGCAAAGAACCACCAGAAAGGGCTGAAAATCCATTTCTGATCATGGCCTTTATCACCCTCTGGAACCCACCTGCTGAAAAGATGAGAGAGGGAAAGGTACTCTTTCAACAGTTAAGAGAATGGCCCTTGAATAATCATTTGGGTTCAGGATTTTATAAGGAAGAGCATACGTTTCCTTCCTTACTGTACCCAAGAAAAAGAGGTACATAGGTTTTTACTTCATAACAAGACGTGCAGAACTACCAACGTATCTCTTTTTGTCCCCCTCGTAAGTATTCAAGAATTAGTTTTTTACTGAAAGAATATTTAGTATTATGAAGGATCTTATTTTTATCTAATGATAAATATATGGGTTTTCTTTTTGAATTTTCATGTCTATTATTTTTATACCAGGAAATGTCTTTCCTTCTCTTCTGTCCCTCTCCTATTCTCTTCATATGTTCACAATTTAATCTGTTACCATTCTGTGATTTTTGACATTGTTTCTCTGGTCTCTATTTCCATCTTCTACATTATCTTGCTCCATACACATCTCAGGCTTCAGAAGCCTGTTGTTTTGGCATTATCCTTTTCCCTCCAGTATTCTCTGTTAAGACTACTTCCTAAAACAAACAAACAACCTTCCAAAACCCAGTAGGCTTATTTTCCCTAGGCTATGTGGAAATGTTATCTGTTTCTAAAAAAAGGAGCCAAATAGCAATGATTCAGAATTGTGTGGAAAAAATATACCCCCGTCTTATGATGTTCTATTCCTGCTGTCTGAATCCCAATCCCTAAAACAAACCCTGAAGTAGTATCTTAACTCCAGG